>NC_092182.1:21869573-23163740 GCF_043641665.1 Enoplosus armatus | reverse complement strand
AGGTCCAAATATACATACAGGTACACACACAGACAGGTCCAAATATACATACAGGTACACACAGGGACACACACACAGACAGGTCCAAATATACATACAGGTACACACAGGGACACACACAGACAGGTACAAATATACATACAGGTACACACAGGGACACACACAGACAGGTACAAATATACATACAGGTACACACAGGGACACACACAGATGGGTACAAATATACATACAGGTACAGTCAGGGACACGCATACAGACAGGTACCCACATGTACAGGTATACAGACAGGTACTCACACATACAGGTTACACACACGTACAGGTACACACAGACCAGTAAACAAACTCCTATAAACACACACACACACACACACTCACTCAGCATGTGTTTCCATGCCAACAGGAGAAAGGAGAGACGGCGCTCCATCTAGCCGTCCTATTGGCTGACAGGACATCGCTGCACATCCTGGACTTCCTAGCTCAGAACTGGTCAGTCAGCTGTGACGACGTTTGTGAGCGACTTCATCTCAGTGTGTGTGTGTGTGTTAATGTGTACACCTGTGTGTTTACCTGTACACCTGTGTGTTTACCTGTGTTTGTTTGTTTGTTTGTTTGTTTGTTTTCTTCAGCTCCAACGTGGACGTGCAGACGTCAGCAGGAAACACGGCGCTGCACTACAGCTGTCTGCACAACAAGAGCGACTGTGTGAGACTGCTGCTGAGAGCCCGGGCCAACACACACATCAGTAATACATACACACAACCACACGCACATTGTTTGTACACTGTACTTGTGAGGACCCTCGTTGACATCACCCCCACCTGCTAACCTTTATCTAAACCCCAGTTCAAACCTGAAAGAGGGGACATTGTCGGAAAGGGCAGACATTTTAAAAAGTAAGGACATTCTTAGACGGTGAGGACATTTTTAGAAAGTGGAGAATTGTTAGGAAGTTGGGGACATTTTTAAAAGGGAGGACATTTTTGAAAAGAAGGTATATCTTTGGAAAGTGAAGAAATTATTTTGAAAGTTAAAGTTCCTTTACAATATTATTTTCACTCTCAGTTGGTCCTCGCAAATGTAGAAGAAACATGCACTTTTCCTGTTGATTAGGACGACAGAGTTCATCTTAGTAACATTTAACATTTTAACTGTTTGCGTGTGAACAGAGAACGAGTTAGGAGAGACCGCTCTGGACGTGAGCCGCAGGTTGAAGCACGGCCACTGTGAGGCGCTGGTGAGGTCACAGTTCAACTTCTCTACATGTGACTGATGATGTCAGCGTTACACTTACTGTACTTGTGTGTGTGTGTGTGTGCACAGCTGCAGAAGGCCCAGTCCAACCAGTTTGACCATCACGTCCATGTGGAGTACGAGTGGAGGCTTCGTCACGACGATCTCTACGACAGCGACGATGACTTTGACGACAAGGTAACCGTGGCAACCGACAGCCTGCTGGTTTTTCTTCTTTGTTCCTTCTTCGTTCAAGAAGAAAACCATCTACATCGATTGATTTAGTTTCTGGTGTTTGCTGTTGACGACTCAGCTCTTTTGTAACATTTAATATTTATTGAGGATTATTATTATTATTATTATTATCTGCCTTTCTTCTTATTTTAGAATTAATGGCTGAATGCATGTTTGTGTCCATGTGCATGAAGCCTTGATTGTTTTATATATTTACCAAAATGTAGTTTAGTCCAAAACCATTATTATATATATTATATATATATAGAATATTAGTAATGATTTCAGGTTAGCGGTGTGACCGTTGATGAGCTAACTTCTCTCTTCTGTTTCAGAACGGTCCAGTGAAGAAGGAGCGCTCTTCCTCTTCCTCCTCCTTCACCTCCTCCTTCTCCTTCTCCTCCCGTCCCTTCAGCTTCAGTCAGTCCTCCTCCAACACCCCGCCCTCCTCTGGAGTAGCTGGAGGAGCAGGAGGAGGTCTGCTCAGTGTGGGGAGGAGGCTCGCCATGGCTATGGAGCTCCACAGCCGGCCCTCTGGCTCCGCCACCAGCCCCCCTCCTCCTCCCCCGTCCTCCCCTGCACCTCCGCTGCCCCCCAGGGTCAAAGGTGAGCTCAGATTCTGATTGTTGTGTGTTTTTATTTTGACATCTGAAATGTTTCCAGATGTTTCTCTGCCTTCGTCTGCTGCCTGACTGGAAGAACAACACACCTTTCTTCTTCTCCTTCACATTTTGTTGTTTGTGCTCAGCCAAGCAAGACCCAGCAGCTGGATATACCAGAAATATACAAGCTTGTATTCAAATAATGGCAGAAATAGTGGACAGCGTGAACAAATGAAGGATGGTCACGAGTGGAAAAACAAATATCATATCAATCAAATATACAGTTGTATACAGCTGTGAAACATTTCAGACAAGAACAAACCTCTTACATAAAATATTACATTGCTGAGTACAAGGATGAGTTATAATCACCTTACTTTCAATCTATCGCCATCATCGTCACAAATTATATTTGTCCAATACATAAAGGTTCATGACCAAATACCTGCAAAACTGATGACATTACCGTCAGCCTCAGCTGTAGTTTGTGTTTAGTGCTAATTACAAAATGTTAGCATTTAGCTGAAAGAACCACTGTGCAGAGCTGCTAGCATGGCTGTAGACACTTAGTCTTGTTTGTGAATTAAAGGACATTTTACTAAAAAGTGTAGCCTGAAAAGTGTCAAATAATGAGCAACTGACCTCGTCTTCATTCTCACTTAAATCGTATAACAAAGTGTCAAGGCCCATATAGCAGTGTACCTGGATGTAACTGAGAGAGGTGAGTGCTGAAATATACTGAATTCATCAAGAGAACAGGAGGACGTGTTGAGTTTGTATCAACAGCAAATTGAAACGTGAGCAGATCAGAAGACAGGGAAGCTTATCAGAAATGAAGACCAGATTCTGAAAACAAAAACCAATCTTCCATCTTTACTTTCTGTCGTCCTCCAGCTCCCAATGTTCCTCCTCCTCCACCTCCTGCTGGGGGGGAGGGAGTCGGGGAGGATGAGGAGGAAGAGGGGGAGGTCTTCTTCCCCCTGACACGAAACAGAAAGTCGACCCCTCCCCCTCCCATCGCCGTCCGACACAAGAGGAGCTGCTCCGAGTCCAGCAAGCATGGTAACATCTGAGAGACACACTGCAATTAATCTGTCAAAGTGATACTGTGTTATTAACTCTGTGTGTGTGTGTGTGTGTGTGTGTGTGTGTGTGTAGATTACGGGTTGCCAACCAGTCCCAGGATCTACAGCGGTCCTGACTCCTCCTTTAAGAAGTGTGTGTGAGTATCTGAGACAAAATCACTCTGAATTTACACAGAAATTCACATTTTGATAATAACAATAAACACGTCCAAGGAAACGAGGCTTCTGATTGGCTCTGTAATGGAATGATGTCACACCGGCCCAGGTGTCAGACAGACAGGATTTCCCAGTTATATAGACGACATTTGTTGATGCTTACAACAAACTACATGATATGAAAACAATCTTCCCTCGTAGCTTTAGTAGAAAATCAATCAGAGAACAAAACTCACAATGAAAAAAAAAATGGACCACACAAACCAAACAGATCAATGAAAAACCATCAATACAACAACATGGTGGCGATCACACTAGAGGCACCACTACGATGCATTTTACTCCTCTGATCTGATCACCTGAAGAAGGTTAGATGCGATGATGTCGTAGAAGATGAAACAACTGTTTATGTTGTCTGATTTGTATTTATTCAGTAGTGGAAGAAGTTTTTTTTTTTTTTACTTCAGTAAAAGTAGCAATACCACACTATAAAAATACTAGTAAAGTAAAAATCCTGCATTCATAATTTTACTTAAGTAAAAGAAGAGTTGTTTTTCTAAAGTTTTAGCTGTTGAGTAGTTTAATCACACATAACAATACATAATTTTTTATGACCTAAAATATCTAAAATATCTCCTGTGTTCTTATTTGACTTCTAGAAAAAACCTTCTGAACTTGACATGAACCTCTGCTGGCTTCATCTTTACAGCCACGTGTCTTTTTATTCAAAGTGTCTCAAGATACTGGGTTTTGGTGAAATGTGCCCTAAAGTGATGCAGCAGATGTAAAATATTTTCATTTGATGGAAAGGTTGAGCCATAAAAACTTGGGAGTCTTGTGTTTTTAACATTTAACTCAGAGGAAACATCACAGAGGTTTAATGAAGAGTTGGAACAACATGATGCAGAAAATGTTTTTTACACTGAATTTAAAAGAACAGAAGAAGATTTCTAAGGTTAAAGTCAGGAGTTTATTCTCATCAGAGAGTGCTGAAGCATGAAGGAGCTGAAACAGCTGAAATGACAGACTCTACTGACCTCTGGTGGACTGAAACTGAATTACACACCAGATAATAAACCTGTCTCTCTCTCTCTCTGTCTGTCTGTCTGTCTCTCCAGTCCATCTTCTCCTCTCAGCTCGCTGGCTGAACGACCAGACAGAGGTACTTCCTGTCCACATCTCAGATCCACGTCTGTTTTATCTGTCTGGAATCTGATGGATCCATCATGTGCAACTGTATATAAACAGTTGCTCACTGTGAACGCCCCCGCAGCTTTAACCAGAGGAGCAGGAACAACAGGGAGCCGACCAAGTTAGATCCTAAATTCTAGTTTTTAATCCAATACTTGAAACAGATTACATTTTCATCTGTGACATCATTGTATTTTGTTAATACTTTATTGTAGAGCTGCAACGGTTAGTCAATCAAGAGAAAATTAATTGCCAACTATTTTGTTTATAATCCATCAATCGTTTAAGTAATTTTTCAAGCAAAAATGCTTTGCTGATTTTTCCTGGTCTTATATTAGAGGATACAGACAAAAAAAGCTATTTCAAGATTAATCGATACAGGAAATCATTTTTGGTTGCCTTACTTTATTTCAAAAGTGCGAGTCACTCCTACAATTTTCTTTTTCCCTTTTCTTCTTTTTTTATTTTGTTTTTAAGCAAATATATATTGCTTGATATATAGTGAAGAAAATTATCACACAAAAAAGAATTCTAGGTAAAAAAATCATTAAATTAGAAATAATGAATAAAATATATCATTGAGTTAATGTAATGGCTGTTTTGAAGAGAAGGTGCAGTCGGCTTTAACAGATCCTGTTATTTGTTTATTTGTAGTACTGGTTTATTTCTAAAGTTAGCTCAGTTATAAACTTAATTCTGAAAATATGCTTGAACTGCTTCTCCAGCTGTCTGATTTAACTGATGTTGTAAATTGTAATTGTATTTTTGACGTGATTTAAAAAATGTTTATCTTATCTTTATACCTTTTTACATACCTTGGCTGCCTTTGATACATGAACATTCACTTCTTCTTCCTCAAAATAACTTCACATTCATTCTTCTGTGTCTCTCTGAGGTTTTCGGAGGGCAGACAGTGACGGTAGCTCCTCACACTTCCTGCACCCTGCCAGTAAAGCCCCGCCCAACGGGTCTCCCACCAATCAGCGCTCTCAGAGCTTTGAGAGTGACAGAAGAGGCCCCGCCCCCCAGCCGCTACCTCGCAGATCATTGGTGAGGTCACCCTAGAAACCGCATAACAACACTCCAGCAGCCCCTTAGCAACCGCCCTCAACAGCCACCCCATAGTAACACATAGTAACCACCTACTAATGCCTTGGCAACCATGAACCAACACCTTAAAATTTTGCCGCCACCAAGTTACATTTGCTTTGAGAGTGAGCATATTTTTAATTAATATTTATTAGTATTACTATTAGTAGGAACATTTTCAGTATTATTGACTTATGTCCATCAGCCTCGGGGTGCGACGAGCCGCCGGGTTGAGGCGCTGTACGACTGCCAGGCCGACCACCACGATGAGCTGAGCTTCAGTGAGGGACAGGTGCTGGTGGTCCTGGGACAGGAGGACAGCGATTGGTGGGTACGTATCATCACCCTGCACTCTGATTGGTTCTCTGGAGAGCAAAGTGGCCTCATACTGTCCGCTGAGCTGTAGAGTTCACCCGTCTCGGACTCTTTAAACCTCAGTGTTCATTATGTTAACGGAACTTTTTTTCATGACCTTTGACCTTTGAAAGCGAAAACGATGATAAACATATTACAATTTTTGTCAAAGAATAAAAACAATGTGAAAGTCGAACAAATTAAGTAATTACTGTTTTAGTAAAGTCTTATTCGGCAACCTTCATAAATTGGCAAAAACAAAAGAGACAAAAATTAAACAAACATGTTTTAAGTTTTTGTCAACTAAAACGAACAATTATCAAATTACCAAAATGTGACAAAAACTATAACAAAATAATATGTATTTTTGTCTAAAAGACTACAATTAAATCAAAATCCAGCTCCAGTTTCTCTAAATTTACAGTAAATATATAAACGTAAATAAATATACGTGTGTGTGTGTGTGTGTGTGTGTGTGTGTGTGTGTGTTCAGCATGGTTACATAGAGGACGAACCGGACCAGAGAGGTTTGTTTCCGTCGTCCTTCGTCCAGCTGCTCTTGGACTGACATGACCCTGGACCCGAACCAGACCAGGGCTGGTGCAGACCCTGGACCAGTACAGATCAGTCAGCCTGGAGAACCAGAACCTGGACCTCAGGAGAACTGAACCAGATCAGTACTGATCAGCAGAAGTTTAACCCCTGATCTGTGATGGACCAGACCCGGACTATCAGGTTTTTGTCCCACTCCGCCTCCCAGGACTGGACTGATCTGGTCTCACCAGCTCCAGCATCCTGTGAGTTCACATGATCACATGGAGTTCACATGGTCCAGCCACAGTTCCTGTTGTCAGCCGTGTTGTCATAGCAACCAGGGTTTCTTATGCCTTCCGTTACCGTGGAAACGTTACAGATGACCTTTCAGTGAAGAATCTAGACCAGACTAGATCTTCATGTGGCTCGGGTCATGTGATAATGTTGCCATGGAGACGGCCTCGCACACACTGATCAGCGATGACTCAAGGCTGATGTTGACAATACTTTTATTTATTTATTTATTTAATTAAAAATAATATTTTATAAGAGCACAGATGACTGCAGGTCACTTCAAAATAAAATAATCCACTGGACTTTTATTTTGAAGTTCAACTAAACTTTTTTCTGTTTTTGTTTTCTATTTAATTTATTCTGATGTATTTAATGTTATTGATCCTGTGGAGATGCCACCACACAAGCCGCTTCTGTCCCATTTCAGGCTCCGCCTCAACGGAGGGGCGGGGCTTACAGGGTCCAACCCGACCAGAGCACAAAGGATTGTGGGACACTGAAGACCAAAGGATGAATATCAGTTGTCTGCTCTAAATTCAGGTGACATCAGTCGGTCTGAGCCTGAAATGGGACACAGCCGACGCTTCCAGCTGCCTTCGATGTCACAAGATATCACAACGCCTCAGTGAGTAAGAACGGCAGCGTTTTACTGCCACTATTACAACAATACTTTGCTCAGTTTCTCATTAAAATGAGAAAATGTTCACATTATGTGCTATAATGTTATCACTGCATACCAAATAATTCAGTTTTAGCAAGAAACTTTTATGCAACTTAATTATTAATTATTACCAGTTGTGGAATGAAACAAGTACATTTACTCAAGTACTGTACTCAAGTGCAAATTTAGAGGTACTTTTACTTTACTTGAGTATTTCCATTTTACGCTACTGTATACTTCTAGAATATGATGCATTGCTATAGATTAAACTATAACGGTATATAAAGTAAGTTAGAATTAGCACCACTTAAACAAATATAGCAGTAAAATGCAACACACACAGCAGTAATAAACATATATGATAGTAAAACACTGCAGAATGAGTGATTTTACTTGTAGTGGAGTATTTTCAGAGTGTGGTGTTAGTACTTTTACATAAGTAAATGATCTGAATACTTCTTCCACCACTGGTTATAACTTTATCTTGATTAAAAGATGCCAGTGTATCTCGTTAAAGCAACAGACCAACTTCTCGTGTTGAAACAAGAAAAGTTTCATGATAAATTCACCTGTGATCATGTACACGTAACGTAATAACAAAACATTTTGGTATCCAGTAATAACGAGAAAAAATAATAACATGACTTATAGCATCTCATATTGGAAGCTGAGCCGATTTGTTTTATCATGGTGACAGTAATTCGCCACGAGGAAGAACTTCTAGACATGAAATGTCTCAGAGGAACGTTTCTCATGTGGGTTTGATTGTCAACTTTTACCTCCAGAGTTTTTGATAAACGAAAAAAAACTCTTACACTTTGTTTCATATTGTTTTATATTTATTTCATTCAAAGTGACAGCGGTGGGTTTGTGTTACAGCTTTTGTCTGTTTGGTGACAATGAATGAATGAATGAATGAATGAACTGATGATCGGCGGGTTGTTCGTTAAGTGAAACTGACATTTCTTTCTCTTTTATCAAACAGTCACAGTTTAAACATGATGAGATGAATTAAAGCTATGATAACTGAACACGCATCACACATCTTGTTTGGTTGTCAGTGGATGTCGCTCTGCTCTAAATCTACAGATCACATATAGCTGTTTGTGATGGAGTTACCAGCAGCTGATTGGTTGACTTTAATCTGCACCTTCCTGCATTCTTGATGGAAATAACTTCTCCATTTCCAGACTGCGGGGAATCTAATAAGCACAACTTTGGATTTATACTCGCAACAAACTTAGTTTTTTTTCCAGCTAGAGGAAGAAAATCTTTTACTGCAAATTCCAAAACCTTGCATCCAGATGTTGAGTCCAGCTCAGCACTCCAGAGGGCTGCTGCTCTGTCATTTGTTGGCTGAACGTTCCTCATAAAGTCAATAATCTCCCAGTTTACCAGCAGGAAGTTTTCCTGGAAAAGCCAACAAAGTGTTAAATCTCAGCAAAGAACAAAAACTATAAAAAAAAAAAAAAACAAGCAGCAGATGTTTCAGATTAAACCGCGGCGTCCGATGACTCAGCAGTCGCACGACTTGTTCCAGACAAACGGGGTTAAACTGGAAACTGCAGCCGAGCCAACGACAGAGCAACAGCCTCCAGATGGTGATTCAGCATTTATGATTATTTATAGAGGCCTCAGTCTGCTTCAAACTAAGTGCTCGTGGGATCGTCTAACAGCGTCTGACAATTTCTGTCACTTCGAGGAGAGACCGTCTGAAAGTGTGCTCTGTTATCCTCATTTGTACGACTCAGGGAGGCGCTGGGGTGAAGCCAGGAGGAGTCTAGGATGGCAGGCTTTTCACTTTCAGTGTGGCTCTTGGGGGGGAAAAAAAACAAACTAGAAACACTTTTACCTTCAGGCCCTCAGACGTTGTGCCAGCATGTCTGTTTGAAGCAGACTGAGCTCTTCACTGAGGGATTTCACACTGGCAAGTTGGCCTGAATCTGGAAATAGATCACCCAAAAATGTGGTTATATCAACAGTTTTCCCAAGAAAACAAGAGAGATAAGAAAGCTACAGTTTGATGACGTACCGCCTATCAGAACAGTAAACAACTAAAAGCAGAGCACCAGAGTTAGAGCGCTAATATATACTATATAACAATTTGTACACGTTGACTAGCAGCTGCAATGTGAACGACATTGTACATGTACTTTGTGTGTACATGGCAGACTAAAATCCACATAGGGGCCAGATCAACACCAGATGATCTTCCTTTTTATAAAACATACTGCAAGTCTAATGTCTTCTAGTCTTCAGTGAGATTGTAAATGTAATTAATTTGTAAATCCAAAAACTAATAATGTTAGCTCACACTAACGGCACAGACACGTCACTGAAAGAAAAGATGCTGCTTACTAGTGCAAGAAGTCAAGCAGCTAAATCAGCTTCTGAAGAACTGATCATTTTGGGCAGCAGAGGATCACTTTTACCAAGTTAGATGCTACAGTGTGTGATGTTTCTTGAAAACAAATAAAATAAAACACATTAGTTGAATACCTTTTCACACAATGAAAATGAGGCAAAAACCAATAAGAAAAGTGACGTTTGAAAACAAAAACTAAATTATAATGTGAAAAATGGACGAATGGACGAATGGACAAATGAACAAACAGCATCTTATCCAGCAACAAGATTTCTAACAGGAACGATCAAACTCGGATTCAGACTCACGCTAACTCAGTGTGAAACTCCTCATTGTGTAAATGAAGGCACATTCAGACAACCGTGATTGACAATCGGCAACAGTTTTTGTACATTCACAGTACAGGTGTGACCGCCTTCTGCATGCTGTCGTCTACCTTTAAGTCCAGCTGACAGCTGACTGACTCTCCTGCTACCTGCTGGACTGGTCTATCTCTCATATGGTTGGTTATTTTTGGTTGGACTTTAGATTTCTTTTGAAAGTACATCGCACTACATCTTCCACTCATCCATGCACCGCACATACTGATGATGTTACCGATTGTTTGATTTTGTCCTTGTTAAGTTTTGTTTAATAAATCTTTAGTTAAAAGTCGTGCCCTCGTCTTTGTCACTCCCATCAGCTGAACTGTGACTCAGAGGATTTATATCACGTCTGTCCACAGTCTACAACATATCTTAAGATGTGACTCAGTGAGTAAAGCTGCAGAGTTTCACTTAACCGCTTACAATTAACTTTACTCAGCTACTGGATCTGTAAAAACTAGTCCTTTAAAACACATGAAATACTGATAAAATGTTGCTGCTTTGGACAGACAGTGAAATCAGCTGAAAACCTGCAGACTGTTGAATCATCGTGGAACACATGGAGAACCTTAAACACAGGCTGAGAACCCCACACAGGCTCCTCCCACTCACTGCCTCCAGCTCCATATATGGTTGAAACAGGAAGCGTCATTGGCTTACATTCCAAAAAAAGTAGACGTGAAAGAAAACTCAAAAACGTTGTCCTGTTTCCAGTTCAAGTCTGTCAGGACAGAAACATCCCCCAGATCAGGACGGTTTGCATTAAGATTCAGTTAGAATAAATGGATGGAATATTAATGATATAAAATGTAAAAAGTCTTGGACAGAGAAGCAACAATATGGCCTCTTTGAGCCATTTCTTCTTCAGGGCAAAGTGCTTTAATTAAAAAAAGAGGTTATTCCTGTATAATGTCTATAAAATCCAATAAAAAAAAAAAAGATATAAAAAGTCTGTGGTTGTTTCCCGCTCAGAGCAAAACTTTGTGTGGTCGATCCTCGCAGTCTCAGATGGCAGAACAGTCTGTCTGTCTGAACAGTGGAGGGTCCCAAAAAACAGTGCGTGTTCAAGTTGAGCTGGAACTCATTAAAACCAGCAGGAGACTGCACAGGAAGGACATCTGAGCCCCGCCCACCAGGTGAAGGTGGCATGTTTAGCTCCTCCCATCTCGGAGGGCTCTTCCCAACAGCGGCATCAATCTGGCACTTCGGCAAGTGCAAGAAGTACACAGGTACCACAATCAACCAGACTCAGCTGGATACCAGACGAGATGCAGCTAATGACACTACAATTAAGTGGTTGATGGTCTGCAGTCAGTCAGCAGGTCTGTCTGTACGTCCGTAAGTCAACATGTCTGTGGGTGTCGGTCCATAAGTCAGCAGGGTGGTGAGTCTGTCTGTAGGTCGGCCAGCAGGTCAGTTTGGAAGTCTGTCGGCATTGTCTGTCTGTAGGTCAGTCAGCTGGTCTATATGTCAATAGGTCTGTAGGCCAAGTCCATCAATCTGTAAATTAGCAGGTCTGTAGTTCTGTGTAGGTCTGCAGGTCAGTCAGTGCCAGGTCTGTAGGTCAGTGGCGTGTCACAGGTGCAGGCTGATCTTGCCCTCTTTGGCGAGCTGGTGGATAATCTGGGTTTCGAAGTCGGCGCTGTGGACGCCGGTCTTCCTGAAGGCTCCAGCATAGCGATTCTCCTCCCAGTAGTGGTGCCAGTTCCCCTGCTGGTCGGCGCCGTAACCGAACACCGACACCTGAACACAGACAGGAAGTGATGCCATGACATACTGCGACATAATAGGCTGTGACACACTAGATAACTAAGTGTGACCTTCTGTACTGTCACTAAACAACAACCTGCATTTGTACATTTGAGAGTCGTGTGAAGACTTCTCTGATACATTATGATGATTATCTTTAACCTCATCTTTCAGTCAATTCTGTTCTCGTGGCATGACGATGCATTTAAAAGCAGAAGGCTGTTTGGAAAACTATCTGATACTCAGACAGAAATAATCAAACATGGATATGAAATAATTTGGTCGTTCAAATGTCTCAGTGTCCCTGAATGTACAGACGCGTGCTGCATTGCTACAATACATGACGACAACTTAGGTGTGACTGAACAATGAGGCTGAGTAAATGTTGTAGTGTAGTGTAATGTTTATGGAGATGAAGAGATGAAGACACAGACTCCGCCCCCCTCCTGCCTACCTGGTCACATGTGTGCAGAGCGAAGATGATGGCCAGCATGCCGGTGGACGGGTAGCGACCGTGACGCTCGTTCCAACGATCATTAACATACTTAAAGAACACCGGGTTCACCACCAGAACCTACACACACACACACACACACACACACACACACACACACACACACACACACACACACACACACACACACACACACACACACACACACACACACACACACACACACAGTTACCATGGTAACATGTTTAATGTGTCAGTGGTCATTGACAGTTTTCACATATTTGCGCAGTGAAGGGTTTTATAAGCACTTAAAAAGCACCTGTGGTTTGATTTCATTAAGTTAAAATAAATATATGTGTGTGTGTGTGTGTGTGAATCATCTGTGGATTGTTGTTAGCTTTTATCCACCTGTGTTAAGCTTAAAATGTTTCATACATTACATCCTAAAATGTGCCGATGCAGAACATCAAAAGAAGAACTGACAAACCTAAAACTTTACGGAAACCTAGAAGCAGAAGTCAAAACTTTCTCCAAACAAAAAAAAAGAAAAAGAAAACTGTGCCGAGGTTGATTGCAGCAATAACAGCAACAGACTGTAAACAGAGAGCATCATGGGGCATTTATTTTACCTTGTCTTTATCAGCCTCCACTCTGTCTTTAACCCTCATGTAGGTCCTGAACACACAGAAAGAACTATTGGTCACAACATACTTCAAGTATTACATATTAGAATATACAGTATTAGTCCAATACAACAGTCCTGCAATAAATCCTACTGTACCTTCATGAAGGTTACAATATGTTAGACTGCATTAGTTTTAGCTAAGTGTACCTAATAATGCTAGACTTTGAGAATATTTGTATCTATATTTCGTACATTTTGACTTCGCCGGTGGACAGCGCGCTGGTCAGCCACTCCAGGTCTCTCAGTTTGAATGGCAGCAGGACGAGGCTGACGCCGCGATCAATGTCCACCGCGCTCTCCGGGTACAGGAAGTGATGCGTAGTCCGATTCCCAACATCTTTCTCAAATCCTCGAGTCACCGCCTTGTTCATCCTGCGGAGGAGAAAGGAGAGGATGAGGAGGAAGATGAGGGGGGGAAGATAAGACGCGTGTGTTTGTGGACACACATACCGGATTACGGAGTCGTGGGAGTTGATCAGGTTGCCGTGTCCCGAACGTTGTAGGTTGCCAGAGTTGCCGACCACCGCGCAACTACGGCAACGGGAGGGGAGGGGCCTGAAGTCCACGGTGGGCGGGGAAATGACCTGGAACATCTTTGACATCACTTCCTCCAGAGTCTGGTCGTTACCGGACCGCTGAAGACCCTGTGGAGAGGTGGAGCATTTAAATTTAGCTTGATTAAAGCTTTTTATACTCATATTCTGCTCGTCTACTTCCTTAACAAAAAACACTTTCCAACAGTTTCAAAGCATTTTTTCATTCTTATTTTTGTTTTGCACTGTAGGTTGTTTATGCATGTTTTTATAGTTACATCGTAGGGTTGTTCATTTCAGCACACACACACACACCCATATATACAGTATGCTGTGGATCAGACTGATGATGTTAGCAGCATTTCTACCCCCCCTCTTAATCTACTAATGGTTTCTGCAGCAGGACTAAATCTATAAATGCAGGAAAAAGACTCAGACGTTTGTCTCTTCATCCAGACTGCTGACAGCTTCTACGAACACAACACAACAATTTCAATTGTCTGAAAATACAGATTTTCATTAAAGGTCCTGACTATTTACTGAACTGCATTGTATGACCATCATGCAGCATATTAACACGTTCTTCTTTGGTCTTCTAATAACAAAATCTTCTGTTCTGTGATTCCGCTGATTCAACAGTTCTCAGTATTGACAAGTCAGTTTAGTGCTGTCAGGTCGCTTCCAGTTTGCTGCCTGCAATCATTTTCTGTACAGGGGCTCACACTTTGTTGTTGCACTACAGTCAGTTATTAAAGAAAGCACCAAAGGACACCTGAAAATCTTATTTACTCACAATCTTTCTTTGGTGATTTACTTGACTGTTAATCTTAAGTATCAACATAGACGTTGTGGTTATCTGCAGTTTAGTCACTAACTGGGGAATAAAATGATGTTGGTACAAGAAATAATAGGATTATTATGTAATCGTATAATGACTTAATCCAACAGTGATTTGAGTTGCTTTTGGATACATGCAGTAAAGCTGCTGTGCATAATAAAATCTTACACTTATGCATATAAGTCAAGAAAGTATACTTATTGCAAAAAGTATAACAGCTCTGCAAATTATTAATTAGTTTACAGCAATAAAACATATGTAAGGCTTGTACCAAGACACTGGTTCAAAATGTTTTTGAAGGCGTAATTAGCAGCTAGCAGGTAGCCTGTCCACACAAGCAGACAGCAGCCTAACAACAACAACAACAACAACAAGAATAATCATCATCATCATCATCATCATCATCGTCATCATTTTTAATCCAACCAGACATTTAAAATTGGATTTCAAACCTCAAACTTAAATCGTCATGAGGGAAAGTATTTTTAAAACCTCTCTAGTAGGAACAGCAAAAGTAACATTATTAGAAACTGCACTATTCCTGTTTTTTGTCCTTACCAGCCACCATCTGAGCGCGTCAGGGTCAAAGTTGTTGTTGGTGTCTCGGAGGACGGGCTGCTGTTTGGGGTCGTAGCGTTGGCTGAACCAGTCTGACCCCTCTAGGTCTGAAATACAGGACTCAGTACAACCACACGGCCTGAAAGAGGACCACAGAGACGAGTCAGACAGGGACAGAACAGGGAATCATGGGATACTCGGAGTCCATGACCTCCTTGTGTGTTACCTCAGGTCATACCTGGAGTTGTCTAAAGGCTCCTCCTCGGCTTCAGGTGGGGGAATGCTAGGAGGAGGGGGGGTCCTGAGAGGGTCAGGGGTCAGATCAGCAGGAGGCACCGTGGGTTCAACTGCTGTAAACACAAATAGACAGAGAGTCAGAGAACACTGCATCATGGGAGCTCTAACACTGTTAGCATCACTATGATACAATCCCAACACTACTACTGCTAATGATACTACTACTACTACTACTACTACTACTACTACTGCTATCCTAACAAGACTAGTTAATACTTCTGCTGCTAACACTGTTAGCCTCTCTATGATACAATCACAGCATTACGACCTCTCATACAATTGTAGCTTCAGTTGCTATCACTACTACTACTGATACTACTAATACTGCTGCTACTATGACTTCATTTGCTGATAATTGTATTATTTGTACTACAACTGTTATTTCGTTTACAGCGGCACTACACAATGAGTTCTGTACGTGTTTGTGAAATAAGCCTCATTTAAACAAATTGGAAAACAATTTCAGCAAAACAGGATGGACTATGTGGATGATCTAAGTTTTACAGAGAAGTCGTTACAGCTCCATCATCTTTAAACCTTTAAAGTTTTGTCACTTTTTCAGTTTCTGGGGTTTTTCTCCCTCCAGTGATGATGACATCAGCTCCTCACCTGTCTCCCTGACGCTGGGCGAGGCCTGGCTGATGGGCGTGGCTAATGACAGAGGCAGGAAATGTCTCCTCTGGATGCTCTGACTGGCGAGCATGAGGAAGAGGATGGCAGCGATCACCACGGCAACGCACAGCTTCCTCCTCACCAACATGGCTGGATGGATGATGAGTGGACGGCGGCAGGAGGAGGGACGTGTTGTTGAGCTGTCAATCAACCGCTCAGCCTGCTATGTCAGCATATTCGGACTGTGTCATCTGTTGAACGTTTTCCTCGGTTCTGTCATCTCTGTGCTCAGCTTTATCTCCATGAAGCCTGAGTGTGTAACTTCCTGTCCTGAAGTGAAGTACGCTGCTTTCTGATTGGTGGAGACAGGGTCTCCGGTCACACCTGGGTCAGACAGAAAATCACAGCGACATCAGCATTAAAAAATAAACTAATTATTTATGACAAACTGTTTATAACACAGAGAGAGAGAGAGAGAGAGAGAGAGAGAGAGAGAGAGAGAGAGGTCCAGCTTTTGATTTTTGCTGATGAATGGAGTCACCCTCTTTCTTCCTCTTCCTCCCCCTGCTCTTCCTCCCACACCACACCTCCCCTCTCCTCCTGCAGGACTGTCTCCCTGCAGACAGACTCGGCCTCTGAATACCAATCAGATCTGGATTCAGTTCAGGTTCTCCTGTTTCAGCTCTCGCTCTCCTCCTGTCTGCTTCAATGTCTCTCTCTCTCTCTCTCTCTCTCTCTCTGGGTGTGTGTGTGTGTGTGTGTGTGTGTGTGTATGTGTGTATGTGTGTGTGTGACGTCTGATCAGCTGACCTGTGTGTGTTTCTTCATTACTCTGTTGTGTAAGTGATATTTATTTCATAACATTTGTTGTAACTGGTTACACACACACACACACACACACACACACACACACACACACACACACACACACACACACACACACACACACACACACACACACACACACACACACACACACACACACACACACACACACACACACACAGAGTGCTAATAGTATTACTTCCCAGAGCTCCTTTCAAACCTGCACCTCGTTACATAAATGCGATGGCAATTTCACATGTTCGTCTCATGTCTGAATAAACTTTCAAAAAGGCTGCAGCAGCACAAGGTTCAATACGCAGAGAGAGATTAAATACACGTCATTTTCAGCCTGATCAGGTTGCAATAAATGTGTCACTTAATTATCTCCTGTGCTCAAATTAAATCAGTTTAATAAACCACACAGCGAACTGGGGAGAGTTAAATCTGAGGAGTTGATGGCGTTTCTGGTGTTGATAAAAATCTCGCTCTGTGTAGAATTAATAAATTGTTTTCTTACCAAGAGCTGGATGAGAAGATCATCTTGGTGTGATTTAGCACTATTACCTACTGTATCTCACCTACGGTTGACTAAACAGTCTTGTTTTGCTAGCTTACTGCTCAGAGCTGAAGCTACAACAATTTAATACGTGCAGTTCTTTAAATTCTAGATATTTTGAACTAAAACAAGATTCTCGTAACTCTCTATTGACCATGATCACTGATTACAACAGGAAACACTGATTGAGCTGATTTTGAGTTATTTAGAAGACTTGTGCGTTGTGGAGTTTCCTGTAACAGACAGAACCAACATTTCTGCCACCAGCAGAATCACTGCTAACACACCTCTATAACCACAGCAACCGTGATTTTGAAAAACAAGACCAGAGGAACGAGTCCGGACAGATACCGATCAACTTATCAACACACTCACACATGTTTGTTCATGTTATTTGTATCCTAAAAGGGCAACGCTCACAGGGGAAAGTCTGGGAAAAGTTCCTGACAGGAAGCTAAGCTCCTGGATTAGCATCTGTATTAGCATGTTAGCACAGAGCTTGACTGTGTGCCATGTTGACTTGTCCTGGTACAAAGGGCTTTAACACAGAAGCAGTTCAGAACAAACTGATCAGGCATATGTTTGATGTTTGAAGTCCACACAGGGAACAGGGAGACATGGACCAATATCTCTGTTGAAAATGAAAGTCCATAGGTGACTGGAGAAGTGTCAGGAGGTATTTGAGGCCTTTCAGACTTCAGAATGCATAACATTGCTGGTTTCATCCAGCTGTTTAAGTGCTCTTCGTCATTCAAACAGAGGTGACTTTTATGTAAACGTTTCTTACAGAACAAACTGAGTCGACTCACATTATGTCGGTCGAATCACTGCAGTTTTGTTGTTAAGCTGCATCGTCGTAAATAGAGCAGCGCAGAATAACAGTCTTGTCTCAAAATCATCAAACTATAAAACTTAACTGTGATGGAAATAGGAAAAGGCCATGGAAACGGAGGGTGGGACTCGTTTCTGTTTGCTGCTTCCGTCAAGTGTGATTAACTATTCGGCTTATAGTGCTGCAGGAGAGGTTTTACAACTAAATTATAACCAGTGTAATTATCTTGCCTCTTAAATGCTTTTGCAGATAACTTTTACAATTATTTACAGAACACTTATTTATTTATTTTTGACGAGACTATGTTTCATGAAAATATAGTCAAATTAATCTGAATTAAAAGACATGTGTTGAAAGTGTTGCAGAAATGTTAAAAGTTCCTACCTCGTTAGATTATCATCGAGACTTTTACATTCAAGTGACTTATTCAGACACAAAACCAACATGTTAAATTGCAATTAACATTTACGTAAAGAGGTGCATGTCTGAAAGGGACTATAGACAGTGTTGGACATCAAACTCTCCTGGTGGTTGAATCATCAGTACAAATGATAAGCAACTAAGAAAAAGTAAAAAAAAAAAAAAAAAGAGAAGATACAAGCCTACAAAAATATAAGAAAAGTTACTACGACTCCCAAGGAGCAGTTCAGTAACAAACATCCAATCACAGAGCTTCGAATACTGTTGTGTGCTCGAGCTGAACCTAATTACACTTTGTTGAAGACACTCGGCAGTTTAAAATCAGTTTTATTCTTTTCTGATTCGGGATCAGTCTGGGATAAATTCAGTTACCATGGCGACAGATTTAAGCATTCCGGGTTTGCTCCAGCTCTGATTCACACCTCTGTCTGCCTCCTTCTCTGTAGCAACAGCAGCTGAGCCTAACGGGTATTGTAGTATTAAGAAAATAATTCAAACTGAAGGTCAGAACATGAACTTGTAGTATCATTAATCGTTGTCCAGGAGACTCCTGAGTTTCTATAGATGATTAAAAAGAAAACTTTGAAATGAGAATTAAAAGTTGGGAGAAACACTAAATTAGCCAACATAAATTTAACCTAAAACACCGTCAACCTGAACGGAGAGAGAGACAGACAGAGAGAGAGAGAGACAGCGTTTATAGTACAGTGCAGAGTTAATGACTATCAGCTGAGCCACAGGGTCTGTATGTTATTTTGGAGGTTGGGGGTAGGGATGGGGGGGGGGGGGGGGGGTGACAGGGTTAAAGGTCAAATGGTTTCCTGTGCAGAGAAAACTATGCAACAGCGGCCCTTCCTGTCTCTCTCTCTGTCTCTGTGACCTCTGACCTCTGTGTGGACACCAGAATGGAAACCAGCTGCTCTGCTGATGGACTACAGCGACCAGCTGGAAAATAACAACACCACAGAAGAAGAATGGTGTCAGTTCTCACACAGACTGCCACGATGATTAAAACTTATTTTACTGTTTGTTCTGTTTATACAGATCGACCGTCCACAGAGAAGAGGGGACGGTTAGACTCTGCTGTCAGATTAACTGTTGGCTTCCTTTGCCTTTATTTGTTAGAGGACAGCAGATAAATGACAGGAAATGAGAGGCGATGACATAAATAAATAAATAAATGGTCCCCATTGTAGGTGAAGCTTTTTGCTGTATTTTTCTCCAGGGACATAAATGAACTTCACATATTTACGGATGAATGATTTGAAAAAATTAGGATTTGTTTTCCTTTGTTGTCTCGCACTACATGAAGAATAGTCAATGAAATCTAAAATATGCTCTCTGACATTACAAATATACAATTCTCTCTTTCACTGTATTTCAATTCTAAAGTGGGTTATTAAAACAGACGTAAAAGGGTCAGTTTGACCAATACAATAGTATCTGACCCGTCAGATCAGTTTATATTTTAGTTTAGTTTATGCTGAATTGTCTAGTTACTTTCTGTCCTGTAACGTAGGGGGGACTAAACTGGGTACCAAACTTCAGCACTGTTTCTGATGCCAAACAAAAGTGTCCATAGCACAGGGTATCTACAATTGTCAAGTACTGAAAGTTCATCAGACATCAGATTTCTGGTCAGATCTATAATCTTGTTGATTTATTCGCCATTTCATTTCTAATCCAATGTGTTGGAACGATAAAACACCCACTTCACTGTCCTGATCCTGCCTGACTGCACATCGTCATGCATCAACACTATAATCTACAGTGTCAGTCAGTGAGACTGTACACATCCTCCACACTGTAATTACAGAAAAGTTTCCAGGTCCTCACGAGACAGACTTTAAATAAAAAACAACTCAACACCCTTTAGTCACAAGTTATTTGCCTCTACACATATAAACTTACACGAAAAACAGGTTACTCCAAACTACAACAGTCATTTAAAACACGTTGTTTCTACTTTGCAGCTGAATGTGTGGTCAAATCAAACAGCAACACCTCACTCTCTCTAAAAAGTTCTCCTTCTCCTGCTGAAAGTCAGCGTAGGATTCATGATTAAAATAAATAACTTCATGAATAAATGTCACAGGACACTGATGTGTGTCCTCTTTCTCGCAGTTTGTCGCAGAGCAATATTGAGTAAAGTTAAACACATCTTTTAGAAATATATTATTTTTCTCTCATACAACACAGTGTTGGAGACGACAAACGTTTGAGTTTGATTTCAGGAACGGCTTGCTGAAGAAAAACCCTTAAACAGGAAAAAACAATAAAGTTAATATTAAGCTTCAGGCAGAGTGTGAAAGTGTTTGGAGACTTCAGAGAGGACGTGGTGGTTCTCTGTGTTACTGTGTAGTGGTTGTGGCTAAAGACTAGTCTGGGTTTTAGGTGAAGGTAAATAAGTGGAAAACCACGTGTTGTAGACGTGTGTAATAACTCTGTAGTGTGTGTAAGGATTTCATTTTCTGACCGCATGGTTTCAGCTTTAATTAATAAACATGACCAACAGATTGTGAAGAAGCTGCTATACAGTACGTTGAGACAAACATTATACTGTATGTAATGAGGATGTCTAAAAGCTTCTAGACTCCGCCTCGTTTGCTTTGTGAGGATTTCCAATGTTTGATAAAACGCTGTGTAAGCCCACTAACTCACACAGTTAATGCTCATGCTAATTATTTGTTGATGTTGACGTTTTTCAAGCAAAAATGCCAAATATTAATGGTTCCAGCTTCTCAAGTGTTTCAGATTGTCTGCTTTTTGGTCAATTTCGCTCTGGGAAATTGTGATGGGCATGTTTCACAAAAAATTATTGACAGATGAATTGATAAAGAAGGAGTTAATTGCAAAATCTAGTCTGTTTCGTACAGTTGAGGTAGGCAGTTTTACAAAGTCAACAAACAGACGGACATACATTTTAGGAACGCCCTGGCACGGTCTGCAAACGTGCTTCAATGGCCCAAAATATTTGCATTAGGAGAAATGTGCCGCAGCTTCAGAAATGATGCAAATTCAAAACTACATACAAAAACCCAGAGTGGTGACCAAACCAACTGACTACCCACAGACTAATATTTTCATCACTAGAGCCACAGCGCTCACATGGTTCAAAATATTTCTATTAATCAATCCTCCTCATTGATTTACAGCATTATCCTCAGTGGTCTGATACAACCGGGGATATTAATAGGTGGTTAACAAACGTATATCATCTTGTGGTGTATCCACAATCCTCTGCTTCTGTTCAGGTCGACTTCAGGCTGAATAACTCTACAAGAAAGCTCTAGGACATTGTTATTTCTCTTAAGTGTCAGTGACCAGAAACAGGATGGAAAAAGTGTCGAGCTGACACCCTGAAAGGTTTAAAAAGGGACCAGAGGAAAAAGTTACACACAGCAAAGACAATACCTACTTCCTGTTCCCTGGAAGAGGAATGTCCTCCTTTTTTGTTGTTGTTTGGTTTTTTTAATTCCTATAAATCGAGGCTCTCAGGATAAAAGGTGCCATATGTTAGAAAGACTGTAAAGATCTGAGAAATCTGCAATTCAGAGCTGCAGAAATGAAACTGACTAGAGACAGACAGAGAGTCTGTCCGGTCTGTAACAATCTGTTTCTGTAGTTCAAATTAGGAACAAGGCCTTTGTAATTACATTACATCAACCATACAGAGGAGGATGTTTCACTCACAGACCACACAACCTGTCTCTGCATTTATAATTATGACGTGAGTCAGTATCCTGTTTCAGTTGTCACATCAACATAAATCGGAAACAGATTCACGCAACACATCAAACACAACAGGACTAACTCACACAGAGAAGTTATATAACAGTTATATGACATTTTTACATAAAAACTACAGGACATTAGAAAAGGTAATAAGTAATAAAGCAAAATGGCCCTTTATTGGAACATTAGAGACAGAAAGGTGGATAAAAATAGCATAAAATACAAAATGAATTCAGCAATAACATGCCTGTTAGAAATACTGTGGGGAAAATAAGAAAGATGAAAATGGATCAATAAGGTCAAAGACACGTCAGAGACACGTTAGAATACTACAGAAATATTACAGGAGTACAGTGAAGTACAATAAGGTCAATATGTTCCAGAGACACGCTATTTAAATAATGCAGATACTATAGAAACAACTGACTGACCCACTATTAACATATAGTCAAAAATAAAATAAACCAACTAAGTACAACAGACTGCAGCGGCAATGATTAGTCGATTAATTGATTAATCACCATGGAGCGACAAAAAACTGGCAACTCTTGTTGTAATAATCAATTCATTTTAGTCATTTTTCAAGCAAAAATTGCCAAATATTCTCCAATTTCAGCTTCACCAAAGTGAGGATTTCTCTGTTCATCTGTTGTAAACTGAACATATTTGGGTTTTTGCCTGTTGGTCAGACAAAACAAGACATAAGAAGACGTCACCTTGGACTGAGATGAATAAAAAATAATAATGATAATAAATCAACAGATTAATCGATAATGAAAATAATTGTTATTTGCAACCCTGCAACAGATAGACTGTAAATATTTCAAATCATCACAAAGAGGGTCCACAGTAAAATACCAGCTAACAAATATTATAATAGTACTACATGAGATAATAATACAGTGGAGTACAGAAAATAGAAATAGTATAGGAAGTATATGTGATTCTATATAAACCATGGATGTATCAAGAGGACTGGATACAGCGTTGGGGGAGTAACGCAAAAAAAGCCAAAAAAGTTTGACTTCCGGGTATATTTTATAACTTTTAGGACATAATTATATAAATAAGAGCTATTTAAGTGTTCAAAAACAAGTATCTGCTGATTTACAGACGTCTCTTTCATAGTGTAAGTCTATGGTAAAAAGTATTTTTGGGGCCAGTGTGCGTCACATGACGGACCCCGAAGCTGTGATGAAACAGTTTGGCCCCTATGTCAAATTGGCTTCAAAGCCCGGTGCACTCCCTGGAGGCTTGATATAAACCCTATAAAAATATTATAGATGGGAGTGGACGACATGTATAAAAATCCATACATCATTGTATATTACAATATCGACAAATACATTTTCTGGAAAATCAATTGAGGAACTGTTTATGGACTGTTTTTGGTTAATCCAGAAAATTAAATACATGACACATCAAGAGAGTTCATCACACTGATGAAAGAAACATCAAGCCAGCAAAGAACAGCTGAGCAAAAAACAGGAAAACTGTAGGAGTTATATTGAAGTAGACCTACAATAAGATAACTACCAGCTAACTCTGGCTAATTATAGGAATACTATAGGAGATAATAATACAGCAGAGTACCATGAACTCAAAATAGACCAACCGAGTACTACAGACATGCTTTTATAGACATACTGTAAGTATGTAAGTATATTCTATGGTAAAGTTATAATGAAAAACTGTAGGAAATATGGTATAACGAAGAAGACCTACAATAAAATAATATCAAATGAACATCATAGGACTATTATAAAAAGACAAATATTACAAAAGACAATGTTTTACACAGCAGAGTACAGTAAAGTCACAATATACCACTTGTGCTGCTAAATTGTACCCTCCTGGGGACAATTAAGTACAATGAAATCAAAACAGAGCAGACACGTCATAGAAATATGAAGTACTACATTTGGTTCTATACAAAGACTGTAAGAATATTATAGAAATGCTATAGTAGATTACACTTCCAAAGACACAATATTCAATTATAATAATATTATCGAAACAACTGGCCATTGAATATTATACTGAGATTAGTAGTAATATAAGAGATAATAATACAGTAGAGTACAGTAAAGTCTAAATAGACCAGAGTACTACAGAAACACTGAATATTATACACATACTGTATTTTTATGGTAAAGTATTGGAGATTTGTTTACAGTAAAGTACAACAGTAGTCAGAAGTCAGAAGTAGACCTACAATAAGATAATGATAGGCTAGCAGTAAAGCAATTTTATAAAAGCTAAATATTACATACAGTCACTATAGAAGATAACAATGAAGTGCATTAAGGTCACCATAGAATAGAAGTACTGTAGTATTAGAGGAGACAGCAGTGAAATACAATAAGGCCAAATCAGGCCAACTATGTTCCACAGACACACTAATTAAATATTATGAGTACTGTGGAAACAACTGACTGGCCGACTCATATTATAGGAGTCAAGGATAGTGAAGTTAAAATGGACTGCGTAGGCTACAACAAACTGCAGCCTAAGTTATAACGGTAAACTGTAAGAGACGCTATAATGAAGCTGGCCTACAAAAAGATGAAGTTAACTACAGACTACCAGCTAACGGATTAAAGTTTATGAGTGAAATCTAAACAGACTACAACCACAGACACACTAGAAGTAACATATTGGTGTTTGTGTAGTATGTGGTCGTGGAAAGTTCTCACAAAATATTATAGAAATACTTACATTAAGGTCACCACAGACCCAACAACTACTAGAGAAATACTATACGAGTGTTACAGGAATATCATAGGAAATTGTACAAGAAAGTAGAGACACAAAGTATGAAGACAGTTCCCCCTTCGGCCCCCCTCCCCTTCCTCCCTGTCTCTGTCTTTCTTATCGGTCTCGCACACCTTTTCTTTTCCGCACAAGACACGCAAAACTACATCAAACAACACCAACAAGAGTGAAGCAGCCCGAGAACAACCCGCAGCAAAAACAGCCGAAAACTGCATGAAGTTTGGTGGAAACTTTCCGAAGTTTCCACCATGCTGCAAATCAAACACATACACACACACGGGGTTTCAGCCGGGGTCCAGACACACACTGACCCGGTAAACAGCCGGTTTAAAACCACAAAGCTCCGTTCAGAAGAAGGAGGAGGAGGACTCACATGAAGCAGCGGCAGGAGCAGCGACCGGATGGTTTTTCTTCTTCTCTTTGAGAAACTGCAGAGTACAGGGCATGATGATGCAGAGCTGAGAGGCCCCGCCCACCGAGGGGGGAGGAGCGAGGGGGGCACGAGAGGGTTGCTGGTGTGCGGGTTTTTGGGTGTGTTGCCATTAGTGTGTGTGTGTGTGTGTGTGTGTGTGTGTGTGTGTGTGTGTGTGTGTCTAAAAAAAACACTGAAGAAAAACTGAACTGACAAAACCATTTAAAATGGCGTCTGAATGCCGTTTGTAATAAAACACACCAAACTGTGAACTGAAAAATATGGATAAAAAGAATGAAAATATATAAAAACCAACAGCTGAATTTCATCACCATCACATAGTAAATTATGGCAGTAATCACATTTTTATTACTATGGTTTCTTTATTATATTTTTTAAAGCTATTAATTGATTTTAAGGGCATGAGAACAAGCCGTGAACACAATATCACCTTATGAAGTAGTTGTGACTAACATGTTAGCAAAGCAAACAGTAGGGTACTGCCACATAAAGTGAAGGCCCAAAGTTAAGTCTCCTTTTAGTTCTGGTTTGGTCTCCAGCAAACCAGAGAATAACATCTGGATCTTTTGCTGTTAGATGTTCTCTCACACTGCAAACAGTCTTTCAATCCACTGTTAAATACTTATTAGTGCAGCTAGTGTTCATGTATTTATTCTTTATTTTGTTGATTTGTCAATCCAGACAATGAACACATTAAATGTCTGAACCTGTTTTGCTTCATGAGACTCACCTTTATTCTGCTGGGATTCACACTCATGACTCAGCCAGCAGCAACCAACAGGCTGATATTAAGCGGGACTATTCAAAGACACAGAAATAAAAGAGTTTGGAAAACAAATTGGCTTCTCATGTCATGCAGATGATTGTCATTTTTACTGAAATGAATGCTAGCTAGCTAATTAAGCTAACATTAGCTTAATCAGTTTGTTGAAAATGCTCTCTCAGGTTGACTTTTTAATGATGATATTGTGCTATAAGGCAGAAGCTAAAGCTAACAAGTTAATTAGTCCTAACCTAGTATTATAAATATGATTAGGAAAAAACATCAAATCAGACTGCTATAACGTTACCCTGTTTGGCTTTGAGGATGAACACTAAATTATGTGTTTTACAAAGTAAGTTTGGTTGGTAAGTAACATCCCCAAATTTAGGCAAAAATATAAAACATAAACTAAGAAGACAAAAGACAGAGTTGTCCAACCGTTTTTTGTATTGTAAATCATAAATCACTTGAAATGATTTCAGGTAGGAGTAAATCAATTAGTGATCAGTGGACGTTGTCCTCTTAACTTCCTGTGAGGCACTGAATGGCTGGAAATTAGTTCTTTATCTGACAAATGTGAACACGTTAAAAGCCTCAGAGATCAGTTGAGGGACACATTTCTTCTTTATCTGACAGGGCATGATACAGGAAGTGAGACGGGCTCATCCGTTCGCCTCCAGCAGCGAGAGGAGGATTCAGAACAGAATTGGACTGTAATGCACTTTATCTCCAACAAACTGTTTGTGGTGTTGTTTTGTTTCTACGCTGCAGTGCATTCGATGTGCATGTGATAGGCTCAAAACAGAAAGGACATCTCAGAGTTCATCTGACGATCTGATAGTGACATCGGCAGAATGACTGCACGGAGGGACGTGATTGGTGGATTTGGTCTAAATGAATTAACATGACTGACAGCAATAGGAGAGATAACAGAGACACACAGAGACCAGCTCAACTTTCAGTTCCCTTCTCTACATTCTCTGTATAATCCCTGTATGTTCACACCAGACACCAGCAACAAAACAATCAATTTAAAACAACATTGAAAACACACATAAACAAACAGGGCTCCATCACACCAACTACATCAAATGCCTTAATAACTGCCAAATAAAATGATGCTAACAGTATTGAGAGATGAAGCCAATAAGCTACAAAAGGTACAGAAAACCCCCCACAGATGAGAACAAAAATAGTAATGAAACATGACAGTAAATAAGTCAAAAACAAGAACATCTGAAAAGAAGTAACAGAATCAGAGTGAGTTATTATATAATTATAATGGAATAGTGGAAGAAGTACTGAGATCCTTTAATTAAGTAAAAATAGAAATACCACAGTGTAGAAATACTATACTCTACTACTCTACTGTTACAAGTTAAAGTCCCGCATTCGAAATTTTACTTAAGTAAAAGTACAGAAGTATTAGCAATAAAATATACTTAAAGTAGTACTCATTATGCAGAATGGCCCATTTCAGAATAATGTGTATTATATTACTGGATCATAATTATTGATGCATTCATGTGTACATTATTGTATTGTTGCAGCTGGTAAAAGTGGGGCTTATTTACCTCAATATATACACTGCCTGGTAGCCTGTGAATTTCACTAAGGGATCAATAAAGTCTTCATCCATAATATTACATCATAATTTATTTGATGCTTATATTAGTAGAAGTATAAGGTAGCATAACATGGAAATGAAAAGTAAAATGCTTTATATTTCATTGTACACTCACTTTTGCAAGTTTTTACTGCATTTTGTCAGTTTCGGGCTCCATACTGTGAATGTTTCATGTGTGGTTGTGAACAGATGTGAGAGAAGCAGGTGAGTCTCAGGGTTTATTTTCAGTTTTAACAGTCACATACGATTAATGATCCAATGTAACATCAGGATATTATTGAGTAATAACAGAGTAATACCATCATAGGTTAGTAGCACAGATGTTTGTTAGTCACAGGATTGTTTTAAGGCATTTATATTGCAGATGAAGGGGCGACCCACTCAATTAAGTTTCATCACATTCCAGCAGCTTCACTTCAGTTTGAGACAATAAACAGCAAAGTCATGTTAGCGTTGTGTTCAAGAACGCCATGACGTCCGAGAATTAGCAGTCGACTGCTGAAAAGTGTTACACTGACGACAGAAAAAATAAAACTTAAATTGAAATAATCAACCCCGAAGATAAACAATAAGCAACATGGATATTGTGAAATGCAGGAATACGTCATATTTAGTAAATTAACTAATATATTAGGAAAAACATGTATGGCCATTACATATTAAGAGTAAAAGCTATAAACCTGAAGTAGCGTCGTCCTGTTTGTAAACTGGTTGTTCTGAAGTCAGGGGGCAGCGGAGTCTGTTTAACACCTGAGTCAAACACATAGCGCCCTCTACAGGAGGTCTGCTGTACTGCAGGAGGGCAGTTTAAAGAGACAGTTTATATATTAATGTCAGCAGCAGAGCTAAACTCAGCCGTAACCACAACAGTTACGTTTCCATTCATATTAAGTTACACTAAAATTAAACTTTTAAGCAAACTTCTGGATTTTTTATGGGTTTTTTTTTCCCCCATTAACAACCTTTATGTGAATATATCCACATCTGAGAGAACTCTGAAAGTTTCTTCCATCGCGCAAAGTTATGAAGCAACAGAAACACAAATATTTAACTGCTTGCTTGGTCTCAAACTTGGTCTGGAAATATCTTTAGTCTGGTTGTATCGTTGTTGTCCTGCTCTGTCCTGTTAGCTGCAACTTTAAGAGTCTCAGCCTCACAGATGATCAACACAGCTGACTGAGAAAAAACATGAATTAGCCATAAGACATCCACTAAATTCTACTGAGTTCTAATGTTAAAGCTGTTTAACACTGCTGCTGTCAGGTGGAAAACATGCATCTCCAGGAAAAAAAACACCTGGTTTAAGCATCAAAGAGCTTTTTATAGGCTTTTGGTGAGGATTGAGGTTTTTAAAAAATGATCTTTAACCTTAATTTAATTCTTTAACTTAAACAATGGTGTAAAAAAAAAAATCACCAACACTGGAGATACAAGATTGTTATTGGACATCAGTTCCTGGTTGCTGCAGGAATGTTTCAGCTGTCGAAAAACAGAAAAGCCAGTTCTGTAACTAACTCTCTCCAGACCGCAACACCATTATTATTCCTTCCTTCCTTCCTTCCTTCCTTCCTTCTACCCAGAATGCCTTTCAGCATTACAGCTTGGCAGGCTGTTAGCTGATTGGCTGAGAGTCACAGCGACAGAGGAGCAGTGAAAGAGGCTTTAATGGACTTCATACAGGACAGAGAACAGGAAACACTTAGCGCGAAAACTTGATATTTATCATAAAGTTATGAGGACGTGATGATGTAATTTATTTTTTAAAAACAGGTATGATACTGTGTCAACAGTCTGTAGCCTGTGAGCAGTCAATAGATCACAAAGTTTCTACACCCAAATGCGGATGAATTTCGCTCTGGTTTTGAAACTTCTGGTGTGACCAGGCCTAAAGAAGAACAATTAATGATCAGATTTTGTTCCTGGTGTCGTGGAAATCTTGATCTGTTTGTGGTGATATCTTTGATCTCAGCAGTTTAAACACTGAAGTGGTTTTCTACCTTCATGTAACATTAAACCACAGGCAGCAGAACACAGGTAGAAACCAGGTGAACCAGATTCTGTTGTTATTCCATAAACTGTATTTCTGTTTCCCAGCAGAGCAGCAGTTCACCTCCTCCATCATCTGATTACACTTCTGTTTTACTAACTTTTTACTTGTCGTCAATTTGATCTTTTCCTGGCTTCCGTAGATTTCATGACAAGTTACAGGCTAAAAGTGAGGTCAGATGTCAGGACTTAAAACTGAGTTTTCCATACAGTCCTGAGGACATTAAATGGCACATACTGGCATGTGTTTTCAATAAACAGAAAAATAGCTTTGGTAAGTCGTCATGATGTCAGAGACATGATGGTCAACACGTGTCCACACAGACACAATAATGGACTCTGAGGAGGGATACAGCATACCGGTTTAACCATAAAATATTTTTCTCCTTTATATAAAGCATTAAATCTTAAATTAGGATATCAACAATTCAGTTCCTGATGTCAAAGATTTTAAATTTATCAAGGCAAAATGTAAATCTTAAAAAGAAGGATAAATGACAGGAGCAACACTCCAGTTAACATCCATTATTTTGTCCGATCAGGACACATGGTGGAGCATCACGGCGTCCTGACAGGAGGTAGAGTCTGAGAGTCAGAACTGAGGAACAGATCTGCAAAAACAATGTCAAACATGTCTGACCTGAGCAGCAAACGGCAGCTCTGGACTGATGATTATGTCTGAATAATCACAATAATATGTGTAATTGGACTATTTCTGTGGAACAATCTTAAAGATCTGAGCAGTGATTGGTTAAAAGTTGGAGGGATACAATAATGAGAATAACTGTTTGGGACAGTTGAGCTGTGTGTGTGTGTGTGTGTGTGTGTGTGTGTGTGTGTGTCTACAGGATGACACAGCAGCAGGTTGCTGGGTAATCGTCGGCGCTGACTTTGTGCTCGTTGCCGTAGACAAAGTAGACGTGAGAGTCGCCTTTCCACTTATAGTTCACCTTAGTGATGGGGATCAACTCTACTGTCTGCCTCTGAGAGAGAGAGAGAGAGAGAGAAATGTTAAAGGAATAGCTTCCACATTTTGGGAAATATGCTTATTCGCTTTCTTTCTGAGAGAGACGTGTTCAGATGGATATCAATCTCATGCCTGTGTGTTACATAAGAAGCTAGAGGACATGGTTAGCTTAGCTTAGCTTAGCATAAAGACTGGAGGTAGAGGGAAGCAGCTAGCCTGGCTCTATCAAAAGTTCAAAAATACACCTACCAACACTTGCTCAGCCTCAGCTCAGACACTTCAACTACGTACAGAGGACACGCTTCTCTAGCAATTCAACTGAAAGTTTCATCTCGTTTTCTTCAACTATCTTTTCGACTGTTTTCATCTCTTACAGTTCGACTAACTTTTCAGTGCTTATATGTCAGATGTTTAGCATCTCTAACTTCTTTCATTCGACTGACTTCAACTTTTCATCTGTTACGATTCAACTGCTTTCAGTGCTTATACACTTTCTAAAATGTTAACTGATACTGACACTTCAACTACACTGAACACAACTTTCTCTAGCACTTCAATTAAAATCTCACTTTATTCTATTATCCTTCTATTATTATGTGGATAACTAAAAAGCAACTTACTGGCAGCTGAAAAAAGAACTAACAAACGCAGTCTGATCTTTGTAAATTAGTCTCAAACTGTGCCACTGACTGGAGCATCAGTTAATGGACTCGGTGTGCTGGTTGCCATGGAAACAGAGAGCTCATTAACTCTCTTTTTTTTTTTTTATCTGCTCCAGTCCTCAGCTAAACTAAAAAACAGTTTACTGCAGCAGATACGAGTTGGTTTTGTCTCCCAAGTTGATGTGTTTCATTGTACCTCATGGAGGATGGACGATCATCCTACATATTTATGTACACTATGCAGACCTACACAAACACATATTTGACGTTGTCTCTTCCAAACTTCCTGCGTCTCTCACAGCATCCAGGCATGTAAGCATTGCTCATCGACATAAGTTTTGACTGGCTTACTTTTATTTGCCCATTTCACAGCTGTCCCATGACTTTATATCTTTAAATCATGTTTTAGGTTAGGCTACAAAAATGTATCTTTGCGTGTTTGATTTTCTGCTAGTCATACACCTGTCTGCGGACCTACCTGCTGCAGGATCCTGGAGGACTGGGCGTACTTGCTTTGGTGGTCTTTGACTAGACGCTCAGAGGCCTCAGACATGGCCGGGTTTGGGAACCCGAGCAGCGGGTAGACCTGAGAGGAGACAGACAGAGAGACAATAAAACAGACAGCTTACACTAGCAACGTGACCTTTTCTCTAGCGCCACCCGAAGGATAAACTTTAAAACTCCACTACACCTGTCTGAAGTGAGCTTCCTGCATGTTGTCTTTCAGTGATTTACTGAATATTGTACTGTATGTTTTGTTTTAGATGTACATCTCTTAAGTAAACTTCCAAATGTTCAAGTAAACTTCAGGTTTAACTGCAGCATATTATGAACAGTTCCTCCACTCACAACAGAAGAAATGATTATACTTTTGTGAAATATAAAATGATACTACCTAATTTTCTGGGGAAAACCCAGTGAGGGTATATCTAATCTAATAAGTGCAGTTTTATAGTGTGTGTGTGTGTGTGTGTGTGTGGGTGTGAGTGTGAGTGTGTACCAGGTACTGGTTGTTCTTGAACAGCTCCTTCCCGCTCACTGAGCTAAGGTCATCGATCTTCAGACCACAGTTCTGCTCCACCACGTGGTCCTCCACATGGTTAGTCCTAAACACACATATGCACAAATATATACACATATAAAACACATTTATCCACATATATACACACGTAAACACACACACACACACACACACACACATAATTTCATCAGTTTCTGTAAATTGGAGACTGCTGTTTGAATGTATTTGTATCCATTTAAATGCACATCATGCAGGTTTATCTTTATGCCACCAGAGGGCACCAAAGTGTCACCCATGACATCACTGCCCATTAAATCCATTTAATAAGAAGCTACATTAAAGCTGCTGTGTGTCGAATTTAAACATCATTAAATCATCTTTCAATTCATTTTAATGTCATACGTTTACCATCTGAACTTTCTCAAGGACCCCTGGAAACCCTTGAAACCTCCTCAAAGACCACTGGGACATCTCAAGGATCACTTTGGAGGACTCAATGACTCAGGGAACCTCTTCCAGGATCCCAAGAACCTCCCCGGGAACACTGAAACACCATGTGAACCTTCCCAAGGGCCCTTGGAAACTCCTCATCAACCTCAGGAACCTCCTTAAGGTTCCACTGGAACATCTTACAGCACTACTGGAATATAAAGGACTGAAATGACCTCTTCAGGAATTCCCTCAAAGACCCTCGTAAGGTCATCAAGTACCTTTTAAATCCTCTCAAGAACCCAATGGAATGTCTTCAAGGACCCCTGGAACCACTAACAACCCCTTGAACTTCTTTAAGGCCACACTGAACCTCCTCAGAGACCACTGAATGATATCTTCCAGGACTCGAGGAACTTGTTCAAGCACTCCTTAAACAGTTGTAGTACCAGTACTCACCACTCCACCTTGAGGTTGATGTAGGCCAGCAGTTGTCGTTTTCCTTTACAGGTTTCACACTCCTTGGTTCCCTTAGCATCGCACACTGTACACCTACACACACACACACACACACAGTCAGACATGTGACACACATGACTGTGTAACAGTGTAATTTAAAAGGGCCATTCTGCTGTTTTTCATGTTCTACTTCATTAACTCTGTATGCTGTTAACTTCATATCCTGCTCAACATTTTTCAAACTATTATGTTATTAAAATAAAGTTATAATAAAATTATGTTTTCACCATGTTGTGACTCTTTCTGCTGGTGTGTTCAGGCACAATCTGATATGTATCTAGGCCTCTAAAATCTATTCAAATAATACAAATCCAAGAAGGAAAGTCACTAGAGGATGTGAATAGACTTCGATTTAAGGGGTCACTGCATGGAGCACCAGGACTTCCCCGACCCCCCTGCAGGACCTTTCTTTGCCTGTAGCATCACAGTGAGTGCAGCTCTCATCAGTCTTCTTCCCTGAGCCGTTACACACCCAGCACGCTTTCTACACACACACAGGATTATTAACATAGAGAGTTTCATTGTATTGTTAAGTAGTTATGTTATTTAAACTACAGTTATTATGTAGTTTATAATTAATAATTGATTAATTGACTGATAGACTTACATATCCATTTCCTTGGCACTCCTCACATGGCATCGTCCCTGAGGCATGGCAGCTGTGGCATTCCTACAAACACACACACACACACACACACACACACACACACACACACACACACAGTTAAAAATAACTTTACTATGTGTTGGAGTCACACTGACACACTGAAGCTGACAGAATCCTGCTCTGTGATTGGCTGTCAGCTGTCTGTTAAATAACATAGACACCCCATGGAAGACCCTCATGGTCTGGAACAGATTTAAGAACTTCTGGAACACAAAGATCAGAATCAGAATCAGAATCAGAAACTGTTTATTGCCAAGTAACATACATTACAAGGAATTTGCTGTGGTCTGAAGATGCTATTGTTTTGATAACAAATAAGTAGAATATAAAAGCTAAAATAAGAATAATAAAAATAAAAATAAGATAAATAACCCAGGAATCTCTTCAAGGTCAAGGGTTGAAGGAAACCCTTACAGTAAAAGTTTTCATAAAACATCTTCAAGAACTTTTGGAACCCCACAAGGACTAATGAAAGCTCTTCAAGGACCTGTGGATCCTCCTCAAGGACCATTTGAACCTGTTCTAGGACCCATGGAATGTCCACCTGGACCGCCTTCTACCTTGGGCTTCCTCAAGAATCACTAGAACTTCCTCAGAGACCTCTGGAACCTTTTCAAGGACCTCTCCAACCTTCTCAAGGACTCCAAGAATATACAAGAATATACACTAAACTAAATTAACCGAGGCGACAGATAATCCTGCTCTCTGATTGGCTGTCAGGTATGTTAAAATCAAACATAGTTCAGGTCAACAGTTTAACTTCTGCTCTAAGTCAAAGCTCGAGATAAGTTAAACAGTAGGTAACCATAGCAACAAGGCGGTCTTTGACAGACAGCTCCTGTTAACCAATCACCTTGATGGAGGAGGTGAAGGGCACACGGATCTCCTCCTTGTGATTGGTGAAGAGGCTGGGAGGCGTGGCCTGGATCTCCCAAGGCCGGGGGGCGGGCTGGGTGTAGAAGTCAGCCGGCTCACCTGTTGGTCACACAAGATAGACATCACACCCACCTGTCAATCAAAAATCCACCTGAAGCCTGTTGCCATGGTGTCGTCACTTTGGTAATCTCAGATTTATAACTCTGTGTAACAAACTGGAGGTGTGATGCTTGAAAGACGTGGGTGTATAGCAGGCAGGGGTGGTCTGATCAAAGACACTATCCCGTTGCATTATGGGAAATGTAGGACCCAGTGTTTTTGGAGTTTGAGCCATACTAGGGACCAGAAGTCAACATATCTCTGACTCTGCTGCACTCTTATGTCTAACCTTGAGTAAAAACCTTCATATTTCACTCAGTTATCCATTTAAATCAGTAATCCTATTATGATGTGACACTTCTCTGCACTTAAACATCTCTAGTATGTCTATCTCTGTGAGGACACATTTGACACCTTCAGAGTGAGGACATCTTGCCTGCTCTCCAGGTTCTTCAAAGGGCTGTTTGAATGGTTTTAAAGATCCCAGGAAACAGGCAGTTAAACCTTCCTGAAAACAGTTCATCTTCAGTGGTGGCCTCATGATGTACTCGCATGTGTCCAACCAATAAAATCACCACAAATTTTTCAACAATCCCACCTTTCTGCCGGTCCCATTAGATCAAAAAATCAACCTGTGTGTGTGTACCTTCATGAGGTTTGTGGGCCCAATCAGTTGACCTGGACTCAGTGAAGGTCTCCAGCCGGTACTACAGAACAGAAAACACACTTCAACAAGAGACACTACATGTGCAGTGTTAATAACATTTTAGTTGACAGAGACAGTGTTAAAAATAGAAGCAATTACAGCAATATTGGAGGGTGGAGGGACAGACATGAGGCAATACTGCGTGAGGTGAAAGGGACAGGTGCGAAGTATGAAAGTAATCCACTGATACTTGTCTGTACATCTATGGGTATGTTGCAAACAGGAACTGCTAATAGGTAATTCGGCATAACTTTGTAAAGTTAAAGTTGTAGCCCACAGCTAACTGACTCTAAAGGAAATCATTATGAGAACTGCAGAACAAGATTATCCCCCAAATAGAAGTATGACACAGAATAATAAGGGGTGGGGGGTTATACAGGGGTGTTGGGGGTGCAGTTGTCTTAATTTAGACTAGTGACAGACTTTGAAAACCCTTGGTCTACACGGGCTGTAGTGAAAGTAGTGGAGCAGCAGCTTCCGTCCTCTGTCAGTGTCTACACAAGATGTGTTCAGGTACAGTACTGAGGGTACATCGTCTGTGTTTTGGCAGTGCTCCTGTTTTTAGCACGTAAAACATAAGAAAATACACTTTTACACAGAAGTGTAAAAATAGTCTTTAGGTCACAGCTACGTGCATATAATGCAAGTGAAACATGAGCCGCTTCGTGGCATGTGTGGACAGCTGGATTGATTAAAATAGAAGCGTCTGACTGAAAAATATGTAGACAGACCAAACAGGACCAAGTCAGAGTGAACTGGATTTCCTGTTTCACGCATCGAGATGCTTCATCAGTTTCAGACATTTACACCTCGATGGCTTGTTCACGTTAATGTCACATAAGAGCCTCTGAGGTCACATGTCAGTCATGTGAGAGTCATCGGAGGAACATAATTAAAGTGTTTGTAAACTGGTGTGATGTCATCCTGTCAATCTCTGATCAGAGGCTTCTTCAAACTGTCCTCAGTGTGGACACATTCAGTCCTTTAGATGTAGAGCGCAGAGAGACAGGAGAGTCAACAGGCGGGTCATTTTAATAACGAGGCTGACACTTACACCCCGTGTCCCCCTGGTATGAACATATGATCTGTGTCTGGATATGTGATCTGGACCAGGACGAACTCAAGTTAATGTGGGTGAAAATGCATCAGAACATAACTGGAGCATTCTTAAGTGACAAACACAGCAGGAACACCAGCAGTTAACAGCATCACAAAGAGCGTGCACATCTGATCACCCTGTAGGTGTTGAATGGCTCCATGTTGGTGATGACTCCATCGCTGACAGGACTGCTACTGTAGCAGCATTGAGATGACACAAAGCTCTTGAACGCCTCACGAGCCACATCCTCGGACAGAGAAGGGATGCTACAACATGCACACACACATACACAAATCACAGCACGAGTTAAACCAGAATATTCTCTGAACGCGGCCTTTTCTTATCGAGCAAACACAAAGCAACATAAGCATCTTGCTCGCTCTCAGGTCTTACCTCCAGTCGTCAGGTACAGGACCGGGTTGGGGCGGGGCTACAGGCACCGTGGGCATAGGCGGGGGCAGGTAACCTGCAGCAACAACGACAAGCTTTAGTAGTTGCAACAACATGAATATTAAGTGAAGCGTTTTTGACTCCTCTCACCTCCTCCTGCTGCGATGCCTTCATAGCCAGGCAAGTTACCGAACGCGTTGGCCGCAGGGGCGGCGAGAGGGGGATACACAGCTGGAATAAACAACAACAGGAAACAGTTCATATAGCAGATCATCAGAAAGAGTTCAGTATGAAATTACAGCTACAGAGAATCATCAACTGTATCGTCTTTATTTCCTGGTTCACTACAAAGACACTCTATAACAGAAGATTAGTATAATAGTAGTATTATATAGTAATAGTATTATTAAGCTAATAAACACGAGTTTCATTTCAGCACCAACAAAGAGAAGAGATATCTGTGTTGCCAGATCTTGCAAGAGTTCATTTTCTCCTCATTTGTTCGTCTGAAAAATGCCATTTTAGTGTCAGATTGATCGGAAGATGTGAGGCTTGTGAAAAACTGGTCCAATATTTACTTTGGTGACTGTTGTGCTCACGTTCACTTCTCCCATTGGAGTGAACAGACTCACTAGTCTCCGAAAGGGGATGGGGCAGTGGAGAAAACCATGTGACACAGATACAGGAATTAACTTTAAGTTGAGCCGTCTCTGTTCACTACAGCCCTGAGAGCAGTTTGACAGTTGAGGAGGTCTAATCAGGCTAATAAGTGAAGACAACGCCTTTAAAGGAACAGCTAAGTTAGCTTAGCACAAAGACTGGAATCAGGGGGAAACGGCTAGCCTGGCTAGAGATGGACAGGAGGTAGGCAAGGAAAGATAGTGAGATAATGAAAGACGCTGTCCAGCTGCATTATGGGAAATGTAGGATCCGTGTTTTCAGAGCTACAGATACTACAGACTAAAACTCAAGATATCTCAACGTCTGCTGTACAGATTTTAACCATGCCAAGGAGGTAGAGGAGGAGATGGAGAAGGAGAGAAGGAGGCAGAGACGGAGAGAAGGAGATAAAGAAGGAAATGTACAACTGAGCGCCACAGGAAATCATTCCTGCCTGTGGCCATCAAACTGTTCAACTCCTCCCTCTGAGTGTCGACGCTCAGGAAGAGACTGGAAATCTGGACTTACTTCACCTGCAAAATTAATTGCCGCATCCCAAAACAATCCTCATATCGACTCTGACTGTTTAAAGCTGCGACATTTTGAATGAAGAATCTGGACTGAATGCAGACTTAAGCGATGACGGGAGGTGTCTGATTTATTACTTTAACTCGTAATTCGGTTTAAAAGCTCTTGCGGTTCTGTAAAAAAAACAAACCTGTATTTCTGTGGAAACAAATGGAGAGACCACCATCTTTTCTGTCCACAACAAACCAGAACAGTAAACCCGAACCCGCTGAACTCAGTGTCGTTAAACTAAAGACAGATTTAAACCGTGCTGGAGTTGCGTCTGTTTGCGGGACGCCCCTGCGGCTCCGCCTGCGCGTCCTGCAGCAGTTTTGCGGTGTTGTGGTCAGTTTGGTGACCCGTGTAATGTTGTGTCCCGTCGCGTGTTTCAGTTCCTACCTGCGCCGTTCATCCTCCTGCTGTTTGTTGTAATACACTCCGACTCAGATCTCTCCGTTATCTTCACGCCTCCGGTACACGCTGCTGCAAGTGTCACAATATGTGACGATGACACGCACAACTTCCGGTAAAACCTTCAAAATAAACGTGTAATTGACAAACGACTTTTCAGCTGTCCTATGTATGATTGTTACTACTTATACTATAATACAAAGGATTAATCGTCCACAAGGAAACTTTTGTACCCATATATGTGGGGAAATAAATCCTTATATATAAATTATTAACATGGCTACACTCTACCATAAGATTAATTAGATAAAATGAAACAGAGGTGGGTGCAAAGTACAAATGATAGTGCCAGACAACTGATACCCCGAACAAAATGTCCCAAATTGCTGAATGAGCCGTAGGAACCGTGATCACACTGCAAGTATACAATGGAATCGCTAACACTTTACTTTAAGTCCTCGTATTTAGCATTTATGAGCAGTATATAAACATTTCAGAAATGGGATAATAACACACAATAATGTAGTTGTATGCAGCTATAAGGACATTTTTAAGTGTTTATTAATGTATAATAAAGTTTGAGATTTAAGTTTCTTTAGTTTGGACAGACAACATGAGTTTGAATTTAAACAAATACTTAGTTAAAAGACAGTCTGTCATCAGTCATGACATCTACAAAATTAAAGGTAGCGTGTAAACGTTAGTTAATTGTGTGCTGAATAGCAGACTACATGTTTTGCTCAGTTTAATTTGATTAATCTGAAAGCGGATAAGTGAAGTCCTCCCTGCAGACCGACTAGTAAAGGTTAAATCTGAGAGAATGCAGACTTGTTTGTCTTTGGCTTTAATTACGGCTCGATGTGCTTTAGTGTCTGTTGGTACTCAAGATTACAACATGTAATATCTCAGGTCGTATTGTCTTGGTTACACAGTGTCATACTATAACTCTGGCTGGACTGGACCACCATCTATAAATATAGGTTAATGAATAAGAAATGACTGTAGGTTTTTATTTTGAAGGATACATGCACAACTTCCGGTGTTAATGTGATTTCCCCTCCCTGTAGCTTGACGCCAGTGGTCTGCAGGAATGAGGACCACGCCCCATCTGGAAAGGATTACAGAGTTGAGCTGATTAAAACCATGGATTCCTACAAACTGAACAATTAACAGCTGCAGAAACAGACATGCGAAAAGGAGACATTGTGGTTTTAGCAGCAGTTCTGCAGCTTTTGAAGTCCTGTCCTCATGGTGGGGTTGCCAGGTTTGAAAATGAAAGAGAACAAGAGCATTTCAGAAATGTCAGCCTGTTTCTTTAACATCAGTAAAACAGACCCGGGGCTGTGTGTCAGACATGTTCAGGCATTTTGTGTGTCCTGAAGGTAAATATTTCTCAGGTCAACAGGAAAGCAGCTGCTGCTCTGAAAACCCTGAGAGCTGATGTCATTTCACTTCAGCTCCGTCACTCTTTTCCAGCGGGCTGCCATGTTGGAGGTCTCTGTTTTTCCTCAGGTGGTTCACACAGAATCAATATTATTTCATAAGGTCTTTAAAACAGGTTGATAGTGTGCTGGGTGCATCAATGATCAGACAGGAGTGGGGCATCACTTTTCATTCAGGGCAAGAAAAGCTGTCTTTACCTGGATACCTACAAGGCCCCATATTGGTTTAGTTGTAATTTGATTTATTACATTAATTGGAGGATGCAACATGTCAGGTAAAAAAGCAGGACCCTCTTTAGTTGATGCTGCCCTTTATTAGCCTATTGTGCACTTTCCCATTATGCAGATAAATGCAAACCAGTCTCAACAGAATAATAGATTATTTCTGGCCTAAACATACTCATGTCTGTAGCACATAGGGATTCTCCTGACCTGACCCTGATGCCTTGGTTCTTTGGAAGTAGGTGAAGTTGTGCAAGAAATCCCCACTCTGCACAAAGGGACTCGGGAACAGTGTCAGGCATGTTATATCTGGTCTGGGGGTAGGAAAGCATCCACCCACGTACAGCACATACTGAGCTGAGGCCACACAAGAACCAAACGATTCTCAGGTGACTGTCTCTAATGTCTCTCACTGATTCAGAGCAGTGTAAAGGGTTCTGTGGAAGTATATTAGGCAACGTGAGACGCTGATTGTCACTGATTAGTTGCGTCACTGTTCTGGAACGAGCTTTCATATCACAGCAGCTCTAATAAAATGCATTTTGTGGCTTTTCTGTCTAGATGAACTTAAATTCTACATGTTTGTATAATCTATTATGAACCCTAACTGCAACTATTCACATTAAATAAATATTCAGTTTCAAACAGTCCTGGTTATTCTGAAAAAACAACAACAACATATGTCCATATTTTAAGATAATAAGAGACTTTGAGAGGCTGCTAACTGGAAGCAGGAAAAAAAGTAGTTTTTGGATTGGGACTGAAAGGGTTAACTTGATGGTCTTATTATTAATATCAATATAAAGTGTGATATCGGTAGTGATTATGTTAATACGGGCAACTTGTAAACGACACACAGATATGACTCAGATTCAGTTTTAATATTGTCTCGAATTTACTTTTAATCTACATATAAATACTTCTTAGCTGTACGATATGTGCAACTTCTTTTTTCTTTTTTTGTTTTGCGCATTTTGCCTTTATTGGATAGAGACAGCTATACAGGAAAGGTGGGAGAGAGAGAGGGGGGATTACATAGAGCAAAAGGGCCCTGGGGCTAAAGGTAATTGGAAACAGGTCTGAAGCCAGAAGCACGACTCAGAGACCAACAGGATGAAAGTAAAAATTTACATTTACTCAGTAAATTATGGGCATACGAAAGTAAAAAACCAGGCAAGCAGAGAAGAACAGGAAAACGTATCCAAAAAACGGTGAGGCAGGGGTTGAAGAATACAGACAGTAACAGAAGGCTGAGAGACAATAGATGATCTGAGAATGAATAGAAGCGGTTACAGGTTGTGAAATGGTGAGAGAGTTCGTGCACGGCAGCGATACAAAGCAGGCAAGAGAACACGAGAACCAGGAGTTGACAACATTACGACTAAAAGATCAAGTACATGATGTTCTTTATTACCTCGGTCCACTAGAAAATCAGATAATAACAGATTATTTCTAGCCTAAACATGCTAATGTCTGCTGCTCATGTAGGTTATCTGGGGATTCAGACAGCATGTTTCAAAGTGCCAGGCATGTTATATCAGGTCTGGGGAGTGAGGTTCTTCACCAGGACATCAACCCACCAGCAGCACGTCAACTCTCTCACGCAACAGATTCTGTGGGCGATTCTGTGGAAGTATGTTAGGCAATGTGAGATAAGACTGATAAACTGATACTTGTGGATTAGTTACTTTACATTACTAGTTTTGTTACAGCCTGAGACGTGACAGCAAACTTTACAATATTGTGATATGAACACAGCGATAGCTCTCGTTGACTGATCACATGCCAAGACAAGTTTTTACATTATTTTCCAACACATTGATTCACTGGAGCTGCCAACCTGCAAATTGAGATAAAAAATCGAGATTTAAAGTTCATTCTTTACTTTAGATTGCAGCAGGTTAGCTTGCAATCATCTGCATTTAACTTTTTAACTTATTAAAAAGTTTCAAACAGTACAACCAAGACAGGTAACAACAAAATAATATGTAATTATACTGCATAATACTTCTATAAAAACATAGAGGCAAAGGAGTGACTCACGAGGCTGAAAAACATAACCCAAAGATAAAATAACAAAAAAACATAATAAGGAGCACATGAATAAAACATCTAATTCAACATACTGCAACTTATTAAAACACATGAAAATTAATAAAACATCTTCACCACATTTAGGAGAAAATGTTGCAAAGTGAGAAAACAGGTGAGGCATGTATTTGGTTGTGTTTTCTGTATTTGCGAACATGTTGTCCTGTTTTCTTGAGCTGACATGCGTTGAGCTCTCAGGGCCATCGTAAAAAAATCGGAAATGTATACATTTAAGGACTTTAGACTTGGCAAATAAGAAAATTCATGTACAAAACAACACCACTGTGACCGTAAAACATCATACAGGAATTTAGTTTTTTTCCCCAGACCAACTTCAGAACTTATAAACACAAGTTCCTGCGTCTTTTGACTTGAAGAGCTGAATGAAGCGTTCGCTCAACTCATCCAATGAAGTTTTTGAAGAAACACAAATAGCATATTAGCAGACTTCCCAGCATGCATTGTTTGAGTGTTAAAACTCTCCCTTCTTATTTGTAGTTTGACATGGAAACTTTCCATGTGTCTCCTTTAATTTTGTTCCTGTTTGTAATGCAATTATTAAACCCCTTTAACAATTTATTCATATTTATCTGTTATTATTTTTCATATTAATTTCATTGCTATTTAGATGTCTGAAATGTCCTTTTATGTGTTATGAAGTTGAATAAAAAATAAAGACACTTAGCAGACATCATCAGGCCAGCAGGGGGAGTCAGAGTCTCACACACTCAAACACACACTTAATGCTGGCCGAGGCTTCAGTTTACATTTATGTAGTTCTTGGCAGTTTCAGAGTGTGTGTGAGTGTGTGAGTGTGTGAATAACGAGGCAGAGTTACAGTACAGAGGTTTCTACACTGAGACAGACGGAGAGGAAACTGCAGTTTAAATAAACAAAGGGGAGTGTTTGATTTACTGTGTTCTCTGCTCTGTCGCTGTAAATCAAACGCACCTGTTCAGGTCAGGGACCTGATTTTCAGGAGCGGTGTGTTCAGGCGCAGATACGAGTGTTTCTCTCATTTAGTCTGAAGCTTTCAAAGTTTCTTTACAGCTCAGTAATTAGCTGTACACGGTGTTTTTGGAGGAGAGAGTTGGCTGATCACGTTGTTGACTGTTTTTTTGAAGAATCAGTTTTTTTTTTTAAAAGCATCAGCTTGTGTTAAACCTGAACTAAGGTCACTTTCACACCTGTAATTTTGTTTATTTGGTCCAAAAACAGGACACTTGTTGCCTTTTGGCTCTGGTCTTTTATTGTTACATATTTGAAGCTGTTCATTAACAAGTGAAATGAATTACAAAGAAGGCGTTTATATAGCTCATTTTAAATGAGCTAAGTCAACTGTATTAGTGTTTCCCCCTGATGACACGGCGATGAACAGTCCAGTCAAACCTAAACTTTCTGCATGATGTTATATTCTTTGGATGTCCATGTCCATGCTAAGCTCCTGTTAGCCATGACCTAATGACCAACATTATCCCAAAGCTGCTAACTGGAGCTGATTATCGACAAAATCAGCCCAACAGCCAAATGCTGGTGCTTCATCTTCACTGCTGGAAATAAAACAACAGAAGAAGAGCAAGAAGCAGGTCAGTTATTGTAAAAATCAGTGTTGTAAGACGTTATTAAATCTCTCTTCTTCTCCACAACTTTTACACCTCAGAGAGGAAACACTGAGGAGAAATGTTTTATGTTTCTATTCATATCAGATTCAGGAGGGAGCTGAACTCACAGAACCTCTGGTCCTCCTCCACTGAGAGGATGTTTACACATCACTCTCTCTGCTCTGTGTGTGTGTGTGTGTGTGTGTGTGTGTCATCCGGGTTGAGCAGAGTCATGCATTTTTTCCATTACCCTCATCAAATCAATGTTAAACACTCCTCCTCCATCTACTGTCCCTGCACAAGCACAGAGTGTGTGTGTGTGTGTGTGTGTGTATGTGTACGTGTATGTGTGAGAGTGTGTGTGTGTGTGAGTGTGTGTGTGTTCTTACCCGATCAATAAATAGATAGGATATTTGATCAGTAAAAACTGGGACAACCAGTCAGATGTGGTTTCCAGATAAACCGTTGCTGATTTAAACCAGTTTGTTGTTATTTCACAGCAGCTCAGCTTCATTTTTACTTTATGTAAACTTTCGTGGCTCTCAGTGAAATGTCTCAACAACTATTGGATGGATTTCTGTGAAATTTGATACAAACACTCATGTTCATCTCAGGATGATTTTAATAACATACCTTTCTAGCGCCATTATCAGCTCAACATTTGTCCATGACTTTGGTTTATAAAACTAATGACATTCCCATCAGACTCAGCTGTACTTTGTGTTAATTAGCAAATCTTAGCATGCAAACACGCTAAACTAAGATGGTGAACATGGTAAACATTACCTGCTTAACATCAGCATGTTAGCATTGTCATTGTGAGCATGTTGGCAAGCTGATGTTAGCAAGTACCGCTGTGTCTAGGTACAGCCTCAAAGAGCCACAAGCATGGCTGTCTTAGTAAATGTAACTTCCAGAAAAACGTACTCTCTTATATTTGGGCCAATAACAGCCAATCAGGCAGCGTGCGGTTCCCCACAGCCTGACAGGCTAAACTCAGGGCAGAAAATGCCCTTTAAAAGACACTATCCCATCCATCAGCCAAACACTCGGCCTGTTTTTTGTCAACCCCACAGAGGTGTCAGCATGCAACTCCGTCGTCATGACGACCGCCCAGTAAACTGCCCCTTCTTCAACTGTGGCTAACGCTAAGCACAGGTCACCATGGCAACAGTAAACATCCAGGAGGCCCGGGGTTGATGCGGCGACCTGAGCGTGTGTTCATGTGAAGTGGAAGACGGTTTGATCCCTGCAGCTCCTGCAGTAAAGAGATTATAACTAAAGAAATAAAAAAAATAAAAAACACATGAAGATGATGATTTGGTTTGTAATTTTACATTAAATCAAATGATATAAAAAAAACCTATTTGATAAAAATGTAAGATAAAATGAAGGTAATACTTTAAAACTCAATTAAATTATTTAAAATGAATAAAATAAAGGACAATTTCACTGAGCCCTGTTCCCCATAGTTACTGTTGCTATGTCTGTCAAGCTGTCCACTCTCACACTGCACATGTGCAGTTTACAATGAAAAGACATACAATCGAAATGCTCCTTGATTTCAGACATAAGTTCAGAAAAGCTGCTTCTCATTTCTAGCTGACAACCTTTACCCAAATGTCAACTTCTGCTAGATGATATTTAACATTAGCCTAAACTCTGATATCATCCAGGACTGGCTCCCACTCTGTGAATGTTCCAGTCGTGAACAGGGCTTTTTGTAATGTAACCTGTAACCTGACAAAATAATGTAGGTAGCTAAAGATGTAGTAACTCTTGGCTTTAGAAGTAACGCTAGGTTATACTGTACGTCGTAAACTAGTTAGCCAAAAATGCCATAAATGTTAATGTTAACAGCTTACGTTGGAGCAGATAAATACATTGTTTAATCCAGTCCTTACACTTTTGCTCTAGTGTTCTTTGTTTTGTAGCAGGCTCAGTGAAGACACGAGCCTCCAAACCCTTTGTCTAGAGTATCTTTTTTACTACAGCCCCATGAACACAGCTTCAACAAGACTTACAGACCGGCTGTATCTAGTTATGGTTGCTAAGGTATGATTGCAATCTACAATCATCTGCATGTAAACAAAAAAATAAACAAAGCAAATATATGTTTATATCATAGTGGCGGTCATCTGTATTGGATATCTGTAAAACATGGTTTTGAGAGGACTGTTTGAGAAGACTTTATTCTGCACAGTGTTGAACTAAAAACAGTAGAAACTTCAGGAGAACAGCACAGTGGAAACTATAGGACATCCTGAACGGTCACCTGGTCACACACACACACACACACACACACACACACACTGAATACTCATCCAACCTTTAGCCCCACGGTGATGATCTTTTACAGTCAGTCTGATTTTTCAGTCACAAGTTTGAGACCCAGTGGTCAAACAGGAAAATGAGTTGGTCGCAGCGGCGTACGCACAATAATGTAACTGTCCGCTGACTCTGTTCGCTTCTGATCATTTTTGTTGTCGTAAGCATCGCCATCGCCCATGATATCACAACCAGAGAGAACTTCAACAAGTCAAAGAAAGTCCAACCTGACGCTCCTGGTGGACACATGTTTTCAGAGGACGGCCAGGTCGTGGCAGCTCTTGGACCGCGCTTTGACCGCCATGCGCTGGTTGTTGCGTGCTACCAGCCGGTCCAGGAAGCGCCGAGCCTTCTGGGTAAGGCTCTCTTTGCGTTTGTAGATGGAGCGTCGGCGCTGGACGGCCTCATTGCCGTCCCTACGGAGGCGGATCTGTCGGACCACGCCCTCGAACAGCTCGCCCACGTTGTGCTGCAGAGACGCCGACGTCTCAATGAACTTACAGTCAAACACCACCGCACACGCTCGGCCCTCTGGGATACAAAGACAGAAAGGGAATAAATTATTACACTAGAATCAGTCAATCGTAACCCGTTATTAATTTGTTATATATCAATATCTGTACGTATGACCTGTGACCTTTGACCCCCACCTTCCACAGCGACCTCTCTGGACCGGACCAGGTCGCTCTTGTTGCCCACGAGGATGATGGGAATGTTTTCGGCCTGGCGGGTGCGTCGCAGCGTTATACGGAGCTCAGCGGCGGAGTCGAAGCTAGAGCGGTCGGTGACGGAGTAGACGATGACGTAAGCACTCCCAACCTTTAGACAATCGTCCTGAGAGGAGCCGTCCCCCGCCTCCTGACAGGTAGAGACACACGGACACAGAGAAAGAGAAGAAGAAACATCTTATGTCATGAGATGTAGTCCCTTCAGTGTGTTCTGGATCCAACCAACAGAAAAGAGCTGTAACATCACAGCGTTACGAATGCTCCACAATAAAAACCTCTCTGTTTTTTTAAACCTCTCTGGAAGGCATTTATTGTGAAGGAGGAACATGAAGTTTGCTTCAACAACTGAGTTAAGCAAGTTCTCCTGTTAAATTAAATTTTGTGAAAAAATAACAAAATAATACTTTGACCTTTTATTTCATGATCTCAACATAATTATACAACATTGTTGTCGTTATCTTATGTGGATCTGAACATGAAACCCACAGAAGCCAAATTGTCCAGACAGGTTTGAAATCAGCCACATCAGGTCCCTCTGAAGGACGCCACGTACCCATAATCCTCTGTTTCAATCTGACATCTAATGCTCCACAACTGTACTTCATCAACACACACTGTACCAGTCTGTCGTTCTCCCAGGTATCCATGACGATGAGTGTGGTTTCCTCTCCATCTACTGTCAGTGTCCGCTCGTATGTGTCCTCTGTAACAAACAATAAACAACAAGACTTAAAATCTACAGCCGTACCAGCAGCTCTGTGAGGCTAATCTTTGGCACAGTGGTGGTTTGAGCTAAATGCTAATGTTAGCATGCTAACATGCTGGTACGATGTTTACATTGTCCATCATCCAGTTTAGCCAGTGAGAATGCTAACATCTACTAGCACTAAACACAGACTGAGGGTGATGGGAATGTCAATAGTTTTGCAGGTCATAAACCAAAGTATTGACACATTAAAACCTGATGATGGTGCTAAATGAAAAGTCAGGGGATCAGAGTTATGATATTTATACATTTCATGGCAATTTATCCAACAGTTGTTGAGATATTTCAGTCTGGACCAAAGTGGTCGACCGACCGACCAACATCACCCAGAGCCACGACGTGAGCATGGCTAAAACCAGTAAACAACATGGAGGACCATAAACAAGTCACAGCTGACTTTTATATCTGTGATCATAAAGAGACAAACAACAACCTGGTAAACAACAACAACAACAACACAATTAATAACTTCAGGCAAACAACAGCAACAAGAACAACAAATACATGTAAAACTAAAGTAGAAAGTGTAACAAGACCCAGAGCTCAGTCAACCTGAAAACTAACAGCAGACAGGCTCTGCCCCCTCACACCATGTCAGACTATCATGGATCAATACAGGATGTCAATCATGGCCTCAGGCCAATCAGCACGTGACACAGGAGCTGATCAATGATGTCAGGTCAGTCAAGGTTGTGATGTCAGAACAAAGTCAGAGACAGAAACTGAGCACCGATCTTTTGAGGACTGAGCTGAGTATGAAAGCTGTAACACAACAATAAAACATGGCCGAAAACACTGAAGGGGTTCTTCAGTGATTCAGTCTGTCACTTCCATATCAAGTTGTTGGATTCAAGAGACACTCAAAATCTGAGCAGCAGAGGTCAAAGGTTGAGAACTAACCATGACCAGTAAACAGATCTTAACATGGAAAATTAGTGGAGTTCAACATTTTGGGAAATACACTTATTGCCAAGAGATAAGTGAGAAGACTGATACCACTCAAATGACTGTACACTAATTAACATGTAACCGTACAAACAAACGCAAGTGTAAAAACAACACGTCACCATTTTATGTACTGGACTAATTCATGGTAACTTAGGACGAGTTGCTCAGCAACCAGCAGGTTACAAGACCAGATACATATTAATTAGTGAGCTTTTGAGATGCTGGTAGGTGGATTTTGTTACGTTTGGACAGAGCCTGACTAGCTGCTTCCCCCTGTTTCCAGTCTTTATGCTAAGCTAATTTAGCCAGCTTCTGGCGGTAGCTTCATATTTACTGTAACAATTTTGGTAACTCTTCTTCTTCACCTGCCAGTTTTTCCTGCCATAAAAAAACATCTCCTGCTGCCCAGAAATCCCAATGACCACCATAATAAAAAATACATGTGTAAAGCTGTCGACAGGAAACCAACAACTGCAAACAATATCAGTTGTTATTCTTTGCATTGGTTGATAAACTGACTTGTTTTACAGCAGTATCCGCAGCAAAATCGACTTCTTTCTAGTTTATAGCTGTTCTCCTCCAATGCCACGTTCATCATTTCCTCTGCATGTTTGCATCATTTCCTGTCCATGCAGGAAATCTGAATATTGGAACATCTGATATGATGGAAATCTGTGTTCTGACGATAATTTACAGAGTGCAAATATGTCAATATTGAAGTGTCAACAAGAAAATGTATAAAATATAGTATTTGTTTAAAGTGACAACATTCAAGATCAACAGTTAAATTCGATAAACTAATCAGACCACCGAAACATAACATCCCACCTCCAGGTTGTTCATCTTTCTCTGTGATCCCGGCAAAGATTCCTGCGAGGCTGGTCTTTCCAACGCCGTGGTCGCCTAGCAACACCACTCTGTAAACACAGTCCGAGTCACTTTGCGAGTCGTCCTCCGAGTCTGAACTCCACTGGGCGCGATAGTGGAGGGACTTGTCTCCAGGGTGATAGGACGCCGACTGTCCCAGAGGAGGGTGGCTGCGCTGGAGGCGGGGCTGCTCGGGGTCGGGCTGGGTGCTGCTGGGGAACTGAGGGTCCTGAGTCCAGGATGGGTGCTGGTAAAAGTGGGCGGGAGGAATTGGCGTGCTGCCTCGCCGCCGCAGGGGTTCCTTTTCTCTCTGGGTGTTGAGGGTCATGTTGCTACGGTAACAACATCAGGACAGGAAGGGCCTGAGGGAGGAGAAACAGAATGAAGTTTCAGAATGAAGTCTGGTTCACTATGATCTTTAAGATTTGTGAAAGATCTTTTGATTGACATTCAGAATGGCCAACCACAGAGTGTTACTCTGGCGTGACCAATCTAGTCTCAGTCTTTCTGAAAAGCCGAAACATGATGCTGTTTTCTCTCCATATTCTGAGACAGCGGTCACCACCAGTGTACAAGCAAAGATCACGTCTGCCGCAGCCCAGCAGTTTAACTTTAACTCACCTTGCTGCAGTGATGTAGAAGCGTACTCCAGGGTGTGTCAGTACACTGTGACATCACTGTTGGGTGTGGTTACAGGTGCAACAGACTGGAAACTTTCAACCAGTGAAAGTACGACATTACGCTGTACGCTGCCATTTTAGGCAAGTTTCTCTTATAAAAGAAATATTGTGTCTCAAGAGACTTCCTGTTTAAATAAGTGTATGTTCTGCTTTTCATTCTACACACTACTTTGAACTCTCTCTTTTGTTTTGTTTGTGCGAAACTGGCAATATTCTTTAAAGATCAACCTAAGATCTCATTTCATTTGATTTCTGTTTTCACGTCTTGATAGGGGCGTGTGGCCTGGAGCAGAGTGAACTACCTCAGGGGGCATGGGGGTACAAGACAACATTAATGCCAAGAACCTGGATTTTGTCTGGTTCAGTGCAACCTGCTCAGTTCACTAACTATTTGTTTATTTGTTTTAGCTAGCTGATGAAACACTAATTGACAGAGATAAAAGCATGCTGTTGCACGAGGTATGTTTAAGACACATAGCTTATTTTGAACATAGTTACACTATGACTTAGTAAAAACAGGGCACCATACAAGAGTATAGATCTTAAAAATTCAAACCCTTTCTGAACAATTGTTTCCAATATTTACATTGGGAGCGCACTTCCTGTGACAGGCTACATCCCTTTACATTGATGACACTCAGCATGCTTAGTATTGTGATGTAAAGTTACTGTTAGTAGTAGTAGATTTATGCTAGTTCACACATCATCACATTCCTTTCCCTTTTGTAAATAAAGCAGTCTGTTGTAGGCCTCTTACAATGAACAAAAGACTGGGACCAGAATCAGTTGAAACTACCATATATATATATATACATATACATATACATACATATATATACACACATACATATATATATATATATGATTTGGAACACACCTAGCTTGATTCCCAGGTCGAATCCCGGTTAACAGAAACTGAATGTGGCCATGAAAACCTCCAGTATGCAGAGAGAGCACGGACACACAAACCTCCTACAATAAATAATTCAAGTATTTAAAGGTGCCAAGTACGACAGTGATGGTGAGGGCGAGTCTGACCAGGTCAGAAAATCCTTCAAAATTACTGTTCATAACCAGTAATTTATTTCAAATTTCTGCTTATTTATCCACAACAGAACTACAACCACCAGACAGTCAACTGGTCAACGGTCAGAGATCACGGGTCTATCATGTAAAATGTCATACTGTATATGACTGCTCGTTAGCTAGTTGAAAAGAGTTAATGAACTACATCAGTTGCTCTTATTGAAGTGAGATCAACCAGAAACTCCTTAAAAAAACATGAGAAATTTACGTTTATAATTTATTTCCAAACTACACTTTACATGTGAAATATGTGTCACATGTCACATGTGTTATTAAATGTGAATTTGGTGTTTTTGCATGTATTAAAAAACTGAAAATCACGTGCTGATATAATGTGAATTTGTTTTTGGACATTTCATAAGTGAGAGACAATAATCAATGTGTGAAAAGGGACAGCTGTAAAACTTTATAACATGCAAAAATAACATGCAATAGATAGACAGATAGAGTAACTTACCGTACACCCCATGAACAGTCTTGTTTCTGTCCAGCCTCGGTAAATAGCAGAACTGAACTGAACCCTGTCTCTGTGTCTCTGGCGGTGTAACAGTACCCCGGTGCCACAGTAACCCGTCTGGAAAAAAAAAGTTCCACAACAGCGTTAAAAATTCAACAGTGGAATCACAGACTTATCTACCTCCCTCTGTGTGTGTGTGTGTGTGTGTGTGTGTGTGTGTCAGAGCGACAGCAGAGGAGAAACAGATGACAGAGGAGGGAGTGTGTGTGTGTGTGTGTGTGTGTGTGTGCAGTGTGGGTGTGCGTTGTTTTATCAGTGTGAGTTGGATTAGGAAACATTTCGGTCACTTCCTGTTTGACCCAAGAGTCACAGTTCGGCTTCATGAAACAGTTCAGTCAGGATAGCCTCGTTTACATATAAAACATTATAACATTTTATTTTTCTTTGACTCCATCTGGGGTCAGATTAAGGATGAGTTTATAGTCATCAACACAACCCCCCAAAATACAGAAAACACAATGGACGGGATACAAGCTTTAAATATTCTGTTCATTTACCAACTTGAAAGTTACATGACAAGAGATGTTTCTTCTATATAGGACATGTTAAAAGAGATACTGATGGCCTTCTATGGCTGGGTAATGAAAAGATCTAACTAGCTAGCAAATGAAGGACTAGCTGATGCAGAACCATTTTTTCTAATTATCAGCTTACTAAATAAAGGACTAGCAATACAAAGGACCAATTAACAAACTAGCACTACATAGCTAACTGATAAAGGAACAGTTTACTAACTAAGTAGCTTATGAATGACTGATAAAGATACCAGTTTAGTTGACAAATTACTAACCTGTTTACTAACTAGCCAGCTGACAAAGGACCAGTTTACCAACTAGCTAGCTGATGAAGGACTAATTGATAAAGATACCAGTTTACTAATTAGCTAGCTGACGAAGGATAACCATTTTATCAGCCAGCCGACGAAGCTAACTGACAAAGATACCAGTTTACTAATTAGCTAGCTGACAAAGCATCACCATTTTATCAGCTAGCTGACGAAGCTAACTGACAAAGATACCAGTTTACTAATTAGCTAGCTGACGAAGATCACCATTTTATCAGCCAGCCGACGAAGCTAACTGACAAAGATACCAGTTTACTAATTAGCTAGCTGACGAAGATCACCATTTTATCAGCCAGCCGACGAAGCTAACTGACAAAGATACCAGTTTACTAATTAGCTAGCTGACGAAGATCACCATTTTATCAGCTAGCTGACGAAGCTAACTGACAAAGACACCAGTTTAGTTGACAAAGGACCAGTTTAAGTCAACTCCCTTTATTTATTAAGCACATTTAAGTTGTGTTGTGAAGTGCTGAACATTTTTAAGGCAAGGTTAAAAATCAGCAGTGTAAGAAGAAGCGGCAAATAGGACACATATTCAACAAACTGATGAAGGACTAACTGACAAGGATGTCGTCATCTATCTGACTTGGATACTATGATGACAAGCTAACTAGCAGTTCAGTAAGCTAAATGAAGAAGGTCCAGTTTAATTCGTGTTCAATCTAACATTTCAGATCCATATCGTTTTTCTCCGCTGTAAATATTTTCTCAATTAATTGATTAATTGCTCTATAAAATATAGAGAAAACCGGCACGTTGAAGTGAGAGATGTCCACTAGACGGCGCTATGACAAAACCCTGTCAGTATCACTCATTACAAATACAAAGTCAATACAGTTTTTACACAAATTCCGTATCATATTTCACTATTTTCAATGGTATTGCATACAAGCATGATTCTAACAATCTCCAAACAGGCTTACATTAGTAGGAGTGGTTAGGGGGAGATGTCTGCTTTGTTGCCTGGTGTTTCATAATTTAGATTTATCTTGAGTAACTTTTATATATTATATTTTTTTTCTGTCACAAGTGGGTTTCCACAGTTTACACATGAGCTGACATGGAAAATTAGATCAAAGACAAACACACATCACTTCCTCTGTGCCGGTGTGAGTGCTCTTACTGAAACTCAACCCATCACAGATGTTTAGATTTCATCCACCCCCTCAGTTTAAAAGTTTAAAATTTAAGGGGAGGAGTTTCCTCCCACATCACCATCACCTCATCCAATCCGGCTCCACCAGCAGCTCCATCAACTCCTTCTGCAGGCAGACTGATATCACTGGTGAGGGTCAGCTGAGTTCAGATGGAGTTTCTCTTTTCATTTTTAGTTGCATTTCTCTGAATACATGGATTTTCTTTTTGTCTTGTTATCCTACCATTAGAGTAACTGACCATTCACTAAGCCGATTGCTTTGCCCGATAAGCTTTATATTCTTGCACAGCAATTATGTGATTTACAATGATAATGTGGACAGATTTACCATCTAAATTCTTAGCATGTTTATCAAACAATGGGTCATTGATTTAAGACAGAAGTAGATGAAAGAAGCTGAACTGAAATGATAACTAGCTGGTAGTTTTTATCAGCTGTAGCTAGCTAGCTAATTAAGCTAAAGTTAGCGTCATGAGTTATGAGAAAATGCTGTCTCCAACTAACTTTTTAAAACCTGTAAAAGGGTCTTAAAAATGCACTTGATGGCTACATACAGCACATGATGTCATGCTAACTGACTGAAGCTAAAGCTAACAAGTCCTGAGTAACAAGTCACCAGTTGATGATCGATGTGAAAGACATTGAAATATAGAAACAATTGTTCTTGTATTGCAGTGTAAAGCTGTATAAAGTATTGAAATTTAATTCATGAAGTAAATGAATTTTAAGGCGCAGACTGTTTTGTGATTTTGTTCCAATGTAAACGTATATTGTTATATAGCGTATATCAGCAGGATTTCCATTCTCTACTACTGTAGGTAGTTAGCCGGACATGTAGCGTAATACACTGTAGAAACACACTGTTTAATCCATTTCTTACACTTTTGCTCTTTTATTTTAAGTATATTCTTTTAGCAATATAAAACATAATACAGTATGTTGATATTCTAATGGCACATTTTTAATGGCCTCTCCTAAATTTGATATTGTAAATTGTACATTTGATTTTCATATATTTTTTATTTTATTCTTATGTTTTATACCTTCCATTTTGGTACATTTATATGATTATTTTTATGTCTCTGAATGAGTTGGCACCTGATTGGAGAACATTACGTGCTCTCTTGAATCTCTTGTCTTTTATAGAAATATCACATCCATAAATCAACGACAACAAAAAACAATGTTGTAACTTTGCATTTTCTCTACTGAGGTGAAAAACTTTTATGAACAATTTCTGTCACAGAAAAGCACGTGAAACTGCCAAAGACATTATGAATGATTTTATTGTATACTGTTCCTGCTATAATTTGTAAATGCATTGCTGCTACCTGTTTGTCACTTATGCAGACCTGTGGTTACCGATACCTCTCGTCTAGTTCTATCAACAGTGATTTGTTAAACTGTTCTCTACAGACAGCTCAAGTGTTGAAATTGATTATTTGTAGCAGAACTATGTGGCACTAATAGACCTACTGTATTAGCAGTTGTTGTATTATGTGGAACATTGACTCCTGCTGCCCCCACATGGTCTCTGGAGGTATTGCGACACTGCTGCACTGAAACTGTTCAGTTTAATGGAGTTCTCATTTTCTCAGCCCTAATAATTTGTATTGCTACTACACGTGTATATGTTTGCATGCATACATATTGTGTTTTATCTTTTCCTCTGCTATATCCTTTACTAAGGTTTATTTGAACATGCTTAGATTTTTAATTGCACTTTGATGCAACCATACACTTTACACTTGTACACTCTGCCCATGTACAAAATATTTAATCTCAGTTGTGTTTGTTATACTTTGAATGACAAATATACTTGAACTTGAAAAAGTAAAAATTATTTTAAATTATGATCAGTTGACACAGAAAATGATTACTTTTCATCTTTAAGTCAAACTCTTCAGTTATATATGTGGACATATCTATAACGTGGTAAGTGAAATGACTGATTGTGTGTTTTAAAATCAGTGAATGCTTGCATGACCTGAGAGTAACATAAAATAAAATCTAAAATGACTAATGAACAAATTGGTTCTGGAAATCAAATCAACATAATCAAATCTGACACAATATTTGAGGTTGCCGGCAGACAGATTAAATTTTTTTAATTCAGTCAGTGTGTATTTTAATGTTATTCATATTAAAATAAAAAGCTGTTTATCCTCATAGTAATTACAGTTGATTCCTTGATTTCTCTCTAAAGTTGTGACTCATCATGTTGCTCCTCCTCCTCCTCCCAGTATGAACTGCAGGAGGCACACTGAAAGGAGAGAGAGGAATGCTGGGATGCATCTGACTGCTGAGGGCCGAGGTCGATCGTTTGATCCTGATTGGCGGGAGGAGGAGGAGGAGGAGGAGGAGGAGTGGCTGGAGTGGAGGACATCAATATGAAATGACTTAAATTAATTTATAAGATATAATTAAGTTTCACAAAAATAGATAAAAAATGACAGATATAAGGATAATTGAAATAATAACAATGAAAATCATGTGAAGTAAATGCAGTATTAAAGTAAAATTCTTAAACTAAATTACCTAATCACCTAATATTATAAGCTTCTGTGTATTATTTTTGTATGTATTTATGTCGTTGATTTATGTAAATAGGAATGTGAGTTTTGATCCATACAGACTTTCACCTGGAGGAGGATTTGCAACAGTGATCCATTTCCACAGTTTGTCCTGAAGAGTGTTCACTGTTGCAGGAGAGAGACAAATCTACATCAAGCTTCAGTCAAAGTCACTTAAAACCTGAATAATTCAGAAAAATCAGTTTTTTCCGAGGTTCAGATAGAAAATGTTAAGTCTCAGTAACGTCTATAGTTCATCTCAGCACCAGCAGGTGGAGCTACTGCTGACTGAACTGATGGTTCAGAGTCTCTGAAAGGAAGAGAACGACTGTAAACTCAAGAGGAAATGGCTCATGAACAGTTAAAAGTAAAAGTAAAGTAAAGGTTGAAAAACTCAAACTTTAAAGTCAAGCTTGTTTAATTTCTACCGCCCAGATTCGAATTAGATTTAATTTTATTCAGTTTTGTATTCTGTTCTTGATCCATTACAGCTTGCTTCAGAAATGCACACTCACACTTGTATTTATTTGTCTTATTATCCATCTGGACTTAATTGTCTAGTCTGTTTGTATATTTAGGGTCTGCATAAGAAGAAGGAGACTGTAGTGAACAGGGAGAAACTAACTGCTTATGGAGCTGAAAAGGTTTGATTCAATAACACCTACTTATTTTGGGAGAAGAAGCTGCTGTTGAAACCTCTGGCTCTGACCCAGAATCTGCTCCACGTTCTGCTCCAAGTTCGTCTCCAGGTTCGTCTCCAGGTTCGTCTCCAGATTCCGGTCCGGGTTCCACCTGGAGAAAGAATCGGTCCAGCAGCTGGTCCAGCAGCTGGTGGACATGGTCTGGCTCAGTTCTGATGGTCAGGATGCGAGCAGGTCTTCCTGCCGAGATCTTCAGCTCTGTGAGGTTTCTGAGGAATCAGAACCCACAGGAACGCTTCAAAAGTCCATCGCTAAAAGCCTAGATTGTGTTTCATAGACGATCTGGCAACTTGAGTATATGGATATATGGATCTGAGTATGACAATTCATAATAAAGTTTGAGGGCCATACAAATTATGGGAGATTCCCTGGAGAAACAACGAAACGGGAGGGTGCTTCAATTACTTCTCCAGCTAGCTGCTAGCATCCCAATATGCAAAGCCCACCTGGCTACAGGAGCTGTTTAGCTCAAAGGCGGAGGCATCTGTGGGTTCTTACCTGTTTTTGCTGCGTCTGAGGATCAAGCAGAGAACCAGCAGAACTATGAGAACCAGCAGCAGAACCACCAGGGACACAAAGAAGAGTTCAGAGGTCACCGTCTGCGTCATCGTCCCACTGATATCTGAACAACAGGGGGCAGCGATGGGCTCCTCAACACTACACACCTGTTTTGGGAAAAAAAGATAAATTAACATTGAAGTTTAGAGTTTGTTCTTCAACACGAGGCACATTTAGTGCCTGTTCTGGAGCTTTTGACTGTGATCGAAAGCTCCAGAACAACTACTACATGGACCTTGAGGAGAGTGTTTTCTCAATAGACGGAGATTGTTCTTGACGCCTTTTCCCTCTGATTACTTAACGAACACATTGAAGTTGTAAAATAAAATTCACATCTGTGTCATCACTTTTCTCATCCATCCCTGACCGGTCTCTAGCCCTGATCCAGGACCTCGTCATCTCCCAGAACATGATCATTTCAGTCAAACACCAGCTCAAGAAATTTGTTACAGGAATAATGTTAAAAAATACAAACTCAACTTTACATTTTTAACTCTGCTACTGGTAAGACTCTAAGAACAGATACAGCATCAGGATGTTTGTTCATTTTGTGGCTGTGATAAACACTGCAGCTTCTACACGACACTAGCAGTACTTCACACCAGCAGTCTGGTGAAACATAAAGCCACAGTGATACGTACAACTGTCATTGTAAAATATCTTCAAGCATGTCATGATTTGTATGTTTAACATACCTGCCTCTCCTGTTGGGATCCTGTACTTTGAAGGACGCAAGTGGTTTGTTGTTCAGAAAGGTTAAACCCTGAAGTTGAAAGAAAACATTCTGTTCTGTTTGAATTCCTTAAACCAATCAAAGTTGTCAAATGGCCGGATGTAAACTACACTAAGGTGATCATCATTTTAAACTACGGAATATTATTTTTGTTCTGGCAGCATCTTCAAGTAGGAACTGTCAGCGATGTGGAGAGTTCGGTTTAATTCGTCCTCACCACCACAGACTCAATTACTCTGTTATTACCGATTGTCTATGGAAGCCATCCACAATTCATAGAACCATAATTACATAATCAACTCTGGTTTAGAATTTGAAAAGAGATCGAGAGCATGTAACCGAGTCGTGCTTCAGTTACTCATGAATGAAACGAGCTGTTTCTCCACCGATGTAGACGTTTGTATGTGAATGCATTTTTAGCCATGCTGGCGGCGTGGCTCCAGGGATGGCAATGTTAGTCCGTTAGTCCAGATTGAAATATCTCAACAATTATTAGATGGATTGAAATTTGGTACAGTTATTCGTGGTGCCCAGAGGGTGAAACCTAATGACCCTGGGGATCCTCTGACTTTTCATCTAGCACCATCATCGGCTCTAAATTGTAATTTGTCCAATACTTGGGTTTACGACCAAATACGTGCAAGACTGACATTACTTCAGCTGTACTTTTTGTTTAGTGCTAATTAGCACATGTTAGCAGGCTAACATGTGTGTTGATGAAGTACAGTTGTGGGTCATTAGCATAGCTTTAGACTCACAGTCTTGTTTGAATGTGTGAAGGCAGTGTTGGTGTCATGGCATTTTCCAGTTGTGGTTTTTTAAGTATCATGTGTTATTTTCCATTTCAAAATGTGTCATTTAAAAATCAAAATACTGTTTATTGGTTGCCTTCATCTATTTCCTTGTTTTAGTTATGGCCTTATTGTCCATAGAAGAGAAAAACTGTATTGATTGTTGAGAGAGGTTGAGGGGTTTTCCCATTCACTTCAATACAGTCAGAGTTTTATCACAGCAGCACCTAGTGGACATTAGAGAAACTGCAGCTACAGATCAACAAAACAGGAAACAGGAGGCAGGAGGTTTGTCAGCATGTTTTAATCAGATTAACGCGGATCAGGGAGTCAGTGGTTTTTTTTTACAAAATAAAATCCCATAATTCAACAGGAACAATGTACAATAGAAGACTAATATTATAATATATATCTGATATCCTTTTATATTAAAGCACCATCAAACACAGTGGTCATCGTTATATTAATCTGTAGGATCTGTAACATAAAATTTCCTAAATTAATACTTACATTCAAATTTACCCTGATAGAGAATTATTAGGCACCTTGTTGATATAAATAACGTTTTTTTTACAGCAAAGGTAAAAAATAACATGAAGGATGATAAACGAAAACAAAGGAAAGGTCTAAAAAAGGTTGTAAACACAACAATCAAATATGTACACGGGTGTGTGTGTTCAGACAGCATTATTGGTGTTGTTGTTGTTATTGATCTCCATCTTGCTGATCAGTTCGGTCACCAGCTGCTGCACAGTGTGAGAGCGCAGCCGACCGACCTCCAGGACGCCCTCATGATTCACACTGTCCGAGTCCTCGTAACTCTTCACCACCTGTCACAGATCAGTCAATCAATCAAATAAATAATCAGTCAGTTAATCAATGAATCTTTAAGTCTGCCAGGCAGAGAGTCAGTTAATCAATACATTGATGTATTGATCGGTGTGTTTACCTTATTAGTGATCAGAGAGAGGCCGAAGACTCTCAGACCGCAGTGAGTTGCCACGACGACCTCAGGAGCCGTACTCATACCTGTAAACACACAACAGCTGACGTTACTGAAGTAACTGAAGTTACTGTTGCAGCTGAATAGTCTGTAATCCTCATAAAGTATTTTATCTATTGTAAGTTATTTATCTCCTCCTTTTCCATAAGTATATTCAGGAAATGCAAAAACATGGTCTTGATCCTGGTTTATGTGCTGGTTGCTATGTACACTCTGCACAGAGGACAGCGGTTGGGGTAACAGGATCATGGAGATAATATAAGTTATACATTCAGAAAAGACTTCCTGCTCCTCAGAGGATGAACCCATTATATTCTAATGACCAGTAAGGCTCTGAGAAATGTTAAATCATCAGGATGTTGTTTGTTCATATTGTGGCTGAATGTGTGTGTGTGTGTGTGTGTGTGTCTTACCGACAGCGTCCACCCCCAATCGATGCAACAGTCTGGCCTCAGCGATGCTTTCAAAGTTTGGCCCACCCACCATGGCGTACACGCCCTCCTGCATGAGGCCAGCCACGCCCAGCTGCTTGGCGATCTCCATTGCTAGGCAACGCAGGCCTTTGTCATAGCAACCTGACATGGCCGGGAAACGAGGCCCGAACCTGTAAACAACAAATAATAAACCACAATAAGCAACAACTGAAACAAAGCCCTCAACAGCAATACAACAAAGCAACAAACAAATACTTTGTTACTATGACAACTGAGTCATTACAGTATGATGACAATAAACAACAACAGTGTGACAAATAGTTATATAAGACACAAACAATGAATTTAAAGACAAACATCAAAAAGAAAAACAAATAATAACAATGACACAGACAACACATAAGCAGGTTTATGTATCTTTACTTGTCGTCGTTGGGTCCGCTCAGCGGGTTCAGACCGACCAATCCGGGGAAGTTGACGTGGTCTTTGATGATCATGATGTCACCAGGCTGGAGGCCGTCAGCCAATGAGCCGGCAGCGTTTGTCACAATCAGAGTCTCCACCCCCAACAGCTTGAAGACTCGAACTGGAAATGTTACCTGATGAACAGACAGACAGGCAGACAGACAGACAGGTCTCTCGTCATTGGTAATCATTTGTCTCTCTTCCTGTTAAGGTTCGTTGTCATGGAGACAGTTGTTCCTCACGTGATGCAGGATGTTGCTTGAAACTCTCTTGAGTTTAAAATTTCAGGCAGCGTCTCCCGTCAATTACATAATCTACCAATCAGATTACTTTACTGTAAATGGTGATGTTTTGGGTCTTTTTGCCCTCAGCGCAGCCTTCCAGGTAGAACTTCCTCTACGCCTGTGAACAAATCCTGCTTCCAAAAAATCCTCTGATGTGTCAGAGGTATAATAAATTGTGTTGGAAATTTTGTTGTGAAGGAGCCTCTGTAGAGCGCCAACTAGAGGACAGTCAGTTCTTCTCAGCATGACACATGTAACCGCGCTCAGCTACACTTCGCTGTAACTGGCCGGTTCTATCAACCCCTCGACTCTGCGTTGTGTAAATAATGATGATGAAGAGGCTGGTTTATCTTTTTGTGCCGCCGTTTAATATCTGAACGGGAACAAAACATGTACCGGTCAGTTTCTTAGTTGGCTCGATTCAGGCAGCTCACACACAGCACACTACAAAAGATCAACAAATTATTTTAACATTGATGCTAGCTAGCTAGCTAACTTAACAGATGTGTTATACCGTTAATTGTACATTTTTACCACTTAAAAAGTACAGTAACCCATTTGTAACTCTTCTAATTAATGTTTCCGTAACCCACAGTGCATATATGTTCATATGGCGGACATATAGACATTAATACACCACATTTGCCTACAGTGCTGTGCACAGCAACCTACCGCGGGCATGTCTTTCACAACTGGCAATGCCTCTAAGGTGCCAGTGGCATTTACCACCCCTGAGGGAGGGCGCCCTTGAGCCAACAAATCTACATGAAATAGCAAGTGGAATCAGATCATACAGACTCTGTTACACACACACACACAAGAGTGTGTGAGTGTGTGTGTGTGTGTGTGTGTGTGTGATATCGAAGTAAACAATAGCAGCATTCACCGGTCTGCTAAAAGACTGCATGTGACCAAACTCATGCATGACCTGAGCCGGGTTCACAAATACAGACACACAGACACGCATGCATGTACACATGCACACGCACACGCACACACACACACACACACACACAGATCATATTACAGGTTCAGTCTCATGCTGCTGATTACGAACAGTTATATTTGTGACTGAGGTGCTTTAATCAGCTCAAAGTGTGTGTGTGTGTGTGTGTGTGTGTGTGTGTGTGTATAGTGTTTGCCATATGCAGATATTATTTGTGTTTACTGAGTTTAAATCAGCTAATTAAAGGGGGTTATGTGCCGGACCATTTCCAACCACTGACCTCTGTAAAATGGTGAATTGTTGTTTTTACACGTTGTTATTTGTACGGATTAAACAAATGAGATACAACGTGTTAATTAATGAGCTTTAGGTGCTGGAAGGTGAATTTTGTCATCAGACCAGGCTGTTTCCTGTGTTTCCAGTCTTTGGCTGCTGGTGGTTGAGAGTGATATCAAAAAGCGGAATAAGTATTTCCCAAAATGTCGAAATGTCGAACGATTACTTTAAGGTTAGTGATAGAAACGTGTGTGTGTGTGTGTGTGTGTGTGTACCTTGCAGAGTGGGTGTCCTTCATACATGTGGAAGCGACCCTGCATGCACACACATGTCTTCCCCTTCAGCTCCCCGAAAACCAGCCGACCGGCATGACCCTGCACTGCAACACACACACAGTGACAGTGTGAGTCAGGATAACGGTGAGAGACGGATATAGTGACGGTAATTAACCCACATACAACGTGTAAATCTACATGTAAACCAGACCTGTAGCCAGACAGCTTTCTCTTTCAGTGGAGCTATGCTAGCAGTTTCCCCCTGCTTCCAGTCTTTGTGCTTAGCTAGGCTAAACACGTCCTGACAGGTACTATCCACGCATGTTTCTTTTAATTGTGCCAACATTTATAGTCGGGATGAATTTCCTCCGGATCAGCTGTTGTTTGTTGCTCAGTTTGAGGCGGTTGATGAATAATTGCCAGATTGATCAACAATATGGCTCTTTGATTTCTGGCAGGTCAGACATTTTGGTTGGCTGTTTTTTCCCCCCCGCAGTGTCTGCTCAGCTTTAGAGACTAAAAGCACAAACAGTTTGTGAATTCTACACAGATGAAATTTAACAGATTTATTAAATCACAAATCTTGTCTGTTCAGCTGAAAACATTCAGCTTTAATTGTAATTTGCATTCTGTAGGTCATGAATTTAACATTTATATAGAAAGTACTGAATTTATATATGAAAACACTGTTTATCAATAAATTAAACATAGCAGTCAATCTAAGTGTAAAATATGAGTGAATATGTGGTGAGCAGCATGTTGTAGATGGCTGTCAGTACCTGTGCTCTGTGGGAAGCCCGGTATGTCAGAATAAGCGAAGGAGTCCTGACACTTGAGGGTGTCAGCGAGCATGCCCAGTCCGGACCCGCAGATGATCGCTACCTGGGGGCGGTGCTTTGTCCGAGACATCAGCCAATCGGCTGTCTTCTGGTATTCGTCATGACTACACACAGGAAGAAGAGAAGACAGGAGGAAATTATTTTAAATCATTTTAGGTGAGTGTGAATTCACTTTGCCTCCAGACCAGATCTGATCACGTGGTGCATCATCGTCATCATCATCATCATCATCATCATCACAGGAGAAAATGTGTTTTAGATGCAGATGGAGAGTCTGAGCTGTGGAGAGATGAATTGCTGCTCTTGTTAACTGGTGGAGCATCGTGCTGCTGTCAGGGTCTGTTCAGGTCCACCACAATCTGGATCAGGTCTAATTACCCACAGGTATATTCAGACCGGTTCTGGCTGCTTTCGCTTCTGGTCTCTTTTTTATAAAAATGTATTGCATATGCATGTTGGGGTCAGGTAGTTTTCCACAAGTCAGCTTAAATCAGATCCAAAGACCTCCACTGTGAAGCCCTCGGATACGCATCCATATGAACCAAAATACTGCAACGTTAATGATATTATTAGCCTTTTAGCGACAGAAGTAGGAACAATTAAACACACTTCTACCTCTAGAATACAAGTAACAGCAACATCCATTTTTCCACAATATAACTCAGTCTTTAATTAGACCCTCCCTGCCTCCGAAACACCCCAGTATGAAACTACTGCCACAGCAGTCGGCTAATTTAGCTTAGCATAAAGACTGGGGGAAACAGCTAATCTGACTCTGTCCAAAGGTCCCAAAACCCACCTAGCAGTACCTCTAAAGCTCAATAATTAACACATTATTTCTCATTAATAGGTACAAAAACTTCAGTTGTGTTTCCCAGTCCTGTACCCTGTAAGTACCCACTATTTACAAAAATACTTTGAGTATAATTTATACCTTCTTTCCTCTATAATGCCCAGTTGTTACTCCCTCGTTTCCCATAGTCTCATTCTCTCATTCATACAATGAAACTACACCGTAAACCACAGTCTGATTTATAAATATTACCACCACCAACGGAACAAGAAAGCAGAAAAAGACACATTACTTTCCTCTGATCTTTGACTTTTTTCTGAATTACTGAACAAATGCACCTTTTCAAGCTTCTGAAAATCATTCAAAGAAAACAATCCCCATTTGTTTGAACTGGTCACAGTAGAAATATGCAATGACGAGGAGTCACAAGTACTGTAACACTGTTCAAGTATGTTGAGAGAAAGGTGTTGATGTTAGTTTCAAAACAACAACAACAACAACAACATTGTTATAAAAAGACACATAAAACATAATAAAGGAGTTTTCTCACCTGATCTCTTTGCTGTGCATGATGGACGGATGACAGACAACAGATGATGATGAAGAATATAAAGCAGACTGATGTGTGTGTGTGTGTGTGTGTGTGTGTATAAGTGTGTATGATGGAGGGACAGTCAGAGTGCGGCCTGCTCATGCTGACCGGCCTACATATTTACTAGTCACATGCTCCTGATTGGTCAACAACTCGTCCATTCATCGGCAGCAGCCAATAGGACTACGGTGTTGTAGAAATGTGTGTGGGTGGATTCCTATCGAAACAGGATTTGTTTTTTTTGGGGGGGGATTGTGTAAGTGGCGTCACGCCCCCCCCCCGACAGTAACGTGATTTCACTTTTTTGTTAACTCACTCTAACTCTGACCCTGAGGCTCAACACACACACACACACACACACAGTCAGCTGTGACTTGGTCGTGACCTCCAAACACACTCTCATAACAGTTATGAATATTGATAAGATAAGATGAGACAGACGATACCACTCCCACAGCCAGCCGTTAGCTTAGCATAAAGACTGGAAACAGCTAGCCTGACTCTGTCCTACGGTAACAAAATCCATTATTAGCCTCTCTTACAACCTGCTTGCACAATTAGCAGGTTATCATTGATAGCCTCAGCTTGCTTTAGTGTGTTAGTTTGCTTGGGAATTAGTCAGCTAGTGACTCATAATTAGCTTGTAACTTCATTTAAATATTTCAAAACATGTAGTGAAATGTGCCAAATATCTATAGAATCTATAGGTTCAGTTAGCAAGTTAGCAATTCAAAGTTTAGCTTTAGCTTTAAATGAGGCTTAACATCAATGAATGTGCAGCACATTTACATTTAGTTTTATTCTTCCATAGTGCGGCGTGATTAAAGTTACCTGGACCCTGTCAACACCGTCAGGTCCGGACCCAGAGCTGGATTCAGCCAATCGGAGCTGAGATGTGACGGTTTAACAAGCAGCAGCTCGTCGGTCGGTTCTCTTTTAATTGAAACTTCACATCGAGTCTCATGACTGTTTACACACCTCACATGTTCTGCTGCTGCTGCTCTGATCAGCCGCTGCTAATAAGGCTCATGTGCGTCTGATGGAAGAGGGCCAGAACTGGACTGGAACCAGAGGGGAACTTCAACCAAAGGGACCGGGTCCGTTAAACTGAAAACCTGAGACCTCATATGTGATCCTCGGTACACCTCCACCTGCAGAGAGCTGATTTAAAAAGCACATTTATGCAACAGGAATGAACCAAAAATCCACTCACTCCGAGATACAAAGTTTCACGTGACACTGATGATGTTTCTCCTGTCTGAAAAAAAACAGATGAAACTGCTATTTTAGTTTGACACGTGCCACCGTGTGTGTGTGTGTGTGTGTGTGTGTGTGTGTGAGTTAACAGGAGCCATGTGGAAGCTAGTTAGCAGGTTAATGAACAGGGCACAGCTGGTGATTTGACTTTTATCCATGCTAGCAGCTCTATGGATGGCAATGTTGGTCAGTTGGTCCAGACTGAAATATCTCAACAACTATTGGATGGATTGCCATGAAATTTGGTACAAACATCTGAGGTCCCCAGAGGATGAATCCTAATGACTTTTCCTCTGGCGCCACCGTCAGCTTCACATTTTTTGAGTGAAATCTCAACAACTGTGTGTATGGATGCCTTGAAATCTCATACAGAAATGAATGAGCCCCTCAGGACGACTTGTAATAACTTTGTTGATCCCTTAACTTTTCATCTAGCGCCATCATTCAATTTGTCCAAATCTTTGGTTTGTCCCCCTCAGCCGTAGCTCACGTTTACTGCTAATTAACAAATGATAGCATGCTAACACACTAAAACACCAACGTGCACAGCCTCACAAAGCAGCTGGCATGGCTGTAGACTTTTAGTCTGAGACTGACGACGAGCATCAGCCATTTTAACAAATGTTCCAAAACGACATGTTTACGTTCAGGTGAAAAAGCCCTCTAGTGGTCATGGTAATCACGACTAGAGCAAAGGAGGAAGTCAGGTGATGTTATTATAGAGAAGAAAAGTCTGCGGACGTCGGAGGTCAGAGTGGAAACAGCTGTTTGTTTTCTGTTTCACGCCACAAATCATTGTTGGTTTCTTTTAAACACGACCATGATTGTTCCATAACCACACGTTTATTATTGTAACCATGACGACGAGGGTATCCTAACCTTAACAAAGTCAGTATTTCTGTATTTCACGTCTATATTTCATTCTAGAGGGTGTGGACACTCAATGTATTTTGGTGTTTAACTTGGAGGACTTGTTGCTTAGTCTCGTTGATATTTTAACAGCGAATCAAAAGACTGAATCGTAAAAGTTTAGCTAGTTTAAAGTGACTAAACCACATCACCAAGTTGTACTGCTGCTGTTCAAGACTTTAACAGATAAATTTGTGTCACATGTTGAATTCACTGATATCTTCCAGTTCCAGTTTCCTCTGCTGCTCTGTGTTCTGGATGCTGCTGCGTCTGTGTGTTTAATGCTCAGCTGAACGCTCAGCATTACTGGGTTCCTTTACCTCAGTCACAATGTGAAAAATGTGACCGCGTTCATTAAAATGTCATTCAGATATTTGGCATTCTTGGACGTATGTGATGTACAAGCAGTCTGTCGTGTCCTGCACATATTTTAATCCTGCTGTCTCAGCTCGACGAGGCCAGAAAACATATAAAAGGTACTTCACACAGCACAGGTAAACTATCAGTAGTAGTAAATATCTAGTACTAGTCCAGGACATAGGTCTCTAAACTGTCACCAATGGACTCTAATTTCACACAGCTCAAACTTAGAAATAGTCCAATGTTGAGATCAGACTACATGATATCAGCCAGATAATGACCTGTCCGACGTGTGGCAACGGGAACTAACGAACTTTAATACACCAGACGAAATTTGGCGCACCTTTTTGTTACAGATTGAAATGTCTCAACAACTATTGGATGGGTGGACCTTTTTCACAGCAGACATTTTGGCATGACATAGTCGTGACAGCACAAGTGTAATTGATAACATTAGAAATGGCTGCATTCCGTTTAGTTGAGCTAGTTCCAGGACCCTGGTTTTGTGCATGCTGGCTCACTGGTTTTGCTTACTGGAACACTTCATGGAACAGATCCATCGTTAACAAAAGTGGTTTCACTGTGCGTTTCCTGCTTTGACAAGTCAAGATGTCTGCTGTGAAAAAGGCCTATTGGCACAAATGTTTGCACAGACATTCCTGGTCCCCAGAGGATGAATACCAAAAACTTTGGTGAACCTCTGACTTTTCCTTTAACACCATAATCAGGTCAAAATTTGAATTTGTCCAATACTTTATTGATTTATGACTAAATACCTGCAAAACTAATTACATTCAGCCTCAGCTGTACTTTGTATTTAGTGCTAATTAGCAAATATTAGCATGCTAATATGCTAAACTAAGTTGTTAACAGTGGTACCACTTTGATGAGAACGATGATGTTTAAACTGCACAGAAATAACAACCAGTTTCTTACATCTTCTGGATCAATTTTCACATCTTTGTTCAGCCAACAGGAAATATAACAATAAAGGATGGTTCACAATTGTTCAAGTCTGTCTTAAAACAACAGTCAGCTGCTCGTATGAGCAGTGAAACAGTTTGTACGTGCAGTAACGTTTCGTCCTGCCTAACATGGACATTAAAAGATTGTTTTCTTATGTGATTCTAATGTAAGAGATGTGGGACAACAGCCGACAATTCTCATAATTTTGGGATGTCTATTAGTTTTTTATTAGCCTAATCTTTCTTTCATCAGGTGGGTATTTCTTTCACATTTACAGTCTACTTCACTCTAAATTTCAAGCGTATAATCATGCTGTTGTACATCTGTTTTGCAGCTGGCCATTAAACACACTGATGACAGAACAAAAAAGAATTGCTGTTCATTCTTTGTGGAGCTCTGTAAGTTTGATATTACAGATAAAAGTTGTGTCTTTTTGGCTTTCTGTCTCTGTGTAAGTAGGACAAACAGTCAAACTGTGCAGAGACTGACGTGTGTCTCTAAAAACAATGTGAGTGAAATCCTGAACACGTCAGAGAATACTTCAGATTCTGTGTGAGTCGACTCAGACCGTCTGCTGCATGTTTGTGGTCCACAAACTGATGAAGGAAGGTTTTATTTTGTTTCTGACTCGGAGGGAAACTGAAGTTTTGTGTTTGTGCAGAGCGTCGTGATAAAAACTGTGACGTCTGAATGACACAGCAGGAACAGAGAGAGAAGAACCGGTTGACATTTGAGATCTCAAGATATCACTATAACTTTGAATAATAATAGCAACTAATCATAATTTTACAGTTACAATTGTGTTAAACTAGATCACATCTAGTGAAAAGTGTTCTGGACTAAATGTAGTCACCATGAGAAAAGTCTGCAGCAGGAGTGAAGAGTGTGTTTCTAAATATAAATATCCAGTGTTTTGTTAATGTTGAGCAGGTCGTCACTTATTTTATTTTAATATTCCCAGAAATAAACAAAATAATTTTTGAAAAACAAAAAATCAAGTGAGACAATCTCAGATCAAGTTTTTACAGCATGAGTGTGATAGTGAGGGGTCAAAGCTGAAAGCTCAAGGGGTCGAGATATGACAGCGTGTCATTTCATTTCAAACTAGTTGTGTCACTGATGGTCATGGTCTGTTTGTGTGTGTGTGTGTGTGTGTGTGTGTGGACAGCCAACACTAATCAGAGAGACACTGCTGTGACCCATGTGACGGAGAGGCCGCTCACTGAGAGAGGTGGACAGAGGACAAGAGGACACAGTCATATTAGATTAAATCTGCAGCTCACGATTTTTACGTCCAGTGTTTACAGCTGATACAGGAAGTCACGTGACCTTCGTGTAGAGACCAGTGTCAGTGGTGGAAGAAGTATTCAGATCCTTTGCTTAAGTAAAAGTACTAATACCACACTGTGAAAGTACTCCACCACAAGTAAAAGTCCTTCAAAACCTTACTTAAGTAAAAGTATGTAAGTATTATCAGCAAAGTTACTTGAAGTATGAAAAGTAAAAGTACTCATTCTGCAGTAACACGTGTCTCTGTCAGTGTCTGGGTGAATATTACTGCTGCATTAATGTCTCATTTTACTGCCGTAGATGTTTAACTACTTTATGTACTGTTGTTTTTACACGCTGTTGTTGCAACAGATGAGGATATGAAATACATCACGTTTTTACTTTTTTTATTCCAGAGGACACAATTACCGGATTTTCTCTGGAAAAAGACAAAGTACTGCAGTTACAAAGAAAACTCTGGACTGAGACCAGAATCAACTGATAGTAGACTAAAATAATGGATTTTGGGACTTGATTTAAAAGAACTGAGAGTTGTAGAAGAGTTTGTTCCAGATTTGTGGTTCATAAAAACTGAATGCTGCTTCTTGGTTTTGACAGCAGACGTGTCCCTGATGATCCCTGGTGATCTGGAGGGTTCGTCACGGAGCAGCAGATCAGAAATCTAAATCAGTCAGTGCTTTATAAACCAACAGTAGTACTTTAAAGTCAAACAGGAAGCCAGTGTACAGATCTGAGAACAGGAGTGATGTGATCCACTCTCCTTTGTGGACCACTAATAATTTATTTTTTGAAGTACAAAAAAATGAAACCCCTGCAGGATCGTGAGGCTCTGCTCGCTCCTCATCCTCACTGCAGCTTCTAACAAAACTCGCACACAAAATGATTTCTGCAGATGACTTGTGACCGTCAGCTCACGGTCACAAGTTTGGATGCCAGCCGGCCCCTAGCCGCACTACAGCGAAGACCACGTAGGGTTTCATCACAGTTTCAACGACGCCAGGATGTGGGACACTGTGATGCACTCGTCTGGAAATAAACCTCTGACTACCTTCAGTGTGTACACTCATCACTATGTAACATCTCAATGTAAATACGTAATAATGACATTTAGGGTTTAATCATCGTAGTAAATTATGCTATTTTGTGATTTCTGATTACTTAAAATAACCCAATACACGACAGAAACAACAGCAGGGAGAAATGTTCAGGACATTTTTGTAAAGTGAGGACAAAGTGAAGATACTTTGTCCTCCAGATTTACTCATTGAATGTGTTAAATATGGCGGCGCTGTAACATATTTTAAAATGCCTTTTCACATTTTCTGGAGAGACAGAGAGAGAGAGACGTCTAAACCAGTGTTTCCCAAACACGGGGTCCTGACTCGCCAAAGCTGCACAGGGGTCCCTCTTGATTTTAAGGATGTAAGAATTTTTATATAAAATAAGATCTACATGCATTTAATTAACGTCTGTGGAGACGACAACAAAATTTAAAGGTTATTTTATTTATAAGTTTATATCTTAATTTATTTATTATAAAGCCAGGCAGTTTGGACTATTAAAACATATGAATGATAGTGAAATTAAAATAGTATTATAATACATAGAAAGAATTGTGTTCCTAAAAATATCGTCTTATACATCCACAGGAAATAGAATATTCAGAATTTTATAAAAATTGTTTCACTACTTAATTGTACAGTTCATTGTTCTGTGCTGTTATTGTTTTTTATGCAACGAATATAATGAAATATACAAAAGGCTTATTTTTTCTCCTTTTAATGTGGGTGGGGGACGTCAGTGTAAACACAAAGGTCAACATAACCACTGGTCTAAACAGCACAGACCACCTGGTGAGCTGGTGGAGTTTGTCTCCCTCTGGTGGCTGGAAGTTGCTCCTCTTCACGTCTCCTTCAGTCCTGTTGAATTATTCTGGGGACAGAAACCAACACTGAACATTAATCTCACAGATCAGATCAGAGTTTGTCTGAATCTGACGAAGATAAATCACACGGGCTGCGACATCACAGCAGAGTCCGTTAACCGTCTGTGCGATCCGACTGAAGAGCTTCACTTCTGGAGCATCTGATAGTCATTCATCAACAGTGTGTGTGTGTGTGTGTGTGTGTGTGTGTGTGTGTGTGTGAGGGTTATTGGCGATTGTGTGTGTGTTGCATCATGCTGACATTCTGTGCAGATCCCACTGATGCACACACACACACACACACACACACACACGCACGCAGCAGATGTGAGATAACTGCACCGGTTTCATTAAAGAAAAACACTGTAAAAAAAACAAGTTAATTAATAGTTATTCATGAATAATTCAGAACACTAACATCCTCTGACACTGAGCCTTCAACAAACGCAGCTGCAACAAACTTTTTTTTATGCTGCTGAAACTCTTCAGAGTGTTTGTGTTAATAATCAGCTCCTGCGTGCAAATGAATTAAAGTGTTCACTTCCTGCAACTAGTTCAGGAGGCAGCTAATTCTTTTGTTGTGCAGAGAAACGTCAAGTAAACTCTCTTTTGAAGTTAATAATGCGTTACTGCCCAGAGTTGATCATCAACTTTTGAAACCACTGACATTTACGATTTACTGATCAGCTGACAGCAACAACAGATCGAGTTGATGAACCGTGATGGAGGATTTGTGAGTCATCAGACATCAGCCTGCTGTGTTAAAGTTAACTGCTCTGTGGATGTCAGCTGGAGTTAGCTGTTTATTTCTCCTTCAGGGCTATAAAATAACCTTCACCATCATCTGCCTGCAGGACGCTGTGTGTAGTTTCACGTAGAAAATGTGAGGAGCAAAATACGCGCTCAGTATTTGTGTATTTTATTTTATGCTATAGTGAAGTCATTTGGAGGATTTTGACCCAAAAGAAATCTCATACTTTATTTGTTCGTTATTTTACTGTCTCTTACCACTTAATTCTATTTCATAACACGACGATCTTAGTTTTAGTTTCCTCTGTAGAGGAAAACATCTGGATCCAATAGAGCCCCTGGAGCCTTCAAAGATGATATTTATTAGATTTTTTTTGATGACCTAAAAGTAGTCAAATTTAAATGTGTTTAGACTAAAGAATACTGGAATTATCTTATTAAATATCCACTTCTAATGGTTTAATTAACTAATGTCAAACAACCAACACAAACATACAGACGTGACCTCAGCTACGGCCGTGTGTTGTTTATATATTTAGTTTGGTTCTTTATCACTTCCATCCTGAACTCCCTGAGTTTATATGATTCAGTGTTTACTGAGAAACTGAATTAAATAAAAAATAAAAAACAACAACATGGGAAAAGTGAAAATTAATAGATAAAAAAAACTAAAAATGTCTGATTTCCTTTGAATTCAGTTTGTTGCATAAATGTTGGAAACTTGTGTGTGTGTGAAGACGACGGCTGCGGTTAATGCAACTGTTACACTATAGATGTGACATCATGGCAGTATGAGGTCAACACACACACACACACACACACACACACACACACACACACACACGCACAGGAACAAGTCAACACTCTGTAACTCTTCTGCAATCAGAGGCTGACTTCATCCTTCAACCAGCCTCAGTGTGTGTGTGTGAGTGTGTGTGTGTGTGTGTGTTGGTCAGCATTGCGTGTTGATTGCACCTCGTTACGGCAGAAAGCAGCCGGATGGTGATGGAGGGAGTGTGTGTGTGTGTGTGTGTTTGTTTGTTTTGTTTGTTTCAGTTGGAGATGGGCGAGAGAGAGTGTGTGTGTGTGTGTGTGTGTGTGTGTGTAGGGTATTGCCTCAAGTTGCATTTGATGGTTGCACAGGAGAGCAATGAAACCAAGGCCACACACACACACACACACACACACACACACACACACACACACACACACACACAGTTAAAATAAGAATTAATATTTGACGTTTCTTCTATATTTCCATTGTTTAGGTTTTTATAAACTTTCTTTCTCTCGTCTTGATGCTGAAAACGTTTTTCTTCTGACAGTTCAAACATTGTATTTATCATTTATTTTATTGTCCATTAAAAAGACTTTTATCACAGCGTTCTCCCGTGAATCATTAATGCGACAACAAAACAAATGTGTGACATCACACTGAGATGTTCATCATTTATATCGTGTTTTTAATTCACGTTGTTTCAGCACAGTTTTTGTTTTCCGGAAGACTTAAAAAAGCATCTTTCTGTCTGTTATCCACACAGGTCACCAGTCAGACAGCCGTTCACACTCAAATACAATTTGAGGAAAATTCATGCTAACTTTGCACTCACCATTGACCCAGCTGTAATGTGCAGTTATGGATATTCCAGGCGGCTGCTTCCTGTGTTTACTTCGGGTCAGACTCAGAGACGAGGCTCACACGGAGCTCTCTCAGATTTAAAGCAGCTGTACATGTTATTCTTCCTGCACTTCATAGTCAAAAAACACACATTATTCTCCTGATGATGATGATGACGACGACGACAACGCACCACATGATCAGAGCTGACAGAGTACTCTTGGATCCACTCTAGTATTGACACACAGACCTGAGACCTGCAGCAAACACTGGGACTCTATCAGACCTGATTAGACTGAAGATCATTTCGACTTGGGTCTTGTGTCAGGTCCCCGTTACTGAGAACCAGGAGGACCGGTGGGAACTCAGATGGGTGGCTGCCGTGTGAGAATTAGAGAGCCGGTGGAGACGAAGCGTAACGAAGTGAGACTGTTTGAGCTGTTTCTTTGGCTGACGTGCAGCTGCACTTCGGGCCATTTGCACGCTGGCGGCTTCACCAGAGGGGCGTTTACAGTAGTCGAGGAGAGAGATGACCGAGTTGAGCGGCAAACTAAGACCTTCATGATCTTCCTGATTTTTATATAGTGAGCAGCAAAAATTAAAGTTAGTCGGCCATCAGTCACCTGTGCAGCATTATGTCCTTCATCAGCTGAACAGACACAAGAAGTCAACAAAGCAGAAAATGTATTATCTCTAATGAAAGCATCTTCCTCTCCCTGTTACTGAACACTTCTTATCAGTAATAGTATTGACGGATATGTACAGATCTGCTGCTTTAGATGGTGTATTAGATTTGGCTGGTACAGAGCTGCAAATATTATATTCACATGACTTTCTTATAAAGGTACTGTATGTCCACATAACAGATTATAAGTAAGAATATTAAAATAATTCAGCATATGCATATTCTCTGCAATATTAGACCTTACCTTTGGGAAATCTTTCCAGTGAGTTTGCAGGAAGTCAGATTGAGGCTCCTTGTGGACTTGATGGATTGTGGATTTGGACGCTCGACACTCACAGACTTCCTGTAATCGCGCCTGTTAAGTCTGCAAATGCACAGAAATCTTCGCCATTTGTCCCCGCCGCCATCATAAGTGTCGTTCCATTTGTCTGAAAAACTCAAGTGAACTTGGTGAGATCGGCCCTCGGAGGGCCGAGGGAGCGAGTCAACAACGGTGGTCCCTCCAGAGGTGTATATCACCCACAATGCATTGCAGTCATGCATTTGGTGGAAGAAAATACATCCATGGTTAGTCGACAGTACGTAAAACTCTAGTTATTTATTTATCTGGGACAATGCACATTAATCAGCATTTCATTCTACACATCAATGTAAATGTGCCGGAGTCAGCCAATGAGCTAATTTTCATCCGTATGAAAATCACAAAATTGCTCTTCAGTTTAAGCTTTTCTGAAACATCTTTTAGGTCTGTATGGGTGGCTTACATGCGTGAAGGTTCACTTGCCAAGTTAGCAGATAGTTTCTTAAGAAAATCTCATTGATAGCTTCATATGTTACTGAAAAATGTCATATAACTACTTGCAATGAATGTTTAGCTTGTGTGATTTCTTTGTTTATCATCTGTAAACGCATGGAACATTTGCTGTTTTGCAAGACAGGCTATCATAATAGTTAAGGTCATCATGATACAGATCACAAAACAAAATTTCTCTATCAGAAACTGATGCAGCTAATTACCAAGTGCGACATATTGCAATTATCCACAGAAGAGTCATTGCAATGAGTCTGCAGGTATTTCTGATGATTTGTTAAAAGCAGTATAGCGCTGAGCCCACAGCTGGCGGTTGATTCATGACAGTTTGGGCTGAAAGTGTAGGGTAGGTGCGTTCCACTAAAACCCCTTGCTCCTCCCCCACCCTCTTTCCCTCGGCTCTCCAAGTGGCCTTCGTGTGACGTATGCTGTTACATAACACCGAGGGCTGAGGGCAAGTGAACGAGGGGAAGTGGAACTACCAAATAGTGTTCAACATCCAAATCGTAATTACAGCTGAGGAACTCTGGGGAGGAGTCTGAAAACCAAACAAATACAGGCGCCTCACATCAGCCAAAGAGTTAAAATAAGAATTAATATTTGACGTTTCTTTTTATAAACTTTCTTTCTCTCGTCTTGATGCTGAAAACGTTTTCCTTCTGACATTTCAAACATTTTATTTATCATTTATTTTATTGTCCATTAAAAAGACTTTTATCACGGCGTTCTCCCGTGAATCATTAATGCGACAACAAAACAAATGTGTGACATCACACTGAGATGTTCATCATTTATATCGTGTTTTTAATTCACGTTGTTTCAGCACAGTTTTTGTTTTCTGGAAGACTTCTGTCTGTTATCCACACAGGTCACCAGTCAGACAGCCGGTCACACTCAAATACAATTTAAGGAAAATTTATGCTAACTTTGCACTCACCATTGACCCGGCTGTAATGTGCAGTTATGGATATTCACATATGTACAAGAAGAGACATAGAAAGAGAGAAATATCATATAAGGTAAGTTCTCTCAGAAGCAGAAGCACATCTTCAGACAGAGAGGGATTACTTCGATTGTTGAACTGTTCAGCTTGTGTGATTTCTTTATTTATCATCTATAAACGCATGGAACATTTGCCGTTACATCAGAATGTAAAATGTAATTGAACCCAAATTCAATGGATATGATGTTTTACTGTCAATGCAGTTTTAACCCTCACATGACCAACTCTCTAATCAACCGTCTTAATGACGTGAACACTCGCAAGAAGTTTCCCATCACTGCCGTCCATCTCGTACGACGTGTCACGCTGGTTGTTCTCTGAGCTGCAGCAGATCTTTACCCGTCAGTCAGTCTGACTTCATAAATCCTCACCACAGATTGAAACCAGACTGCTGTAGAGGTGAGACCATCAGCTGATCAAAGAGTCTCGCTCGCTTCTGTGATGACGAGTTTCATTTTGGTAAATGAGGAAGAGAGTTGAGAGTCACATGGGAGGAAGAGCGTGGTGCTTAATTAGCTGCTGATGCAACACACCTGGGGAGACACTGATGAAGACGATCCTGAGTCGTTTGATTCATAAATCCTCAACTATATTATGAAAACAGCAGGCTAACTCAAAACCATGAAGAGGCCGACAAGAAGGAACGAGGAGCCAGAGATATATGTACATATTCTTTTCATCAGATTTATAAAGTTGCACGTATTCATGGTTCTGTTCAATCCAATCATTGTGGAGCTGGTATGTTCACTAGTCTGATGTTCTCTCCCACAGTCAGCGGTAAATGGACGAAGACACAACCTCAATCAACTGTTTGCACATAAATACTGGTTCGATACTATTGCCGCTCCACCACTCGTTGGACACGACCATTAAACGCTGCTGTTACACACTGTTGTGGTTATTTATAGTGATATTTAAATCACCATTACTAAAACGTCAGAAAGGAGCAATGATTTTGTTTACGGCGCTCATGTCAAAACAAAGAGCTTCGCAAAATAAAATGACGCCTACAAAGAAAGACTGACAAAGACGGAATTAATCAAAATTAAGTTTAAAAACGCACCTTTACTTCTGTGTACACTGAGAAAAAAAAAAAAAGAGTAACTCAACGCAAACTTTGTGATGGACTCACTGATGTTAATAACAAAAAAATAAAAACAGCTACAACAACTACAATTGACAGCAAGTCCGAACATGAAACATGAAAATAAGAATAATAAAACAAATAAACAAGGACAAACAAACAGCGTGTGTGATATAAATATAATTAATAAACAATAATAAATAACTGTAGATTTAGTTCTTTAAATTTTAAAGGTTTAAAATTCAGAGATTCAACAGAATCGATTAAAGCAGATTTGATGAGCTGCTCCAAACACAAAACTACTGAACCAAAACTGGAAAGTGAAAATCGTCACCAGCTGTTCTTAAAGACGCAACTGTTTGTTAGAATTAGTTATATTAATATTATTATAATAATATTATTTTGAGACTTAAGACTCTCTTCATTTAACAGACACAATGAGAAGGTCAAAGGTCAGACCCCCCCATTACACACACACACACACACACACACACACACACAGAGTCATGTCACAGTGGATGGAGTCGTCATGCCAACAGCAGACATTACTGCTGGTTTCATCACAGAGACAATCCCAGGCTGGCCTCACTGTATGTGTGTGTGTTTATAGAGACCTACCCCCCTCACACACACACACACACACACACACACACACACACACACACACACATACAGTATTTAAGTGTCTTCTTATCTCAGTTTTGCATCATCCCTGGTGACCTCTGAGTGTGTGTGTGTGTGTGTGTGTGTGTGTGTGTGTGTGTGTGTGTGTGTGTGTGTGTGGTGGGGGAATACAGAGGAGACAGAACAGAAATGAAGAAGCTGAGATCAGGTTTCATGAGATGAGAGCGCCACAAAAAGAGCAAAGAAAAAATGTACAATCACAACAATAATAACCATTAATTGTATTTAGATGCAAATGTAAACAAATCTAAATCAAACAACACCAAAAGTCCTCAGTCATGCCAGAGGCACAACACGCTAACATGCTGATGTTTGCAGGTATAATGTTTACCATGTTCACAATCTGCTAATTAGCATTAAACACAAAATAGCCGTTTACGCACTGAAGGCATTTTGTGTCAAACAAAGAAAAGTGATCCACAGTTCAGTCCAGACAGACTTCTGTTGAGCTGATTGTGTGAAGAGTGCTCTTAGAGGTGGGGCGGAGTGACTGGATACTCCAAACCTTACTTAAGATAAAGTATTATCAGCAACATTTACCTAAAGTATCAAAAGTAAAAGTACTCATTCTGCAGTAAAATGTTTTAATATATTATCTCTGCTGCATAAATGTGTATGTTGGATTTTACTGTAGATGTTTAAGGTTGCGCTAATTTCAACAACTTTATATACTGTTGGTAGTTTAATATACAGCAATACATCATATATACATATATATATATTTTTTAAAGTGTTTATTTGGTTTAAGAAGAAGGAGATTTTTCTCAGTGTCTCACTTCATCCTTCAGTTTATCAGAAACATTCAAATTCAAACTCACCAAATTTGGAGAAACATGGTTTTCGCTGGACAGGAAGGGGATGAAAACGTAATCTGAAAAGTAACTAAAGCTGTCAGACAAATGTTGTGGAGTAAAAAGTACAATATTTACCTCTAAGGTGTGGTGGAGTAGAAGTATAAAGTAGCATAAAATGTTAAGTACATCGTGTTTGTACTTAAGTAAATGTACTTAGTCACATTCCACCACTGCAAACATGTGAACGTACTGTAGTTTGGCTACATGAAAGTACAGATGTTTGTGTTCAGTAGCAATAAAATCAACAGAAAACTTTGCTGCTGTCATCTGATTTAATCTGCATTTAGACCACCGAGTGTTCTGGATCAGGCTCGAGGAAATTCTGTCGTCCAATCAGCCTGCGGCGTTAACTGTCTCCTAACGTTCCCACTGTTAGCCAAATATTAAAGTCAGCGTGAGCGCCCCGGGGCACACTAGACCAGGATGCCCTGAAGCGCAGAGAGACCACCAGAACAGAGCTGAGAGACCAGACTGCAGGTCTACACACAGGAAGTGGATTTAAAGCTGTAGCACACGCACAGTCACTCACACACACACACACACACACACACACACACACACACACTGCAGCCTGATTCAGGTGGACATCAAAAGTTCAGCGTCACAGCAGCACAGGTGTCGTGCAAGTGATGATCCTGAGAACGAGGACAGTGTGAACGAGAACGAATGTGTGTGTGTGTGTGTTCTGAGCGTGTCGTTCTCAGTATATGTGTGTGTGTGTGTGTTCTCGTGGCAGGCCGTAGTTGAGTCAGACACTTGGCCTCTGATTTCATCACGTCGGTTATGAAAGAGACAGTAAAGTTTAACACACACACACACACACACACACACAGTACAAACACACACACACACACAGTACAAACACACACACATAGAGCGTTCCTCCTCCTCTGTTTCTTCAATATTTCATCATGTGGCGTAAAAACACACTAACCATGTGGAGATAACCTGCTGTGTGTGTGTGTGTGTGTGTGTGTGTGTGTGTGTGTGTGTGTGTGTAAAACCAGGTCAGTCAGGCTCTTTACCTGTCACTTGGAATCTGTCCAATCAGAGCAGACCTGACTACATGTGCACACACACACACACACACACACACACACACACACACACAGAGGAAATCTATCTAATGAAGCAGTGACCTCATTTCCTGTAGGACAGCAGGTGTTTGGATAAATCGGCAGGTTCCCTCACGCGTCCAGACGTCCACGTGAAGAGTTCTTAGTGACTTTAATCGTCCCTGCTGTCCACGCCGGCTGTGAGGTGACCCCTCTCTTACATGATCCCTCTCTGTAAGAGATCCACAGTCCTCCTCCTGTGTGAAAATCACCTGCAAGTTCAGTTGAAGCTATATTGAGTTAAACAAATCAAGTGTCTGTTTTTGGGAGGCGAATTCACGGTGTCCATGAGGGCTCAACTCACTGCAACTTAAGAAAACACAAGCAAATTACGAAAAACATCTTCACCAATCTGACAAGACACGCGTGTGCAGCATTTAGAAAAAGTGAGGAAACACAGAAACGCGGCAAGTAGCACAGATGACAACAGAAACTGTTTCCAGAGGACGATAAAAAGTGACGCACACGGCTGGGACACGCTAGTTGTTGCCGTGGTTTGTGACTCATGAAGTTACTGAAGTCAGCCATCTGTAAGTCGTGTTGGAAGAAGAGCTAAATTTTTAATTTTCTTCAGCGGGATAACAAGCGTGTCCCGGCCGTGTGCTTCACTTTTTAAGTGTCCCCTGGAAACAGTTTCTGTTGTCTTCTATCTATTTGGTCGTGTAATCATGTAAGTTGTAAAAGTTGTAAATTCCCCCCCGTGACAAAACTAACTTTTGTTGCACACAATAATAACGTGTGTACAAATTATTATATTAAGATTAAAAACATACATCATCTTTTCGGGACCTTGAAGGCTCCATAATTTAACTCTCTGAAAGGGGCCATTTTACTTTTGATGCATTAACTACATTTTGCTGGTAATACGTATGTTTTACTCTCGTAGAATGCAGGACCTTTACTTGTAACAGAGTATTTTTACACAGTAGTATTGTTACTTTAACTTAAGTAAAGGATCTGAGTACTTCTAACAACACTAAGTTTGTGTGAGGAATAGGATTATTGTGATTAAACTAGTTTGTTGAATCATTATGATAACGTTATCATGTTGACGATTAGCAGGTAAAATGTTTATACCATGTTCACCAACTTAGTTTAGTGTGTTAGCATGCTAATATATCTGAGGCTGATGGGAATTTCATTAGTTTTGCAGGTATTTGGTCATAAAACAACTTGATGATGGCGTCAGATGAAAAGTCACAAGATCACCAAAGTCACCAGAGGAGTGTTTGATGGATCATTGATTAAATGATCAGATGGATTCAGTTCAGAAAAGACGTGTCACGTGTGAGTCTGAACGGCTGCCGAGCCTCCGACCAGACTGAGCAGATTAAGGTCAAAGGTCAGCAGGTGGCTGCAGCTCTGCAGCTCAACGGTCCACCTGAATGAGTTCACAAACAAGACTGTGATTGGTCCGTTACTGTCAGAGGAAAACCTCCTATCTACTGTATACTAGTTAATACAGCTAATGTAATAATGTCCTTCTAGGGCTGCAACTAACGATTATTTTCATGATTAATCTACCGTTTATTGTCTTGATTAATAGATTAATCATTTGGTCTAAAGCTCAAAGATATTTGGTTTAGTATTATATAAAACACAGAAAAGAAGCAAATCCTCACATTTTAGAGGGTGGAACTTTTTCCCCAACATTTTAGAATTTATTTATGTTCATTAAATGATAAATTAAATAGATCATCAGAGTTGAACTTGTCATGAAAGCTCAGCACAGATTTACTTGTTTTTCTTAAAGTGAATTGATTTCAGTCTGTCTGGTGTCCTTCATCATCATGTGTCCATGTTTTTACCTGATCGTCTTCGGTCTTTGTAGCCTGAACTTCACCTGTGAATTCACACAAATGACCATATTTATTCAGGGCTAATATTTAAGCACACATTTGATTTGTTACTCGCAATAAAGATAGTTCAATCAAGGCGTAACAAATAGTTTACAATTACTAAAATGATCGATGTACAAATAAGAGAAAGGCCTTTATTAAAAGAAAACATGAACTCTGCTAATATAGTTAGAAGTAGAAGTTGTTAATCAAATATCCATTGATTATTGTTAATGTTCCTCTTTCATTGGTAAGTGATTGGTCATAATGTAAAGTGTACAGCTGCAGAGACAACTACTATTACTTTTAATAGTTTAAACAAACAAATAATTGAAAAAATGAGCTGGAATACAGATAACTTTTCTTTCATTATAGCAGAAATGTGTTTAGGGTTCGTACATCGTGAGCGAACTTCAGTCTCGTCAAAGAATTTGAGGGATTGTAACTTGTCACAGCTGTTACGCATTCAAGCTGTAACAAATAGTCAAAGTAACTTTATTTGTATGTCACCTTTCGAACACAGACACAGTTCTAAGTGCAAAGTAAAAGTACCAAACTAATTCTAAAGGCATTACAACAAAGTTTGTGATTTTGGCTTTTGAATCCTGCCCAGTGTTTCAGTGTATAATGTAAAAATGTTCCTTATATAAAACAAGCAGCTGTTGTTTAAAATTAAATCTGACTGTTGCAGCCGCTGACATCATCACCGTGCTGCCTCTATGATATATTTAACAAATATGTTCTTCTTCTTCATACCATCAACAGTTGTCTGCTGCTGGAACAATTTGTTGGTTAAAAGTCTCTTACTTTGGTAATAACGACAAAGTGGTTTTATACAAACTCATCAACAAATGTTACCTCGACGAATACTTTCTTAGAAAATACAAAACTTTGGTTATATGAAAGAGCTTTCTGTAGAAATGTGGTCTAACTGTTTGAATCTTTCCACCCAGGCTAACTATATACATTTACATTTACATTTTGAAATCCTTGAGTATTTTCATTTACTTCTGCTTTATACTTCTTCTCCACAACATTTCAGAGGGAAACGCCACTACATGTATTTGACTTTAACTCACTAGTTACTTTGCATAAATATTAACAAATATAATTAGCAAATAAAAGATGATGCAATATTTAAGATACGATTCAAAATCTGCCCAGCAGAATAAAATCATCTTTACCAACTGCAAGATTACAGTGATGTATATATAATAATCATAATACAGTAATATAATACAAAATATACATGATTCTTAAATGGGACATTCTCACACTTTACATTCTCAATACTTTTGCACTTTCAGTTACGTAATATTTTGAATGCAGGACTTTTACTTATAATACAGTACTTCTACACTGTAGTATTATTACTTTAATAAACTTTAATAAAGACTAGTACTGAGTACTTCCTCCTCTCACTTTGTTCAATAGAGAAACATATCGAAACTGCTCCGTTTGAGTCTCGTGTCAATTTTCTGACGAATGATCGGCTCGAGATTGCAACATCGAAGCCCCGCCCCCCGCTGGATGACGACACCGCGGGAGGAAACAACGTAACCAAACAGACCCGGAGTCGGTGCGAGTCCTCAGTCCGGCTGAAAGTTCTAGAGACGAACAGGGTCAGAGCAGACCGGAGTCCGAGGGGTCAGCCTGGATCTAAAACCAGACCGGGACACGGAGATTAATTTACTTTGACCTCGGACGGGAAAAGGAGGACTCGGGTTGACTCGGCTTTGTTCGCTTCAGCCCCGGATATACATATAAAAACAACCACCACAAGTTTAATTTTTATTCTTTAATCAATAGTTTCGGTTTGTTTTTGTTGCTGATTTTCACTGTTAGACTGAAGAAGAGGAAGAAGAGGAAGAAGCTCAACAACAGCTGACTGACGACAGGTTGCGCAACCGAGACAATAATAAGGACACAAAGACGTCATCACCGGACAGTCAGCTCCAGTTCTCCCAGTATCACCGCTGCTGGTCCCAGTCAGAGCTCAAAACTTCAAAACCTTTTTTGTTTTTATGTCTTCAGCAACTTCTGCCCTACAGACAGACAGAGTCCACCAGCTCCTCACGAACTCTACGGGGTTTCTACTGGATCTACTGGTTTCCTGTAGACCAGCAGTCCGGACCAGTCTGTCTGTCTGAAGAACACAAGGTAAGAAACTGACCTGAGAGCAGTGGTCGAGGAAGTGCAAGTAGCTTAAAGGTCGTTTTTATCAGCCAAGTGTGTTTAAAGTACTCATTAAGCAGAACAGCCAGTTGTAAATGTATATATTATAATGGATTACTTGTACTGACGCATTAACGTGTGAACAGCATCCTCATATTACACCAGGTGGAGTAGTTTAACAATTTAATAAAGTTTTTCATTGTCTCATCTGAAGAAATGATCCCATCTTACAAGTTCATCCTGTTTTATGTGTTACATACAAAAAGTACAATATTTACCTCTGAAATGTTAAGATGTATAAAGTAGCAGACAATGGAAATACTCATGTACAAGTACCTCAAAATTGTTCTTAAGTGCAGTACTTGAGTACACGTACTTAGTTGTTTTACACCAAGGCCTGAGATCAGCAGCTGGTCCAGCAGAGCTTCTGAAACTGAAACACAGTTTACGATGACAACAACCGAGTTCATTATTGTGGTTTGACGCTACAATCCCCGACTCAGTGTCAGTTTACTAGCTTTTTTGGTTGCTTTCAGTGGTTTCACATGGTCTTCCTCGGTGGATGGAGGTTGTCCAGTTGTCATGGAGATGTCATGGTTTTAACTTTTAGGACTCCTTGTCCTAAAGTGGCTTAAAGAATTTGATCTGATTTGATGAACACTGTGATACAGTTGAACGTGCGGGAAAAAGATAGCAGGTGAGCCTTGAGTTGGAATTGTTTGGTCAAAGTACGACTACTCAGTCAGTACGGACTCCATGACAACTGAGCAAACTCCATCCACTGATGAAGATGGTGGAAAGCTTGGGCAAACAGGTGGTAAAGTGGACCTCGAGGCTTAACTTTATTTAAAACAGGGTTACAAGAATGGACAGAATACCTTCCAGAAATGTTGAAGTTTGATTTGTTTGATTTGCAGGAACGCCGTGAAAATGATTAGATATAATAAAAACAAGTACAGAATCAGACTCAGTAATCACAGATATTCACATTAAAATCTAAAAACAAAATATATATATATAAAAAAAAATCAAATGTGATCAGGTGTCTCTACTTCTGACTGAGCTCTGCGACATGTTATTAACAGTAATCCATCGATGTTTACAAAATACAACTGACACTGCTAAAAAAAAAAGACCTCATAATACTGCTGATACTGCTAATAATACTACTGAAAATACTAATGATATAAATTCTACTCATACTGCATAACATACTGATAATACTGCAGAAATACTACTATTAAAATGTGAAAGAAGAAAATATCTAAAGTAGGTGAAAGTAATTTAGTTGTTCCAACTTCTTAAATGTGAATATTTGTTGATTTTCTTCACCTTCTATGATAGTAAACTGAATATCTTTGGGTTTTGGACAGTTATTTGAATACATCAACCTGGACATTTTTCAGTTTTCTAACATTGTGTACATCATACGATTCAATAAATTATTGAATAAATAATAAATTGCAGTAGTAAGTAAGATAGAGCAGATTTACAGTGAAGACAAGAGTGAAACTTTTCTGCAAGGCCTCCGTCTCAGTCAGATTCAGGAATAAACAGTTCAGTGCAGTCAAACAGAGTTCAGCAGACAAGTTTCACAGTAGAACAGAGTCCAGTAGAACTCAGTAGAATCTGGTTTAGTCTCTTGTGAAACTGCAGCTGACACATGAAGTGATGGAGAAATGTTTCAGAGAGCTGACGATGAGACATCAAACAGCGCAGATTCACTCTGTGTGTGTATGTGTGCGTGTGTGTGTCGGGGGATGACGTTGTCGCGGTGACGATGTGACTCTGGGTGTTTCACCAGAGTGAAAGCAGCATTGGCCAACAGCAGGTTTCCACACAGCGTCACCACGGCGACCTCAGGCTCAGAAAAACTTTGCAGAAAAAACACACTCACTCTCACAGTGTGTGTGTGTGTGTGTGTGTGTGTGTGTGTGTGTGTGTGTGTGTGTGGTAGGTGTTGACTGTATTTAAAGCCTGTTTAAACTATAAACTGTTGTGCTCTGATGCAACGATCTGAAAGCTGAAGCGTCTGTCAGCTTACAGGAAGTTGCATCATGAAGCCTATAGACACGTTGACAGTGAAACATGTGAGCAGCAGAGACACCGAACACAGAGAGATGTGATACGAATATAAGTCTTCTTACTGTATGTGAAAGCCTTACAGACGAGGGTTCAGAGGAGGGAGGAGGCTCAGCTGTGGTGTCACCAGCAGAGGGCGCTGCAGTGCAGAAGTTAAACGGTTCTAATGCTGCACATATTCAGACAGTCTCTCCTGGAAGACATTCAGTGTTGTTCACAGAAAAAGTCGTATAAAGAATGGAAAAAAAAAGAGTTCAAACCCCGTCCTTTTGTAAACACCTGCAGCTGCTTCTCAGTTACAATAAAGCTGAGTATTAATTAACCAGTTGATGTCACTTGTCTCCTCCAATCACAGATGAGCGAAGGTGTAATCGCAGCCAGGTCTCAGCTGTGTCTGAAGCGGCTGTTGGATGAGCCCCAGGACAATTTACCGAAATGTAAACTAGCCCGTCTGGCTCTGCACCCTCCTGCCACCGGCCTATCACCCTGCCTCAGGCCCAGAAGCCCCGCCCCCAAGTCCAACCAGAGCCAATCCCCATCCAGAGTCGGGCCGTACTTCCTGTTTGAACGCTGCGAGGGGGAGGAGACTTACAGGGCCGAGCACACACTCACGAAGCAACAATATACCTGCCAGGTAGAGCTAGCAATATTACTGATACTGCAGAAAATACTAATATTGTTGATACTGCAGAAATACTGTAAATACTTAATACTGAAAATGCTTGTGATACTACAAAAAATACTACCGATACTGCTAATAATATTGCTATTACTGTTAACACTCAATGCAGTTTTTAGCTGTAGCAGCTGTTACCATGTAACCCTAACCGTCCCTCCTGGTTTCCATGGTTACAGGTGCTTCCTCTGCGTGGTTACCAGGAGCGGTTGGCTGCCTACACCCGGATCGGTCATCATGACAACATCTGCAGCCTGCTGGACGTGGTGATTGGCCAGGACAACGTGTACGTCTTCTTGCCCGGTCACCATGGCGACATGCACGCATACGTGCGAAACAGGAAGCGTCTGGGCGAGGAGGAGGCGGGGCATCTGTTCACTCAGATGTTGAATGCCGTGACTCACTGTCATCGCCACGGAGTCGTCCTGAGAGACCTGAAGCTCCGCAGGTTCGTCTTCACCGACAAATACAGGTGAGACTGACAAGTACTCTGATAATACTACTAACTCTGTCAACAATACTTATGATAGCGCTGAAAGTGTAGGTAACATAGGTATAGGTATTGGTATTTTAGGAGTATTACAAGAAGTAATACTCCTAAAATTACTATGGATAGTACTGACACGGCTAATGATGCTGCTTACATCAGTAGTAGCAGCAGTGAGACAGATGAAACCTTAAAAAGGAAAAAATACAGTACTATTATTTTAACTACTAATACTAATACTATCCCCAGTACTACAGATACTACTGCTGTCACTGCTGGTGCATTAAGTAGATCATAAACGTGGTCTCTCTGGTTTTCTTTCTGCAGGACGCATCTCGCTCTGCTAGGCCTCAACGACTGTGTCCTCCTGCACGGTAACCATGACGACGACTCTCTGACGGACAGACACGGCTGCCCCGCCTACGTCAGCCCCGAGCTGCTGACCAATGGGAACGGATCTTATTCGGGCCGCGCCGCAGACATCTGGAGCCTGGGCGTGTCTCTGTACACCATGCTGATTGGACGATACCCGTTTCAGGACACGCAGCCCGCCGCGCTGTTCGCCAAGATCCGCCGCGGGGCCTTTAGCCTGCCTGATTGGCTGTCACCGCAAGCCAAGTGTCTGATTGGCTGCATGCTGAGGAAGTCGCCTGCTGAGAGGCTGGAGGCGTCGGAGCTGCTTATGCACCCGTGGCTGACCAATCCCTGCATGCCACATCACAACATGCACAAGACGCATCACAGCTCACAAAAAACAGTACAGAATAAACAAGAGGACGATGACCAGGTGGTGCCAACATGGACAGAGAAACACTAACACACGTTTGTACTTCTATACTTGTGAGGACCCGTATTGATATAATGCATCCAGAAGTATTCAGATCTTTTACTTAAAGTTGTAATACTACAGTGTAGAAATACTCAAGTAACAAGTAAAAGTAAAGATATACTTAAAGTAAAAGTATTCATATTGCAGAAGAGCCCATTTCAGAATCATATATTTTATCACTGGATTATAATTATTGATGCATTAACGTGTACATCACTTTAATGTTGCAGCTGGTCAAGGTGAAGCTAATTTTAATTACTTAATATACTGCAGGTTAGCTTACCCAAAAATAAATCATAATTTATAAAAATGATTTAAATTTTGTATTATATATTATATGATAATTTATATTATAATCTAAATCTGCAGTAAGGTATTAGTAACTAAAGCTGTCAAATAAATGTAGGAGTAAAAAGTACAATATTTGCTCCCAAAATGTAGTGGAGTAGAAGTATAAAGTAGCATAACCACTGCTCCTAAACTTCACAACTTATTAGCCCCGACCCTATCTTTAACCTCAGAACCAGTTCTGAACCCTCAAACAGCCTTTGAAGATCAGACACAGTCCAAAACTCAAAGTGGTCCTCGCAAAGATAGACATACAAGAGCACACTCACACACACTACAGAGACAGTCTGATCCTGGACTACTTGACTGGACCTTCAGGTGCCTTCCTCTCACCATCGCTGTGTCTCACTTCAAGCCCCGCCTCCTTCAACAGGGGCGTGGTCTATGACGGGGACCACACCTCGAGGTCTGAACCTGCTCCTCAGCACTGAGTCACCAGTTCCACCAGTCCCTGACACAAACCAGAACTAATGGTGTGTTCAGGTGCTATTTGTCAACCCGTAAAGTGGAGAATTTCCCAGTTCCTCTTGAAGAGTTACATCCCAGTATTAAAGGACTCACTGATCCACTTCAACACCTGGTTACATGATCGTCTCTGATTTACCAAGTTGATGAAGACCGCCTGAACACACCGTCAGTTTTAAAAAGTGGACTTTGAAGGAGGCGGAGCCTAAAATGGGACGCAGCTTCTTTCTCTCAGTGTTTACACTTCCTGGTTGCTTCCTAGAATTATAAAATAAGGATCTGTCAGTGTTGGAAAGTCAGCAGCAACAGAATCAACCAGAGAAATGACATTAAATTCAGCTTCAGTCTGACTTTAAAATATCAAAGTGTCTCATCCTTTTCTGATGATCCCAGTTTAATGATCTCTAAAATATTTTTCAGGCCTGTTATCTCAGATCAAAACTTCATTTACTAAAGTCTGTTTTTGTGGTGCTCTAAAAAAACATAATCCTGAAATTTAGTCAGATAATTATTATTTTTTAATTATTAATCGTTCTCTTGTGACATGGCATTAATTTTCCCTGGATAACAAACATGTTCATCACTGTAATAATAATAATTACATGCAAGCAGGCTTATTCTGGGACACCTCGTCTTCTTCCTATGTGACAAATGTGGCTTTGATCAACCATCATCCCAAAATAACAGCACAGTTAAATTTGTGATCATGAGAAAACAATTTCTGATATGTCAACATTAACAGAAGAATTAAATCTCGGGATAAAGGATCTAATATGAGCACCACGTGTTGAATCATAATAAGAAAATAATGAAGCTGTAATCTTGAGATAATTGGACTAAAATGATTCTGGACACTCAGGTCTTCTGTTCCTTTTGACTGAAGCTGGCCAATCACGACAGACCTGCAGCCAGCTGATAGGATGCCTTCTTCTGGATGTGTCGTTCAGACCTCAGTTACAGCTGGAGAATAAATAAAGATGTTTCACAAACTGTTGGGTCCAGAACTGGTTTGTGTTTGGTTTTAATTAAGGAAACATTTTATTATTGGTGTTAATTAAGACGTGTAGCCAGCAGGGCATCAAATAACAGACGCACACAAAGCAGGCAGCCGCGTGACCTCAGAGCCGAGAATGAGATGGTCTAAAGTGTCATTAACTTTTACTCAAGTTGACGACAACAATGCTTGTTGTGAAACCTCCAGTAAGGAGGGCTGACGAGTAGTTTATCAGACAGCTGTTGAACAAGCAGAACATGAACGTCTGTAACGGCTATACCCTCAGTCCAGCACAAAACCTGAAGCTAAAAAACAACTGTTTGTTATTGTCAGGGGTGTTGTTATGTACCAGACTACTTCTTGGTTGGGACCAATAACATCCTGGAGTCACCGCTGGTGGCTGGGCAACTAATCAGAGGCAAGAGACTGGGACCATACCCAGACCTAGTATCCAGTGTACCTGATAAAAAATGAAATGAAGGTGTGAACCAGAGAGAAGTAACAGCAGCCCAAACTGTTAAAGAGGAGTACAGACAGGAAGAAAGACAGAAAGGATAAACAGAACATGAACTCTGACAGCAGCAGTTTTTTGTCACCTTCATGTTTTATTGTTAAATCGCGTCAGGCTAATAGAATAAACTCTGTGACTCTGTCGTCACTTCAGTCAGACTCTAATCGTTCGTTTCTCTCCAACGTCCACTTCATCTTAGAAAAGTTTGACAGAAAACTGTGTCCCTTCTGTCCTAGTCTCAAACACCCAATCAACAGTCAGTAAACTGTCACTCATGTCTGCTCATTGGTCACTGGTGGAAGTCAGTGGCAGCGGCCAATCAGGAGCCAGCATCAGTGTCCATGTCATCGGTGTCGTCACCCTCCGAGCGGCAGATCTCCTCCAACGCCAGCTCTGACAGACAGGAAACAGGAAGCAGCGACTTTGGTATGAAGTGTGAAAGGGGAACGCACCGATACTGACCTGATCAGGGATCAGCCGTGATGTGACAGAGCCACATTAAATACAGTTTCCATTACAATATCAATATAAAAGTCAGTGTTTCTGGATCAGTTAATAAATTCAGTCATGGCAGGCGTCCACAAGGGCTGTTCATGCCTTATGGCCTCTTACAACATTGGAAAACACCGGAGCCACCTTCAGTCAGCTAAATGTCACCCTGCATCTTTAAAAGGTTTAAACAACAAAATGAAGGATTTTAGGAAATGTTTTACCCCTTCATTGCTTTCCTAGAAGAAGTCCACATCAACTCGAGAGACAACTCTCACTCTTTATCACACAGCTTTTAGAAAGAAAACACATGGAAATAAATTGAAGTCAAAAGTGTCTCCCAACATCTTTACTGCAGAAACAGACCTGGGAACAAAACATCTGTCAACCAGCAGAGAATCACGGCTGTCACAGGATGTCATGATGAAGAGCTCCAATAGACAGTTTAACAGTGTAATAAATGCTAACTGTTAGTGATAATATCTGAGTCTGACAGGAGAAATGTAACCAATAAACAAGCTGCAGCAATGTGGGATTTATGTTCTGCTTTAAGTCTTTCATGTTTTACTTTTACAAGAGAAAAGGCCTCAGGGTTTGGTTGAAATGAAAACCTACAGCTGGCTGTCCATGGTGCATAGTTGTATAACCCTGATCAGCATCTTAACCTCTCAAAACATTGTGTGTGTACATATATGTATATATGTATATGTGTGTGTGTGTGTGTGTGTGTGTGTGTGTACCCTCGCTCTCGCTCAGCTCGGGGATCTTCCTCAGCGTGTCTCGTACAGCAGGGATCACCTGGTCGTACATGTGCAGCAGCGGCCTGCAGCTCTCTGAGAAGCTGCCGTGATGCAGCAGCAGCCAGTGCAGCAGCAGCAGACACTCTCTGAGCAGAGACGCCGCCGGACCACGCCACCATGGCGATGAGGGGGCGGGGCACTGCTGCGGGGGCGGGGCCAGGCCTGAAGGAAAAACATGAAAAAACAACTCTGAGTGGTAATTGATGATTTTAGAGATAGATTGTTGGGTGTAAAAAACTGTTGGAGCCTTGTGTTTTAAATCTGAAATGTGACTGACCTGTCGAGTCCGTCGGCTCCTGAGAAGCACGGAGGTCCAACCACTGACGATGGAAAACAATCACCACCGTCTGAACCAACTGAGAGAGAGAGAGAGAGAGACTTGAGAGGCTCGTGTAGAAAGTTTAGTGTCACAATTTAAAGAGACAAAGCAGAGGGTCAAAGAGTTTCACCTCAGTGTAACATTGACAGGTGCTGTGGTGATTGGTGGTCCAGCTCTCTGCTCTCTGAGTCATCAGTCTGCTCAGCAAACGAACCACCTGAGACACAAAAAACATCAATGGCCAAAATAGAAGAACTGTAAATTATCAAACTAAAACAAATATTCAGATATAAGCTGTGGGCGGCACAAACAGAGATCAGAAAACAGAGAGCATTCTGACTAAATTATGATCAAATATACTTCAAATTAGAAATAAATTGTTTCTAACATGAAACATGGCGTGCGTAGTGTTGCATGAGTCACAGGCAAAACAAGACGGTGAGCTTTTCTTTAGTGATTGTGTCTTCAGTTTTTGGACCGAGCACAGCAATTTGTGTAGTATGGATAAGTTAACATCTACATGTAAGGGATAACGTTACTAGGCAACCGCCAGCTGGTACCGGCAAAATAAATGCTGGCAGGGTGATCAAGACCCCAAAGTGGAAGCCCAGTTTGATGCAACGTAGCCGATATACAGCATGATTACTTAAAATATTTATGACCCATTTCTGTGCAATAGGACCACACACACCTCGCGTAAAAAATATAAATTGAAGACTGACCTAGTTTAACGCTCGTGGAGTGGATGTCTGCAGCACATATGCACCACTTATGCACACCACTTATGCGCTGCTCTCACGCCTGGTGTAGCCAGTTTCATTGATTACAGTGGAAGCGTAGTGTTGCAGCATCCGTTCCGAATACGGTACGTGTTAAATGCAGCCCGCCTGTTACCTGCAGGTCCAGTAGAATCCAGTCTGTGTGAGTTGCCGGGTTGTCTGATCTGGTTCTGATGAACTGGAACAACTTCAGGAAAACACACGGGTCTAAAAGAAATTCAATTCCAATCTGTTTATTAAAATCATGTGGAGCAGAAACTTCAACAATGGAGTGAATATTTGAAGCAAAATTAAGATAAAACAAAATATTAATATAATATAAGAGATATATATAAGAGTGGCTACTGAGTTTATACATGGCATTAAATTACAGACGAGTCAAAGTCACTGCCGTAACAGTGCTGTAGCCTCACCATGCTGACAGCAGAGCTGCTGAGCCAGCGTCTGGTGGTCCGACATGGACGTGAGGACAGACACAGACTCTGAAACTGTCTGCAAACTGCTGTCTGCTGACAAACACACACACAGCACCTGCAACACACACTGCAACCTGAGAGACAGAGAGAGACAGATGGGCTCAGTGTAAACTAGTCCATTACTAGTCAACAGTGAAAGGATCAACTCATCCGGTAAAAACTTAACATTATCATCAAGATCATGGTTGCACTTTCTCAGAATCTCTTTTTGTGTCTGGACTGTTGCTCAGACTGAAGAAGCTGTTTGATGAATCACTCTGACAACTAAAGAGAGACATTAGTTTGAACCAATACAGGATTTCTGAGGCCGATACTCTGACCACGACACGCTGGCCGACTCACTTGATAATTAATACTGAAGAAAAAGACTGTCTACACAGTGTTTGACACAAACTGCACTAATAAGGTTCAAGGGGCAAAGCTTATTTACAGAAACTTTTCAGCTCTTAATGTTTCGTCAGCTTTTTCTGTTACGTCACAACATTGACTGTAAATCCCTGCAGGTAGTTTACAGTCAGATATTATATAACCATTGACAGGAAAAGTCATAAACACACACACACACCCCTCCCTGCTCAGCCACTCCTCTACCTCCAGCAGTATTCCTCCCAAGTGAGTGTTGCATCATGTATCTGTGTGTGTGTGTGTAACCTTGTATACCTTACTATGTAATTGGAGGATTCAAGAAAAGTGTGCTAAAGGGTGAATCAGAGTGGGTGACGGTTCATGACACCTTCACATTCTTCTTCTTCATCAGTGTGAAAACGTGGAAAACTTGTGAATTTATTATCGACTGATGTCTTCTAAATTAAACAAGACTGTCGGTCTCTTTTCCTCCTCCTCCTCCTCATCGTTATGGAAGGCCAGGACTGCATTAAACATTTATTAAACAATTTTATTATTAGTTCAAAATGACTTGTGCGGTCATGATGTCTGACAAAATTAATGCATAACCCAATTTGGTAAAACTTTACTTTAACAGAGTCACCATACATTTATATTAAAAAGCTATAAGATCTACTGTGACCTTTGACCTCCGGACTGCTGGTTGTTGGTAATGGTGCTGGTGAGGTAACTGGTCTCTCTCTCTTTCTTGCAGACAACTGAATGTATGTAAAATAAACACAGCCTATAAGTGTGTGTGTGTGTGTGTGTGTGTGTACCTGTCGGTGTGTGTGTCTGGCGTCCTCTCAATTAGAACACACAGGGTCTTCATGGCATTGAGGACAAGCTCCTCCCTCTGGGAGCCGCCGCTGCCTAGTCCCGCTTCGCACAGCCGCAACACTGACTGCAGCAAGGCATTCTGGGAGCACAGACCCACAGCTGCAGCAGAGCGCTCAGTCTAAGACCAGAGGTAGGGACGAGGAAATGTTTGTTATGAAAATGTTTTTCTTAAAAAGGGGAAGTTTTGAAGTGCCAAACCTCTGTCCAGGATTTTAAGCTCATCACGTTATTATGACAAACACAAATAATATTAAGTTTCATATCACAAAGTTGATATTTCAATATGCTCTATTGTTATGAAGGTGAGGAGGGATATTTTTATAAAGTTAAACACAGTATAATAAAGTTGAGTTAAGTGGAAGATTGTGTGTGTGTGTTTCTGTCTGTACCTTTTTGTCCATAACGCCGCTCTGACTCTCCTTTGACAGCACAGCCTCGAACACCTGGGAGCATCACAAAAGGTCAAAGGTCAGCAGAACAGCAGACTCAGAAAATACTCAACAAGCAGATGATCATTAGCTCTGTAAACTGTACATGAACACTACTAAAGATTAATTCAGATAAAACTTAATTGATCCTGGTGTATTTGTGTTTTTTCACGATTGAAAGTATGCAAGTAAACTCACATGTAAACAAAAATACTACTATATACTTGTATTATTTTTTAGCCAATTAAATTGAGAGAAAATGAAGTAACAGCGAAGTCAAGTGTCAACTGTTATTTAATTAGATTTTTTTTTAAGTATTTATGATATAACAAGGAAAGACACACTTATATTGGGGGGACAAAGCCTAAATAAAAAAAGACAGGAGTCTGCACTGTTACTGTGGTGTCATCACCTCGTCACTGTGGGCCAGCACCAGGTAGAGAAGCCTCAGAGCAGCCAAACCAGTGTCCTCCACGCTGAAACCAGTAAAGCCAGTCTCCTCCGGTCTCCCTAGTCCAGCGGCGGTAGCAGCTGGCAGCGAGCGGGCAGCAGTTGAGTTTGAACCACCATCAGAGGTGGAGCGGAGGCAGTCCAGAGCCTGACAGAGCCGAGACAGGTGGAGATCCAACAGAGGCAGGAGGAGGACAGCTCCGGGACACGACCTACACACACAAACACAAACAAAAGAATTGTGATTTTTAAAAAGTTAGTTGTCAAAATCACACTAAATGTCTATATCAGTGTTTCATAGATGTTTCTGTGGTCAATGTTTCCTATGTTTATTTCTTATTTCTACAGTTTTGTTTTATGTGTGTGAAAAACATTTAACATAAAAATGTAGTTAATGGAAATGTCACCTTGTTTTTTTAATGGTGAAAGATCATCCGTAATGTACAGTACAAAAATGCACATGAAAAAATCTTGGCCTTAAGGCACCCTGGATGGAACCACTGGTCTATATTATGTTGTTTGCTGTCTGTTGTTGTTTTTAGGTTTAGTTATTCTGTGTATTTCAAATATGGTGAATCAGTGGTTCTCACTGGTGTACAGGCCTTATGGGCTGAATGTGCAGGCTGATATATCAGTGACATAAGCATGTAACATGTAGCATACAGTTTAAAAGGGATTCTGTAAATCTTATCTACATTAATACATAACAGTTCAGTGCTGCTGTTACATCATTTGGTCACACGAGGGCACACTGTTTGGCTTTAACAGTGTTTTGTCGTTCTGGATTCTTCAGTGAGCAGCAGATATCAAAGTTAATAAAGATTCAACAGAGCAGCTGCAGTAACTCAGTCAGGCAGAGTACCTTTTGTTTCTGCTGCCGGCTGCAGCTTCTGGTCGGCTCTGACTCAGCATGTTGAGTCCAGTTACAGCCAGACTCTGGACCGGACTCAGAGCAGCTCTGGGAGCTCTGCCTCCACCGCCTCCGATGGTGGCTGCAGCATCAGAGTGGAGCAGTAAACCTGCTGACAGCCCGCTGAAATCACAACATACAACACAACACCCCATCAGTTAGTCTCAGTTCAGCTCCTTTGTGCTGGAGTTGCAATGAGTACTACTGGTGGTAACACAACCACCACTGCTACTGCTACTGTTGTTTATCATTACTATTACTCAGCTCTACTATCTACTCTAGTTTACTATATTATATTAAAAGTTATTTTATACTATCATAAAATAAAGATTTGAGTTTTGGTAGATTTGGCGACACCATGTGGTGACTGAGGCACAGCCTAACATTTGATTAAATGTCTTGAGTGTTATTACTGTCTTACATGTTTTTTTTGCCAGTGACTGATGTAGACTTAAATGCAAGATTTCCAAAGGAAGTCTGGTGTGTTTCCTTTAGAATCCTGTCTGTTACACATATTACACTCAGGGTGTTTACCTGGATGTCAGGTTTATGTCACTCAAACTCATAGATAGCAGGTGCGAGAGGCCGAGGCTGCTGGGAGACAGAGGCTGCTGCAGCAACAACCCCAGCAGGACGCCACCTTGAGGACAACACAGATCACCACACATGGATTAATTAATCAAATAAGAGTGGGCTAATAGTCTAATATCTTAATAATTTTAGCTGACAAACTAAAAATTAGAAACCTGTCAGGAAAACAACGAGAATTTAATTTAACTGTGTTGCAGGTTATTTATTTCCATTAACTCTCTAATGATGCAGCACTGCAGACTGATCGACTGACTGACCTCGGTGCTGCAGGTGTGCAGGTCTGACGGACAGGAAGGGGTCTGGGCGAGACACTTCCTGTCTGTCACCAGATCTGCGGCTGGACGACCCTCTGTCCCCACCGTCTCTCCGTGTCTTCAGTGGCGTCTTCACCGGTGTCGTTCTGGAGGGGATGTGGGCTCCAAACGTCTCCTTGGTGATGAAACCATTTCCTGTTGGAGAGGAGGAGCTGCTGCCGCTCCCATGATGCAACTGGGCGAGACAGTTCAGCACTTTAGGGCTGAGAGGAGAGAGAAAGGAGAGAACAGCCTATCAGATTAGAGATGAGGAGCATTTCTTTTAGGTCTTGTCTGACTGACCCCTGAGTTCAATCAGTTTACTGAGTCCAAAGGGACGTCTTCAATCGTGTTGTTTTGTCCAAACCAACAGTTCAAAACAAAAAGATATTCAGTTTACAATTATATAAAACAGAGAAAAATAACATAAAATACTGAATTGTTAGTAATATTGATGATGACTGACCTGTTTCTAGTCAGCGGAGAGACCGTCTTGTTTCTGTCTGAACTGTGCAGTCTGGTCTTTATCTCATTGATCTCCGCTTCTTTAAACTGCAGCTCTGACTGCAAAGACTGAACCTAAACATAGACAAGATGTCATTATCAAGTTATTCTGAGGATTAAATGCACTGTATATATGTCTATTTTTAATCTCCTCACCTTCTTGTTGAGCTCTTTCTCCCTGTCGCTCTGCTCTCTCTGTCTCTCAGTCTCTAGCAGGATCTGCTTCTGCCTCTGGGCCTCCTTCTCCTGCTGAGCTCCTTTCAGAGAGTCCCTCAGAACCCGGATCTCCCCGCTCTTCAGCACGATCTCCTCCTCCACCTCCTTCAGCTAATAAACACACACACACACACACACACACACACACACACACACACACACACACACACACACACACACACACACACACACACACACAGGACATGTTTATCCAGATTCTGTTCTCAGCTGGTGCAAGTCACTCATGAGTTGATATTAAACCACACTGATAGTAAATCTCCTCTGCTTTGGAAGACCTCACACTGCTCGAATCCTTGTTATCTTTACATTATGTATCAAACACTGTCAAGTACTGAAAGCTGTCTGGTCAGGGTTAGAAGTTTTAATATTAACATGCAATGCATGTGTGCATAAGCATATGTGTTGTAATAAAAAAAAAAAGACTTCTATCAATTATAGAAATTGGACTTTTCAGATGAAGAGTGAAGTTATTCATTCATTTAAAAACCCTTAACAAGCAGTGGCATGTCAGTGGGCTGTGCAACCAAACACTGTTTAAACCCACAGCGCTTTATTGAAAATTCTGGTAGAACTACCAAAGTTAACAAAGATACCAACTATGTCAGAATGAACTTGAATGAACACCTGTAAATTTTGTACAAGGCACGTAGAACATTTCCATCTGATGGAGTTGTGCAGGTATAAAAAAATAACATGGAGTTTTGGGTTTTAATATTTCAGGCAGTGTAAACATCATATAGCTTCAATTAAAAGTTGGAACTATCTGATACAGAACATACTGTATATGGTACCGCCAGACAGTGTGGAATAAGATGATTTTAACAACCTTAAACCTACTTAAGGGGAAACAAAATTATGTAAGGGGTTAACAGGGCAAGTGCACATTCATAAACATTGCAGTAAATGTGCCAAAAGGCTATTTTCATTTGTAGTCCCTGGACAGCCACCTTAAAGTAGAATATGAGATTAAAATGTTATAAAAGTTAGGAAAATAGTTTAGAACCATGCAGCGCTATATCAAAAAGGGAACATTATAGTGTTAGTAAAGATTTACTAACGAATAGCCTTATGCATAACTCTCTCCTGGATCTTTTATAATTCATTACGTGTTTTGTTACTGGTTTGTGGCTCTCAGTCCTGCTCAACAAAAATATGAAGTTACCGAAAACTGAAAATGACAATGTATTCATGTGAGAATTTCACGTGAAAATTCAATATGGAATTCACGGTTACGATTATGTAGTTTTGTTCACTGTGCTGATCCTCTAGTGTGTTTTGCAACAGCTGCTTTTTCTAAACCTGCCCTGCTGATCTTGTGTGTGTCTGATGGATGCTTTGTTTTGAAGTTTTATAAAGTGAGTCTCACCTTCCTCCTTAGCTCTGCATGCTGAGCCTCCAGCAGAATGTAGGAGTCTTCTCTGTCTGACCCAAACTGCTGCTGCTTGTTACCTGAACACACAAAACATCAGAGCTTTGTCAACACGTTCAACACAAAAACTATCATGAACTGTATTCGCTGTTTGACCTTCACTTTGACATCTTTGTTAAAAGGACATTATTTATTGTGATTGTTTAAGTGCAATACATGTATAGTGCAATACATATATAGTTATACACTACAGTGCAACACATCCATACATATATATACATTGTTACTGTATATATATATATTTTTTTACCTCACTTCACTTAAATACTGTAAATGTGTATATTTTTTATTTTCTATTTCTTATTTTTATATTTTGTACATACCTTTAGTTCTAAATTATGCTATTTTCCTACTCTGGAATGGGAGCACCGGTGCTGTACAATTTCCCCCCGGGGATCAATAAAGTATTTCTGATTCTGACTCTGATTCTGATCTGACTACAGTGGTTCTACAGTTTTTATCATTACTTCTTGGAACAGTGTACAAAAATGCAGAATCTTCCCATCTTCCAAAGGACACAACACTGTTATCTGCTGCAATTAAAATTTGCTCGTTTCAAACCCCAATTGGCTCTTGGTCACATACAGAGGAACACACTCTCTTTACCAGACAATGAGCCAAAACACCGAACATTTATAAATGTTATAAAAAATAAATTGAACAGGATCAGATGAGTTGGAATTCACAGTTACAATATTTTGGATTCAGCACCTGGACAGATAAACGTGCATGTGTTTTAACACTGAAATCACTGTCCTGGAATATGTGATGCCGGTGGAGGAATAAATAAGTAATTTTCTACTCAGAATGTATTTTCACTGCTGCTTTAGTCTACAACACTCACAGTACTTTGACTTACTTTAACTGTAGCTTCCTAAACACTGGCTGTGGTAGATAGTGTTACAGTCTGTGTTTATTATGCAGTTAGTAAAAACTGGTAAATGATTTATAAAAACGATCAGCAGGAATTTAAAGGACAGATGATAATGCAGGCAGTTTTGCTCTGAACTCACTGAGACGCTCTCTGCTTGGTATACCAGCATTCCCTCTGTTGCTGAAACCGAACGTGTTCTCTCTGCTCTGATTGGTTGTGGCTCTGCTCACAGATTTGCCCTGCCCTACAGACAGCGGCCAGGCGGACCCACGGGCCAACTCCATCGGTTTAGTTCCTGGTTTAGACCCAAGCCCGGATGCAGTGGCTGATGTGATGGCCTGCGAGGCGATAACGTCAATCTCATCCAAGTCGTCCTGGGTGAAGTCCTCGTCATCTCCAAATGGGTCATCAAAGGCCACCGCCGTCGCTACATCCTGGTTCAGGCCTCGAAGGCGCTTGGTGGGGGGGCAGTTCATGCTGTGGGGGAGGAAAAGGAAAGAGACAGGCAGGTTAAACAGCTGCAAACAAATGTTGGTCTACAATGTTGTTGGTGTAGCATCAGAGCCTGTATTTATTAAGCTCGGGCCAGTATCCATAAAGCCACACGAGTGGTCTCGTGTCAACACTGTAAGAACAATACAATTTTGCTGCTATTCTTTGGATTAAGAATAGGCGTCATGGATAAATGTTCAAAAATGTTAAGACCTGCCCTCCCACATTATTCAGAGAGCTGCAGAGGTCTCTTAAGTCAATTAGGAATGACTTACAGGTGAGAGTTTCATAGAAATTGACTGAATCCAGTGGCTACTACCTGGAAGTGAGTACGCAATCTTAACAGTGATGATGAGTTCAGTAGATGCTCAGCAGGAATGAAAACATATGTGATTTGTGGTTTAGTTAAAAGGGGTACCAGCTCTGTTCAAGCCAAAGTGACTGCGAGTTGTTAAAAACTCTAAACAAGCCAGTTATTAGTTAACTAGGGTGTCTGGATCCTCTGAGTTTCCGGTGTTACCTTGTCTCCCTGTGGTGCAGCTGTCGCTCCTTTTAGCTGTTAGCTAGCTAAAAAGATAATGCTAGATAACTAGCTGTGATTCCAATGGCAGGCTGCCCTGCTACGCTAACACAGCTCACTCCGTTGCAACAGTATTTAAATGCCATTGAACACTTCATGAAAAAGACGTTAGAGTTGTTTGATAATGGCGTAAGCACTAATTTAAACGGTGAAATTGGTTAAACGGCTAGCCAGCAGCTAGCTAAACAACACGAAGTTGTCAGGATGAAAGTGTGTTGTTTAGCCCGCTCCGGTGCCACTGACAATCTGACCAATCGGAGTGCTGCTCTGACAGTCTGACCAATCAGAGTGCTGCTCTGACAGTCTGACCAATCATAGGCGCCCATGCGCTGGACTGGTTGCTGTACAGGTCCCTGTTTGAGACAAACTGTGCTAAACACGCAAGTGGGAAAAAAAAGGCTCGAGTCTCTAAAGGAGTAGTTCGACGTTTTGGAAAATGCTTTTGCCGAGATTTAGATGAGAAGATAGTCTGAACGATAAATAATAGGCTACAACCAGCAGATCATTAGCTTAGCGTAGCACAAATACTGGAAACAGAGGGACAGACCTTTGGACAGAGCTAGGGCAGCTAACAAAATCCACCTGGCAGCATCTCTAAAGCCCACTAATTAACATGTTTGTTAATACCATACAAAAAAATTAAGAATGTGTAAAAATGACATGTTGTAGTTTTACAGGGGGTTAAGGACCATTTCTTGACCAGGTGCAGTACCTTTTTAGGGTACTGGTTGCCTGGCAACCCCACACCGATGACAAAACTCTTATATCAACCTCATTCCAAGCCCCATGATAACTTGCAACCTCTAAAGCTCATCAAAGAACACATTATATCTAATTTGTTTAATCTGTATAACAGCTTTTTCTATGCCATAGCAACATGGTCTCATACATAGCCACCCCTCATATAATCATTTGCCCAACCCACCCCGAGTCCTCTGTTGCCTTTTTTTTTATTATGCTGGGAGGGAGGGTCTTCAAACAATTTGAGGGTCTACTTACTCTTTAATTGCTCTGAGCTAAAAGTCATAACATACGGTGAGGATGATGAGTTTTATCAGCCCCTCTCTTGTCTCATCTGGACTTTGGCAGGTGAACAGTCAGCAACACTGTTTAGAGAGATCTTGGAGAGGAAGTCAAACTGAAGCTGTCAATGTGAGAGAACATGTCTCTGAGTGTGGTGCAAATTACAAAAAAATTTAATGAATTGCACCTTTGTAACACCTGCCATGTTGGTGATCTGACATTAGCGACCACAGTTTTTATCCACATCTTAATTCAAACGCTGGTGGATGTTAATATGAATCCCTGTATGTACACTCTCCTCATATAGAAGCTTCTTGTGGCTTCTCAGCAACAGCAAGTGTGCTTTCCATTTTTAGACACAGACAGGTCTGTGTGTCGCAGCTGAGGCTATACAGTGTGTGTTCATGTGTGTGTGTAACTCTGACACATGCTCACTCTCTCTCTCTTTCCGCCTCCGTACTTCAGTATAGAAATGGCAGAGCTCAGCGACAGGCTTCCAGATGCACCACTCATCATCCTCATCAGCAACACACACACACACACACACACACACGATCATCACATCTGCACCACCATAGTATCACCGGTATCACCAATATTCTGCACCGTGGCAGGTCTCCTGCACAGATTCAGCTCTTCACGTCTTAAAAAGATAATTCAGTGAATGAACAAAGCGACACACACACATACACATATTTGGCAGGCAAGTTGGTTGCCATAACAACCAAACAGTCAAAGCAGGGTCACTGAGTGAATCAGATGAAATGAAGCCTACATACATGTGTGTGTGAGTGTTACTGCAGAGCAGAGGAGCGGCTGTAACTCTCATATGACTGTTTCTGATTCTGTCCTTTGTGGATTTGAGACATCTCTGACTTGTCCTCTCCTGCAGTGTCCTCTCATGGCTGATTAGACAGCGGCCTGTAGTGGGAGCCAGACTGCTGTCCAAACAGAGTATGAGCTGCCTTCACATTAAGATGAGGAGGATATCCCTTGTGATGTGATATTCCTAGACAGATATAAAGCTTTCTCACGTGGGAGTCACTGAGTTCAAACTCGGCAAGTTTAACTCCAGAGACCATTCGCTAAGCCCCTCCCCTCTTCGTTACTGTTGCTACGCCCGTAGAAAGCGAGAGCAGCGGACAGTTAAAATGTCATGATAAGGAGGAAGAAGAGTATTTTCTGTTCTCTCAGTGCTGCTGATTATTACTGTGGTATTACGAGGGTACATGCAAGAGGACAGACCGATGTGTTAAGAATCTCCTCAACTTAAAATTGGCTCTTTCATTGTGTTTTGTGGTTTATTAAAACGATTTTATTTACTTTTTGCATTAGAGATGAAGACTGAGATAACATTTATTAAAATGATCCTAGAAGACAGAACAAGACGCATATTTCGTGTTTTACCTTGTGATGGCATTCAATTCATGTTACAGGTCCGACCCAGTAAGACTGCCGTTGTGACCTTTACGTAAAAGCAACTCGGGTGCTTTTACTTTTGTTCGGACATGAGACCAACATGTTAAATTGCCATCAGATCTGAAACAATAGGCCCTTGATTCAGACAGCAGTAGAAAAAGCAGCTTCTCACTTCTAGCCACTGAACTTGGAGTTTGTTGGCTAAAATGACACCTGTCACATGCAGATTTTATCAGCTGTAGCTAGCTAGCATATATTGAAAACTCTCTCTGATTTTTTAATTTTTCCGTCTGATTCCTTTGAAAAGATGAAGACATGAAAATAAAGGAAACAGAATTGTTCTTGTATTGCAGAGCTAGTCAGTCATAGTGTTATAGTACAGTAAATAATGGTACACTAGTGTTTCATGTCTACGAAAACTAGTTGCTATGTAGACCATTTGGAAAACACATTTATGAATTATTCTATTCATATATATATATATATATATATATATATTGCATAATATAACTTGTGTATTCACTGCAGAACAATACGATTACGATTCAAATGAACATAATTTTATTGGCCTTTTATTGTACACTCACAGGACTGAAACTTTAAAATCACTGTGCTCGCTGAGCTTCAATGCCCCAAAGTTTCAAATCTTTTTCAGCACAAACAAAAGTAAGTCAACAAATTGATTGCGTACAGTTTCACACCTGGGGTGAATCTGGACTAAACTGCCAGTGTGAGAGCACCCTAATATTGGATCAGGGCTCCTCGGGTGTGTTGAGGCCAGGTCTAACCATACTTGGGTCCCTTCCAGACCAGGTCTTTTTTAAAATGCATTTTGTACACTGAGTTCTGAAATCTGACACAGAAGACCTCTAGTAGACATACTGAAGGGACTACATCTCCCAGCATGCCTTGAGCAGCATCTGCTGGAGGATCCTGGATTAACAGCTAGAAGATGGATGGTTGGATGGTGTGTTTCCTCTGTTACTGTGTGTATCGCTGCAGTACAGGCTTCCTCCTGCACATGTTGAGGCTTCATGAGGAGTTTCAGTCAGAGAGGAAGACATCCAGAGGGAGACTGCGGCGTCTGATTGGCTGATGCCCTTAAAAGGCCACCAATCAGACACCATCTTCACTGTATGACTGTGTGTGTTTCCCTCTCCATCTCTGAACGCACTGTGTCAGCCTGCGCATATTTCTATGTTTGCAGCACTGCATGCATGCATGAGTGTGTGCGCGTGTGTGTGCAGGATGCTAAAATCTGGAACTGTGGATGAGGGGGAGGGGTGAGGATAGAGATGCTGAAGAAATAGATGAAAAAGGAAAGAAAAAGGGATATACAGAAGAGAAGACGAAGGGAGGAGGACAGTGAGGAGAGTACAGATGCTGAGGAGAGAGTGATAGTGAAAGGCACAGAGAGGAGATAGACGGAGAGAGTGAGGAGGAGGAGGAGGAGGAGGAAGAGGAAGCGACGATCTGCTGGAGGAGACAGCAGCAACAACATCCTTGATTTTCATAGGAACCAAGGCAGCCGTCCTCTGTTGCCGTGACGATGGGCTGCTGGCTCTCTGGTCCGTGGATGGGTGACCAAACGGTGAGCGTCCAAAGACCTGCCTTAATGTTAAAAATTATGTTGTGTGTGTTTTATGATGTCTCATTGGAAGAAGATGATACTGAGCTCTGTAAGGCGGGTTTGTGTGCGTGTGTGTAGGTGCAGATGCAAAATGGCATCATTTCAGGATTTCTGCAGGACTCGATTTGTGTGTGTGGATAATAAACCTAATTTATGTGTTTAAATCTCATAAACAACAGTTTATGTGTAATTGTTTTAATTATTATTTATTTTAATATGTAGAATTTTTATGTTGTGTGCAAGAATGTGGTTCACATTTGTCATCTCCGTCTGCTGAAGGCTCACAGTCGTTCTGCTGCCGTGCTCTGTCTCCACACACAGGTGCCATTTTGTGCTTCTCAGTTCATGCTGTGTGTGTGTGTGTGTGTGTTTATGCGTGTGTGTGTGTGTCTGGTTGAATGTAGCAGAGGGTGACTCATGGTTGTGATGTGCTGGAGTTAACAATACTGTTCATGCGTCTAATTTGATGGCTGCTGAGCTGCATGTGTGTGTGTGTGAGAGAGAGAGAGAGAGAGAGAGAGAGAGAGAGAGAGAGAGAGAGAGTGTGTGTGTGTGTGTGAAGTAGGTTCATGTAGGTATTAACCCTTTAGAGCAAACATGGACACTTTGTCCACATTCGTCATATTTGACTGTTTGTGTGTCAAACTGGAATAAACCCACCATCTGTCTGCAGGCAGAGCTGTGTCTTGTGACCCAGTTGCATAATGTTGAATAATTCCGAGTTTTCAGTCTGTAGTGTGTTCACACTGTAAAAAAAAAGACTAGATGAAGTGCCGTTAAAATGGCAGCGCGCAGACTACAATTTGATTGTGGTATCGTTGACGCTGTTTTCCCACGATGCAGGATTAGGCTCGATTAAAGCATTCCATCTCTTCCATAAAGTTGTCGGACTTAAAATAGGCAAGTGCAGCAGAGGCTGAGATATGTTGACTTTTAGTCCTTAGTATGGGTCAAACTTCTAAAACACTGGATCCTACATTTACCTAAAAAGCATCTGGATAGCATATTGTCAGTAGACCCTCCCCACCTCAGAAGACATTATACCTTTACAGGCCGAGGGGGACCAGTCGTTCTGCTAACCGTGACCAGTAAACTGATCTACATGTGTAAAAAAGGTGGAGTGCTGGTATTACACAGCGTCTCTGGAGGTCATCCTGGATTTAGTGAATTAAATCATATATCATTTCAATATTGCCATTTATCACACCTGCACATTGATTTATAGAATTGCCAACAATGGCCAATGGACGACTGTAGATTTCCTATACTGACCAACCTTAGCGATCACAAATGCTAATGATGCTAAAGGATATACATTCAGCACTGTTTGACAGAAAAATAATTGTTGAATATTTTGTCAATTGTTTTATTGACTAACATCAAATTAATCCATAGACTGAACAGATTACAGATAGTGAAGCTACGCTGACTGAAATGGTAAAGTGTCTCTGGTAGTTGTGAATCCACAAAGAATCCTCAACAACTCTGCAACTCAGAGGAGCTTTCAAGCGTCTTTTAGCTCCAAGTTTTGGTTTTATGACACATTTACTGTTTTGTTCAGTCTCCAGCACCAAACGGTAGACGGAGCATTTAGGTTAACGTCTATCTGGTGGAGACAGTGGCATATCTAAGTGCTAAAGAGACAGATATTTCTCAGGAGTAGGAGGAGACCAGACCAGAGCTAAAAGGAGAGTGAATACTGCACTTACATTCATCAGGTGGACACGGCATGACTGCAACAGGATGATCATCTTGCTCTATCACGTGTTTGCTAACGTCACGCCCTTTCTCTACCTCTGCCTGCTTGTCTCAGGTGAGTGGGCGGAGTCTAGCACACCTGAGCCAGCGGGATGCTCTGAGGATCCTAGCGGCCAGTCAGCGTCCAATCACCATGCAGATCAAGGGTCAGAGGGGGTGTGGCACCGAGGCAGACAGGGGAACCTGGGAGCCCCTCCCTCTCAACCTGCAGCACCTCAACCTGCCCCTACCACGGATGGGGGCAGGACGTAATGCCTCCAGTCCCTCCTACCAGGACAGGTACACATCTGTTGAGTCTAATAATAGACTGATTTCTGTGGAAAGCCGAAAACAAAGCCTTAGGACTCAGCAATGACATTAGTGAGCATAAAGTTATCATTATCAACAAGAATGATGGACATAATGATTTAAACACTAAACAAGAGAAGAGATTTGGACGAGACATAACTTTGGATTTCTAATGCTGCTTCTGTGCTGAACCACATCTGTACAGACATATTTCCATCAACACCTTTATGTGAGGTGTTTCCACATTTAGCCACTCTAGAGAAAGTTCTGGATGAACTACACCTTCAGGGAAGAAAATAATTCAGGTTTAGTTTGGTTGAAAGGTCAAAACAGAAAGAACAAGATGCCATTTAGGTCTGTGGTTATTTCTGCGTTTCCTCACCTTCGCAGTAAGTAGTTTCAAAAAATTTGAAATTGAAATTTGTTTTTTTTTTGTTTTCTTTTTTCCACATTAAATAAAGTAACTGAATGGATGATACACAGACCAATTCATGATGTATCTATATGTGGTTTACATGGTCTCAAGCTGTGTGCTTTCACTCAACAGTAAAACAGGTTCTGAGATTTAAAACTAAACTCAGTATTTAGTAATGAGGAAACTCAAACTAACGAATGACATAATACAAAGTATCTTCACACTTAAACTCAAATTTCATGTCCACATAGTGCAGAGGGTCTGCGTGACATTAATTCTGTCAGTTGCCCATATCTGCAAGGGTCCGCAAAAAACCCAGCAGCTCAAAATTGAGAGTACGCCCCGAGTGCACATGTGAAAATATGTTAGTCTCTTCTGAAATCCAGTGTAATATAAACAGACCCATGTCTGTATATTAGGGCCTTTAGTTCTGCTTAATAAAAAATGATTTAGTCTTGAAAATGTCTGAATTCTGTGTTCTTGTTGTCTGTCTCAGACATTATTACAGCCATCTGTCTCTGCCACAAGATCACTGTGAGGGAGGACGGTACAGTTACCTGTCCAGCTCCCCACGGGACACTGTGGACATCTGCCACCAGGTGACACTAAGAAACACACACACACACACACACACACACACATACACCCAAACAGCCTGGACACCAACATCACACATGTTGCATTTAATAAACATGGCTGACAAATAAATTGCTTCTATAAGATGATCAGAAACAATACAACTTTATTTTGACAAAATATGGCTAAATACACACATTTTGCCTCAATCTTCATGTACAGCCCTGTCGAGCTTGTAAGCAGGCACATACAATATATGGGTGCTTTTACATTGGCAGTTTAGTCCAGATTCCTGCAATTACTAATATATGAACCACCCATGAACATATAGAAGCTTTGTGTTTTGTCTTATTTTCTTTGTTTTACATCATGAATCCCTCAGGATCCAGAACTGACTGGTCGTGGACCAAAGGGACAGAACTGCCTGATGGGATGTTGCAATGCAAACTTAGAAGAACCAAACGGCTGCCACAGTCAGGTATCCAAAACTGTGCTGTGTATCTTATAGCTAGGGCTGCATATAGTTATTTTGTAATAACTGTGCCAATAAGATAGCAGAGTTTTAGTCCTGATACCAAAATAACACTTAACATTCTGCGTAGAAGTGAGAGAAGCTGAGAGTGTTGCAATTGTTTGTCTATTTTCTATCAATAACAATATAAATTGATATCAATATCAAAACAAATATATCATCCAAATTATCCTCAGTCAAGAAGACTATAGCTACAACTTTACAGACAAATTTATTTCAGTGATCCTGCTGATATTCATTTTGTGATTCAAGCCTTAAGTGCACCATGTTTAATGTGCAGAGGTTGCACTTCATTTGCCCCCAAAGTGCATAAGAAATAAGGGTTGAGATTTGAGAATTCTGATCTGTTTTCTACAAAAACCTTTATTGGCATTTAAAGAATGTGTCTGGTGATATGCTATATATTTGTTACTGTCAACAAATCCCATGTTTAGACCCAAACCAACAATGAATTGATACTACAAACAAGTACTGGCTGATGTATCTCCTCTGTGCCATAGCTTCATTATTGTCCAAAAACTAAAAACAACATCAATGCGCCTTACTATTGCACTGGGTGACATGTTTTTAATACTAGAGAACCAAATGTGTATTAATCCACCGCTGAAAATAGTCCCCAACAAATGCACTATTTCCTCCTGTTTAAGTAATGTTTGCTAAAAACTACGGTGACTAGCTGTTTCGGGAAATTACTGACCATTTCTTAAAAATGAAACTATACATTGGCCTTTTTTTTTAGATTAACATGTTTAGGACAAACGAGTGGCTACAGACATATTTAGTCATTACTCAGAAGGTACTGATGTCCCACACACAGATAAAATATAAAAATATGCTATCTAAGTTATTTATAGTGTTTTGGTGTGTGTATTTGTGTAAATGAGGATGCTTGTTGTTACAGACTGATGACGAGGACTTCATGCTGGAGAAGCCGATGGGCTTCCTGCCCCTCCACCATGAGCTGGACAGCGGCCTGGGCTGGACTGACGGCTCCCTCCACCAGGGAGACCTCTCAGGGCTGGAGACCGAGGAGGGAGGCATGGAGGACTGTCATTCACATGGGGCCCTAGCCCCGGGGGGTTGTGGGGGCTTTGGAGGTGGCGGCTCTCCTTCCTCTGAGTCCTTCATCTCCTCAGAGCTCAGCGACTCGGGCTTCTACAGCGTGAGCACCGGGGAGTTCAGGCACTTCCAGAGGCTGCTGGAGAAGCGAATGCGGCTGTACAACGCCAGGCTGCAACATCAAGGTGAACCCTGCGAGAGGAGGGAGCGGCGTGATAGCTGCCCCAAAAGCCACCGCGAGCTGCTGGAGGCCATCCCTGAGGCCCTGACCATGCAGCCTCAGTATCAGCGGCTGCAGCTCGGGATGGAGGAGGGTGCTGAGTCCGTCATGGACCTCCCACCACGCGGACTTTTCAGGTAGCAGCTGCCAGAATAACCGCCCCCGTAATTCAATATAGCAACAGCATCTGGGGCTGGTTTCACAAGGTTCTGTCAGAGTGGTGAAACACACAGTTACTAAAATAAAAACAGACAAATTCAAAGTCTAAAAACTACGCTATCCAACACGTTTCCATGGTAACAATCAGTGATATCTGTTGATAATGACAGAAGAAAATGTGGCTCAGTCAGTGGTTTAGTAACAATATTGAGGAGCTAAAAATAAGACCACAGTAACCCTTTGAAAAAATGTATAGATTGTTTTCTGTTTTCTGCTTTTGATTCACTTTTAAATTAATTTCTCCAAAGTAGCAGCATGATAAGTATTCTACAAGGCAGTGTCAACACTGCTATTAAGCACAGTTTAACCCCCTTGTTTAAACCAATTTTAAATCTGTTTAAATTAATTAAAAAAACGTTTAAGCTGATTTAACCCCCTTGTTTTATACCATCTGAAAGCCAGTTTAGTCTGATTTAAACGACTGGCACAGTTTATCTATGGTTTAAAACCATTTTAAACAAGATTCTCTCTATCCCTTTCATGTAGTTTAAACAAATTTTTAAAAAGAAGCAGTTAACACCAGTTTAGTGGAGTTGATGAAGCTGAGCAGTAGTTGAAGCTAAAAATGTGTGTTAATTTACCAAGAATTTCATAGCTTTGTTCAATAGATAAACTTAGATATCGATATGACGTTATTAGTTAGATTGAAGTCTGTCTTTTTGAAACCACTCCCCCTGACTTCTGGACATCTATGTCTTCAAACATGTTTCAATGCTGTTTGTTTGATTTTTTAGGGTTTCATCGGTCCAGTTCCATAAAGCTGATCGGCCCTGTCTGAACCGTCACAGCTCCAGCAGTGGAGCACTCTTCAACCCCGCCCACACCGCAGTCTCACGAATGACTGCCCCGGTCCTCTCCACCTGCAGCACCCCCTCCAGCCACAGGAGACCACTAGTACCCATGCAGCAGCACCATCAGGGCTCCAATTCAGTGGGGATGCTGAGGAGAAGCCGAACGCTGCACCATCGCCCTCCTCCGCAGGAGTACCGCCGCCGGGCCAGCCACCCAGCTTCCCCTTCCTACTGTGCAGCAACCCTGCATCACTGTGGAGGTGTCACGCCATGTAGTGTCCTGCCACCAGGCCTGCCAGAGGAAGGTGAGCGAGTGGCAGGTGTGATGGCTTCCCATCCAGCAGGCCTGGCCCTCTCACCCCAACAACACCCCACCAATTTGGGGCATATCAGGGGTGCCAACATCCATGAGAGATGCTATGACAGCAACCCTAACGGCCAGATCGCTCACGACTGGTGGCACTCACAAGAAAGATGCTTGATGCCTGAGCCTATGGTGACAGAAAGGGACATAGAGATCGAGAGGGAACTGGAACAAAAAAGGCAAATGCAAAAGGAGAAAGAGCTGGAGAGGGAGGCACAGATTCAGGAGGAGATGGACAGAGAGAGGCAGCAGGAGCTGGGAAGGTGCCGAGCCAGAGAACAGCAGCACCTCCAGAGTTTGGTGCACCCTCCTCAGGCTGGAGACGTCAATGATACCTGGCCGAAACCGGCCAGTCGTCAGTGCCAGGCTGGTGGAGGAGGCAGAGGTCTCTACAGTACCTTGGAGGGCCACACAGGGGCTGGATGTATTGCTGGATGGGACGTAAAGAAAGGACACATGAATGCGAGTTCAAGCCCTAATCCCAGTTCTGGTCCGCAGCCAAAACTTGATCTAAGCTCCAAACCCAACACAACCTCAAGGATCTCCAGGAGCCAGCTCCTGAGAGACCGGGCGTCTCAGCTGGCGGATGAACGCAGCGGGATGAGCACAGATGAAGAAACCAATACCGACATGCTGATGGGACGGTACTGGAGTCGAACAGAGAGGAGGGAACACTTCCTGTTGGCCCGCGAGCAGAGGCAGCAGCAGCTGCAGGCCAGAGGAGTGAGTATACGAGAGGCCATCAGCAGGGGAGGAGCCATCACAGGAGTCGGAGGAGCCTCTGTTGGAGATGGAGGTATGCTGGACAGCAGAGGAGGCGGAGCTTTTGCAGAAGGGCGGTGTAACACGGTCCTGGAGCTGAGTCAGAGGAAGCTGAGTCGTCTGAGGAACAGGAAGCTGTTGGATGACTGGACGACAGTAGAGGAGCTGTTGACTCATGGGACCAGGCTGAACAACCAGGAGGACATGCTGTGTCCCAGCTCCCTGCTGACGGTCACCACCGTCTAACTGCATGGACACCACGTGTAACTGTAACTCTGTGTGTGAGTGTGTGTGATGTTAAGCTAACACTACGACATTGGTGGAAAATCCTCTTGTTCTGTCGTCGCCAGAGTCCGATGTGAAGATTAAAATCAGTTTCATCTCTGTGTATCCACAACAGAGAGAGGTCCAGGACGTGTTTAGTCTAGATTAGTACAAAGTCTGGAAGCAGGCGGAAACTGCTAGCCTAGCTCAATCGAAGAAGAAAAAAATCCACCTTCTCTGATTTAAACAAACTGCAGTTAACTGAGACGTCAGTTATCCACGTATGAAGAACAGGGTCCTTTTCATCTCTGTACTTAAGTAAGCACAACGACGAAACTGACATCCATCTTCTCATATGAGTCTGGGGAAGACAGAGAACATGAGGATTTACAGAAATGTCGGACTGTTCCTTTCATGAATGTGCGTGAGAGAGGGAACCTCACTGTTATCGCTGTATATCACCTCAACTGATAGCTTTATGTGTGGGTGTGTCACCACTGTACAGCACTCCAGACAAAATGTGTGTGACAGTGCATGACCCTTGTAATGACAAACAACCGAACAAGGTCGGATGAGTGTGTATGTTTGCATAATGTGTTTCATGCTGCATCTTATGCTACATTTATTTCACTGAATCCTTGACAAAATAACGAAATTTGGGTTTGGACTCAAATCCTCAAACAGACCATGAGATTTCGGGGAGCAATACAGTTCTGCGTGATGTACCTGGCTGTGCACTAACGATAGATCACATACGACTACTTTTACATCAGGGCCACAGAACACATCTACTGTAGCAATGCAGACAATGAAAACTGAGATTTGATACCAAATCCTGAATGGTTTTTATAGAAACTCTGTTTACAATCAAAATATCAAATCGATGGGAGCTTTTGTAACTAAAATGATAAAAAACGTGACCTGATTTACATGCTTTTGCAACACTAGTCAAACCGCGTTGAGCAGGGAAGGGGAACAATGTGCCATGGAGGTTTGCAGAGGACTTTGACCACAGCTTTAATCTGTAACATCAGCTGCTGTTCTGTTTCGGTGCATTCACTTCATATCATATCGCACATACCTGCAGTTCAGTTAGAAAACATATTCACGCCAACCTCAGGTATCAGGAATTTCTGTCAGCTACGATATGTCAGACTTGTTGAAAAGACAAATAAATGTCAATAAAAACAGTGGCAAAATGGCTGCAAAGTCACCACCACTGGCAGTTAAATAAGATGCACTATTAATACTCATACAATTGGTTCAGATAATTAAAAAGCTGTAAAAGAGCTATACACTCCTACAAATTGTGTTACAGACTTCACTGTAATAGTGTGTCATATTAGCTAAAAATAGGTAATTCTATGAAAATAGATAATTTAGACTTAATATCCATTTATCTGGTGTGGGTACAAGGACAGCAACAGACTTGTTTCAAAAAACGCATGGTTGCCAAGGCAGGCAGTGGCAGGCCGACGCTCTTGTGAAAGTGCAGTTATTTGAGGTGATGACTGAACTTTTTAAATGTGTTGCTGCAGCTTGTGGTGTGACCATGGCCACCACATATACCACACCAATTAAAATATTACAGCTAATACATGTAGCTGATTTTATGTGCATGAGTAAATTATAAACCTCTTCGCCTGCCAAAACAAAAATGGTTTTCAAACATCAGCTTCAGAGTTTGATTATCCAGTCTGGGCTACTACATATTTCTAACCATTCTTTTGCTCTTTTAAGCTATGTGATGAGAGTAGAGTAGATAGATAGCAGCAACTTGATTGGAGGTAACTAGCCGAAGTAGCAGCTCGCTGTCGGAAAGCACCATAATGTGTGAATGTTCGGAATAACAGGAGTTTTTTTCCCCCAATCTTACTGTTCTGCTGACATGGCGTGAATGCAGCATAAGATTTTTGGCCCTTCATGGCTCCTGGCTCCCTGTTCCTGCTGTTGTCGTTACTGTTGGCAGGATGTTTACAGATCTACCTACCGAGGTAACAGCTTATGCATGTTTACTGAAATCTACAGAGATGTGTTGACTGTGTGGAGACAATTTTAAAGAAAAGACACACCTCAAATCAACTTTACGTTAGGTTGTCCAGACTGCTGCAGCATCCGTGCAGTCAGGACAGACAGAGCTCAAGTCAACGTTACTGACATTCCACTAAAAGCGAGTGTGAGTAAATCTGAAATCTACTGATTCCAGGTCTGCCGTTCGGGAAAATGTGCAATAATACCTCAAGCTAGTTTTAATAGGACAATGATGGTGTTGTGTGCGCTGCCTGTCAGGTTTCCATCGAATGCAGTAACTCGTTTTAAATCAAACAGATGCACAAAAGTGACGAGTCACCACAAGTGCACAGTAATCCTAGAATCTAAAATGGCAAGAGCAAACCTTATGTAGATATTTACATTATTTCTTTACATTGTTTTCCATGAGAGGGACCTAAGAAAACAACTTTTTGCACATCATTTTTTATACGAAAAGTTTTCCCTACCTTTCTGTACCAGGGACCGTGGCCAGTGGAACGACTGTAGATAGAAAGACAGTGTGTGTTGATGTTTTCTTTATAGACTATCATAGTGATTTATGGAGGAAAAAAATCTGTTTATTGTCATTGTGTTGGACATATTTCAATATTTTTCTTGTGATGGTTACAAAACCAATGTGAACAGTTTTTATGATCTTTAAAATCTTTAAAATCTACTTAATTTACTTAAAAGCTGGTGAAACTTTGATTTACCATTTTCAAAGAGTGAACACAAAATGTGAATATTATTGTCTCTTTAAATGGCTAAATTGAATTTTACTGTTGTTTTGTGTCATTATGACATGTACATATTGATTTTGTCAGAAGGTGCAGATGAGGTTGGAGTTAGTAACAGGACATGCTGATGCCATCAGACGCCTCCAGTGGTTTATCATGTGATTCTGTAGGTTTATAGCTGTGTTATGGGGGCTGTATATACAGCACAGAGGTTAACATTGTAGTATTAGTACGTTTAACACTCACAATATTGTCAAAATTCATGGAAAGTGATTCAGTTTGTTCTGAATGTTAAATGTGGCATCCATGAATTATGAGTAGGTTCACTGACACTCTAATGCTTAAAGGAACACTGCGACACTTTAGATAAACCTTCTTGTTCTCTGTCTTCTCCGGAGTCAGATGTTTCAGATGTATATCAGTTCAATCTACTGTGTGTCCAGTACAGAGATGGGTCCAGGACAAGTTTAGCCTAGCTTAGCACAAATACTGGAAGCAAAAGATTTAACCTTTCAACAACTCCAAAGCTGTCTGATTTCCTGTTAGCTAACCAGCTAGTCAGAGTAGGTTTTCTGCCTCAAGAAAAATTCCAAAGTCCAAAATGAAGGAGGCTAATTGATACACTCTCTGGCAGAACAAAAAGTGCAACACAAAAGGCCTTTTTCACAACATTTTGACATGTCACAGCAGGAAAAGCAGAGGTGTAAATAATGACATGAAAAATGGCCAAAGTCCTTTTGGTTGCTTTGGTGTCAGGGCCCTGGCATGCTGACTAACTTTAGTAAAATCCGTGCTTTTCCTACTATGACAACTTAGTTCTAACCAATCAGCAGTGACTGATGTATACGCCCCATCACCGTCACTTTCAATCAACACAAAAGCTGTAGTAGGGGTTGCTAGGGGCAGTGAACTTAACGTTTGTCACGTCAATTGAAGAAGCATGTTGATTTAAGAGCTGTTAAGTTGACTTACAATGTGTACAGCTGCAAACATCTCATTCGTGCTTGGCAACATTTTCTTACATTCCCATTTGTAATCCCCCCCTACAAGACTCTGATTGGCTCAGTTGTTTTTCCAACCAGGGATATAGCTGTCAATCAGCACAAAACCAGACATATTTTAATCACCGAACAAATTGGAGATGTGAGAGTGATTTGCAACCAGTTTGTTTAAATTAGACAGCTTTGGAGTTGCTGGAAGGTTTTCTCTTTTGATCGAGCTAGGCTAGCAGTTTCCCTGTAATTCCAGTCTTTGTGCTAAGCTAAGCATGTCCTGGGTCTATCTCTGTACTGGACACACAGAGATGAAACTGACACCCATCTTCTCATCGAGTTTGGAGAAGACGGAGAAAAAGAGGATTTACAGAAATGTCAAACTGTTTGTTAAAAACACTTGGAATGAGACCTGGAAAACGAGGAATCAAACCACCACCCTGTTTGTTTCCACGTTTTCCCTCTCTCTCGCCTGTGACTCAAACAGTCTGAATAATGGATGACGAAGAAAGAATTTTTCTTTCCCACCCGCCCCCTCCTTCACTCTCTTTGCTTACGTTACACAAGGACACAGAGAGCTGAAAATAGCGCTGCTGTCCTCATGTGATGTGAAATTAAAAGCACACTGGAGCGGAGACACTTGCTGCTGGGGAACTCAACACTTGTTTTACTCCATCTGACAATCCCTCCATCCAGCCTGCAACACCACCTCCATCTGTCTGTGCAACGGTACTTTTCACAACAGCAAGCTTTTTGGAATATGATGATGTACATGTGATTGTAATAAAGAGATTTTAATTAGCTATGACATGGTGGTTTTGTGTTTTTGTTCATACGTTCACAACACATGGCTGACATTTGGGGCGTCTTGATGTTCAGATATGAACAGTAAACTTTGGGCTGCTTTAGTCTTTTATAACTGGTTTGAATAGGTGAATTGTAAAATAATATATTATTAATTGAGGCCAAATTTTTAGTTAAAAGATTACTTTTTTTCTCTTGCCATTGTTGCCAAGTGGGAACTGTTGGGTCTCTGTAAATAGTATAAGGAGTACTGTCTAGACCTGCCCTGTATGAAAAGTGCCTGGAGTTAACTTCTGTTATGATTTGGCACTTATAAACAATTGATTGAATTGAATCCCTTCATTGACATAGATATTAATTTATGTTGGAACATTAATTTCTTAACCATTAAATAAATAAGGCATGGACCTTTTTTTTTAACTTATAATAAATGATTTCATAACCCACCATGTCACATCATAACAAAAGAGCCATCTCTATGACACGAGAAAACTACTGCAAGTATCCTTTGTTGCATTTGTGTTACTGCTTACGACATAATTGATTGAGCTGCATTATGATTGTCTTTTCATAAAGTACATATAGTTGAAATCTAATTGTAATAATTTTGATTGGATTTTTTTTTATAGTTTACTTTAAACTTCCACGTTCCCAGGAGGCCACACATTGCAGCTAATGTGATGCGTAATGAGACACACTTGTATTGATCCTTCAGTAAAAGCAGTGAAAGGACAGCGTGTGGGAAACCAGGGAAAAGTGACTCACAGAGCCCCAACGGGACAAAAGATCAAGACCTCTGCCCTAAAAACCTGCTTATCTGTTTCAGAATGAATATTACATAAGAGTAGATATATGGCATTAAGTTACACTTTAAACGTTGACACTAAGAGGACAGAACCAAAAATATGGAATAAAATATTTCTTATTAATTTAGATGTTGTACATTTAGATATATTTTGGGTATATCTTCTTGTTCATAGCTGTTAATAGTCTCAATAACAAAAGACATATTTGACAATGTGTCTTAATAGAAAAATAAGATGTATATGAATGGAGATTTTCTGGTAAAATACGTTTCTATTGCTTTTTGACATGTGCACTATTTCATGACAACTATTTTGGATATTTTTCATGTATTGTCAGTTTGGTTAAGTTTTAATTGTGTGTGCATTGAATTGTTAATTGTTTTGTGATGTTAATCACTCTGAGTTGGCTGAAAAGGTTAACCTCACCTATTATCATAGAACATACTGTATAGTTAAGATCTTCTATCAGAATTGTAGCCTGAAGTGACATAATACTGACAAATTCATTTTTCACTAAGGTTTTAACTTATGTAAGTCATTCAGTAATTTATACCCTGCATGATATAAGTCTCACACTTTGACTCTCCATAGAGTCTGTGGAACATGTGTTGCATTAAAATAATTAACCCGGTCGTCAACCTGTTCCTCTAAGATTTATCTATTGTCCTCTTTGACTGTGAACAATGACCATGTGGAGGCTCAGCAATCATTTTTCTTATACCCGGCCATCTGATTGGCTAAAAACTGTGAGAAACTCCTGCCAGACCGAGACCCACACATTCATATGGAGATGTGGGACTATAAATAGGAGGGATGAAGCCAGCAGAGATCACATTCTCTCTACAGAGACCTCTACAGCACAGAGATCCAGACATGGCACCTACAATCACTGCAACAATGACCAGTTCTCAGGAGCATCTGACTCTGACCCACAAGGTAAACTGAAGATTCAAGAAGATTTAAATATTGTTAATGAGTGGTTGACTTTGTTAATGCACTTTAACACTTTACTACAGAATAAGTTTATTCATGACTTTGTTCTTCTCTCTGCAGCTCAGAAAGCCTCTGGTGGAGAAGTTACGCAGAGAGCGAATCAACAGCAGCATTGAGCAGCTCAAGTCTCTCCTGGGTCCAGAGTTCCTCAAACAGCAGCCAGACTCCAAGCTGGAGAAAGCAGACATCCTGGAGATGACAGTTTGTGTCCTGAGACGACTGCAGCAGCAGCATCAACAGCAGAGAAGACTTCTGAACCGCTTCAACAAGCTGCAGTCTTCCTCTGATAAGAACCTGAGAGAGGCTGACTTCTCTCTTCTGAGCTCCACAGTCCAGACCAGCATCACCGAAGAGGAGAGTCCAACCAACAGCGCCCCCTGGAGGCCGTGGTAGACACCTACAGAATGGAGTTACTGCCACACAAACTGAGATGACCACATTGGTCAAAGATGACTGGACTGACTTCTATGAAACTTTATGGACTTGTTCTTCTGTTTGAACAGAAGTCTGTATTTTGTGTGTTTTCTTTGTGTAAGATGACATTTCCTGAGGAAATGACAGCAACAATATCTTTCAAGTTAAGAAAGAGAACATCTTGTCATGCATGTTGCATGAACCACATCTGATTGCATCAGCAATTATTACTATACCTCACTGTACTTCATGTACTGGTAGTACATAATGATAAGGTAACAGTTGTTATCTTTCGATTGTTATTGATCATTTTGATCAAAAAACTTTAACTGTCCTTTATATGGACATATTGTCATAATGGACTTCACTTGAATCTCTGTGATGACTCAAAACGGATCTGTTGTAAGATTCAAATGTTTATCCTTTTCTTTCTAAGAGGTTTGCTTCATGTCACAAACTTCCTGTGATGCTTTTATGCTTCACTGCACAACATGTATTAGTAAAATATAATGCTAATTCTTGATGAGTAATGATCATTTTGATCAGAAATCTTAATTGTCCTTTTTATGGACATGTTGTCAGAATGGAATTTCCCTTACTTTACGTGAGGATTGAAAAATGATCTGTTTTAAGATCAATATGTTTATCTTTTTACTGTAAAATGTTTGTTTAATGTCACAGTTTTCCAGTGACAATGTAAGTTTGACCTTTTGAGAATCAATTGAATTTAGTGGTTATTAAGAACGATGTGACCTGTTTTAAGGTCAGTTTTTAATATTATTGCTTTTGTTCACTAAGTGCAAATGTTTTAATCCATTTGGGAAAACAACCTCAAAGGACAGTGAGAACTGAGTGCTTCAATACTGTAAATCATTTGTCTTTTATAAAGACAGCTGTTCCTTTACTCTCTCTGAGTACAGTGCGTCTTGTAGAAATCTACAAGTTGTTGTTGTGATGTATCATCACCTCTAGATGGAGCTTTCTTACTCCATGTGGCTCATTGTGTCTTGTTGAATAAACAAACACTTCCAGCTGAAAATGTTCTGTTCTCCTGTCATTGTGTGTCATGGTTACCCTCTTTATTATGATGAAACAGACTTTCTACACATATTTTCATTTTAACTTAATTGACAGAGACCTCCGTCATCTTTCCTACATTTGATTGACAAACTAACATAAACTTCAGCACATACAGTAACTGTTTATTCATAACATACCTGCTTAGTGTAAAACTAAGCATAGTAATGTGGTTCAATTCAGACTTTTGATGAAGAGGGAATATCAACATTAAGTCACTGTGTATATGAAGTAAGTCAAGTCATCAAACTAATTGAGAATGTTTTTCATTTCAAAGACAATTTTGCTGAAGCATCATTTTGATATAATTGTCAATTTCAGGTGTTTCAAAGTAAATAAATTGAATTTAACCATTTCCCTCTTCAAAGACCTCAGACATTGTATCTAATGAGATGCATAATAAGACACACTTCTATTGTTCCTCCAGTGAAAGCAGTGAAAGGACAGAGTGTGGGAAACCAGAGGAAACTCACTCACAGAGCCCTGTGGGACAATAGATCCAGACCTTTGCCCTGAAGAGATTAAAAGGGACTCTGCCTCCCAAAATGAAAACATCTCAACCTTTTTCAAATCATAGATTCAGTTTCAACTTTCTGTCTTATGATAAAATCCAGTTCACCAATTTCAGATATGTCACCACTTAGTCAAGTTGGGTCTTAGCAAACTCATTAAATGACTTCCTGTAAATTAAGTAAACTGTGAAAAGGGATTGTTATTCAGAATGTATGATGTGTGATATTTGGTGTTTAATTTCACTAATATTTAAGGTTTCAAGACACTTTGATTTTTGAACATGAGACACTGAAAAAAAGAAAACTGTTCAGCACTGATAACACAGAGGTCAGTGTTTTGTTCAAAGAATATGACCACAGCCAAGTGTCGCTTGTTGACCTCAGTGTATATTGATTATAGTTACAATAAAGGTGTTTCAAGTGTTTAGATAAAATAGGTGGTTTCTCATCTGGTTTCCATCACTCCAAATTTTGACTTTAAATATTTTGAAATTAAGTCTTGATGAGCTGAACAATGTAAAAACAAAAAGCATTAATGGCCTCCATTTGTGAAGAACGGGTTTCTACAGCGTCCATTTGGATTTAGGCACGTGTCCAGATATATTTAAATGGACAGAGTGTGGGAAAACTCTGGAGAGCACAGTTTAGCATGATTACGATCCTCATCCCCACCAGCAGCCGACTATTCTCCAAAGGGATTTGGCACACTTCAGGAAGCAGCTGCTTCAACCTCCCACCCTCATCTATAGAGCTCAACTTTTGATCACGCTGCTGATACAAAGGCAATGTTATGATTAGATGGTCAAAATGTACAGTGATTGGAAGTTGACTAAAACATTTGCACAAAAATATAACTGAACCTTGACGATATAAATGGCATCATGAAGTCAAACATTACAAACTGTCAGAACCAGCCAATGGCGTTCTTTACCTCCAGATGGTTGGTGACGTAAGACTCTGTTTCTATAACAACACACGTCCAGTATCAGTCACAAAAGCTCCATTCAAAGTCCTTTTGTTCATTGACCACAGCATTCAGGGAGTCAGTGTGGGAAACTGAGACCAACTTTCTACCCACACTGACTACGAGGTACAAGTCAGAGGACTGTGCTACATCTGGACAGCAGCATGATTGTTGTTCCAAAGTTTTATTGCAATACATTTTAAAAACAAAATGAGCATCAAACTCTTTTAAATACCTGACAGGACTGACTTCTTAAAAGACAGAATATTTATTCTGTTTTAAAAAGTGAGAGAAGTCAAATTTCATTAAATGCAAATTTTAACTGAATTATCGCGACAAAACGAAGGATGAACAACATCAATGGAAGTTGCTAGATTTTAGATAATGATACAATGAAATAATTTAGACAAAAATATATATTTCCACTGATTATTTAACTTACTTACATGTTAGTTATAAAGTATATTTTAGTATAGATGTAACCAAATGTCAGTCTCACACATGTGTGATGGGATGATGAGCGTGTGCTCAGTCAAAGTCATTGATCCCAGCATCAGGCAGCAGATCTGCTCTCTCTACAGGGTCACCACTTTCCCAGATTCACAAAGAGCTCTGTGAGTCTGTCTCCATCACCCCCCCAGTCCTCCACCTGTTCCCCTGAGATCTAACCATTGTCCCCCAGGCTAAAACAGCATTCAACGTGTGGCATCATTTGTTTTCCACTAAGCTCTCTGATAAGCTGAAACTGTGAGAAACTCCTGCCAGACCAAGACCCACACATTCATATGGAGATGTGGGACTATAAATAGGAGGGATGAAGCCAGCAGAGATCACATTCTCTCTACAGAGACCTCTACAGCACAGAGATCCAGACATGGCACCTACAATCACTGCAACAATGACCAGTTCTCAGGAGCATCTGACTCTGACCCACAAGGTAAACTGAAGGTTCAAGAAGATTTAAATATTGTTAATGAGAGGTTGACTTTGTTCATGCTAACACTTTACTCCAGAATAAGTTTATTCATGACTTTGTTCTTCTCTCTGCAGCTCAGAAAGCCTCTGGTGGAGAAGTTACGCAGAGAGCGAATCAACAGCAGCATTGAGCAGCTCAAGTCTCTCCTGGGTCCAAAGTTTCTCAAACAGCAGTCAGACTCCAAGCTGGAGAAAGCAGACATCCTGGAGATGACAGTTTGTGTCCTGACACAGCTGCAACAGCAGCATCAACAGCAGAGAAGACTTCTGAACCGCTTCAACAAGCTGCAGTCTTCCTCTGATAAGAACCTGAGAGAGGCTGACTTCTCTCTTCTGAGCTCCACAGACCAGACCAGCATCACCAAAGAGGAAAGTCCAACCAACAGCGCCCCCTGGAGGCCGTGGTAGACACCTACAGACTGGAGTTACTGCCACACAAACTGAGATGACCACATTGGTCAAAGATGACTGGACTGACTTCTATGAAGCTTTATGGACTTGTTCTTCTATTTGAACAGAAGTCTGTATTTTGTGTGTTTTCTTTGTGTAAGATGACATTTCCTGAGGAAATGACAGCAACAATATCTTTCCAGTTAAGAAAGAGAACATCTTGTCATGCATGTTGCATGAACCACATCTGATTGCATCAGCAATTATTATTATACCTCACTGTACTTCATGTACTGGTAGTACATAATGATATGGTAACATTTGTTATCTTTTGATTGTTATTGATCATTTTGATCAAAAAACTTTAACTGTCCTTTTTATGGACATATTGTCATAATGGACTTTACTTCACTTAAATCTCTGTGATGACTCAAAACTGATCTGTTGTAAGATTCAAATGTTTATCCTTTTTTGCTAAAAGGTTTGCTTCATGTCACAAATTTCCTGTGATACTTTTATGCTTCACTGCGCAACATGTATTTGTAAAATATAATGCTAATTCTTGATGAGTAATGATCATTTTGATCAGAAATCTTAATTGTCCTTTTTATGGACATGTTGACAGAATGGACTTTCCTTCACTTTATGTGATTATTGAAAAATGATCTGTTTTAAGATCAATATGTTCATCTTTTTTTCATAAAAGGTTTGTTTAATGTCACACTTTTCCAGTGACAATGTAATTTTGACCTTTTGAGAATCAATTGAATTTAGTGGTTATTAACAACGACGTGACTTGTTCTGAGGTCAGTTTTTAATATTTTCTTCACTGAGTGCAAATGTTTTAATCCATTTGGGAAAACAATCTCAAAGGACAGTGAGAACTGAGTCCTTCAAGACTGTAAATCGTTTGTCTTTTATAAAGACAGCTGTTCCTTTACTCTCTCTGAGTACAGTGTGTCTTGTAGAAATCTTCAAGTTGTTGTTGTGATGTATCATCACCTCTAGATGGAGCTTTCTTACTCCATGTGGCTCATTGTGCCTTGTTGAATAAACAAACACTTCCAGCTGAAAATGTTCTGTTCTCCTGTCATTATGTGTCATGGTTACCCTCTTTATTATGATGAAACAGACTTTCTACAACTCTTTTCATTTTAACTTAATTAATAGAGGTCTTTTATTGTCCTTCCCTTTGTTTAACAAATGAAGATAAAGTTCAGCACATAAAGTAACTTGTTATCCACAACATACGTGTTTAGTGTAAAACTAAGCATAGTAATGTGGTTGAATTAATATTTTTGATGAAGGGGAATTACCAATGTTATGTCATTCTATTTATATTGAGTTAGTCAAGTCATCACATCAAATGAGTAAAAGTACATTTCAAGCAGACTTTGCTGCACAATTACTTCAGTATAATGGTCAATTTCATTTTTTTCAATGTAAAATGTTTAAAGTTAACCATTTCTGTCTTTAAAGAGGTCGGCCTTTGTATCTAATGGGATGGATAATAAGACACACTTCTATTGTTCCTCCAGTGAAAGCAGTGAAAGGACAGAGTGTGGGAAACCAGAGGAAACTCACTCACAGAGCCCTGTGGGACAATAGATCCAGACCTTTGACCTGAAGAGACAGAGATCAAAAGGGACATAGGCTCTAAAATTTGAGCTTGCTTCAAATTATGCCTTTGGTTGTACCTCTTCTTCTGATATAAAACATCATTACCACTTTTTATAATATTGTCATGTCATCTAGTGAGAGACAATATATTTCGCACAGTATTTCAAAAAGTATCTGTCATGTAACTTAACCTGTTGAACATATTAAAAGATAACAATTTGGTTAACTTTAATTAACGTTATGTTTCCCATAATTACGACCTCATGATAATCCGGCTTAGAACAGGAAATAGCTGAATCAAAACTACTGTATACAGTTCATATGCTAAGAGGCTATCTAACACAGTAAATATCTGAACCACTTGGTCAGAAAGGACATTGAGAGCAAACCAACACTAAAGGTGCTAAATAACTTAAGACCATTTTTAAGGTTCATTTTTCACGTTAGAAAGAAAAGTGAATTGTGGTATGTAGGGTTTATCTAGTATTAACTTTCTGTCTCAGTAATTTTTACCGGGGTGGAAAAAAGACGATCTGTCCAGATGTTCTGACCCAAACCCAATGCAAAAACATGAGATTTAGAACTTAACAATATTAATTACTTATCTATATGTCTAAAATGTGCAATGAATAATTCTAATTTTCCCATCATACTTAAGTGCCCACTTCTTTATTATAATGGGTGGCGTTCATTAGTTTTTAGGTCCATTTGTAGAGGGGCACATGTCTATTTTCTGCTGCTGGACGGAGTGTGGGAAAGCTCTGGAGAGAGAGTCCAGTGTGAATGACATACATCGCAACAGCAGCCAAGTAAGTCTCCAAAGGGATTTGGCACACTTCAGGAAACAGCTTCCTCATCTTCCCACCCTCATGTGTAGAACTGAAATTTTGATCCAGTTGATGCTCAGTGATGAGGGGTGATTATGACTGGAGGTTCCATATGTATGACAATGATATTGATTGGACTCAAGATATCAAATGATAAATCATTTCGCTGATATTTTACAATGGATTTTTCACCAAAATTTCAAATTGTATCAACTGTCAAATCCAGCCAATGGCGTCCTATCCCTCCAGATGGTTGGTGATGTCACACTCTGTTTCTATAACAACACACAGGCAGCATCTGTCACAGAAGTCCCTTTGTGGTTCATTGACCACACCATACAGAGAGTCAGTGTGGGAAACTGAGCTGGACTTGTTCCTCACACTGACTACAAGGCACGTGTCAAAAGACTCTGCAACATCTGGACAGCAGTTAGATTATTGTCTTAAGTTTATTTAAAGTGCCACGAATGGGCATCACACTGTTCTGTGACATCTCATATAACTGTTTTGGCAAATGGTGCAATTTGGGTGAAGCATATTTGTAGAAAAAATAAAATACAATATTTAAATTGTGAATGAAAAGAAGGGATTTCACCTGCTTCATTTTAGGTTTTGATTCTGTAAAAGTGCTAAAAATTATACACTTATTTTAATCTTAATTTTTATCCTACATGTAATTCATACATTACACGATGAATGTTCCTCACGTGTGTGATGGGATGATGAGCGTGTGCTCAGTCAAAGTCATTGATCCCAGCATCAGGCAGCAGATCTGCTCTCTTTACAGGGTCACCACTTTCCCAGATTCACACAGAGCTCTGTGAGTCTGTCTCCATCACCCCCCCCAGTCCTCCACCTGTTCCCCTGAGACCTAACCATTGTCCCCCAGGCCAAAACAGCATTCAACGTGCAACTACTCCACATGCCTTATTGTCTAACCAAGCTCTCTGATTGGCTACAAACTGTGAGAAACTCCAACCAGACCGAGACCCACACATTCATATGGAGATGTGGGACTATAAATAGGAGGGATGAAGCCAGCAGAGATCACATTCTCTCTACAGAGACCTCTACAGCACAGAGATCCAGACATGGCACCTACAATCACTGCAGCAATGACCAATTCTCAGGAGCATCTGACTCTGACCCACAAGGTAAACCAAAGATTCAAGAAGATTTAAATATCGTTAATGAGAGGTTGACTTTGTTCATGCTAACACTTCACTCCATAATAAGTTTATTAATGACGTTGTTCTTCTCTCTGCAGCTCAGAAAGCCTCTGGTGGAGAAGTTACGCAGAGAGCGAATCAACAGCAGCATTGAGCAGCTCAAGTCTCTCCTCAGTCCAGAGTTCCTCAAACAGCAGCCAGACTCCAAGCTGGAGAAAGCAGACATCCTGGAGATGACAGTTTGTGTCCTGAGACGACTGCGGCAGCAGCATCAGGCAGTGGACTCAGCAGCTGTCAAACAGGGCTACTCCAGTTGTGTCCAAGAGGTGGACAACTTCCTGTCAAGGGAGCAGGAGAAGACACAGTCCCAAAGAAGACTTCTGAACCACTTCAACAAGTCCTCCTCTGATAAGAACCTGAGAGAGGCTGACTTCTCTCTTCTGAGCTCCACAGTCCAGACCAGCATCACCAAAGAGGAGAGTCCAGCCAACAGCGCCCCCTGGAGGCCGTGGTAGACACCTACAGATTGGAGTTACTGCCACACAAACTGAGATGACCACATTGGTCAAAGATGACTGGACTGACTTCTATGAAACTTTATGGACTTGTTCTTCTGTTTGAACAGAAGTCTGTATTTTGTGTTTTCTTTGTGTAAGATGACATTTCCTGAGGAAATGACAGCAACAATATCTTTCAAGTTAAGAAAGAGAACATCTTGTCATGCATGTTGCATGAACCACATCTGATTGCATCAGCAATTATTATTATACCTTACTGTACTTCATGTACTGGTAGTATATAATGATATGGTAACAGTTGTTATCTTTTGATTGTTATTGATCATTTTGATCAAAAAACTTTAACTGTCCTTTTTATGGACATATTGTCATAATGGACTTCACTTAAATCTCTGTGATGACTCAAAACGGATCTGTTGTAAGATTCAAATGTTTATCCTTTTTTTCTAAAAGGTTTGCTTCATGTGATACTTTTATGCTTCACTGTGCGTCATGTATTTGTAAAATATAATGCAATGGTGATATTTGTTACCTCTTGATTAGTAATGATCATTTTGATCAGAAATCTTAATTGTCCTTTTTATGGACATGTCAGAATGTACTTTCCCTCACTTTATGTGATGATTGAAAAATGATCTGTTTTAAGATCAACATGTTTATCTTTTTACTGTAAAAGGTTTGTTTAATGTCACACTGTCACAGTTTTCCAGTGACAATGTAAGTTTGACCTTTTGAGAATCAACTGAATTTAGTGGTTATTAAGAACGATGTGACCTGTTCTGAGGTCAGTTTTTAATATTTTTGCTCTTGTTCACTAAGTGCAAATGTTTTAATCCATTTGGGAAAACAACCTCAAAGGGCAGTGAGAACTGAGTCCTTCAAGACTGTAAATCGTTTGTCTGTTATAAAGACAGCTGTTCCTTTACTCTCTCTGAGTACAGTGTGTCTTGTAGAAATCTACAAGTTGTTGTTGTGATGTATCATCACCTCTAGATGGAGCTTTCTTACTCCATGTGGCTCATTGTGTCTTGTTGAATAAACAAACACTTCCAGCTGAAAATGTTCTGTTCTCCTGTCATTGTGTGTCATGGTTACCCTCTTTATTATGATGAAACAGACTTTCTACACATATTTTCATTTTAACTTAATTGACAGAGACCTCCGTCATCTTTCCTACATTTGATTGACAAACTAACATAAACTTCAGCACATACAGTAACTGTTTATTCATAACATACCTGCTTAGTGTAAAACTAAGCATAGTAATGTGGTTCAATTCAGACTTTTGATGAAGAGGGAATATCAACATTAAGTCACTGTGTATATGAAGTAAGTCAAGTCATCAAACTAATTGAGAATGCTTTTCATTTCAAAGACAATTTTGCTGAAGCATCATTTTGATATTATTGTCAATTTCAGGTGTTTCAAAGTAAATTTAACCATTTCCCTCTTCAAAGACCTCAGACATTGTATCTAATGAGATGCATAATAAGACACACTTCTATTGTTCCCCCAGTGAAAGCAGTGAAAGGACAGAGTGTGGGAAACCAGAGGAAACTCACTCACAGAGCCCTGTGGGACAATAGATCCAGACCTTTGCCCTGAAGAGATTAAAAGGGACTCTGCCTCCCAAAATGAAAACATCTCAATCTTTTTCAAATCATAGATTCAGTTTCAACTTTCTGTCTTATCATAAAATCCAGTTCACCAATTTCAAATATGTCACCACTTAGTCAAGTTGGGTCTTAGCAAACTCATTAAATGACTTCCTGTAAATTAAGTAAACTGTGAAAAGGGATTGTCATTCAGAATGTATGATGTGTGATATTTGGTGTTGAATTTCACTAATATTTAAGGCTTCATGACATGTTGCTTTTGAAAATAAGACACTGAAAAACAGAAAACTGTTCAGTCTTGATAACACAGAGGTCAGTGTTTTGTTCAAAGAATATGACCACAGCCAAGTGTCGCTTGTTGACCTCAGCGTTAATTGATTATAGTCACAATAAAGGTGTTTCAAGTGTTAAGATAAAATAGGTGGTTTCTCATCTGGTTTCCATTACTCCAAATTTTGACTTTAAATATTTTGAAATTAAGTCTTGATGAGCTGAACAATGTAAAAACAAAAAGCATTAATGGCCTCCATTTGTGAAGAACGGGTTTCTATAGCGTCCATTTGGATTTAGGCACGTGTCCAGATATATTTAAATGGACAGAGAGTGGGAAAACTCTGGAGAGCACAGTTTAGCATGAATAGCATCCTCAACCCCACCAGCAGCCGACTATTCTCCAAAGGGATTTGGCACACTTCAGGAAACAGCTGCTTCAACCTCCCACCCTCATCTATAGAGCTCAACTTTTGATCACGCTGCTGATACAAAGGCAATATTATGATTAGATGGTCAAAATGTACAACAGTGATCGGAAGTTGACAAAAATGTCATCATGAATTCAAACTTTACAAACTGTCAGAACCAGCCAATGGCGTTCTTTCCCTCCAGATGGTTGGTGACGTCAGGCTCTGTTTCTTTAACAACACACGTCCAGTATCAGTCACAAAAGCTCCATTCAAAGTCCTTTTGTTCATTGACCACAGCATTCAGGGAGTAAGTGTGGGAAACTGAGACCAACTTTTTACCCACACTGACTACGAGGCACAAGTCAGAGGACTGTGCTACATCTGGACAGCAGCATGATTGTTGTTCCAAAGTTTTATTGAAATACATTTTAAAAACAAAATGAGCATCACACTCTTTTAAATACCTGACAGGACTGACTTCTTAAAAGACAGAATACTTATTCTATTTTAAAAATTGAGAGAAGTCAAATCTTATTAAATGTAAATTTTAACTGAATTATCACGACCAAATGAACGACACGAATGGAACTTGCTAGATTTTAAATTATGACAGAATTAAATAATTTATACAAAAATATATATTTCCACTGATTATTTAATTTACTTATATGTAATTTATAAAGTTTGTTTTAGCACAGATGTAACCGAATGTCAGTCTCACACATGTGTGATGGGATGATGAGCGTGTGCTCAGTCAAAGATCCCAGCATCAGGCAGCAGATCTGCTCTCTCTACAGGGTCACCACTTTCCCAGATTCACACAGAGCTCTGTGAGTCTGTCTCCATCAACCACCCACCCCCCCACCCTAGTCCTCCACCTGTTCCCCTGAAATCTAACCATTGTCCCCCAGGCTAAAATAGCATTCAAGTGTGGCATTATTTGTTTTCCAACAAGCCCTCTGATTGGCTGAGACTGTGAGAAGCTCCTGCCAGACCAAGAACCACACATTCATGTGGAGACATGGGACGATATCCCTGAATATTGATCCTGCTCCCATTCATACATGACTCCATGCAGGAAATGTTCCTGAACATGGCAAGGATAGACTGTATGTGAACTTTGAAATTTCCAATAATGTAGTCGTATAATCAATATATGATTATAGTATAGTATAATCAAAATATGATTACACTACTGACCAATGAAATAAGACAAATGTTAATGTGAAAGTCAATACCTGTTTAATATCTTGAGCTCTATCCTAAAACAAATACAATAACATTTTATAGAAATGATGGCTTCTACTTGTGCTAAAGACAAACCTGTTTTAACAGTGAACACTGTGTCAGTGGAGTGTGGGAAAGCTCTGGAGAACAGAGTCACAGTTCAGTTTGATTATCACCTTAACCCCACCAGCAGCCGACTATACTCCAAAGGGAGTTGGCACACTTCAGGAAACATCTGCCTAAACCTCCCACACTCATATACAGAGTAAAGGTTTTGATCCAGTCAATAATACAAAGACTCCTTATGAACAGATAATTGCATTTTCTAAAGTTGCTTGTAAGTTCTGGCGAATTTAGTATGAAAATTGATGCATTTTTTTTATTGTGTTTTAAAATTTTATCAAACCTTGAAGGCAACCAATGGTGTTCTTTCCCTCCAGATGGTTGGTGATGTCAGACTCTGCCTCTATTATAACTCACGACCAGCATCCATCACAAAAGACCTTTTGTTGTGCACTGACCACATCAAGCTCAGTGTGGGAAACTGAGAGCAACTTTCTACTCACATCAACTACCAACCACAACACCTGCTACATCTGGATGCCAGGAGGACTTTGTCTCAAGTTACACATAAATATAAAAATACCATGGACATCTAAAGTTGATTACAAGTGCCTAGGAGCACGGACAAAAGCCTATTTTTAAATTAGATTCAAAATAAATTTCAAAGAAATATTCACTGATTTGATAAAATACATACAGTACAACACTGACCAATACAACAGATGGATCAATATATAATAGTTGATAAAGGATCTGTAAACTTACACACACAAGGTTAAGTTAAAGTGTGAATATCAGAAGCATGTGCTCAGTCAAAGTCATTGATCCCAGCATCAGGCACCAGATCTGCTCTCTCTACAGGGTCACCACTTTCCCAGATTCACACAGAGCTCTGTATGTCTCTCCCCATCACCCCCCCCCAAGCCTGCACCTGTTCCCCTGACATCAAACCATTGTCCCTTTCTAATATGACAAGTGACCATGTGGCGGCTAAGCATAGGAATTTCTCTTATTTCTCTTGTTGGACCCTCTGATTGGCTACAAACTGTGAGAAACTCCTGCCAGACCAAGACCCACACATTCATATGGAGATGTGGGACTATAAATAGGAGGGATGAAGCCAGCAGAGATCACATTCTCTCTACAGAGACCTCTACAGCACAGAGATCCAGACATGGCACCTACAATCACTGCAACAATGACCAATTCTCAGGAGCATCTGACTCTGACCCACAAGGTAAACTGAAGGTTCAAGAAGATTTAAATATCGTTCATGAGAGGTTGACTTTGATCATGCTAACGTTTTACTCCAGAATAAGTTTATTCATGACTTTGTTCTTCTCTCTGCAGCTCAGAAAGCCTCTGGTGGAGAAGTTATGCGAGAGCGAATCAACAGCAGCATTGAGCAGCTCAAGTCTCTCCTGGGTCCAGAGTTCCTCAAACAGCAGCCAGACTCCAAGCTGGAGAAAGCAGACATCCTGGAGATGACAGTTTGAGTCCTGACACAGCTGCAACAGCAGCATCAACAGCAGAGAAGACTTCTGAACCGCTTCAAGAACCTGCAGTCTTCCCCTGATAAGAACCTGAGAGAGGCTGACTTCTCTCTTCTGAGCTCCACAGTCCAGACCAGCATCACCAAAGAGAAGAGTCCAGCCAACAGCGCCCCCTGGAGGCCGTGGTAGACACCTACAGACTGGAGTTACTGCCAGACAAACTGAGATGACCACATTGGTCAAAGATGACTGGACTGACTTCTATGAAGCTTTATGGACTTGTTCTTCTGTTTGAACAGAAGTCTGTATTTCGTGTGTTTTCTTTGTGTAAGATGACATTTCCTGAGGAAATGACAGCAACAATATCTTTCAAGTTAAGAAAGAGAACATCTTGTCATGCATGTTGCATGAAGCACATCTGATTGCATCAACAATTATTATTATACCTTACTGTACTTCATGTACTGGTGGTATATAATGATATCGTTTGATCATTTTGATCAAAAAACTTTAACTGTCCTTTTTATGGACATATTGTCATAATGGACTTCACTTAAATCTCTATGATGACTCATCAAAACGGATCTGTTGTAAGATTCAAATGTTTATCCTTTTTTTCTAAAAGGTTTGCTTCATGTGATACTTTTATGCTTCACTGTGCGTCATGTATTTGTAAAATATAATGCAATGGTGATATTTGTTACCTCTTGATGAGTAATGATCATTTTGATCAGAAATCTTAATTGTCCTTTTTATGGACATGTTGTCAGAATGGACTTTCCCTCACTTTATGTGATGATTGAAAAATGATCTGTTTTAAGATCAATATGTTTATCTTTTTACTATAAAACGTTTGTTTAATGTCACACTGTCACAGTTTTCCAGTGACAATGTAAGTTTGACCTTTTGAGAATCAATTGAATTTAGTGGTTATTAACAACGATGTGACCTGTTCTGAGTTCAGTTTTTAATATTTTTGCTTTTGTTCACTAAGTGCAAATGTTTTAATCCATTTGGGAAAACAATCTCAAAGGACAGTGAGAACTGAGTCCTTCAATAAATTGTTTGTCTTTTATAAAGACAGCTGTTCCTTTACTCTCTCTGAGTACTGTGCGTCTTGTAGAAATCTACAAGTTGTTGTTGTGATGTATCATCACCTCTAGATGGAGCTTTCTTACTCCATGTGGCTCATTGTGTCTTGTCGAATAAACAAACACTTCCAGCTGAAAATGTTCTGTTCTCCTGTCATTGTGTGTCATGGTTACCCTCTTTATTATGATGAAATGGACTTTCTACACATATTTTTATTTTAACTTCAATGATAGAGACCTCCGTCATCTTTCCTACATTTGATTGACAAACTAAGATAAACTTCAGCACATACAGTAACTGTTTATTCATAACATACCTGTTTAGAGTAAAACTAAGCATAGTAATGTGGTTCAATTCAGACTTTTGATGAAGAGGGAATATCAACATTAAGTCACTGTGTATATGAAGTAAGTCAAGTCATCAAACTAATTGAGAATGTTTTCCATTTCAAAGACAATTTTGCTGAAGCATCATTTTGATACAATTGTCAATTTCAGGTTTTTCAAAGTAAATCGTTTGAATTTAACCATTTCCCTCTTAAATGACCTCAGACATTGTATCTAATGAGACGCATAATAAGACACACTTCTATTGTTCCTCCAGTGAAAGCAGTGAAAGGACAGAGTGTGGGAAACCAGAGGAAACTCACTCACAGAGCCCTGTGGGACAATAGATCCAGACTTTTTCCCTGAAGAGATTAAAAGGGACTCTGCCTCCCAAAATGAAAACATCTCAACCTTTTTCAAATCATAGATTCAGTTTCAACTTTCTGTCTTATGATAAAATCCAGTTCTCCAATTTCAGATATGTCACCACTTAGTCAAGTTGGGTCTCAGCAAACTCATTAAATGACTTCCTCTAAATTAAGTAAACTGTGAAAAGGGATTGTTATTCAGAATGTATGATGTGTGATATTTAGTGTTTAATTTCACTAACATTTAAGGCTTCAAGACAATTTGATTTTTGAACATAAGACACTGAAAAACAGAAAACTGTTCAGCACTGATAACACAGAGGTCAGTGTTTTGTTCAAAGAATATGACCATAGGCAAGTGTCGCTTGTTGACCTCAGTGTATATTGATTAAAGTCACAATAAAGGTGTTTCAAGTGTTTAGATAAAACAGGTGGTTTCTCGTCTGGTTTCCATTACTCCAAATTTTGACTTGAAATTAAGTCTTGATGAGCTGAACAATGTAAAAACAAAAAGCATTAATGGCCTCCATTTGTGAAGAACGGGTTCTTATAGCATCCATTTGGATTTAGGCACGTGTCCAGATATATTTAAATGGACAGAGTGTGGGAAAACTCTGGAGAGCACAGTTTAGCATGATTACGATCCTCAACCCCACCAGCAGCCGACTATTCTTCAAAGGGATTTGGCACACTTCAGGAAACAGCTGCTTCAACCTCCCACCCTCATCTATAGAGCTCAACTTTTGATCACGCTGCTGATACAAAGGCAATATCATGATTAGATGGTCAAAATGTACAACAGTGATCGGAAGTCGACTAAAACATTTGCACAAAAATATAACTGAACCTTGACGATATAAATGTCATCATGAATTCAAACTTTACAAACTGTCAGAACCAGCCAATGGCGTTCTTTCCCTCCAGATGGTTGGTGATGTCAGGCTCTGTTTCTTCAACAACACACGTCCAGTATCAGTCACAAAAGCTCCATTCAAAGTCCTTTTGTTCATTGACCACAGCATTCAGGGACTAAGTGTGGGAAACTGAGACCAACTTTCTACCCACACTGACTACGAGGCACAAGTCAGAGGACTGTGCTACATCTGGACAGCAGCATGTTCCAAAGTTTTATTGAAATACAGTTTAAAAACAACTTGAGCATCACACTCTTTTAAATACCTGACAGGACTGACTTCTTAAAAGACAGAATATTTATTCTATTTTAAAAATTGAGAGAAGTCAAATCGTATTAAATGTAAATTTTAACTGAATTATCGTGACGAAATGGAGGATAAACGACATGAATGGAACTTGCTAGATTATAGATTATGACAGAATGAAATCATTTAGATAAAAAATATATTTCCACTGATTACTTAATTTAGTTACATGTAAGTTATAAAATATATTTTAGCATAGATGTAACCAAATGTCAGTCTCACACGTGTGATGGGATGATGAGCGTGTGCTCAGTCAAAGTCATTGATCCCAGCATCAGGCAGCAGATCTGCTCTCTCTACAGGGTCACCACTTTCCCAGATTCACAAAGAGCTCTGTGAGTCTGTCTCCTTCACCCCCCCAGTCCTCCACCTGTTCCCCTGAGATCTAACCATTGTCCCCCAGGCTAAAACAGCATTCAACGTGTGGCATCATTTCTTTTCCACCAAGCTCTCTGATTAGCTGAAACTGTGAGAAACTCCTGCCAGACCGAGACCCACACATTCATATGGAGATGTGGGACTATAAATAGGAGGGATGAAGCCAGCAGATCACATTCTCTCTACAGAGACCTCTACAGCACAGAGATCCAGACATGGCACCTACAATCACTGCAGCAATGACCAATTCTCAGGAGCATCTGACTCTGACCCACAAGGTAAACTGAAGATTCAAGAAGATTTAAATATCGTTAATGAAGGCTGACTTTGTTCATGCTAACACTTTACTCCAGAATAAGTTTATTAATGACTTTGTTCCTGTCTCTGCAGCTCAGAAAGCCTCTGGTGGAGAAGTTACGCAGAGAGCGAATCAACAGCAGCATTGAGCAGCTCAAGTCTCTCCTGGGTCCAGAGTTCCTCAAACAGCAGCCAGACTCCAAGCTGGAGAAAGCAGACATCCTGGAGATGACAGTTTGTGTCCTGACAGAGCTGCAACAGCAGCATCAACAGCAGAGAACACTTCTGAACCGCTTGACCAAGCTGCAGTCTTCCTCTGATAAAAACCTGAGAGAGGCTGACTTCTCTCTTCTGAGCTCCACAGACCAGACAAGCATCACCAAAGAGAAGAGTCCAGCCAACAGCGCCCCCTGGAGGCCGTGGTAGACACCTACAGACTGGAGTTACTGCCAGACAAACTGAGATAACCACATTGTTCAAAGATGACTGGACTGACTTCTATGAAACTTTATGGACTTGTTCTTCTGTTTGAACAGACGTCTGTATTTCGTGTGTTTTCTTTGTGTAAGATGACATTTCCTGAGGAAATGACAGCAACAATATCTTTCAAGTTAAGAAAGAGAACATCTTGTCATGCATGTTGCATGAACCACATCTGATTGCATGAGCAATTATTATTACACCTCACTGTACTTCATGTACTGGTAGTATATAATGATATCGTTTGATCATTTTGATCAAAAAACTTTAACTGTCCTTTTTATGGACATATTGTCATAATGGACTTCACTTAAATCTCTGTGATGACTCATCAAAACGGATCTGTTGTAAGATTCAAATGTTTCTCCTTTTTTTCTAAAAGGTTTCCTTCATGTGATACTTTTATGCTTCACTGCACGTCATGTATTTGTAAAATATAATGCAATGGTGATATTTGTTACCTCTTGATGAGTAATGATCATTTTGATCAGAAATCTTAATTGTCCTTTTTATGGACACGTTGTCAGAATGGACTTTCCCTCACTTTATGTGATGATTGAAAAATGATCTGTTTTAAGATCAATATGTTTATCTTTTTAATGTAAAAGGTTTGTTTAATGTCACACTGTCAAAGTTTTCCAGTGACAATGTAAGTTTGACCTTTTGAGAATCAAATGAATTTAGTGGTTATTAAGAACGATGTGACCTGTTATAAAGTCAGTTTTTAATAATTTCTTCAGTATGTGCAAATGTTTTAATCCATTAGGGAAAACAATCTCAAAGGACAGTGAGAACTGTGTCCTCAAATATTGTAAATCGTTTGTCTTTTATAAAGACAGCTGTTCCTTTACTCTCTCTGAGTACAGTGTGTCTTGTAGAAATCTACAAGTTGTTGTTGTGATGTATCATCACCTGTAGATGGAGCTTTCTTACTCCATGTGGCTCATTGTGCCTTGTTGAATAAACAAACACTTCCAGCTGAAAATGTTTTGTTCTCCTGTCATTGTGTGTCATGGTTACCCTCTTTATTATGATGAAACAGACTTTCTACACATATTTTTAGTTTGACTTCAATGATAAAAGCTTCCATCACGGTTCCTACATTTGATTGAACTAAGATAAACTTCAGCACATACAGTAATTGTTTATTCATAACATACCTGTTTAGTGTAAAACTAAGCATAGTAATGTGGTTCAATTCAGACTTTTGATGAAGAGGGAATATCAACATTAAGTCACTGTGTATATGAAGTAATTCAAGTCAAAATGATTGAGAGTGTTTTCCATTTCAAAGACAATTTTGCTGAAGCATCATTTTGATATAATTGTCAATTTCAGGTGTTTCATAGTAAATACTTTTAATTTAACCATTTCCCTCTTCAAAGACCTCAGACATTGTACCTAATGAGATGCATAATAAGACACACTTCTATTTTTCCTCCAGTGAAAGGACAGAGTGTGGGAAACCAGAGGAAACTCACTCACAGAGCCCTGTGGGACAAAAGATCAAGACCTTTGCCCTGAAGAGATTAAAAGGGACTCTGCCTCCCAAAATGAAAATGTCTCAACCTTTTTCAAATCACAGGTTCAGTTTCAACTTTTTTTGAGCATAAGACACTGAAAAACAGACAACTGTTCAGCACTGATAACACAGAGGTCAGTGTTTTGTTCAAAGAATATGACCACAGCCAAGTGTCGCTTGTTGACCTCAGCGTTAATTGATTATAGTCACAATAAAGGTGTTTCAAGAGTTTAGATGAAATAGGTGGTTTCTCGTCTGGTTTCCATCACTCCAAATTTTGACTTTAAATATTTTGAAATTAAGTCTTGATGAGCTGAACAATGTAAAAACAAAAAGCATTAATGGCCTCCATTTGTGAAGAACGGGTTCTTATAGCGTCCATTTGGATTTAGGCACGTGTCCAGAAATATTTAAATGGACAGAGAGTGGGAAAACTCTGGAGAACACAGTTTAGCATGATTAGCATCCTCAACCCCACCAGCAGCCGACTATTCTCCAAAGGGATTTGGCACACTTCAGGAAGCAGCTGTTTCAACCTCCCACCCTCATCTATAGAGCTCAACTTTTGATCACGGTGCTGATACAAAGGTAATATTATGATTAGATGGTCATAATGTACAACAGTAATCAGAAGTTGACCAAAATGTTTGCACAAAATTATAACTGAACCTTGACGATATAAATGTCTTCATGTATTCAAACTTTACAAATTGTCAGAACCAGCCAATGGCGTTCTTTCCCTTCAGATGGTTGGTGATGTCAGGCTCTGTTTCTTCAACAACACACGTCCAGTATCAGTCACAAAAGCTCCATTCAAAGTCCTTTTGTTCATTGACCACGGCATTCAGGGAGTCAGTGTGGGAAACTGAGACCAACTTTCTACCCACACTGACAACAAGGCATAAGTCAGAGGACTGTGCTACATCTGGACAGCAGCATGTTCCAAAGTTTTATTGAAATACAGTTTAAAAACAAAATGAGCATCACACTCTTTTAAATACCTGACAGGACTGACTTCTTAAAAGACAGAATGTTAGTTCTATTTTAAAAATCGTATTGATTGCAAATTTAACTGAATTATCGTGATGAAATGGAGGATAAACGACATGAATGGAACTTGCTAGATTTTAGATTGTGACAATGAAATAATTCTGACAAAAAATATATATTTCCACTGATTACTTAATTTAGTTACATGTAACTTATGAAGTTTGTTTTAGCACACATGTAACCAAATGTCAGTCTCCCACGTATGTGATGGGATGATGAGCGTGTGCTCAGTCAAAGTCATTGATCCCAGCATCAGGCAGCAGATCTGCTCTCTCTACAGGGTCACCACTTTCCCAGATTCACAAAGAGCTCTGTGAGTCTGTCTCCATCACCCCCCCAGTCCTCCACCTGTTCCCCTGAGATCTAACCATTGTCCCCGAGGCTAAAACAGCATTCAACGTGTGGCATCATTTGTTTTCCACCAAGCTCTCTGATTGGCTGATACTGTGAGAAACTCCTGCCAGACCAAGACCCACACATTCATATGGAGATGTGGGACTATAAATAGGAGGGATGAAGCCAGCAGAGATCACATTCTCTCTACAGAGACCTCTACAGCACAGAGATCCAGACATGGCACCTACAATAACTGCAACAATGACCAATTCTCAGGAGCATCTGACTCTGACCCACAAGGTAAACTGAAGGTTCAAGAAGATTTAAATATTGTTAATGAGAAGTTGACTTTGTTCATGCTAACACTTTACTCCTGAATAAGTTTATTCATGACTTTGTTCTTCTCTCTGCAGCTCAGAAAGCCTCTGGTGGAGAAGTTACGCAGAGAGCGAATCAACAGCAGCATTGAGCAGCTCAAGTCTCTCCTGGGTCCAGAGTTCCTCAAACAGCAGCCAGACTCCAAGCTGGAGAAAGCAGACATCCTGGAGATGACAATTTGTGTCCTGAGACGACTGCAGCAGCAGCATCAGGCAGTGGACTCAGCAGCTGTCAAACAGGGATACTCTAGGTGTGTCCAAGAGGTGGACAACTTCCTGTCAAGGGAGCAGGAGAAGACACAGTCCCAAAGAAGACTTCTGAACCACTTCAACAAGTCCTCCTCTGAAAAGAACCTGAGAGAGGCTGACTTCTCTCGTCTGACCTCCACAGTCCAGACCAACATCACCAAAGAGAAGAGTCTAACCAACAGCGCCCCCTGGAGGCCGTGGTAGACACCTACAGACTGGTGATACTGCCAGACAAACTGAGATGACCATATTGGTCAAAGATGACTGGACTGACTTCTATGAAACTTTATGGACTTGTTCTTCTGTTTGAACAGAAGTCTGTATTTTGTGTTTTCTTTGTGTAAGATGACATTTCCTGAGGAAATGATAGCAACAATATCTTTCAAGTTAAGAAAGAGAACATCTTGTCATGCATGTTGCATGAACCACATCTGATTGCATCAGCAATTTTTATTATACCTCACTGTACTTCATGTAGTGGTAGTACATAATGATATGGTAACAGTTGTTATCTTTTGATTGTTATTGATCATTTTGATCAAAAAACTTTAATTGTCCTTTTTATCGACATTGTCATAATGGACTTCACTTAAATCTCTGTGATCACTCAAAACTGATCTGTTGTAAGATTCAAATGTTTATCCTTTTTTTCTAAAAGGTTTCCTTCATGTGATACTTTTATGCTTCACTGCGTGTCATGTATTTGTAAAATATAATGCAGTGGTGATATTTGTTACCTCTTGATGAGTACTGATCATTTTGATCAGAAATCTTAATTGTCCTTTTTATGGACATGTTGTCAGAATGGACTTTCCCTCACTTTATGTGATGATTGAAAAATGATCTGTTTTAAGATCAACATGTTTATCTTTTTACTGTAAAAGGTTTGTTTAATGTCACACTGTCAAAATTTTCCAGTGACAATGTAAGTTTGACCTTTTCAGAATCAATTGAATTTAGTGGTTATTAACAACGATGTGACCTGCTCTAAGGTCAGTTTTTAATATTTTTCCTTTTGTTCACTAAGTTGAAATGTTTTCATCCATTTGGGAAAACAATCTCAAAGGACAGTGAGAACTGAGTCCTTCAATATTGTAAATCGTTCGTCTTTTATAAAGACAGCTGTTCCTTTACTCTCTCTGAGTACACTGTTTCTTGTAAAAATCTACAAGTTGTTGTTGTTGTGATGTATCATCACCTCTAGATGGAGCTTTCTTACTCCATGTGGCTCATTGTGCCTTGTTGAATAAACAAACAGTTGCAGCTGAAAATGTTCTGTTCTCCTGTCATTGTGTATCATGGTTACCCTCTTTATTATGATGAAACAGAATTTCTACACCTATTTTCATTTTAACTTCATGGATAGAGGCCTCCGTCATCTTTCCTACATTTGATTGACAAACTAAGATAAACTTCAGCACATACAGTAACTGTTTATTCATAACATACCTGTTTAGAGTAAAACTAAGCATAGTAATGTGGTTCAATTCAGACTTTTGATGAAGAGGGAATATCAACATTAAGTCACTGTGTATATGAAGTAAGTCAAGTCATCAAACTAATTGAGAATGTTTTTCATTTCAAGGACAATTTTGCTGAAGAATCATTTTGATATAATTGTCAATTTCAGGTGTGTCAAAGTAAATAAATTGAATTTAACCATTTCCCCCTTCAAAGACCTCAGGCATTGTATCTAATGAGATGCATAATAAGACACACTTCTATTGTTCCTCCAGTGAAAGCAGTGAAAGGACAGAGTGTGGGAAACCAGAGGAAACTCACTCACAGAGCCCTGTGGGACAAAAGATCAAGACCTTTGCCCTGAAGAGATTAAAAGGGACTCTGCCTCCCAAAATGAAACTGTCTCAACCTTTTTCAAATCATAGATTCAGTTTCAGCTTTCTATCTCATGATAAAATCCCGTTCACCAATTTCAGATATGTCACCATTTAGTCAAGTTGGGTCTTAGTAAACTCATTAAATAACTTCCTGTAAATTAAGTACATTGTGAAAAGGGATTGTTATTCAGAATGTATAATGTGTGATATTTGGTGTTTAATTTCACTAACATTTAAGGCTTCAAGACACTGATTTTTGAACATAAGACACTGAAAAACAGACAACTGTTCAGCACTGATAACACAGAGGTCAGTGTTTTGTTCAAAGAATATGACCACAGCCAAGTGTCGCTTGTTGACCTCAGTGTATATTGATTATAGTCACAATAAAGGTGTTTCAAGTGTTTAGATAAAATAGGTGGTTTCTCGTCTGGTTTCCATCACTCCAAATTATGACCTTAAAAATTTTGAAATTAAGTCTTGATGAGCTGAAAAATGTAAAAACAAAAAGCATTAATGGCCTCCATTTGTGAAGAACGGGTTCTTATAGCATCCATTTGGATTTAGGCACGTGTCCAGATATATTTAAATGGACAGAGTGTGGGAAAACTCTGGAGAGCACAGTTTAGCATGATTAGCATCCTCAACCCCACCAGCAGCCGACTATTCTCCAAAGGGATTTGGCACACTTCAGGAAACAGCTGCTTCAACCTCCCACCCTCATCTATAGAGCTCAACTTTTGATCACGCTGCTGATACAAAGGCAATATTATGATTAGATGGTCAAAATGTACAACAGTGATCGGAAGTTGACTAAAACATTTGCACAAAAATATAACTGAACCATGATGATATAAATGTCATCATGAAGTCAAACTTTACAAACTGTCAGAACCAGCCAATGGCGTTCTTTCCCTCCAGATGGTTGGTGATGTCAGGCTCTGTTTCTTTAACAGCACACGTCCAGTATCAGTCACAAAAGCTCCATTCAAAGTCCTTTTGTTCATTGACCACAGCATTCAGGGAGTCAGCGTGGGAAACTGAGACCAACTTTCTACCCACACTGACTACGAGGCACAAGTCAGAGGACTGTGCTACATCTGGACAGCAGCATGATTGTTGTTCCAAAGTTTTATTGCAATACATTTTAAAAACAACTTGAGCATCACACTCCTTAAGTGTTAAAGTTAAATACCTGACAGCACTGACTTCTTAAAAGACAGAATATTCGTTCTATTTCAAAAATTGAGAGAAGTCAAATCGTATTAAATGTAAATTTTAAGTATCGTGACGAAATGGAGGATGAACAACACGAATGGAACTTGCTAGATTTTAGATTATGACACAATGAAATAATTTAGACAAAAAATATATTTCCACTGATTACTTAATTTATTTACATGTAACTTATGAAGTTTGTTTTAGTCTCACACATGTGTGATGAGATGATGAGCGTGTGCTCAGTCAAAGTCATTGATCCCAGCATCAGGCAGCAGATCTGCTCTCTCTACAGGGTCACCACTTTCCCAGATTCACACAGAGCTCTGTGAGTCTGTCTCCATCACCCCCACAGTCCTCCACCTGTTCCCCTGAGATCTAACCATTGTCCCCCAGGCTAAAACAGCATTCAACGTGTGGCATCATTTCTTTTCCACCAAGCTCTCTGATTGGCTGAGACTGTGAGAAACTCCAACCAGACCGAGACCCACACATTCATATGGAGATGTGGGACTATAAATAGGAGGGATGAAGCCGGCAGAGATCACATTCTCTCTACAGAGACCTCTACAGCACAGAGATCCAGACATGGCACCTACAATCACTGCAGCAATGACCAATTCTCAGGAGCATCTGACTCTGACCCACAAGGTAAACTGAAGGTTCAAGAAGATTTAAATATCGTTAATGAGAGGTTGACTTTGTTCATGCTAACATTTTACTCCAGAATAAGTTTATTCATGACTTTGTTCTTCTCTCTGCAGCTCAGAAAGCCTCTGGTGGAGAAGTTACGCAGAGAGCGAATCAACAGCAGCATTGAGCAGCTCAAGTCTCTCCTGGGTCCAGAGTTCCTCAAACAGCAGCCAGACTCCAAGCTGGAGAAAGCAGACATCCTGGAGATGACAGTTTGTGTCCTGACAGAGCTGCAACAGCAGCATCAACAGCAGAGAAGACTTCTGAACCACTTCAACAAGCTGCAGTCTTCCTCTGATAAGAACCTGAGAGAGGCTGACTTCTCTCTTCTGAGCTCCACAATCCAGAGCAGCATCACCAAAGAGGAGAGTCCAGCCAACAGCAGCCCCTGGAGGCCGTGGTAGACACCTACAGACTGGAGGTGCTGCCAGACAAACTGAGATGACCACATTGGTCAAAGATGACTGGACTGACTTCTATGAAACTTTATGGACTTGTTCTTCTATTTGAACAGAAGTCTGTATTTTGTGTTTTCTTTGTGTAAGATGACATTTCCTGAGGAAATGACAGCAACAATATCTTTCAAGTTAAGAAAGAGAACATCTTGTCATGCATGTTGCATGAACCACATCTGATTGCATCAGCAATTATTACTATACCTCACTGTACTTCATGTACTGGTGGTGTATAATGATATGGTAACATTTGTTATCTTTTGATTGTTATTGATCATTTTGATCAAAAAACTTTAACTGTCCTTTTTATGGACATATTGTCATAATGGACTTAAATCACTGTGATGACTCAAAACTGATCTGTTGTAAGATTCAAATGTCTATCCTTTTTTTCTGAAAGGTTTCCTTCATGTGATACTTTTATGCTTCACTGCACGTCATGTATTTGTAAAATATAATGCAATGGTGATATTTGTTACCTCTTGATTAGTAATGATCATTTTGATCGGAAATTTTAATTGTCCTTTTTATGGACATGTTGGCAGAATGGACTTTTCCTCACTTTATGTGATGATTGAAAAAAAGTCTTAAGATCAATATGTTTATCTTTTTACTGTAAAAGGTTTGTTTAATGTCACACTGTCACAGTTTTCCAGTGACAATGTAATTTTGACCTTTTGAGATTCAATTGAATTTAGTGGTTATTAAGAACGATGTGACCTGTTCTAAGGTCAGTTTTTAATATTTTCTTCACTGAGTGCAAATGTTTTAATCCATTTGGGGAAACAATCTCAAAGGGCAGTGAGAACTGTGTCCTCAAATATTTGTTTGTCTTTTATAAAGACAGCTGTTCCTTTACTCTCTCTGAGTACAGTGTGTCTTGTAGAAATCTACAAGTTGTTGGTGTGATGTATCATCATCTCTAGATGGAGCTTTCTTACTCCATGTGGCTCATTGTGTCTTGTTGAATAAACAAACACTTCCAGCTGAAAATGTTCTGTTCTCCTGTCATTGTGTGTCATGGTTACCCTCTTTATTATGATGAAACAGACTTTCTACACCTCTTTTCATTTTAACAATTACTTTAGTATAATGGTCAATTTCATTTTTTTCAATGTAAAATGTTTAAAGTTAACCATTTCTGTCTTTAAAGAGGTCAGCCTTTGTATCTAATGGGATGGATAATAAGACACACTTCTATTGTTCCTCCAGTAAAAGCAGTGAAAGGACAGAGTGTGGGAAACCAGAGGAAACTCACTCACAGAGCCCTGTGGGACAATAGATCCAGACCTTTGCCCTGAGGAGACAGAGATGAAAAGGGACTCAGGCCCTTAACATTGGAGCTTCTTATAAATAATGTTGTTGGTTGTAACTGTTCCTCTGATATGAATCAGCAGTACCACTTTTTAGAATATTGTCATGTCATCTAGTGAGAGACAATGTTTTTAGCACTGTGTTTAAAATGTTTATTTCAGTTACACTATGTAAGCTAACCTGTTAAACACTTTTAAACATAGGAATTTGGTTGATTTTATTTATGTTGAACAGCAAACAGCAGAAATAGAAAACTACTGCACACAGTTCATATTTGCTAAGAGGCTGTTAAAGAGAAAAACATTTGACCACTAAGTTAGGCAATAAGACATCGAAAGCAAATCAGAAGAAACATTACTGAATAACTTATACAACTTTAACAAGCACCAACATACCTTACAAAACTAGACACCACTCGTCTGCTGCATTAACAACACATTAACAACTGTTAATATGGCAAGCGTTGGTGGTTCAAAGTACAGTTTTAGCTAACAGTTACTCACCACTGAAACTTGAAGGAACGAGGGTCTCTCAGGATAATATCCTTTCAGTCACTATCAGCTACACCTGCGGTCATGGTTTCTCTCAAAGGCCAGCTATTAGCTCACCTGCCGGGCTCAGCAGCGTTGAGACGAAATCTTCGTTAGATCCAACACCGGTAACGGTTGAAACGGTTTAGAGCTCCGAACCGATCTCTGTTCTTCTGCCATCTGTGTAAATTATCAGGGTAAAGTTTAAGATTCACTTTTTTTCTGGTTTGTCCAAAAGCCATCTCCGTGGTGGTAGGAGTCCCAACACAGAACCACAGGTCCAGGCTTTGGGAGATGGACGGGCTGGGCGGGCAGACTGTCCCGGACAGACGTCAGCCGTTAGCTAACCGTTAACCTGTTACTTCGCTGCGTTGCTTAATTTCTTCACTTGTTACATTTGCCTCGTCTCCTAATATTTCCTCAGGTGCTGCACTACCTGGCCTCACTACTACTCGTGTAAACTTTGAGTCAAAAGATGTTTTAAAGACCATCTTCCAATATTCATTTTTGACCCAAGTTAGCTAACGCTATCTCAATTTTGGCGATTTGGCGCGTGAGGCGATAACCAATATGAACTTCCTGTCACATTAATTATGACCTGAGTGGACAAGATGGCATAATTAGAAGTTCCGGCCTGATGTTCAGACCCCGAACCAGTAAGCAAACATGACATTTTATCATTTTCATTTTACAATATTAACTAAGTTAATTGTGTGTCTAAAATGTGAAGTAATTCTATTTTGAGGGGGCGCCACTCTCTAATCTCAGTGCTTCACCTGTGTGCTGCTGGACGGAGTGCGGGAAAGCTCTGGAGAGAGAGTCCAGTGTGAATGACATCCATCCCACCAGCAGCCAAGTAAGTCTCCAAAGGGATTTGGCACACTTCAGGAAACAGCTGCCTCATCTTCCCACCCTCATGTGTAGAACTGAAATTTGGATCCAGTTGATGCTCAGTAATGAAGTGTGATTATGACTGGAGGTTCAACATGTATGACAATGACTGGAAACTGGAAACATCAGATGATAAATCATTTTGATGATAAGATTCTTCACCAAAATTTCAAATTGTATCAACTGTCAAATCCAGCCAATGGCGTCCTTTCCCTCCAGATGGTTGGTGATGTCACACTCTGTTTCTCTTACAACACACAGGCAGCATCTGTCACAGAAGTCCCTTTGTGGTTCATTGACCACACCATACAGAGTGTCAGTGTGGGAAACTGAGCTGGACTTGTTCCTCACACTGACTACAAGGCACGTGTCAAAAGACTCTGCAACATCTGGACAGCAGTGAGATTATTGTCTTGAGTTTATTTAAAGTGCCACAAATGGGAATCACACTGTTCTGTGACATCTCATATAACTGTTTTGGTAAATGGTGCAATTTTGGTGAGGCACATTTGAAGAAAAAATAAAATAAAATATTTAAATTTTCAATTAAAAAAAGGGATTTCACCTGCTTCATTTTAGGTTTTGATTCTGTGAAAGTGCTAAAAATCAACTTATTTTAATCTTTATTTTTATCCTACATGTAATTCTTACATTACACGATGAATGTTCCTCACGTGTGTGATGGGATGATGAGCGTGTGCTCAGTCAAAGTCATTGATCCCAGCATCAGGCAGCAGATCTGCTCTCTCTACAGGGTCACCACTTTCCCAGATTCACACAGAGCTCTGTGAGTCTGTCTCCATCACCCCCCCCCAGTGCTCCACCTGTTCCCCTGAGATCTAACCATTGTCCCCGAGGCTAAAACAGCATTCAACATGCTACTACTCCACATGCCTTATTGTCTCACCAAGCTCTCTGATTGGCTGAAACTGTGAGAAACTCCAACCAGACCGAGACCCACACATTCATATGGAGATGTGGGACTATAAATAGGAGGGATGAAGCCAGCAGAGATCACATTCTCTCTACAGAGACCTCTACAGCACAGAGATCCAGACATGGCACCTACAATCACTGCAGCAATGACCAATTCTCAGGAGCATCTGACTCTGACCCACAAGGTAAACCGAAGATTCAAGAAGAATTAAATATTGTTAATGAGAGGTTGACTTTGTTCATGCTAACATTTTACTCCAGAATAAGTTTATTAATGACTTTGTTCTTCTCTCTGCAGCTCAGAAAGCCTCTGGTGGAGAAGTTACGCAGAGAGCGAATCAACAGCAGCATTGAGCAGCTCAAGTCTCTCCTGGGTCCAGAGTTCCTCAAACAGCAGCCAGACTCCAAGCTGGAGAAAGCAGACATCCTGGAGATGACAATTTCTGTCCTGAGACGACTGCGGCAGCAGCATCCGGCAATGAACTCAGCAGCTGTCAAACAGGGCTACTCCAGGTGTGTCCAAGAGGTGGACAACTTCCTGTCCAGGGAGCAGGTGAAGACACAGTCCCAGACAAGACTTCTGAACCACTTCAACAAGTCCTCTGATAAGAACCTGAGAGAGGCTGACTTCTCTCTTCTGAGCTCCACAGTCCAGACCAGCATCACCAAAGAGAAGAGTCCAGCCAACAGCGCCCCCTGGAGGCCGTGGTAGACACCTACAGACTGGAGTTACTGCCACACAAACTGAGATGACCACATTGGTCAAAGATGACTGGACTGACTTCTATGAAACTTTATGGACTTGTTCTTCTGTTTGAACAGAAGTCTGTATTTTGTGTTTTCTTTGTGTAAGATGACATTTCCTGAGGAAATGACAGCAACAATATCTTTCAAGTTAAGAAAGAGAACATCTTGTCATGCATGTTGCATGAACCACATCTGATTGCATCAGCAATTATTATTATACCTCACTGTACTTCATGTACTGGTGGTATATAATGATATGGTAACAGTTGTTATCTTTTTATTGTTATTGATCATTTTGATCAAAAAACTTTAACTGTCCTTTTTATGGACATATTGTCATAATGGACTTCACTTAAATCTCTGTGATGACTCAAAACTGATCTGTTGTAAGATTCAAATGTTTATCCTTTTTTTCTGAAAGGTTTCCTTCATGTGATACTTTTATGCTTCACTGCACGTCATGCATTTGTAAAATATAATGCAATGGTGATATTTGTTACCTCTTGATTAGTAATGATCATTTTGATCGGAAATTTTAATTGTCCTTTTTATGGACATGCTGGCAGAATGGACTTTTCCTCACTTTATGTGATGATTGAAAAAAAGTTTTAAGATCAATATGTTTATCTTTTTACTGTAAAAGGTTTGTTTAATGTCACACTGTCACAGTTTTCCAGTGACAATGTAATTTTGACCTTTTGAGATTCAATTGAATTTAGTGGTTATTAAGAACGATGTGACCTGTTCTAAGGTCAGTTTTTAATATTTTCTTCACTGAGTGCAAATGTTTTAATCCATTTGGGGAAACAATCTCAAAGGGCAGTGAGAACTATGTCCTCAAATATTGTAAATCGTTTGTCTTTTATAAAGACAGCTGTTCCTTTACTCTCTCTGAGTACAGTGTGTCTTGTAGAAATCTACAAGTTGTTGTTGTGATGTATCATCATCTCTAGATGGAGCTTTCTTACTCCATGTGGCTCATTGTGTCTTGTTGAATAAACAAACACTTCCAGCTGAAAATGTTCTGTTCTCCTGTCATTGTGTGTCATGGTTACCCTCTTTATTATGATGAAACAGACTTTCTACACCTCTTTTCATTTTAACTTAATTAATAGAGGTCTTTTATTGTCCCTCCCTTTGTTTGACAAATGAAGATAAAGTTCAGCACATACAGTAACTTGTTATCCACAACATACGTGTTTAGTGTAAAACTAAGCATAGTAATGTGGTTGAATTAATATTTTTGATGAAGGGGAATAACCAATGTTATGTCATTCTATTTATATTGAGTTAGTCAAGTCATCACATCAAATGAGTAAAAGTACATTTCAAACAGACTTTGCTGTACAATTACTTTAGTATAATGGTCAATTTCATTTTTTTCAATGTAAAATGTTTAAAGTTAACCATTTCTGTCTTTAAAGAGGTCAGCCTTTGTATCTAGTGGGATGGATAATAAGACACACTTCTATTGTTCCTCCAGTAAAAGCAGTGAAAGGACAGAGTGTGGGAAACCAGAGGAAACTCACTCACAGAGCCCTGTGGGACAATAGATCCAGACCTTTGCCCTGAGGAGACAGAGATGAAAAGGGACTCAGGCCCTTAACATTGGAGCTTCTTATAAATAATGTTGTTGGTTGTAACTGTTCCTCTGATATGAATCAACAGTACCACTTTTTAGAATATTGTCATGTCATCTAGTGAGAGACAATGTTTTTAGCACTGTGTTTAAAATGTTTATTTCAGTTACACTATGTAAGTTAACCTGTTAAACACTTTTAAACATAAGAATTTGGTTGATTTTATTTATGTTGAACAGCAAACAGCAGAAATAGAAAACTACTGCACACAGTTCATATTTGCTAAGAGGCTGTTAAAGAGAAAAACATTTGACCACTAAGTTAGGCAATAAGACATCGAAAGCAAATCAGAAGAAACATTACTGAATAACTTATACAACTTTAACAAGCACCAACATACCTTACAAAACTAGACACTTCTCGTCTGCTGCATTAACAACACATTAACAACTGTTAATATGGCAAGCGTTGGTGGTTCAAAGTACAATTTTAGCTAACAGTTACTCACCACTGAAACTTGAAGGAACGAGGGTCTCTCAGGATAATATCCTTTCAGTCACTATCAGCTACACCTGCGGTCATGGTTTCTCTCAAAGGCCAGCTATTAGCTCACCTGCCGGGCTCAGCAGCGTTGAGACGAAATCTTCGTTAGATCCAACACCGGTAACGGTTGAAACGGTTTAGAGCTCCGAACCGATCTCTGTTCTTCTGCCATCTGTGTAAATTATCAGGGTAAAGTTTGAAATTCACTTTTTTCTGGTTTGTCCAAAAGCCATCTCCGTGGTGGTAGGAGTCCCAACACAGAACCACAGGTCCAGGCTTTGGGAGATGGACGGGCTGGGCGGGCAGACTGTCCCGGACAGACGTCAGCCGTTAGCTAACCGTTAACCTGTTACTTCGCTGCGTTGCTTAATTTCTTCACTTGTTACATTTGCCTCGTCTCCTAATATTTCCTCAGGTGCTGCACTACCTGGCCTCACTACTACTCGTGTAAACTTTGAGTCAAAAGAGGTTTTAAAGACCATCTTCCAATATTCATTTTTGACCCAAGTTAGCTAACGCTATCTCAATTTTGGCGATTTGGCGCGTGAGGCGATAACCAATATGAACTTCCTGTCACATTAATTATGACCTGAGTGGACAAGATGGCATAATTAGAAGTTCCGGCCTGATGTTCAGACCCCGAACCAGTAAGCAAACATGACATTTTATCATTTTCATTTTACAATATTAACTAAGTTAATTGTGTGTCTAAAATGTGAAGTAATTCTATTTTGAGGGGGCGCCACTCTCTAATCTCAGTGCTTCACCTGTGTGCTGCTGGACGGAGTGTGGGAAAGCTCTAGAGAGAGAGTCCAGTGTGAATGACATCCATCCCACCAGCAGCCAAGTAAGTCTCCAAAGGGATTTGGCACACTTCAGGAAACAGCTGCCTCATCTTCCCACCCTCATGTGTAGAACTGAAATTTGGATCCAGTTGATGCTCAGTAATGAAGTGTGATTATGACTGGAGAGGTTCAACATGTATGACAATGACTGGAAACTGAAAACATCAGATGATAAATCATTTTGATGATAAGATTCTTCACCAAAATTTCAAATTGTATCAACTGTCAAATCCAGCCAATGGCGTCCTTTCCCTCCAGATGGTTGGTGATGTCACACTCTGTTTCTATAACAACACACAGGCAGCATCTGTCACAGAAGTCCCTTTGAGGTTCATTGACCACACCATACAGAGAGTCAGTGTGGGAAACTGAGCTGGACTTGTTCCTCACACTGACTACAAGGCACGTGTCAAAAGACTCTGCAACATCTGGACAGCAGTGAGATTATTGTCTTGAGTTTATTTAAAGTGCCACAAATGAGAATCACACTGTTCTGTGACATCTCATATAACTGTTTTGGCAAATGGTGCAATTTTGGTGAGGCACATTTGAAGAAAAAATAAAATAAAATATTTAAATTTTCAATTAAAAAAAGGGATTTCACCTGCTTCATTTTAGGTTTTGATTCTGTGAAAGTGCTAAAAATCAACTTATTTTAATCTTTATTTTTATCCTACATGTAATTCTTACATTACACGATGAATGTTCCTCACGTGTGTGATGGGATGATGAGCGTGTGCTCAGTCAAAGTCATTGATCCCAGCATCAGGCAGCAGATCTGCTCTCTCTACAGGGTCACCACTTTCCCAGATTCACACAGAGCTCTGTGAGTCTGTCTCCATCACCCCCCCAGTGCTCCACCTGTTCCCCTGAGATCTAACCATTGTCCCCGAGGCTAAAACAGCATTCAACATGCTACTACTCCACATGCCTTATTGTCTAACCAAGCTCTCTGATTGGCTGAAACTGTGAGAAACTCCAACCAGACCGAGACCCACACATTCATATGGAGATGTGGGACTATAAATAGGAGGGATGAAGCCAGCAGAGATCACATTCTCTCTACAGAGACCTCTACAGCACAGAGATCCAGACATGGCACCTACAATCACTGCAGCAATGACCAATTCTCAGGAGCATCTGACTCTGACCCACAAGGTAAACTGAAGGTTCAAGAAGATTTAAATATCTTTAATGAGAGGTTGACTTTGTTCATGCTAACATTTTACTCCAGAATAAGTTTATTAATGACTTTGTTCTTCTCTCTGCAGCTCAGAAAGCCTCTGGTGGAGAAGTTACGCAGAGAGCGAATCAACAGCAGCATTGAGCAGCTCAAGTCTCTCCTGGGTCCAGAGTTCCTCAAACAGCAGCCAGACTCCAAGCTGGAGAAAGCAGACATCCTGGAGATGACAGTTTGTGTCCTGAGACGACTGCGGCAGCAGCATCCGGCAGTGAACTCAGCAGCTGTCAAACAGGGCTACTCCAGGTGTGTCCAAGAGGTGGACAACTTCCTGTCCAGGGAGCAGGTGAAGACACAGTCCCAGACAAGACTTCTGAACCACTTCAACAAGTCCTCTGATAAGAACCTGAGAGAGGCTGACTTCTCTCTTCTGAGCTCCACAGTCCAGACCAGCATCACCAAAGAGAAGAGTCCAGCCAACAGCGCCCCCTGGAGGCCGTGGTAGACACCTACTATGAAACTTCATGGACTTGTTCTGTTTGAACAGAAGTCTGTGTTTTGTGTGTTTTCTTTGTGAAAGATGACATTTCCTGAGGAAATGACAGCAACAATATCTTTCAAGTTAAGAAAGAGAAAATCTTGTCATGCATGTTGCATGAACCACATCTGATTGCATCAGCAATTATTATTATACCTCACTGTACTTCATGTACTGGTAGTATATAATGATATGGTAACAGTTGTTATCTTTTTATTGTTATTGATCATTTTGATCAAAAAACTTTAACTGTCCTTTTTATGGACATATTGTCATAATGGACTTCACTTAAATCTCTGTGATGACTCAAAACTGATCTGTTGTAAGATTCAAATGTTTATCCTTTTTTTCTAAAAGGTTTCCTTCATGTGATACTTTTATGCTTCACTGCACGTCATGTATTTGTAAAATATAATGCAATGGTGATATTTGTTACCTCTTGATTAGTAATGATCATTTTGATCAGAAATCTTAATTGTCCTTTTTATGGACACGTTGTCAGAATGGACTTTCCCTCACTTTATGTGATGATTGAAAAATGATCTGTTTTAAGATCAATATGTTTATCTTTTTACTGTAAAAGGTTTGTTTAATGTCACACTGTCACAGTTTTCCAGTGACAATGTAATTTTGACCTTTTGAGATTCAATTGAATTTAGTGGTTATTAAGAACGATGTGACCTGTTCTAAGGTCAGTTTTTAATATTTTCTTCACTGAGTGCAAATGTTTTAATCCATTTGGGGAAACAATCTCAAAGGGCAGTGAGAACTGTGTCCTCAAATATTGTAAATCGTTTGTCTTTTATAAAGACAGCTGTTCCTTTACTCTCTCTGAGTACAGTGTGTCTTGTAGAAATCTTCAAGTTGTTGTTGTGATGTATCATCACCTCTAGATGGAGCTTTCTTACTCCATGTGGCTCATTGTGCCTTGTTGAATAAACAAACACTTCCAGCTGAAAATGTTCTGTTCTCCTGTCATTGTGTGTCATGGTTACCCTCTTTATTATGATGAAACAGACTTTCTACAAATATTTTCATTTTAACTTTATCGATTGAGGTCTCTTTTATCGTCCCTCCCTTTGTTTGACAAATGAAGATAAAGTTCAGCACATACAGTAATTGTTTATTCATAACATACCTGTTTAGTGTAAAACTAAGCATAGTAATGTGGGTCAATTCAGACTTTTGATGAAGAGGGAATATCAACATTAAGTCACTGTGTATATGAAGTAAGTCAAGTCATCAAACTAATTGAGAATGTTTTCCATTTCAAAGACAATTTTGCTGAAGCATCATTTTGACATAATTGTCAGTTTCAGGTGTTTCAAAGTAAATAGTTTTAATTTACCCATTTCACTCTTACAAGAGGTCAGACTTTGTATCTAGTGGGATGGATAATAAGACACACTTCTATTGTTCCTCCAGTGAAAGCAGTGAAAGGACAGAGTGTGGGAAACCAGAGGAAACTCACTCACAGAGCCCTGTGGGACAATAGATCCAGACCTTTGCCCTGAGGAGATTAAAAGGGAGCGTGGCTCTTAAAACAGGAATTTCTTTTAAATAATGCCTGTCGTTCTAACTTTTCCTCTGATCTAAATCAGCATTACCACTTTATGGAACATTGTCTTTTCATGTAGTGAGAGACAATGTTTGAAAAGGTTTCTGTCAGTTACACATCATGGATGGTGTCTTGGACTGTGAGGCTATTTGAGAAACCAAACCATGAACGTTTTGGACAGCAGTCAGCATTACATATTATTGCAATAACTGCTTTTACTTTGAATAGACGTTAGAATGTGGTATGACCAGTAACGAAGAGGGAATGAGTCCAGCAGGGGTCCTAGGCCAGCGTTCCAAGGCCGGTTGTTGCACGCTGACCATTTACATCTCAAAGCCAGAGCGGGAAACTCTGGAGATGGTCAGCGACTCAACTTGTTCACCTCTGAAGGTGCGGATGAAGTCCGGGGCGTTCCATCAAAGGAAGCTGGGTCGACACCAGCTCAATAGATATTATGTTGTGCAGTCTTACTTATAACCTAAACTATCTGGTCCCAGGAGAAGCACAGTAGCCTACAGTAAATTGCCAACTGTGACATCGTCTGAGAGGTATCTCAATTTTGGCGCGTGAGATGATATCCAGTATGAATTTCCTGTCATTTTAATTTTGACATCAGTGGCCAAAATGTCATAATGACAAGTTCCGTCCTGATGTCCAGACCCCGAACCAAAAAGCAAACATGACGTTTTATCTTTTAACAAGTAATCAATTCTAAGTTCCACATATTGCGTAAGTACCCATTGTTTTATTTTAGAAGCTTATTAGAGGAGGGGGCCTGACTCCCTAACCTCAGTGCTTCACCTGTGTGCACGTGATCCTCAAAAGGTCCATTTGTAGAGGGGCACATGTCTATTTTCTGCTGCTGGACGGAGTGTGGGAAAGCTCTGGAGAGAGAGTCCAGTGTGAATGACATCCATCCCACCAGCAGCCAAGTAAGTCTCCAAAGGGATATGGCACACTTCAGGAAACAGATGCCCCCCCCCCTAGGAAACCACCCACCCTCATGCGTAGAGCTGAAATTTGGATCCAGTTGATGCTCAGTAATAAAGTGTGATTATGACTGGAGAGGTTCAACATGTATGACAATGACTGGAAACTGGAAACATCAGATGATAAATCATTTTGATGATAAGATTCTTCACCAAAATTTCAAATTGTATCAACTGCCAAATCCAGCCAATGGCGTCCTTTCCCTCCAGATGGTTGGTGATGTCACACTCTGTTTCTATAACAACACACAGGCAGCATCTGTCACAGAAGTCCCTTTGTGGTTCATTGACCACACCATACAGAGAGTCAGTGTGGGAAACTGAGCTGGACTTGTTCCTCACACTGACTACAAGGCACGTGTCAAAAGACTCTGCAACATCTGGACAGCAGTGAGATTATTGTCTTGAGTTTATTTAAAGTGCCACAAATGGGAATCACACTGTTCTGTGACAACTCATATAACTGTTTTGGTAAATGGTGCAATTTTGGTGAGGCACATATGAAGAAAAAATAAAATAAAATATTTAAATTTTCAATTAAAAAAAAGGGATTTCACCTGCTTCATTTTAGGTTTTAATTCTGTAAAAGTGCCAAAACTTATGCACTTATTTTAATCTTTATTTTTATCCTACATGTAATTCTTACATTACACTATGAATGTTCCTCACGTGTGTGATGGGATGATGAGCGTGTGCTCAGTCAAAGTCATTGATCCCAGCATCAGGCAGCAGATCTGCTCTCTCTACAGGGTCACCACTTTCCCAGATTCACACAGAGCTCTGTGAGTCTGTCTCCATCACCCCCCCAGTCCTCCACCTGTTCCCCTGAGATCTAACCATTGTCCCCGAGGCTAAAACAGCATTCAACATGCTACTACTCCACATGTCTTATTGTCTCACCAAGCTCTCTGATTGGCTGAAACTGTGAGAAACTCCAACCAGACCGAGACCCACACATTCATATGGAGATGTGGGACTATAAATAGGAGGGATGAAGCCAGCAGATCACATTCTCTCTACAGAGACCTCTACAGCACAGAGATCCAGACATGGCACCTACAATCACTGCAGCAATGACCAATTCTCAGGAGCATCTGACTCTGACCCACAAGGTAAACTGAAGATTCAAGAAGATTTAAATATTGTTAATGAGAGGTTGACTTTGTTCATGCTAACACTTTACTCCAGAATAAGTTTATTCATGACTTTGTTCTTCTCTCTGCAGCTCAGAAAGCCTCTGGTGGAGAAGTTACGCAGAGAGCGAATCAACAGCAGCATTGAGCAGCTCAAGTCTCTCCTGGGTCCAGAGTTCCTCAAACAGCAGCCAGACTCCAAGCTGGAGAAAGCAGACATCCTGGAGATGACAGTTTGTGTCCTGACACAGCTGCAACAGCAGCATCAACAGCAGAGAAGACTTCTGAACCACTTCAACAAGCTGCAGTCTTCCTCTGATAAGAACCTGAGAGAGGCTGACTTCTCTCTTCTGAGCTCCACAGTCCAGACCAGCATCACCAAAGAGGAGAGTCCAGCCAACAGCGCCCCCTGGAGGCCGTGGTAGACACCTACAGACTGGTGATACTGCCAGACAAACTGAGATGACCACATTGGTCAAAGATGACTGGACTGACTTCTATGAAACTTTATGGACTTGTTCTTCTGTTTGAACAGAAGTCTGTATTTTGTGTGTTTTCTTTGTGAAAGATGACATTTCCTGAGGAAATGACAGCAACAATATCTTTCAAGTTAAGAAAGAGAACATCTTGTCATGCATGTTGCATGAACCACATCTGATTGCATCAGCAATTATTATTATACTTCACTGTACTTCATGTACTGGTAGTATATAATGATATGGTAACAGTTGTTATCTTTTTATTGTTATTGATCATTTTGATCAGAAATCTTAATTGTCCTTTTTATGGACATATTGTCATAATGGACTTCATTTAAATCTCTGTGATGACTCAAAACTGATCTGTTGTAAGATTCAAATGTTTACCCTTTTTTCTGAAAGGTTTCTTTAACATCACACTGTCACAATTTTCCAGTGGCTGTCATGTGTTCTTTAATGAACATGTATGTATTCAGCGGTTGTTAACCTGCTGTCATCACTCTGTGATAAGAACATTTTGACCTGTTTTAAGGTCAAATTTACTGTTAAGCTTTTTTTTATTAAGAGCAAATGATTGTTTTCGTTTGAAAATAATATTAATGAGCAGTTTTTAGTCTCTTCTCAATGTGTTTTGTCTTTTATGAAGACAGCTGTTCCTTTACTGAGTACACTGTGTCTTGGAGAAATCTTCAAGTGTTTGTTGTGATGTATGATCATCACCAGCCAGAGCTTTCCACACTTGATGTGGCTCATTGTGCCTTTTTGAATAAAGAAACACTGCCATTTGCAAATGTTGTGTTCACGTGTTATTTTGTGTCATGATTTTAAAATATAAGTTTCACTCTGCATCTCACTGTGACTGCAATCACATATAATATTATTGCAATACATTCCTTATTATACGAGTTGTTTTAATTAAGATGCAATTAGCATGACAAATAAACCTGCTTGTATTTTCCAATTAACCATGTCAATGAGAATTAGCATTAACCAGTGTATTAGTGTATCATTAACCACCACCAACCAAAGCTAATGGAGAAAGAGAGAGAGAGAGAGAGAGAGAGAGAGAGAGAGAGAGGTCAATGACAAAGAGTTTTGAATGTGATTGATGACATATATCATGACATAACTGCTTGCAGCCAGCATCTAAAATGTATTCTCAAGGGAAAAAAGACTCAGTAATTACATAGTCATCGATCATACTGCAGCACCACCTCATTAACCATTTCTGTTGGCTCTCTGCTTTAATCATGGGGGGTGTTGGACTCATAAATCGGTGTGCAGCTTGTAGACCTCCGTCAAATAAAAGATGTGTTTTATGTTGGTCATGCTTATGGTTGATAGTGCGTTTAGGTGGCCTGGGTCAACTCGTGAAGTCAGAGTTTACTATCAGAAAAGTGCTTTTGATTGACTGACCGAACCATAATATGAGGGAATTGTGCCAGAGACGGGGGCGTCTTTGCGATTCCTGCCAGGCACCTGCAGAGGTCAGATTATTAATCATCCTTACAAGTTTTTATTTGAAAAAGTATTGTTTTTCCAAGCAGAATCAAGCAGTTCTTGTGATATGATCACTGACGTGGCATTCTTGTCTCTCTTTTCACCTTTATGCTTTTGATGCACTTTGAGAGAGGAGTATTAATTTTGTTTCTTTATCTGTGATAAATGTCTTCTTTCTGGTCATTATTCTCTGTGAGCTCACTAAGACAACTGCAAGCTGATAATCAGGTTCAGGTGGGTTTATCTCCCTGCTTATCTCCTCTCCATCTGTCTGTGAGTCTATCTGCTGTCTGTGGAGGGGCTCAGGTTTCCCAGCCCCCCCCCCCTTCCTCCTCTGAGCTCCCACAGCTCCCTGCACAAGGCTGAACGTGCCCCGGTCACACGCCCTCCTCTCTCTCTGGGAGCTGGGAGCCGCGGCGACACACGGCTTCCCACACTTCAGTATGCAGCCTGCTCAGCTGCACACACAATAGAAGTGTGTCTGCTCCCACAAAGCCTCAGGACGGTTCTAAGGCAGAAAGCCCCTTCACAGACGAGCCATCTGGTTCAGCTGTAACTCACTGCTGAGACACACACACAATCAGAAAATCTAACTTTAAAACATTATCACAGCTTTTGTAGTCATTTTTATTAAAGAATGTGTTTAGTTGTATAGAGCTTAGTTTTAGTTACAGAGGTAATTCAGAGTTTTGCTGTGATGTAAAATAAACATTTACTGTGAAGAAGAGAGTCCATCTCATTTAAGTAAGAAAAGGATCGTACTCCTTAAAATATCATACAGTTCTGTGCTTTTAATATTTACAATATGAGACATTTGCCCATGTTGTGATGCCACTGAGACATTTCAGCTGTTCAGTTTAACTGGAAAAGTTTAATAGAATATTTAATTTTATTTTCAATTCACATTCCTAGATTTACTATGTCAAATCACAATCAGTGTCCAAGTCTGAGCATCACAGTGGGAAACAAAATTTTCCCATGTCCACTTCAGGAAAAATATTTTCCCACTGACCCCACTGATCTATGGCAGACAGATAAAGCATCCCACCTGTTCAGTGTGACAGGCATTAAATTCACTCTATTGTCCTGAGCTCCGAGGTTCCTGATTGGCTAAAAAAGCAAAGGGAGCGCAGGATGAGCGGCATAAATGCCGAGCAGAGACGCAGATGTCAACAGAGACGTCCTCTGAACCTCCGCAGGCAGCAGCAGAACTCACACCACAAGAAGCACAACCTTGACATGGCTCTCTACGCAGATCTCGCTCTTCAGGACAGCGTGAAGGAGCAGCTCTTTCGGTAAGCTACATTACATTTGTTGTTTCATTTCTGTAAAAGCTTTTATTTCATTGAGTTCCTTTTACTGAACTGATGAGCATATTAATAAACGTCATGACTCTGTTCCTCTCAGGTGTAAACTCCACATGCTGGAGAGGAAATGCTGCACTGGAGTGGAGAAGCTGAAGGCTCTGATCGGAGAACACCTGCAGAATGGGATCCCTGTTTCAGATCTCCTGGAGAAAACAAAGTCCTTCCTCACCCTGAGAAAAGCCCTGCTGTCGCACAACGGCTACTCCAAATATTCAAGGGACATTTTACGTCTGTTTCCTGATGCAGAGGAAGACTTGGCTCCGCTGTGCTTTTAATGACGAAGAGGAATGGACAATAAGAAACCACTGAAACTGAAAACGTTTGCAGTTTGTGAACTACGGATTTTAGTGATGCCAGCTGCGTCTGGTTGTGGACAAATGCATTATTTGCATTATGACAAGCAGACCTACAGAACTCCTATGACATGGCTTCATTTTGGCTTTAACGGCAGCCAGATGAAGAAAATTGGATTCAGAGGTAAAAGGAGAAGAGGTCACTGGCTGAGAAGAAGAGTCAGTAGCTACGTTGTGAAAACATGTTGTGCTGCTATTTGTGGGATTTATGATTCTCGTGGTTGTAGACCACAGTCTCTTAACTATGCAGGAATTAGGTGCTGATGTTTAAATATTTAGGACCAAAATGTTTAAAATGTTTTATTGATTTCTGCTTAAACATATAAGCCAAACAGAGCAATATTAACCTATTCGTCCTGTGAAAATACTGTATAGGCAAATATTGTGTGATACAGTGTCTTACCGCCTTGTTTCAAGGTATAATGTGTCATAATTTTAACCACCAACCTTTCTTCTGAAAAGGGACTTGTTATTATTTTGTGTATGCCATGTATGCATATTTTGTTTCACTCACCATCTTTATTTTTATTTATCCAAAGTGGATTGAAGTTTGTTTTTGTGTTTTTTTCACATTTCAAGAAAATAAATACGTAAGAGATATTTAAGTCTTTTCATGTCGCCTCATTTAAATCAACTTTCGGGGGAATACGTATTTTAAACTCCTCATGTTCTGACAAAGTAAAAACAAAAGAAAAAGAAATTCAGAAGTTAATCGGTAAAGTCACACTCTGTACAGATAATTACATTTTGGGATTTTTTTTGAATCATAGTTCATAGCGCCATTTAAACACAATGAACAGCAGCATTGACTGCTCCATGACAGACCCTCTGCTAACTGCCACCGCTACACATGTACAGGCGGGTGACAAATTAAAGGAGAAACCTGAACAAAAGAGCAAAGAAACATAATGAATTCAGAAGCTTGGGCATAGATGGTTCACTGAATGGTGCAATGAGCGTGAAAAGAATATGGATCGTATCCTGTGACCTTTGCATTCACCAGATCTCAGCTCAGTTTAACACCTAAGGAAGACTGACAGCTTTCCACTGACAGAGTCAAAACAGAGGCAGGCTCTTTTACAGTTACAGAGACATGACCGATCTGAATCTGTTCTGCAGGTTCATGAAGGCACCTGACTGAGACACATTATGTTGGTCTTCCCATTATATTTTGCATTGATTAAAGACATTGTAGACGTGATTAAAGCATAAGCTCACAGCTGATGGGTTGAACCAGCAGCTCTCTGGCTGTCAACCTTATCCGGCTTATTGTCCAACATATGTTTGTGGCGTCTTTTCAAGATGTTGAATCGCCGTGTAACAGAGACCAAAAACCCTCTGATCACACCCTGACGAAGAGAGGAGTGGTCAGTTTCACCAAAAGGTGACGTTTTACTGAGACATTTGGCTCAGTATTCTGCATCTGTCAGCAGTTTCTACATGCTCGCCATGTTATCTGCTGTTTGAAAACACATCTTGAAATGTGCAGTAGATTAAGATCTGGTGCTTTATATGCAGCGATTTACACGAGTAGCTGATAAAAATGAGACAAGCAAACGTTTCCTTTTGTTTTGTTTGTGATTGTTTTAATGCGCTTCACTTGGCCTGAAGAGATACATTCACGTTGAGACATCTTCCCTTCATTGAAGGTATGAGTGCCGTCACTCACAGAGTTATAAAGCAGCACATTTGTCTTGATGAAACTTTTCGCACACAAAATTAATCTGCTAAAAATGCAGACAATTGAGATATTTAAAGATACATCAGAAAGGACATTTCAATCAACAGAGCATGTGAATATCACATATAAATCTGAGACATGTTCAACATGATTAACTGTGTCTCCTAAACGGAGAAAAAGAACATACATCATTGCCAGTGTTACTGACAATATATATAGGCGTTCCCATGGGAACAACAATGTTTACTTCACAGAGTAACACCTGAAACAGAAATAAGTGACTACCTTTGAAATACAAAACAGGAGCCAACATGCCGTCTACAAATATCACAGAAACACAGAACCTGACCTTTACAAAAGGTAATGAAAGTGAAAGACTGCAGGAACATATGCAATAAGTCTTCAACATAAGACTACAACCAGAATGAGGACATGGACAATTGCTCGTTCAACATTAAAGTTTTGATGTAAGCTGTCTACCACGGCCTCCAGACGGTGCTGTTGGCTGGACTCTTCTTGATGCTGGTCTGGACTGTGGAGCCCAGGTTCTTATAAGAGGAAGACTGCAGCTTGTTGAAGTGGCTTAGAAGTCTTGTCTGGGACTGTGTCTTCACCTGCTCCCTGGACAGGAAGTTGTCCACCTCTTGGACACACCTGGAGTAGCCCTGTTTGACAGCTGCTGAGTCCACTGCTTGATGCTGCTGCTGCAGTCGTCTCAGGACACAAACTGTCATCTCCAGGATGTCTGCTTTCTCCAGCTTGGAGTCTGGCTGCTGTTTGAGGAACTCTGGACCCAGGAGAGACTTGAGCTGCTCAATGCTGCTGTTGATTCGCTCTCTGCGTAACTTCTCCACCAGAGGCTTTCTGAGCTGCAGAGAGAAGAACAAAGTCATTAATAAACTTATTCTGGAGTAAAGTGTTAGCATGAACAAAGTCAACCTCTCATTAACGATATTTAAATCTTCTTGAATCTTCAGTTTACCTTGTGGGTCAGAGTCAGATGCTCCTGAGAATTGGTCATTGCTGCAGTGATTGTAGGTGCCATGTCTGGATCTCTGTGCTGTAGAGGTCTCTGTAGAGAGAATGTGATCTCTGCTGGCTTCATCCCTCCTATTTATAGTCCCACATCTCCATATGAATGTGTGGGTCTCGGTCTGGTTGGAGTTTCTCACAGTCTCAGCCAATCAGAGAGCTCAGGAAGACAATAAGGGATGCAGCACTGTGAATGCAGTTATTGCCTGGGGGACAATGGTTAGATCTCAGGGGAACAGGTGGAGGACTGGGGGGGGGTGATGGAGACAGACTCACAGAGCTCTGTGTGAATCTGGGAAAGTGGTGACCCTGTAGAGAGAGCAGATCTGCTGCCTGATGCTGGGATCAATGACTTTGACTGAGCACACGCTCATCATCCCATCACACACGTGGGAGACTGAAAATGAAAACATGTTACGTTTTCATTTTTCTGAAGCTGAACATGCATTTATTTCTGTTGTAAACTTAACACTATCCAATGCATAAAAAGTATTCCTCTTGGGTTTTTTTGTAAGTAGGAGGTCTGGTGATGCTGAATCTGCAGTTGAGGTGGTAGTCATACTAACTTTAAGAAAGTAACACTATCCTGGATGTCTTCTGTTCAACAGCTGGATGAAAATGGTTTGATCATGTTTTGAATAAAGTTTGATTGCAGCTATTACAAATAAGCTTTAACTTCAAATTCGTAGTCTTATAGCACTATAACCAGCACCTGATCAAGGCAAGAATAGACCCCCTTTTATCCTTCCCGTCACAATAAACTGTCTGGAATGCAGAGGAACAAGTTGAATCAAAAGGAGGGGGGAAAAAATGTTTTTGAATGTTCATTAATCCTTAGCATGTCTGCATTCCTTACTGACATTTTACAAAAGCCTGGTAATGACAAGTCTTGATGACAGGAATTTCCATTCAGAGGCAGTGAGACAAAACTCGTAAACTGACTCCATAATTAATGTGATGTGCAACCAGACACACTTCTTTTGTTCTTGAAGGCAGTGAATGGACCGAGTGTGGGAAAGCAGGGAAAACCCACTCACAGAGCCCCAGAGGGACAATAGAGGCAGACCAGACAAAGACGTCTGTGAGGAGGGGGGGGACTCTTTACCACTGAATTTTAAATGTTTACATTTTTTACTCACTTAACCTGACAATATATATATTACTTATGTTTCAATATTTCTATAAAATTACAAAATTACCCAATTTGAAAACTTAACTTAGAGGTCTGTTTCAACTAAAAGTTCAAATTATCAAGTCTTTTATTTAATTTATACCACAGTATTATGGCTATTTTTATGGTCATCATCATTTTCTAATTTGAAACATGTTTAGCCTTGATCCTCTAAAAAAAGAAAATACAGTAACACTTTACTTTTACCTCCTTATTGAGCATTAATTAATTAAAGCAGTATATACAAACATTTAATAAATGACAGATATAGCAGCTTTAAATGTTTATTAATATATTTGTCAACAACTATAACTATAACCACAACTTCCTGTGGGCACCCAGAAGTGGAGGCTGGTGTATAAACAGAAAATTAATGACAATATAGTAAAACCGTTGCATTAATATAAAATATGTCTTCATATGACAAGTTACAATTGTTGACAAATACTGTACATTAATAAACACATTTCTGCGTATATATATCTGTTTACAAGTACATTATTAAATGCTAATATGCTGCTTATAATGCTAAATGTATAAGTATAGTTTAAAGCTGTATGTGATAATGAAATCTGCACCCAAACACATTTAGTTGACCGGTTGTTAGGTTACATCCCCAGTCAAAATATTTGTGTTTATTTCTCTTGCTCTCTTCTCCTAATTGAAGAGAGAGTGTCTAAACAACAAACTTCTCCCTCAGGGGAGAGCTGGGAGCTGCTTGTGTGGGGATGAATTAGCATTTAACAAGGCACATGTCTATTGTTGAGTGGGAGCTGTGTCAATGGGCAGAGTGTGGGAAAGCTGTGAGAGGCAGAGTCACAGTTCAGTGTGATTAGCATCCTCAGCCCCACCAGCACCTGACTGCTCTCCACAGGGAGTTGGCACACTTAAGAAGAAGAAGGTTTTTTTTTCTCTCTGTCTGTTTCTCTCTGGTCTCGACTCTCTTAACTTCTGCCAACTTCATTTCCCTTCTGTTTATCAGGCCATCGTTTCAGACTGAGCCTTGTTTTTAAAAATGTATTCTATTGATGGGTGCCAAGCTGCCAGGGAAACGTCGCCCTCACAAGAAGGGTTATACAGACTTTTTGTTTTGCTTCATGTTTTGACATGTACATACACCTTTGTGTAAATTCCATGTGCTTTAAGAAACCTCTAAATTAACGTCAGCTAACAGACAAAAGAGGGCAAAGACATTTTTACTGGACTAAAAAGGGAATTCGGTATTCCTTGAAGTATTAAACAATTACCGGTAAACAACTTTCCATTCAAATCCCCCTTCACGTTTGTAAATCAGAAAACACCGTTTAAATATCGTGGTAAATAATAATAACAAGGTCTTTTTAGCGTTGGCCAAAGCTCTGACAAAAACTTGGTGTTTGTTTTCACCTCCAGATGGTTAGTGCCGTCAAGTTCTGCCCTTTGCTCAACACGAGACCAATAGACCCCAATAAAGCATCCAAAGTCCTTTTGTGGTGCACTGATCACAGCTCCCAGGATTCAGTGTGGGAAACTCTGACGAACTCTTTACTCACTGGAACAACTTGTCGCAAGACAGAAGGCACCTCTGTTAGATCTGTACAACAACTAGCGATCATCTCATCACAATATACGAATTATGTGATTACTTGCAAGATTGTGTTAGCTTAAAAAACGTGTGGTACCTGTTCATGATTATGCAACGTCTTGGCTTTAACAACTAAGATGATTTTTAAAGAAATGTTTTGTTTTTTTTAACCCGGTCAACTTATCAAGAACTGATTCTTGATTTAACAGCGCAGATGCAGAAATATCTCTGAGGTATGAAGGTGTGTTTCATGTTGAGGACAATCTCCAAGTCAGTCTCCCACGTGTGTGATGGGATGATGAGCGTGTGCTCAGTCAAAGTCATTGATCCCAGCATCAGGCAGCAGATCTGCTCTCTCTACAGGGTCACCACTTTCCCAGATTCACACAGAGCTCTGTGAGTCTGTCTCCATCACCCCCCCCCCCCCCCCCCCAGTCCTCTTATTCCCCTGAGATCTAACCATTGTCCCCCAGGCAATACAACAGTATTCAGCGTGCTGCTGCTCCACATGCCTTATTGTCTCACCAAGCTCTCTGATTGGCTGAAACTGTGAGAAACTCCAACCAGACCGAGACCCACACATTCATATGTAGATGTGGGACTATAAATAGGAGGGATGAAGCCAGCAGAGATCACATTCTCTCTACAGAGACCTCTACAGCACAGAGATCCAGACATGGCACCTACAATCACTGCAGCAATGACCAATTCTCAGGAGCATCTGACTCTGACCCACAAGGTAAACTGAAGATTCAAGAAGAATTAAATATTGTTAATGAGAGGTTGACTTTGTTCATGCTAACATTTTACTCCAGAATAAGTTTATTAATGACTTTGTTCTTCTCTCTGCAGCTCAGAAAGCCTCTGGTGGAGAAGTTACGCAGAGAGCGAATCAACAGCAGCATTGAGCAGCTCAAGTCTCTCCTGGGTCCAGAGTTCCTCAAACAGCAGCCAGACTCCAAGCTGGAGAAAGCAGACATCCTGGAGATGACAGTTTGTGTCCTGAGACGACTGCGGCAGCAGCATCAGGCAGTGGACTCAGCAGCTGTCAAACAGGGCTACTCCAGGTGTGTCCAAGAGGTGGACAACTTCCTGTCCAGGGAGCAGGTGAAGACACAGTCCCAGACAAGACTTCTGAACCACTTCAACAAGTCCTCCTCTGATAAAAACCTGAGAGAGGCTGACTTCTCTCTTCTGAGCTCCACAGTCCAGACCAGCATCACCAAAGAGGAGAGTCCAGCCAACAGCGCCCCCTGGAGGCCGTGGTAGACACCTACAGACTGGAGTTACTGCCACAGAAACTGAGATGACCACATTGGTTAGGAGTTATTATCAGAAATATTATTCTGAAATGTTATAGATGTGTCTGTGCAAAGTGTCATATTAGACTGATATTTCCATTTACCATTGGGAATATATTTTCAAAGAAAATGAAATATTTTTTTGTGGGAAAAAAAACAATATTGTATTCTGTGAATAACATATATTCTCTTATTGATTGATCAATATAATCAAAAACTGGCCAATGCTGGCCAGCGTTATCACTCCTGCCTTTAAGTCCTGTAAGTCTTCTGTATCAAGACTGATCCAGTGACAGGAGCTCAGCTACTTTCTGGTAGCACTTTTTCCTTTTCCTTTTTACTTTGTAAAATATTATTGACCCATGTTGGGTCTTGAAGTCATCTGTTCTATAATCAACATGTTTTGTTGTGTCAACAGTACAAATGTATATGTCTCTCAGTGTAAGAGAGTTCACTTTGTTTAGGTTGTACTAAACGATTCCCCGTGTTTTGTAAAGATACTGAAACTGCTCACTCTACTCTGTTTGAGTACACCACCTTGGACTACAAGTTTTTACTGTGATGTGTCATCACCACTAGTGCCTCTATGATGTGAACCATTCATTATTTTTGAATAAAAAACATCAACTGAATCTCGAGCTGTGTCATCTCATTCTTTACACTGACAAAAACAAATAGTGAACAACCTTATCTGAATGCAATAACAATGCAGGGCTTACATTTGATTGCATTAGTTTGTATAATAATCGACATTGTCTCCATCCCTCAGTCTGTAGACTCCTTTAATAAGGACAATATTTATTTCTATTATGGCTGAGCACTACCCTCTAGTGGTTAGTTTATGCATGTGCCCCTCAACACAAGACACATGGGAATAGCTGCATTACCAAATACAATTACACAGTTTTTCTCTGTTGTTTCCCCTATAGTAATATTCAAACCAAAGACTGCATGTTTTTGGCTGCCCCATGCCATTATCAAATGTAAATATTCAACACGCATAATTTATACAAATCTCCCCAAACTTTAGCCTGACATATTTGGTATATCTTTTTTGAGATCTCCACTAGAATTTGAAATTAAAGTTCTGTGTCAGCATATGTTTGTTTTAACTAACCCACCTTCGAGCTGCTGCTTGATCAAGGTTTTGTTTTTTTTACAAGCAAACAAGTTAATGTTTAATAATCCACTCACCATAACAGCAACAATAATAATCCATTAGTTGAGAGACAATATGTCAGTTTTCTTCTCCTTATTTAAAACAAAATGTGGGGGAAAAAAGTGCAAATTAATAGGATTATGGACACTTATCTTCATATTCAAAACAAGTGAACAAAATCTCATGAAAAAACGTTAAAAAGATAAACGTACAAGTGTTTACTGTGTTCATGGTGCCGCTGAAACGTTTAGATGACAACACCCACGCCTCGGGCTGTACGTGGATGCTGATTGGACGACGGGGGGCACGCACGCACGCCACGCACGCAGCGTCAACATCATTGTCGACCATGGCGGAATGTGTTCGACTTGACAGCAGCACAAGTAGTCACGCCATGGATAAAAGCATCACTCTTCCGCCCGACGAAATATTCCGCAATTTGGAAAACGCGAAGCGGTTCGCAATAGACATAGGTACCCGGGGACGTAAAAGTTTTCTTCATTTCTTCAGCCGCTTTTGCTCGAGCGGCGCTAATCTCCGTGTTTATGGACCAGCTATGCCGCAGCCTGATACTATGACAACACATGACTTTGAGCGAAAGTAAACAAGACAGAGCTAACGTTAGCACGCTTAAATCCGTGTCTAATTTTAATTTGTTTGACAGCGACAGTCTGTTTACCTTGAGGATGGAAGTCTGATGAGATTTCACGGTTATCGTTATCAGATAGAGCGGACGTGTGTCAAAACAACCTGGCCAAGTTTGACAACTGCAACAGCGTTGACGCTAGCTGCTAAGTTAGCTAGCATGTGTTCATGCTTTGCCGTCTCTTTCACAGCTCACTGAGCGTTAAGTTTTAAGTCTGGATCTTAATCCAGTTTGTCACTTGTTTAGTTTCTGTTGTCTAACGGGTTTCTTATCGTTCGTTATCAACTCTGTTTTGCTTTAACAGGTGGGTCTCTCACAAAGCTTGCCTACTACTCAACTGTACAACATAAAGTGGCCAAAGTACGATCTTTCGACCACGCTACGAAGGTAATTATTTAGTTTTCCTACACAAAGTCCAAACAGCACGGGCGGGGGAAAGCTTGTATCTCCTGGTAGGCTGTATTGTCTTTATGTGAAAACACCACCACCAGCACACACTAGCTAAACAAGTAGATTTTGATGAAAACACACTAGCTTGTGTTGTTTCACACTGTCTATAGCTGGATGTAATGACGTATCCACCCTTTCTCCTCTGCCTCCCAGGAATCTGCCAGCGACAAGCTCTATGAAATATCTGTGCAGGAAGAGGTCACTGCACGCCTGCACTTTATCAAGTTTGAAAATGCCTACATCGAAACGTGCTTGGACTTCATCAAAGACCATCTGGTCAACACGGAGACCAAAGTGATCAAAGCCACAGGTGGAGGGGCACACAAGTTCAAAGAGCTCATTGAGAGGAAACTCGGACTCAAGTGAGTAAACACAAACCAGCTGTAAACGTAGCAACAAATAAAACTCTTAATCTGTGTCACTCAGCTTTTGGTCTGCTGCTGTTCAGTCCTGCACTGTAGATACTGTTGTACAAACAGAAAGGGCCCCTACTGAATCCGATTGACACACACACACACACACACACACACACACACACTGTCCTCTTCCTGTGAACCAGGTCAGAGGACAAACTTTATTGCATAGGAGAACTTATCAAGACTATTCTGGAAAATATCTACTGTTTGCTGGCTCGCAAACTATGGCAGCCTCTTTGCAACAGAGCAGTCACATAATTAGCATTAGCATTGAGAGCCATATATGTGTTTTTTTTTTTAAAGTTTTCCAGTTAAATGTTACTGTATTAATTCAGCTCAGAGAAAGGGGAACTAATCTGTGAAATTGGTTTGGAATTAAAACCCGCCCACGTGCCCGTCAACACGTGGCTGCAGACAGATACGTTAGAAAAATGTAAGTGTGTAGTGATATTGTAAAAAGGAGTTTGCACATTACACTTAATGATTTACCAGACGGAGCTCAAAACAGTTAGTCTTCTGCTCTGGCTGTGGATGATTCAAACTAATGGACTCTTTATGTGTTGCATCGTGGCAGAGTGGACAAAGAGGATGAGATGACCTGCCTCATCAAGGGCTGCAACTTTGTGCTGAGGAACATACCCCACGAGGCTTTCGTGTACGCCAAACACGCTGACTCAGAGTTCCGCTTTCAGACGACTCAGCCGGACATCTTCCCTTACCTGCTCGTAAACATCGGCTCTGGGGTGTCCATAGTCAAGGTAATAGTGCGTCATTGTTAAAGAATTTGAACTAGAGCTGACACGAATAGTCGATTAATTTATTAGTCCAGTGACAGGAAATGAATCAGTAGTTATTTAAAGTAATTTATGACGCAAAATCACCAATCAATCACCAGACAATCTCATGTTTCAGCTTCTCTGATGTGATGATTTGCGTTTTTTTCTGTTTTGCATCATAGTGAAATGAATATCTTCTGGTTTTGGGACTGGAGATCAGACAAAAAAGAAATTTAAAGACCTTGAGTATTTTTCTTTGTCCCCTGACATTTTATAATGAAATGATAATGAAAATAATTGATAGTTGCAGCCCTAATCTAAAGCTAAAGCGTACTCCTGTTAAGGTATGAAGGCTACTGGTTTGTTTTTTATTATATGAACATTTTTTGTGACTTTTTATAGAAAGGAACTTCAATAGACACATAGATAAATGTGAGCCTCTCGAAACTAGAGGTCGTTTTATCAAATGATAACCTGATATCAAAGTGACATTGACTGCTCATCACAGATATATTTGTATATGCAAAAGGAAGGTCTTGAATACAGACTGTATTGCAGAGAAAGGCTCAAATCAGGTGGTACACAGGGCCATCATGACAGAGTCTGTGCTGCACGCTTCAGTGTTTACATACTTTTATCTGAGTTGGCAGAACCGCATATCACAACAGACGTGTCGTCATTTGCTCCGAAAATCCAGCATCAGTTTGGCTCTACGGGGTTAAGGCACATACCCTTTAAATGAAAGTTATGTCTTTATCTGCTGTATAGTAGAGTATGTAAAATACATCTTGTGATTATTGTACAAGTTTGGCTTTTTCCAGGTTGTATTGCAGATTTGCGTAAACCGTCTTCTGCTCTCGCTGTATTTGATTCACAGGTTGAATCAGAGGACAAATTTGAGCGAATAGGAGGAAGCTCAATAGGTGGAGGGACGTTCTGGGGCCTCGGAGCCTTGCTCACCAAGACGAAGGTATCCTAAATAAGTTGGTCTACTTTTTCTGTCAGGCTGTAATAGCTGTTGAAGATGGCTTCTCGGTGCAATATTTTGTTCCCTTAAGCCTCGTGAACTTTACCCTTTTGTCTCCTGTAGAGATTTGATGAGTTGCTACAATTGGCTTCAAAAGGGCAGCACACAAGTGTCGATATGCTTGTCAAAGATATCTACGGGGGATCTTATGGGTCTTTGGGCTTGACTGGAGATCTTATTGCGAGCAGTTTTGGAAAATCTGCTACTGCTGACAAAGGTGACACATGGGAACATTGATTTTCTGTGGCTGCCTTGTAGCGTTATATATGTCCAAATTAGTGTAATAAAATACTGTAATGACACACTTTATGTTTTGTACCTTGTATGTGCGGTTCATTCAATTGATTTAATTGAAAAACACATTAAAGCAGTACCCCAGCCATGTTTTGAGTATCAAACACTCATCTTCTGTGGCTGTGAAAAGTTTGTAACTTCCTTAATCGTGCTTTGAAGGGCAGCAGCTGCAGTCAGCTCGGATTCAAAGTTTGCAAAAATACATTTCAATGGTGACCCAGTTTCACAGTGAAGAAAGTGTCAACATTTCCATTGAAACTCAAACCACTCCTGAGGGTATAATCCTCTGCCGTCTGTCCACATGCTCCATATGCTAACAGTCATACTGTAGTTTCCCCAGTAAATGACAAAATACACTACTGCCATTTCAGTCCTCACATGTTGGTTTTGGAAGTCAGTGTAACCTCTGAATCCAAGCTGACTCCACCACTGCAGGCTGCAAACCTGACAATGAAAGCATGGAGTTTAGCTTCAAATAAAATGAAAAGGGAACACAACAGAAACATATTTCTGTTGTGTTTGTGATGCCCTCTTGGGAAGGCAGGCTTCATATTTTCCTGTTTCAGTGCAAAACCTGTGTTGAAGTGAACTGATGACCTCTCACCCAGTTCTGACACAGCATTGTTCTCTCCATGTGCTGCACTTGTGACTGTTTAGTTTTGGCGACACTCAACAGAAATTCACAGCTTCTGCTGGCTTATTGGTGAAAGTCCTGTTACTGTCAATTTGCTGCTATTGAGCAATTATTGAACAGGAAGAAGTTAGTGAGAAGCCTCCTAATTTCAATACTGAAACTACTGAAGTGTTGCTGCGTGTATTGTATGCTTTTCAGTTTAGTAATGTGGGTATTTTGCCTGTCTGTTTAACTCTGTTCTGAATTGTAGAGTTCTCTAAAGAAGACATGGCCAAGAGCTTACTCCATATGATCAGCAACGACATCGGGCAGCTGGCCTGTCTGTATGCCAAGCTGCACAACCTGTCCAGAGTGTACTTTGGAGGCTTCTTCATCAGAGGACACCCTGTCACCATGCACACAATCACCTACAGCATCAACTTCTTCACCAAGGCAAGGCCTCTTAAAACAAACCAACAAACAGTAAATTAGTTCCTAACTGTCTGTTTTATCTCAGTTTAGTCCTGAACCTGGTTTGTTATCAGCTGAACTCGACAGTGTTTCACCTACAACCCAGATTATTATGTTATTTTCTCTTTTTGTTCTGTTGTTGTTGTAGGGTGAAGTTCAGGCCTTGTTCCTAAGACATGAAGGCTATCTGGGAGCCATTGGAGCATTTCTTAAAGGAGCAGAGGAGGACAGTAAGGAAAAACCTACAAATGCACATTATCGTCCTCAATTTGGTGTCAACAAGGTTTCTGTACATACTGATAAACATAACGCGGAAAGATATAAATGTCATGTAACGCTGCGTGGAGGAAGATTATTTGAAGTTTATCTTTTTCAAAACATTGTGGTTGATACTTTGTGCCTGCAACTATCCTGCTGTAGTTTTCTCACATTCGTGCTGACCTGGAAACTTGTAGTATTACAGGAAACAGATTCTTTCATGTTTTCACTGACATCAGGAATAAAATCCCTGGACTTCAGTTTTGAAACTGCTTAACCTCCTGTTTCCCTTAAACACATTTAACTGCCAACGCAGAATATAGAGGAACTGATTTAGGTAATTGTGCTACAGCACGAGCACCAATAACATTTCTTTCAAATGAACTAGAGTGAAATAATGACAGAATGCAATTAGAAATGGGTATATTACAAATGTCAAAATCTGCTAGCTAATCTGGGACTAAATATTTAATACAAACTTTAAATAATTATAAAATGCACAATAATGCAAATGCTATTTTATGTCTTGTACTCCACTAGATCCAAACCAGTACAGTTGGGGAGAGAATTACGCAGGAAGCTCAGGCCTGATGAGCGTTTCTCCAGATATGAATCCCATGCAACGCGCACGTAGTGGAACGGTGAGTCTGCTGAGGAGGCAGCGAGTGATCCGACATGAGGACCTGAAGCTGGGTCACGTACCACTAGACGCCACTCAAACCTCATGACCCATTTTCACTCTGCTGCTGGTTCATTGGTTTTTATCTCACCCTCCTACTTCCGTAAAACTTGAGCCTTACTTTCCATTTTTATTTTTGATGTCCTTTGTCCTCACTGAATCCGTAAGTATCACTGAGAGACATTCATTAATCTTTGATCATCTTTCTTTTCATTTCCTCTCCACACACTCCTCTGTCTACCAAACTCTCTCCTTCAGTTTCCCGTAAGTACCTCCGTCTGCTTCACTTGTGTGTCCTGGTTTGACAACATGTAGCTCCAGCTCACAGTGCCTTATCCTCTAGCTGTAAACACTCGACTTGAGTATTTAGTCACATCAGGCATTTACTTTGTTCGCTTGCCCGAGGACAAAGAGACACTTGAGAGCAGGTTTTTCAGAAAGCTGTTGCTACTGTTTGGTCCCTTACTAAATCAATTTATTGTCAAATTATATGTTATGAAAATGGAAAATAACAGTATTGTATTCCTTTGTGTGATACTTTGAGCATGTAGGCCTTCAGGAGCTGTTAGCCTCTGTTTGTATTAGCGGCCCTGGAATCCACTCTCACCACTGAAATTCCTTCTTTTTTTCCCAGCTTTCATTAACTTGTTTTCATTAGTGCAAACTGGCAAAGTGTGATGCAGGACAGCAAATGAAATATTAGCTCATCTTTGGTGACCACTCAAGAAACCTTCTATCGACGTCGTATCCTCTAATGGACTATTGATTGTGTCCCACACTGAATGATTCTGCTGCCTTCCACTGGCTTTTTAGGTTTTAATCTAGCCTCGAGCATCTTCCTCTCTGCTTTTTTGTCGTGCTAACACGAGTGAAACCGACCGCAGTGTAGCTGAGAAAAAGCGAAATATTGTGAAACATGTAAGAATAAAAAGCTTCTAAGAGCGATGGCTGGAATAGGCTTTGACGTTTGAGGAGCTGGAAGGAGCATTCAACAGAGTTTATGGAACAGACAGACAGCATGCATCTCCTCTGTCTCTTTGTTGTGTCCAGTTTGACATGTTGGAGATGGACCGTCTGGAGAGGCAGCTGGTGAATCTGCCTCTGCTGCAGGACCCTTCATCTTACATCCCTGACACCATGGACCTCACAGAGGACGCTCTGGCCCGTGAATACTGGCTCTACTGCTTTGAAGAGGCCCTAGACGGGGTAGGATAGCAGTTTATGCTTTTGGAAAACATTAGCAGACGGTGCCACACGGACAATGTCGGTAAACTTTATCTTTTGGAAGGAAAAATCTAAAATACAATCAATTTCAAGTGATTCTGAGTGATTGAGTTTGAATTGTGCATTGCAGTTCTGGTGGGTGGTGAAACTTTAGTCTCTGCCTCCTCCTATTGATTTGACATTTACGACATTTTAGAGAACTTATTGTGAAGAGTTGTTGCTGTCAATCAACAGGAAAAAAAAACCTCACAGTATGATATCATGTCCCATCATCTATGTTCAGTCAGTTATCTGTGACAATATTATGAAATAATGAGCCCAGAAATGGACGGCGCATTTGGTGTTTACAGGTCAGCTTTTCATATGAGATGAATTGTTTGGAGTCCTTTTTTTTTTTCCACTCAGTGCTTGTGCACCGTGGAGATTGTGAACATTATTGATTACTTGTTCTTGTTTTGTTTGTTTTTTTTGGAGCAGGTGGTTAAGAGAGCTGTAGCGAGCCAGCCCGACATGCCGGAGGCGGCCGAGCGAGCCGAGAAGTTCCGTCAGAAATACAGACACAAGCTTCAGACCCTCCGCCAGCAGCCTTTGTAAGGACTGTTTTTGTTTTTGCATGCAAGGCCTCTCTTGTTTGACCCCGAGGTCGCTTTTAGAAGACTTTTCTTCAACGTCTGCTTTAGTTTCATGTCTTCATACCTGCTGTAACTGCCCATGTGCTTTGTCAATGAAAAAGGGAAATCTTGATGTTGAATCTGTCTCAGTTTTTAAGAGTCACCGTGTCAGTCGTATTAATTCTGTCAGTGATTTATCAGAATAAACTCCGGTGAAGTCAGAACGATGAACACGTAAGCTATCGTTGAAATTGGACAAAAAAAACTCTCAGATGCCAGATTTTCAGAAACCAATTCTGCAGTTTGTTGTGAAGCCACAATACAAGCCTTGTCAAAATAAGTCCTATGCATCAACCGCCCGCCCCGTTGTGTGTATGTTTTTCTTTCTGCCTAATGTAGAGTGCTTCTCTTCTCACCTAGTGCTTATGGATCCCTCACTGTCAGAAGTCTGTTAGACACGAGGGAACACTGTTTAAACGAGTTCAACTTTCCCGACCCCTACTCTAAGGTCTGAGTGAAATCTATCACACCTATTTTGTTTTCTTTTTGTGTCCTTGTGTCGTGTGCTACACAGCCGGTTTTGGCCCTCACTGATCTGATGTGTCAACCTGTTACAGTTTTATGTTTTCATACAGTCTTGAGGTGTCACCACAATTTATTAAACCTACAATTTAGGCAACACATATTCTGATGTTATTTGAACAATTTTTTCCCACACTGAATGCTTGTGATTATTAATCTTTTATTCTATTCAAACTGGCTGTGTCATATCTCTGTTCTCTCGTAGATTAAACAGAAGGAGAATGACATCGCTCTAAAGTACTACCAGAAGGCGGTGAAGTCCCTGGAGGAGTTGAGCTGGGAGGAGAGACAGTTTGCCCTGGTCAGGGGCGTCCTGGCTGGGAATGTCTTCGACTGGGGAGCCAAGGCAGTGTCAGAGTGAGTGGACTCAATGGCTTTTATGTCCTGCGAGCAGCCTGGTTGATTGGTTGCTGTGTTCTGCCTGATTGTGGGCCGTGGGAGAGGCTCTGGTTGCGTATCCTGTAGTTTGAGCTGCTACAGCTTTGAACAGGGAGTTTTTCACTGTGTGTGTGTGTGTGTGTGTGTGTGTGTGTGTGTGTGTGTGTGTGTGTGTGTGTGTGTGTGTGTGTGTGTGTGTGTGTGTGTGTGTGTGTGTTACATTGTTTTGATGAATTAGCCACCCTGAGTTAGCCAGACTGCAAACTGTTGGCAGCATGGATTGAAAGTAAAGTAAACGGAATAAAGAATCTATTTAAGTAGCTAATTGCATACCTAACTGCATCCCAATGACTCTTCAAGATTTTTTTAAATTTTTTTTTTTATTTCTGTCGCCCTTTGAAGCTTTGAAGTCTGTTCACAGGGCGTCACAGTAAGCTTATCTTTTGACTGCCAAAAGGTCAACTAGGGACTGCTCTTCTTGTCTCTTCTTCTTGCAGGCTAGGCTGCAGTGGCTTAGTTTGAATCTCAACGTTTGGAAAGTTGGGTGTCGTGATGCAAATACCTGTCTCACTTTTGCACTGATCTCACTTTTGCATATTTGGTTTTGATGTCATGCAGTGTCCTCGAGTCTGATCCAGAGTTCGGATTTGAGGAGGCTAAACGACAGTTGGAAGGTATCCAAGTATTTCTCTTTATTTTTCCACTATTTTACCTTTTTATCTTGTGTCGTTGAACCAGTTGATGTCTTTCTAATATGATGACTCTTTTTTCTTCTCAGAGCGGCCATGGCTTGTTGATTCCTACGACAAGTGGCTTGAGAGACAAAAGGTCAGACTCTTCCTCTGCTTTTTTAATTTCACAGCCACATTATTCACTACAGCATTATTGGTGGGAGGTTAGAGGTTTTTATCAAAAGCACTTGACGGTACTACGAGTACACACACACGGTTTAGGAAACACATTACCAGGCACCAGGCACAACTAATGTTTTGATTAAGCAGAGAAAAACAGATGACCGCTTTTTAGCGCTCATTAGTAATATTTCATATGCTTATGATAGTGTTGCTGTGTTGTGTGCTCTTGATGATTAGTGCTTCAATACAATCCATCCTGGTTTTCTCTTGCAGGGTCCTCCTCATAAGTGTGCCTTGTTTTTCGTAGATAATAGTGGAGTAGACATCATTCTAGGAGTGATGCCTTTTGTCAGAGAGCTTCTCTCTCGAGGAACAGAGGTAAAGAACTCAACAACATAATTTCTAAAATAATAATATATTATGAAATGTTAATCCAACTCTTCTGTCTGTCTACCCTTAGGTTGTGTTGGCCAGCAACTCTGCTCCGGCTTTGAATGACGTAACGAACGGTGAACTGCAAATATTGACCGAAAGAATCGCAGCAATGGATCCGGTGATTCAGTGAGTATTTATGTTTTTAAAAGCAGGGCAAACTGATAAGGAAAAAATAAGCTATAAAGGCCACAGCTAATAATCTATCATCACACTTTTTTTCTGTTTTTACATTATAGTCTTATATTTTCTTTCCTGAGTAACTTCTAAAATATGATTTTCTCTGTCTGATCTCATGAGTTCACACCTAAAAAAGCTTTTTAAAAGAAGATCTTCAGTGAACTGTGGTCTGTTTGTTGTGCAGGGCTGGTCTGAGGGAGGACAGGTTGACGTTGGTCCAGAGTGGTTCCAGTTCACCCTGCCTGGATCTGAGGTCGGTTATTTGGCAATTTACATTTGACATTTTGAAAGGGAGTACTTTTCAGCCTGTGAAAACAGTTGTTATAATATCTGCTGTGACTCCGGAAGGACCTTCACAAAGCGAGAAAATAACCATGATGATGTTTAATTGGACTGGTGTCATCAGGGTTATCCTAGCTATGATTTAGAGACTATAAATTCAACACATTTAACAGAAAGCCTGCATTATAAACTGGGGCATGGAGTTTGTAAGATGAGAGCTTTCACCAGGCCGGGGAAGTCTAATGAAAGATGAGTTGCACAATGGGAAATGTAGAATCTAGAGTGTTTGGAGATTTACCTGTACTAGGATACCTCCGCCCTACTGTACAGCATTCAATCTGCAATATGACACCTAACACACTTGAGCTTATTACCATTCCCAACAATAAACCATGGCCTGATATTGACATAAATATAATTTATGTGCAGCAGAAATGTTCACATGTTTTATTCTCTGCCTCTGTCATTCCCTAGCCGTCTAGACAAAGTGCTGGCGATGGTGGTGCGGGAGCGACAAACCGACCTGGTGATCATCGAGGGAATGGGCCGAGCCATTCACACCAACTACTACGCCATGCTCAGCTGCGAGAGCCTCAAGATGGCCGTCATCAAGAACTCGTGGCTGGCCGACCGCCTGGGAGGGAAGCTGTTCAGCGTGGTCTTCAAGTACGAGGTACCGGCCGGAAAACCCGGCCAGCACTCTGCGGCGCCGACGCCCTCGTGAGCCCGACGGGGCTCGAGTTTGAGCAGGACAGAACGCAGAAGTCGAGCAGCCAGAATGGATCCGCTCTGAATGTAAGGATGATGATCGTATACTGCCACTAAGTGAATGACTGATGCAAAGCTGATTGTAAAATCTTGGCGGGATTTAAAGGTGATCGTTAACAGGGAGGATTTACAATTTATTTTAAAACATTGTTGATTTTCGTTGCCGGTTTCATGATTTACATCGCTTTCTTTCAGGTTTCTGTCCAACGTCCTGTAAAGTCACTTAGTTTGCTTCCATCATTACTGCCTTTTGATCCCATTCAGCATCTGGAGTTTGTTTTCCTGTGAAGTCACTGCTGGCCGTGTTCAGTAGACTTTAACTGACTGAGCTTGTAGGAAAATGAATGAAAAAGAAAAGTTTTTAATTTAAACATTTTGCATCAGTCATTGACATGCTGCCAACACATGACTGAGCACCCACATGGGCACAGGGCTGCTGTACATTTGTGTGTTAGAGAGAGCTGCAGCAGCAATGGCAGGTTTCAGCTGTAACACTTTTTACATAAAGTGTATTTAAATGTGCCTTGAGGCTGATGTGATGAAAGCATCATTCACTTAGATCGCTTTTAATTCCTGTTGAAGGCTACAAATACCACACAGATATCTGCTTTTGTTTCCCAGAGATCTCACGCCATAGAGCAGGAAGAATCCATGGATCTCCTGTTTTTTTGTTTTATTACTGCCAGTGAATGAGTTGAGATAACAAATGAATCATTGTCACTGTCACTTGTGTAGCTGTTTTAAAGTGGCATCAGGGAAAATGTTTAATCAGCGGGAGAAGCAGCACTTTATCACAAATAGATTTGGTCGTGTTCCTCCACAAGGTGGCAGTACTGTGACGTAGGTTTTTATGATTCCTCAAATCTTTCCCAAGGTGCTTTGGTGTTAAAATTCACACTGCATATTTCAGTTTAAATATTCTAACTGTCTCCGTTTTCACTTGGAAAACGTTTTCACTTGGAAACGTTTTGTCACTGAGATGGCTGTGGCACAAATCCATGGATTCACTGTAATTAACTGGCATGTACAAGTACAAGCTGTAATCCATCCCTAAGTCAAAAATGCAATTGTTTGAAGGCAATAATACCGCAGCACATAGTTGTAACAACCATCAAACACTGTGTGGTTGTGAAGAGTCTGACTGTATTGGTGACTTCATCGTAAAATATCTGATTTCGAGGCAGGGTGTGATTTTAAAAAGCCTTGTCTTGGTGTGAAAATGTCTCCCAAAGTTACAGTTGCTTGACATGTGGACTCACATTGCAATATTGTAATTTCATCTGTACATATATGTGACATGAGTATGTGTGTGTGAGTGTGTGTGTGTATATATATATATATATATATATATATATATATATATATATATATACATACATATATGTATATACACACATATATATATATAATTCATTTGCATCACTTCAGTTAAGCACACCAAGCACAACTTTGTGTATTATTCTCCTGACAATCAATTTTAAATAAATGGTGAAAACCTTTTATTTTATTCCTTTTTACGTGTGTGTTCATTTCTCTTGAATGCATGTGACAGCGGAGTTTGCAGCTGTCTAAAGGAATATGGAGAGTTGAAAGTTGCCCCATATTTAAAAAACCGAACCTGCCCCTGGCTGTATAAAAGCTCGACACCCTGGTATGTGGTGGTTGATGCCTGCTGGGGAGCTGCGGGTTGATAATGCATGAGGACGCCTGGCAGGGGGTCCTCCTGCTATTCCTCTTGCTCATCACTCCGACTGCCAAAACACACACACACACACACACACACCAGTTCTGCAAGACGCCCTCGTGCATTTAGAGACATCTTTGTATAACATATTTAAGGTCTGGCCTGGTTTTGATTTTGTACGTTCTTTTCTTATTGTATAATATCCAATGTGGACAGGAATGTTTCCCTTCAGCATCAGTTCACTCAGATTACTGGACAGCTGGTCCCCACCCCTCTTACATAGGAGTAGGACACCCACACTGAGAAAGGCGTAATTGTTTTGCATCTCTTTCAGTGATATTTTGCAGGTGAACCCGAATTCTCAGGCGCCGCACTTGAACTTCAGCATGTAGTTCAGATGCACTCTGACGCTCTGCTGAAATATATAAGAGCACGTGAGCAGGCTCGAAGGTACAGTTTCAGTTTCAGGCTTGTTTCTGCAGCTGCAGTGGGACGAACCATTTATTGCACTGTATAACTTTCTAATTACAGGCTCACAACACGCTGATACCACCGGCCCTGAGAAAACAGTGCAGCATTGACTGTCACTGTTTGCATAACACTAATTACCGTAGTTACAGTAAACAACGATTTCAAAAGACTTTTTTTCCTTGAGCTTTGAATTCAACACACTGTCGCTGAACCTTTTGTGGATTCTGTGTAACAATAACATCAATTTGATTGGTCATGTGACCTTGAACGTACAATACGGTACTGTGTGTATCGCCACTTTTTAGATACGTGTAAATACAGTATTCCTCTTGTGTCTCTGGGGTAATTTGTAATACGTTTTTCCTTACATTATTATTTGCAGGTGATTCACTCATGTGAGTGAGAGATGTGTTAGATGGGTGGAACTCACTCAAATACTGTCAGGCCCTCAAGTAGGCCACGTTCCTCTTACTGTAAAACTTTTGCAGTGGTCTTTTAAAATGATCTTATATAAAAATGGATAGTGTTAATACTACCAGAACCTGGAAATTGTTGGTCTCTCTTCATTTTTGCAGTTGGTTCGGTCGAGTTTGCATTCATGCCACCAACATGTGCTGCATGTTCAACCTTTTATCCGTCACTTTTAACTCATTATTTCTGCTTCTCTGATGGCTTTCAGTAGTTTTCATGCACCGTCAGTCTCAGCAGGCGGTGTTCAGGTGTTTCAACCGATTCAGGCAGCGGTGGAGGAAGTATTCAGATCCTTTACTTCAATAAAAGCACTAATACCACACTGTAAAAAATACAACTTTTACAAGTACTACTGCATTGAAGATGTTACTTAAGTAAAAGTACACAATCCAGAAAAATATCTCCTGTGACTATTATATATCATTAGATCATAATTACTCATGCATTGATGTAAAAGCAGGATTTTAATGTTGTGGTTGGTTGAGGTGGAGCTCATTTTTAAGTACAGTGGCAGTACAGACCTCAAATTATTAAAATAATTCAAACTAAAAGCAGCAAATCCTCCCATTTGTGAAGCTGGAAATGTTTTTGCATTAAGAACGACCTAGTTGCCAATTCATTTTCAATTAATTGATTAATTGACTAATCATTTCAGCTGTACTAGTATAAACTGTTGGGTAGTTTAATTTATAACAAAATATATTTTATAAACTCTTCATATGTTTTGCATGCAAAAATCTTAATTTGTAAAGTAATAAGTAACTACAGCTGAAGTAAAAAGTGGAGTAGAAGTACAAAGGAGGAAGACTCAAGTAAAGTACAAGTATCTCAGATTTGTACTTAAGTACAGTACTTGAGTAAATGTACTTAGTTACATTTCAACACTGGATTCAGGTGGTGTCCTGTGCTGTCAGCCCCTTGTAGCTCGTCAGTTATTAAAAATCAGCCTCACACAGATTTATAATCCTGTATGTGTGTTTATCTTTCTCCCAAACCTGAAAAGTGCTTTTAATTAGTTGAGCCACTTCACAGTGTTTCCACGAGCCCCCTGGTAGCTGCATGAGTACCCCTGGGTGGGAATCACTGGTCTATTGCCACAAACTCCACCCATCTGCATTTCCAGTGGGGGCTGCCCGGATTACCTGCAGCTACTGTTCATACCTGGAAATGCTGCAGAATCCAGACCTGTGAGAATACAGGATTTGATTCCAGCATGTGTGCCACTGACGAGGCTTCTTCAGTCTCAAAGGAGGCACACAGGAGCTACAGGGGTCCCATTCAAAGGCCATCTTGCACTTTACAGAGCTGTTATATTGCTCAAATTTGCCTGACACAGACTGTAAGTATGAAGCAATATGTGGAAATCTCAACTTGAGTGTGTTTTGAAGGACCAGGAATACACACTGTAGGATCAGCATGCAAACTAGCTAGTTATTCATGCAGTAAACACACATAGATAAATTATGAAACATGTATTATATGTATGTAACAAATTCAAATAAACCCACAGTGTATACATTAATCCCTGAGAGTCAAAATTGCACCCTTTATGATGTAAGAAGTTTGAGCACTCTAAAGGCATTTTCATGTTTTAGTCTCTTATCTTCCTTCAGCAGACTCAGTCCCTCTGTGTTACTTCACTAAGTGGCTTGTCAGCATTGTTTGTATTCAAACCAAATGAGTATAAAGCTTGTTCATTGGTTTCAATAACCCTAACAAGCTATTTTTCAGGGCGGACGCACAACACAAAATGACAGACTAAAATTCTAAATGTCAACCAATTCCCTCAAGTGATTTATACACAATCACTCTGTAAATATACAACATTAAATCTGTCGACACACAACAGGCTCATAGTGTAGATTTAGAATTAGTCTTGCTGGCGCTCTGCAGTCAATTTACTTTGTAGGATCAAGAAAAAACAGGGCATGAAAAATGCAGTTGCAGGGTTTCACTGCAGAGGATATCCAAACTGCTGAATGTCACTGAAGGTGTTGCAGCGGGATTCTTGGGCTGCTGACTTAAAAAGTATGTTTTAACTCCTCTGGGAAGTGTTTTCCACCAGATGTTAACCCATTTAAATAACCTGCTAACTGTTAGCGGCTACATTAGCCGCTATTAGCATAACTCACGTAGTAGCCACTACTAGCATAACTCATTTATTAGCTATGACTAGCATGATTCACTCATTAGGCACAACTAACATAACTCACTAATTAGCCGTTACTAGCATAACACACTCCTTAGCCGCTACAACCATGACTCACTCATTCGCTGTTAGTAGCATAACTCACTAATTAGCTGCTACTAGCATAACTCACTCATTAGCCTTTACTAGCGTAACTCACACATTAGCAGCTGCTAACATGACTCACTCATTGGCCATTAGTGGCATAACTCACTACTTTGCCACTACTAGCATAACACTCATTAACTGGTACTAGCATAACTCACACATTAGCCGCTACTAACATAACTCATTCATTAGCAGTTACTAGCAGAACTCACACATTAGCTGCTATTACAATAACTCACTCATTGGCCGTTAGTGGCATAACTCACTAATTTGCCACTACTAGCATAATTTACACATTAGCCACCTTTAGCATAACTCACTCATTAGCCGCTACTAGCATAACTCATTCATTAGCAGTTACTAGCAGAACTCACACATTAACCGCTACTAGAAAAACTCACTCATGGCCGTTAGTGGCATAACTCACTAATTTGCCACTAGTAGCATAACTCACTCATTAACTGGTACTAACATAACTCACACATTAGCCGCTACTAACATAACTCATTCATTAGCAGTTACTAGCAGAACTCACACATTAGCTGCTACTAGAATAACTCACTCATTGGCCTTTAGTGGCATAACTCACTAATTTGCCACTACTAGCATAACTCACTCATTAACTGGTACTAACATAACTCACACATTAGCCGCTACTAACATAACTCATTCATTAGCAGTTACTAGCATAACTCACACATTAGCTGCTACTAGCATAACTCACACATTAGCCGCTACTAACATAACTCATTCATTAGCAGTTACTAGCAGAACTCACACATTAGCTGCTACTAGAATAACTCACTCATTGGCCTTTAGTGGCATAACTCACTAATTTTCCGCTACTAGCATAACTTACACATTAGCCACCTTTAGCATAACTCGCTCATTAGCCGCTACTAGAATAACTCGCCTGAATCCCAGACCAAACTGACAGCGGTCAAGTTGCATTGTGGGTAATGTAGGCGTCAGGTTTTAACAAGGAAGGGAAACACTTGACCCTTTTTCTTTACTGTCCATCATGAATCTGACAATGTTATCAGAGTCCAATGCTGAATCGGTGGACTTTTGGCTCTACAGGCCGAGTGTGTTTTGGAGTAAAGTATTTTAGGATGCAATTGACTGTGTAAAGTTACTCTTGGATCCCGTTGAGAACATTCAGATACTGTGGATGTCCGATGTGACAGCAACATTTTTCACGGGCTGTGGAAAAGTCACGATGGATCACTTATGAAATAATGAATTTCTGATCCCTGTCAGTCTCTCTTATCTTGGTCTCTCCCTCCGGAAAACTGACCCGAAGTACTGATACCACAAGACAGTATACATTACTGCCTCCGTCCTTGTCTCACTTGCTGGGACAAGCCCCGCCGAGAGACAACCAGCCACTCGGCCCCTCAGGCGGACGCGCACTCGGGAGCGCGCACACGGAGCCGGTGGCGACTCTCCTCCTCTTAAGAAGCAGGAGACGGTCCGGATGCTCGGCACATCCCGGGGTGCACGGAGGAGAGCGGACTACAGAGGTGCTGCTGCCGCCGCCGCTGCTGCTGCTGTGTTTCGGTCCGCTGTCAGCCTGCAGCCATATGACTGAGCTGCTATTCAAACCGTAAACAACAACAAAGGGAAACAACAACAAAACAAACGCGGGTAAGGAATTATCTTTATACACTAATTGCTTTATTCCTAGTAGAAGTGCGTGGGCTGGTTATTAGCGCTTCGTGGGTTTCATCCACATCCCTCACTGAAACCCTCTAGTATCGTTCCTGTAATGTCCCTGAAGCAGTTCGAGGTGTTTCAGTGAAGCTCAAATGAGTTTTCTGTGACTTTATGGTCATTTGTGGCATTTTATAGTCTATACCACGCGGTGCCTTATTTCATGTTACTCATACAAGAGATTGTCTAATTCTCAGCTCTGCAGCTACAATTGACTAGAATCATTATTAGGTTTATTACAATTGTCATGAACAATCAAATACGTTTCCATCGGGTTGCCATGATTTCCATCTGCGCGTAAAGACGCATCATATTAATGTCGCAAAACTTAATAACTTCATTAATGCAGATTGTTCCTCCCCGGTTTCACCGCTAAAAAGGCAGTTTGACTTGTGTCCATCAACGCAGACGATTCAGAGCACCAATGGCTGTTTTCAAACAGCCAATTAGATTTGGTTTGATGCACCGGAAAAACAGAGTTAACCCGATAATCAATTTCACTTTTTGTGATGGCGGCGTTTCCTGCTGTCATGCTTTAACAATCAGATCAACATCACAAAGGGATTTATTGGATGAATGGTGAGGAGAATCAGAAATGATTGCAGCGATTATCTCTTCATGACAGCTCATTGTTGCTCCCTGCACACCAAAGACAGTGTGAAAGTGTGTGTGTGTGTGTGTGTGTGTGTGTGTGTGCTAGATAAAGGAGGGGAGGGAGGAGGGGAGAAAGAGAGAGAGAGAGATTAAAGTTGGGAGTCTCAGTGTGACACCATGCAATTAAAAGTGAAACACTGCTGCAAAGGAGCAATATTTGTGGACTCACATTAACGAGGTAATGTTAATTAATAGCAAGTCAATCAGCAGGGAAGCATTAGATGTGATCAGAGGGAGTGTGGAGGGCCCCCACAGTGAGTCGACCTCGGGCCAAAACAAAGCTCAGATCCACAAAGAAGTGAATTATATGAAAATGAAAAGATGACGTAAGGACGCGCTAACATCATTTGATGTTCAACTGGAAATTAATTTAGTAGCGGATCCATTTTGGAGTGAAATCGTCTAAATTTATCGAAAAATATTTCGAATATCCAGTCAAACGGGGACTCAGACAACCTGTAAAGAGTCACAGTTCATCATTTTGAGTTTCAGCCAAAAGGCCACATTGCTAAACATCCATCCAGTCTCCTCCACCGCGGCGTGAAACTCGCCTTGAACGCCACTGCCAAAGTGTGGCTGCATCTGTTTGATCAAGACTCTTTCAACATTGGCAGGCAGTCAGTGCTGCTTCACTTCCGCCAACAGGAGGGAGAGAGAGAGAGAGAGAGAGAGAAACTTTTGGGTTCATATAATGCGTTTACATGCTTCACTTGATCATCTCTAAACAGGAGTGTTCCCCCCACGCTGACAGGGTCAAACTGTTCCCATGCGGAGCGTCCAGACCCAGACCCAGGTGTCCAGATTCCACGGGTTAGCAAAGAGCAAGTTTTGTTGTTGGTTTCAGAGGCCAAAGCTTTGTTGTTGTTTTTGTGTGTGTGTGTGTGTGTATGTGTGTGTGTTAGAGGGGATTCAGCTGGTGTCCTTATCTGCCACAAAATGAAAGATGCCACCGACACTTTGTTCTAATTAAGACGGAATAAATCCTCCCTCTGTCTCTCGCTCCCGCTTTGATTTCACTTTCCCTCCCTCTTTGTTTCTGTCTCACATCTTTCTCCCTCTCTCTCTCTCTCTCTCTCTCTCTCTCAACATCTTATTTTCTCCCTTCCTCTCAGTTTCTCCCCCTCCTTCCTCCTCCTCCTCCTCCTCCTCCTCCTCCCTTTTGTCTCTCTCATTCTCTCTCCTCTCTGTGGGACGCCTCTTGCTGTGCTTCTGGTGCTGTTTGTGTCTCACAGCATTTTTGGAACATGCCTCTATGTGGGTGTCTGGAGGAGGTTCCCCCCCGCTGTGAGTGTGTATTAGTGTGCATGCACTGATTGTAACAGAGAGTTTGTGTGTGTGTGTGTGTGTGTGTGTGTGTGTGTGTGAGTGTGTGTGTGCAGGCCTTGGTGCACTCAAACAGGAGATAAGGGCCACGTCGCAGGATGTCACTGATGTTACCATGCATCAGTGACAATGTTGTGGTCTCGCCCCACATCTGTTGTACCTGCGACCAAATTACCACTGAATCATTCGGTGTCTCCCTGCTCTCTGCTCCGGCTCACTTGCTGACAGATGGACCTTCCTTATGGCTCTTGTTTTCTTTCTTTTTTTTATTTTATCACCCTGTGTTGCTTCCAGGGGCCTTTGCCATCCAATACACACCTAAAAGCCACAAGAAAAAAAACCTCCCAGTTGATGTGTGAATCCCACAGTTATTGTTTTGCGGAGGATTTTTGAGAGACAAAGCACTTTTATATTGCTGAAGTCAGTGGTATCGGCCCTTGAGGAAATGAAGTTTTATGGTGTTAACTGCAGCTTGGCAGAGGTGTTTATTATGCAGAGCCATTAACTGGGGCTGTAATTTGGGTGCTTGTTATTGAGCTGATATTTATGATAATTTGGTGGCGCAAGCTAGACCTATTTTACACGAGATGAAAGATATAAAAGTGAGTGTTTATGCATCAAATGTTCAGCGTAATTACTTCAAGACAGAGATGAATGGCTCGGTTTGGAGCACAACTGAATTGTATTAACAGATAACATGTATTTTTCTTTGTGACTATAACATTTAATCATGCATTTTTCTTATTATTATCCGTCGTGTCTGTTTAGAACAGATATCTAAGCTGCTGCTCAGTGAGCCGTGCAGCTGAAAGGCGATATAACCCAAATTGTTGTTTTTTTACACTTTTTTTTCTGTACAGATTAAACGAATGTGAAATAACGCGTTATTTGAGCTTTACAGATTCATGTAGGTAGATTTTGTTACCTTTCGACAGAGCCAGGCTAGCTGTTTACAGCCTTTATGCTAAGCTAAGCTAAATGGCTTCTGGCTGTAACTTCATATTATTTCCTCATCTAAAATGTGGAACTATTCCTTTTAACGTGTAATCTCAGTATGTGGCCAGGAAAAGAAAAACCCTCTTGAAGATGGCCTCTGCCTGACATGACAGCTCTGCTTCAACAGCCTGTTTCTGGAGTCTTTGTTTGCTGGATCCTTATGGTCCTGCTGGTTGCTAGGAGAGATAAAACAACAGGAGCAGATGGCTCCTGGAGGGTTGGTGTCACAGCAGGTGAAGCTAAAAGATGCACACATACAGCAGTTTAATACCAGGGTCGCCTCCTGCTCCGCCTCGCTGCTTCTCCTCTCTCACCTTCCACAGATCTGCGTTCCTCTCTCTGTTGAGTATATTTTTTACAACGAGTTTGTCACAGAAGTGCCGCCATGCTTAAGGGACTGACCGATTGATCACAGACTGGAGAGAGGTCTCTGATCTCATCAGAGCTTAATCATCCAGCCCTCCGATAGTGCCCCCCTTTGCAATTTCTTGCAAGATTACCTATCACATCATACTTATCACACTCTGCTCTCTGATTCTCGTGTCCCTGGTGGCTGCCTCACACTGTACGCTGTGCTTATAAAGCCTTCCTTGCACAGTCATATATTGTGTTTCCTACAACATGTAAGCCATAAAAAAACAATATTATCTTCCCCGCTCTGGCTTTCTAAAAATGTAAAATTGATTTTAAGATTTCATTATATTTTTATATTGCGGCACATATTTTCTCTCCATACTTTGTGAGCTCAGACATCCATAAACTCAACATCCTCAAGATCGGAGATTCAGATCAAAAATCCTGACTGAGCTCAAAGTGACATATAAAGTTCGGGTTGTAAATCATTGTGTCCCTTTTCAAAATGCTTTATTAGCAGCCGCGACAGCATGTGGCTGGTATTGTTTTCACCTTGTGAGTCTGTGTGGTGTTTATATGTCCCGGCCCACATTCGTTTAAGTCACGTATCACTGTATCCCAGTTCGTGGGTGTGGTACTACGTTATTACGAGTACTCATGGGTCAGAAAGTCAACATGTTGACGGACGTCGCAGCTGGTGTGATCCATCACAAGATGGCCTCTTGTTTTTTTGTTGCTTTTTACTCGATTTCTTCTGCACTGTGAATTTCCCCTGACACCACGAGCATCCTCTGCACTTTATAGAGGATGTCCTGATTCTAGACACAGCATACTGTAAACTCCAGAGTGTGTGTATGCTCAACTTGGTGTGTGTCACTGCAATGACACCAACATGCATATTTGTATTGCATTGTGTCGTTTTTATGTTGGTAAACTACATTATTACCACCACTTCCATTTTCTGTAGTACCTTATTTTGTATTTGGATAGTAACCACAGTTTTCAGGCCAGTTCAAACTGACAAGCAGCTCTCACACCAGATTTCTTTCAGTATGTGGACTAATAAGAATTAAAGATTTGGCTGAAATGAAAGGGACTCTCGCCTAATGTTGGTTGACAGTCTTATCATTCCTCAGAGTGCCTCACATGGTCCATTTTCCATGAAGTCTGAAAAGGCTCTATATTCATTTTCAGAGGGGAAGAACAACGTATTGCTTTGCTTTTGTATATATCAAATTAAAAGAGGATCTAATCTATTTTTCTGTAACAGTAATTACTCCTGACTAAATAAACAACGTCTAAGGTTAAAAGTTGGGAAAATGCATCCTCAGGTGTTATTTATTAAGATACTAACATTCAAAAAGTCTGCAGATCTTCTTCTTCAGGTCTGTTTGGGTGTCGTTTGAGCTCATTTGATTGACATAAGGTAACATTATCAGATTGAGCTGATTATCAGATTGTGATTTAAACACTGAAGCCTGATTATTGCACAGAAATATATGACATCATGAGTGAGAAGAGTTCAGATAAAAACTAACTTTGGAAGAAAAGATTGATTAAATGCGTTTTCAGGGACACGTTTTCATTCTTTCAACCAAGAACTACCCTATTAAAATAGTCCAAACTGTCATTTTTGTCAGTTTTTCCTCACGGGATCAGTCACTGCTTAAAATGTTGCTGTTATCTAATTTGAGAATGAAACTCGTCAGTTCCAGGCCACTTGTTTGGCCTCCCATCGCCTCAGCAGCAGATGCTCGCCCTGCTGTGCCCTGCCTGCAACACACAGCCATGTATAATACAGGTTCTGGCAGGAGGCTGTGATGTTCGCGGAGATTGTTTATCACACACAAGAGACTGTGCTTAAAACCCAGAATCCCACCCAGTGTGCTCCATTATCGTCCCCATCCTGTGTCTCCTCAAAGGACCACCTGTTAGCGGCACATGAAAGTCAGAGAGAGGAAAACAGGGCACTGCTATGCTGAGATACCCGCTCCCCCTCCGTCACCGCCTGCCTTCTCTTTCTCATGACAGGTCTATTCAGGCCTTAGATTTGATGAGGTTGACGCATGGTGCCTTCACTTTGTGTGGAGGCGTGGCATCTTTTCTTTTATGTCTGGAAAATTAATTTTTTGAAGGGTCATATCGCTGTGGTGTTGCTTAGCTTCTGCCATTATCTCCACCCCAGTTGATTCTACTTCTGCAAACATTTAGACTGTTAATCCTAAATGAGATCAGCAGGTACCGACAAGAAATGGACGGATCTGCTTTTTCTTCTTCTGATTCCCAAGACCAAAGAAAAATCTCCTGAATCTTGTTCACATTAAAGGAATATTCCACTGAAAACCCATCTCAGTATTTGATACTGAAAGGGTACATTTTCTTTAGGTATTTCTATAAAGGAATAGTTACAGATTTTAGGAGATTTACTTGAGAATAACGATACCTCTCTCATCTCTGTACAGTAAACATGAAGCCGGAGCTGGTAATCTGTTTGATGTCGTTGAAGGCGGGGTGAAGGGTCAGCCGCCGTAGAGAGTGGCGACACGCAATATTGTTTAAATATGGAGATAACGTTTCACATATTCAAACTGTCTCTCCTGGAAGGCATTCATGTATTTTTGTTCACACAAAAAGTGACAGAAATGGTAACGAATGAAAAGAGAGCTCGAAGTTCAAACCCAGCTTACTTTCTCACCTCCACACAGCTGACCAATCCGCTGACCAATTTCCCACTGTTCCCAGTTGTTTTGCTAAGCTAAGCAAACCAGCGGCTTCATATTTTTGTACAAACTTCAAAGTGGCATCAATCTTCTCGTCTAACTCACGGCAAGCATATTTCCAAAAAATATCAAACTATTCCTTTAATAGATAGGCGATGCGATCCCTGAGGCAATCCTCCATCAACACTGCCCCACCCCGCAGTTCAGCTTGGATGTTTTCTTTGTCTTCTTACTAAATTACCCGTACAGCACCTCATGTGTCAAACAGACAGAGCGTTATCCCGGCTAAACACTTTGTGCACGACACGGCCGATTGCCCTCCCCCCTGACACTCTAAAGGCCTGTTCGGAGATAAAGGTCTCACCTCAGCAGCCAGCCTCACACTCTTGTTTGCAAACTGCACAGCTGGTCGAACTCCCAGAGGCCAGCCGGACCAGTCTGCCTCTAAGTCCCCCGGGGCGCTGCCTGCACTCGCACTGCAAATTTCCCCCGACAGCTTCCTCTCCGCACACACAACCTGCCGCCTGGGTTCTGTTTTTAGAAACAACTAAATAACCCACTGTAAACCCGAGGGTGTGTGTTTTCAACTTGGTGTGTGTCAGTGTGATGAAAGAGCAGAGACCTTATCAACCCCCCTAACTCCACCTCACCAACACACACACACACCATCACCAGCAGCTCAATACTTCTCCCTTATTGATTTTCTGTATGCCCTGCACCGCCGTTTGTCTTTTAACACAAAGGAGTCGCCTGCCACAGCACCATAATGGCGTTGTGTGCGTCTGTGCCGATGGATTGTCTCAGCATATTAAAGTGGAGGACAAAACAAACCAAATCATATTCAGAAACAACGCCACGACCTGTCATCTTACATGACATGACAGAGTTTTTAAACTGAGGAGAGCCGGTGTTCTCATATCTAGTGTGGGCTGTTGTGAATAAAAGTGGCAGAAAATTGGGCTGCTCAATAATTGAATATTTTATTTGAGATTGCTGTGAACTTCAGTGCAAGTCAGTCAAGATTAAAACATGTCACACAACTCTTTTTTTCAGTACACCATGATTTATTCACCTTACCGGATTATTTCAGCTGTCACGCCTTCATCAGGGTGGTGTCTGAGGTTAGTTCAGGCTTTCTTATATACAGTCCATTACATATAATGTGACTGAGAGATCAGCTTAGATGCTAAGTGTACAAAACATTATCATCGTCATCTTGCACAAAATACCACATTTGCTCTTCGTGGATAAAGAAAATATAATTAAAAAGAAATATAAATATCTCCAAAACATTTAATTTTACCACCATCCTTTCAGAATATTCCTTAAAAATCTTTCATTGTAACTCATCAATGGGTAAAAAGGAAAACACATAATACCACAGTGAAAATAGATGATGATAGCAAATGAGGATGATAAACTGATCAATATTCTGTATATAAGGACCCAGAAACAACCTCAGACTCCCCGATGAAGGCAATATAAAAGTTGAAAAGTCGAATAGTGTTGTATCTGGATGATTGTCATGGTAGTGTTTATCAAGAATCTACCTATTTGATAAGATAAGATAATATAAAATAATCCTTTATGAATCCCTCAGCGGGGAAATTTGCATTGTTATAGCAGCATACGTAATAGCAGAGACATAAGTAAGAAAAATCAAGATATCATAAATAAAAATAATAAAGACCGAACAACTATAATTTACAAATTTATAAATTCACAGAACGAATAAAAAAGGTATTACTAAATTGTTTTACTAGATTCTACATGAATGATTTCAAAATCTGAATGATTTCAAGCAATTTAGACAAAAAGAACTAAGGTTTTTGTTTAATATGTGTAGAGTTTAATGCATATAAGTTCAGTTTAATGTTGACATTTATATATTGTGACACTGGAAAAATACTCTCATACTTTCAATGTACTGATATTTGGATTTATAGCCATATTGTCTTTGTGGCTTGCTTATGCTATACTGGCTCAAAATACATGTTCAACTAAATGTCATTGTGAATGCAAATAAACCTTCAGTGACATTAAATCACAATTTAAATTGAGCCTGGCTGAAATGCAGCTTGGACCCTCATGATGGGAATAAAAAAAGGGAAAATGCTTCCACTCCAGTGCTTTGTACGTTTGGACAAGCAGCCAGGCCGTTAATGCAGATACACAGAGCCTCATATTTCAGTTCAGTCACACCTCACAGATATGTTGACTTTTGTAATGAAAGGTACGGTTGGAGGGCTCTCGAGACCACTGAATAGACAGCAATGAAGGATGTGCACAGTGCAGCATCTCATATTGAGTAAGGCGTGAAGGTACAGGAATGAAGGCTGGGAAGTCATTTCTAAAAAGGAGCACACGCGTCCGTCCATCTCTTTATCGCCTCCTCAAACCCACCAAGTCCAGATAGATGGGCCCACTCAAGAGGCTGAGAGTGATGGAGTCTGAATTTGTAGGACGGCTGATGGGAGAATGAATGCAGCAGGACGGTGGAGACATCACGAAACGTGAGAACGTGAGGTGTCCGCATTACATGCTGAAGCTGAAAAAGCTTTTGATTTTCTATTGATATAAAGTGTGCATACATACTGTAACCTACATGAAAAGTCTACAGCCAAGCTTACGGCTCTGTAAGGCTGTACGAAGGCACTGTGCTGCACAATGACCATGCTAACATGCTGATGTTCAGCAGGAATTATGTGCACCATGTTCACCATCGTAGTTAACATGCTAACATTTGATAATTAGCACTTAATAACAGATGAGGCTGATGGGAATGTCATTAGTTTTGCGTGTATTTGTTCATAAATCAAAGTAGTGTACAAACTGAAAGTTAGAAAGTCAGAGGATCACCAAACTGATGACAATTCATCCTGAGGGGGGCGTGAAATTACACGGCAATGCATCTGATAGTTGTTGAGATATTTCAGTCTGAACCAAAGTGGTGGACCAACCAACCGATCAACAGACCAACACTGACACCTCTAAAGCCGCCAGCATGGCTAAAATTGTCCAATAGATGCGACATGATTAAAAACAATTAGAAATGCCAATGGATTTAGAGGGTTTAAAGGAATGCGGCAGTGAAAATCCTTCTTTTGAGTATCAAACATCTGAAAAGTTTGTAGTTTGCGTCATGCTCAGGATGGCAAGCTAGCTGCTAACAGGTACAATGGATTCCAATGGCAACCCGCAGACACACAACAAGATAGAAACTCATGTCAAAGCATCAAGAAAAACTCAAAACCACATAATAAATCGCTAAATATGTTGGATAGCCCCTCATGGAAACATGGCTTTGTTGTGGCAAAGAAGAGGATAATGCTGAAGGACAGGCAGTGGGTGTTTGATACTCAGAAAATAGAGAATAGAAAGTCATTCTTTAAGAAGGCACCTGAAGGTTTTAGCCATGAATCGTAAAGCCTACTTGTTTTGTCTGTCCAACAGTCCAAAACCCTAAAATATTCAGTTTATATATAATGTTGATTATATAAGACAAAGAAAAGCATCAAATCCTTGACTAATCAATGAATTTACTCATCGTTCAAGCTCAGATTGGATGTATTAGATATAATCCTTCAAAACCACCAGATTGTTTTGATGAACAATCACATAAAATCCACCTTAAGTTTCAGCGTCTGTTATTTGAATCGAATTACAAGCAGAAGGTTTGCCGTACTGAGATGTGTCTTCTCTTCCCAGCAGGTGGCGTTGTGCTTTGCAGACAATGGCTCTCTCCTGGAGTCTCCTCCTGGCGGTCTTGTTTGCCACCCTGGTACTGTCACACAGCGCTGAGCCCGGAGCCCCTCACGGCAAGAGGAGACAGGCACAGACCTCATCAGGTGGCAGCAACACCCTACAGCACCCTCTGCAAGGTCTACAGGGCCACCGTTACAGCAGGGAACGTGGAGGGCACGGGGGCCATGGGGCCCGCGCTGCCAAAGGTGGAGCCGGGCTGCTCTCCCACAGGCCCCTGCACCCCCTGGCCAGGCCTGAGGACGATGGGACGGGCCTGGAGAGTTTGAGCCCAGTGAGACTGGAGATGGGCCCGGGCAGGGACAGAGACAGAGTTCGAATGAGTATGAAGAGTCCATCCCAGACCCGGGAAAACGACCTTCTGGGGACGCGCAAAGGAAGGGGGCACGGACACGGGCACGGACACCATTTTGAGCACAGGAGACAAGGGAGTCGTCGTGAGAAGGGGCGGCATGGAAAAGGTGAGCTGTCAACTGATCCTCCTCCTGACAAATGATCCACAACTGCTGTGTTTTACAGTGTCGGACAAGCAAGAAGACATTTTGACATGTGTACAGATATAAATAATAAACCGTTCGCTCGCTGTCATACTGTTGTGTTATACTGCGACACTTGAATAGAACTCATATCATTGATGAAATTACATTTTAAAAACAGCAACATCTCGATCCATCGACAATGTCCTGCATTTAATATTAAACAGTTTCTACAGAGCAAATCGTTCCTGTGAAAACTGTTGACAGTCTGTTGTTGTTGAATGTTTTTAAATTTGAGTTTTTAATCCTGTGAGCACCACAGATGAAAGTCATCAAAACCTGGAGTTCAGGCTTGACCTTGGAAAAAGTAGTTGACACAACAATCTCATCAAGGTCCATTTAGCTTTGGATCGTATCCCACAGTCTTCCTCAGCACATGAAGTTTGCCCAGTTTTCATTGAATTTTAGATGTTCAAATTTCCATTTTCATCTTTTAAGCTAGCGTTGATGAGAAGTCCTGAAAGTGCTAAACGTCTACAATTCCATGGCGACCAGACAAAGTCCATCGGCTGAGGAGGATCATTTGATACAATCAAAAGCTACTAAATGGACCTTGTGGGGAGTTTTTTTTTTGTAGTTTGGATGAACTCATATTCACAGAACATTTAGGAATGACAGATCTTATCAGTTAACTGGCTGGACGTAACCTTCCCACTTCATTAACTCTTTATTAATGGTTTGGCTACATTAGATTTATTTTTGTGTGAGGACGCATCAGTTTTGGTATTTTCTTTCTTGTCTGTCCAGGGTTTCTTCCTGAGCCTGAGCTCAGCTCTGCGTTCAAGGACAGAGATCTGTTCGAGGATCCTCCCTCCTCTGCTGCCTCCCCCTCCCTCATTGTGACCCCGCCCAGTGACCCCCCCTCCCCCATCGCCGCCGTCTTTGGCTCCGGCTCCTCCATGGTTACCACGGTGATGAACGAGCATCCCCCAACGTTGCCCCCGGCCTCCACCAAACCCCAGGTAACCCCAACGAAACCCAAGTACTTATTAAAGGCTGCGTCTGTTGTGCCTCAGTGTGATCCCAGTGTGTGGAGGAAATAGAGCGAAAATGGGCCCCATTACTGCCGTTATGCTGCCGCAAACCTCATAGCTCATCTTGGAAATGACACTCTCTACAGCGTGAACCTGAAAGTGCTGCTCGTGAAAAAAAATATCCTCCAGCAGGCCAAACTCTACCGGCTCTCGGTCACAGCGTGTATGATAAATACGGCCACATTCTGTATAATAAAACTACGCCTCTGGGATCAAAATCACGCAGTTCAGAGTCCAGCAGCACATTTTCTATAACTACCTTCCTGTTCCTTTATTAGAAACCACGGCAGGACAAAATGTATGTGAGCACGGAGAGTCCTTTTTGTGTCCGACTGCGGGCACATGCACTGAAGAATCTGCAGGAGCGCGTGGGGCACCACTCACCACCTGTCACATTCACCCAGCAGGATGCTTCAACAGTATTCATAAACACGCATTTATAAAGGGAAAAAAGGCCTCCTTCAATCTTGGAACCGTTACAAATGAGACTCTTTAAGACAAGATGCTACCTGATGTCAATAGATACTCAGCCAGTGCCCACTTCATGAAAGCGTTTACATTTTATCACAGCTGCTGTTACAAACAACCCAACAGCTTGTAGGGCGTTCGTGGGAAAAACTGCTTTAGTTGCAGGATCTCCGACACTGTTTGATTGACAGTTGTTTTGTTGGGGGAGTGCAGTTCAAGACAACACAGTGAACATGTTGCTGGAAAAAAAAATCTCATGGATTATATTTAAACTTGAGATGTTTAACCAGCGGAAAGGACATAAACAAAGAGATACGACCGAATCACTGGACTGAATTTTGATCAAAGACGTTCTTCTGAAAGGAGTCTGATAATTAATCCTCTTGTGAACTCACTCAGCAGAAAAGGTCCAGCTACTAAGATCAATACTATTTTGACAACAGTTAAAAGTGAAGAAGCCTCAGATGAACAATGAAACGTCTTATTCGTTTATTTGATAGGAACAGTTCTCATTGAACAACAGATATAAAATAATAGCTGTAAATGAGCCATAGTTGGCCTTCACCTGTTGACAAGGGAACCCTAAATGTTGCCAATGTTTCTCTTAACTCTTAGAAATGAATCTGATTGTGCTGTAGCAAGAATTAGGAATTAGAAAATACACTCACTTCCAAACATTTAGTCATTTCAACATTGAATGTGGGGTTTGGGGCTCTATATTATATATCATATAACCTGGTCATGAGACTGCCGTAACTATAACACACACCGGCGATGAAGAAACAGATATGTTCAGTTGTCTTGCTAACTTCACATAAATACTTCAGACCCGTAGCCACAAAGGCATTTTTGTTCATATATATTAGGGGCCTTCCACGGTTATCCAGTACAACTCAAAGCGCATTACAGTTACAAAAATGATTCATGTTGAAATTTCTGAGGTTTTAAAAGAAGTCGTGGTGGCTCTGCTCCCTGGTCGGTCTCTGAGTTTGATGTCTGTAGACTGGACCGTCTTGGTCTTCCGCTTACAAGATGTCTGAGAGTCCATGAGTCTTTGTCTTTGCTGTGAGAACAGTCAAATATTATTGGACCACAGAAGAAGAAAGCGAACCGAGGTTCAGTGGCACAAGCATGCGACGAGGCTTTTTAATTAATGTTCGATCTTCTGTTGATGGTTTAATGAGAAGCCGAGCACACGCAGGTAGCCCCCTGCAATTAATCTAATTGATATTTCCATATCGGCGCATTTCCCGAGGCTGAAAGGAAACAAGTATGGATCTGGTTCCATGAAAAGGCTGATTCTTATTTTTTGATGGATGTCTTTCAGGGAACAAGTATTCCTCAGGAGACATCTCAAAGTCTAACATTTCTATTTTGTTTCCTCTGTGTGTGTCAGTCGTAACGTTTTTATGGCTTTTATTGCAGAAAATTATGGCTGAGCAATCCGCCAAGGAGTTATACTTTACAGCAATGTCATCAAACACTCATCTGAATGACGATATTTTACTGAGGTACAATATTTGGATTTATGACACTCTTACCTTTATATGAATTTATGGATCGGTCCAAATGTATCCAACTGACTTTAACTATTTCGGGAGCAGGCAGAAATTGTTTAAACTGTTTAAGTTTTCCATTTGATGTGGAAAACTACACACAAGAAAATGTCCTGAAACATAAAGTGCAAAATAGGGTCATTACACATCAGAGCTGAGGGTAAAGTGTTGGCGTAGTCAGATCACTTGTAACGACGTAACGTCTGAAGCTCCAAGAAGCAGCTTCAGACTGCGACGTTCACTATACTCCACAGTATGAAAGTGACAACGTCCTGCTCTGATAATTCTGTTATTCTCAGAGTCTTAACACAGCTGGGGAAAAACCCCACATTTGTCTTGAGGGAAGTGCAACAGTAAAGACCGTGGTATCAGAGAAATTAAACGGGTTTAACAGTGTGCTCGGATAAGTTTGTGACAATCTGCCTTTTTAAAGATGTGATATCAAGAGGAGACATCTTGGGAATGAAAATCAGCTTTAGATTTCTTAGAAACTTTTGATTTTTCTTTTGTTCACATTTTACAGCATGTGGTTCTAGACCAGTGGTTCCCAACTTGGAGGTCCCGACCCCCTTCATGGGTCACCAAAGCTATATATATATATATATATAAAATATAATATACATGCATTTAATTAATTTCTGTGAGTTAGGGTTATTTTAGAAGTTTATATCTACATTGATTTGTTATAAAGCCAGGCTGCGCGGACTATTAAAACATACGCATGACAGTGAAATTAAAAGAAAATCATAATACGGACATAGAAACAAAGAAAATATATGGAGGAATCGTCTGATACGTTGCAATATCCAAAGGAAATAGTTAATTCAGAATTTTCTATTTCTAATTACATGAATTGTACAGTTAATTGTTCAGTGATGTTATTGTTTTTATGCAATGAATATAATGAAATATACATACAAATATTAGAGAAGAAGTAGGCTACTTTTTCCAGTGTCCTACCAGCAGTCAACGGTGGTTTCTTCCAACCATCTTTTAGTTCCCTCAGCTTTGCCAAACCCTGACCAAATAAGCGCAAACTGTTTTTGCAGCAGTCATGTGGGTCATTTTTGGAAGGCAAACAGCTTTTTTTGTCACTTAGATATGAGAATTTGATGAAACTAGGATCAATAACACACCTACAGTGGCAGCACAACAGGAATAATAAAATGTCCACCCACGACTGTTTATCACTTGCGTTAGTTGCCTGCTGCCCTCACTGTGAAATGAAGCCTGTGGTTGTGTGTAATGAACTGTATGTCTCAATCTATATGTATCATCAATACAAATGCTGTGATATGTATTTGTATTCCAGACTGTGGGCAGTCATGTTCTCTGTTACCAATCGATTGGTTTTTAAAGCTCTGCTGCTGTCTATCTGTTGTCTCTGTGAGGACATTTAATGATTCAATGAAGCATCACTGCCGTGTCATCACAACACGAGTAGGACGTGTTTCATTAAGAACACGCTGGACGTGTTTACCCGCAATAACAATAGGAAACACAAGTCAACAAATCAAACCATAGTCGTCTACTGCGGCTGCGGTTTAATTGCTGTCACAGAATTGATCTCTCCGCAGCAGCTCATACGCTGGATTGTGCCAAATTAAGGATTAGTCTTTAATACACATCTTTATATTCTGGTCACAATTGTATTTGAATACATAAATAAATAACATATTTCAAATAATACCGTGGAGGCAGAACTTTACACAGTACGCTGAAACTAATTGTCGATGGGATTAGGTGTTTACAGATCTGCACATCAGCATGTCTGAGCTGTCCTGTGTGGATTTCTTACACAGAACCAGAGTTAAGCCGGTATGCTAATGTAGATTAACAGTTATAAAATGTAAGGTTTCACTTCAAGTCAGGTTTTCTTTTTCAGAGGTCTGGAAGAGGAAAAGGACAAGGAGAGGTGATGCCAACGTTGGACATGGCGCTGTTTGACTGGACAGACTATGAGGACATGAAACCTGTGGACACCTGGCCGTCTTCCAGGAAGAAAGGTAATTGTAATTAATCAACATTAATGTCACTTTCTATGATGACTGGACTTTTGGATGAAGAAACATCTTAATTTCATTGCTCCCTCCTACAGTTTATATATACTGTATATATATTAAACATTAAGTATATTTTATTTTTTTGTAGATGAACAGCTGACTCATATCTGACCTGTGTTGAAATAGTGATGTATGAATTGAATTGGCCTTGAACAATGTAAATACCTTCACCAGATTATAAAAGACATAAAAGCATCATTTCGTGACTGAATGACAAACTACTCGATCTGTTTGGCTGAGGCTGTGTATTGATCGGGCGCCTTTAGGATCAAACTGTTTGTGTTTATTTATTTCTCTTGCTGCAGACAAGAGGCGGAGTAAGAACCTCAGCAGTGGAAATGTGACTGTAGACGCTGATTCCATCGAGCCATGCGACCACCACCTGGACTGTCTCCCAGGTCAGTCTGCATCGCACATGGACCACGCTACAACTCGCTCCAATTCACTATTCTTCTTACAAACGACAGAACTCACATAATGTGACATCAATGTGTGTTTCTTTATACCAAAGGAAAACAACCGGAGACAATTCTCCCTCAGTTGTGGACAGAAAAGTTCTCATACTTGACATTTAACACACCAGAACTTAATAGTAACAGTGCATGTTGTCCTTTGGGTTTGTCCTTGTGAATTAAAGGCCTTGAACACTTCAAAGGTTAAAGTCAAGAAAAAGTGGTTTGATCAGATTTGATTGACAGATTTGATCTGGCTACTTAACCAAACAACCCCACATCTATCACCACATTTTGATTGAAATATTGCCTGAAATAGTCATTTTTGTGTGTTTCATGTGCGTCTTCTACATGCCAATATGACACACGTTAGGTTGTTGAATGTAATGTGCTCGTTCCCTTCAAGGTTCTTGTTGTGACCTGAGACAACATGAGTGTAAACCTCACAACCGAGGCCTCAACAACAAATGCTACGATGACTGCATGTGTGAGGAAGGTGAGCGAGGAGACGGTCGTCAGACTGCGCTACGTGTACAGCGTGGTGTATCACGCTGCACCTCAGTATCACGTAGCACAAAGACATCACTGCTTAAAGGAACAGTTCCACATTTTGGGAAACAGGCGGAGAGTTACATGAGAAGATTGACATCACTCTCATATCTGCCCGTTACAGATGAAGCTAAGGCCAGTTAACAGTCTGAGCAGTTGCCAGGCAACCGGCAGAGACTTCAGGAAGTTACTGGTACTGGCACTGTCAGCGAATTCTCGTTTTTACACTTTGGTTTGTGCACGGATTAAACAAACGGGATATAACGTGTTAATTAGTGAGCTTTAGAGGTGACAGAGCAAGGCTAGCTGTTTCCACCTGTTTCCAGTCTTTGTGCTAAGCTAAGCTAACCTCCAGTTTCATATTTTCTGTGCAGACATGAGAGCGAGTGGTATTAATCTTTTCATCTAACACTCTGCCAGACAGTGAATAAGCTTATATCCCAAAATGTTGAACTTTTGCTTTAATGCAATTCTCCATCATCTTTTCATGTGAAGTTGTGTATTTGAGCCATTTCCCAAGTCTCACTGTTTATAATTAAGATTTTAAAAGTCACTGACTAGTTATGGGTAGGGGTCCCTAGAGTGGCCAAAATTAGTGTCAGACTGACTGTGGTAAACAGAAAATGTCCCAGTGTGAATAAATATATTATGTTTTGAGTTTAGAAATGTGGATTTGATAGATTGTTAACTGTATGTGTCAGTTTTTATAAATATATAAAAGTGCTTAAACACCTCTGATGGGTTTCATGTTACACAAGCTCTTTCATAATGTTGATTTTTGCATTCTTAGCTTCCATAACACGGCAGATTTCACTGTTTATGTATCTCACAACACACACCCACACTTATCTGTTTAATCTATTCAGATAACAGGTTATTTATGACCTTTCAGGGTTTCGCTGTTACGCCAAATTCCACCGGAAGCGGCGTGTGACCAGGAGGAGGGGTCGCTGCGTGGTACCAGAGTCAGTAAGCAGCGACCAAGGAGGCTTCATCACTATCTGAGGAAGAGGAAGTGGAGGACAAGATGGAGGAGGAACAGGAAAAATTACCCCATGACAGAGTAGATAGAACAGCCAAGACATCACGTGACACTGCTGATGGACCGAGTGCTGAAAGGTGACGGCTTGCTGGTTTTTCAACATCTGATCAGTTAAAACAAACTAACAGGTGACTTAAGTGTTTGAATGTTGCATTATGGGATGAGCCACACCTTCTAATCCAGCAAATCACCATCTTTAAGCACTCATTTAGTTCAGTTAAAATCTATCCATCGGTCTTACTTCAGTTTTGATCTCTCCAGCATCACTACGGGAGCATATGTACACGTTGTTAAAAGAAAACATGAAGAGGGGCTTTTCAAAACTCACTCAGTCCACAATGACCCATTTTTAGACAATTTGTTTTAAATTGGTATAAAAGTGAAATCTGTTCATGTTATGTTTGCTGCTGGTTTGGTTTAAATTTGAGCAAAAGCACATTTTGTGAGTTTTGGAAAACCTTTTTCTCAAATGTCTCTCACAGTTTTTCCTGCATCTGATTGTCTCTGTCTTGCAAATCTGAGTCAGACAATGTTTACAAATAATTTTTAGGATTTAATTACTTGTGCTTGGAGTCCCAAATGGGACTGCTTTACTGCTTTACGATCATTCAAATTGAGTCAAGTAAGATGTCACTCACAGAAATTACTTTGAAATAGTTTCTGTGTGAGATCTCCGCTGCATTTTGTTTCTAAGAATTATTTGTAAATGCTATTTGAACCCAGTCTGCTGTCCTGTATTGTAAATATGAATGTGTTTGAATTGCCAACAACTTTTCGTTAAATTGACACCACTTCTCTTCAAATGTACTTAACAGTAGAATGAAAAACAAAGATGCTTGTTTGACGTTCCTTTTACATGTCTTAATATATGTTTTTATTTATACTGTACTTAAACACACGTTTGTCTATATATTGTGTTTTCTCTTTTGTTTTCATGATTAAACACTTACTAGGATAAACTTTTTGTGGTGTAAATCTGCTTGTATTTGCATCACTGACCTTCATCTACGTCAGACATGACGTGTCTCTAATGTTTGTTTTTAACCCTAAAACCAAAGTTTTAGACCCCCCCCCCCCAAAAAATATATATTTTTTTATTTCTACATATATAGACAATATCCTATTGTAATATATATCACAATAACAGTCTCTTAATACTAAAAACACGTTTATGAGGACATGTCTTTAGTGGGGAGAAAGATCCTTTACTTCAGTAAAAGCACCAATACAATGATGTAAAAATACTCCAGAGGTATTATCAGCAAAATGTACTTAAAAGTTCAAGTACTCGTTTCGTTACTGATATATTTTATAATACATAATATTAGATTGTTAATACTGATTCATCAATGTGAAAGCAGCATTTTACTGTTTGAGGTGAGGTGAAACTACTTCATATACAGTGTCGCAGTTTAATTCAGTGGTTCCCAACCTAGAGGGCGGGCCTCTCCAAGGGGTCACAAGATAAGTCTGGGAGGTCATGAGTTGATAAATGGGGTTGGAAAGAAGAAAATACAAAGTCACAGTTCTTTAAATGAAAACAGTTTAGAAATGAAATCGCTTTGGTGGAACTGCTAACAACAAGAGGCTGAACTGGAGTCAGTGCGTTGTCATTTTTAAGCCCATTTTAGGTGTTTTTTTTTATGAAAGATTTAATCTGAAAAGTAGCTGTCAAATAATCTGGTGGAGTAAAACATACAGTTCCCTCTGAAATGCAGTAGACTATAAGTATAAAGAAGCATACAATGGAAATACTCAAGTGAGCGATTATCTAAAAATTGTACTTGTAATCAGTTACTTTCAGAGCATGTGGCTGGACTCAGGAGGTAGATGAAGAAGAAGGGCGATAGGTTTAATCTTGTCTTGTTTCCTTCCTTCATTTTCTAAGAATTTGGTTGAGCAAGAGAAGAGAAATTCTTAAGAAGAATTACAATAATGATTTTGTCACATAAACCATTTCCAAACTCATAATCTTTTCGTGAAAATTAAGATTTTTGAGTCTGTAATAAGGCGCCATCGATCACCATGTTGTGGAATAAAGGCTGCAATCTTTCAAGCTCATCATCTCCCGACTATCCTGAACTGTCTCAGAACCATTTATCGCGAAGCTTATGACACATTAGATCAAGTGCAAGCAATAACATTCAGCGCGTCTCTGTTCTCAACACACAAGACCTCTGAAAATCTATCTGATCAATATTTGATTTGACGGAGAAAGTAAGACTCATTTTTCTTTCCTAACCACCAGCTCAGTCGGACTGTGATTGTGCCATCCTGATTTACGGTCACAGAATAAAAGCAGTAGTGATGTATTTTTAATAGTTACCTCTGACAGAGTGCCCCTGTTGAAACCTGGCCAGCAGCCAGCCAAGTGATAGATTACACGGAGCCACATCCCGGCAGAGCTGCAGCTTCACATCACCAGCACCACAAAGGCACTTCCACCTTTCTTAAGGCTTCCTTGAAGTAATTAATTACCAAAGTTACAATTTTAACCCTACTTTTCAAGATCAGGGCACTCTCCAAAGGACACAGGTGTAAAAGTGACATATTTACATATGAGTAAAAACAAAACAACAGCCTCAGAGACAATAAAACAGACCATTAATCATGAAAATAGATAAAAAATGTATAGAAAAGAAGAGTAGAAGAGGAATGTTTGAACACAATCTGTGCTCTAGCATCACTTCGCTTGTCAAGTCTGTCACATGCAAAAAGGATCATTTATTTGCAACTACATTAGTTCCTCTGATGGTTAAAGACATTACAGCTCAAATCAAATAACGTGTCCCACATTCGTCACTCTGCAATCTCATTTTGACCCTCATATACATACAAACGCACTCTGGCTCTGACGTGTTTGAAAGCAAAAATACTTAAATTAGAGGGAAAAAACGGTCAGGGTTCACGCTGGATATGGGAGTTCAGTGGCCATCTGCCATGCCAGAGACATTAAACGGACTTTAAGGTATAAGAGGACAGAAGCATGAAGGAATTAGTCAGACTTGTAGAACAAAAAATCACCAAGAAGGCGTCTTACATAAGCATCGTAAAGGCTCGGCAGCTGCTCTCGTCCACATTGACGTACAACGAGTTCAAGGGTTAAATGAGTTAAATGTGAGGAACCCAGAAGTAACAAATAGTTGATGACTCTGAGCGTTTAGAAAAGTGAGAGGTGAAGAACCAAAGTGAAAAGGAGAAAGAGACCATGTTCATCTGTGGTACATGTTTTTATGGATACATGAACAAGGAGTTTGAGCGTGCAACTTTATTCATGACCTTGGATACAACTCAAGGACTACTTACTGGCTTTTTTTACGGAGATTTGAAAAGCATCAGTGGAGGGAGTCTGCTCAGTCGTCGTGATGTGACCCGAGGATGGAACTTCAGTCACATAATAACAGGTGAGAGTATGATTAGATGAGAGAATATGATTAACAGGTGAGAGGAAGATGGAGGAATAAAGGTGTTTCTGAAGAGATAAATGAGGTATTTTACTAAAAACTGAAGTATTTTTCTTTCTCTGTTCTGTTGGATTGGAGGGTATGTGTGTTCTTTGAAGTGAGATGGAACTAAGCAAAAGAAAGGATCACATACTGTATATATGTGTGACATTACTGCAACTTGGGTCTTATTGTCCCAATTTTGGTGTTCATTATTATCAGTCATGTTTTGCATCGTACTCACCAAGTAATTGCTGAAATCTGATTATCCCTAACCCTAACCCGTTGAAGATAAAACAAGAACAAATTTTGACGATGGCACAAGACAGAAAGTCAGGACAGGTGGTCACTAGAAATCAATAGAAGTCGTCCTCTGGGGATCATGAATCCATACTAGATTTCACGACACACTGAGCAGTAGAAAATAGATAGAGGATCTTTCTGTAGAACAAAGCGTTGGTTGGATGGATGGACACAAATCTAATTACATTTCTAAATGCCACAACAAGCTGTCAAAGGACACCATAACTGCAGAGCACCAGTCTGAAAATTGAGATAATTTGATCAACTGTGAAGTCAGTCCACGTCAATCTGACACGAACAACCTAATCTATCTTTATTTTTGCTCAGCTTCAACAGAAACACTCATTTGTCCAGAGAGGCTCGGTGAAAAAACTTTCAGCGGCCTGAAGGAGAAGTTGTTGGGGGACAAAGTGCGACATCAATCATTCATATCGCACATTTTTTCACATACTGTAGTTACTTCTGGGCTACATGTCTGTTGAGGCTGCTGTGAAGAAATGTTGTATATCTGCCTCAATTACTAGATGTAAGATGGATTTGAACACCGAATCAAAAATATGATTCTATGACTCTCTTACCTGTAAGGGTCAACATTCAAATCCTTACATTTATCACACCAAATACATGGAAAACTAAAGACATTCCCATCAGCCTCATCTGTACTTTGTGTATTAGCAAATGTTAGCATGCTAACATGGTAGCATGGTAAACTTTATACCCGCTAAACATCAGCATGTTAGCATTGGGAGTGTGAGAGCATGTTAGCTTGTCCATTCTGTTGCTGTGCAACAAACAAACTGTGAATCATATCTTCATTCAAATTAAAAATTGTCAAAGGTTAGTTTCTTTAATGGCTTTCTATTTTTTTATTAATATTATAAATGATGAAGAGCTACAAGGTCCATATATTGTTTTCGGGATGTGGTGTTTTGCATGCCATGTTAATGTTAACTGATGAGTAAAACTTTTTTTTTAATGTTCAAGCAGACACACTTCATTCCTGATCATTCATAGTGAACCACTGGAGGAACACCAAACTCACTGAGAGCTGGAAATAAAATAAAACAACTGTGACCAGTGTCATGCGTGTGTGGTTTCTTCCTTCTTGAGAGACTGAGGGCTGGTGCAGAGAAGGAGGAGGAGGAGGAGGAAGGAGGAGGAAGGAGGAGGGAGCGAGTCACATGGGAAACAGTCAGCATGCTGTCACATGGTTTGTGTTTGCAGGCTGAGCTGAGGGGAGGAGGAGTTTTGGAGAGAAGTTTGTGTAAGAGAAAACCTGCAGTATTCTTTCATGTAGCTGCCTCAACAAGTAGAGGTGCTTTGAACAAACAGCCTGTTATGGAAATCCCTGCCATAAATCTAAAAGTGAGTTTGCAGTTTTACTTGTTTTACTAATGTGGGTGGTAGCTTGTGTTTGTACAGCGTTTAACTTAACAAAGACTGGTGTTAAATGATGTTATGATGTCAACTTTGTTGCTCAGTTCTCATGGGTAATTCCTCTGTGTGGCAACTACCTGCCTCAGACACAGATCACAGTAAACTAGTGAAATGTTGGTGGTGTAAAGTTATAGCCTCCAAACACGTGTTAATGTGCATTTAAGATCGTAGAGTGTACAGTTACGTTCTCATGTAATGTGCAGCAGGCTTATGGACAGAGTAAATAACATTATTGGATGTTTGAAACACAAACGTAGTGATGAATCTGCTCATTATATGAGATATTAACAAGGTAAATGTGTGTGCAGCTTTGGTAAAGATCCAACTAAAACTGATTTACAGTGAATTTGTCACTGGACATGGAAAGAAAAGTGTTTATTTGTCACATGAACCACACTACTACACACTACTAGACTAAAGACAACTAGGCTCAAATGGTTCAAAAGCAGTTTGAACAACTCTTATTCAAAGCTCAGAAACTTTGACTTAAACACTTAAGGAGCACTTGGAAAATGAGAAATTTTCTGGTTCATAATTTGGGCTAAAAAAATGTTCCAAGAAAGGAGCCATGAAATCAGTCACGCTGCTTGCCAGATGATCACAGGTTTTATGTTCAGTTCTGTGACTTTGACGTTTGCGAGCTCACATAGATTCAACAAGGGCTGCGTCTAATGGTTGTTTTCAGTATCAATTAAACTATAAACTACTTTTTCCAATTAATTAAATAACTGTTTAGTACAAGGTGACACCTTGTATGCACAACCAGCTTCCAAACTCCAAAGAGATTCAGATTACAAATGATATAAAACAGAGAAATCAACACATCCTCACTGTGGAGAAGCTGGAGCCTCTCAATGTTTGGAGTTTTTAATTGATAAATGATTGGTGGAGTAACTGTAGACTGGACTGTCCTGGACCACAGGGAAAGTATTAAAAAGGTCCTTAACAATCTTATATTTCTTTCTCTAACTCTTGTCTCTTGTTCTCTACACAGGCCATAGTCCTGGTGCACTGGCTGCTTACAATATGGTGAGTGCGAGCTCAGGTTTTTTTTTTTTTTCACAAACCTGAGGAATTTCTCTCCTCTTCTGGCACACACACACACACACACACACACACACACACACACACACACACACACATTCACACAGAGACTCACAGTCTTGATTCAGGCCTACTCTTCAGCCTCCTCGTCTCATGTGTAATCAAACATCACTCTTGAACTGTGACTCTGGTCTTGTGTGTTTGCTGTAGGGGATGCATGGCGTGGCTGCCTGCCTCCTTTGCTTGGGGGAACTTCAGCGTTTTAGCTGTCGGGGTCTGGGCCATTGCACAGAGGGACTCGATCGATGCTGTGCTCATGGTGAGTCCTTGCCTTGATTCCTCCACGCAGGCTGCAATCTTAACATCATGTGACACGTACAGCAGTCTAACTATAGGCGCAGCAGTGCGTATCCGTGCTAACCTATTTGTCTGTGGAATCTGGGACAATCTGTGAGCATCGCTTTGAGAAAGATAGCCTTCCCTTAATTCAGCATTCAGAGTACAGTAGCTGTGGCTTTCATGGTGAGATCAGTTTACTGCACCAGGGGCCTGAAGTGTTAGGCCAGTCTTAATTCTGCTTTTAGATTAGTCTAATGCAACTCCGACTGTTTCACAAAAATGAAGACTGACTTATTTTAAGTCTAAAACGTTAGCCACCCTACCCTAACTCTGAACTCATGTTTGAAATGACAAAAACCTGCTGGAAGTATACAGCAGTGACTCAGTCATTTTCGTTTGTCCTAAGAAGAAGCTGTCCTGAGCCACAAGTGTTGGAGTTTTGACCTCTTCAGACTGTGTATGTCCCTGCTCTGCTTCTACCTGACTCTGACGATGAGTTAGCAGAAGTAACAATAAGAGGCTGAGACATTTTAGCTCTGCTGCAGGTCTGCACTGTGGTCAGATTTTATGCCACTGGACTGGAATTACTGGATAAAAAAAAAAAGAAAATTACATTAAAATGTCCGTGTAACTGTTGAGTGAAGGGGTCAGCCGTGTTTTTTATTTTGAAAAAATCTCAATTTACACAGAATTCTTGGCAAATGAGTCCTATTTAAGATAGTCAAGAACTAGACATCGTTGTGCATACATTTAGACGTCCATCTGAAGTCTCACTGTCAAAGTGTCCTCAGGCTGCCACACTGGCTGTAAAGGTGTGTTTGATGCCAAACAAATACACCACAGCTGAGGGTCAATGAGAAGCACCTCAAGAAAAACAAACTATCTGTCCGGAGTCTCTTTCAATGACACTTTTGACAGTAATGGATTCTGACTGTCATTGCCATCGGGAAGTAATCGCAGTGGAGCCTTTTACCTCGTGTCCAGTGTCACTGTTGCTCACACCCAGAGTCCCTCAGGAGAGACTGAGCTGGCCAAAGTGGGAAAAAGAAAGTTGAAAAAATTATTAATGCACATAATTATTTGTGGTTCGTGGTTCCACTTCAAAGTCTCACTCAGTTGTACACGATCTGGGAGATAGTCTGCGTGTCATGTAGCCTGCTGCATGTTTTTTGATTATTAACTCCAGGTTTCACTGTCTCAAGTGTCTCTGAAGTGATTTCAATTTTTTTTGTGTCAACTCATCACATATTTAACTCACATTTCTTTTGTTCCTGGCTCTTAGAGAATTATTTCTCATCCCAAAATATGGATTTGCCTGGCCCAGATAACAAAGGCAATAGAGACAATTCAGCGTTTTCTATTATTTTCTTCTGCACTACCTGTATTTTTCATTCTGACTTCTTAGCACCACTTTGTCCAGATTGTATTTTTTTTTATGTCATTTCTCCTCAGCAAGCTCTTTTCTCAAAATTGGAATTACTTCATTTCCCCGTGGCATAACTAATGTATACAGAGATGTGAAGCACTTTCCACACTGACACCCCGTCTCTGTCCATTAAGACGTCCTTCTCTGTTGTTCTTCTCCTGCAGTTTCTGATGGGGATGGTTGTGACGATATTGACCGACATCATCCATTTTGGGATCTTTTACCCGCTGAGTGACTTCGGAGCCGAAAGGGGAAGGGACGTGTTTCGCTTCAGCGCAGGAATGGCCATCCTCAGCCTGCTGCTCAAACCTGTGTCCTGCTTCTTTGTCTACCAAATGTACCGCGAACGTGGGGGAGATTACAACGTTAACTTTGGTGAGTGCCACAAGATGAGTCAAGCACAGTGACACGCAGACTTTTCAGGAAGTGATGATAGTGACTAGAAGGCTGGTTATGAAGAAGAGCTAGCATTGCACTGATTTTCAGCTCTGATAAAGACATCAATAGGAATTTAAACGCTTCCAAAAATGAGATTCTTACGGTGGAAACTGATGTTATCATCTGCAATTTATTATTAGGAAATCAATTAAGTGTGATCCAATTCCCTTTTGAGAAGCAGATGACACAGAAACCACATAACAAAACAAGGTTTCATTGAGCAAGTACACATTGTGGTATCATCTCAGAACTAGTGAGAAATTATCTATAATATCTGAGGTTTCCTCCTCCCCACACAAACATTATCCCCAGCCCTGAGTGTGACCAAAGCTGGAGGTACGGTGTGATGCATGTGCCCAGGGGCGCTTTGAGATCCTCCCTATGTTGTTTTATGCCGTTTGTCATGAAAGCACAAACTGGGAAGACTCTGTGCTAAACCACTTGCAGATGATTCCTCGGTCAAACTAATTAGTTACAGTCACAAGACATTTCCAATACAGGAAAATATCTGAGTTGCAGTTCGGCCTGGGCGAGGAAATCATTTCTCCACGAGTTGTTTATAACATTTGTGTGTCGTCCTGCCCACCAATTTATAAATTTGTACTGCATGGAACGTATTAGGCTGAAAAACGTATGATCAGCCGTGATAGAAAAATAGCAGAGGATTGATGTGAAAGAAGCAGCGCTGGAGTCTGTCCTTCAGCAGCATGTTTGTCCACTGTATATTTCCAGTTTTTGGTGACGTTATTGACCGTTGAGTATATAGCTCTCTCTCCTCGTGGGCAAACAAATGATAAGTACACTTCTTCCATTGACTGGTCAGGAGATACTCAAGATGTGTTGTTTGATTAACCGTGTGTGGCCATTGATTTTAGGACTCACGCTGCTGAGAGCTTTTCCATCACAAATCCCACCGAGCTGTTACTTCTGCTGGACTCTCAGATTCTTGAAGATGTTGTTCATGGCTTCATCTATATGGATCAAACCAAAAGCGGTTGTATTCATAATTTGAAGTGTAGAATTTGATGGTTTCATGCAGGGATAGAGAGCTTTTATCGCATGTACTCGCTCAGTGTTTGCCTTCTTGAAAAGAACAACAAAGATGATAGAAATAAACCAGGAGTTGGGGTTGTAATTTATTATTAACTGTAATATTACCAGCTGAAATAATAATTTATTACACTGCACACTGGGAAAAGTAATGGAATTTCTTCTGCATTGCGACCAACTCTTGACAAAATACATCTCCTGATTTGACTGGAGAATATATGAATGTTGATGAATCTGCCCTCTCTGTGGTTTCACTTTAACGTCACATACACACAGCAGGTACATCCATTAGACTGTGATTGGCTGCGTGGTGACTGATGAAAGTAGCTAATGTTAGTTTCAGACAATGTGTGTCTTTAATTGCTGCACTGATTGCAAAGCTGCCATTAACATGGTTTCCTGCTGCACAGAGCACTCTGGGAACCAGGCAATCAGGTGCATGTGAGTGAATTGTTGATTCAGGTATTCAGGGATCCCTAAATTTTGATTGGCAGCCCTCTTATGCTGGTTTAAATTACTCTGGTTTTGTGTATTTAGTTTTATTTTTACATTGCTTATTACAATAGAAGCTGTAGGACTGAACAATCACATATTTAACATTAAATTGACAGTTTTCCACCTCCCCTGAACATTCAGGCCTGTCAGGCTTTGGATGTCGAAGCAGCGTGCATGCGAGAGATAGTCGCTATACAAGTTTTAGGGTTGTGGAGTTTCTTTTGTGTAGCTTCTCCAAAACAAAAACAAAAGAGGAAAATTGTAAGAAATAGATTCAACTGTGTGTTTATCTGCTCTAATATAAGCTGCCAACGTTAGCATGCCCAGCTAACTAGCTTACTACCTACAGGTGTGACGTTAACCACCTCCAAGGCTAAGTTAGCTTAGCTTTAGCTAACTTACATTATTTTGTGGTGTTTGAAAAAGCTCAGTTCTCGACTAACACATCCACTTTGTAGTATAAGTGTGGTATCTCGGGTCTTGGTATGCTACTATGTTAGAGTTTAAGGTAATGTTAGCGATTGGATTTGGGGAAGTTTACGCTAAAGCTACCCCTGCTAAACTCATTACCCGAAATTGCACTACATTTGCGCATTGGTTAGTCCTGTCCTGCGTTTTTTTAATAGTAAGTATTCAAACAGTGTCGTGTTAAAACAAAATAATTACTGTAACATTTTTTTCTCGTTATCAAACTGTATTGTAATACTAAGGCTAGCTAGCTACTTTTGCAATACCAAGGACCTAAACTTGGGTCGTATGTCTTTTTTAGCATCATTACATGGCACTGGTTTAGCTTTTCTTATGCATCAAATGCATATTTAAGACCCTTTTGCCGGTTTCAGGAGTCAGCATTTAAAAGTCAGAGTTTTAAACCACCTCACGGCATTAATGTTAATTAGCTAGCTAGTTATAGCTGCAAAAATCTGCCAGCAACAGTTGTCATTTTGAATAAAAAACGAGAATTCTGCTTTTGTTTACGTCTGTTTGAAGTCACGGACCCATTGTGTCATAAATTACCCCAAAGTTTGAAAATATATCACTGTTATCACTGTGAAGTGTTATATGAACTGTGCTAGAATGTAAAGCTCAACAGGCATAGCGACAGTAACTAAGGGAGGGCGGGGCTTAGTAAAGCATGTCCCCTGAATATTCTCAGCTGGTTTGTGGTTACGCATGTGGTCGATTTGACATGTAGTCCTCATGTGTAAAAATTTATCAAAACCTAAATGTGCCTGTTCTTTTCTTTCACGTCGTCATTTCTAACCTCACAATCTGTCTCGCTGCCGCTCTGTCCCGTTGTTTTTTCTTGTGTTGTCTCTTGTGTTTCCTTGTTGTGGTTTGACCATTTTGTCTTGTGTCTCTTCTTGTCTTCTCTCCTCCACTGCTGACCTTTGACCTCTCAGACTTAGAGACCTCTGTGGACAGTCGATGCACTACGGATAGTGCTGACAGTGCCTTTATTGGCCGCCGCTATTGATTCCCGGCTTCTTCCTTTTTACCATTTCTCTTCTCCAATCATCCTCTTCCATCCTCTCCCACACAGGAAGTAAGATTTCAAAAAAGGCTCCAGGACAAAAAAGAAACAGAGTTTTCTTTTTCTTGGTATTTCTCTCTTGTTATTTTGTTGATATTCTGTTGTCCATCTTTCTCTATTTAGTCATTTATATTAATTTATCTTTTAATCTGTCTGTTCCTGCCTCCATCAGTCCTCATTACCCTTCCATACCCGGCTGAATATTTGTCAGTACAGTATGTTTGTTTTGACACCTATGGTATTATATGGGCTTATATGATTCTGCAAGTTTGCATCTATGTATTATTCATATTTTTACTCTCCAGACACCTCATTTGTGTTTGTGTGTTCTGTTTGCATATATTGAAAGCAGAGCTGCATGATGGTGCACATTCTCAAATCAGCCTAATTAAAGTCAACATATTGTTGACTTATAATAGACAATGAATGTGACCTGTTTGAAATGCACACTTTGAGTGAGACAGGTTATTGAAGGTTGGTTGAGCAGCATGATGCAGTTTTCTTTTCAGAATTATTAATGTACTTTCATGCTTTTAAATAACATAAACATCACAGTTGTACAGTATTAATAAAATTAATGTATACTTATGTAAATCATCCAAACCCTCTGCTTGTTTGATTAGCATTAATATGTGCATGTTTGTCACAGTAATAGGACTCTGGGCCATGCAGAGGTAAGCGTGTGCGGCTCTTTGAACTTCCAAAAACACGCCATTGGTATTCTGGCCATGTCAGAGTCAGGGCTGTTTGTTTTTCAGCGTCATAGGGAGTCCTACTAGTCTTTGCATATGGATTATGTCAGTGCCTTCATAGAATTCATTATAAAGCATGTTTACATGAGGTATGATTTGCCAGGGCGGCTCCAAAGAATCCTGGACTATGTATTAAATTATATATTAGACGATTCTGCTCACATGAGAAAGGATGTTTTTCCAGACACATTTTCAGATCATTGATGGCTCCTGTGGCCAACTTCTTCTTAAATTAGCCACAGAACAAGCAGCTTATCAGACAGTAGTGGATGTAAAAAGAGAGTAATAAAATGAGAGGAATTTCAGCACCACAACAGGGTTTTTTATTAAATGTAATTTGCTGTTTTCTTAGTCCATCGTCCGTCAGAGGCAGCGGCGGCTTTACTGTATGTTGGCGAAGGCAGTATTTATCCAGAGGGGGCCAGATGCTCAAGTCAAGATAACAAAGCTGCTCAACTGTGTCATGAATCTGTGTGTGAGGAGAAACGAGTGCGAACCCTTTTTAAAAATCACGAAAAAACGAGTTGTGTAGAAGCTTTTTAAGGGTTCCTTTCTTGTGTTTTAATATGTACATTGCAAGATCCTTGTTTAGTCGCAGTGTTTCTAAGCAGATATGATTATGAATAATATATTTGCATGGCAGGGGTTGTGTGTGTGTGTGTGTGTGTTGAAGACTTTTTGACTTGTCTCTGCAGGTTTCCCCTCTGTATCACGAAACAGAGATGCCTACCAGTCCATCGACCAGCAGGACGAGTCTTCCAGCCCAGCGAATCCCTTCAACCAGGCCCAGGACAGCAAACCAGGAGTCCGCACATACTGAGAGAGCCAGGCGGTGAACAATGCAGTGTTTTCCTCTTGAGAGTTTTTGCAGCAGTAAAGTGCTTAAGGGCAATTTTTACAATTGATTCCACATCGTTCCTTGTTTTTTGTACAGTCGGCCTGCTGCAGATTGCAGCACTGACAACAAATTGAAAACTTTTATTATGATAAATCATTATCTCTGCTTGGGTATTAGAATGAAATATGGCGTAATTAAGCCCATTACATTTTTCCCTCAAAGGTGGTAACGTTTTTTTTGCTGAGCTTGCACATCACTGCTGAATAAACACAGAGGAAACACTGCTCCACCACTCCCATGCTGTGTTACTGTTTACTATTTTTAGTAGAGAGGTTTTGAATGGAACTGTTGTGTCTGCAGCAGTTTACTTTTTTCCAAGTGGGTCTTTTTTTTTTAAACAAATGTGGCACTTACAGACATTCAGAGTCTGTTTCTCTTTGTGATCTGTAAAGTATTACGTTCTCCTTGTATGCAGCATGTAATTATTATTTTCCAATTTAGTCTTTGCTTAAAGCACCGGACAGTTTTTGACACGAGAGAACTGAAGTGAACGTTCATCGTCGTGCCTTAGAAGCTACCTTGTGCCTTTTTGTACATTCTTCAGTAATACGAGCTGTGAAATCCTTCGACTGTTCCAGGTTACAGGGCTGTCTTCTTGTAACTGAGCAGGAAAAGAGCAAGACCTTCATAGTGCAATGCAGCACGCAGACAGGTACTGTTCGTTTGTCTTGATGTTGATTTATGCAAAGTCCATATTAAGAGTATTGTCATATGTGTAACTGTAACTATAAAAAATACATAAAAACATAAAGACTGTTGGAATGGTTAAGTAATGATCAGTTCACTGTGCTTAAATGTTCTCATTTCAAACCATTTTGAATATATCATTCTTATAGTTATTGTCATATTGTCTCTTTCATAATGTAAAACCATTCAATAAATTACCGACCACATGCTGTGCAGCCTCTGATAGCATTTCATCTGTTAAGGACAGTTAATATGAGACAGTTTTTTTTCCATCACAAATGTTAAATGAAGTGTTTTATACATATATATATTGCAAATATAATTTATATATAGATTGTATTTGTCTTCAGTGGTCATTGAACAGTGTGTATTATTGCACATCAACTCTCAGTAGTTTTAGTGTGCAAGTTACACAATGTTGATAGCGGTTAGAGTGTGAGGAAAGCGGACACTGTGGTGGTTTTACTCTGTAAAATCTCTGATTGCATCATTTGGATTCTTTTTTTTTTTTTTTTTTACAGTCAGTTCTCTTAAGAAAGTGTTCCACGTTTTGAGTTCCTGTTTTGAAATCACAACGATGTGCTAACTCTGTCGGCCACATTATGATTATGTGAAATTATCCCTGCTGTTGTACCAGGCGCTCATGAGTCATATATATCATAAGAGGCGCCTGACTTGCTTATATACCTCACGCAATTATACCTTAATTCAGTTATAATGCAATGAGACACATTAGCCTTGACTGTTTTTTGTGATCGAACCATAACAGGTCCACACCCAGTGAGCCTATATGAACCTCCTACGAGATCAAAAGCACATGATGTCCACTTACGGCTCTGTGTGATAACTTGGCAGAAATGCACCCTGTAGGACAAAAAGTCCGAATTTACAACGGCAGTTTGTTGCACTTTTTATGGCAACAAACAAGCATGCGCTGCCTGGTGTGAGAAAGACTTGCAGAAAAGCAACAAGATTGTTTTTGTAATTCATCATAAAAAAATATTCACCAGGAACACTGTATGTATTAATAGGCAATTCTGAGTCTTTAATTTAGCTAAATAATTCTTTACGTCCTATAAGAGACGACTGACAGATCATTTCTGTGAAAAAAGTCCTCATGTAGAGTTTAAAATATTTCTTTATCTTTATATTTCTTGGAGAAATATCAAACATGACATACAGATAAAAAGGTATCTTCTTTTTTTCTCATGCTGGTTCATTTGCTTCAAGGATCCTCCTGAAAAGGTGTGAATGTCCTAAAATAAGGCAGCTGTAGTTGCTTCAGCTTAATGTAGGAGCTGAGGAAGTGTTACTGCTACTGAAATCTAGTTTTCACTGAATAAAGATTGTAACAGAAAAGATGAAAGATGTGGGCTGCATGTTTTCATGGAAATACTGCAGCTGTGCCTTAATCTTGCTCCTGATTTTTCCAGATGTTCTTTTTATGACTGGTCATATTTGTCACATTTTGTTTGGTTTTTTCCAACATGAGAGTGTTTGTTGTTGTCAGGCTTTTTTTCATTTCAAGGTTGCTGCTGATTTGAAATGTAATGCGGCAAGTTGTTTTTTTCCCCCCCTAGAAATAAAGAACATTGTAGAACATTTGTCGAATGAAGTTTCCCAGAAAACACAGACAAACCGTGAGGATTAACATGCCGTTTGCATCTGGGTGCACAGTAATATGAAGCGTTTTGAGACAGACCTCAAGCTTTCAGATTTCTCTCGCTGCGTTCTTCTCTTTTTCTCACATTTCATCTTCACGTCACACACCTGTTTACTCTCACCCAGCTCCTCTCAGAGATCTCTTTATTGCCCTGCTTTTATTTATCCATCCACATTTATCTTCTTGCTTTTTTCCCGTACTCGCCCCCCCACCTTTTTTTTGCACTTCACTGTGCATATTCCCAGAGACATACCACATTCAGTCTTTTCAACGAGTGCCAAAACGTGTCGAAACTCAGCTCAGCCGCAAGGTACAACACACGCTACAACAGCACTTAACTTAAGATGACACAGAAATGTTACAAACGTGAAAAAGCATTCATTTTTCATTCATTTCCTGTCTGCTGCTTCTTGGTTTATAAATACGATACAACAGTAATTAGAGTGATAATGCTGACTGTGCCTGGATTGTAAAAACACCTGGTTCCTCAATAAATGACGTATCAATGATGAAGTATTGAATAGTTCACAGAATAAGACCTTGTAGTCAAGGTTTCCCTGATGGCTTTCATCAGTAACTCTGGTTGGCTTGAATGGTCTATTGTCCTCAAATGTGTGGGCCGCGGAGCCGCGAGCCTTGAGGTAAATCATTTGTTTGTATATAGTGGTGCCTCGTAGGCCTCTTAAAGAAAGCATGAATGGAAATGATGTTACTGCTGCAGCAACAGCAGCAATCTTGTACACACCCATATGCATAAACACAGACTACCACAACAGCTGCATGTTGGACACCTCAGAGTGCAGCCCGATCATCTTGACTTTCTAAATATGAGCAGTAAACACCACGTTCTGCTGTCACTCCATCTGGAGCGAAACAGACAGACTGAACAACATCACCTCAAAAAGTCTTTTCTGCTCATTCTCAGCAATCATTATAAATTGTAGTAATTCATTACAGGAGATTATTAATATGACTCTCAGTAAAAACAAGCGTGGGATGTAAGCTGGATAACTGACTCAGTAACCTTGCAGTTAAAGGACAATTTGGAACAATTTCCTAAAACTTTACAAGTAAGTACCTAATGTGGTTCTATATATGGGAAATTATTATAATATTATTGAATTATCAAAATGAATTAATTCCAATTAATTGCTAGTGTAACTTTTTTTGTCAGTGCACAGCAGATCAGCTGAGCATGAAAACTGTGAAAATGTTTGAATGGAAAACATACAAGTTTCCAACAATATATGAGAGCCTCTCAGGTAAGCTACATTTTCCCTATAATATCATGTATATATATTAATTTGTTATCCAGGAAACTTGCTCGGACATTATTTGGGAACTGTTTGGAGCCTTACTCAGCTACTGTAACTGTCTTAATCAGACTCGTTCTAGGAGCGCCTAAATATTTTTATCCAATTTACTCGTCACTTTTTAAAAGAAACTAAGGACTGAAGATGTATACTAATCTTTGAGTTTCTATAAAGTTAACAAAGTCTCAACCAAAGGAACCAAGGGAGAATTCAGAGGCTACAGAGCCAGTTTGCTCTGATGTATTCACATCTGCAGTATGTTGGTCATTTGCGATACTGCAGTTCAGCCAATAGCAGTCAATAAAACTGGAAGAATCAGACGCGGCGCAGATTGCAAAAACCCAAATATGAAAGTGGAAACAAGTTAATATTTGGTGATTCTAACCGAGTCAGGAAGTCATGCAAGGTAACAGAATTATCTGTTAAAAATATTCACAGTAATCAGTGTGTCATCTCATCATTTCCAACTGAATCCGTTGTGCTTTCTTTACTCTTTCTTTACTTTTGTGAACGTGTCAGGGAGAGGTCTTAATTAACGAGTAATCGGTGCTAATGGTTCATTTGTGTGGAGCTCCTGATCAAAATGAAGAGGAGGAGGGATGTAGGAAGGTGGGGGTGAAGGCGGAGAGGGAGAAGAAAGGAGTAGCTGGTGGAGGAGGTGAAGATGGAGGGGGGAGGTACGGCCAAAGCCCAACAAGCTGTTGATTAATAAGGAGCTGCTGGGCGGCCTCTCCTGAGTCTTGCATGCATGCAGGTTTGACATATCCTCAGGCTCACGCCTGTGATTCCTGTGAGTCAAGGACACGCTCGCTCGCTGCCACCGTCGGTCGATGCAATAAGAGGAACTCAATTTGTCAGCTCTGTTATTACATTAGTGACGATCCCCGGGGAGGTTTTGAAAGACTGTGTGCGCTGCAGGACTGCAGACTTCCAGCACAATAAGAAACGTCTTATTTACAGCATCTCAAAGTGACCAATATTTCTCAAATCAAATTGGCCAATAGATTTTTGTAACGGTATCTATGTTGTTTACTCCTGTGAAAATATATGACAGTGGAAACAACAACTTTGACTCCTTTATAGTTGTAAAATATGACTGTGACTATGAATGTGACTGAGGTAAATAAGACTTTGCCTCATAAGTCATACATCCTTAATTCACCATTTTTATACAACACAGACTATTATTCTCAGTATTTATGTACACTTTTTTTTTTAATCTTATTTGTATTTATTTCTATCATATTATATCTTTGCTATTTTTCTCTCACCAATCCTCTGTTTTCTGTCTTGATTCTCAGAAAACAAGGACTCAGTGTAAACTAGACTTTGAGCCTGAGCCAAAAATATCTTTGCCTACTTAAATCTTTTTAAATAAATAAATGCAAATAGCGTGTTTTCTCCTTGACACACTTCCAGATGTAGGCCAAGAGGACAGGAATAAAAATATGACCCTCAGAGCTGCCGGGGTCAAATGAAAAACCCTTGGCTCTGACTCCCGGGTTAATTATACAGCATGGGGGCAGAGAGTGATAAAGAATATTGACATGCTCTGACTTACGTGTCTCTAATTGAGTTTAGGTCCACAGAAGAAATAATCCCTGGCCTGGATGGGAAGATCTCTGTGAAGAAAGTGATGGGAGTAATAGTCTCCCTATCTTAAACATCTTACTTAACCCAACACCTGCTGCCAGGAGCAAACAAAACTACAAGAAACAGTCATGCTCAAAAGCCCTCAGAGATGTGTGTTCACATGTGAAATTGATTCAGGGATGACATTTTTATGCCTCAAGCACCTCGAGTCTCCCGGGAGGGCTCTCTCAACCCTTGACCTTTTCACACTTCGGCCTCGTGCATCTGTCACCGGTGATAACGGCATCAAAATTGATTCCAATTACCCTCCAGTCCACAGTAGCCAACACAGAAGGGGGCCAGAAAGTCCCTCGCCATTAGGCAAGAGAGCGATTGGTCTTATATGTTGGAAATGAAATGAAACACTGTAAGTAAACACTGGGTGCATTCCTGTATGGAGGCTAGGAAAAGCTGGACTTACGTTAACCTCAACAGTTTAAGTTTACAGTTTACAATGAAGAAGATGGAGATCTGAGGACAGATATTCACAGAGGAGTAAGTATCACAATCTCCAACAAAATCAAAGAGAATACTTGGGCGTAAACAGGATAAACAAACAGGATATAATGTGTTAATTAGTGAGCTTTAGAGGTGCTGGTAGGCAGGTTTAGTTACCTTCGGACAGCGCCAGGCTAGCTGTTTCCCATTGTTTCCAGTCTTTATGCTAAGCTAAGCTAACCCACTGCACAAACATAAGGGTTAAACAGGGGTTAAGCTAAAGTTAACCTGCCACATACTAGGTTAGCTTTCTGTACAGACAGGCCTATAATCTTTTCGGTATATGTGATTTTTGGAACAGGAGATTTTCTGTTCTCTAAAATCCATGTTTTTCTTACAATTTCTGTCCCAGATGTCCAGTTAACTTGTTAATCCTTCTTTCTTTAACACTCCCCTATGCTCATTTTGTTTGAAAGCCACAATCCATAAACCAAATATAACAATCTATTAAAATATATCAAATCTGCCTGTCGTCAGTAAAATCTTGGGACCTACTGCGGTTCTGTATGCAGCATAATTAAGACTCTTAACTGTATTTTCACCCTCATTATATAATCATTTGTGGTTTTATCCTCAATCTGCTCTATTTGCTCTAATTGTATTCTTCTTAATATCATACTCTTTTTTTTTTCTTCAGTGACCCAATTTTTCCATGAACATCATTAAACTTTAATTTAATCTTATCTTTAATGTTTTACGCAGTTGTATGATGAACACTTTAGCATTTAAAGGATGAAGCCTAGGAGGCTTCTTCAACACTGAAACCTGCTGCAAAGTGAATGGAGCAAAGGTGTCTCCTGTGTTAATTGTTGAACAAACGAGGACCATCTCTCTATGAACTTTGCCTCCAAATGTGCCTTAAATGCCTCGAAAAAACAACTTTTGTTTTCGAGTGAAATAACCTTCGAGTTTTTTATTTTTTTACCCCCCCCTCAAGCAGCAGGTGAGGGAGCCCAGCAGAGACTGAGAGAGAGAGAATAATGAACAGTGAACATAGACCAGGTAGTTCAATGAGTGCGGATGATGAATGACCACGGGGAGGGAGTACAGGACCAGAGCAGAGGCACAGCCATTTGTTACTCTGCTGTCACAAATGTATTTTTAATGAATCTGCACCTCTGACTCCTCTGCAGAGCAGGACTGTTCCTTAAGGCCAGCATGACCCCAATATTTCCTGTAAAGCGGCGGTTCTGAACAAACCCATTTTAGCTCCGGCAGTGTAATGTAAATAACCTTCTCCTTCTGAGTGCTGGAGCATCAGTCTCGCTCCTCATTATTGTCCTTATACCTGTGCCGAGAAAAGGGGTCGTTCCCGTCTCCGTGCCGGTAGCAGGTGGGGAGGTTTCACCTTGAATCACTCTCAGCTCTGTGTTTCTCGAAGATGTTGTTTTTCTTGGCAAGAAGACCTTCAAAAAAGCTTTTAGAGTCGGCTACACTATCTCCTGGAATAATTTCAAATTCAAATTTTTCTGGTGATGTATGGCAGCTCCTTTAGATCTCCCTGCCTTTTGCAGCAGCAGGGTAAATACCTTTGTGCTCCACTTCTTGTCAGTTTTAACATGGCATCTGTTTAAAATACTAACATGATTAATTAAGAAGAATATATAGGGGGGGAAATGGAGGAGACGGGAAGTCAGAGAGGAGGAAAGTTACCTGCTGATTTCCTGCAGGGCAAACGCCTTAAAGCATGCTGCTGACACTGATGTGCGATGAAGTCAAGAGGCAGACCAAGAGGAATACATTTCCTACAGCGGTACACAGCGCTTTACTCGGCTGGGATATTGAGGATGAGTGTGGAGTCTATGAGATCGAGGTTAAGCCAAGGCCAGTTACATTCACACACCTCTGTAATTCTAGCTTTTTCCACTTTTTGCACGTCGATGTGGAAACTGCGAGGGGGAAAAAACTGCAGACACCATCCTGGAAAAGACTGCCTCATTTTGGAGGAGACTGATGCATGAGATGCTACACATGACACACATCAAGATGTGACCTGCACTGACACACACATCATTGCATTTACTGTGTTTCCATCTGTGCTGTCACACCGGTTCAACAATCTTCTGTGGAGTCGGACCTGGGCAGTCATCCATCATCAGCCTCCAGCTTCCAAAAAAAATATTTTATGCAAAGAATGGATGCTGCAAAAAAGCAATTCCACACACACACACACACACACACACTGTAGAAAAAAAACACAGCGATAATTCACACTCTCAACATACTTATCATTTTAACAGCCAAAGCACAAACAGAGCAACAAAAGGCAATCCAGGAAGATATTATTCACTCTGTTTTCTCATTAAAGCAGTTCTTGGCTCTTAAATAACACCAACGCTTTTCTTTATGATGATGTTATCTTTCTCCACGTCCGGCTCTGACAGCCGTGAGTCTTTGACCTCCATGTATGTACGTCCAGTTAGTGTCTATCCCGGGGGCTGTTGACAGCTCCCCCACACTGCTGAGAAAATGTTGTGTACAGCATCGGAACAGCAGAGGAAGTCACACACCATCTCGGGCTTGTTATGGTTGAATTAAGTCACATTGCTGCACAGGAGCAGGGAGGAGAGAGGTTGGAGGGGGGCGGGGGACTGAAATCAAATGACATGGTGTTTATGAAGGCATCTCATTGTGGCTGGACGTCTCCGTGGGAACCCTCTGCCGGCCCGGGCGATTGGTCTTGACAGAGCTCTCCCCCGACTCGAGGATCAGCGGGCGGTTGTTCTTGTCTCTGTCTTGGTCTGTGATACAAGTCTGGTTGTTACTGTCAAGACAAAATAAATGAGGTGCTTCACTCAAAAATCCACCACATGAACATTTATGTAATAAATGTTACTATTTTGATGGCTGGTTATATACTATGTTATATACTGCTGCTGCTAAACCTATGGTTGTTATTTAAAGTAACATTTAGGGGTATTTATTTTTACAAATTTGACTGGTGATTTTTTTGTGTAATTGTTGTAAGAATATCCAGCCCATATGGATTTATAAAGGCACCATTATGATGGAGCGGTGAACCAAGACCTGTCACTAAAGAACGTAAATTACTACATAAACTGCAGCTCATATAGAAAACACTATGTTTTCTCTCCCCTAGTTCTGCAAATAAAATCCGCCACAGAGAGGTTTCCTCCATAATACACAACTAAAAGCCTTTATTATAATCCAGCCAGAGGAAATCAGTTGAGACCGGAGACATTTACTAGAGTTCAGTCCTTAAATCGTTGTGTAAAGTACAATAAAATGTAACACAGACTTTTTTTTATGCTTCTGAACTTACGGCTGAAAATTTCTACTGAACAAAAGGCTTTACTTATAGAAAATCTTTAGTAAATACCAATACCTGTCTTGACTCTCTTTAGCGATTGAGCTGTCTTCATAGATTTTCAGCATTGTTTCTGTGCGGTCGTCATGGTGCTCTTTAGGCTCCTGAAACCTAGGAAATACATTTTGAAATATGACCATTTTCTTCAGTTGCCAGCGTGGTTAAAGGGCAAGGCCGGTGTTATTCTGTAGTTTTCTTATTGTCAACAAATCCCACGGAAAAGAACAAAGTCAACAATGTGTTAGTCCATCTCTTTCCTGCTCTCTCTGTGTGGCTCTCAGCTCCAAGCCCATTTGTTCCTACTGAAGACATTAAACTTGTGTCACAAATATATAGTTGAATTTATAAAAGAGTCTCAGGAATCTCCTCAAACAGCTGGTCACTGTAGTTTTTTTGCAAGCGTTAAACAAAGAGTAGTAAATAGCGCATTTGTTAGGGACTATTTTCAGCTGCGGATTAATACAAATTTGCTGCCCCAGTGAGTATTTACTGCAGCAGAACAGTGTATGTGGAAGTGAGTTAAGATAAACTACAGTGCCCATGTTCATGGTATGAAGAAACATGTCCCCCAGTGCAACAATCTGGCTCACTGATGTGTTTTTAATAGTTTCTGAACAACAATGAAGATCTATGGCACACAGGAATAAGATGCACAGAAAATACTTGCTAGAATAAATAATTAACTGTTGGTTTTGGTCTTTTTGTGGGATTTGTTGAAAGGAAAAATAATCAATTTAATAAGCCTCATCCTTCAATGTATAACTCCACTTTAGTTGGATGTTAAAAGTGGGAAAAAGCTGCATTTAATTTGGTGACGCTCCGCATTTGCAAGAAATTCAAGAAAAGAATTAAAATAACTATTCAAGAATAAAAAAACTACAATTACAATTTTGTTTACAAGACATATACCCTTTTTTGTTGTTGTCATTTCCGTTATCCATCCCAACACTTGACATACAACCCCACTGTTTCATGAAGTGGTACTTCATATCAAAGCTACTTTGGAGGCAACGAGAGCTTCCACTTCCTTCCAATCACTGTCATCAGTCAACCAATATGGCAGCAGGTGGACAATATGGGTGGAATAAATATCCTGTGAATACAACACCTGGGCTCGAGTCTCTCTTTGACTTTGGCAATGGACAGGATGTAGGGGCTGATCTGTCTGGTGATGGTGGTTAAGTAAGAGTTCTCCTGCTTCAGCTGCATTAGGTCATGAAGCTGGGCTACAATCAGTAAACAAAGAAAATACAATTAAAATAGGAACATCAAAATATAAAACATGAAATGTTAAATTTAAATTTGTGCAACAAACCTTCATAGATCTCCTGCTCATTAGTGACCCTCTGAAAAGTCTCATCCCAGATCTGTGAGAAAAACGAGGGAAGACGATATATAACATAACAGTCATTCGCCTCATGGGATACCTTGACATTTACTTCATTTCTTTTCCCTCTGTTTGCTACTCGCAGTATAAATTTATAACAATGGGTGAGCGCTAGCTTGTTAGTATGGAGCTGACTGAGGACAAATGTAGAGACTTTTTTTAATCAGACCTGGCTGGCAGAGGCAGGTACACACTAAAGGTCGAAACATCAAGGTATCACTTGACGCACCTCTTCAAACATGACTCTCATAGTTTCCACGGTGGAGTACTGGGCGGCTATCTGGCTGTCAATGTGCAACGATCTGTCCAGGATCTCTCCCATTTTATCTGTGTTGATGATGGAGTGGTGCTTAGTCAGATCTCGGTGCAGCTCCTGGACCTGGTCCTTCAGATTCTGGATCTCTGTCTGGAAAGTCTATGAACACACACGTATACCGTTCATAAGACATGACGCTCAAGACGTGCTTCAACGTCTTTAAAACAGCAGAGATTGGGCGGGGGTGCAGATGCCAGGTGAAGTGCATCAGAGCGTGAAAATCTTGTTATCCACTAGACAGGTTGAGGATGAGTTCCCAGAGGACGTCATGCTGCTGCCTTTTTATTGTTTTGCTTTGAGGATCAGCGATCGGAAGAAAAGCTGCTGCAGCAGTTTTAACCAATTTAGACCCAAATACATGTGATTTATGAACTTTAAAACATAACGTGCTTCTTGTCAATTTATTAATGTCACACATTTATCACACATTCATGATCCCCACAGGATGAACTGTAAGCACTTTGATGATCTCTAAACTTTTCATAAAGCGCTTTCCCCAAGTTAAAATTTGTCAAATTGTATTTATTTTATTTTTGCAAAACTAACGACATTCCCATAAACCTCAGCTGCACTTAGTGTTCAGTGCTAATTAGCAAATGTTAGCAACACGCTTAAATAAGGAGTGAACATGCTAAACATCAGCATGTTAGCATTGTCACTGTGAGCGTGTTAGCATGTTAGCATTTAGCTGTAAACTCTTTTAAGTCTTGGTGAAAACACCAGGTAATTGTCAGAAATGTAAATCTACTACGTCACTGGTGACGCACGGCGCTCACCCTGTAGGTGTTCTCGTAGTTGCGGCAGTGCTCGGTGAAGGGTGTTTCCTTCCCCTCAGCCAGGAGGACCTTGGTGCAGATGTTGCGGTGACAAGTGGGCCTTCGGGGCATCTCACTGAGAGACGGGGAGCGGCAAGACATGGAGAGAGGGGACTGGTGCCTGAGGTGAGGGGAACATTTATTTTTCTCTCATTAATAACTGTCCTGCATGACATTATTACTGTACGACGAGCTAACCTGTCTCTTACGCCACAGGAGGATTATAGGCTCATATTAAAGAAACTGAGCTCTATTATTGACCATATTGATCCACATGATTCTATTGCTAGCAACCGACAGTCAGCTCTGCTCTGACTGTATAGATATTTTATAAATATGGTACATGCACAGCTTGCAAAACACTCATAATCCAGTGCAATATTCTTCGAATTTGAAACCTATTTTTTTCCTACCAGTTACATTCAGAGCTTTCTATCATTGCAATCAGTTGGGAATTGTGTGCATATTGTATGCAAAACACCCTGGACCAGAATATCCATTATTACTTTTACTTTGTATTCTACTAAGATTTATAACTTTGTATACATGTTCTATATACTATCATATCATATCTAAAAAGGCATATTTTCTGCTTTACTTTCACAATCATTTAATTTTGTTTTGTATTGCATGGCAACTTTCTCAGCCAATAAAACTGAGTCTCTCATGGTACACACATTAATGACCCTGCAGCCACTTCTGCTGCTGACCTCGGAGCAGCTCCAGGGGAGATGAGTGCTTCACTCAAGCACACCTCAGAGGTGGTTTCCATCTCTCCTCTAAAGGGCGGGTAACGAGGTCAAATGTTTGCACAAACCTTTTCTTCTAAGTAAAATGAACAATTGCCTTTGAGTTGCTTGACATTTATTTCTAAATTCTCCAAGTTACTTTTTTTTCTATAAATACAACTTTGTTGAAAAATGTTGGATAAGGCTGTACCTCCTGGTGGATATGTTCATGTTTGAAACTAACCACACAAAACTTTTAAAAGTTCTGAAAAAGAGTCAGTCTATTCTTTATATGCATGTTTGCTTATCTGGTTATGTATTTGTCCTTTGCTGCTGTGTTTATTTTTTTATTTACTCATGTCTATCTTGCAAAAGAGATCTTGATCTCAATGAAATTACCTGATTAGATAAAGGTTTTACATTTGTCAAGTAAGTCAGCTGTCACTCAAAACACTCACATCTCCTCACCATCACCATCACCTTCACCAGAGTGTGACAGTATGTATGTACAGCTCATGGCCACAGAACTAGATAAAGATAAAAAGTTAGATAAAGATTTATCTGGGTTCATGTCAAACTGAGCGTAACTGCCCTGAAGCCATTCTACAATAGCCGATGTGTGAATACATCCCTCTCACGTTGCCATAAGAAAGCTGTCTTCTGAGCATCCAGGCTGTCCCAACACAGCCAATTAAAGACATTACCACTACTAAAGCAGAATCAGTTGCATGAAAGAACATGGCTGTACAACTTCACTTCTGTTCTGTGAAATTATGATAAAAATAGGGCCAGCCAGCTGGCCGTAAACCAACCCCTGCCCGGTTTGCATCCAGCATTAGCGGCTGACAAGTGGGGGAAGGAGCTTTCAGACAGCAATTTAGGACGTATCAGACACAACATTCAGTCGCACTGAGTAACAGGCTACGCCATGTGGGCGGCATTCTCAGTTACCATACGGTGAGGAAAAGCCCATTTCCTCCTCCATCTGTGAACTGAAGTATGGAGTAGACTCAAAAAATTGTGCAGTCAAGCACCTCGTGTTACGACTGTCATCTTACAGTGTCAATGGCATCAACAGAAATTCACTAAAGAGAGCAGAAAGCATGCGTACGGCTCTGCCTCTGATCCCACACCGTCAATTCAGTCTGTAAAACACCTTCACCACAATCACCATAAATATCCAAGACATTCAACTATGAAAGCTAAATATTGGGGGGTCCGTTAGGAGTTACGGCACATGTCACATACTCATGACACTCTACACGAGAATAAACTGCAATTAAATGATATATACTAATAAAATACATATAAATTTACCTGGGGTCTGGTGGGCTCGTACTCCTGCCTTCTCGCCCAGTGTTGATGCAACAGAGGACCTGTCTAAAACATGTATCCCTCTCTCTCTCTGCCATACACATGTCACCATCCAGCCTCTGTCCTCCCATCACTGACGCCAATTTAAGATTTTACCCGTGCTAAAGCTGTGACATCAGCGGCCTGGAACAAAGCGGCCCGACCGCTCCTGCATGCCAACTTCCAGATGAATCCTGGAGAGTTCTGTGAAATTACGATAAAAATAGTGCCAGCCGGCCGGCCACCAATCCCTGCCCACTTTGCATCTTGCACTGGCAGGGCGCTAAGCAAGTTGGAGAGGAGAGTTGTCAGTATGTTGGCATTAGTGGGTGGGCTTAAGGACCTGTGAACAGTTGGGAGACAGTGATGTGGAATAAAACCGGTCGAGGGGAGTGTGTGTACGTGGAGAGGGACGTGAAGAACAGGAAAAAGGACAAATCTCTTTGTTCTGAGTTGCAGAGATGGGTGTTTAAATAAAGATTGTATTTACTGGTGATTTGCTGCATTACTCAAAGGAATCTATGAAGTTGAAAGACTGAATGTACATTGTCAAAGGGTTCTCACTTGACTTCTAAATAAAACAAAACATGAAAATGAAAACATGTCCATCCATGTAGCATGTTGTCTGCCGTGTTTCTGACCTGGTCACGGCAACCAGAGCCTTCTAAAAGAGGAGAGGCTGCCTCCTTGCCAGTCCCCCCTCATGCTACAAGGTGAGTTACGTAAAGATATCAGTGTACAGAGCTTACAGACAGACAGAATAACTGCCATAGTGGGACTCAGCATGGCGCCTCCTTTCCTCTCGCTGCAGTCATCGCTGTCTACCATCTGTACTCGCAAACCATTTGGGGATTTTTTAGTTTGGATCCTTCGCAAGTGTGAAATTTTCTCCCCAGACTTTCTGATTTCTTGGAAGGATCCGAAAGATGCCACGCTAATATTCAGGCAGTGAAAGCACATTGTAAAACGAAACCTCAGAGTGAGGGATCATTTGGTGATTACATTCAGATGATATTTGGCAGCGTGGTCTTACCTTGTTGTAACACTTGTAGATCCGGCAACAGATGGAGGGCAGCGCTGACTTAGCAGCAGCAAGGGCTCCAGACAGCGGGCAAACTCACTTCTGTAGTCTGTGTTGATCTAATGGAAGATGGTGGCGATAAAGTCACTCAGTCTTGTATTGATTCAGAAAGAGTTTCAAAAATGTGTCACGTATTTCTGCCACATTATTCTCTATTGTTTCTAAGAAAAACTGAAAAAACAAAACAAAAAAAAAACCCTTCTAACCGGGTTCAGAAGAAATAAGAAAAGAAAAAAAAAGAAAATTACAGTCGGGAGCTGCAAGACTCAGGCTCACTGCTACAGTCAACCCTAAAATATATTAGTAAAAATAGCAACTAGCAACATAGGAAATCTAATCATAATCTAATAAGTAACCACCATTAGCATGATCTTTTGTCATTATCATCATTTAAATGTTTCTTAAAAATAGAAAAGAAAAAACTCCTCCATACTCACTATACTATGAAGTGACAATCTGTTTTCACTATCCACAAACAAAACAACATACATACATACTAAAATATTAAAAAAATATTACTAAATACTCCATTACCACCTGTGTCCCTTCCACCAAAACAAGTATTTTGTAAGTGTGTTTGTTTCTGTTTGACTACTATTTTCATTAACTGATATAATAAACCTTAACTAAAGGTTACTAAAGATACATTTACATGATATTCATGTTAACTACTGTGTGTTGTCCCTGATAAATAAATGAATAAAGCACCAAACTGAACTCTCTTACAAGAGAAATTGGTTCTGGGATCTTGGGCCACAGATGAAAAGAAATGGTGAAACTGCATTGGGAACAAGTGAAACAACTAATCAGTGCACTGCGGTGGATTACACGTAACGTAACCTTTTCCGGCTCTGCATGAAGGCTCTTCCTACTCACTTTGCTGCTCTGCACCGGTCTCAGACGATGAGGGAGCTTTACAATCCTCTTCAGCCTCTCCATGAGTTGCTGTGTAAGCAAGGACATCCGGGTGTGATTCAGTGACCTGTTTCACCTCGCTGAGACATTATGGACAGCCTCTCCATTTAAACACCAATTCAGTCCAGCTAATACTGTAACTTCTCTCGTGCCAAGAAAACTCCTTGGTGTTCAAGTTCTTTGTGATGTATGTGTTTTTAGAACCACTGATCATGTGTTGCCCACAGTTATAGATCAGATAAACGCAGTGAATCATCCTTTTTTGTTCTATCTATTCATTTGTTTATATTCGTTTTACTTTTTGGGTTATGTATTCACTTCCCCCTCCCACCCCCCCCCCCCTCCTTCTTTCCTACCCACTTATGTCTTCTATTGCAGCGCTGTAACTCCACATTAATATTTCATAAAATTCTAATTAAATTCAATAATAATAAACCGTAGTTCATAGTTTATGCGGCTGTACTCACGTAACCCATGTCCAAAAACTCAAACTTGTTGGCTGAGCTGAGGAAGGCCGAACAGGTGACGAGGTGAACCTGAAACCGTCAGAGAGATTAAAGGTTAGCTTTCATACGAGCTGCATGAAATATGAGACACCAGCAGACTGAAACTGAGATTAAATTCACACTTAGTATGATCAGAATGACCATCATCATCTTCATAGCCCAGGTACAGGCAGTGGTGGGGAGTAATTAGTACATTTACTTTGAGGTACCTGTACTTGAGCATTTCCATTTTATGCTACGTTACACTTCTACTCCACTACATTCACAATATTGTACTTTTTACTCCACTACATTTCTCTGACAGCTGGAGTTACCCCTCCAAGGGGTCACAAGATAAATCCCAAGTTTGGAAACTACCAAACTGTAAATAAAGTAGTTAAAATTAGCTATGTCTGTAAAATGCTGCTTACACATTGATACATCAGTATTAGTTCCAGTCTAATAATGTCATGCATAATAAATACATCAGTGACAGGAGGATTATTTTACTGCAGAACAAGTACTTTTACTAGTACATTTTGCTGATGATACTGCTGATAATAATCGGAGTACTTCTTTCAAGGTATTATAATAGTTTGTGACCAGATGTCTGTCAGCAGCAGTGGTTTTGTTCCTGATTATTAATATTATAATTATATTTATCATCAGGTTTTTATGTTACTCTACCTGGAGGGTTGGTAGGAGGGCAGTGAGGTGTGAGAGCTGCTCCTTTAGTGCTTTCTCCTTCTCCTCGTGTTGACTGCAAACACACACACACACACACACACACACACACACACACACATGTAAGGCTACACCTTCACATCCTCGCCTGCTGTAATACTCAGAGGATTCAGCTCAGGAGGTGCAACCACAAACAACATACTCCATATTTCCAGAAGCTAATCTGTCTGTCTTCTCTGTCTGTAACAAACAAACAGGCGCAGACGCAGGGCCGGACACACAAAGCCCGACATAAATAGCCTTTAACACCCTTCCGGGAACACAGCCACTGGACGGCTTCCAGGCAACAGAGAGAGAGAGATGGAGAGAGATGGAGGACACTGGGCACAAAAAATCTCATTAAAGATCCCCACAGAGTGCAACCCGATACACTCTCTTACTCACATGCACAAAATTGTTCCCATTCAATCACGCATACGTACGCACGGAGCGCATGCTGCAGAAGGAAAGTGCTCAGAAATGATTTGGAATCATTTGGAATTCTTGCTGTTTGTAAATGGGAGTTTGCATTTTCCCAGAGAACGTAGAGGCAGAGATAAAAAGACAAGTTTCATGTCTGTTTATGTTCAAATACCATATATTTCAGCGATTAGTCATTAATCTTACATAAAATTTAATTGATGTGCAATAATTTGATCGAGACTAATTAGTTGCAAACCTCGGATGACATTAAATCAAACTTTAATGATTGCTGTGGGGATGTTGTAAGATTTTAAATTATTTTAGTGGCTGGATACTGGTGAGTTAATGCTAAATTAATGGTTTGGGAGGCTGTCATTAACCTGTTTTTGCAAAGTATTTTCTCAATTTTACAGTCTTGTTTCTGCAGAAGCAAGCAGCTACAAAGTAAGTAACATTGCAGCAGGCTGCCACAAATAAAAAAAGAGATATGATCCGATACTGTGTAGAAAACAGCTCAAAATCACAATAATGGGTGTTGCAACAGACACAAGTTGGTAAATTCTCAATAGGCCCGATAGCAGGTGTTGAAGGTGCTCTGGTGTTATTTAAAGTGGAGGAAATCTACAGACTGCGTCCAGGTTTTCCTGCAGCACTTGCTGTCGATGATGTTATGGATTTGAGAAAGTCAATCATTTACATACTCTGTATCTGTGTACCAAGACTTTTCAGTTGGCTACATTTTCATTGATTGGATCCAGGCACAAGCTGCAACCACCGGCTTGAAGTCTGTAATCCTCCTGAAGCGGTTTTAATTCTGTACAATGCTTTGTTGAAATGAAAATCACCCAAGAAAATGTGTTTGGTGAGGAGAGAGATTATTTCAGAGCAAACAGTGTGCTGCTATTCTTCACCCTGAGTACAATGCAGCATGATATAATGGAAAAACTATCAAGTGACCCGGTGACAGTCGGATAATAGCATTCAATTTGGTAAATATTGTGACACGAGCTTTATGGCAACAAAGGAGCATTTTCACATAAGAACTGTAAAGCTGTATATATTTTATTTTACCTCTGAGCTGCTTTCAGCAGGATCTTCTTCCTCTCTGCTAGCTTTTCCTGTCAGATGAGAACAGAGAAAACAGCCCCTTTTATTCCCCACACTGCTGTGAAACTGGCCTTCAGCTCTCTAATACCTAATGAATTTTCAAGATTGTGGAAAAGAAACTGGTGTAAATACCTCAGTGTGGGGTCTGCTGTCTTTGATTGTTCAATATGCAAAGGAAATACACTCTTTTCTCACAAATAGGTTAACAGAGACATCCAGTGGCCAAGCAGTGCAAATGGTGTCAGATGGAGCAATTTACTGCACGTTAACCTCAGACTGAGGTCAGAGAATATTTCCATCTTATCTTTAACTTCCACTTAAGAATCACTCTGTAGAGGACCAGATGTGTTTCAGAAAGACATATTTACCAGTTACTATTTCGCTCGCTGCTTAAAGTTAAGGTAACTCTTGTAAAAGGGTAGCGAAAACATTAGAGGGAGCGTAGTTGTACTGTACATTCATCACATTTAGGTGCAAAGTGATTGGAAATCAGCCTTTATGAAAGAGTAACGTCTGCACGCTGACTCCAAACCACATACTTATTGAAACTGATTATTTTCTTTACACGTCAAACTCTGACACCAAGAGGTCTGAATTAGATAAGAGATAGATTTTGTACAGTCAGATATATTTTGGTATAGCTTCTTGTTGATAGCTGTCCATATTCTACATGTATCTTACTGTGTGTTATGCTTCCTTTCACAACTACTGTGGCTATCAAAAGTATTTTGATATACTTACATACTTGATGTATTCTTTTTATTCTGTTGCTGTTGGATGATTAACCACACCTGCCGATCAGCCTATTGGTGTGCATATACATATCTATATATACATATATATTGTGGCGTGGTTTCAAGTCAGTGTGCTGGAGTTACTCTTTTCACTGAGTGATGGGGGGGGGGGGAGGAAATATATCACATCAGGATCATTATATAACCTGCAGGCTGTTGAACAGAGTACAGATTGCGCTCTCTTCTTCCTCCACATTCAGACACACTTCTCCTATCATTGCTCTCAGCAGAACAATAGCCTCTCGAGTTGAAGTCTGCAGCTCCTTCACCACCTACAGACGGAGAAGGAGGAGGAGGAGGAGGAGGTTCACTGTCAATGAGAGGCCATGTAGGCTTCTGCACTGCCACACATTTGTCATCAGAGCCTTTATCAGAACTTCAAGACGAAACATGCAGGCATAGTTAAAGCTCATTGCAATGACGATTCAAATTCTTTTAATACTGCCTGTTTCATTGTTTAACACTTCCGTATGGTTTTGAGGCAGAGCACCCAGTGAAATTTTGGCCAAAATGATGTGTGTTTGACCCCAGTTAATCCAGCAAAGCTCAAAATATTGTAGACACTCCTCATTTATATGTTTATATATTCAAATTGCACTGTAATGAGCTACACAAATTCTGAGTGCACCTGCACCACATCTCACAATATCATCACCACTGCTGAGTGCTTGAATTATTCATAATGCCAAATGTGTAGATGAACAGCCACGACTCTCTCACCAGAACAGCCTGGTCCAACATCTCACACCCCTGCACGTAAGCTGTTTCAATATCAATGCAGTGAGTCCGACTCTCCCTGTGGTAAACAAACAAAAGCTTTTAAATTGAATGTGCAGAAGAGAACGTCTGACAGTTATACATTTTGTGCAGCGGATTCACTCACACTCGCGTGTCTCTGAAGCACTTGATGCAAAGCATAGACTTATTCTCTGTCGAGAACAGGATGTAGGGCTCCTCGTGAAGCGCTGAGGAGACAGAGACGCCTTTTAACTTGAGCCCACAGGAGTGTGAGAGTTAAAGTATTCAGTTTTTCAGTGAGCAGATTTGTGAAAAACAAATACAAGAGGCTCCAGAATACAAACACTGGTTGGCTGACGAACGTAAGTGCTTTCATGAGCCCTGGAAATCTAAGCAGAGCGCAGAAGGGACTTCACCTCTCATGAGCAAGCTGCTTCTACACTGGTGTGATAAAGCCATGCAAATTACAGGTGGCACTCACAGCACTTCCTGTGTTTGGCCTTGGTGCGTTTGGCCAGCGATACAATCTCATGGTGGGAAAACATTCTGGCTTTGTGAGTCAACTCCCTGCAGGCGCCGCACAGTGGCTGGCGACACGTGTTACAGTAGTACATCACCCCTGCGTCCTGTACGGAAAAAAAAGACAAAATGGAGAGATGCTTACATCATTTTATATGGTTTAAAGCTACACGAGGCAATATTTGATGAAAAATACATCTGTCTTAAAGCTACTATATGCTCCCACAGTGGTATACACAGTGGGTTTGAACACTGAGATGAGTGAATAGAACTGCACCAATGTTCACCAGGATGTCTAATTTCTTTGCAAACACAAACGTGTGCCGTCAAAATAATTTGAAAGATGTTATAATCACATAAAGTTCTACACATAACAGCTTTAACATCCGAAGTGAAACGTGAAGAAACTGGATTCATCCCTGTTGAACCTTTTGTTTCTCTTTTATATCCTCAGAGTATGAATGTCAAGACATTTCTGGGACTTGAAGTCCACATTTTTTTTCACTTCCTCTGTGTTATTGTGCGTCACCAACACTTCCTGGAAAAGCTTTCATGTAACATAAATGTACATTTATTTCTCACGTCTGCGTCATGGCTATATATTGAAATACAGGCCCAACATCTGACTGTGGACCGATGTGGGTCTGTCTGTCAATTTGTACCTTTTTGTTACTTTCCTGGTCACAGTTGGCGCACTGCACTGTCTCCTCAGCGTCCGCATTGTTGTCAACCAGGAACTTCAGCAGGCGGTCCTCTGGTGGGAGGGCGCCATTCCCTTTCACTATGGATGGGTATCTGTGACAAAGACAGACATTTAGACAGCTGTTGTTCAGAGAAAACTGTGGAATTTATTACATATAGTTATACTGGCAAGCATCTGTTTTAGTCTTCAAGTTGAGGGATGCCAGGAATAATTAAAATAGTTTGATCGGATAAAAACTAAGAATGAAAGTGAAGAACAACAGCGATTGGCTCTTGCAGTTGGATGTTTGAGCTTCACTGTGCAGAATGATGCACATTCATAGTTCGACACTAAAGGGCTGTTTTCACATTCAGCTGCTGATGGAAGAAAGTTTCTCTTCACCTTAAATCCGTGTTTAAGGCGTGTACATACGAGCAGGATTATGTGACATCACGACTAGTTTGGAAGCCAATCATGGTTCAATATGAAACGGATGTAGAAACGTCAAACCTCCAGAGAACATCGTTAAACTTAAAAAGTTAAACTTTTGTAATGACCAATATTTCCATATTCATAGATCTGATTTTTCAATGAGGAAAAATGTGTACATGAATTTTAAAGAATAGTACTTTTGTTTATGGATAGATCATATTTCATCCTCTGCATGTCAAGAAGTTAAAAATCAAAACATATTGCACCTGCAAAAAAATAAAAAGCTCCATTCCAGTCCTCATCCCCTAAAACAACAAGAGAAAATATAAACAGCAATAACAACAATAATATATACAGTAAGGAAAACTGATCTAAAGTTTGAGAAACAAACAACCCTACGTACATACATCTATACAACATTTCCACAAAGTGCCTGAGTAATCCAGCAATACTGAGATGCTCCCCAAGAAAGAAAAAGAAACTAGTAGCAATAACAATTGAAAAACTGAAGGAAAAAAAATCCATCGAATTGAAATATGAGGCTTCACAACTAAAGATTTTCTAAATATGAAAGAAAAGGGGTCCAAAAATATGTGCTGCTTTTTAAAAGGCGAGGCAAGTTATTTTGTATGATGCCTTTCAATAACGATGCAATTCAAATCTGTACCTAAAACATAAAGAGGCATCAGGACAGGGTGTAGAAGAAGCACAGGGCAATATAACAAGCATATATGAATAGGATTTTAAATGTGTAAAATAAAAAAGAGGATAAAAATAAGCTGAATTAAGCATAAAACAGGGATAAGTTACAGTGCAGGGCAAGATATGGATAAATCGTCCCAAAATCTGTTTTAAAATAGTGTGTGATTGCCCTGTCTGAAACGCCACAATATGTTTTCTGCAGTACTGCGGGAGACCTGAGGGGGCAGCAGTGACGTCCAGGGCACCTCCACCATAGAAGAAGAGAATGCGGAAGAGGCTGTCAAACGTGCTCGTAGGGTGAAGCTCGTGTTATCTAGAAAGTTCCAACAAAATACACCACTGAGCGAGAAGCGTGAGCGCATGTAAACGTTTTGTACACTGAGGGAAATATATTCGACGTTGAAAATGTCTGTTATTTCCGAGGAAAATGTGCGAGGTGGGAGCGTTTTCAAGGAGATGAGCGCCGACGACGACGACTGGCAGCCCACTGAGATCGAGAGTTTGTGTATGAACTGTTTCCAGAACGGTATGACACGTTTACTTTTGACCAAAGTACCGTTCTTTAAAGAAATTATCGTCAGCTCTTTCAGCTGCACTAACTGCTGCTGGTCAAACACCGAAATCCAGTCTGCGGGCCGGATTCAGGATCAGGGCATTTGTTACACATTGAAAGTCAAAACAAAACAGGACTTAAATCGGGAGGTTGTGAAAGCAGACAGTGCTACCACCAGGATCCCTGAGCTGGATTTTGAAATCCCTCCCTTCACCCAGAAAGGCGCACTTTCTACTGTTGAGGGCCTTATAGACCGAGCAGTTGCTGGTTTGGAGCAAGACCAGCCTGTCAGGCAAGCAACTGACCCTGAGGTGGCTGAGAAAATCAATGAATTCATCCAGAAGCTGAGGAAGTTAAAAGAGGTTGAAAGTGAATTCACTCTGGTGATTGAGGATCCATCTGGCAACAGTTTTGTGGAAAATCCAGTCGCCCCTCAAAAAGATGAGGCTCTCACTGTGTCCCGGTTCACGCGGACGATCCAGCAGGATATTCGGCTGGGAATAAGGGCTGATGATGACTTGGATGAGGACGAGGACGTGGACAAGGAACCGGCAAGCAACAACCAGGAGGCCTTGAGAGATGAGGTTTTGGTCTTTGACACCAACTGCCCAGAATGCAACGCGCCAGCCTCAACCAACATGAAGCTAGTCCAGATCCCTCACTTCAAGGAGGTCATCATCATGGCCACTAACTGCGACAGCTGTGGCCATCGGACCAATGAGGTGAAATCGGGTGGAGCCACAGAGGAGCTGGGCACCAAAATCACCCTGCACATCACCGACCCATCAGACATGACCCGAGACGTGCTCAAGTCGGAGACGTGCTGCGTCCTCATCCCGGAGCTGGAGTTTGAGCTGGGGATGGCAGCTGTGGGCGGGAAGTTCACCACTCTGGAGGGGCTGCTGAAAGACATCAAAGACCTGATTGTCTCCAAAAACCCCTTCATATGCGGTGACAGTGGCACGACAGATCGGGTGCAGAAGCTGAATGAGTTTGGGGAGAAGATAGACAAAGTTGTAGCTGGAGAAACAAAAGTCCACATCATCCTGGACGACCCGGCAGGAAACAGCTATCTGCAGAATGTGTACGCCCCAGATCCAGATCCTGAGATGACTGTTGAGAAGTACACCCGCTCGTTTCAGCAGAATGAAGACCTCGGCCTGAATGACATGAAGACTGAGGGCTACCAAGAGGAAAAATGAACTTCCAGCACCAGCTCAAAGGACTAAATGAGTTAATGTCTTGTCAAAAACCCAGTGTAATTATATCGCTCCATATTTTCTCCCATTTTCATACATTTTAAGTTAAACACTGGGTGAATGGTTGTTTCCATCAGTGTATTAATCAGTGAGAGGAATTCTAAGTTGTCTAAATGTACATTGAAAATAAACATTAAAACACATGGAAGCTGCTGTAAATACAGATGAATCCTTGGAACTCCTTGTTTATTGCATTCTTGTGACACCCCAGAAGATGGCGCTCTGCTCTCTCTGTTAAAAAGGATTTTGTTTTTCTCTGAGGACCACAAAGAGTGTGACAAGTTCATCTTTTTATACACCTGTAAGCATGACATCATCTAAATAAAAATGTTCTCTGAACCGATCGTTGAGCTGTGCTCTTTGAATTGGCAGATGTTGGAAGACAGAAAGTAACGTTTTCCGTTGTAATTTAGATTCAAGTACTGCTTTAATCTGCATAATCAGTCAGAGGAACAGCCAGAATTTATACAGAACTATGAACAAAGACTTGATTTAGATTCCTCTGAATTCTGGGTGCTTTTTACAGATTTACATGACAATTTCCACAGGATTATCTTGCTATGATAATATATTAGGGCTGCAACTAACGGCTATTTTCTTTATCAATTAATCATTTTGTTGTCAGTGAAATATGCCCAGTATAATTTCCCAGAGCTGAAGGCGACATGTTCAAATCCTTTCTTTTCAAAGATAACAATAGAAGAATACAATAACAAAGAAAAGCAGCAAATCTTCACGTTTGAGAGGCTGGATTTGTTTATAAAAAAAAAAAATGATTGACTGACTGAAATGATTAATCATCAAAATAGTTGCCAATTCATTTTCTCGCTTGATTAATTGACTTATTTATTAAACAAAAGATTAAAACTCCAGCACAATGATGATTTAATCTCAGGTAGAAACACTGGCAGCTGCAGCGGCCACTTTCTGTCACATTAACCACGTTTGCACAGGCCTGTTTGATTTACACACAATGCTGTTTGCCTCATATTTATTCAGTTGCAGTGACACAAATGTCCTTCGCCCCTTTCTGCTGTGCATGTTTTATCTAGTTTTCATAGCAACGGGGATCTATTGTGTTCTACTAATAGCAGAGTAGTGAATTCCTAGATTACGTGGTTCTTGAGTGAGCAGCTGTTAGCAGGCTGCTGCTGCTGCTGATGGAAATAGTCCCCTGCAGCCTGAGCCCAGACAGCAGAGCACAGTGGCTCTGTGCCCACAGGGCTATTTCCATAGACAACCAATGATTTCCTGGGTTTTCCCTCCTCATTTCTCGGTACCTTGTGCTTTGAATAAAAGAATAAAAGCACTGCTGTTAGTATTACTTTGACTTATACAGCTGACTAGCACACATTATGAGGCAGATAAATGTGAAAGTCGCCTGAGGTTCAGCCATTATATTTAATTTACAACAGTTAGCTCATGGTATAGTTCCGACGTGGAAAGAATTCAAACATAAACACAGACACACACATATATGTATATATATATATATATATATATATATTTATATAGCCTCAGCAGAAACCCTGTTTTAAAAAGAGGTGGATATAGTTGTGACTGAGCAGAATCAGGACTCAGTGTGACTAACATTTTTCATACTGAATCTTTGTACTTTATTTTTTAGTATTGCATGGTGGTGCTGTGTAGTATTGTGTACTGTTTACTGTGGGTGTCTGCCATGTGCGGTCTATGTCTCTGATTTCCTGTTGATTGTTATTCTTCTTTTTAATGTGTATTTTTTTTTTTTTTGCCCACACTGCAAACCAATTTCCCTCTGGGAGGAGCCAGTTTAACTGGCTGATTGGCTGAACAGAGACATGACATGAGCACTTGAGAACAATGCAGTGACATTGAAAGTCATCATCGTCGTTTGATTCTCTTCATCTGCACACAAGAGAAATCGGAAAATCTGGGTCACGTTGTATCTGTCGCAGAGGAAAAGACTCCTGGTATAATCACTTTGCAGTAGAAGTTCTTCTCTATACATCCCTGTGTGCTTCGATGGGAGAAAGTTAATACCGCAGAGCTGAAGGTGACTGTTAACCACGAGTCATTCCTTAATAGGGGATGAAATGGATTGGTATCATGTGACTGCTTTTGATTGCCCTAAGCTGCTGGCACCAGTGACAAATACCAGTATGCTTTGTTTGCTGTGTGACTGGTCTTAGAGGAACTTGCCGGCCCCGCTGAGCGCTGGGGCCAAGGACTAAATCAGAGTCTGGGATGACCCTGCAGCTGCTCCAGCCACTCAGGCCTGCCCTACCCAGACCAGGCCAGCAATGGGTCACTGAGCAGCAACCCTCAAACCAAAACAGAAAGACTTGATGCTCTCTGAAACCAATGGGATTCCCCTCAAATCTCCTGCATGAACCAAACAAATCTACTAATCAACTTATGTAGAACGAATCCCTTTGAGCAACGCTGCCCAAAAACTGGGGCCTTTGGGAAAAATGTGGCTTTTCACACAGAACGTCTGACCCTCCATGGGGATTCAAGGAGCAAAATAATTTTACTCTACTGTACTTCAAACAGCTTAGTCATGTTTGAGCAGTTTGAGATCACCTGCTCATTACACAGCATCAGCAAATGTATTATGACACAAGCTGTGTGAGGTTGTAATCCAAACTCAGTGTGTCTATAAGCCACCAAACCAGTCAGTCATTGACCTTTGGCCTCTATATTTTCAGTTTGTTTGGGGATTTACGGCTTAGTACCATACGTGTGATGTCCAGGCTCAGATATCCTACGCAGACACAAAAACACTGTGTTGAATATCCATTTCTAGTTCAGAAACTTGATTTAAACCTTCATATTTTTGAGGGATTTTTATGTGAATATAATAGAGCGTCCGTTTATAATGCAATCTGAGCGCGGAGACAGAGAACATACAGTATGTTTAGGTTTTTCAATTCCTTTCAAGATTGATCATCTCTGTGCAGCCTAAATCGGTCCGAATCAACCTCACAGTGCTATTTCTTACCCACAGAGGGGGCAGCTGAGACGGCTGTCATTGGTCCGGCCACGTAGGCAGCGGGCACAGAAGATGTGGTAGCAGTCCAACAAACACGGGGACTGGTACTGCTCATGGCACAGGTGACACACCAGGGGGTGGACAGTAGTACAATCCACATTACACAGGTTATCCAAGTTGGTGAAGATTCCTCCTGCCATCTGCAGACAGCGCATGTGAGAGTATCACCTGATTGATGAAGTTGTAAAAAGCCACGTCATCACATCACTAACAAAAAAAGCTTGTGTCATGGTCCAAATATTCCAGTTATTATAAGAGAGGCAAAGCCGACTTTGATGTGAAACACTTTAACCAAGAGAGTCAGATATTAACAAAAACAAACAAGAGGAATTTTCTTTTTCTCTCTTACCTTGTCAGATGTGTAGATGAGTGTGGGGATTCAGTGATAACACACAATCCAAAGATGTCAAATAAATAACATCAAAGACATTGTCAGCACCACCATTTTATCCAGCCAACATGTCCTACTGTAAATGCAGTAGGCCTGTCTGCAGAAAGCACAGAGAGCCACTGTCTTACCTTTCAGTGGTGCTATCAGCTACCCCCTGCAGGAATGACAGCAATGCAGAAACTCTTCAATAGTAGGCCGATGGGGTCCCTCCGCCAGGCAGCTGACAGCACACACCTCATGCCAGCCCCCAAGTGTTGCCAAAGTGCAAAAGGGACATTTAATATTGCTGTCCCATACAGATTAAAAATACAGTTGTCCTATTTTTAATGTCACACTGTTGTTACGTCTTGGACTCCAAGGCAGGGTGACGGGTGGAAATTACAACGCTTTTAACTTGTGATATTACTTGTCTTATTTCTACAGCCATCTAAGCACTTTGCAAGTGCTACATAAGTGAAGTATTATTATGTTGCATACAATAACATCACTTTCTATTTTGAGTCATTCATTCTAATTCAAGAGTGAAAATGTTTAATGTAATGAAACGTTATGAATTAAACTGTTTCATAAAATAACAGGTACCCCCCCCCCTTTTTTTAACGTTCTTTTTAAGTCCATCATTTAAAAATAATTTCCAACTAATTTCCTTGGAGGTTTACCAAAAAGAACTATGTAATTTGGTGTTAATTATAGGGAGACTAGATATGTCTTTGGAAGAACTGCTCACTTTAAATCCAGGTAAATATTCATCCATTATTCTTTTATTATATAAACTTTATTCTCCATATATGTTGATTTTTTTTGCTTACTTTTCTAGTTTTAATTAGTTGATTGAAAGTGTTGCACAGTCTCTGTTATGATTATTTCCAATGTACATAGTCCTTAACAAGAAACGTTTTAGAGATGATTATGAAACTGCGGGCATAAAGTGAAGCATTAACAAGTAATCTTGACTCAAGGTCCACTTATTTATTTTTTTCCTGATGGAGTTTGCTCTGTCGTCATGGAGATGGCTCAGTTGTTTAATATCAGTCACATATTATCAGTTTGTTTGATACAGTACATGTTTTGTCTGTTGTGATAGTTGTAGTGTCTCCACTTAATAAAGGAGCTATACATCTAACAACCATTGTTAAAGAAGCAGCTAAGCTACGTTAATGTTTTTTGGGAAAGATTAACGTTCCTCCTAAAGACCGACTGTAGCAGCAGTTGGCCAGTAAATAAGATCAAGTCTGCACGCTTTCAACTGCCCAGTGTTTGCCCCTGTAAGAGCTATTAACAATGTTTGTTATTTAAGAAAATCACATCTGGTTGCTCATATTTAGCATGGACGTTAGCTATAGGATTAAGCTAGCGCACCACAACTGGGTCGTAATAACATTTACAGTACAAATGAATCTGGAATCCACACTCTGCTTAATCGATTCCAGATAAATTGCTGCAATCGATTTCGCAGCCGGGTATTATACTTCCTGCGCAGCCTACGCTCCTTCCTTTTTGCTGAATGTGTCAGCCATGGCCCCGATTGTGAGTACTCAAACGGTCAAATAAACTGCATACAGACGATTTATTTTAGCTTGTCCTCTGCAGGAAGTGTATATAATCTGTGTGCAGAAATGTAGGAGCCGCGGATGCTTCAGCCTCTTTTTGTGGCTTTGTTTACTGTGTCGGCTAACACCACGTTGGGCTAACTAATGCTAACGATAGCTAGCAGTAGTTCCTCAGTAGTGAAGCTTCATGGGTAATAGAAAATGTAGAGGTCTTTACTTTAGATGTTGTCATATACAGCCTTTGGAACATGATGGCTAATCACTTGTGATATTTTGACATTATTGGCAAGTCATTTTAGCGTGTCCTTCAGCTGTTTTTAAGTTACATTCTCTTATGATGATTGATCGCATGAGTTTGAGTGAGCCTCTCAATGTGTTGCGCTAGAAAAAGCAGGTGGTCAAGAAGCAGGGTGGGAAGAGGAAGAAGCAGATCCTGAAGTTCACCCTGGACTGCACTCACCCTGTAGAGGATGGCATCATGGACGCTGCCAACTTTGTGAGTAGACCAGTTCAGACGTGTTGTCTGTTTAACAGTGTGCAGAAGCTGTCAAACACTGCTGTCATATCAGCGGGATCAATCCCAAGTCACTGGATATGATGGTAAAGACAGGACACTATAATCCAGTGTGGTATAAAACTTTGACTTTTGTTCTGGGTTACGTGTACCAACCTGTGCTGCGGGTGACCTGCTGTGTCCCCTCAACTTACAGGAGCAGTTCCTGCAGGAGCGCATCAAGGTGAACGGCAAGGCTGGAAACCTCGGCGGTGGCGTGGTGTCCATTGAAAGGAGCAAGAGTAAAATCGCAGTGAACTCTGAAGTTCCCTTCTCAAAGAGGTACAAAACACAATGCGATTCTCAGCTGCTGCTCAGCACAGTGCTCTCTGCTTCTGTGACAAAGACAGGCACATGTCTCATTTGAAGAGGTGTTTCTACAAGTCTCCCAGAGCAGCTAAGTAATTAGAAACCCCACGTATAATTATTTATTTAATTGATTTAATTTAATATTATATTATGTAACAGACTACTGATCATAATATACAATTTAATAAACACAACTGAGACCAAACAAATATAGCTTTATCCATATTATTATCATCAAATCTACTATGATATTACAGTGATACTATACCTGTAATGTGTCTTCTGAGTACCCACCCTCGCAGACTTCAAATGTTGGCTGTACAAAATTAGTAGTTTACCACTTAATGGAGGCTGTGGTCAGCCGTTTTCTCAATCCACACGCTGCACTACTGTGTGGGAGAAGTCGAGAATTGGGCCTGAAAGGTATGTTTAAAAAGAACATTCTCAACCAAATGCTAAAAAACATTGTTTTTTTTGTGATGAAGATGGTATAATTCAGCTCAAACTCCTCAAAGGTTCCTCCATAAATACAGGAAGAGACTATTGTGAACAATATTGTTTCAGCGTTGATGGAATAAATGCGGTTTTGACTGAAGCAGTGTGAGTCTTTTAAATGCTTAGTCTCGATTGGAGGTAAGGAGTGTGAGGTACGATACTAATTATTAATGGCCTGGTGTGGTCAATGGATGTATGGATCTACTATACCAGTGTTGTATTTTCATTCGTTCTAAAAGTTAAGAGTTTTTATTAGGCCTGGGCAATAAAACACTGATACTGTATAGCAATAAGAAAATTGTTCTATAGTTTCGTTTAAAAGCATTAAATGCAAACCACCATGAAAGCACATAACAAATACACCCTTACTGCTTATAAACAGCCTATCAAATCCCTTGATAACGGGGCTGCTACAAGTGACACGCAAACAGCCAATCATTTAACAGGTGTGTTGTTTGGTCGCACTATCGACATGTGACACAATAACAGGAACAGCGTGGGGTGAGAAATCAGAATCAGAATCAGAATCAGAAATACTTTATTGATCCCCGGGGGGAAATTGTACAGTACCGGTGCTCCCATTCCAGAGTAGAAAAATAGCATAATTTAGAACTAAAGGTATGTACAAAATATAAAAATAAGAAATAGAAAATAAAAAATATACACATTTACAGTATTTAAGTGAAGTGAGGTAAAAAAAAAAATATATATATATATACAGTAACAATGTATATATATGTATGGATGTGTTGCACTGTAGTGTATAACTATATATGTATTGCACTATACATGTATTGCACTTAAACATTCACAATAAATAGTGAGGTAGTGTATGACAGGTGAAGTAGATACAGATACAGATTTCCAGTTTCTTCCTGAGTGTCTGACACTCAGAGGGAGGAGTTGAACAGTCTGATGGCCACAGGCAGGAATGATTTCCTGTGGCGCTCTGTTGTACATTTGGGAGCAATGAGTCTCCCACTGAAGCAAAAAATGAGTGCAGACAGCGAGGACATTGTTAAAGTCAAAGTTAAAAGTGATCAGTAGTTATTTATTTACTGAAATAAATAAAAGCAAAGCATTGAAAATGATTTTGGGAAGTACTCGCTATTGAAGGAACCTCTTCACAGCAGACATTTGACTTGTCATAGTAAGAAAGCACAGGTGTTACTAATAACACTGACAATGGCTCAGATCTATTCAAGTGTCCCAGTACGCTGTGACAGTGAGCCAGCATGCACAATACCAGGACCCTGAAACCAAAGCAGCTCAATCGAATTTAGCCATCATTCATTTTATTATTTACACTTGTGGTTTTCTCGCAGTGATGTGTCAAAATGTCTTCTTTGAAAGAGGCCTATTGTGAGTAAGGTCTGTGGATTATCATGAGTTTCCAGGAAAGTGTTTTGTTTTTTTCTGGAAAGGGATGTTGCTGTTGAGTTGTTTTCAATGATTGGAGCACCACAAACAAAATCAATTTAACTCAGACTGCATCGGTACATACCACTAAGGTTAAGTTGGTAAAACAGGACTACAATAAACTTCTGACTTGTGCCAATAAATCACCCCAGTTTTCTCCTACTTTGACAGTCAGCAACGTGCTGTGTAGATTAAAACGTATACGAAGTAGAGAAGTCAGGAGGTCATCAACATACCCAACATGTTATATGTATGTATAGAAATATACCTGTACATTAATTTGCATCTAATGTTTGCGACTCATTTCAAAAATTGAAAGTGTATTCAGATACATGAAGACTATTTCAGTCTGATCTGGGAACACCACCACCAGAGGGTGACTCTACCACTGTCATTCTTAAATGGAGCATTTGGTGTGACGACTAGAAAAAGTCACTGGGAGATGTTGCTGTTAGTAGATGTATGATAATTATTTGTAGCTCTGCCATCTTATTCTCAGATTCATTCAAATATACATAGACTGCATTTCAGTAAGTGGCACGCAATACCGCCTTAATCTGCGTGTACTTGAAGTTGATGAATCCTGTATGTCATCTTGGGCCAGTTAATAATCCAAAATACAAAGCATTTGCTTTACCTTAAGGCTTTAAGGCTAAATGTATTCTGTTCCAGGTTATTATCAGACTTGTCTCAACTGTCACAAGTTGTCACATTATTTAGTCCACACCCATTTGTTTGGAATAGGAATAAGATAGAAATTTTACCGACTGTCGACCAATATCTCTGACGGTTTCCTCGTCCTCCTCTTCTCTGTCAGGTACTTGAAGTATCTTACCAAGAAGTATCTGAAAAAGAACAACCTCAGAGACTGGTTGCGGGTCGTGGCCAACACCAAGGAGAGCTACGAGCTGCGCTACTTCCAGATCAACCAGGACGAGGAGGAGGAGGAGGACGAAGACTAAACCTTTCACCATTTTTAATAAAATGTCAAAAGAGGGAAGAAAATCTGTGTTGTCCTTTTTTAAAATTGTCATTTTGTTCTCTGGGCATCACTCACAGCACTGTTGCTGTTTGTAGAGTACATAGAGCTGTGAATATAACACAATATGCTTCGCTGTGTTGTGTTTTTAAAAATCCTTATTATTTAGATGAGTAATTAAAACAATCCGAATCAAAAGTTAATCTTCCAGTACAGCTAAACTAGCCATTTTTTCTTCTTTGGTACTTTTACCTGCATTGAGATGTCCAATTAATTGCTAAGTTAATTAATTGAACATAACATTTAAAGTAGATAAGTACATTATGTTAATATCAAAAAGATTAAACCAAACATTTATGGTGGTCATACTTAATAAATGTGAAATTGTCACATTGAGCAGCTCCACTGCAGTGAGGACACTTCTTCTCTGTGTATTTTTGATATTTGAAGTGAAGTTGGAGCTCGTGCTGCCTCTGGTGATCTCTCTGTGGGGCATCCTGTGTTACAGCTGTGGTAACCTTGACAACAGTTAGACCACTGGCAGTCAGGACGACTCTCACAGCATGCACTCATCAGGCTATTTTTTTGTTTTGTTTTTTTGTGTCTCGTGAAAGTGGAAGTTTGCACAAGCAGGAAACCGATTTGGAGTCAGGTCGTGCCCACTTCAGGTTTTTAGGCGTCAATTAAAAGTGTGAATTGGATCAAAACGGATTAATCACCATAAACACCCCCCCCCCCTCTCGGGAAGAAATGGTTTTGTTATTTCTCCCCACAGCCTGGCTCCATATTTAGAGTAAAGGTTGTGCGTGAACAGCGAGGCAGCTGTGCGAGAAAGCCGGAGAAGTTTCTGCCTCAATCCTCCGGACCTCCAGAAGGAAATGGGCAGGCGACAGGCGCGGGAGTGCATCCGCCTATTAGCGGCACATGGCGTTGCCGCACGGTGTGTGTGTGTTTTTTTCGCACACTACTAGTTGAAGTGGTAACTAGGAGAGCATGACTAACTAGTTGTGGGTGAAATTATGGGATGCATCGTCATGGCAACAGACCAGACGTCACAATCTGGGCATGTGTGTTCCATTTTTGTCTTTCTTATTTTTCAGACTGGAAGACCTGGATAGAGATCAGTGGAAAAATATATATATATAAATGTTTTTTAATTGTTCACTCCTGGAGAGAAAGCCCCAGATTCACTGCAAAAAAAAAAAAAAATGTAATTTGTTTTTTTTTTTTTAAACTGAGCGACGAATACATTTCTTTTTGGGTGAAGAAAGAGACTGGGCTGCGGCGTCTGGAGGGTTAACTTTCAGTATTCTCAGCCTAAAAGGGGTTTGGGGGCTATGAGATAAAGATGCCGGGGTCGCTGAGTAATGAAGACGAGGGACAAGACGACATGGATTTTGAAGACGATATGCCAGGTGAGGGAAAGGGGGGAGGCGGGGTGTCCTTCACATTATTTTGCGCCGCTACGCCTTGAATGCGGGGAAAAGGGCTTGTCCTGCGTTCCTGAGACCAGAGAGGAGGAGGAGGAGGAGGGGTGGGGTGCAATAAGCAGAGTCATGCTATTATTTTTTGCACGACCTAGTGTCTTAAAGGTGGGTTTTTGGAATTGCCTCCGGCTGTCCTCACATCCAGCCCGATTTGGGGACATGATGAAAACCCTGCTGCATGGTTTCTGTAGGCTGCTTTTTTTTTTTTTTTCTTTCTTTCTTTCACAAGCTGCATGCGTGTACAAGTGAATGTCTCCAAAAACACAAGTTTGCTTCAGAGAGCTGTTTTCAAAAACCACGACAATTGATTCGGTGCCGTGTCAGTGGCTGCCGTGATGTTTCTCCGTTAATGTGTGCATGTGCTTTTAAGTAGAAATGGGCTACAGTGACAACATCCGTGTGCGTTTTGTAATAGAAGATGCGCTGCTGTTTCCACTCGCGATCAGGAGGCTGCTCCAACTTTAAATGTTTTTCTTGGCACTGCATGGCCGCAGAGGTGTGAAAGCCACGTGTAGGCTACAGGAAACACTGCTAATCAAGTGCGCCTTGGTGCCTTTGCCTTGGTCCTGTGCTCTGTTGATGGCCATGGTTAGGTCACCAACATCCCTTCAGCTCTAGGTCGTGCACTAACTGAAATTAACTGTAACCCACATTTCCTGACGTGCAGCTCATTCAGTTCAAGAGGCGGCTTCAGGCCAGCCAAATCTGTGCAATATTTCTTGTGGCTGTAAAATGAATCTGTCAACCACTCTGGCAATGAACCAATTGTAGTGTGGATGGCAGTTTTCACTCCTTTAAAATGTTTAAAACTAATCAAGGCACAGGGGATGTTAAGATTCCCTAATTAATGAGCTGCACACCACAAGTCACTCGCCAAATGATGGTCATTTTGTGTTCTTTTGGCTGTTGAGTTTGTCAGCCTTTATGGCAGGTGTCCATGCACCCAATGATTCTCTGTCCTAGAAATTGTGCTGGTGAAACAGATAAAGCGCCCGATCAGTTAGGGGAATCCCAGCTGTAGTGTTAAGTTAGCTAAAATGATGTTTTCTTTCAATTTTGTGTCACGACTTCTGCCCCTCTGGTGATTAGACATGCACTAAAACTGATAACTGGGATGTCTGTCGTGTGCAGCCAGGAGACGGCTTCATCATCTACACCTGTCTCAGTCAGACCAGGTCCTGAATTGCTAAGGGGTATGTTTCCTGGTCCAGTGGGTCAGGGGCTGAGGTGATGAAGTGCCCCCGAGTATTGCTTTCTACTGGGCATCTTTATACCAAGATGTCAGTTTGGTCAGTGCAGTCAATAGATTCATATTTCTTTCCTTCTCCTGCAGCTCGCTCTGAGCATCAGATGATTTGATGGTTTCATGTCAGGGGCAGGACTAATAAGATGCTGCTTTGCCCTTTTCTTTCCCCTCACATCACAGTGTGGTAAAGTTTCATGCTTGTAACAATAGACTGAGCATGAAAGGAAAGTTGAGGGTGTAAAAATCCAATGCAGTGTTGCCAGTAGTCATAGGCCTGCCTCTTGTTAATTCCTGCTGAGTGATTATATGTCACAAAAAGCTACATAACAGAGTCGGTCCAAGGTTGTGGTCAAAATGAAGGTACTTTCTGGCATGAGATACCTCCTGAAAAGGTACAAGGAACATTTAGCGACAAAATGATGACAGTTAATGAATAATTTTCGCACAACATGGTTGCCATGGTGCATTTCTTGCTCATTTTTTCATGCTTGTTATAAAGGTCTTGATCCACAAAAGCTGGCTTATTTTGCACCACTGTAACAACGAAGAGGATACAGTTTGCATCATCGGCACATCGTTACTATTTCTAAAACACAGATATGATTTTCTACCAAAGGACGGGTCACATATGTACTGGGCGTTGTGAAATCAGCATCGACCAACACGTTTTATCCCGTATATATACACGATACATTTGCTAAGATAGATTAATACCAGCAGGCTTGCATTGGAAGGTGTGCAGCAGGGAGAGAAAAAGACAGACAAGAGAGAGGGAAGGGGGGAGACAGAGAGGAGTGTTGAGCAGTTGAGGCATCATCTATGACTGCCAGCCATAGCCTGAGGGAGAACACAAGCACTGATGCGTGTCCCCAATAACCCAGTAGATGGTTAAACATGTATGAGAAAGGAAAGGTGCAATTGATTATGGCAGGTGAGTGAAGATATGTGAGCAGTAATCCAGTTTGAAAAATCAAAACTTTTTCATGTGTCAGTCATAATTACTTTATGTCTGCCTTGATATAATTTGGGGATTTTTATGTTGTTGGCAATAAACATATCAAAGGGACTCAAGGCTCACTTATGGAGTCGGTTTGATATGACACATGATGCTGAGAGATACTGTATATTGTAGTGAAGGGTAAATGTGTTGAAAATCAGTCAACCTGCCATTTTTAAGCTAACGTAAGACATGATATCTTGTTGATGAAGATATTCACGGTTTTCAGTAACAGTGGCTTATATCTTTGCTGTCTTTTAAAAAGATTTCATCATACCACTGATCATGATTAAATGTTGCAAATCCATTGTTACGCTGCTGATGCAGGAAGCAGTATTCAGACAGTTTACGACCTCCCTCAAAAGGCATCAAAGCGACAGCCAAGGTCAGGAATCCTGGTCAGATTTTTCCCGGCATCAAGATGCTTCCATGCAATTAAAACACAACAATGTAGAAGCACACGTCCTAGGGGGACTTCAGACCCCTACATGCCATCCTATCACAGCCTTTATTTGTTGTGGCACATAAAGTGTCCTAATTCCCTTTGTTTCTCTCCGGGTGCTTACACTGTCACAGATTGTTCCATTGTGTTTTCTGTTTTAATTGTTTTGTTCTCCCCTAAAATTGAAAGATTATCATGGGCTTTTGTGTGCCTACAAATGTTATCCCCAATTGGAAAGAGGTCTATTTTTGGATCCCTCACTGTGAAAGTTGACACCATTTTTTCCTCCTGCGCGTGCACGAAGCCTGCGTGCATGAAGGATGCTTTTCTTAATGTGTATTTGCAGATGAGCAGTGCACCATTCCAGTCTGCTCTATATATCACACATTTTGATCTTGTGCATATATTGTCTGTAATAGATATGATTTTAATGGTGCTATTTGGCCGTTATCCTTCCATCACTTTGATGATTACATTTTCTATTATTAGTCTCTGGATGTCTTTGTCTGAAGGTGTTTGAAGCCTCAGCTATGAGCTCTTAATCAATGAAGAGAGGAAAACCTATGGCCCTGTTTTCCTCCTTTGTGGCAAGTAATGCTGGGCAACATTAAGTGGGCATTTCCACACGGGGGCTAACAGAGAAAGGGCTAATGTGTTTTCCAGTAAACTCTATCTTCCTCACTTGAGAGTCGCTTATGAATCTCCCTTCTAATGGGTCAGTCCGGTGGCCAAGCCCTTGCAGGAAGGTCAGAACTGTGTCTGTGCCATCCGTCCACACTTTACAGAAGGCTCGCTTTGCTGAGTGCAGCTTTGGTCCTCCTTCTGACAGAATGTGGTGCCAGACCTCCCTGTACCACATGACTGAGCGACCCCCCCCCACCCTTCCAACACCTGGCACAGCCTGGTCCACTCACCAAGCAGAAAGATTATCATTCCCCTGATGGCTTTCCCTTTGGGGACTTCACAGGCCATTTACTGTCGGCAGGTTTCAGCTTATAAGGCAATGCAGGTGTTAAACACAGACATCTTTTTTTTTTTCTTTTTTTCAATCAATTGCACCTTCTGCCTATAAATGAGACGCATTACTGTGTGTGTGTTCAATTTGTTTTGAGTCTATTGAAGCTGTGAGGCTGTACTTCAGACTTTTAGCTATATGCTAACACCAGCATGCTAACATACTCACAATGACAATGCTGTTTAGCATCTGTTCACCATCTTAGTTTAGTGTGTTAGCAGGCGGACATTTGCCAATTAGCGCTGCACAGCTGAGGATGGTGGGAATATTTTTTGGGCAAATTTTGGCAAATTAAAAAATTGACCTAATTATGGTGCAGAAGGAAAAGTCAGTAATTACACCAAAGTAATTACAGTTCATTTTATGGGGCACATGATTGTCTCTACTAAATGTCATGGCAATCCATCCAATAGTTGCTGAGATTATTTCACTCAAAATGTCAGCCTCGTGGTGGCGCTAGAGGAACAGTCAGAGGAACACCAAAGTCACAAGGATTCATCATCTGGGAACAATGAATGTTTTTACAAAATGTTGTGCCTGTCCATCCAGTAGATGTTGACATGTTTCACAGGATAAGTTGAAACTTTGACCAGATGGTGGCGCTACAGGTAAAGTCAAGGGATCACCAAAGCCAGGGGGGTTCATCCTCTGGGGACCATGAATGTCTGTTTTCATGGAAATCCATCCAGTAGTTGTTGAGATATTTCAGTCTGAACCAAAGTGGTGGATCGACCTATAAACAGACACTGCCATCCCCAGAGCTGCGTCACAAGTATGGCTTGTGCATTAGGTGCATGTGATCAAACTTTTAAAAATCACCACTGTCAAGTTTGAGTGATTTATTGTACAGGAAGCAGAGCAAGGGACACAGTCCGGCATCATCTGGTGTGTCTAATCTGTGATGTGTGGTCAACCTGTCAGTCATAGTTCACTCATAGAAAGAAAGGGTTGCAGAGCGACGGGCTGTGTGCTTTCTGTAAACCACCGCCGTTTCCATCTGCATCTGAGCTGTGTCATCATATGTGCGTCTAAGAGAGATGTAAGGCTTAATGCGTTGCCATCATGACTTACCTGGCAGGCGGCTTACATACATCTGAGACTCAAAAGAGCTCCCTGATTGAGATACTGGATACATAAACTCAAGGCTTTATTTAGAATGAGAGAAGTAAAGGAAGCACATGGGACAGACAGACAGACAGACAGACAGACAGATAGATAGATTTGTTTGAGTTTTAATGCTGTAAACAAGTTTGGAACTCCAAAATTTCCACTTCCATATTTACATGAAAATTGTTATATTTTGATAATTACTAACAGTGAAAAATGTTGTCAGTTAGCAGCTGTACTATAAAAATATTGGCTGCATGAAACAAAAGTTGCCCCCCAATTACCACTAAAGAAGGAAGGGGTGACACATTTCATCTGGCGGTCAAAGGAAACACAATGAGCCTGATATTGCCACACTGATTAAAGCTTTGAAATCACTGACGTGTATGTACGGTACAGAATGTGTGTGTGTGTGTGTGTGTGTGTGTGTGTGTGTGTGCGCACACCGGTTACCTCCTGCTAGCTTTGCTAAATAGAGGATAAGTGGTTGGTGAGGTTTGTGTGTCTACTACACAGGAATCCCTCCTCCCCAATCTCTCACTCGCAGCTACCCAGGGGAGTGGTAGACTGCAGGGCTAGTGTTGGCTGATTGACTCTGATACATGTGCTGCATATTTCATGCCCTCCAGTCTGTCTGCATGAGACGCAGAGACGCGCAGATAGATGGACCGAAAGAGACAGAAAGACAGTCGGACACAGTGGGAGAAAGAGAACGAGATCAGATCGACCTTTCACGGGGAGGTTGCATCCTGTGCGTATTTCTCTGCGTGCCTCTTTACAGTGATGTATTGTTTGGGGCTGTCTCTCTTCCTTACTTACTCCTCTGTGACCCACTATGGCATCACTGAAGTCTGCTGCGCTCAGCAGTCAGCACGTTTGTACACAGCAGCTTTTAGACAGTACAGCTGACAACCAGCAGCAGGTCGCTTGAGTCCCAGCAAGCATTAAAGGCAGAAGATATGCTCAGTATACCTCAGTGGTCCTCTAGGGAGTTCCCATTTACCGGCAGGGCAGGCACTCCATCTACTTGTGCTTTGACGGGTGAAGTTGATCCACACTCAATGATGTGTGATTATGAGGTTTATTTTGCCAAGTGCTCCTGTTGGTCTGGCATTGATCATTTTTATTTTCCAAATCAGGCTGACTGACTTTTCACTTCTCTGTTTTTTCACAGTATACCAGGCCTGCAACTAATGATTATTTCCGTTATCGATGAATCTTTCTTTCGAACCGTTTCATTGACAATTAAATGTCTGAAAATTGTGTCACAATTTCCCGGAGGCCAAGTTGATGTCTTCACATGGCTTGTTTTGTCTAACCAACTCTCCAAAACCCAAAGATATACAAGTTACAGTCGATTCATTTTCTGGTGATCGACAAACCGAATAATCGACGAATCATTTCAGCGCTACAGTGTGCGAGCCAAACTGCACTCGTCAATATAAAGATTCAGGCTCATTACACGCTGCATTGGCTGTAGAGTTGACAAACTGGACAGCACCAGCCAGATTTCCAAATGGATTATCTTAAGTACTCTGATAATGTTTTTGTTCTGTGTGTTCAGATGAGGATGACGAAGGTGAGCGCAACACTGTTCCCCTCACACCCCTCGACAGCTTCTTCTCTGACAGCGACTCCCTCAAACAACAAAAGAAGAAGAAGCCCAAAAAGATGAAAGAGGGGAAAATGCCCAAAGTGAAGAAGAGGAAAAAGGAGGTAAGATGTAATTCACGCTCAACGCCATCTGTCATGACCTCGGACACAACAGCTTGGCGGGCGTCGCTCTTTTGATGTCTCTGCAATTGGATCAAAGGTGTGTTTTGGCTGCTGGACTGCCTCTGTAATCTAAATGAGAGGCAGTGGACTGTCTCAGGCTTAGGGGAGGTTGGCAGCAGTGTCACCGTCATTGCCAGTGTAAGCTGTGGGCACCAAGGGCCAGTTTAGAGTGTAGATTTGTGCCTGTGGTGCTGGTGCTGCACTGAAGTAGAGCGTTTGTGCCAAGCTAGCGGTGGGAGTCAGAGCTGTGACAGAGCGGTTTTGACAGTCGAGTTTCTCTCGCCTTTAGTCTCCAGCATTTAGCCAACAGGTCAGAGGTTTGAGCTGCTCCCAGCATCAACACTGGCGACTTCATTTAACCACATTTGTTATGGTGAGATTACTAATCACTGAGAGAAACTAATCACAATGCCTTTTCTTTTATTTGTTTATTTATTTAGGAAGATCTCTTCTCCCAGGGAGTCCTGGTTTAAAGCTAGCCTACATGACTTTTGCTGAACAGTAACAATATACAGCAATATCTATCTAACGTGTGTCAGCACTAGCTAGCATTAGATAGATGTATTGCATGTAGATGCCATTCAATTGAACTAACTGATGAAACTGTTTGTGAATTCCTCGTTTTATTTGTAAGAGGAATCAATGTGATACTGTGTGTTATATGGTGCTGCTTTAAAGCTGCATTCATATGACCCATCATACCCATCATGGTGATTGTATACGCAAACAATGGCCCACTTTCATGTCCAGGAGACACAAAGCATCATTAGAAGTCATTTGGAGATGTGATTTAAGTCCAATATTCAACTTTCTGTAGCTGTGTTTTGGTCTCCACCGACTTCCAGAAGTTGAGCTTGAGAGCTGAGCTGAGGGAAACATCTGGTTTGTTAGCTGCTAAATTCTCCAATGTGTTCACCAGTTTGCTGCCAACTTTGTCTGTGTGCCGTTTGGTCGGACATGTAGTGTACAGTGGGCTTTTTTACGCATAAAAGCTCCTTGCTACGTCTGGAAATTATGTTGATGATAGAAGTTTGTAGGCCGGTGTTACACCATATTCTGTGACCTGTATTATAAGTCTATTTTCTGTTTTCCCTTGCCTTAACGTGAACCCAACAAATTAGTACTTTCCCCCAACCACTCATCCCTGCAACTCCTAACCACAACCTTACTTAAGCCCAAGGCCAAACGGACTTTCTTTGACATCTTGTCTAGACAAAGAAAATCCTAATCAGGTCACAGAATTTGAGGAGTTACAGAATTTGGTGTAACACCAGAAAGGCAATTAGCTAAAAGAGAGCTGCAGCTTTGTCAGCGGCTACATCACACATTTGGTCCGTTGTTACCGTAAAATATAGTTGTAAGTGTAAGTCCGCTCTCCTGTTGCTGGAAAAGTCTCATCTACCTTTACTTTTACAATTTAGCCAAACTCAGAAGCTAGATTTGTATTCAATGATTACAGGAATTCAGTGTATTCCCAGTGCACTGTATTTCCCGCCTGTGTTGGCGATGGCTTTAACAGTGTCAGTGACATAGCCAGGATGTTCCCCTCTGCTGGTTTGAGATGCCAGCAGTGCTGTGAGGAGCTTGGCTGGCCAGGCTGCCACCCGGCCCTTTGGCTGCTTGTGGTAAACAATGAGCTCTGGGTCTCACTGAGCTAATGAGGGGGGGGTGGGGTGTGGGGGGGGACTCCCTCTGACACTCTCCTCTCTCTGTTTCACACAGGCTCTGCTCTGTATTCTCTTTCTTCCCTCTCCTCTTGTCTCTCACACGCATCACCTCACTTTGCCTTGATCGTGATGCCGCCTGCTTTCGTTTGCGTCATCTTTCTTTCTTTTCTTTCTTTTCACCTGCCATATTATTTCTTTCTCTCTTGCCCTCCCACTGAGGAACCGCTGCTGCTGTAATTCACTTCCAATCACTCCCTGCAGGTTGGTGTCAGACAGGGGCCAAAAGTCAATTGGGGTCAGAGACTGTCGGTGGCACATCCCAGTCTCAGGTCAGAGCCACTGGCGGGAGAAATGGTAGCCAGGGAGAGACGTACTTGCCTTCTTTCTCTCATCTGCAGTGAAACAAAGGGACTACGTAGACATGGAGGGAAGAGAATCTGAGTTTATAGAAGGCAGTTAATTTTATTGGAAAAAGAAGGGTCTGCAGTTTGGCCACAATAAAAACCTCCACGAAGCTGTGAGGGAGCTGCGTGTAGTTTTAACATTTCGTGAAATACAGTCGGTTTGCGATGAGCCTCTGACTTGTTTTTATAAGTTCAGTATCCTCTCAGGGATTGTGAGTCAACAGAGAGCTGTTGCTGTTTTCTGGGGAAAAAGAAGAGGCTGTTGCTTTGGAGCCACGTTGTGTTTTTACAACAGTATTTTTTCTTGTTGAACTGGATTTTATTGAATATCCACGTCGTCGCTCATTTGATATTTTCTGCGGCATCCTCAGCAATCTCCCTAAGGCAGAGCCATTATGGGGAAGCATCTAATTTGATTACGTTATCAGCACTTATCTGATTTTCTTCCCTCTGAAAGTAGAGACAACACTCTTTGTTGCTGCCAGTGTCCTCGTTGGTCCTCTGATGTGTGTCTAACATTGAACTCTGGGCCACGGGGAGGTTGTTGCACAGTTCCACCTTGTCTTTGCAGTTTCTCTCAACAGTGGTTCTGCTTCTTTGCTTTTCCCTCCTCCATCTCCACCCCCACTCCCATCCCCCATCCACAATCTTCAATTTACTCTCTCTCTCTTCTTCTTCTTATGCATAAATGAGATTTGTCTAGACGGGTGCTGGAGCACCAGCTCTGCAACCACAGGCCTCTGCATAACAAGCTCGTTATGCAAACGCATCTGATTGGATGGCATCGTTCCATTGGCTGCCACTGTGATAGAGTGTGTGTGTGTGTGTGTGTGTGTGTGTGGGGTGGGGGTGGGGGGGGGGTGGGGGGGGGGGCTGATAAAAGAGAGAGTGAGAGAGAAAATAATGGGGGGGGGGGGGCAAAGAGAGAAAGTGAGAGAAAAGGAAGGCGTGCGGGGGGGTGAGCTATGAGAAAGAGAGAGAGAGAAAACTAGGAGGAGAGAGAGGGAGAGAGAGCGTGCTAGAGCCAGACACTGCTCAAATTTGGTCACCATGGCAACACAGCCAGGCTGCTGGTAGGGTTGGCGGGCGCTGCGGCAACGTGAGTCTTTCCACTGCGCTACAGAGCAAAACGCCTGTAAGTCTCTCCATGGATCCACACAGGCCTGCTGAGCAACAGGCAGCGAGCAGAGCACAAAAGCTGCTGTGCACTAATTCACTCCATAGCATGAGCACACACATGTTCACGCACGGAAACACACATGCTGTACGTATACACATGAAGGCGTGCCACACGAACACGTCTGGGAAAGAAACACACAGGGAAATAATAATAAAAAAAAAAAAAAAGATACCAAACACAAAAAGACAAACACATCATCCAGATGAACAGACACACATGCATTCAAACACACAAAGAGATCAAAGGAAGACAAACACACCATTCACACACAAATACACACACATACTGCACACAAATTATACCTTTCCCTCTCCCTCTTTCTTACTCACACACACCATCATGAGCACGCACTAGTGAATTTGTTCATATGCAAAGCTCTTGATCACACAAACAACACCTGTTAACTGTTAAATCCATACAGCCCTCCAGATGTCTCATATTAAACAGGCAGCTCTGAGCTCTGATTGGCTGCTGAGATCTCCTGTTTCTTGGTTTAGTTTCTTGTCAAAGCGTCTGTAAAAGGTGAACGTGCTCCTCGTCGACTCACCGCTAACTGTTGACTTGCAATATACTCATTTACAAGTTTCATCATCGGCAGAAGAATTATAATATTAGTGAAGCAGTGACACTTTGGAATGATGTAATTTAATATATGCAAATGCCATCAAGAAGAAGCTTTTATCCAAAGTGCTTTATAGTACACTGACAGCACATTTTTTTTTAGCGTGGGTGGCCACTGTGGGAGCTGTAATCCCTAACCCTGGCAAAATTAATACCATGCTTATTTGAGTTTCATATTTTAATTATTCCCCCTTTTTATCACTAGATTTGGAATTCTGCCTCTTCGCTGGAGATAGATTCCCTCGTTTTGCGTCAGTGGTAAAATTCAGACCTTGAATTCAGTTGTGACCCAGGAATCTGGCTTTGATGCCAGCTTGAGTCAGTCACAGTCACGTCTTGAGGTAGAGAGCTGAAGCAAGATTCAACGTCAGATTGTGCCTGTTTACATTTATAAAAATAGCTGTTTGGCAGGAGCTCTTGACTACATCAAAGAAACGTGAAGATGGCTTCTGTGAAATATAGTTGGAGTCGTGCACATCTTTATCTGCTGGAGGATGAGACATGTCCTGCTATTGACCACCAAATAACTAAAATTGTGCTTTTATTTATACATGTACATAATGTTCATGTGTCCTTGTCGAATGCCTGTCAAAGGGAGGAATCCAGGCAAGAGTTGACAGCGACCTGGAGGAGACCTCAGAGGTGGAGGAGGAACGGGAGCGTCCAGAAATAGGCTCCGAGAGTGAGAGCAGCACGTACGGCCCGACCAAAAAGAAGAAGAAGAAACCGAAGGAGAAGAAAGAGAAGAAGCCCAGGAAGAAGAAGAGAGATGAGGACGACGACGACGATGACGACGATGACGGGAACATGAAAGTAAGTCTGAGTCTAGACGCAGATCACAACAACTTATTCTGCTGGATTCTGTATTTTAGATGAAGAGCCAAAAATGTCTTCATTTTAGAGTCACATTAAATTTATCAGCTCTTGAAATGATAATGTAATAATAATAATACATTGGATTTGAAGTGCTTTCCACATACCTCAGGGACATTTGACAGAAGCACAGCAAGCAAAAAATGAATGATAAGCCTGGCTATGACGAGAAGTCTTAAGTGTAGATTTAAAAACAGAGATGGAGTCAGCATTACAGATTGAGGCAGGAAGGGTGATAATTCACAGGTGATCAAATTCATGATTAAATTAATTTGTATTTAATTAACCTTTTGCCACCCACTGTCCAGCTTGAGGTACGCGAGCACTATACTGAACGTTTATTCACTACCTGTACTATGAAATGTGACATAAACACGAGCGCATCTTCTTTTCCGTCATTGTGCGTCATTTTCTAAAAGAACACCTGAAAATAATGTAAGAACAAGGCATGCGTGTACAACTTCGCATCCATTCCCAGTGTGTGTGCACTGGGGGCTCCAAGTGTCCACGCCACACACGCATACTGGACCATGACTGGCCTCCAAACTAGTTGTAATGTCACATCCACATGTTCACGTGAGATTTAAGCTGAGCACTCAGCAGCTGAATGTGAAATCAGCCTTCTAGTGTTAAAAAACAGATGTGTTAAACATACATCATCCTGCACACTGAAGCGCAAGCATCACAGTCAAGAAACAAGAAGGAAAACTGGTCTTTGACTGAAGGGGGACTTAAATACGGTGTCTCCTTACCTTCAAGTAGTCTTGCAGTCCAACAATATAATAAATCCTTGAAAACTTTATGTCCAAAGTCAAACGATTGAAAATAGTCTATTTGCTTTATTATTTAACACAAGTTAACATTTATTTTTATTTATTAAACATTATTTAACATATGAATTTTGATCTTTCCCGTCTGTATTTCCACAGGAACCCAAGTCGTCCAGCCAGTTGATGCAAGAGTGGGGTCTGGAAGACGTTCAGTATGGCTTCACCGAGGACGACTACAAAACCATCACTAACTACAAGGCTTTCAGCCAGTTCCTCAGGCAAGCATCTAATTTTGTGTCGGGGTTATCTTCCCATGTTAACTGCTCTGTCTCTGTTTCTGTGGATCGTCAGAGACCCTCGCTGGCACTCTCAACAAAAACTCCACAGTGAGACCAGAGTGTGGTGTGATGAACAAACACTGCTCTTTTTGTTTGAGCTCGAAAGCTCGCTGTTGGTATAAAGAGTCTGTCTCACCTGGGGCTGTCTGGCTCGGCTAAGCCTCTGCTCCGACAAAGTGGAGCATGAGCCCCTGCAGTGCCCCCTGTGAGTAGTCAGCTGCTTACTGGATGCCTGTGACAGCCGGGAGGCTCTGGGACTCGGTGCTCTGACCCACTATCTTTCACAGGCCAGCGTGCCAAACCTCAAGCTGTTGCCTGACAAATCACAAACATGACATACACACAGCAAAGCAGGGAGAGCAAAACTTAAGGGGCACTGGGGTGTCAGCAAATCAAGACCCAGCTCCCTCCAGTGCTGAGGAAAGTAGAAATTACATCAACGGGAATGAAGTGTGACATAATAAAGCTGCCGTTGTTGTCTCCTCTCCCCCCGGTTCTTTCTCAGGCCGCTCATTGCCAAGAAGAACCCGAAGATTCCCATGTCAAAGATGATGACAGTGTTAGGGGCCAAGTGGCGAGAGTTCAGTGCCAACAACCCGTTCAAAGGCGCATCTGCCACCGCTGTGGCCGCCGCTGTGGCTGCCGCCGTGGAAACGGTTACCGTGGCACAGCCAACGTCTGTCAGCGCCAGCCAGCCGAGCTCTCAGCTGGGGCCAATCAAAAAAGCCAAAACCAAAGAGGGAAAGGGTAAGGCTAGTGAACCGTGACAGAACACATATTTTTAGAAATAATGGCGAGAATACCGCTCGGTTAACGAGTCTCGGCCTGTGTTTCTCAGGACCAGGAGTTAGAAAGAGAAGCAAGACCGTGAAGGAGGTGAAGAAGAAACCCAAGCCGAAGAAGACCAAATCAAAGTCGGGCCAAAGTGGGAAGAAGAAGAAAGCATCCTCGGTATGTCTTGTTTTTCTTCCAGAACCATTTTCTTCATCCTCTGAGCTTCTCCACTTCTGTGTATTTTCAGTGGCATCAAAGTGACCAGACTGTTTACTGCGCATACTTTGAAAGTTGGTTGTTTTTAATTCTTTGTGCAGCTCTTTAGTTCGTGTGTGTGTGCTTTTCCAGAGCGAGGAGGACTTCCTGGAGGAATCAGACTTTGATGACATCAGCATCCACAGTGCCTCTGTGCTTTCTGATACCTCGGGGGCCGCCACCAAGAAAAAGGCCCGACGTGGGCGGAAAAAAAGGAAAAGTATGTTTACTGTCTACTCTCGCCATGCTCTGTGGTGTGTTTTTTTTCCCCCTCCAAAATCCCTCTGAAATCCCTCAGACTGTTTGATTATGGGTAACGAGGAAATTAAAATTAATTTTTTAAAGCTTTATTTGTTTTGGGAATCTTTTCTGGAGGCAGATGCTCTTCCTCAGCAGCTATTGGCCTCACACTCAAAAGAGTCTCATTCACATTTACAGCCCGCTCATTGTGTTTAAAGTTTAAATCGTATACTGTTGATAACAGCTGCATTCAAGAGAGTTTCTGTGTGTGGGAATTGCCTCTTCCTTTTACCTTCTCCAGAGGAGGATGGGGATGGTTATGAGACAGACCACCAGGACTACTGTGAGGTTTGCCAGCAGGGTGGAGAGATCATCCTGTGTGACACTTGTCCCAGAGCGTACCACCTGGTCTGTCTGGACCCTGAGCTGGAGAAGGCCCCCGAGGGCAAATGGAGCTGTCCACACTGTGTGAGTAGATAAGTTTGATATAAAAATACATTTAAGAAGTTTAAAATGTTTTTTTTATTATTATTTACAAGTGGATTTTCACATGTATGTATGTGTGTGTGTGTTATGTGCCAACTGCATCAACTAGTCTTGTATGAAAGTTTCACAGGTTTATAACTTGACATGACATGTTGTTATCTCAGTTTGGACAAGCCGGGTTCTAAACTGCCGTGGGACTAAGACACCTTCCTCCCTGTGCTGCATGTCGGTTTCTTCTGATCTGTACATGTTTGAATTTCATGGTTTCATTCTGTTTAAACTACACATGTGCACATGCACGGGGATGTGTGTGAATAAGACTTTAGTTTGAAGTATTATCTTCAACAGTGGTTTGCAACCTTTATGGCTTGTGGCCCCTTAAAATGAAGCAACATCTACCTACGTAACAAATACTGTATCTACTGTATGTGAATAATTCAGCCAAAGAGTGATTTTACTTTTCTCAGATTCTTTCTTTTGAGTAAAAGTATTCCACAAGAAAAAAACAAAGACAGGGGGGGGTCCTTGTAGCTCATGTGGTAGAGCGTGTACCATGTACTAAGGTAGAGTCAAGACACCACTCAACAAAGCTTTGACCATGCAGCCTAAAAATACAAACACTATGAAAATAATATCCTTGTAGTTATAACGCGGTTCAGCTTTATTTCACAAACAACAAGGTGGGTGAATTTAATTTAGCCGTATTTAATCCCGTGTTACAACCTTCACCAAGTTCATGCCTCCTGTGTCCCTCAGGAGAAAGAGGGTATCCAGTGGGAGGCCAAAGATGAGGAGGAGGAGGAGGAAGAGGCCCCAGGAGAGGAAGAGGATGACCACATGGAGTTTTGCAGAGTGTGTAAAGACGGAGGAGAGTTGCTGTGTTGTGACACCTGTCCATCTTCCTACCACATCCACTGCCTCAACCCGCCTCTCCCCGAGATACCCAACGGGGAGTGGTTGTGTCCACGCTGCATGGTGAGCTCACATCTCAGTCCAAATACCATTCAACGTTTGCCAGCGCTATGCATAACCAATCCACCCTCAACAATGTTAGCATCTCTCTAATATGTTTAGTACATTTAGCTCCTGATGGTGACCTGTGGGGTGAAAACAAATGTCAGGATGAAATTGTAAAAAGAGAGACAATAATTAAAGTACAGTAGTAGTTATACTCTTGGTGTTTCATTATCTTGTGCTTTGATGGTCTTTTGTCTGCTTCTTGTTTGTTTCTTTGTGTAACGTCAACCTGCCCAGGGACTGCAGGAGATATCGCTGTTAATGAATGTATGTTGTCCCTGATAAATAAATGATGAGGTATTAAGTATAGTAAGTAAAAGAGAATTGTGAGGTGGTGAGAGGGCCAATTTAAGATTCAGCTTTAATCTTTTGATAGTTACAGTTAAGTTTCAGAACTCATATCAAAGTCATCTCAAGCTAGCAGAGTGAGCTATCCCATTAGCCTGTTTGTGTTTGAATTACTCTGCATATTAACATGAACTAAGACTAAGAGGTGGAAGTTTAATGTACTGGGACCCATGTGGGGACCCCAGTAATGTACTTTACCTGCTCTGAGACCCCTCATATGTTCGCCAAGCTTGTTTGTGCATTGTTGCTTTGACACAAGGCCTAGATAACTGCATATACCACAACACCTCTCCCTTTTTTCCTCAGTGTCCTCCCCTCAAAGGTAAGGTCCAAAAGATTCTGCACTGGACATGGGGAGAACCCCCGTTGCCAGCTGAGCTGCCTGCAGGCCCTGATGGCAAGCCAAGTGATCCACTGACCAAGCCTCCGCTCAAGGGCCACCCAGAGAGGGAGTTCTTCGTAAAGTGGGCTGGCCTTTCGTACTGGCACTGCTCCTGGGTCAGCGAGCTGCAGGTGAGATACCAGAAGTAGGTCCAATCTCAAATTAACATTTCTGCTCTCTTTGGCCGCGGGAACTATGTGTCCTCTTTGCTAAAAGTGGAACACGAGCACAAACGAGCCAAGAGGGTTTTCACTGGACAGTTAGTGCATGTTCCTGAAGCCATTCAGCTGTCAATATGTGTGTACAAGTGCACATTGTTTCACGTGTCAAAAACTGCATCCATCCAAACTGCAAACACAATTAGCAGCAATTAAGAGCACTCAAACCTAGCTGACATTTGATTTAGTGATGTCTGAACAATTTGCTTGTTTAGGAACACGAGACAGCTGTCTTAATTTATTTTGTATCTGTCTTCCCTTCATTAAATCCATTCTGGAACTTGAGGTAGTTAATCAAATTAGTCTCGATACCGTGGATAGATTATATGTTGCAGTCTTGTAAGAAAAGCCCTTTTGCCAGAGGTGGTGCTGAATGAAGCTAAGCATAATTGATTGTTTTGCTCCGTCTGTGGTCGTGCAGTTGGAGCTGTATCACACGGTCATGTATCGCAACTACCAGCGTAAGAACGACATGGACGAACCGCCGCCGTATGACTACGGCTCCGGAGAGGAGGAGCTCAACAGTGAGAAGAGGAAGAGCAAAGACCCCCAGTATGCTGTGATGGAGGAGCGCTTCTACCGCTATGGCATTAAACCAGAGTGGATGGTTATCCACCGGATAGTCAACCACAGGTGGCTGCTCACAGTTACACCATTTCTCATATCTTCTATCGTACACTGTTTCAATTTTGATAATCCAGACGTTTTACAGACTTGAAGTTCTTGATGGGAAACTGGTGCTCAGTTTGGTTTATGCTTGCTGTCGTCTTGCTTTGACTTGCTCTGTAATATCGTTCTATACATGGAGATTATTCTTCACAGCGCAGCATGTTTCAGAATATTGGAAATCACAGAAAATGCATAGTGAGGGACATTTTTCTTCAAACAGAACATCAGTAAATTATTTCCCATACGTTTCCAGACTTTTGAGGCCTGTGTTGGAGCCTGTCACTCATATGCACAGGCATGTATTTCAGTACATAGTAGGATCACAAGTTTTACTATATGAGCTCTGGAATTGAATCATACATTTAAAAAGTTGCTCTCTAAGTTTCAGCCCCATCCATTTGCAGCTGCAATTGCAAGAAGGAGAATAAGTGACTTTCACGTGATTTTTGTATGTAATATGTGTCACATCCCATTAACAAATGACGAGAAATATAATACAATATGTCCTTAGAAAGAGCTTAATTATTGATCACTATACAACCCCTCTGATAGCCCTGAGCTTTCTGTTTATGTTTATTCTTCCCTGCAGTTTTGATAAGGATGGCGACGTGCATTACCTGATCAAGTGGAGAGACCTGCCCTACGACCAGTGCACCTGGGAGGTGGATGATTTTGACATCCCAGAATATGACAGTCATAAACCTTCTTACTGGGACCACAGGTTGGTTAACAGCCTTTACAAGTAATTTGAACCATAGCCGTTGTTAATAGTGTGGGGATGTGGGCGAGGATGACTAGAATCAGCACTTGATAATAAAGGAGGCATATGCCCTGCCCTCTGTCTGTGACGCCCCTGTTTGAGCTGTTTGGCTCATCATGTTGCTGCAATTATTTGCCAGGGAGCAAATACTAGGGGAGGACCAACGCCCCCTGGTGGTGAGGAAAGGAAAGAAGCTCAAAGAGGACCATCCAAAGAGGGAGGTCCCTCCTGATGCTCCCATCATAGATGTAAGTTGGGCTATTTAGATGCACTTCGGTCACAGAAGTCCAATGAGTTGCCTTAGTTAACCTGTTTCTTTTTGTAAATACAAGATTGCATTGTTATTGGCTGGTTGCTGCAGCAGCTTTCTATAGTAAATCTCTCAAAAGTGACACTGTAGGTGTGAAGCCACTAATAATCATGATTTAGCATGATGAAGGTAATTCATTCTAATACTGTATATATAATCCCTATTCACATTGGGCTAAATGTTGCCAAAATTGTTGACGCTAGTTCATGTAATTACTCAACAAAATACTACTCTATTCTCATATCACCAGCCGACCATCAAGTTTGAGCACCAGCCGTGGTACATTAACGCCACTGGGGGAACACTGCACCCGTACCAGCTGGAAGGCCTGAACTGGTTGAGGTTCTCCTGGGCGCAGGGCACAGACACCATCCTGGCTGATGAGATGGGCCTCGGAAAGACGGTGCAGACAATAGTGTTTCTCTACTCACTCTATAAGGAGGTGAGGGGGGAAGACTGTCCTCTTTTATTATACCCGTGTTACATTTGGTTCTCTGACTGCGATATAAAAGACATTCTTATGATGCAAATGGTAATGTAGACATAGAGTAAAACTTATTGGACAATGAGAAAAGCAAATGATAAAACCTGTGATGTAAGAGTTGCTTAGTCTTGTCTTTCCTCCTCGTCTCTCTTAGGGTCACTCAAAGGGGCCCTTCTTGGTGAGTGCGCCCCTCTCCACCATCATCAATTGGGAGAGAGAATTTGAGATGTGGGCTCCAGATTTCTACGTGTTGACGTACACTGGAGACAAAGACAGCAGGGCAATCATCAGGGAGAACGAGTTCACCTTTGAAGACAGTGCGGTAAAGTCAGGACGCAAGGTGTTTCGCATGAAGGTACGTCAAGCTCATACGGCTATTCCATAGCATCAAATACCTTGCTTCAGTTTGTTTGAACCTATACTTGGGTCGTTGGACATCCTGCCTGACACTGACATCTGAATTTCCAGTTACATGAAATGAGAAGTGAAATATTATTATAACAAACGGTGCAGTAGATGTAGTACTAAATCAGTTATCCTCTGCCGTGTGATCCCACATCTAAATTAGTCAACATTATGTTTTGTTCATGTTCTTCCTTCCACCCTGTTGCAGAAAGACACTCCTATCAAGTTCCACGTGCTCCTGACATCCTATGAGCTGATCACTATAGATCAAGCCATTCTGGGCTCCATCACATGGGCCTGCCTGGTGGTAGACGAGGCCCACAGACTGAAGAACAACCAATCAAAGGTGAAACAGCATTTCTGGCACTGATAGCATCCTGTTCCAGAGGCAGTGTGGCTATTATCAGGGACACGCAAAAAAAAAACAACAGGAAAGGGGCAGGAAAACAGACAGATACGAGGAGGAAATGTTTGTGCACAGACTTATCCATGAAATAAAAAATGTCTTATAGGTGATTTTGGAGGTATGATTGGAGTTTCACATGCAGGAAGTTTTACATGCGTCATTGCATTATTTTTGGAGGCATGCGTGTCATATCTCGCACAATGTGTCCTGTCCAGTTTTTCAGAATTCTCAACGGGTATAAGATCTACTACAAGCTGCTGCTCACCGGGACTCCTCTTCAGAACAACCTGGAAGAGCTGTTCCACCTGCTTAACTTCCTCACCCCAGAGCGCTTCAAGTAAGTCCTTCCTCTCTTCTCCATCTTACCAAAATCTGCCAGCAGGTGCATCAAATAGGTCCCTCCTTAGATGGCTAGATAGATGTATCTTGTGTTGCTCGGATTAAATATCCATTCAAACTGTTGTTAACAAAACTTAAGAAGCAAGAAATGGTCTTTCCTGTACTGTAGCTTCATTTCATTGTTTAATTCTTGTGCAGTAACCTGGAGGGCTTCCTGGAGGAGTTTGCTGACATCTCGAAGGAGGACCAGATCAAGAAGCTCCACGACCTCCTCGGCCCTCATATGCTCAGAAGGCTGAAAGCTGATGTCTTCAAGAACATGCCTGCAAAGACAGAGTTGATTGTCAGAGTGGAGCTCAGCCCCATGCAGAAGTAAGCACTAGGATAAAAAGAAGCAGTTGGTTCTGTGTGTTGATACTGTTATTATACAGTGGAGATAAAACTGATTATAAATACCCAAACAATCATGCAACTCACTTTAAAACTTAAAATGTAAATTACAAAATGTACCTGCAAGCAGTTCCGTGTTCCCCCTGCACCAGCTAAAGTATCTTAATATAGGACAAGCTCATGTGATTTTACAGTAGGTTTGATAATCTCATTTTACTTATCTCTGTCTTAAATGCAATACATTTTCTGATGACACTAGCTTGTAATCTCCCCTTCACACTCTTTTAAGATCAAGTTTCAAAGATCTGTTATTGTAATTGATTGTGGATTTTCACTCTCATCTCGTCTCCTGATTCAATTTGACTTCTGACCTGCAGGAAATATTACAAGTTTATTCTGACGCGAAATTTTGAGGCGCTGAACTCCAAAGGTGGAGGGAACCAAGTATCCCTGCTCAACATCATGATGGACCTGAAGAAGTGCTGCAACCATCCCTACCTGTTCCCCGTGGCTGCTGTGGTAAGGCAGCCATTTTAGGCATAGTTAAATATTTAAAACCAATACTGAATGCGAAATCTTCGAGTCATGAAATTGAATGTTGATGGCATAGAGAGAGTGCCTGTGGGGAGATGGGACCATAGCTGTTTGACACAAGATGCCAGAAATCGTAGCCTTTGTCTCCTGGTTGTCACTAATTATATCATATACCAAGGCTTCACATATTTCTCCAGTTGATGCCTGGATATGATTCTTGTCTTTGCAGGAAGCTCCTGTATTACCCAACGGTTCGTATGATGGCAACCTACTGGTGAAGTCCTCAGGAAAACTGACGCTGCTTCAGAAAATGCTGAAGAAACTCAAAGATGAAGGACACAGAGTTCTCATTTTCTCTCAGGTAATAGTCGAATAATCACTGTGTCTGGGCTGGAAGCCATAGTTTTCATTGATCGGTGGCCATGAAACACTGAAAATGCAGCCGTCCATATTTTAGCCATTCCAATGCCAGTTGTAGGTGGTAAATCATTTGATATTCCAGACAAAGATCATTTGAGTGAAAGAGCAGACTTTTCTTAGTTTTAACAATTCTATTCAGTTTGATCACAGCCACATAAACTTGTAATACAATGGGTTTTTTACAGATGACAAAGATGTTGGATCTGCTTGAGGATTTTCTGGAGTTTGAGGGCTACAAATATGAACGTATTGATGGAGGGATTACTGGAGGCCTGAGGCAGGAGGCCATTGACCGCTTCAATGGTGAGTTTGTTAATCCAGAATCTGTCCGTGAGAGTTCATGTGGATGCGTGTTTTCTTCTACATGGCTTTCACTCGACTCTCACACACAAAAACCGACTCTCTGCTTTGGTTTTCGTCACAGCACCGGGCGCTCAGCAGTTCTGCTTCTTGCTGTCAACACGAGCTGGAGGTCTTGGCATCAACCTTGCGAGTGCAGACACTGTCATCATCTACGACTCTGACTGGAATCCTCACAATGACATCCAAGTACTGATTTTGTGGTTGTGGTCTGTTAAGCAGCAGATCTTTGATGTTATCTGAAAATGCTTTGATAATTTCCTCATACTGTTAATTCACTTCTGTGTCATCCTCTATCTTTCCCTTCTCCCAGGCTTTTAGCAGAGCCCATCGTATAGGCCAAAATAGGAAGGTGATGATCTATCGTTTTGTGACGCGGGGCTCGGTGGAGGAGCGAATCACTCAGGTGGCTAAGAGAAAGATGATGCTGACCCACCTGGTGGTGCGGCCCGGCCTGGGCTCCAAAACCGGCTCCATGTCCAAGCAAGAACTGGACGATATCCTCAAGTTTGGCACTGAGGAGCTTTTCAAAGATGAAATGGAAGCAGCGCGAGCCATGGGTATGTCACTGGGAGGATGCAGGATAGGTTCTGGTGTGTTGACACAACTTGATACTGAAATGTTTTATTGCACTTCCATTTGAGCTTCAAACTGCTATATCATTATTAAACATCACTGTTTAAAAAAATAGGACAATGGGAGGTTTTGTTTTTTCTTGTGTTTCTCAATAGTAAGTTTCCATTGGAATTGGTGGGAGTACCGGTAGCCTCATTCTCATTTTATACCATAAAACACTCCTACAGATCCACATTTCCACAAAAGTCAGTTACTCACAAAGTAAAACTCGGAGAGGAGGAAAGGTTTGAAAACAAGAGACAAAAATCCAAAATGCCAGTGAATCCATATAATTGTGGGTTGTCTAGTCATTCATCTTTAGGTCAAATCCATTTTTTTTTTCATAGGTCAAAGATTTACACATGGTCAAACATATTTTCTGTCTGCTCGAGAAGGGCTCCTATTAGTCATTAACTAAGAGCTTCTCATCAACAGGTGACAACAAAGATGGCGAGGAGGGCAACGTGATTCACTACGATGATGATGCTATCTCGAAGCTGCTGGACCGCAGCCAGGACGCCACTGAAGACACGGAGATTCAGAACATGAACGAGTACCTGAGCTCCTTCAAGGTGGCTCAGTATGTAGTGAAAGAAGAGGACGGAGAGGTGAGAATGTAATGACGTTATTCTGAGGAACCAGAGACCACCACTATGTTGTACAGCAGACTAGAGATGATGGTGTGGTGGTTTTGCCTGTAGTGTTTTGATGAGCAGGTCCTTGTATTATTTTTGGTGGATGTTTGCATGAGGACGCACATGTACCCCACAAGCAGAGGGGTGAGGTGATGCACATTTCTGCTGACTTTAGAGGGCCGGGAGGTTGTAAAAGATATCTTTGCTTGATGTTTAATGATGTAGGAGATGCTTTCATCATGTTTGTAAGGCCTTGAGGACACACAGAGCTGAATGTAAAAAGAACTGTGTTTGTTTATAATGAAAAAAAAACCTCACGGGGTACCTTTCATTCACAGTTGGCCCACCAGGAGCCTGCTGCCTTGTTACTTGGTGTCGGCACATTACAGCATAATTATACAATGAAATATCGATGCATAAGGCGCAAGACAACATGTCACACAAAGGCACACGGAGAAATACTACATGCATATACTGAAAAACAGCAACAGCATCAGCATAGTCACAGATATGTAAAGTACAACTACTCTGATACATTTTCATTTATATAATATAGTGTAAGCCCCTGATTCTAGTACCTTCGTTGTGTGTGTGCCGATGTGCAGGAGGAGGTGGAGCGGGAGATCATCAAGCAGGAGGAGAACGTGGATCCAGACTACTGGGAAAAACTCCTTCGCCACCACTACGAGCAGCAGCAGGAAGATCTGGCCCGCAACCTCGGCAAAGGCAAACGCATCCGAAAGCAGGTCAACTACAACGATACGACCCAGGAGGACCAAGGTAGGCCTTGTCAACAGACACGTGGCACTTGTCTATCGGGACTCACAGGCTTGGGTTTGTTGTTTTAGGCCTTTACCAAGACTTATTTCAGGTGTTAACCTTGAATATACTAAATTATTTCTTGGCTGCCTTTTGGAAGCAACGGCCACGTTCTATTATTACCACTTAATTTTACATGTTGGTGCCAGGATTTGGCATCCCTGCCCATCTTCAAATATGAGCAGAAATACACGAGAGCACACGGGATGCAGAATGCAGAAGAGACGAGCTTTTTGGCTTGTTAGCCATCGGCTCACCAGCTGGCTTGCGGACAGGTGGCAGGCGAGCCAAAAGTATATTTCTAAGAAAGCAGAGGCTTTATTTTCTAAATAAACAACTCAGTGGGGCCCTGTTTGGGGTTTATTGTATGGATCTATTTCTTGTCTTCTCCAAATGGTTTTCCAGCAGTTTGCATGCTTCCAACAGTCAATACTAAATGGTATGTTTTGAATACCGTTCTGGGAGCTGTTGCCTGAAATGAAAACGCACATTGCAACCAATCACAGCTGAACAGATCATCTTAAAGATTAGGATATTTTATCCGAGCTGAGCATGAAGGTTACACAGGTATATTTTGAGGTATATTCTCTCTGATGGAAGTTTGTTCGTGGCTTTTTAAAGTGAGACATTTGTAATGAAGCTTTGAAGATGTCACTCAAATCTGCTGCCACAGTGAAGGCATATTTGCTGTGTCCAAATAACACTGTATCTAAATATGTAATGAATGGGCCAGTTTGTTGATCATCTGAGTGACATTATGAGAAAACTGCTGATATAGTCGATATGTTTCTGTATTTGGTGTATGATAATATTGACCAGACCAGCGTCACACCCTCTCTGCTGGCTTTAGTGCGGGTCAACAGCTCTTGTTGAAACATAAACATTGTGATCGCCTTCAGTATCTAGCTAACAGCCCAATCAGTAAAATCCATAACAGAACAGTGCTACTCGAGCTGCTGCCTGGGCCGGCCTCACATGCCTGGCTTCATTAATGAGTTAACACGGTGACATTATCTTAACACAGAATAATTTGGGTGCATCAGTTCAGGCAAGAGCAACAGAGAAATGAATCACTATGTTTATTAAATCCTCTTATGTTGTAAGTCTTAACAAGAGCTGTTGACCTCCATTAAATCTGCCACAGAGTGTGTTATACTGGCCTAAAGCTCTCTTGCATCTCGTGCATTTATATAGTCTTCTCAGTGGGTTTTGAAGCACTCCTTTAACAGTTCAACAGTTTCTATGTCTGTTGACATATATCCTGTAGTTGTACTTGTAAGAGTGGCTTCAAGGTCCTGATGGCCACAGTTCAACAGCAGTCGACTATGAGGGTATAAAGATTTCAAAGCCCATCACAGCTTAGAGTACACTCTAAGTTTAAAGTGATTGCCTGGCAGAGTATTCAACTCTCACCTCACTCACCAGAGGACAGAAGTGGTACAACATGTGCATGCCCAGCTGTAGTGGTCTGTAGTAATCTGCAGTGCCATGGCGCCCTCAGGTGGCCACCAACAGAAGCGAATGCAATGTACTGTTTCTCTTTGATGTGTGGCTCAGAATGGCAGGATGATCTTTCAGACAATCAGTCGGAGTACTCTGTGGGGTCCGAGGACGAGGATGAAGATTTCGAGGAGAGGCCTGAAGGTGGGCAGCAAAAAAACATCATTGACTTCACACAGCTTTTATTATGCCCATCGGCTGTGACACTACAACACAACACACTCAATAGAGATGCTTCTACACTCAAACTATGGCACGAGACCCTTCTAACAATGTATTTGGATTTCTTTTTTGTAGGTGGGCGTAGACAGTCTCGTCGGCAGATGAAGAATGAGAAAGACAAACCTCTGCCACCCTTACTGGCACGAGTTGGGGGCAGTATTGAGGTATGAATTAAAAGTTGTAGGATATCCTATGCATCTTAAAGTGGAGATAAGCGCCCTGTTTGCCGGAACTAGTAACATTTTGGCAGCATGACATAGATAGCAAGGGGGTTAATTCTTCATTCAGTAAAGTGTGCTTAATAGGAGGACATTTTGGGGAAAGGGGCCACCATTGGGCACCATAACAAACTCAAAGAGAGTGTATCTTTAAGCCCAATATGTCAGCAAGCATCACTGATCCTGTGCCCTTGCTCACCACTCTGTCGAATGGGGCAAACAAGGACAGAATTAGGATCAATAAACAGTCACATTTAGGATATATAACAGACAGCAAGCAGCATTATGTATTGTATTACACCATGATGATCAATGCGGCCTGTTTTAATGAATATACGAGTGAACATAATCTCCCTAAGAAATCAATATTCACAGATTGTTCCTCCAGAATGTGGGGGTTTGTCAAGATGTACAAGCTGCTCAGTTTGTTTTTTCTTTTTTTTATTACTTTATACCTTGCAGCTTATACAATTTTCTATTTAAAGCTGTGTCTTCTTATTACAAGGTCCTAGGGTTCAACGCTCGCCAGAGGAAAGCCTTCCTCAACGCCATCATGCGCTGGGGCATGCCTCCTCAGGATGCTTTCAACTCCCACTGGCTGGTTAGAGACTTGAGAGGGAAGAGTGAGCGCGAGTTCAGGTAATGCCCTAATATCTTTTATACTTAAACTGTAATAAGTAGAGTTATTTGGTTAAACTGTAATTCTCTTCTCACACAGTTCAATTTTTAGTCGAGGCCTGCCCGCCATCAAGTTAAGAGGTAGCTCTGGGCTATTTTATTAACTCCTCACATGTAATTGGTTTGCCCAGGGCAAAGCTCCAGAACGCTCTTATCAAGTTTGCAAAGGTTGGTCTCGCCAATTTCAGGGTTACTTCACTTTACAATGCATCGGAGCCAAACATATATTATTCAGAATGCAAGTATCAGAATCAGAAATACTTTATTCATCCCCGGGGGGAAAAAATACACAGTTACAGGTGCTCCCATTCAAGAGTAGAAAAGAAAGATTTAGAAATGAGAAGTATGTACAAAAATAAGATATAAAAATATACACATTTACAATATTTAAGTGAAAAATAAAGGTAAAAAGGTAAAAAACATATACAATAACAATGCATATTTATGTACACATATATATACATATATATATATTACTTAATAATAACACAACTCGGGGCTACTTATACATGTGTATATATATATATAACACAACTCGGGGCTACTTATACGTGTGTATACACACGTGTGTATACACACGTATAAGTAGCCCCGAGTTGTGTTATCATTAAGTAAAGCACCTGCACTCAATTTCTCCTATCTCTACTCTTACTGTTGGTGCTAATGTTACCAGTACTTTCTGGTACTACCACTGGTGCTGCTGCCATTTCTACTAAAGCTGGATTTATAGTATATTATTTTTGTACTACTTGTTCTACTGCGACTGCAGCACTTCCTGCTAGTATTACTACCATTACTCTTAACACTGTTCCTGCTATTATCTTGCTGTTATTATGACTACTAGTACTACGACTATTACTGTTATTTTCAATTACTTCTGCTACTAGTACAGCTACTAATACTATAGTACAACAATTACTGTTAGTCCTCATTCTAAAACTACCACAGCTACTAGTTTGTTCGTTTTTATTTCAGTGTTGTTTCAAACATTTGGCCACGTGGTATTACAAGACACCGTTATATATCAAACATCAAAAACATACTGTAACATTAGAAAAACATAAATTATTACATTCTTTGTACTTTTATATACTTTCAAAATCTGCTACTAATAGTACAAGCACTTCTTCTACAAGTGCTGTGTAAAATCTGGTGTTAGTGCTGGTAACCTCAGAGGAATCACATGTACCGTAAAGTGCTTTTCTTTTCATCAGGGCCTATGTGTCTCTGTTCATGAGACATCTATGTGAGCCGGGTGCAGACGGAGCAGAGACCTTTGCTGATGGAGTCCCACGTGAGGGACTGTCTCGTCAGCATGTCCTCACCAGGATCGGAGTCATGTCCCTTGTCAGGAAAAAGGTACTGGTTATTCAACCAAAGACATCTTTAACACAGATGGCCATGTCTTCTGCTGGAGCGCTGTGAAATTAGAGAAAGTCAAACTGTTCAGACAGAAGCAAATGCAGGCAAGAGGGAAAAGTACTCTTTGGGTACCTTCCTGTTTTAGACATCATACAACCCACATATTTCATGTTTTTTGTAAATGGTCCCTGACAATTAAATGTAATAAATTAAATGTAGATTATAACTAGGCAAATTTTGAGTTGGTGCAACTGGATACAGACAAATTAAAACGAAACTACTGGTTCAGTATGCCACATGTTCACAATGAATTTGAGGAAATGAAGCCATCCCATGAAAGAGCAGGACTTTCACTTTATTACAGTTGCAGTACCAATCTCTTTTTTTTTGCAGGTGCAAGAGTTTGAACATGTAAATGGAAAGCTGAGTTCTCCCGATCTGATTCCCATCGGCATGGAGCTGAAGAAGCTGACTGAGAGTTTATCCTCTGATCCCAACACCCCTGTGCCAGCCAGCCCTGTTGCTACCCAGCCTGGCACTCCCGTCCCATCAGGTCAGAGCGCAGTGTCAGTGCTGTTCAGGTCTTATGTTTCTCCCCCACTGTAAAGTTCATGCTTAGAAAAAGTTTTAGATTAAAAAAAAAAAAAAAAAAGTTTGAGTTGTTGTTTTCTGGATTGTAGAGAAGACTGAGTCTCTCCTGGGTCCCACTGAGGACAAGGAGACTACAGAGCAAGATAGCAAGAAACTGTCGGAGCAGGAAGTGAGTCCTTTCTTTTTTCTTCTTCTATCCATCACTTTCATTCTGTTTTCCTTTATTGTCTTGTCCAGCTCCTCATCCCACTTTAACCACGCTCATACTATCATCCTCAGCAGACGCTTCTGTCAAACTTAGACAACTTTTAACTTGTCTCTCTGCCCTCTACCAACTTTTCTCTTTCTCCTCCTGTTGCCCTGTATGTGTTTCCCTCTGCAGACGTCCAGTGCCGAGCCAGCATCTGTACCTGAGAAGGCAGCTGACAGTGAAGAGAGCAAGGCCAGCTCAGAGGAGAAAACAGGAGATGAGAGGGACAGGACCGAGTCACCCTCCACAAAGACAGAGCCATCTGCCAACCCAAAAGAGTTCGCTTTCAAACAGACAGAGCTGTCATCCAGTCAAACCTCGCCTAAAAGTGAGCGGTGCATGATCTGTGTGCTGCAAATTTTATTTTTCTGCAAGGCTGCACTTCATTTAATTGAGTCTGTCTTTGTTATCCACAGAGGAGCCCTGCAAAGAAACAGAGAAGTCTTCAGAAAAAGGAGATACTGATTCTCCTCTGGCAAAAACAGAAGACAAGGAAAATAAGCCAGGTATACATGCTATAAGTCCTTGAATTCAACTGCCACAAATGGTACAAAAGCTGTTTTTATTTTGGAAAGCAAAGCAATCTTTTAGTGGTGGTCCATTATGTAGATATTTCTTTTAAGAAATCGTTCTGTCGTCTATGTAGCTGTTGCAGATGATGTGAAGAGTGAAGATGCATTAGAAGGCCGACTGAATGGAGACAAAGACACTTTGGATGAGATGGATGAGAGCAGGAAGGAGGACAAAAATGGATTCAAAGCCAAGTTCATGTTTAATATCGCTGATGGAGGTTTTACAGGTAAGAATGAATACAGTCTAGACGCGCTCGATATGAAAAGTGCCCTGAGATGACTTCTAACTAAAATTGAGCCTAAATGAACCAGGCATTGACCACAGCAACATACTGTATATGTGAGAGAGGAATGAGAGTTAGCTGTTGAAACCTTATAGTGTTGTCTAATGTAAGTAATCTGTACTCTACTTTAATGTGCAAATTTTAAGTCTTTTCTAAAGCCAAACAGAGAGACTGACTGTAGTGATGTTATCGAGAGACAAATGAATACACCGTGAGTCGTGAACCAACTGCCACGACAGTATGACGGCAGAATGTGTTGAGTTTGACGCCCTACATTTAAATAAAAACACAGTTTTGAATGTCATGAGCGTACAGAGTCACTCCCTAATTCAACATTAGCAGAAAATAATAACATCATGAAGTGATTTTTTTACAAATGTATTTCCAGCTAAGGGATACAGTTGTCTCTGCTTGTCCAAATGAATTGAAATAGAAGGAGGATACTGCCTGACTCACTCACGTCTGCATGCTGTGTATGGGTATTTACTTCCCCTCTCTCTTTAATACACAGTGTCTCACTACAGATTGTTTATTTCAGGTGGCACAATGAAATAGCTTTGTTTCGCCATGAATCTCTGTGTGTGTTTTTAATGTCTTTCTTCTCTTTAAATGCTGAAAAACATCTTGAATATCACTTTGTATTTTTCTAAAAAGCTGTCTGTCTCCATACTTTCGCCGTCAGAGTTGCACACCCTCTGGCAAACTGAGGAGCGAGCGGCGCTGTCTTCTGGAAAGATGCATGACATCTGGCACCGTCGCCATGACTACTGGCTGTTGGCTGGCATCGTAACGTATCCTTTCCCAGATGTAGAAGCGAGAAGCGCGGCATCTGGCAAAGTAATGTAATTACTGATGACCGGGGGGAGCTGCAGTCGAAGGACTGATATTTACTGTGAAGCGATGCAACGCTACGTTTTCCACAAAACAATCTTCCTTTTTTATTTGAAGAATATTTTGAGGTTCTGTGCTCCCATTTGTTGTCCTTGACCTGGAATCTATCTCAGACATGGCTACGCTCGCTGGCAAGACATTCAGAATGACCCACGTTATGCTATTCTGAATGAGCCCTTCAAGACTGAGATACATAAGGGCAACTACCTAGAGATGAAGAACAAGTTCCTGGCTCGTCGCTTTAAGGCAATCCTAAATCTTTATCATCAAAAATAACTTCTGAAGGCTGAAATAATCCAAGGATTAAATGATTTGTTATATCTGAATACAAACTGTCAAATCGTATCTCCCTATCTGCGTCTGTGTTTCATACACTCTCTTTTTCTTTCCCTCCCTGCCTCTCTGTAGTTGTTGGAGCAGGCTCTGGTGATTGAGGAGCAGCTGAGGCGGGCAGCTTACCTGAATATGACCCAGGACCCGAGTCACCCGGCCATGGCTCTCAACACTCGCTTCACTGAGGTGGAATGTTTGGCAGAGTCCCACCAGCACCTGTCCAAAGAGTCTTTGGCCGGGAACAAGCCTGCCAATGCCGTGCTGCACAAAGGTCTGCGGTCCAATTTCAAAAATAGCAACAGTTAAAACTGTCTGAATTTGTGCCTCACCTGCCAAAGACTGGTAACCTAGGAAAATAATCCTGCACAAATGACTTTTATAGGGCAAAATCACTGATATACATTTTTCATAAGACGCTTGCCAGCCAGCCGGTCGTCTGTGCTGTGTTGTGTGTAAAATCAGATTTTGCATGAAATATTCATTTTAAGTTTAAATCCCCTGAACCCCCCTTGAATCATCAAAATGTCAAAATTATTACTGTATTCAGAAAACGTGTAATTGCTGTAGCTGCAGACACTTATTTGTGGGAATTCCTTAAAAAATAATTTCAGTGGGAAACAGGTTTATCCATCCATCCAGTAAATGGAAAGCACAAGGGAGATGATTCCACACCACTGCTGTGTGTAGAGCCTCGAACAGGCAGCCAGTAAAGATCCTGTTTGACACAGTGGCTTCATTTTGTGTTAATTTGACGCACCGTCAAAACATGCTTACAGTGATTAGCAGAGTGAACATCTGGGAAGAGGCCAAGACTGATAAACTGTTAAAGCGTTTGAAATGTTGTTGTCTGTGACCCTTATTGATTTATTTGTCAGTGAAACATTTTATGGCTTCTTGGCATTTGTTCATTTCAGACCCTGGATCACACAATTAATCTGCTTTTTGAATAGGATTGTAAAAAACAACTTTTCATGCAATTGCCCTGCATTTTGTCTCATTGATATTTTCCCCACTAAATGATACCACATGTGCAGGCATTAAATGAGTGAAACCACTTTTTCTGGCATGGCGTGTGCTCTCATTCTCTTACAGTGCTGAACCAGCTGGAGGAACTTCTGAGTGACATGAAAGCAGATGTGACGCGGCTGCCTAACATGCTGTCCAGGATCCCGCCGGTGTCGGCCCGTCTGCAGATGTCTGAGAGGAGCATCCTGAGCCGCCTCACCAGCCGAGGGAGCGAGCCTCCACCACAGCAGGTGAGATGGTGGTCAAGAAGGTTGAGGTGGCTTCATAAAACTCTCTTAACAAGGAATTAATTATTTGGTTGCAAAATCAAGTGAAATACAAGCCAGTCTTTTGTTTGATTTCCTTAATAAAAAGATTAAAGTCATCTGAACTCATTTGATTTAAGATCAGTCAGTTTTAGGTAATGGTTTGGACTGGATCGTTATTACTAGGCTGCAGGCTCATAAGGACGAGGAAACTCACTAAAATGTGCAGCAGGGCTGAGTAAATTTAAGAAATAAAAGGCTACGGCCCAAAACCTTTGAAGTATTCTGTACAGCAACCACATTATTCCTCCAAAAACCAGTGGAGACTCAAACTCCCTATCCCCCATGGAAGACTTTCCCCAGGTGTAATAAAAAAATAAAAAAAAGAATCTCCCTTAAGTTGTTTACTTTCACCACTGAGCTCCACGCTTCAGTCCCACAGGATTTAACAAAGGCTGTGTTGTCTCATTACTTTCATCTCTCCTGCACCTGTTTCACCAGGGTTGAATGTGTGTGTTTTATTCTCTGTTATACAAGAGATCATTTCAGGCAAGCACTGTGGACGGTCATGCGCTCTGACTGTGCTTTTTGGGTTGCTATGCCAACTCCTGTCGTAACCAGGGAAACAGTCTGCAATCTGAATTGCTCTCCTTTGTTTTCTTATTTGCTTACTTTCCTACCGCAGGAAGGAAACTTCTCTGACAGAGCTTCTTCAAACCTGCTACATGTTGTATGGAAGAATTAATACCTGCTGTGTCAGTGTAATCAGTAATCACATCACTTCTTTTCCTATAAAGGAATAAAGGAATAAAGTGTGGAGTTAAAACATGCGAAGGGAAACTAATCTCTTGTTGTTTGTTTCTCAGCCTTTTAGCCAGGGGGGGTTTGGCTGCTCCCAGATGTACAGCAGCAGCTTCGGTGGAGGATTCAGAGGAGCAGGTGGACAGCCCATGGTCAACTACAGCCAGATGCCTCTGGGACCCTACGTCAGTGGTGAGCGTCAGCATTTACAGTAGGATGTTGTATCACAAGTGATGTAAAACAGGTGGGACTGGAGGTTGTTCATGCAATTTAAATTATACTGTTTGCTAATTGAAATGAAGCTACTGATTTATGTTGCCGTCACAAATCGTTTTGACAGACTAGACATTAGATATTTTTTATATTATTAAGATGACACTTCCATAAATTGCACTGACTTACTAAGTTTGAATTTGACATGTGTTTTAGCGTACAACATATTCCAGTTTGTGTAATGGATGATTCACTCCATTGCTAAATTGAATTGATGTGAGGTGCATTGCAATTAAAGGATAATTCTGGTTTATTACAACTTATTTTCATAATTTCTATTAGTAATAATTAGATTGTATTCACCAGTTAAGTGCTGAGGTCTGGAACACTGTCACACAAGAAATACAAACCCCCAGGTGAGCCAAACTTATTTGGAAGAGAGAACAAAGGAATTGAAATTATTACCCAAACTGTAAACATCCATCACAGCTTACAGGCCGATCGCACGCACGCAGTGAAGGTTTGCAGACGTTTTTTTGACGAGAGCCACTGAATCAAAAGATTCTATATCTCATAACTGTAACTATAATACGCTAAGAAAAGTAAAACATAGATGTTTGTTTTGTTAAAATGAACCACTAACATATTAAACCTCTTTCCTCTTTAGTGTCCTCTAACGGCCCCCCACCTCCTACAAGCCATCTGGACAAGAAGTCACTTGACTCCTTTAGAGACGCGGCGACGCCTGATCTCAAGTCAGGCAAACCCAGTGATGTCATCTGTATTGAGGACTAGACCAGCTCTGTACCGCTGACCCGAGGTCAGAAACTCCCAGGGATGGAATCTGTATGGATGACAGCTGCCCATCTTTTCCGCCACATCTTCCTCTTTCTCCTGCTCCTTCCTGACTTAAAATCTACAAAAATCAAGCTGTCTGTCTACGGATAAGGCGATGAACTCTTTGATTAATGCAGATGTATCTATCTTAACAATTGCACTTTTATCTTTCAAGGATCCTATAGAAGTATTTCAGTAGATATTTGCTTTTGTTAACCTGTGCTGGAGAGCTGAGGATTTGGAGGGAAAATGAAGCAGCTTTTCTGAAAGAGGATTTCTTTTTTTTTTTCAGCCCTGCACTACAAGGCGAAACTCACGCAAGTTGGCATGACTGAGTTTTCCGACGCTCTTGATTGGGGCTCATTCTAATCTTGGAATGTGTGTTTTGTTTGTGCCAGCCTCGACTTTTTCATTCTGTGTGCCCCGTGTTGCTTTTATCCATCTGCCTATTCACTGTACACTGTGACTGTGCCCCCCACTGGAGCTTGTTCCCTGTGAAGAGGCGTGGAGTTAAGGACGTCTTCAGTCATAGTTTGATAGGAGATTGTTTTTCTGAGGGCCAATATTGTTACTTTAAATGAATATGTGTTTTGTCATTCATGTAGTAACCAGTGGATAAATTATTGATTTGAAAGCATCAAAAACTATTATCATGTATGCAGTAGCTGGACACAGTCTGTCTGAATCCTCTAAAGACTGCCACCCGCTGGTAATTTGGAGAAAGTAATCTCTGCCAAACCTGCAGAAACACTTGACTGCAGTACCAGTAACCTGTGAGGGTTGGCTTCTTGTACTGTATATACTCAGAGACTGCTGTTTATTTTACCTCACATAGGTCTAATCATAGTGAAAATATGTATACATACATGGATGAAATCAGAATCCTGGCTGGGCATCGTACATGAAGATCGAGCCGAGAAGAAGAAGCTGCAGGAGTGGTTTTTAACGCATTTCAGAGAAGACTGAGTATTTCTGTGTATGGTACAATATTTGTGATTCTTATTATATTTGAATGTTAGTAGTGGCTGTAGAGCTTAACCCTGGGGTCATGACCACTGGGACTGCACTATAAACAGGAACTCATCTGGTCTACATCCACATACAGGGCTTTAAAGTTCAGGCCTAGCTGAGAACAGAGTCCTGAGTGGAGAGTGGCTTTTTTTCCCATCTTACTTACATCCCAGGGACTTCCCCAGTTCCCTTTCATTGTTAGAACTGAATAAGAACATATGTGCTTATGGCGCAATGTCACCTTAAGTCTAGTATTTGTCGCAAAATGAGCTTTTGTTTGCTTCTCTTTATGTTAAGGTAAAATAAGATGTATTTGGTCACTTGGTGCCATTAAAGAAGATGATCCAGTATGTTTTGTTCTTTGATGCAGTGTATTTCCTCCACAGAGGCGCAGACTGTATTTGGTAGTGTCACAGTCTAAACCTACATTTGAAGGAATTTTCTCTGTTTATCTGCTTCTAAGGACCAATGTTGCACAGCATTACTCTTTAGATAATGTCTTCACTTCCAGTTTCCTCTGATACGTTTGGGTTCTTTCAAGAGTGTATGTTGTTGCCTATTGCTTTACCTGGTGTGAAGACACGTTAGCATGGTATAGCTACATATCTTGTCCATTCCATCTACTACTATTATGTGCTAAAATGGCTGTCCATTAAGTAAAACAATCTTTTATAAATTCAAGCTTACTATATTTCCTTTTCTATGAAGGCATTGCTCGAATGTTTGGATTCAAAGTGCAAATTGTTATTGACATATTTTGTCTTTCTTTCTTTTTTCCAAAGACCAGTGGCATTACCTGTTTGTATTATTATTGCCATTGCCACAGAAGTTATTTGACATTGTTGGGATGACGATTGTGATTGGACTGATCTAAACTGAAGAGGTAGTGTTGTACAGAGTTGGTGAGCGTATTTTCTTACTCTCCTTTTGCCACTTCAAACGGTTGTCCTGAGGTGCTCTCTTCTGACCCCCCCCCCCCCCCCCCCGCCCATCATTTCTCAGACAACATGCGTTAACTTGGAACTAAAATTCTGTTTCGAAACATCAAATGAACCTTGAAGTGCATCATATCAGTTTTTGCGCTATTCTTTGTTCGTGTTTATCAGTGCTGTTTTGTTCATTGTGTTTCTGTTCATGCCATCAATTACTTGACCATGACATGTATTAGGTTGCTCGACAGATAGAACCTCAGAAACGTGTAAATACTTGAAAGATTTTTCAGAGATAAGTCCATCTCATACAGAGTTATGTATCAAACTGAAAAAAAAGATGAATGTCTGCTGGATGGTGTTGCCATAGAACTGCAGTGTGCACCGTATGTGCTCATCAATCAAAATCATGTCCTTTTTCCCTCTGGAGTGATGACCACGAGATGACGTCAAAAACACAATACTCCAATGAAATGCAATCAAACTGAAGTCAGTATGAATGTAATGTCTGTTAGAAAAAAAAGGCTTCAGTCTAATATTATAAATATGTTAACAATGTATGTACATGCTTATTAACATGGCTTCAAAAGCTACCAAAAGACCCTGATAAAAGGCACCTTTGTTGCAGTGAATGCACAGCATGTGAAGCGTTTGATATGACGGTTCACTTTGGGGAGGTGGTAGTGTATCTAGCATTTACAGACAATGAGCTCCAAGCAGTGTTATGGTTCTGATATTTGTGCTGTATAGCAATTGAATGAAAAAGTGAATTGTCATCTTTTTATTTGTATTCTGTGTATTTGTTCAATGTGTTTTAATAAATCTTCTGGACAACAGTAACACTGTGTGATGTTTTGCCTTGTAGTTAGTCTGCAGATGAATGAAGAAGCGTGCATGTGAATATTTGAGCTGAGTTGAGGAGGACTTCAGATTTAATTAACGCGATTGACTTTCTTGACTTGACCTCACTCATTACCGGGTATTCATTGAGCAGCGTCCTCCAGAGCTGCGCGTCACAATCTGCATGAGCCTGCAGTCTGCAGTACTGTAAATGTGATTAGAGGCAGAAATAGAAAGTCAGTAAGGGACTAAAATAGCAGACAGAAGCCATTCACAGACTACTTCAAAGACAACATATATATTTTTTCAAATACTTAAACTATGAATGTATGTTTGTGAAACACTCACTCACTGGCATCGTCATTTGTTTCAAATATATACCACAACCTGTACTCCAGGTTTCATGTTCTGCTGGACCTGATGCAGAACATAAACATTGTCTTATGTGAGCTTGAGTGGGTTTTCACATGTCTATATTTTGATATATATCTCATGAATGTATTCATATAGTCATCGTTTTGTGTTTTATCTGGCTGTGAGACAAATTTCCCCTTGGGCACAATAAAGTTAAAGTTAAAAATAAAAGGTCATAGGTAGCTGCTGTGTTACTAAATAAGCAACCCAATGAGAAAGGCTCAGGGAACAGTCGTACAATGAAGCAATGGATACTTTGGACAATATATGGCTCAAAGCAGTAAACCAAACCCAAACTAAAAGGGTACTTAAATAGACAAACAGAGCATTTTTCAACCCCAGCATCTTTTAGGGAGTGGGGGATAATTCCTCAGCTTTTTATTGCTGCTTTTGCATCAGTAAAACTAGCAATTTAAGATAATACAGTCCTGTCATTATATTTCTTTTCAAGCTGGATACCAGACTGCTTATTTAATGTTTTTCAGGATAGGATAGGCTCATTTACATGAACAGTTTACATAATCACCAGAAAGATAAAGCACAAAGTCTGTGCTGTTTTTACATTCAGCATATTAATTCAATTCTTTGGTTTCATTGATTATACTCAGACTTTAATTCCATGTTCTCATAGTTATATATCAATAATCAATATTCTCATGAATTATTTCATGAACAATAGGATATCATATAATATAATAATATAAAACTTTATGTGGCATAATATATGTGAATGAATGAATGAATGAATGAACACTGGTACTCTTCTCTTTCTTGCCTCATAGGTCATATTGTGCTCTGTGGTATCTCCAGATACTTCCTGATTAAAAACAAGTTAAATTAAAAACAGCTAATGCTGCTAATGCTTTACTCACAACAAACATTTTTTAAAGCAACAGTCAGTGTTTATATTTTTGATATAAAATACTGTGAATTATTATTTTGCATGTGCAAAGTATTATTTTCTCCAAATCATGTATCTGCTCACCTCAAATCTCCTTTGTGTTGATGACCTGAAATCAGTTGCCACCTACTCTTTTTAAATCTCAGCCATTAATGAGGAATTCATACAGCTGACTCAAGTACAGTGTGAACAGACTAGTTCAGCCCCATACGGAAGTGCTCTGAGACAGTATTGCCCCTAATTCCTTTTGTCCAGCCCACTTGTTCCGAATAACTCCCCTGATTGGTACAAATACCGGCTCCTAGGCTTTTCATTGGCCGCATGCTCGACTTTGTCACTCTGCCATTGGCCAGTTGTGTCTGAGAGCCCTCACCCTGCTTTCTGCTGCTGTCTGGGCAGCAGCAGGGGTCTGGAGAGTGGGAGGAGGGAGAAAACCAAAGAAAGGACAGAATGAGACTAGAGGGGCTGAGGGGGTGAAAGGACCCATCTAAAAAAGAGAGGGACAGAGAGGGGAGACAGAGGGAGGAACGGAACCAGAGACGTGAGAGGCAGAGAGAAAGGGGAGGGAGCAAAGAGGGTTACCTCATCTAGAGCAGCTAGTGTGCACGGTGCAGGAGAGAAGTTGTGGGAAAGTAAACAGCAGAGGAGAATTCCAATCTGTTTTCAGCCACTTGCAGCCCTCGCAGGAGACTATAAAGATGAGTGTGTTGGACCCAGCAGCGTGGTAAAAACTGAGAGTTTATGGGAGGTTACCAGGATTAAAGGGTCACCAGGGAGTGCCTGAAGCTTCTCGGAGGACACACTACTGAGGACAAGGAGGTGAGAGGCGCATATATTTGTTGTCCCCCAAACACTTTCCCTCTTTCCTTCCCTCATTCTGTCTCTCTTCTTTCTCCCTCCTCACACTCAGCATGGTTAGCATGTTGCAAAGGCAGCAGCTTTGTCCAAAGGGGCCATTGATGGAGTGGAGTTGGGGGTGGGTGTGCTGGTTTTTCTGCCTCTCTGTCTCAGTCCGACAGCTGTAGGGGAAGCTGAGAGGACAAGGGAAGGTGGAGGAGGAGAGGATGGGAATGGCAGATACCCGTGTGGCCCTTTGGCAGAGTACACACCATCATGGACGATTAAACCTGAGCCTGAGAGAGCCAGCGAGGCTACAGAGCGTGAGGCCTTGTTATGATAGCAGCAGTTCCTGAGACAGACTCCAGGAAGGATGAGTGAGAGATTGGCGGCTCATCCCAGACCCACACCTCTGGCCGGCTGTTTTTCAGCAGCACTGCACAGCTCTTCCACAGCCTCGGGCTATAAAAAGAGATTCCCTGGCCGGGCCTGGCCTTAACCATTCCAGTTTGACGGTTGCTTCCCGGAGTACAATAGCCCCTCCCAGGATGGATTTCACGCTGCCTCTATACTCTGGGCAGAATAAAGAGGGGAGACAGGGAGGAGCGGGGTGAGGGGGGAGCTAAGGGACCTCTGACCAAGTAATTTGCATTTTGTGCTAGGGCACTGTTTCTGCCTCACTTGCCGGATGTCCAAGTGCCTTTTTTTTTTTTTTTTTTTTTAAAAGAAACTCCATGGACTCACTGTATTAGTTTTTTTCGCCTTAGTCACAGTCTAGCACTTCCAACAGACATTAACAATCCATGCATGCATGGCCTGAAGCTACCACAAAGACTTCACTATCAATGGGAAGTCTTTAGCCACACATTCACCCATGAAAAACTTGCACTCCCGCAATCACATGTACACATGCAAGGCCATGGTGCTAAAGTACACAGTCAGTCATTTGATAGTGGTGACAAACCTGCCAAATGTTTACTGGTGCACTGTATCACACACCACATTCCTCTGGGAATGTCAGATAATTAACTAGAAGGACGAATTCAGGGATGTTTGTAAGTTGAGGCTTATCTACAGTATTTTGGTTGTCACACTCGCACCTCGTCGCCGAAACATGACTTGTCTTATTTCCTGTAAACTCTCCTCACACGGACTCCAAGACCAAAGAAAAACCCACAATCATCACCTCACATCTCGAGCTTACATTAAATGGTGGGAAGATTTCATTTGGCCGATATTAAAAGCATCGTATGACACTTCCCGAAGAGTGACTGAACTCTTTCATTCAGGAGTACATTTTCATGTGTGATATCTGATTTGACTGGCTCATCAAAGGAGCAGCCGCCCCTCTTTTGCACTGACAGTGAAAGCAGGCCTCGCTACCTATAGCTAACATCAAACACACACAATGATGACAAAAGCAACAATTGACTGTGGGAATCCAATCGAGTTTGGTCACTGCACCTGCCAAATAATGGAATTGTCGGACATTTTAGACCTACGCAAGTGTAGATGTACTATTGCTGTTCTGTACTCTGTGGTCCCAGTTGTAGATCTTGTAGTGATGCTGTTGTCCAAGAGCAAGATCAGGCTGGATTTGGTAGAAGAGGTAACTAATGTCTTCTCAGCACTAAAAGGAAACTTCATCCTGGAGCTTTGACTTATAGATTACACAAGAAACATTAGCATAATCAAAAAGCATCATCTGTGTACTAAAATACATTAAATGGGAATTCTACTGATTTTACACATAAAGGTGACTTCATGCGTCTAATGAAGGGACAACTAAGCCTGTAAAAGCAGTTGTATTTAGTCTTCTGTGGCTCTGGAGAAGCTGAGTCAAGTCTGACAAAATAACCATGATGACATCTCAGCTTGGGCTTGGAACCTGGAAGTGTGGAGTTAGAAAGGCGTGGGCATGTACCAGACAGGGAGTGTCTGACTATTTGTTGCATTAGGGCAAGGGTTTTCAAGTCTGACACTGTGGGCCCTCCACCCTCAGACAAAATCGAGACCCCCCCTCACATCCTGTGTCATCTGCGTCATACTGCGGGCTACTTCCTGATTTTTCTTTTGGCTATATTTGTTTACATTTTGGCAAACTGGCAGCATTGAAAGTTATGCCGAATTAGCTATTAGCAGTTCTTGTTTGCAATGTACCCATGGATGTACTGACAACTATTACTATGTTCCTTTGATGCTGAAGAAAACTTAAAAACGTGATGAATCTCAGGCAAATTTGGAGGGAGAGAGACACTGACACAGAAAGGTAACTGTTGAGTAGTCGGCATTGATCCACAAACCAGTCAAGCCTCTGCAGATACAGCTGTCACTTTGTGTTACAGGATTTATTACTTATCTTTAGCTTGTCATAGGCTGAAAAATTGTGTGCCAAAATGATTCAAAGAAATGTCTTTGCACAGTTCAACCTACACATACATTTTTTTCTTGATAAACAAAGCGTTGTCCGGTCAACACATTCAGGACATTATTATCTCGGTTCAGTATTTGTACAGTACAGCACACACAGGAATCCAGTACGCTATTGTGCTGTGACCACAAATGGCAGATGGGAGGTGCAGGTTACTCTCACTGTGTCCTTGACTAATGTGACACCACAAGCACACCACTGCTGTTGTAGACTGACATTATTGGAGCTGCTCTCTGCAGCAGAGGGCATATGAAGGCCAGACTGGCTCCTCAATGAATAATATATCCCCGAATGTCTTAACAGTGGCAACATGACAGCAAACCTGGGGGAAAGAAGGAATAAACTACCTCAAATATGCATAGATAAACCTCTTATCATGTTGTGTTTACAGTGTGATATGATATTCCACATGGCCTTTGGCACACAATCTTCAGAAATTCATTTAAAGTGAAATTTGAAATATTCATTACGTTCATAATATATAATGCAATAGACTTGGCTTCCACTGTGTTCTAAAATCTTTGGTAGAGCAACGTTATGTTTAAGCGAATCCATGAAATCCACAAATGTCTGTGAACTGCCTCCCACTCAGATTGTTATGCCTTTTGACAGCTCAAGAAAGACATATTCCGTCTGTTCTCAAGGAGCTGTTTGCAGTTCCTAAATTGGCCGAGTCACACTCATATCTCTTGATAGGAGGTCTTCTGGGAAGCTGAAGAAGGAAGGAGCGCCAGAGGCAGAATCATCTCTGCCTGGCACTGTTTGTTGTTGTCAATGGTCCGCTGGTCTCTCATTGTCTGCTGAGTGTCTGTGTGCCATTTTCTGTTAAGGAAAAGCCTAAAGTAGCGCTGCTCTCAGTGACTTTCTGTTAGATTTGCCAATGCTGTTTATTCAGTCATCACCAGCTGCTGTCCTCTGCCATTGTCTATTGATATACCCGACTGCAACTGACCAATGGCTGTGAGGGTTGTCGGCAGTTGGTCAAACATAGGACTCTGTGGCAATCAGTGGCCAGAACTAAATATGCAACCCAGCAGATCTGCAAAATCCCGACTGAAAGCCTCAAATACAGTTAGTGGTTAGGAAACTCTTTTATCTTCTGCTTGTTTTTAAACCCTGTCATTTAATTTTTTTTTTTTTTAAAGCAGATTACATATCCTTACTTGCTTAGTAAGGTGAAGTACAGTACAATAGCGAGCTGAGATGTAATCAGGCAGCATAAATCAGATGCCAAGTACCCACAAGATCCAACTCAGTAATCAAAGATCGGGAAAAAGATATTTAAAAAACATAACAAAATAACTGTATACTGCAAACATGTGACCGGGTGTACCATGGATCACCCATGAAAGTGTACCTCACTTTCTTCTGTACTCATACACCATCCCTCCACTCATTACCACATTTGGTACACAGCGGGAGAGTTTTCATAGCTCTATGTAGGTCAGGGACAGGGTGTGTAGGAGTTGGTTTCATCTCTATTCTGTGATGTATCTCATTTTCCCCCCTAGAATAGCTTTCACACAGCACCACTCCCGGGGCTCTTTATTTTTCTAAGCTGGAGTCTGTTTGATGGCATGTCCAAATGCCTTCCCTCAAAGAAAGTTGTTAAGAATACCTGTCATTTTGATTCTCAGAAGGGTCTTTTAAGTTAAAAACTTTTGGGGTTCCAGTTTTGTATTAGTGTTACTTTCAATTCAACTTTCAATAGAATCGTACACTGATGGTTTCTGTAACGTTCACTCAAAGAGGATGCTGCTTTGTTCTGACAAAATCCTTCATTTTTTCCACCAGTTGTCTGAGCCACAGACCGCGCAGCCATGGCCCAAATGACCTGTGAGCTAATCAGTGCTGCACTGACGAATGGAGAAACAATGCTTTCTTAGGCTGAACAGAAGTTTTTCCCTCCACAAAAGAGTCATTGTTGATTTGACCAATGAGTAGGCCGACTGGAGAAACTGTGTTTGTGGTACAGAGGAGGCGACTGGGTCCAAAGGCTGCAGTGGCATATCATACTTGTACACAGGCAGAGAATTTATTTCTAAAGAAAGAGCGTTTGCTTTACACAACTTTTATTTTCACCTTAATTTAAAGACTTGTAATTTAAACACATGCGGTGGCAATTCAGTATTCAAAGCCATCTCTATTCCTGACAGCTTACAAACATTTCAAATTCAGCAGGCAGCAATAAACGATAATGAGAGCCGTAACTGACATCACGACAGCGCTTGTATCCAGGTTGAACAACAAGTGGTGACAATGAATTTTACAATCCACATGCAGCATGTTCCAGGACGGTTTTCCCGCACAGCTGCCCAGTGTTCAGCCGCCTCCGCTCCATGCTGTCATTTTTCCCCAAAGGAGCCCAACAAACTACCCCATCAAGCCCAAGAATGTTCCAGCATTGGAAGCAGTTTAGTGCTAATCAAAATGCAAAGCAGATGCTGGTTTCTAGAGTGGCACACTAACATGTACAGAAACAGAGTGAGTGTGCACGTCATAGAAAATCCCCACTTTGTGAAATAGTGAAACAATTACTGTGTGCGTCAATTTGATACCTTGAGGGTAAATGTGTCCATTTCCATTTTATTTTGACAAATTTAATTTCCATGATTACAGCTGACAATTTACACGCCCATGGGTCCAAAATCCCTGTAAAACATATTATGTGTTTGCAAATACTGCATGCTTGTATTGATAGTCTTTCATTAATTCCTAAAATGTCTCGTTTGCAGTCAAACCTGTTTTCATTGATAAGACGAGATGAAATTAGCCTCTTATTAATTGAGGTCTGTAATGTTGGGGCATATGTTTTCATCAGTGGGTGTGTGGATATCTTACTTAATCTGTCACTAAGCCTCGTCAGACTCTTTGATTTAACCAACAGTCTCTCTAATGACCATATGCCATGTTTACAGTGCTAGGATTAGACTTCTCTAAATGTGGAGTCGTTGTAAGTGTACATTACTTCACTTACATTTCATTTATATAGACAAACAGTTTGAGAAGGGTTGGTTTTCATGCACTGCATGACAACAGCAAGTACACTTTACTGCATGTACAACGTTTTGTTGTGAACTCAGTGTAGGGTTAAGAGTTCAGTTCAGTTCAGGTCAGTGTTATTTAGTACAACACTGAGTTTTATCTTAAAGGTATTTTACATGTGGCTGTTATTGTTAAGCAGCTTTGGTATGTTTATAAAGACCAGAGAACATTCAGATCCTTTCGTCTATTTAGCTTTTTTTTTTTTCTCTTATCCAAATAATCCCTACCATAATTCTTACCTTGACTACTCTGGAAATAGCACATTAAGGTTAAACAATAACCCCTGAGTTCATATTAAGAGAAGCTTAATATCAGGAGAAAAGACTTTGATTTGTAGTAGAATACGGGTTGCAGATCCCTGAACATTTTCTGAACTCCATTATTATTAGAATTATTATGAGAGGATTAAGTGTTGTCATTCTGTCATGCAAAGCCTGAAGGAACTTTATCTTCTTTAATACTCAAATCTTTTTTGATTTTGTGGTATCAATCATTTTATCACCATAGGTGTCACTTTCAAATCAAATGGTGGACATCTAATTTTGGAACAAACTATTTTCACACTTCAATTATGTCTCTTTTTCCAGGGATTATGTCGACTGTGAAGTCTCAGCAACCGCCAAAGGAGGATGAAGAGGAGGAGGACGAGGAGCAAGGGGAAGAGTTTTTGTTTGAGGACAGTGCGGACGAGGAGAAACTTCAGGAGGACAGTAAAAGGATCGGCTCTGACTCTGTTAGATTGGACCAGGTGTCCAAAAAGGAGGACAATTCAACATCTCAAGCAAGCACAGACAGCACACAGCTTCTCAGAACTTCGCCTCCTGCTGGACAGGAGGGTATTCCCACCAGGGATGTAGCTTCCTTTTCCACTCCAGGTAACACATTTTCAGGAATAATATATATCATACATTCAGCTTTTTTTGGGAGGGGGTTTCCTAATCCAAACCGAGGGTCTAAGGATAGAGGGTGCTGCATACTGCACAGATTGTACAGCCAATTCAGGCAAATTTACCTGACTTGACTCAGATCCTTTAATTAAGTATATATACCACTACCATATGGTCTAATTCAGAACTTCTCTTATGTACCTTATTAGCATCAAGATGCACTTTTAATGAGCAATTACTTTTTAATTACCAATTATTCATTACTTATTGCTGATTGAAAAAAAAAGAAAAAAATTCAAAAAGCAATTACTAATTCCTACAAAACAGCAAGTAATCAGTCACTTCTTATGTGTTGAAAATCATTTTCCCATTAAGCAGATATTAATGTTTTCACGCATATCTTCAATTCTCGATGCACTTATTAATGTTGAAACGAGCTGTAGGATGTTTCAGTTTATTTATCCTGGGCCAAGGGGAGAGGCCAAAGAAAATATTAATGGTTTTAGGGAGGGCCTTACTGTTTTAGGTAAAATAGGTTCATCCCTCCTCCACACCTTACTCAGTGTAGCTCTGTCGATGGTGCCTTTTAACGTCTCCAAAACTGCCACACCCGCCAGTGTCTTCTGTATTTGGGCTAACAGGTGTAGAAAACGAGGCTACAAGCTGCCAGCCAACGGTTTGGAGGTATTTAGGCTACTGATAATTGACGGCTAGCTTAGCCTCGGAGACAGACCCCCCCCCCATCGGTCACAGTTAACCCGCGGGGTTCACCCCCCCCCAGCAGGCTACGTGATTGTGGGGAATGACTTGCTAGCCAGTTAAGAAGACTCGACTTACCGGAAGGCCTCTTGGTCCTTGTTTTTATCGTAACGTTAACGTTTAGCTAGCCGTTTAGCTAGCCGCCCTCCGTGCACCAAGCTAAGCTAAGCTAAGCTAAGCTAGCGATTGTGTGCTGAACAGAAGTATGCAAAATAATATTAACATTTCCATCCGACTCCTGGTAAGACAGCAAACAAGCCACACAACATGTCAAAATATTAGTAACTGCTGAGCAATGAACTATGAATTATTTATTTATTATTTGTTATTTATTATTTATACAAGGTATTATAGTAGCTAAAGTAGCTAAATGAATCATATTACGTTACTGCTGCTGCCCAACATTGGTATCAAAAGTAACAGTATTATTATGTTTTTCTTTTATAATTATACAATTAATATATTGTTTGGTATTGGATTATCAGAGCTGATGCTTTGTCCTGTAGTAGGATATTCGGAGTAGTGGAGTTATTTGTATGTACTTTATAAGCTTTATTTTTGTATTAGAAAGAATCATATTAGCAATGAATCATATATTTTGCAAGCTGATGATTGATTCAAATTTTAATTTTAACATAAGTATGTAGCTAATAACTAGCTGGCAAATAAATGTAACTGGAGTAAAGAGTATAAAAGATATAAATGTATATAAGTATAAACTAGCATAAAATGGAAAAACTGAATTAAGTGCAAATACAAAGTGGGAAAATTGTCTTTGGCACATCTGGCAAATTGGGGAAAACCGGATACCGGGAATTTAATCAAAGTACAGTACATGAGTACAGTACCTGGCTTAAATTAAAGTAACATAAACCATTTTGTGATTGTAGAGACTCAGGATAGTGGTTAAAGTAGCTGTAATGTAACCAAAACTCCTGCGCTCCATCCTCTCAACATGTGCGCTGTCATCAAACTGCTGCTGGGCATAACACCGACCGAACCACCTACTACCTACCACCTTCCTACTTAGCCACTGTACAAGTCTTTGATAAACTGGCTCTAAATTGTACAGTGTACAGTACATTGTTTCTTCTTTAGTTAATGCAGTCTGATCAGTTGTGTGAGTAACTTCAGCCAGTTGTATGTGGTTTTAATCTCTACTTAACAAGGGTTTAATTATTGCCTCAAGCAGACAGACATAGGAGAGCAGAGTTAACTTTCCCCTTAATTGGATGAAGTTATGTAGATATAAGTATGATATATTTACTACCTGGCTAACGTTGCCAAACAGGCCCTGGTAATTACACACCCAGATAAAGAGGGAGATTTAGGTCTTGGAGAAGTTCTGTTGGACAAAGTGAAGCGATTAATTCTTAATTAAAAAGCTTTTTTACCAAGTCTTTGTGTGGTAATCCGTTAAGTGGGCTGTGGAGATGCGTAGGGGAATTCTGGGCGTTGATAATAGTGTGCAGTGGAGGTCTGTTATGTAATGGAGGGTTGGGAGAAGCAGAGATTCAGAGTTTACATGGAGGGATCCAAAGGAAATTGATCATGGCAACACCTTCCTTGTACATGCGCCTTTGCTGTAAAAATGCATTACAACCATGATAAATCAGTTTTAAGCTGTAACTACACCATCTGCTTAATTATCTCAGACTCCGTGTAAGCAAGTGTCATTTCGTTTTTGAAAAGTTCTTCTGTATACAAGAAGTAAGAGAGAATAAGTAATTTCAACACAAAGTCACAGTCTCTCTAACTGTCAGATATGTGCTTCCTTTGCTTTGGAATAGTTTGTCTCATGGTTGCTGTTTTCCTCATTTTGACAGATGTTCCAGTTAATGCGTCACCCAGCTGGTAAGTTGCCTCTGATTCCTATCACAGTGTGAGGAAAATTGCTGAAGGGCGGTGGAGAAAGTAAACTCAACATCATACCACATCAGTGTTATGTCATTATGTCGGAGATAATGTCATGCTTACACTTCATCCAAACACACCTCAGTGGGTGTGAGATGCTGTGATGTTGCATGTATTTGTTCAACATTTAGATGCCAGATGGCATGTCACACTCACAGTGACAGGGGATAATGTCAAGTATAAAGTGATGTTGCTGATACAATTCTAGAGGGAAATCACAGGATTGCCTCATTCATAATATGATGAGACCTGTTTATATTTTATTATACAGTGTTAAGATGAATTTAATTTAAAAAGTCAGTTCACCCAATCACAAAAAAACATATTTTTACATGTTACCATAGTGATATGTAGCCATGCAAACAGTGTTGGTTTTCTCTGCTTAAGATTTCTGCTGCCTCAATACAGTGGAGGTGAATGGATATTCATTTGTGATGAAGCACTGAACGATGACATTTGAAAAATGGAAAAAGACGGCTGAAACCGATGGCTTGAGGCAATTAAGTGCCCCTATAATATAGTAAATAATGAATGTAATTAATTGCACCTGCACCTTTTTGCTGCTGGGACATGTGAAAATGTCTGCCTTGAAAAAGGCCTATGGAACTATTTTCTACAGGAGAAATAGTCCAAATGTAAACTATTGACAGTGAGGTGTGTGTGGATTATTAACTGGGACAGTGTTTGTGGAAAGGCATGTTTTCCAAATGTCACTTTCTACTTCTTTGAGTAGCACAAATTTAATTCCATTCATCTTCATTGTGTTTCATTGTGGTGGCACAGGGAATTTCAATTATTTTAGCTGATTAGACCTCTTCTCAGGAATGTGTATGACTGCGTGAGTGACAGCTTCCTCACTCTCCTGTTAGCTTTGCTGCACGAGTTAGGGTGGGACAAATGACACTTTATATATACTTTATCATTCTTATTAGTACATGAAGTTTGAGGACCTGAGCACAGACCTAATCAGACAGAATTGGTACTGAAAACACTTGTGTGAGTGTACAGAGCCTTTAAGAGGCGGATATCTCAAAACCATGGCACCAAAAATGAAACAAACTGCATGGTTCTATGTATATTTTCTTTTCTTGTGGTTTGGGTAAAATTACATCTAAAACTTGTGGAATTTATTCCCACATATTTCCACATATGGAAACATTAAAATCCAACTGATAATCAAAAGCTTTATTATTGTTGATGTGGATTGAACTGTAGTCTACATTTCTGTTTGAGTAGGTATATGAATGAAATGACCCCAAATCCTGGTGCAGTCAGACAACATCTTTCATACAGTCAACAAAACAGTTTGCTTCAAGGCCTCAGCACTGTAAATTATAATGTGATAGTTTATTGATTCCTCTGAGGCAACTGTCTTTTTGCTGCCCCCCCCCTCCCCCCTCCATAGGGAGGTCGGCAGTCAAAGTCATCTGCAGTACAGAGCAGCAGCCCTGGAGCTGATAGACAGAGTTAGACAGAGTCTTTCCAAAGGATACTTTAGCTTACTATCAGATAGTTTGAACCCGGGCTCTCCATTTGAAAGACAGCTATCCTGTTTAATGCCTTAAGCAATCAGAATTTCATCAGTCACTATAAAACAAAGTGAAATAAAGTTGAACTACCATTTTATTATATTCGCTTTCCTTGTTTGTTTCACATTATGAGATTTACTTTAACGTTCTAAGCTGAAACAAACCATAAAAGATATTCTCTCTTACAAAGATACACTCTTTGGTTCAGATCTTATCAGAATGATCCCTCTGCAGCCTCTCTACCCGCATGATGAACCCATGCAGGGGCCTTGAGGTGGGGTAAACCTCCCAGCTGTGCTTCTACTGTAGGAAGTGTGCTCATAAACCTCTACTGATAGTGAACCTCAGGGTTTGGATTCCTGTGGGACTTCCTGTGCTGAAAAGAGGTGTCTGTATTTGTGTACAGGTGTGTGTGTGTGTGTGTGTGTGTGTGTGTGTGTGTGTGTGTGTGTGTGTGTGTGTGTGTGTACACTGTATATGTATTGCTGTGTGTGTGTGCAATAGAGTCACAGTGAGGTCTTGGCAATTTCTCATGCAGGGAGATTTCTGCTGAGTGCACATTTCCACTCTGGTTTAGTCAATAGCCTGCCTTTTAAAGGAGAGCTATCAATAGCACTTTCCATCATCAAGGTGTTAAGACTGTCAGCATATCCACCAGATCTGTCAGCAGTTTTAGGATAATATTGCCAAAATTACTTTGCTATTGTTATTGCAGAAATATGGGTATCTTCTCAACACTGCAATGACAGCACATCAGCTTGTTACAGCTATTAGGCCCAAGGCAGCATTTCTCTCATGTGAGTTTTATGTGTGCTTCACTGTTTGATGCTAGTATTTACTTCTGACTTCACTTTTCACCCCTTGACAGATAGTTTTCATTAAATGCACCGCACGGCATGAAAAGACTGACACAAAAGATGCCATGACAACGTGGCATGTCTGCTTTATGTACACAGAGCTCTAACCTTAGAGAGTATAACTTTACTTAACTGAGTTACTTTTTTCACCTTTTTACCCTTTTGCAGCCTTGCAGAACTTTACACTTTTGCCCTTGTGAACAAACTCATCTAATGCTGCTTACAGAACACATTTATTTTTCACAGCCACTTTTTTGAAGACCCCCCTCACCTTGTTGTACTGACCCCAGTTAGATGTGCTGTGAAAGCAAAAGTAAAAGGTGATACTGTAAAAGCATTACAAACAAACATGTGTACTATGCACAAATATAATGAGATCCCAGGAACCAAATAATTGTAGTGCTCTCTAATTGGAATCTGTCATGCACTGAACAACTTTGGGCAGTAACACAGAGGTGCATTGTGGGAATGGTTCAATGTGAGGAGTGGGCAGTTGTTTGTGGAGGAGATTTATGACCTGAGGACAAACAGAGCTCCATCAGTATGTCCGGCACAATGCTTGTGCAGTTATAAAGAACAGCTATGCTCAAGAGAGACCAGGGGGCACAACAGGTAGAGCTGTGGCAGGTAGTACTGCCCTGGCACAGTAGCTGAAGGGAATGGAAACAGATGGAAGTGTAAGATTTGCATTCAGGCAGCTTCCAGGCTGTGCTGTGCCCCAGGCTATGTCATTTGCATTGAAAAATGATTCTTCCTTCTCTCCTTGAGCTATATGACTCACTAGGGCTTATAGACACAGATAAGTTGTGAAGGGGTGCGCAAAGATATGCCTAGATCGATAGCTGCACTGCTCAAATCACTCACACCTGACATGAATGCATACAGTCAGGAAGACAAGCTGTATATTGCTATTGTTCTGGCTCCACTCTTTTTTTTTCCCACAAGCAATTTTAATGACAAGAGATCAGTTTATCGTAAGAAATGTGTTGACAAATAGCTCTTTATTTTGTTTTCATGTGGGTTGAGCTCATTTTTGTTCTTTAGATTGAGATGAATGATCCGGCATCATGGAGAATGCAGCAGAGTAATACTTTACAGTCCTTTGCAGCTTGACACCACCGCAAAACCAAATGGCTACTATCAGTAGCTCTAATATGACATGTTGGCAGGGCATTACATCTACTTCCAGATATGTGGTGGCCATTTATAGCACATGGCACACACATATCCAGAACTAGGACTATATTTATATACAGTTTCTAATGTTTAGAATGCTATACTTATAATAGGTTATATTTACATACATCCTTACATTTGCATTTAACTTTTCAATTCATCTTCGTTTTGGACCAGATTACCAGACTGTTTGGGTATTTGCTGAAAAATTCATTGTAGAAGTTTTTCATGATTGACACTATCTAAATTATTCTCATGTAGTGATTCTTGCCTATCAGTATTTTGTGTATTGTAACACATGCTACAAACTACCTACTGTTAGTTTTTTTATCCATGTCTGCTCTGGGCATGCTTTCCTTTCTTTCTGACTCATAATACACGCTTCACCTGATGCTGTACACTACAAGGAAAGATAATGGTTTGCAAGATTGTTGAATACAGATAGACTACTTCCATTGCCACCTGTAAAGTGAGAGTCTGCAAGGCTGCCTCCTCAACAGCACCAAATTACAGCATTTTGTGCACATCATTTTCCTGTTTCCTGTTTGTCTGCAAGTTGCCCATCACTTTGACCAGCTGCTGATCCTGCTGCTGGCATTGCAAGTGTTACTGAGGTGTTTACCAGAGGGACAGGTTTAATTAGTGTTGATAGGACTCTCCTACACGCGGGTTCCTGTCATAATATCAGTCATGTGGGGGAGGACAATCCCTCACTGGCAGCATCAACACAGGCCATGTGATAGCTGTGTCAACAAGATTTCCCCCTGTGATGTCAGAGTCTGGTTTTAATAGCTGGCTCAGGGCGTGTTTTCATTAAAAAAAGCCAGCGGTGATTATGGTAAGCCGCAGGCATGACAGATAATGATTTGACAGTGCTCAGGGGCAAGTAAAGTAACTCAAGTAACAAGCAGTAGGTGTGATTTTATACTATTTTATTATTTTTTTTTTTTACACATGTGGCCTGATAAAAGTTCCTCTAAATAAGTAGATCAGCATAAGTTATCCAACATACAGCTAAAGTTGTCACTAATAACACAACTTATTGGGAAAAAGTGGCAGAAGCTGTTGCACACAAATAATTATATAAAAGAATCCACTCTGTAATTCTGAATATTTTACTGTTTTCAGTTTCACTAAAGGTCTTATGTGTGGATGGACAATTTTCACGACCAAAGGGCCAGTAAAGTCTATATAGAAAAAAAATAAATAAAGAAATAAAGAAAGCACTCAGAGAGCCCATATTTCCACCAAGGCTGAAAGGTCCTCTAAATGTGTTATTTGATGGTGGAAATTATTTTTAAAAGGTTTAATCTGAGTCTGACCTCACAACTGTCATATGTCTTCTCCAAGTCCACAAATCATATGTAGACTAGATGGGCAAATTCCCATGACCCCCCTGGTCCACTGTTCCACGGCCAGGACGGAATCCGCATTGTTCCTGCTGTATCTGAGGTACTCCTCTTGGAGTCTTTTTCCTCCTGTGACAAACACATGATTATAGTGCAATCCATCCAATCTGTTAATTGGTTTTTGACATATCTGTCAAATAAACAGACAAACAAAAGGGAGAGAAAACATGGCCTCCTTAGTGGAGGTAAAAATGCACAACTGCCCATGTGGAAAAATTGTTTTGCTACTTCCAAAAACGTTACCTCAAAAATATCCCAGCAGCAGCAATATATGTTCTGTCAGACTTTAGGGAGTGTACATTTGCATGCTTGGATAGCAAAGAACTATTTCGACCCCCACCAGCCACTCTGCCTCCACTTCCTCTCACTGAAATTAACTCGTAATGAGGCACACAGCACTCGGTGTTAGTTTAACTGTGCTAACATTTGGGTACCTTCCAGGGCCTCAGCAGCAGCAGCCGAGCCCAGTACGTCAGCTCCTTATGTGGGAGAGGAGCTCCGGGAGCATCCTGTGGTGCCGTCAGCTGTGGAGACGCTGGCTGATTCGGGAGAGCACAGCAAAGAAATCGCGAAGGAAAGCTCCGGCTCAAGGGACATCTCTGAAGGTACAGAACTAAATTACTTTGACAGGGAAGTGATGTACCTTATAGTGTAGATCAAGGGTTCAATTTCAGACCAAAAAGATTAAACCTAAGCTTGCCTTGGGATTCAGGCTCATTCCACCTATGTGTTATAGTGTTCACATCACAGACAGATCTGTTAGAAAACCAACTGGGCCTCCAGAGTTTCGTAAACAGCACCGTGGACCACACCATAATGACACTGGCAATATAAATTGTACCAGTACCAGTATTTTGTTAGTACTGCACATTGCATCCCTTGACCTTGATCAAAGGTGGCAACAACACCATATTATAGGCCTACGGTCATCTTATGGTTATTTGATTTCTACGGTGAAAGAGCCCAGACAAACACACACACACACACACACACACACACACACACACACACACACACACGTACACACTCCATTCAAACACATACCGACACAATACACTGGCTCACATACACACATTCTCTGCCATGATTTGATTTCTACACAGACATGACATGAATCCAATTAATTCAGGATGAGGATCAATAGAGAACCATTTCCATGAGGGAAAATTGCTTTTGGATTTTGACTCCGTCAGCAGTGCTGCTGTTATATGAAGGTGGCTCAGAAATGAGAGATGTAAAGGAGCTGTTTTTAATGTCTCGCTCGTCTGGTGTATTTTCACACACAGGCCTCTGCTGCCATTTTGAACGTGTACAGTATATTTAAACTGATTGAATAATAACATTATATTAAACCTCTCTCCTAGATATCTAAAATGATACTACAGCAAGATTAAAAGATAAATGAATACTACTCTTGTACGGAACTTAATGATTAATCTGTTACAATGCTGCATTTGTGTTTTTACATGTGGTACGTTTTAGTTTTAGTTTTCAAACATCAGACTCCATGAAGTATTTTGCATATGTATGAACATGCTATGAAGGGCAAATTTGTTTATTGTTTTGACCAAATTATATGGATCATGATATATGATAAGTATTTCCTGTTTGTAACCGCAACCATGTCCCTTCACTCCTCGGTTGTGGTCATGGTACATTGTGATGTGATTATCTGACATTGTTTTGCAAAAGTTTTTTGTTTGAGATTTTTGCACTACTAGGATATATTCATAATGGCAGTGTATTTATTTGATTTGCTGCTGTGTGACCTTTGAATGAGTTTATTGGAGTGTCATTGTAGAGAAAAGTTAAATAAAAGTGAGAAAACACAGTGAGGAACTTCTGGTTTACCACGTTTGAAATAACAAGCCATGTTCCCAAGAGGCCCAGTCACTTTGCAGATATGCTGATATTCAGGCTGATAGCCCAAATCCAGTTGTTTTCTTCTCTATTCTGAATCCTTTTTGAATCCACAAGTGTAGGAAAGTGAGCGAGATATAAAGAACATTTGTGTAGCTAATCCTCTTTTGTAGGAAAACAGTTGCTCTTTGTTCATCTCCTGGATTCTGTCCAAGGTTATTTCGAATTTTAGACTGAACTCTGCTGAATAATCCATGACAGAATACACATCTCCAATCAGATTAATTGAAAACAGTAATTGTTGCTGTTCAGGGCTTAGACGAAAGTGTTGCAAACAAATCACAGTTTAAAACCAAATCAATAAAGCTCACTGAGCTAAATTAGGCTGAAACACTCTCAAAGCAGTTAATGACAAATCCTGCCGAGCATGGAGATAGAATGGATCAATAGCTCAAACAAGCTGGATACAATCATGTTGCGTCATATGGACAAAACCATTATGGCAACATGCACAGGCGATGTGCCAGATCTCCCTGAGGAAGAAGACCTTTAAATGCAAATTGTGCATTAATTATGTAAATATTCAAAGGCTGTGTAAATTCCTCACCAGAGGCGAGAAGATCCGGCGTCTTTTATCTATTCTGTGCTGCCAAAAGGATTCAGGCAATGTGGTTTGGGGGTGTGTGTGTGTGTGTGTGTGCGTGTGTTCGTGTGTGTGTGTGTGTGTGTGTGTTGTTTTTGGGGGAGAAATGTAAAAGAATGATCTAACAACAGGAGGTGCACCTATCAAACAGAAAGGGAGATAAGATAGAAGAAAGGATCTGCTCTTTTTCCAATTTAAAACTGTTTACTTTGATGTTACTGGTTTACTTTGCCAGCTGTATGCGTGGCCGAAGCTGAGCCACGGACGGTGGAGGCTTCAGAGGTGATCTATGATGACGTTCCAAGTGAGGACCCCCTCTCTCCTGATGACGGTTTGTAGCTGCGACAGAATTATGTTTGTTTAGGATGTTTCGTCCACTCGTGAATCTTGGTGTAGAGCTTCTGATGTGTAATGTTATTGTGTGTTTAGCAGATATGATCTATGAAGATGTTCAGAGAGACAGTGGTCCTCTGGGGGCAGACAATGGATGGAGCTCCAGTGAGTTTGAAAGCTACGATGAGCAGTCTGACAACGAGACCAAACTACCAACACGGAGCAAGGTAGTATTGCTGTGTGTGTGTGTGTGTGTGTGTGTGTGTGTGTGTGTGTGGATGTGGATGCATGGCCAGGTTGTTTTGGTTGCTTTCCAACTCTTAAAAAATAATCAATCAGAATATTTCACCTCCTGCTCCTCTTCCGCAGTTTCTTTATTAATGTATAGAACTGGAAGGAAACTATAAAGAACATGAAACATGTAGAACAGGCTGTCTAAGCTTCATACTTTCATTGTGGGATGAAAGTAAACAACAGGCATTTCTGTTTGAAAAGCCTCAGATCTCTTTGCCTCTTCTCTGCTAAGGATGTTGTTCATCAGTGTTGTGCTGCACAGCTACACAGTGTCAGTCTTCCACATGATGGCACTGTGTGCACATTCACATTGTGCTGCATTTCCTTTATGCTTCACCAGCCTTTAACGTGCATGTACCGTTGAAGGCACAGCGAAACTTTGGAGCCATACTAAAAAAAAAAGTATTTTGCTGAGTTGAATAATCTATCTAATGTATAGATTTATACATACCTTTACATATTTTTACATATTGAAGGTGTCTATCTTTGGATATAATGCCATTGTAATCTAAGAAAATCCTGAGTTAAATCAGTGTGTTGAGAGATGAGGGAGGCCACAAGAAAAAAAGATGTTAGTTGATTTGGGACTTAAAATGTGTTGCTCAGGTAATTATAAGAAGGTGTGGTGTGAAAATCCCCCCCAGTTCTCTCGGCATGCTTGTCCCAGGCCACTGAACAAAAGGAAGGATTCAGCTGCACTAGTTTAACAATTAATGAAGGAACCTTGACAATTAGGGCCCAGCAACCCTTTTTCGGCGAGTACAGCCTTCATCAAAAACACATTGTTTTTAATTAGTCTCGCCCGATTAATTTTTCACCAAGTGTACCTGAAGTTCTCCTCTTGTTCAGTTCACTGCTTAATTCGAGCTGCGACAGAGTTTGCTTCTGTAATATATGCCCTAAACTGCCTGTATCCCTCCCCCCACCCTTCTATAAATCAGTGTCCATTAGTCTCATACAGCATCACCCCTTTGACCAAAGCAGTGCTCCAAGCCTTCACTCTGTGTGCTTGTGATTAATTCCCGATGTTGCTTAGCTTGTTTTGCCTTGATCACTTTGCTTCCATTTCCCTTTTCTATTTCCTCTCCCCTACTCCCCTACTTTTTCTTCCTCCCTTCACCTCTTGTGGCTAAATGCGACCCCCCACCCCCCATGCCTTGCCTACCCCTGTCCAACACCTGTAGCTCTCTCCTGAAGTGCGTCGGCTGAGGGAACGATGTGCCAAGACCAAACGTGATCTGGCCGTGAGGCTGTCTGGCAAGCACAACTATGACATCAAGGTATATCTGCAGCAGCAAGTGAACACAGCTATGTCGCACTGTTTCTTAGCAGAGCTCAAATCACTCTGCTAGATGTTTGCCGGTAGGTTTGATGATCACCCAGAGCTGAAATACGCTGTCTTGTATGCACTGCTGACTCATAGGCTTAACTGACCCTCTGCACCATCCTTCCCAGCTTTCCTTTGGACTGTGACTTTGCTTTGAGACTCTCTGTCAGTCTCTCTCTCTCTTTCCCTGCCTAATTTAATATCAAGACGCATTTATGGGGCACATGAATTATTAAATAATATTCTGCGTATTTACTTCCATAAACATCAGTGCAACTTGCCCCCAATTAATGACCTACTTTCGTGAAGTAGCATAATTTAAAAATACTACCACCCTTGGTGTATTCTAGGTCTGTGGAGTCTGGTTGCAGGGCCTCTGTGACGCTCAGGGTGGAGTTTGTGGTCAGCCGAATTCTCCCACACTGAGCAATGCGGCTCTGTTACTCTGATGTGGAGCTCACTCTGTTACCATAATCTCTCCATGATATGCTCATAGACTCTCTGATTAGAGGCTGTACAGCGACCCACAGGGAGTCACAGATGGTGAGATTCATGATGAGCCCACTGAGCGCCACTTCTCTCCATCTCTCTGCAGAGGAGAACCGTAGGTTATCAAGTCTCCACAGCATGGCGCTTTCCTCGTGCTCTAATGCTCCTTCTTTGTTTCTGTCTGCTCCTTCCAACCAGGTTCAGCAGCTCATGAAGGCGGCGAGAAGCGGAACGAAGGATGGACTTGAAAAGACCAAAATAGCTGTCATGCGAAAAGTTTCCTTCCTACAGAGAAAAGATCAATTGGGTAATGCATGTATGAAAGTTATGCTATTTTGAGTAATAGGTATTGGTTATGAAGTTTGTTTTTTGTAACTCCTTATAGTTGACTCTTTGAACATTAGACAGTTGCTTATATGTAAAGCTAGCCAAGCCAAAGTAGTGTTCAAGGCAGATAGAGTAGAAAGTCTTTTTTTCTTTGTACAAATCCCTTCAGGGGGAAATGAAAGCACTGTGAAAAGGAAAGATCTCACTGATTATAACTATAATAAATAAAACAGACAGGCTTTCTCAGCTTTAAGACAGAGGATGTGGTCGAGTAAAGTTTTTGATGTGCGAGAAGGAGAACGATGAAGCAACTCATGGTGGCGCGATATAGGTTGTGTTATAGGAACCCTTGCCTAACAATAGAGAGAGATTAGCATCCATTAATGGAGTATCGAGCAGCTCCATAAACCATAGACACCAGACCCACGCCTCAAACAAATCTCCCAGCCATCACAAAGAGGTAAAGAGGCCAGTGCTGCTATTTTTAGGTGTTGATCAAGGGAAATCTGCACGGCATTATATTTCTTTTCCACCAATCCTCTGTTATCATTCCAAAGTCTTTAATTGGAACGGTGGAAGCTTCTAGTATCTACAGTGTGTCTTTATGGTTACGGGTAAAGTGGGGGATTTTTTTTTTTTTTTTTTTTTTTTTTTAGACTGTCGATTGTCTTTGTGCCAATGCCGAGATGAGAATGTGTTGGATCGTGTTTTTGCAGACACACTTCTCTGTGCCTCCTTTATTCCTACAGATACAGTATTGTTTTGAAAGTTTTTTCTTTTTTTTCGAAGGCCTCTCTCTCTCTCTCTCTCTCTCTCTCTCTCTCTCTGTCAGGTAATATACTTAGTGTGTCGCAGTGTCTCCAGCTGCAGTGAGATCTGAAGGCTGACTTTCCTCTGTCTCATTCTTACACACACACACACACACACACACACACACACACACACACACACACACAAACTCTTTCTCTTTTTAACCTTTCTGTATCTTTCTCCTTCATTTCTGAATGTCTGCAGAAGAGGAGGATGATGCAGGATACCTGGATGTGGCTGTGTCAGAAGAGAAGCATCCTCCTCCACAGCTGAGCCCCATGCCAGAGGGGCTGACCAGCCACCAGGTGCACCTGACAGTTTCGACAAATATTTCGGCTTATTTTTTCCTCAATAAATGTAGCCCCTCTTATATAGACATGCACTGTACTTAACATCTAGCATTTATGTGAACATTTTCTGTACTCAATAGCCTTGAGATAAGGCTCTAGGCTGCCATGTTAAAAGCATTCATTTGTTATTTCAGTATTTTTACATATCTATATCTCTGTTCTCTTAATCCTGTTTGGAAAAATGCGTGTTTTATAACCGCTAGAACAGCCATTTCCATGTCAGAGGAAATCCAGTGATTCAGCACTCCGGTGAAGGCCTTGTTCAAGCAGACCTACTCCTCTTCGAGTCTTTTTCCTCCTGTGACAAACACATGATTATAGTGCAATCCATCAACCTGTTTTAGTACTTAACTAAAAGCATACCGCACACCGCAGCCCCATCATGTCCTCTTAGTGCTAGATTTCCTGACTGGTCTGTTGTGTACGCAGGTTGTCAGACGCCATATCCTCGGCTCCATCATTCAGAGCGAGCGGAGCTACCTGGAGTCTCTCAGGAGAATCTTGCAGGTGAGCTGTTAAGTCCCTGTTGTCCTCCTCTGCCACATGCAATATCTCCGCCATTTAGCTAGTATGAATTACACTGAAAAGAGAAGCGGTGATATCCATCTTATTACCGAGGTGTCCCAGCATAAATAATCCTAATAAAACAGCCGTTCTGATTTCTGTGGCATTGTGCTGATGCTAAGAGAGAGAGACCGTCAGGCCTGCGCAGGATGGGGTGCCGCCTCTCCTCTTTAATCTCTTTTTAGTGGGGAAAAGGAGATTTGTTATCTCCTCATCACAGAAAAATAAGAGGAACACCTACTGAAATGGAATCAGCAGCAATCAATGGCCGCCTTATGCACCGCAAAATCTTTCACTGTCAAGATACAATGCGCTACCCTCGTTGTCGAGTGACATGATTGCGTGTGATACTTGGGGAGGTTTAGCTCTTTTGAAATCTCTCTTGTTATTCAGACAGTCCAGTCAAGTGGTAAATGCAGTGTCTCCAGACAGATAACATAAAAAGATGAAAGGCCACAAGCACAATTAGACATTGAAGGTTGTAACTTTCATTATTGCTGTAACACAGATTGCACAGTTGTGCTGCGTGCCCATGTTCCCTCTGTCGATGATTCATTTGCTGTGATGGATTTGCGGAGATAAGACCTGCAAGACATCAACAGAAATTACCACCACTGTTGCTCAGATAAATTAATTTTTTAGTCTTAAATGGTGTTTTCATCTTTCATGTTTGGCTTGTACACAATATTATCTATACTTCAGCATGTTCAGATTCAAAGAAATCGTGTTTACTGGCTTCCACAAAGAATATTGTCCACAAAGAGCCTGTCAACTCATTTCTGTAGGCTATGCTAATATCCCCATGAGGGCTGACTGAAGAATCAATCAATGCCTCTTTCACCATGTTGCATCTGTAACTCTTCGCTGGGAGCTGCTTTTTGCCATTATTATTCTGGCTTTTATGATTACAAGTCACCTTGAGTTTTGAACATGTTTGCTAGTGGCAAATGCTGTTTTATGGGTGAATCATTTGCATTGATGTGCTTCCAAGCACCATGACTACAATTCCTTGTTTTCCTCAATTCTTAGGATATTGGTCTGTTACCCCTCAGTTGTCTTTTTATGCTGCTGAAAAGAGGAGATGCTTCAGGAAGGTGGACTGCTGATTCATCTTGAGCACCCACCCCCACACACAAACAAATATGCACATATCAGCTACAATAAAAACCCAATTTTCTCTCAAAATCTCATCAGGAATACCACAGACCACTGATGGAAGCGGATCCACGCATCCTGAGTCCAAGGAAGATCCGGCCTATCTTTTACAGAATCAGGGAGATCACTCAGTGCCACTCCATGTTTCAGATTGCACTGGCGTCACGAGTGGCTGAATGGGACAGCAGTGAGAAAATCGGAGACTTATTTGTTGCCTCGGTTAGTGTGCGTGCATGTGCATGTTTTTGGTGTGTATCTTGTGTGTGTGTGTGTGTATGTTTGAGTGCAATCTTTGTTTGTTTCTGTCTAAAATGCAGTCAAAGACTTGCATTCTGGGCGAAAGCACTCATTTCTCTTGCTATTTCTATCTAACTTTATAACACAATGTCTGCTACCAGAGTTATAATGAGCTACAGGTTTTAGATTGAACAAACAGGGATAGTTTACCCCAAACATGGAATCAATTACTTTTCTGATAAATATCTCCTCTGCATCCAGTGCCCTCTGAGATACATGTTTACACATTTTGGCACTAGAATAATAGTGTTCAGTGTGAGTTCTCTGTTGTGAGTCTCTACAGTGTGCTCATCCATAAGGCCCGCTCATTATTTGCCTATTAGGGAGGCTTATTCGACCCTTGTCTTCCAAGCTGGCCATTATAGGGCTGTTCCATTGATATCCTAAGACATACCATCAAATGAGGCCACACTGGAAAAGGAAAGTGATGGGACTGTGTACTCCTCATTGAGCTGCCTCTTTTTCATGTGGCAATGTATCTGTACCTGCATGGCTTGTTGTAATATCTGAGAGGCAAGATCCTGAAGGAGGGTGTTTGCAAAGAAGTTTAATTCCTTCATGCGATTTGCTAATTCCCCACCACTCCTCAAACTGCCACTATCAGCTGCCTGGTGTGGATTTAATTGAGGAGAGAGAATAAATGTCTACCGCACAACAGACACACCCCCTCCCTCACACTCCGCCACCTCATTCCTCTTTGCCCAACTTCTTAAATGGCTCGTGAAGGGTGTTGCGGTAACTGGAATGGTAAACAAACCAATTTTTTTAAAGTACTATACTTAAATGACCATTTTCTAGCCACTCTTTACATTGAAATTACCTACGGGTCGCCCTGCAAACAGGATGGTTAGCCAGACATTCAAGATGTCAGAAGATATTACATGACTGTGTTTGTTGATGCTGTTGTAAAGACCAAAAAAACAAACACGGCAGGGCACAAGACCCTCTTATTGTAGGGCTGTTGTTACAAATTCAGATAATTATGATTGTTTCTGTTTCCACAGTTTTCCAAGTCCATGGTGCTGGATGTATACAGTGATTACGTGAACAACTTCACCAATGCCATGGCTCTCATTAAAAAGGCGTGCATGTCCAAACCAGCTTTTCTGGAATTCTTAAAGGTGAGCTTCAGACCACAAAAATATACTTATTTTATGTTGTTTTCCCTCAAATTCCAAATTAAAAGAACCTAATTGTGCTGTAGCTCCTCTGTTTGTTTTCCTCTATAGTATTCAGCAGATGCTGAATCTGACAAAGCCCCAAAGCTAAAGGCTTCAATAAAACATACTTCTCAGGTTTCCAAAGAGACAGACAAATAGTGTGTAAAAAGGTGGTTATTTACACAAATACAAAATTGTTATTTACATTGGGTTCATGGATGGTATTAAAGTGTGTCCTGTCTACCATGTAGTATTTTAAGGCGGCCAGGTAGCAGACATGTCCTGTATGTTGAAATCACACTATTATTTTCCGATTTGGACAAAAATGTATTTGTATGCTTCTTTATGCACTTGACATTTAGTATATCTTGAAAAGCTCCCATGAGTTTTATAATGAAACACGTAGAAAATATCCAAATTAATTAATTCCAAAGCCCCCAACCAGAATACAGGCTGACTCACAAAAAAATAGGAAAATACAATACTTGTGGTTAATCTATATGTGGAAGTGGAAATGTTCCACAACCAGAGACAATCAAGATGCATTCTGCTGTTTATTTAATGTTTCAGTTATTAGTTAGGGATCACGAACAAGGAAAAATAGTTCCCGGGTGCATGTAGGGTGCCAGGAAATCATTTAAATGTGCTGAGTTGAACAATTCCCTTTGCGCCCAGCATTCATGCATGAGTATGACCTGGATCATTGAGCTGTAATGCTGATTTACAGAACCAGATCACACAGCTGACAGCCCTGCATGTTACTCCAGATAACATGTGTCCCTTCCTTTCAGCAGAAAGGTTCCTCTGTCTCTCACTGGCAATGTGAAGACAAACCAAATAATAAAGTGGCTAGACACAGACTGGAAAAAACACTGAACCAATGACAGATTCAAAGACAATGTTGCTTTTAAAAGATTGTGGGAGGCACTGACTGCATGCACATGACCATAAGCATGCAAGGGAAATCTGCAGGGATATTTAGAGTTTGAACAGAGTTTGCGAATATTACGAGGTAATATGAGAGCTGTACTTGCAGAGAAGCATCTAGGTGAGTTCAGTGTAAAGAATTCAGTGTAGAATTTTCTCAAGTTATAAAATTGATTCTCATTCTCTGGATAAATAGGATAAATAACATCTCTATTTCTGTACACTGGAAACAGCAAATCAAACAATACTTAAAATCTATATAAATGACACCAATAGCAGTGTTAGAAGTGGTGTACATACAGTGTAGTGCAGCATTATTCAGTTCAGTGGTGAAAGCCGTTGGCGGAGGCTGCTGGTACTTGAATGGCAGGACTTATTGTTGAACCTGCTGGAGGTGTCATGGGCCTAATGCAGTTCACATCAGCTGTGGAGGGAAATGTCCACTTGACAGGTCAAATGACATATCCAGTCTTACCCATTTCCCCTTTTTCTTGACATCAACATTGTCAAGTGTTTTAACACAAAAGTTGCATGAGGGACAGTTCCATCAGTTCCAGCATATCCGTAAATGCTGTGAAATGAGGTTTCTTGCTATGCTGTTAAGGTTGCCTGGCAACCAGTGCAATTCTACACTGTAAAGGAAGGTGGCAATGCCAGAAATACATCTTAGAGAACAAAGTGAAATGTTCCTGATTCGTATATATCACAACTACAGAAGATGCACTGCAGATGTATGTCTTTTGCATTGTAATTTGTACAGTAAACCTCCTTAAATATACTATAAATAGCAACTAACAAATCCGCTCCGTTTTCTGTTTGGAGAAAAAAAATCACAGCCTGCTCTATTTCACACAGGTTTCGCCCACTAATGGGATCTTAAAGCTTGACCACTCTCCTCTGCAGAGCAGCACACTGAAATTTGCAGCTACTTGTTCAGCCAGTCAGGTCTAATCTTTTCCAATGGTACTAGAATCCACATTCATTCAGTAACTGAAAGAAAAACATGACATTGAGACGACTTACCTGTGGTCAAAGAAAACCACCTCTACCTTGTGCTTTTTAGTGCTGCCCCACCTTCCCAGGTGTGGCTGATTCTCATTCTGAACATGCCACTGCCGGCATCCAGAAGGCTCTTGGTTGTTTGGACTGCAGCTTGCTTACCTCAGATTATCAGAAGACAGTGGTTAGGGTGACAACGGTGCTGGCTTTCTTGCGTCAACCTACATTCCGACAAACTCCAGCTTGCTCTACAGATGACACCAGAGGATGAAGGCCTGCGTGGGGGAGTGGGACACTATCCCACTCTCCGCGGAAGAGACACGCTACGCTAGAGGTATGCACGTGTCCAACATTTTGGACTCGATCCGAAAAGGATTACTGGAAAACCGGACGGGCATGAATTGATTAAACAAACAGACCTAATCCAAAAGGGCACAGAGAACAGTCAGGCTCAAGGCCTGATCCAAAAACCAGTCCCTGGTTCTGCTTGCCACTTCTTCTTGGTGGGGGAAACAGCTGTCCTACATTTCCACCTCAAAAAGACAGATGGTGATCTCTGTGGTGTTTCCTATTGGTGATTATTACAGGAAAGACCTCTCTATCAACTGAGAAAAATCTTGCCATGTCCTGAGAGATCAGTCATGTGAACTACTGCTGCATTGGCATCATCTCAGGCAGTATTATGGTTTTAGACACCGTCGGTGTTAGACAGGTTTGACTGAACATGGCTGCCCTCCAAGTAAGCGATAGAGAGGTTCTCCTTACAACCTCTCTCACCCACAACTGTCTCTCTACTTGACACCACTCAAGCATTTTCAGTGCATGAAGAAGGAAAGAGCCCATCTCCAGTGACATCTTAACTTGGTCAGGTGTGGTGTAAAGATTTTACTTTGTGCTCCTCTGACTTTGCATGGCATCCATTCAGGGATCTCCTTTGTTTTACAAAGTTACTTGTGAGACGTTATGTATGTGTGTAGTTGCCTAACATTGGATCTGGCAGATAAAAATAGCATCATTGAGATCACTGCCTCCCTACCCTCACATGTGACTTAATAGTTGGGTGACTGCTGGCCACTGACTACTGGGGTCTCCTTGTAGTGATTGTGTATAAGGTGCCTTCTTAGGTTGGTGCTTGCACTATAGTTACAAAGAGGCTTCCTCTTAAGGCCCATTTACACGATCGAAGTGCGATCTCAGTCTGTCCCAGATGAAAGAGAAATGGGGTGAAATCAGAAATAGTGGTCTTCAATCATACTGTGAGACAAATCTCCCAACTGCTGACACAGAGCATCGACGACCAAAGACAAGCTGTGTCAGAAATTTTGGACCAAAATCCCACAATGTGACTGCTGCTGTTACCCACGTTCACAAACCAACCATCTGGAATTCAACATGAAATGATACACTGGCGTTATGCTTCTGCTAATACTGCTGCCAAGACTTTCTTTTACCTATCTCGCTCAGAGTGACATACAAAGGAGCCCTCTAATCTTCAGCACCGTAATTGCGACCTGCCAAACTCACATTATGCAAATCCAGGTATTTCCGTAATCGATTATGTCGATAAGTCGCCCCAACCCTATTCATGGATGACTAGTTTGGTCAGATTACTCCTTATATAGGGTCAGTACAATGGGAGAATGTCAAATTCATCCTGATGGTCTGATTAAGTACACGTCAATTTGAGTTAAGTGGCCGAGCCTTTAGAGTCTGTCAGATTGCTCCTCTTGTGCTTATCGAGCTAGGGTTACAATGTTCACTCGTGAATCTCTTGAGTGTATATGACTCATTTACATATCCATATCCTATCCTGCGAGAACCAAGGGCCTAAGTTACTGCTCTATGTAGATTTTCATAATTGGTTTTAATTTTATGCTTTATTTTATTTAATAAGACGTCACCTTTTAAAATGGTGAGAATTCAAACCCTAACCCTATTGACAGATATTTGACAGAAATTGAGTAATGTTTACTAATATTTGATGATATCCAGTATGATGATATATGTGACAGTGACTAAAGGTCTAATAATGAAGGTATTCATCATTCATTTTACAATCAGATATACTCAGATATTTGTGAATTTAATAGACTGCCACCTTAAGGGCTAGGATAACGCAAATGGCTGGATCATGATATTACAATTATATCTCGGGGAATATCTAGTCTCGTATCAGAATATCAATGTCAGTCCATTTTTAGTTTATAATATGAAGTATGAATTACACTGATATCAAGTTGTTATCTACATGTCATCTTAAAAGTGCAAAAAGAGTTTCCTAACCCTGAGGAAAAATACGTATACTTGAGGTAAAAAGAAACAAACTGCAGTGTATAAAGTTTTAGCAACAATTTTGTTTTCTATTTATTTCTGTCTCAGTTGATCTTATGTAACCTTTACTACCATACCATCTATTAAATGTACCCTGTGATTTGCCTCTTTATACCGATGGTGTCATCGTGGCACAGACTTGACTCTGTACCCAAACAATATCTTCTCCTAACCTACGCCCACAGTAATACATTAGACATAACGCACTCAAAAAATCTCCTCTTTCATACTCTTATATGACTAACTAGACTCTGATTTTCATACCTTATTCACCCACCCACACGCCCACACACAGTCTATAGAGGATACTGACAAGCTCCTCTTAAAGTAGGAATAACATAGTTTCCTCTTAATGGCCTTTCTGTGCAAGAATATTTTTCCAACTACATGTTACTATTTTAATTTTTTTTCTCTTTTTGTTTCCAGAAGAAGCAGGCATCTAGTGTTGACCGGATCACTCTGTATGGCCTCATGGTTAAGCCCATTCAACGATTCCCTCAGTTCATATTGCTCCTGCAGGTATACAATGCTGTTTGTAATGGGCTAGTCATTCCATTTGTTTTAATGAAGTGAATCTCTTCAAATCTTGCTAGATAAAACACTTTCAATATTAGAAACTAATCGAATTAAAGATTCAGCAGCACATACACTAGTAAAGAAGCAAAGCTGCAAGGCCGCAGAATTGATTATGGATTTTAACTTATCCTCAGTACAAGAAGTTTTACCTCACACACTTTTACACTGGGGTTAGCTAGATCTTGAAAAGTAGCTAGCCACATCAGTTTTTCATTTTGCTGGCTTTACATCTCGACTCTTCCACTTTCTATTCTGAGCAAAGATTTGGATTTGAGCTTGACTTGCTGGATCTGCAGTTGCTCATTTCATCCCTCAGTAGGCATTGATTATCCATGAATTCAAAAGATAAGTTATGAATGTGAATCAGGCAATTTCTTCTTGCCTAAACTCAGTACTCCAAAGAGGAAGTGTATGTATTAAATCATACATTACAGGGAACTAGAGCTCAAGGCACTGAGGTTCATCTGAGATGCATATCTCAAGACAACACCAAGCTTTCACTGGGTCATAGATGCAGGGCAAATAGATGTGTCATGGGCCTAGACATGCAAGCCACAAAGTCTACATTTAGAAAAAAAATTTTAACCAACAGTGCTTACAAAATGGTAGAAATCGCAGTACAGCGAGCTTTACAAAGTTTAGTAAGGGTTTACCTAAATCCTCTGGAATCCACAACCTGAAGACAGCACTCTGCTCCACTAGAACACATTCTTTTGGTACAATTCAGTTTGTTGCATGATACTGAGGAAAGTATTAAATCATAATTTTTTTTTTTACTTGCCGTGTCTTTACTTTCCTTGTGACCTTTTCTAGGACATGCTTAAGAATACACCAAAGGGCCACGTGGATCGCCTGCCCCTGCAGCTTGCTCTGACAGAGCTGGAGATGCTAGCTGAGAAGCTGAATGAACAGAAACGAGTAGCTGACCAGATTGCAGAGACTCAACAATTAGCCCGCAGCGTCAGTGATCGCCTGCTCAGTAAGGTGACTGGATACACGTGCACACGTACACGCACTTGCGCACATATGCCTAAATCAAATCAGCTGTGAGCCAGCTTCTGAGCCCTTTAACTCCTCTGCGTTATCATCACTGTGAGCCAAACACCTATACATATATATATATATGCACTAGTATATAGAAATCACTTATATCACTTTCCCACACATTAATCTAGGGAGGCATTTTTATTTGGAGAAATTATCTCCTCGAAATGATGCCCATTATCATCCCTAAACAGTACCAAATGCAATGGCAGAGGCGTTGCTTCTCCATTACCACGCTGAAATTACAGTCCTGCCGTCGCAAATCTGAACAAATGCTGCTCTGAATAAGAAGAATTAGGGGGTAAATGAGACATTTAATTGGAAACTGTAAGAGAGCTATCTCTTTCACCCTTTACCTCCCGTCTATTCCCCTCTTGCACTCCCTTGCTTACTCTCTTGCTTACTTTCTCATTCCACTTACACACTCTCTTTCTTTAGTGTGACTGCATCTTCCTGTCTTTTCTCTCTCTCTCTCTCTCTCTCCATCTCTCTCTCTCTCTCTCTCTCTCTCTCACCCCCCCTCTCTTAATGTCTCTCGATCAGCCCTTGCTTTCCAGAACTCTGAGATGAGCTGATTCGACCAATCTCCTCCAGTCCACACAGAATTCCATTTGCTGCGGTGACGCTGCAGAATTCCAATAGGAAACAGTCTCCTCTATTGCCCCCATAACCATCCAATGAAATATTCATTCTTTGTCTCAAAGTATCTAAGTCGCCGGAATAGGACAGATAACAATGTGAGTGAGAATGGGTTTCGCACACATTCACACAACACATGCACTCCTACTCACACATGCACGTGTGCATGGTGCAATGCCCTCTGTGCCTACTGAGGCTTGAAGACTTTAAGGGTGTATTCTTATAGCAGCCCACCTCTTGAGGGAGCTGTACGGTTTTGTGGCCATCAAATGGCAGTCCCACTCGGACTAATGACTCATTTTGTGTGCTGTCTGAGCCACAGCCAAGAGCTGCACTGCAGGTTGTAGAATGGACACAGCAGAGATTCATTATTTCCTAAATTTTTTTTGCCTTTTTGAACAAACAAACATCAAAGTATCGGGATGTGAATTCCATATTTGGACTTAACCCGTTGCTTGCAGTATTGTGGCTTCACTTAAATTGGGATGAGCCTGGCATATATTGGTGCAGTATGCATACAACTATAAGTATTGATTTAGACAGTCATAAAAGATGCTGGACCAAAGTGATAAAAAAAAAAGCTTTCTGTTGCTATTTCCCTTTGCCAAACATATGGATGACTTGAAAGCACAGCATGCGCCAAAATACTGCAGCATAAATTGCATCTGTTATTGGATTCTTTAACTGTCTGTGTGTGTGGGTGCTTTTGTGTAAAGGTGTGCATGCAGCAAACTGTTTGTGCATTTATATCCATGTGTAGTTACCTTGTTGTGGTGGAAAGGATTGTATGTCCCAGTGCTCATAAGCTAAGCCAGTTTGAACCCTGTGATAGTGGTATGGTGGATAGTATGGTGCAGACAAAAAGACAAAGAATGACCTGAAGCATGTGTTGGAAGTATTCATTTAAAAAAAACAAAAAAGAAATGTGTCTGGCAGCTCCTCTATCCCCATTAAGTGAAAGATTATCTTTAGATCCCTTTCATCACTGTAAACGTGTGCAAGGCGGATGTGCATTCTCTCTTTCACTCAGTTCACTGAATGAACACTGTCTGTGTGTGCCTTGTGTGTGTACTTATTCTCACATTAAATGACCTTCAGCAGCATGAATGTGTTGCTAATCCCTGATGAGACATCTGTTCCTCCAAGCCTGACTTCTGTGTCCTCCAGGCACTGAACTCTGGAGGACTGGCCCTTTGTGATGCTGTCTCCTTCGCCTCTGATCTGATTGCTGTGTCCCTTTTAGCAACTGAACTCGGAGCAGGGGTCATTGGTCCTTTGTGAAACGCTTATTGAGACTGTGTATGGCGAGCGGGGACAAGTCCTGAAGTCGAAGGAGAGAAAGGTCTTCCTCTTTGATGATGTGCTCATCTGTGCCAACATAAATGTCAAGTAAGTCCCTCTTGTAGAGCAAGTTGAGCTAAATGTCCTTGCATTCAAAAATACTTTCCTAATGCGTTCATAATGTGTAGTTCTAGCATGAAGTTGTGTAAGTTTTGAAAGGAGAGTGCTAAACTGCTCAGTTAGGAGAAATAGCTATTAGGTGGCACAGGGCTCTAGCGTGATGCCCTAGGTTTTGCAAGGATATTTTGGCAAACTCCATGGGAAAGAGAAATAGCTGCTAGGGGTTTTGAGCACTATCTGAAGTTGCAGGAGCTTTATCAGCTTTAAACAAATGGTAGAATGCCTAACTACAGCTACAGGAGTCTTAGATTACTGACATAAAACATTTTTTGGTTTCTTTCCAATTTATCTTATGTGACAGCACCATTGATCACATCTCTCTCTCTCTCTCTCTCTCTCTCTCTCTCTCTCTCTCTCCTTCCCCCCTCTCTCTCTTTCAAGAAGTAAACAGGAATGGGATTTTGTATATTTTGCAAAGCTCCTGTCAAAGATGTGGCTTAAAGCCCTCTTCTCCAGCCTTCAAAGTAATTATCACTCTACGTCTCATTCAACTCGAGTGTCCCGAAGTTGACTTTGTCTGCCCTCCAGGATCTTGACAAACCGATCACAATGTTGATTGTCTGCGTGATTACAGGAATACATGAATAGCAATGAACTCCTCCTCACAGCCAGGGGTACAGTTTTGGCGGGGAACATGGGTGATCATACAGATTCTAATTCCCACCCCCAGTCTTCTTCTTGACATTTCAAAAAAAGTGTCTCCTACTATGCTGCGGTAGGTGTAGTGCTGGATGCAGATAGGGAAGGAATCTCTCAGGTTGTTTTCCTTCTGAAGTCCTTCTTCTAATTGTTTTTCTTCTCATCTCCACCAGGGGGCCTCCGGATATCAGCAGCCTGGTCCCTGTCGGCCCCAAGTACACCATGAAGTGGAGCGCCCCCTTACAGCAGGTGCAAGTAGTAGAGGTGGGGCAGGAGGGCTCGCAAAGCAAGGACGCCTTCTTCCCACAGAGCGGGTCCAAGCGGCCGAGTAGTACCTGCACTTCAGGTAAAAATAAAAAATAAATGTGAACCAGTCCTATCTCATTCCTTTCCCCGATATGTCATCCTCTAGTTAATCTCATCACTTGGACTGACTTTTAGTCTCAGTCCCTTACTCTGACTCAGCAAGGCTAATCTGTTTCTGTACTCAAGTGTCCCGCGGAGGGCTGGAGATGCATGCATACTGCTTGTCACTCTGATTGAGGATGTGTTTGTGAGGAGGATAGTGATGACAGTCACTTGTTCCCATCTGCCTAGGGTGTTTTATCTTGGCGAGAGATGTGGGGGTAGAGAGCCCCCTGCCGCACCATCCCCACAGTCTCATTTCATTCTCTGATAGACCACAAACACATCTAGAGTGGAGTCATCAATCTGTAGAGATTATTCCCTCCCTTTCCAGGCCCAATTAGAGAGCCAGTAGCAGTAGATAGGAATCGGTGGTTGAAACACTAGTTCTCCCACCACCCCTCACTAAACTCTGGTGTATACAGAGCTTGACGAGATCCCTGATAAATGTGCCATGGGAAAAGGGAGATACAAAGCCTTATCAGGATGTAATGGTACCGGCTTTTAAAGTTGCAGTTCCATGACTTAAATATTAATGGTGCCTTCTTCAGAGCTACCGGTGTCATGCTCAGCAAGCAGCTACTGTTTTGGGAGCTGGTTTAGATTCTCACTGCTTTTGTGTGCAGGTAGGGTACACTCGTATACTCACAACTTTGCTGCAAGGTTTTGGGATCATTTAAGGTTAGCTCGCAATGCAGCTGCCTCTCTTCCTTTACCTGCGTCTACCTCTGCGAATGTTATGCCTCACAGAGGGTGCTGTATTCTGACTCTGACATTCTCCCCTCTTTTTTTCGCCTTTTTCGACACGGTGCGGTCACCTTAATCATGTCTATCCAGAGACCTCCCTGAACATCTGTGGGGCCGTTCCCCAAATTTTCATTCAGACAGGCTGTCCCATCTATTTATAGTTTCATCCCTTGTGATGTCATTCAGTGGGGTGTCTAGTCTAAATCTTGCACTCCCTCAGCATGGCTGGAGTTATTTTTCATCTTCTGCAGACCCTGGTGCTGCTCTTTATTGAAGAAAGCTGGCCTTCAGGGAAATGCTGGCCTGTCTTTCTTACTCAACCCTTTTGTCTCTGCCTATGTCTCTGTGGGGCTGTGTCTCTCCCTGTCTGTTCAACAGCACACAGAAAGCCCACCAATGTGTGTGCTCTTTTTTTGTTCCACTTGTTTACTCTCACGCTGTCTTACCTTCATTCTGCCGCCATTACACCTCCCTTATTGCTGCTTCTCTTTTGACCTGATGTCAGGAGTGCAGTTTTTTTTTGTCAGAAGTGTACGAGTGGGCTTTGGCTGCGGATCTGACAAGGTTTTCGATGCAGGTGTGGAAGCTGCATTGTCTTTAAATCCACTGGCTAGCATCACTGGCACAGCGGCTGAGTGCTAGATTGCTGACTTATTCCAGAGAAAGCAGGGATGGACCCCTCTGGGCTCTGGCCTTCCGCACCAGTGAGCTACGTGCCTGGCGGCCGGTGTGAATAGCCATGTCTGAGTGTGAAAACCATATCCTGCCTCACCAACGGGATTACGCTGGATTACAACTCAGCACATTCACCTCTCGGGCCGTAGCCAACAGCAGGCCCCAGAGGACTCAACAAACCTGTACAGGGGTCCAGGCAATCCCTTTGGAGAGGACAGGAAGACATTGTTCTTGCAGCTCGCAGCACACCCTTTTATATTCAGATGTCTCACCTATTGATTTCCTCGCACAGATGACAGATGTCACTGGCTGCCTGTGACAAAGATCCCATTAAACCCCAAAAGCTACAATGGAGCTTTTAAATGAACAATCCCAGCCCACCCCTCTCTTCTTCACCCTCCCTTTCCTCTTACGGCTTTACTCTCACTCCATTTATGCACGTGGATAGACAAAAGGCGGCAAGTCCCCTCAGAGGAGCTTGCCTCACTAAGCCCACCTACCGGCTCAGCTCTTCTGCTGCTTTATTATGTAGCAGTGGTGACAGTGCAGGACAGCTCTGGAGCGAAATCTACCTGCAGAATTTAATTAGGCAGTTCTCATGGAGCCTGCTGCTGGGGAGATGTGGGCCAGGGGAGCTAGGACGGAGGATGGCAGACAGGAGGAGACACGGCTATCGATTCGCGGCAGTAGGAGAGAGAGACTTTGAAGGTAGCGGGTCTCAAATCGATGCTGAATTTTGCGTCTAATGAGACACCTGCATTCCTTTTGGCCAGAAAAAGGGCATCATAGCTCCAAATAACAGTTTTTCCATCTGATTTTTTTTACTCATAAATTCACTCTCTGTAGTTCAACAAATAATGAAGATCGATCCATCTACACATCGACCCTCTTTTATTAGTGCCACTGGAGTTTCAGCTAAAGCAACTTTCTTTCTGCACTTCCACTAGTTCTCAGGGGCAATGTCATTGTTGTCCTCAAGTGTGTAGAACACTTTAACCTTGAATGTTCATGTGTATTGCACGTCTACAGGATAGTTGGACCTTATGATGTGTATGTTTATTCTATATATTGAGATCGTATCCTTTAAATGATCAGTTAGTTGAAATTTTGTCAAAAAATGAATTGAAATTAATTAACAATTTGTTTATCAGTTGGTTCCAGAAATGAAAATTCTTTGTTTTTTTCACTGTGTGTTGAATACCGTTTTGGACGGTTGGTCGAACGAAAACAACGTCACCTTGAGCTTTGTGAAATTGTTATGTACATTTCTTCATTATTCTTTGACAACCTAAGTGTACTTCTTATTGTTTTGCATGCAATTTGTTGGCGATATCACAAACTCTCAGGCTTTGTGTGTTGTCCACCTCTTAGGTAAAGCGATCCTTGGCCCTCCACGGCTCTACCAGGAGCTGCAGGAACTGCAACATGACCTTTCTGTCGTGGAGGAAGTCACTCTCCTTGTGGGCACGCTGCAGGGGATGTACCAGGTACATGTCTCTTTATGTTACACTTATACTGTGGCTGGACTGTCTCATGGGGAAAATGTATACCATACAACATATATAATGCAACAGTCAGCCGAAAGGATCTCATGCATAGGTTTCCTCAGTAAAACTGACTAGCTTTAGTTCAAATTGGCCACTTAAAGCCAACAAACTGACCTTCAAAAGCTCTCCAAAAAATGCTTTCAGTATCACAAATTATTTATAAGCCGGTTATCTCAAGATATTGACTGATTTAGGAAAATATTTGTAGATATAATATATGAAATGTGGAATGCATTCTGTAAACTGCAGCTTAACTTACAATAGCTCCTAAGCCCTGAGAACACTCCAGAGAATCACAGAGGCGTCAAAGACAAAATTGAAGTATGCACAGTTCATTTAAATTGCTGGATTTAATGGAAACTAAGAGATCAAGTTTAGATGGTACAAGGATAACCATTTGGGGAAATCTCTTTCTGCTATTCCTCTTAAAGAAATTGCAAAAGAATTCTAGATGTTTAAAATTGGATCAAAGAAAAGCCTTGTATGCTTCTTGAATCATCAGTTTCTAAAAGCATGAAGTCTCCCATCTACCTCCTCATCAACAGTGCCACAATGGTGGGAATGAGATGTTCCCTCTGATATACTAGATAGAAGTGTCAGATAAGCTATGTTGCAAAAGAAAAACCGCAGCGCCCCTCCTGTAGCGTTCAAATCAGGACACTTCCCAGTAGTCTGCCACTAACACATTAACAGTACCATACACTACATAACACAGCCAGGGAGGTTTACTCCAGCAATCACCAAAGAGCTAATGGCTGGCACCTTTGCCTCCCTGCACTTAATGAGCACAATATCCTCAGGAGGAGTGATATTGGCTTGGCACTAAATGACTGATTTTCACTTTCCACCCAGTTATAATAGTGTCCACCGAACAAATAGATAAAATACTTCTGCACAGCTCATTGACTTCAGAAAATTGATTTGATTCTATTTGACTTGAGGGACTAGGTTTTACTGTACAATGGATGCTGGTGTTGTAAATTCAATGTTACACTTGAGGGGATAAAAATGCCACAACCATGTTGCTTCACATAATGTACTGCAGTTTTATGTCAGTGGATCTGCGGTTGTTTGCGTGTAATAATATCAATATGTAAGTACATCTACAGTGTACCCCTGGGGTCAGTATGCATGTAATGCGCTCGCATCTTTGCTAGATGACCTATTGTATGCTACATCTGAGAAGCAAGTTTTAACTGTGTGTGTTTTTCCATCAAAGAACCTGAACACCACTGTGGCCCAGGACTGGTGTCTGGCTCTGCAGAGGCTTATTCGCATCAAAGAAGAACAGATCCAGAGTGCTAACAAATGTCGCTTACGCCTGCAGGTGCCTGGCAGGCCAGACAAGTGAGTAGTATCTCACATACAGATGTGCTCTGAGTAAAATGTCCTGCATATGTTTTGGTATGAGAATGACCACAACAGCAACAACAACAAAAAAGGCTACAACAGCAACACCAAAGGGTTTCCTATATTGCTAACTGATTTAAAAAAAGTTCAGTAAGATGGAAGTACAGCAGAGCTGCCCCATATAGCTCTCTCTCTCTGTCGTTATATATATATATATAACCTCTTTTAGATGACAAATTGATAGTGATGGTGATAGTGGCAAAAATAAAGGAGCAAAGAGAGGGATGGTCAAAAAACAGGACATTGTTGTTACATATACGCGCTTAGATCTCTGGGCCAACAGGACACTCTGACCTTTTGCAAATTAAAGGCGAGAACAGTTTATTCTGTCATGACTGGGTAATTACCTGACTCGAATAATTCATTTCCTTCAGTACTTGGATGGAATAATAATTTGCCTCCACAAAATGTTCCTTTTGCTAGATTTAATTGAGATACTTTTTGCACCAGCCTACTGGACCTTTGTGCATAACTTTTCTCAATTGCTCAACTAAGATCCATATTATTTTATGTCTACAGTGTCTGTGCTGAAAAGCCAAATATTCAGGCAAAGTAGTGTATGCTTCTACACTACACTGCTATAATTCCTCCTGGCTGTATGGTACCCCAATGTAACACACTTTTAGTTTTTATATTAGAGTTAATACACAAAAGTAAACTGTGTAAATAAGTAAGTTAATAACTTATTTAGTCTAGTTTTTATTTATATTTATGGTAGATTACTTGCAATGCAAAAATGACCATTAGTAATGTTTTACTTCATCAGTCCAAAGACAAAACAGCAGCTGTTGCAGTTTTGTTCAGCTGAGCATAAATGCAATACCATGTCATACTAAGCATGTTAAAGTGGTTGTCTTAACATGTCAGAGTGGCAACTGAAAGACTAAAGGCCTACTTAGAGCACCAGAAAGATGGCAAGGAGAGGGCATATGAGTAGCTTAGAGTGCTGCACAAGAACTTGGAATAGCAAATAATGGCAGATTATAATGGATCCCATTCCATGGCTTCTGGTGGGGATAGGATAAGAAAGAGGCAGGGAGGACAAAAAGAGAAAGATTGCGATAAAGAAGCCAGAGCCCTGCTGAGAGAGACTAAGCAGGAAAAGGAGAGGAAGAAAGAAAGAGTGAGAGTGATGATCGACCTCCCCCATGAAAGACTTGGCACTGTGCCGGCAGGGCAGTGGCAGTCAGAAGAGTGGGCCTAATGCTTCAGAGCCAGGGAGAATCTAACTGTGCCAAGCCAAGCTAAAGTGACAGCTTGAGCAGCGGAGCTGTGCAGATCACTTCTCCCACATCTCCCAGCTTCCTCGTCGGCTGTCACACCAGGCCTGCAGGGCCAATCTGCTTACTCAGATGTTTGGTGGAGCCAGATGTCATGCTTACAAGAGAGTCCCCGAATTCCCCTTCAAGGGGTACCCTTTTGCTGAGTTCTTGTGATAACGTCATTAGCAACTGCACTGACATGGAGATTCCCCACCCCTACATATGTCCAAGATGTAGTTTTGTAAAACCTAAATAATGTAGAGTAAGACCTGCACTGAAATCATACTTGGAGGTGGCCACAGAGTTTTTGTGGAGAGGTAAAAGATAACAATGTCAGCTGAAAGAGAAAAATCTCCTGTAGGGAAAAAGAGCCAATCCTGGTTGTGTGATAGCAATCTAATTGAGGCTGGGCCTCGGTGTCGGGTGGCTGGCCCGGCAGTGAGCCTCGGGGCTGGGGGTGACAGGTGGCACAGCGGGTGCCCAAACTATTCTGACACTACCCAGGGTGCAGCAGTGGCAGATTGCAGGGGAGAGCAGTGGGCAGACCGGCCGTGTCTCTCTCACAAACAAACACACACACACACACACAAAATCGCGCACACACACACACACACACACACATGCGTTGGTTTTCCCTTGTTATCCTTCTCCGTTTTGTTACTGAAATTAGTAACAATCTAGGGCACAACAGTGCTTCCAGAGTCTCTATGTGCATGGTACATGTATTCACTCGTGCTCCCTGCTGACAAATGCACCTGCACACAAGCAAGAATGCATCTCAGACAAAGAAGCATGCGCGCATACGCACTCGCGCGCAAAGCTGAGCCTTGCTCTGCTGGTGAGAGAGTAGGACCACAGCAGGGACCCCCTGTACTGAGTTGGTCCCCTCCTGTCTGGCTGCAAGCGACTCTCTGCAGTCAGGCAGCACATCACAGCCTCCACACTGCAAACAGACTGAGTACGTGGAGAGAATCCTGACTGCTGCCTCAAAGGCACCAGCCTACGTGTGACAGCAGTTCATTAACATCCTCTTTTACTGCGTCTGCTGGAGCAACCACAGGCATTGATACATGGGTCATACTGGCAAGCGATAGATACAGAGTTCAGATTTCATACTTTAACCAAATGTGTTTGTTGCTTCATCCACCATTCCCTCTAGCATGAATGAAGGAACATTATTATAAGCCTGAAGCCTCTTTTTTTCATAGGCCATTTTTTTTAGAGGCTGTGCGGGCCTGCAAGGCAAATGGCAGACCTTTCATTCTTTCGGGCCCCATCTCTAGTTCATTCTGGCTGAGAGTCTTGTCCAAACAGACATGCTCCCAAAGAGGCTCTGGAGAATCCTTATGACCTTATCTCCGTGTCTGAGAGGGGTTTCTCTGATTGTTCCCTGTGTAGGACAGAGAGGTGTGCAGTGGATAGGAGCGTGGACGGGTCCCACTAAATGGGTTGGTTCACCCAAATTACAGAAAAATATCCTCAGATTCTCAGATTTTTGCTGTCATCCCAATAAAATGGGAATGAATTTACTTTGAGGTGCTCACAGCACTGCCCATGTTAAGGGAATCAGTTACATGTCTTTTCAGAATCAGTGTTCCTATTACTTTGGATAATAATAATTTTTGTCCTTTGTTTCTTTGTGAAGTGACCGTTTAGATATCATCACCCTAACCTCTGCTCCCTTAGTTTTTTGTTGTCTTGTCTTTACATTCACACATTCACATCTGGAGGCAACCAGGAATAACCACAGTCCTCTACTCTTAGCCAGTTATCAGCTGCAGTGGGGGCAGCTACGGTATATTTTCTTTGGTCAACTGTTGTGGAAAAGTGTGTGTTGCTGCTTGAGTGCTCAAAACAAAGTGGGGAATTGTGCTACTCAGCTTATTTACAAAGGAGGTTATCTAATCTTCACATATTGTTTGCCCTAGATTCATTTTAATAAAGATGGCTTTGGTTATATGGCACAGGTACTCAACTTACACCCTTTATACTTTATGAGGTTTTATGGGGTTGGTTTGACCTCTTTAAAAAATTGCTAATTTGCGTGCTGTTGTGATGTAGTTGTTTGATTTTGAATTTTTTTTTTTTTTACAAAGCTGTCCATATGAAATAAAACTGAAGCAGTAAATGTCCCTATATACTGTATACCCACTATAACTTTTCTTAATATGAGCTTAAGAAAATAAATCCTACACTAGACATCTTCAGTATAAACACTGCGGCAAGCACTTAAAATGAATTTAAACTCAACAACCTTGTTTTGCACATAGATTGTACAAGGTCTGGTACAATTCTACGGTTAAGCAGAGACGTGTGTCCCATGTTACAAAAACATGGGTCTTGTATAAATGGTGACAACCAGTTATTTACTTGTGATCAACAGCGTGAAAGGCCGCTGCATTATCTTGCGTCATACACAGGAATAGTGGGTCTAAGTGATAGTGATTACCTCAATGGCAGCACGTAGTTGTCAAGAGAGAAGGGGGGGGGCGGACAGGATACAACCATTGTGCTGGAATCTGAATCAAGAACCTTTAAGTATCAGCATGACTACTCAGGGTATGGCAGTCTAAACAGGCGTTCTGATTGAACGGCAATTTCTATCTCACTTTATTTATGCAAATGTGTCACACACATCACAAACAGCCAATGCATTGATTGTTCATATATCAGCTGTAGCAGTGAGTGTCTGCGTGTCTGCGTGTGTGTGTGTGTGTGTGTGTGTGTGTGTGTGTGTGTGTGTGTGTGTTTTTGTAAATGCTCAAATTTCACTGACTGATCTCAGATCTCACCATGATCTTTCTGTGGTTTTTCAGGTTTTGGTATATAATCCTGTCACCTCTATAAATGACATTCAGTCGGAACCCACTTTTAAGTCTGTATGTTTCTATGACTGATTGTCAAGTCCGTCCAGAACTAGAACAACAAACTCTCGTAGGGACACTGAACCGTCTCCTTTAACTCATCTCACTATTTGCAGAGCAGACTGTTTCTCTCTGACTGTTTGTTTCTCTGGAGGGTGGAGGTGAAGTGAAGGATGGGTGCATGACAGGCTGCCACTCAGCACTCACTCCTACATCTGTCCCGTCCTTGTGCATTAGTGTCACACGTGTGCTTCGGCACTGACCTGCTCCCATAAATCAGCCAGGCCGGCTCCTCGCTTCGCTCCCTCGCCCCCCTCTGCCCTCTCTCCCCTCCCCTCCTTTTTTTGACTCTCTCACTCTCAACTCTCCTCATCTCCCCTCTGCCAGCATACCCGAGTCTAGTTCCCCATTCTGGCAGTGCACCACACCTGCACTGCGGCTGTCAATCAGCAGGCAGGAGGGAGGAATCGGAGACTGCGCTCAGTTTAGCATGTTTGAGGCCGTGTGGGCATAAAGTGTTGCCTAAGGAATCCAACCAAGTGAGTAGTTGTATTCTCGTCACACCCTGTCTCCCCTTCTGTCTTCGGCAAATTGCCTCTGCTATATTTAAGCAGCGAATGGTATGAATTACACTTCTTTGTGAAAGCTTCACTTTTTCAACATGTCAAGGAAGTTTGAGATCTTACTTACTTTATTCTGTTCCTGTCTGCAATCTCTCTCTCTCTCTCGTTGTCTCTGTATGTGTGTGTGTCTCTCTCTCTCTCTGCCGTTTTTTTCCTTTCCATATGAAATGAAAATTAATTTGCAGCGGGCAGCGGCAGGTATGACAGAAGCAGAATTTCAGGCTGCACACTGTTCTCCACTCTATTACCTTATAATGATGTCTGAATGTGAAATTGTCTACCTTATGTGTGTCTGAGACCCCAGACCCCCCCCTTCTTTTCACACACTCTCTTGCACTCTCCTTTTCTTTCTTTCTTTCATCGCCTCAGAATAGTTGTACAGGTGACTGAGACAGGGCCATTATTTTGGAAAGCTGCTTAGTGCTTTAAAAAGGCGTCTTATCCTTGGCCAGACAGCTTACTTGTAGTTCCAATAAAGCCTGATCAATCCAGACAACAGAGTGTCCCTGTCAATGGATAGACACCGGCTGAGTCATTGCTAACTCAGAGCTGATGCTGCCAGTCTCACGTTAGGCTGGTGTGCATTAAGAAGTTATTTTATTTTAGTTGACAGGAGAGAGAGTATTTAAACACAGGCATGGCTGCTAACAAGCTGACAAGAATTTGACTAAATAGTTGCTTAAGGAAGATAAATGTTTAGGTGGGAATTTAAAACTGGGAGATGAGTTTGTATGTTTCTCTACCTACTTAGTAACACAACGTCTGCAGGAGTTTATTCACAGTCATTTGTTGGTTTTATGTCATGGCTCTGAGTTGAGCCCACATTTTGCTCTGGGAGAGACCTTGCATTTTGGGGCCTGTTTTTAGTATTGACTTTGGTATTGACTTTGGTATTGACTTTAAGTGTGTTTTTTATTGGCTGGTGAAATTCCCTTAAATCACTCTCATAAGACCTTCACATGGTTATCTCTTTTCCATTTTTGGAATCCCTTGTAGTATTCAGGTTGAGTGGCCTTGATTCTGGATGCAAGAAGAAACACGTCATGAGAGCTGGTTTGCCACTAGGGTTATAAATCATATATATCGTAATATATATATATATAGGCATTATGCTTTCGTCTGTCTGTCCCATTCCCATGAATGCAATATCTCAGGAACACCTTGAGGGAATTTCTTCAAACATCCATTTGGACTCAAGGATGAAGTGATTAGAAATTTGGTGCTCAAAGGTCAAAGTTCATTGTGATCTCAAAACTGGTTGAGCCAGTACATCTATGATAATCCTTCATTAATCTTCAACTTCAATTTAGCCAAAAAATACACTTTATACCTTTTATTCAATTCCTTCCAAGTCTTCACTACATGTATTATATGAGTCTGGACAGACATGCATGTAAACTGCAACTAATACATTCTAGTTATATTCTGTTACAGGCAGAAGCATGTGTTTTGTGGATAGCTCCCCCTTCTTCCCTGCCTCAAATAATAACACAGCAGCTTGAATGATCAGATAAAAGAAGACATACCTGGTAAAAGTGTCGACCAGGGGACATCACAGTTGCACTTTTTGTGGTCACAAAAGTGGATGACAAAAATCAGCTGCTTAGAATCTGATTCTGACACATTGGCCTGTACGAAGATATATGAAAAGAATAATCATAAATTGGGCTACCTTTGTATAAATGTATGAAGCTCACAGCGTTCTTGTTGTTCCCCACTTGGCACTATGGAGCGAGACCTGAACAAAATCTGTTTCAGACACCTGAATGCTGAAGTTCAGGCAGCCATGAAGGATTAGGCTATAAAAACACTGTTTGACTGACATTTATTTGTTTACCTCATGTTGCTATGTGCTTTGTAGCCCAGTACCAGCTAGATACAATTTGTAGCTCTTCCAACTCATGAAGAGACAGACAAACTGTTGGCAACTCAAAAGGAGTCTGCAGTCCTCTAGAGAACAGTCCCTTGTCTCCACATATGTGTCTTAATAACACAAATTTGATTTATAAGCCAATTGATAGAAACCAAATTTGAAATACTATCTGAATAATAGTCAGTTTCTAATGTATCACCTCAACTTGAAGCCATTCAATTACATTTTAAATAATTCCTTATGAAAAATCTGGATAACTTTGGACGCACATCAATTTTTATGATTCAACTGTTCAATAGAAGAAGATTAGAATAATTGTATTTCACGTGCTTTAATACAGTCTCTATTAGCACCAAATTCTTTCAGTAGTTCACTTCCTAAATGCAACAACTTGCATATTGCTGTAAGGCAGTATGCACAGAAAAACACATTAACCGGTATAAAGGTATGAGGATTGTTTTTGTTATTGTTGCAGTAGCGTCTTGCAGTCCTGTTTTCTGTTTTGTGGTAAGAAGCAAATGAAAATTAGTTGTCTTTTATTTTTTTGAATGTGACTTTGGAAAATAATCTGTGCCCTCTCTAATTCTACATGGCAACCACAAAGAAATATGCACTTACTCACACCTGCAAGAAAATGACAACGTATTAACCACTTGTCAAAATTACCATACAGGAACAGAGGCAAAATGCTAATTCCAGTATAAAGATGTGTGATCTGACATGTTACAAGGCCCTAAGCAAACTATATTCACATGATTTACATTGAAGAGGGAGACGGGACATTTTTCTACTCTGTTTAACTTTAAATTATGAGTTCATAATGGAAATATATGCATAGATTAGTCAGAGCAGTGCATGAGACATAACATCTGTCTCTTGAGAACTTTTGGTAAATTAATCTGTTTTAATTCATTAAACTTTTGAACGCCTTCATTAATTCATGAACAGTAATCACTGTTTTTTTTCTTCTTTTTATGGGGATATTGTGTATTTGGAGGTTAAAGGAATATTCCACCTAAAATATATGTTTTTAATATCAAATGTTCACCGCCTGCAGGCTTGAAAGGTGCCTCTGAAAAGTTTGTAGCTTGCTCCTTCGCAGAGGATGTCAGGTGTAGTCGGCTTGAATTCATGGCTTTTACAATGGATTCCAACCCTGACCCAGTTTCAAGGTGAAAAAGGTTCATGGGAACTTTTCATAAAACCCTTGCAGGATAATACACTTCTCCTCTGTCCATTTGTATGTTTGGTATTTTCTCCTTTATTAAACCAGGTAAAGGGCTTATTGAGAATGAAATCTCTTTTACAAGAAAGGCCAAGAGAATTGTTATACACTTTATACAAAACAGCATAAACACAATGTCCAGTTAAGATGGACATCATTTTTTACATTATGTAAATATGCTAGTATGGTTTGGTTAATACACAGCTTACATTTGTCACTAGTATGACTGGCTTTTTACGTAAGCAAGCAACAGATCTCATCAGCCTAAAGGGGATGGTTTTATATATAAGTTTGAAGTTTTTGAAAAGTATTTTGTAACATTAACAATAGGTTTTTTTTATTTTTTAAATGTTGGCTCAATCCTTTCAACAGTGGCATGACCCTGAGAAGTTCAACAAGACACTCAACCTAGACCTGTTTAGCCTTTATAACGCTGTTGAGACGGACATGAGCTTGTAAATCCAGATGTGGTCTCAACGCAGAATGCTATGTAGTACTTTTGTCATTATATAACCTGATGTCCGTACACTCACATCATCTCTCTCTCTCTCTCTCTCTCTCTCTCTCTCTCTCTCTCTCTCTCTCTCTCTCACTCACTCACTCACTCACTCACTCACTCACTCACTCACTCACTCACTCACTCACACACACACACACACACACACACACACACACACACACACACATCTAAGATTGGGTCTTCTACTGTGTCTGAGCTTGAATTGGCACCAAAAAGCTTTCACTGATCAGAGCCTGTCCTGGTCGTGCCTGATCCCAGTGGAGCCCTCACATTAGTGGCATTTTGAGCGTTGTTGCTCACCTACAAGCGATTTACTGTGACCAGGCGGTGTGGTCATCGCAACCTGCCCTGAATGTTGACTGAATGCAGGCTGAAATCATAAAGCCTCGGCTTACAGGACTGAACCACTTTAAAACTACAAGCAGGCAGGCAGCTGTTCTGACAGAGAAAATCTTGATGTATTAAACGTAAAGTCCCATGAAATGAAAAATGTCTTTTCCTTGTTGGAGCCCTGTTTCTCTGACTGTATTGTTCTGCTTTCTTTTTTATATAGCACACCTAGAGTGTATGTCAAAGATGCACTTTTGCCTAGACGTCCCTGCTCTTTTGTGATGTCAAACCGCCCCCCCCCCTAGTAAATTCAAGCTGATGTTCAGGATAAAGTAAGAGGTGATGGAAAAGTAATCCTCTATGGCTACTGTCAATGTATTGCCATTTTTTTCCTGCCTACCTCAGGACTCAAAGTGTCTTTTTTTTCATTTTCACACTTGTAGTCTTCAGCCCTCTAGTTGCCTCAAGTGACATTTTTTTTTTCCACATATGCAGTAGTACTCCCTAAGACCTGTAAATAGACTTTGATGTGTAAAATCCTGGTAGCAATTACGTTTGTTAACACAACAAATTTAGGAAAACACTTTAGTAATATATAAATGTAATTTCCGGGAGACAGGGATTGTAAAAAGACACCTGGGCGCACAGAAGCACAATCACACAACCACACATGCTAAAAATGCTGGGTTCCTGCAGTTTATTTCCGGTAAAGGGAATGCATTTTGGTTCAAAGGTTCAGCTTTACTGTCATTACACAATACAGGATTTCAGAGGCTCTGTTTTGGAGTCAAATCCTAGTAAATACCTGGATCACAATTCCTGGGCCTCAACAGCATAGACTGTCTGACTTGATCAAATGATGAAATGAAAAAAATACTAATCCAGCAATAATGTTTATATTCCGTTCAGTGAAGACTAACGTGTGACAAACATGTTAAAAATGTGATATCAATGCATCTGACGTGTGCATGCATCTGAGCCTGCGCCCGTGTGTTCTCCTCCAGGTCAGGCCGTCCTGTCAGTTTCATGGTGGTCCTCAACACTCCCAGCCCCCTTAGCAAGATCTCCTGGGTCAACCGTCTGCACTTGGCCAAGATCGCACAACGTAAGTGCACACGCACACACACTATCTCTCTGTCTCACACACACACAAACACACACACACACACACACGCATTCACACACAGAGAGGATTACTATGTCATTTCTATTTAAACAGGGTGATGTAATGCAATGAAATGTAATAACAATGTTTTCAGGCAGAGACTCAGACACATCATCGGTGTTTGCTTCACTCTCTCTTGGCTAAGTGCACAACTGGTGTTACGACTTATATAATCACAAAAAAAAAAAAAACGAGACTCTCAACTGGGTCATCTGAAGTTTATGTGCTGAGGAAAGAGGCAAACTGTTGTTAAATTAATAACCTCTGTTCTAAAATACCATCTATCTATTGTGAAAACAAACATTGCTCTTCATTCAGGAAGGATTGTGTTGACACATGAAGACTTGGTTACATACTAAAGCATTAGAATTCCTTTAAATTCTTTACTACCAATCGTTTGTAAGGCCAAGTCTCCCTCTTTCAAATTCGGGATATGTCATTGATGACTCAGCTGTGGTCAACATTAATGAGGGAAAGGAATGGCCAGACCCTGCCCAGCAGGGAGCAGCACAGTTCTTCTTTATCTTCCTAACCTCTTTCCTCCAACCCTTGCCTTGCTCTGGCCAGGCCTAAGCCTACTATGCAGTCTGACCACGCTGTTGTATTGGAGGTCTTCCTCTCTGGGGTTCATCAATGCGTGCTGTCATCCAGTGGCAAAAGCAGAGACGGAACTACCGAGGATATTAATCTGCTTATTTGGCCATGATGGCACGCATATTCAACCCACTCACCACCCCAGTCCTCTTTTCCCCCATTCTTTCCTACTCCCTGCGTAGCCTTGAGCGCTCTTCCTTGTCACACACACTTTATTCTGGGTTTGTTGTGCATGCAGTATGTCTCTCAACACTGCGCTTGTGTGTAGCTCCAATCGTGTCGTTGTGGCTTCTTACATCCCAGAGGCCATTGCTGTGAGCGTCAGCACAGAATCATTCAAGGTTTCAGAGAAGGTTAGAGGTGGAGGTAGAGTAAAGGACACTCAATAGAATGTCTTGCTTAGATGTGGCCCGAGATATATTTGCCTATGTTTTAAATACCCTGAGAGGATCAATGACACTTGGCTTGGTCGAAGGTCAAGAGGAGGCCGAACGTGTTTCGTGCTTTCCGGATGTTTTCCTGGGACTTTGTCTCCCCTGTACCTTGAGACTTTCCCTCCTTGCACATTACAATAAAAAAAGAACACAACACTGGATTCTTTCCCTGTGCTGCTGGCCTACCTTTCACAGTGGGGGTATAGAGGTGCATGAAGCACACAGTACATCTGTAGACTCTCCAGTAGAGCTTGCTGTATATGGTTTGTGTCAGAGAGGCATCAAAAACATCAGGCTGAGTGCAGAGGATGCTGTGGCTGCAGTGAAGCGCAGCATCCCCAGCCTTTCCTTGTTGCTCGCACCTTTATCAGCAACACAGCAGGCGTACTGATGAGGACAGTGGCATAGTTATAGCATGCAGCCCTCCTCCCCTATGGCTGCCTTGTGGACATTGGTTATATTCAAAGCCAAATCAGGCAAGTTATCCATAGCTGTCATATGGGCGAGGAGCCCCATGCTGCAGTGATGTTTATAGAGACCATCAATATCAAGTATGACCTGCGGAGGATAAGATAAACAGATGAAGAAGATGAACTCCTTTTGCTTAAAAGAATTAAATAAACAGACTTTATTTGGCCTTCACTAGGAGTGAAAACAGCAAATAAACATTTATTGAATTTTCTCGCTTTTTTAGGATCTTACACCTGTGTAAAACACACCCTGAACACCCTGAAGACACGGGATAAAATGCCATCAAAATGTAAATATTGCACATTGTTTTCACTCTCATATTGATTGACAACAACTGCTGGCACCAATCTGTCTTTGTCATGCTATCCTACAACCTTGTAGCCTCAAGCGCTTGTCACAGACATGATACTCCAGTGTGTTAAGATAAACGTGAAATATTTGCTTTTCTTTGACTTAGAAAAGTTTCAGTTCAATCGACTGATCTGGGGAAACTGACACATCTAAGGTTGTAAGGTTTTAGGCCTTTAGCCAACACTGCTATCAAGGGCAAGTTACCATGAGAACAACAGTAAAATAAGGTTCGATTCCTCCATCACCAACATGACAAGCAGCTAAGTGTAAGGAGAACAAGCTCCGAGGTGCAAGGAAAAGTAATAAAATAGCAGAATCAGGACATTAAATGAAATAAAATAAGAACTAGAGTGAAATACATTGGAGGAGTTTTAGATTACAGAGAAACTGCAGGGAAGACATCAAACAATGAGACGGCTTTTATATATCAAGCTCAGGACACTGAGTTGGACAGCAGAGCTGCAGAGAGAATAAAGACCATCTTTCAACCAGAAGACGTGTTTTACTCAGATATTGATTCACTCATCTTTCGTTAAAATGATTGATTTAAACTTCAATTTTAGAATGTTTCCTTTATATCTGAATTATGTGGAAACTTTCACGTCAAATGAATCTTTATTTTGTTTTTGAGTAAGATCATATATTCACAAATGACATAATTTCTATTATGTTTTGCACTTTGATTGACACATTACTTTTTAAACTCCTTGGCCAGTTGTTCTGCTACACAGATGCAGTTTTAATATCCCTGCAGTCCTAACTAATCTCAACCAAACATGGAGAGAGATAGTATTGATTGAATGCAAGCAAATTAAACAAATTTGAATTGCAAAGATTGAAAAAGAAGTTTTACTTTTTCTTTTCAAGGCAATCATCCAAAGTCCTCTCACTTTTCCCTTCCTCTCGAATGGCTTATATGAATGTATATACATATTCATAGTTGACAGCCCACACAACATCAATCCTCTACATCTGCAATCTCATGTAGCCTTGCAAACTGAGGTTAATGGAAATGTTAATCATGATTAGCTAATAAGAGCGGGGAGGTCATAAACACAAAAATAGCAGCTTGGTAACTTGGTGACTGAGTGACAAAACATTAGTTGTGACAACGCACAAAGTGACTGACCTGCCTTGTCAGCTTGTCCCAGCATGCATTGGGGTGATTGACCCCATACGCTGGGAGGACGGTGAATGTAAATGTAAAATGTAAAGTATGAACTCAAATGAATACAGCTGATGGAAGTATATTGATATTCAATTTAGTATTCATTTGATAATAAACTATGCACTAAAATTTGTTCTCCAAATAAATGTAATCAGCATTTTAAACTTGGAACAATATTGCTGCAATAAGTCATACAAGGATTTTATGATATTTAGTGTATATTTGATGTATATGACCAGCTGTATTGCTTCTGTAATTTATGTTGTAAAACAGTAAAGTTAGAGTCAGGGTTAGGACACTTTAAGAGGACTGCATGTTATGTTTGTGTGTATAAAAACTGTATCTGCTGCAGAAGCTTTCAAAGTTTGGGATGTCAGACGTGTGTCCAACATCCACCAAGCTTCTATTCCTTCCCACTTTCAGTGTCAAACTACAGCACAGCTGTGTCAGTGCCTTTAAACTACAGATGTTGAATTAATGGATTGCATGATTGAACATCAAGAGTTGTCATTTTTTATTAAAAGTAATTTATATTTTATTTTTCATACATATTTTACTCCAAAATATATGAATAAATAAAAAATAGTGACTATACCATATCAGAATATGTGAATAACTAAAAGAAAAAGTCAGAAAGAACTTAATTTTATCTGCAGCATCTAGATCACATATGATATAATACTTTGCTCATGACCACTCACACAGCAGCACTGTGACACACTCCTACTCATCGAATCATTCATTTAAAAACAAATGGGGATGATGAAGATGAGGGCGGGATGATGGATTTCATTGAATCCCTTGTGGAAATATATCAGCACCAACCTGGTCAGGATGACAATTACATGTTAATTGTATTACACCCACACTTTGCCTTTCCATTTAACCAAATGTAATTACAATAAGCGAGTTGTTGATTTAATTTCACGGATGGTGTACTGTCACCGAGACTTCCTCGTCATTGCAGGCGGAGGCAGGCCTGCCCTGTGCTCAGGGGAGACCTACAGTTGAATCAGCATTTCAAATGCACCGAACCATGGTCTTGTTTAGTTCGAAATGGGTGCCGTGCTCCGAAATGTCCCTGAATGGTGGACACCACAAATAGCTAATGTTGTCATGCATGATTTAGTGAGTGATTAGACATCACAAAACTCGTTTTCCCAGACCCATCTTCACACCAGTGTTTATCCTGTTACCTCCATTTAGAGGAAACAGCGATATCCCTCTGCTGTACTTTGCAGCCTTCCCTGTGCCACATGTGTGAATATCATTGGCTTTTAGTGGCATTTCTTTATGCCGAATTAAAGTCCTATCAGTGTATTGCCCATTAGCAATGCCTTGTTAATGCTATGAGGTTTTCTCTGAACCCTTTTGCACCGTGGTTGGTGGTGGTTTTTAAAAATGTTTAACTGGAGATCGTTGTACTTCAGCAGGATGTTGAAGCTGCTCTGTTGGTCAGGCTTTACGTGATATTATATGGCAGTCAAGCCTTGATATGACACATTCCCAGTAAACAGCCTTTGTCACCTTGTGAGTGCATGTGGTGTAGTTATGAGGCCTTGAAATAGAAAGTGAGAATTACCCCATGGTGGTTCTTCACCAGGAGCCCCGGGGTCCATTAATAACCTGGTGTGCCACTGCATCTTTTATTTCTCTCTGAGTGGCCCTACTGTTTCTGAAGGGTCTTCGTGAAATAGCCAGAAGCATTGCCTAATTAATGGACTTTCTCACTGCAGAATTAATTGCTTCCTACCATGCAGTCCCAGCCCTTTCAGACGAGGTTAAGGCTGCAGACTTTGATGGCCCTCACAAGAAGAACAAGAGGCCGTCAATTCATGAGAGATTGCTGCTGCGACTTTGGAGACAGAAGTGGAGGAATGACTGTGGGCAAAGAGAGGGAGATGTTGAATGTGTGTGGGAGCATGTGTTTGTGTGTGTGTGTGTGTGTGTGTGTGTGCTGGTTGGGGGGGGGGGGGTTGAAAGGATGATTGAGACAAGCAATCAGTCCCACTGCAGGGAACAGAGGGCAGGCAGGGGGCTGTTGCCTGTGGTTACACTGCTAAGTGTGCCGGTCTTTTTCCCTTGCACACGGATCAATAGATGAGTGGAGTGCGGCTTGGAGGTTCTGGCACACGCTCTGACACGCCTTCTTAATCCACTGTGTGATAACCTGTGCCATGCCGATGTATACCGCACAGGATACAAGCAAGGGAGGAGAATGCAAAATCCACCTTGCTGCATGGACTTTGAGGGCATTACTTTCATTAGCCCTAGGATTCAGATAGCTTGGTTGCTATAGTGACTGATTTCGTTGCATCTGTTCAAATAACATTAGCTATACTGTTATCTTTTGTAGGTATACTCAATAAAGGAGCTGAAAAGATTCCCTTTGATAACGCTTTTAATATAAACATTCAACAGCAGAACCCTCCCCCTCACAAAAATGGCTTTCACTCTGTATGTGCTGGAAGGATTTTCCCTTAGCCCTAAAATTAATCTGTCAGACAGAAAAGATTATCTCCCTATCTCGCTGTGCTCAAACATGGGAAATGTTTATGATAAGTAAACATTATCACGGATTTAATTAACAGATCCCACACTCGCATTGATCCATGGGAAATATCAATTGCAGTGGTGTATTTAATTAGTTTATATCTTTGCCCTTTGTGTCACCGGGGTTGATAGAGCGCCATGCTCTGCAAATTAATCTTCATCAGCAAAAGACTTGAAACAAAAGCCTGATTGGAATAAAGAAACTGAGAAACTGAATGTCCCTACTTAGTATTCCAACCCTCCACCTTCACAAATGATGTTGTTATACATAGTTATTGTACAGTAGATGGGACTGAGTACACAGTAGATAGAACTGACCTTAACCTTTAGCTTGCGGAGTCTCATCATTCATATAGATTGCCTCTAATTGACACTGCAGATAAATAAACTGCAGCTCAGTGGAACTGACTGTATTTTTTTTTTTAAAAACATAAAACATGATTTGTAACAGGAAGTAGCTTTGGGTGTAATAACACTTATAACTCCTTTAGCTGTGTTTATCATCAAGAACTTCTTTTGATGCAAAAGACATAGATTACTTGCAGATACTTTGCAGAACTATCAGTAGAGACTGTTTGTATAATATTAAGAATGGTTACATTGGTTATAATCCTTAACACGGTTAATTATTAAAGGTGGACTGTTACAGTATTTTTTTTTTTTCATTCAAGGCAGAGCGACCTTGTTGATGTGTAGGTTTTTTCTCTCCTTAGAAGGTCGGATCAAGTTTGCATTGGTACTCCTACCCGTTGGACTGGCAGAAGCTGGAAGTTTCAACTCTTTAGACCTCTCTGCTCTCCTGGTTTTCACACTATAGATCAGAACATGATGTTACAGCTGATTCAGGCTGGTGGGAGACGTGTCGGGTGCAGTTGGCTTCTCATATCTGGTTTACGGGTCAGTCCGACAATAAATATACCAATTTGATACTTGTGTGTTTATTTTCCTCCAAATACAAATATGTGGATCTTTGCTGTAGAGAATAGGATGATACGGTTTTCTGCATATAGGAGGCATTTTATTTCCTTCGGTGAGCCCAGGTGATGCAGAGTGCATCCTTGCATTCTACCTCTGATTTTACAAATAATTTGGTTAGTTTATTATCAAATTAATGCAGTATTGACTTTTCTTAGAGATTGCTTCAATGCTGCTATAGAGTTTGCCTCTGACACCAGTGTGAAGCAGTTTTAAGAGTCAAATGTTTTACGAATATTTTACCTGTGACTGTTTTTCTATGACGGTGTGGAGAAGTGGAGAATATATTATCTGTATGGTTTGTTGTTCTGCTGTCATTAGTGGCTTTGCTGCAGTTTGCTTCCTTTTGTCGACACACTTCCGCAATTTGACACTAATTGGGTGCCACCGTAAGTCGCATGTTCTAAGTCGCCCCTACTTGTTATTACCATTACGAGGCTGACATTAATGTTTTTGTTTTTTTCTTTCGTAGTCGGTAAGTCCTATTTATGGTAAATCCAACATGATGTGAATATAGCATGAGGCGGAATTCACAGCATGCTGTACCAAGGGAAACACACAATAAACACATGGAACAAAACATATGAAATGCAGTTTTCTTAGTGATATCTTCAGTTCCTACAATGATGTATTCAAGTAGTGTTTTACATGTAGTTGCTTTAAGAAAAGGATGAGCCTGCATACTAAACGTAATAAATATCAAGTTATTTCATACAAGTGATGTCCCCACAGATAAAAAAATTCTTCTGATTTCTTAAGGGGAATGTAGTGTCGCAACAACTCTTGAGTGTTTTGTTTTCCTGTGTTTAGGGGTCCAACTGATTAGATTACTTTATAAATGAAGAAGTGTAACTGTGTGTGCGTGTGTTGAGGTGAGTGGCCTGGATGTCCCTATTTGGTGCCGTTTTCAATTTAGGTCTGTGCTTATCATTTGTTCACCGTTATTCATCATCATTACTACATGGCAAAGACTGAAGGTTAAGGCTAATTTGTGTTCTCTCACATCTACTTTTTCTCTCTGTCCTTTTGTATGCATTCCAGTGTCTCTTTCTGTCTTTCTATCTCTCAGTGTATCTGTTTCAAATTGGTAACTAGATTCATTTTTACTGATTTGACAAATTCAGTAAGAGAATCTTACTATGTTTCAGCATATCCAAACACAACATTATTTATGCTAATCTAATAATTAGCTGAAGAAGGTTGAGAAGATTACTCTGGGGTAAAGGAAACCCCTGGACCTGCTACCCCACCTGCAGCAATCTGCCCTCAATTGAAGTCTTTTAATAAGTGACCTCACACGTCTCTGTATCCTGGCAGGCCAACCACCCCCCACAAAAAATGAATTATTAAAGAACACTCTTGAGATGACTGTAAATATAAATTACTGAATGATTTAAAACCTTATAATTGTCTACCCCATCCTTCACCGCCTCATGAACCTTGTTCACGCTGTGCAAGAGATTAAGTAGTTAAATGGGTCAATTATACTTAAATTGTGCAATAAAGCATCATCAGATTAAATTGCTCCTCAAAAAATGCATTGTGGAAATGTAAATTGACATTTATTTATACACAATTTGACATACAGTGGGACCACTAGTCAAGATACTTCAATTATGCATTTGTTTAGAATGTAATACTATTTATTTTAATTACAAATGATAATATCAGCTTAACAATTTGAGTGAAAAGTTGAATCTTTGAAAAATGTACAGGTATTTCAGAAAATCTTCGTATTTGGTATGTCCCCTTTTTGCTTTAATGACAGCATGCACTCCAGCTGACGTGGACTCCTCAAGTTTGTTTAAAACCTGATGACCCATGTTATCCCAGCATGATTTGTTCCAAAGGAATGCTTGGCTTTCTGAGTCTTCAAGTGCCCCCATAAATAGTTCAGTGGGGTTGAGGTGAGGTGACTGTGGAGGAAAGTCCACGACAGTCACGACTCCTTGGTCTTCTTTGGTCTTCAAGTAGTTCTTGCAAAGCCTTGAGGTGTGTTTGGGGTCATTATCCTGCTGCAGTATGAATCACTCTCCACAAAGATGCAATATTCCCACCACCATGTTTCACTGTTGGTTTGATACACTGCGGTATCGTTCTCTCTCCTGTTCGTCTCCTTACATACACCCTTCTGTTACGGCCATAAATCTCAAAGTTGGATTCATCAGTAAATAGGACTTTTTGTCATCCACAGTAAAATGCTGGTATTTCTTAGCCCACCCCAAGCGTTTGGCCTTGTTTCCCCTTCTGAGAAGTGGTTTAGAAACTGCTACTCGTCCTCTGAGACCATTACAAGACATTCTTCTTTTGACAGGACTTTTGCTGATTGGAGCCTTTGTATTTAGCAAATTCTGTATCTGTGATGAAGTTGCTTTTATTATTTCTCAGGGAACTAAGCTTGATGTATTGATCTTCTGATGGCGTGGTCATTTTTGGTCTGCCTGAAGCCTGCCGTGCTTTGGATACAACTGATCCCGTTTCTGCAAAGCGTTTTAGAGTTCCACGAACTTCCCCCTTAAAAACCTTTAGTCTGGCTATGATTTGATGCTGGGAAAGCCCCTCTTTGCTCAGAATAACAATTTGACTTCTGACACTTTCACTTAGTTCGGATGCCATGTTTCCCACTATCACAATGCTACTTAGTAAGCAATGATCTGCTGGAAACTTGAGGCACAGCCATATTTATAACAGGTGAACACTGGCTGCCAGCTGAGTTACGAACCTCCGATGAGTAAATCAAATGCACCTGAGTGTCGTCTGAACGCATGCTTCGATGGCAGGGATACAACTCAAATAAATCTGACCTTTTGTACGAAGGAGTTAAGTTGGTCAATGCCACACATTTGCTTGAATTTGATTTCTGACCTAAAAATAGCGCAGGATTAAAATATTTCTTCTTCATTTTACATGACATAACTTCTTGGGTTTTTGTGATTATTTCCAGGTTAACTTGAAAATATTTGAGATTTTCAATGTGATCTCAGACTTTTGGACCCCACTGTATATGGAATGTGCTCTCTATTGTCAGTATTTTCAAAGTGCAGTGGTTGGACAAAGTAACATGAAATTTGTTCATTACAACATTGACCCTGGAGTTTTGTAGCCATGCTGAGTTTCTGTCTTATTTGCAGATGTTTCATATATTCACTGTTGAAAATACAGTGGAGATGAATGAAAATTAAGATTTAAAAAGGAAATATGAAAAACCCAACAGCAAACAAACACAGGATGAAAGTTATTGAAAGACACAGAACACTTACTATAACACCAATGCTGCCCTTGATCATTTTTGTAGCTTCTTGCGCTGAATAACATGTTTTGTTTGTTATAAACATGTTTTTTTTTTCAGATGTACTCGAGCTTTGAATTATGACAAGGATTTCACTCCTCTGTGATGCACTGTTTGCAAACTGTCTCGAGTGATGTCACATTTCCGTTAGTTCAGTAATTTCAGTGGCAATTTTTAAGAGTATGGTACACAATTTTAGAAGTAATAAATCACCTAAATGATTTTTGCTTGTTCTCATAAGGGTGAGTATATAATGAATAAAAGGTCATTTTAGTATAAACATCAGAGAAGTTTGGCCCTGAAGTGATGTATCTGTGTGGCCAAAACAGAGAATTGAAACCAATTTTACAGCCTTGGTGTTGTCAGTGCAAACTCGTGTAATTGGCCCTGAAGTGCACCTCCTACCTGTTTGCCACAGAAAGTGGAAATAACTACTAAAAACTGGTTATCTGGGAACTGGCTGGCTTCAGGGTGTCCTGTAACAGTGTTCTGGCCTTTTCTACGGACAGAGTGAGCAAATAATACTCTTATCAAACAAGCTACTACTTTACTTCTGCAAATGAGTCTAACGCATCTGTGATAAAGCCTTGGAGGCAAAGTACAGATATAAATTGTAGCTTATTCCAGGAAAAGTATGCAAACAAACCAGGGAGCACATTTCAGCAAGCTGTTAAATTTCATGCACAATTTAGTTTCTGTAAATTGAAATTTATGATTACAAAATTACATAATGGGAGTACTTTGGCAGATCTGGCGGCACCTTGTCAGAGGTGCACGTGTTGTAAGGCTCAGAGCTGTGAGCATTGAGATGACGCATACGCCAAGCAAATCCATTATTATAACTCAAATCCAGCAGTTGCATTTTTCCTGCTGGGACTGGCTCTCACTGTTGATTAAGTGCAGGTTTAATCACTGTTGAGGCCCTGTGTTTGCAGTACCTGGACTGGACTCCTACCACATGGAATAAGCCTCTGGCTGATTATAACATTCACATGCTAATAACACCATTCATATTACACACCTGAAGTAACGAAATGTCTTTCTGATTATTTTGCGTGGTTTTGACATCGCTTAAAGGAGAGTTTGGGGTGAGGGTGAGATGCATACTGTCAACAAAAAGTACAACAAAAACATGTTGGTACTCTACAACAACATAAAGTTAGTACCGCCTTTGTGAGAAGAAATTTAAAAAAAAGTGTCTTTTGTTTTCTATTTCAGGAGAGGAGAATTCACCAGGCTGGTTATGTGGAGAGGATGAAGGGAAGACGATGGCCCCATTTTGGTGTCCGCTGCTCGCCTGTCACATGCCGGTCTTTGCCACCAAGTCACCAGAGAGAAAGGTAAAGACGGAGATCATTTCTTAAAGTTTCAAAAGATCTAAATCTGATCTAAAACACTAATACAGTAAGTGCATGTTATAAAAGGAAGAAATCTGAATTTCATAGTCTTTGTATATTTGCATGTGTGTCCATAAAATCAGTGCAACACTTAAAAAGCACAAACATCTTTTCCAAACAAAAAGTATTGTCAGTGTAACAACTTTTCACACTTCACAGAGACATTACAGGATTCAGCTTACTCTTTCACAATTGATGATCAATGCACCACAGCTGGTATCGTCCACATGTCAGTACACACTGGAAGACTGTACCTAGGCCTCAGACAATATGGATAAATTATCACATTATATGTAATTTTATATTGCAATCTTGACATATATTATGATACAGTAATTTGTTTGTAAATTCAATAGACTAACCATTTATTTCTAAATTTCTAACATCTCCTGGTACAAACTGTCATATTGCCCAATATATATATATATATATATATATATATATATATATATATATATGTATAAAGAGAAAAATAAACTGTATGTTGACTCATGACATGAGAGTGTGCCTCCCACCGGTGAAGCACTTAGCATTAACTCGATAAAGGAATTCTGTTTTTTAATAGTCTCGCCGTTATCTGTGTAATTTAATTTGATGCAAAACAATAATACAAATAATAACTGATTAAGGATTTAGAAATGCATGATGGAATAGATGACATTCTCAGCTGGATCATCTTCCTGTTGCTGTCAGTTTAAAGTTTAAAATCTCTTCATCTTTCTGAGCTCGCCGTTCGTACTTCAGCTGCAAGGTTTTTGATGTGTTCAATGTTTATGAATTGGCAGTGTTTATACTCAAGAAGCAAAGTGCCTCCCTTTGGATCAATTTGTCAAAGCAATTTGACTTTCACTGACACTAACTTCTCCTCTGGAGCAGCCATTAGTCCATAGTGGTGGTGGAATCTTTATTTTAATAAAGATTTTGTCGGAAGAGATCATAGTGCCATTTAACACAGTTATTTCCCATCGAAGGGAATCAAAGCCCACTTGCCTTGCCCTTTCAGCTAAAAACACATTGTCTTAGTGATGATCTCACTCAAAAATACCTAGACTATTGGAATTACAAGGTGACGCGAGAGCACCCTCTCAAGATGCTGGCTGAAGAATTTCGATCAATACAAGCTGTTAAGACCTAGAAGCCTCCAATAGATCAAATGGTCAGCACAGGTGAGAGATAGACTAAAAGGGTTCTAGAAGTCAGTGGAAATGGTATGGAATCAATTTGCAGGGGCTGAAAGATGATATTTCCAACCACATTTTCTGTTGCTATAATGTGGTCTTACAGAGCAAGGTGGGCGGGGGGGGGCGGGGTCCAAATTACCATGGCCACCAGGGGAGGATGTTATAAAGTGATCATGCAATTATCTTAATGGCTGTGGGACACCCAAGCATAAATCAATGTTCCAACATTAGATTAAGACCTATACGCCAACCCATAGTCTGCTAGCCATGCGGACGAGAGAGGAAGGTGAGGTGAAACAGCAGCTGGAAGTGCGGAAAGTGTAGCTTCGACACGGTAGGGGGGGGATTTCCCAAAAGATCTCGCAGACGTTCTGGAGAATTCTGCAAAAGTGTGTTACACCTGGCTGGAAGCAGAGCCAAGTCAATTAATGTATTTTGAGCCAGTGGGACCCTGCTGTCTCTGAGGATCTGCTCATAGTCACCACTTCTGGCACAAACAAATGAAGCACCTGAGCACGTCAGTGAAGGGCATGGCATCCATGTCAGTCACGAACGTGGTTAACCATGAAATTGTTTCACTTAGCTTTATTTTCTGACAACTAACAAATCGGGCATGCGTGTTTTCACGTGAGTCATTGCTGTAAAGAGCTGTAATGGTTGCTGATGTTATGAAGGCTAATGTGGGATTCTAAAGAGAGAAACATTTATGCTTGCATTGCTGTGTGTGCAAGTATATGTTCATGTATGTTTTCCTGCCCTCGTGTCTGTGTTTGAGTTGCATTTTTCTCTGTATTTGTTTGACTATATACTGTAGCCGTGCACTTCTGTGCATCACAAGAATGGGTATGTGATAGGAATAGGGGCCTGGGTATCAGAAAGCGGAAGAGGTAAGCAGTAGTATTTCTTTCCCTTTTTTGACTAAAGAGAAGGTAGCATTAAATGGAGTGACTTTAAGTCCTTCATGCAGAGCAGACTGTGATTAGGGGCTTAACTCAGCAGCAGCCCCCCTCTCCCTCTCTGTGTCTCCATCTTTGCCTCAGCCACTGCCTCTGGGACACACACGCCTCTCTGTGCCAAAGCTCCGCAGCATCTCTTTCTCCAGCTCTTGCAGCTTCTCTTGGCAGTCTGAGTTACAGTGAGTAGAAAGGATGAAGAAAAGAAGGCAAAAAAAAGAAATCCCAGATTAAAAGAGATGTGGCCGAAGGGGCCGAAGCCATTTCCTACAGAAAATAAAGTTCTAAAGCAGCGTAGCATGAACAACACGCACAGGTCACCTAAGGGAGCTCAACCCACTGCTGGCTGTGTGCAGTTCTTTGCGCCCCGGTCCACTCGGTGGGAGCTGGAGAGGGGTGCTGGGCGAACTCGTTAGGCACCGGAGATAAACCTTATCACAAGTCTGCTGAGTGAGAACAGCGGGGGCAGACTGAGTCCTCTCAATTTATCTCTTTCATTTTCTCTCTCTCTCTCTCTCTCTCTCTCTCTCTCTCTCTCTTTCTTTCTCTCTCTCTCTCTCTCTCTCTCTCTCTCTCTCTCTCACACACACACACACACACACACACACACACACAGAATCAGGTGCTATCTTGGTTAATAGACAAGCCACATTCTGATGGTCCTTTGTTTGTTTAAAGAGTCGGTGCACACTCCGTTTCGGTGCCCTCTCTGCCATTTTCAGAGATGAAACAGAGCAGGTTTGGCAGTTGGCCCAAAGGGAGGGAGTGAGGTAGTCGGGTTGAGGGATTAATAGGAGATACTATAGCAGAAAGGGTAACAGCTGAACCAGATCTCTATACAGTAGAATCAGATGTTAAATGGAACCATTAATACGTTTTCTGCACGAGAAGCATGTTGGTGCCTGATGTTGATCTTACCAGGATTGATGCCTTTAATTATTACAGATAAATAGATTAAATATCAGCTGAGAATGTGACTGAATCTTTGAAAACTTGCAGAAATCACACTAAGACATTGCTATTACTTGTAGCCTTTTTCCTAAGTGCACTCATGTGATGCTAGCATATAACTCTGTGCCAAAATGAACCAGTGCTGAAACATTAAGTCAGATGAATCAATTAGACAATCAACAGCAAATAAGTAAGCTGATCAATATTTGATGAATTCGATGAATGCTTTTTATAATGCAAATGGAATACTTTTGGGTTTTGGGCTACAGGTTGAACAAAACAAGCAATTTCAAGATGTCACCTCAGACACTGTGATAGTCTTTTTTTTTTTTCTTCATTTTATAGACTAAATGATTAATCGACCATGAAAATAATAGTTGGTTCCAGACCTATAAGACTTGGCCTTTCATTTTGTATGTCAACTCACTGTCCCAGAAGTAGTAGCAAAATCTTTTTTGCACTGAAAACCTTAACAGGGACCTTTTGTTGACATGGATTGTAATGATATTTATTATCTAGAACCTAAATAAGCTGAACAACATGTACTGCTCCTTTCATCTCCCTGTTAAACTGTATGAGCCTTACAGAGTTTCAGCTGTTTCTTTCAGTTTTGTCCAGCAGGCTGTGGTCTGAAGCCTGGAAACCAATAATGGATGTACTTATGAAATCCAATAATCTGACAGCTCAGCAAGCTGTATAACAAGTGGCATTCAAAGCGTCACATAGAGCATTGGGAACTGAATGGCTTAAATCACGTGCCTGTCTCTAAATAGGACGCATATTTTCTTGTGCACTATATTTCCATATAAGTGCTCATTCAGCAAAGCTCTGAAGAAGATCAATGCCTGGTTCCTGTCCTGATCTAAACATTCCCAGAGGTGCATGTGCATACTGTATGTGCAGTATTTTATGGCGAGCGGACAGGAATCCCTTGGCCGCATAATGATTCACAAACGCCTCATATCTCCTCCAGTAGGAAAGCACCTCTTCCTCTGCAACTCTAAAAGGTTCTTAAAGATCCAAAGCTACAAAGACTTTCGAAATAGTAAAGGGACATGTTTCCAGACTCCGTTTATGAGGCATTAGGCTAGGACAGGGTTGAGGAGGCTGCTATGCCAGAGCTCTTATAATACCTTGGGGGATTTCATCATGTATGCTTTGAAGTGCGGAATGACAAACTGGAAAAGGGTTTGGGCTGCATCAGGGTTAGCTTCCTTTCTCTTTTTCTGAGAGGATTAGCTTCTGTGTCTCAGCTCGGAAAAGCGCAAAAGCCTGGCCACATCTCACCCGTAATACACTCCACTAGTTTACATAGATCACCCAGATCCCCATTATTATTTATTTATGTACCTATGTATGTGTTTTTCTTTTTTGGAATGGGTGTGATTTGGTCTTGAAATCCATTAAACGTGTTATAGGTCGTTTCTGTCTTTGTCATGTGGCGAAATCACACTGTACCGGGTCACCGGGGTCGGTGCTTGTTTACTGGTCTAGTTGGTGCTTTTGAGGTCATGTTGTGCACGTCCCTCTTATGCGCTGTGTCATCCATCTTTCCTGCTGATGGAGTGATAAGAGAGCTGCACTGTGCATTCAGGTAGCCACATGACTGCATGTACAGAACATTAGCTTATTGAGCGGCATCCCTGGCAACAGCAAATGCATTGTGTTCATGGCTACATTCATAGTATTGTCTGCTGAATGACTTAATGACTTCAAACATCGTGCCTCAAAGCTCTCTCAGCCAAGATGAAGGAACGTTTTCAATGTGAAGGCTCTGTGTGTGTGTGTGTGGCACACCACAGATGAGATACTATATTATGAAGTATGGATTAAAAAGGAGAAGGACAGTGTGAAAAGGTAAAGTCATCAAGTTGACACCTTACACAATGCTCCTGCCTCTGTTTTTCTTGAAGGTCGTTTGCTACCTTTCAGAGTAGCAGATATCAGCCACCTCTCTGATTTGTTGAGAAAAGATGCCACAGCGTGGATTAAAAGCTCGTTCTAACCATAGATCCACCGGGGCGTAGCAGCTCCCTTTCTAACTCTGCAGTAATATCCTTCTGGCAAACAGAAAAACACAAACAGTGGGACACGCATGTGCTCAAGACTGTTAGGAGAGAGAGAACACTGCTCTCTCTCAGACCTGATCCTCATCAAGATTACAATGATATACAGTGTGCAGGCTTGTCTGTGACTCATGGTAATGACCAACAATGCTGACTGTACTATGCTCTTTTCCTCCGTTTGGCTGTTTTGGCTTCATTATCATTTCCACAAATGATACTCAAATCCTTTGTCAGTATGCCATCAGTGGCTACCCATCAGCTACTTAATTTAGGGGATAAATGTGTTTTCTACTTCCCTCCAACTTAAACCATCAGTAATGAGTGTTCATAAATAGAACATGAGTTTCTGCATGGTGTTTGATTTCCATTGCTTGGTTGGCATTTGGGGTTTTAGAGACTACATTTTGAAGCAATAGATGCTCGCCAAATATCAAGCATCATGGTGATGTCTTCGGGACACAAGGCAGAACCTAATGTGGCATCTACTACCAAAATCAACAGGTCCTGTCTGCAATATAAGATACTAACACATTGCCATGTTCTGTAAAACAGTTCTGATGGGTTTTTGGAAGCTTCCCTCTGCAGAGATTTGTTTACTATGGAATTCAGTACGACATATCTCCTGATCATTTCTTTATATAATGAACTGTGTTTGTTGAAATGCACTGAGAACCGCAGAAAAAGAACTTACCTCCAAGTTGTACAGTAGTAGTAGTTTTACATTTTGGAGTCCCTCGTAGACTTAATAGCTTTGTAAACATGTACCACAGTGCTCTCCACAAAAACAGACCACTGGAGTTGATAGGGGGGCAGACAAGCTTTTGGCATGGAGAGTATGAGAATGCAGGAGGAAGTGTCAATCTAATTTCTCTGTGTGAAGCTGGTTCACGGCAGACCTGTCGCTGGAGATGATACGGCTTGGCCCTTCTGGTCAGCGTGGCTCGGCTCAACAAAACCCAACTCCAGACACACCAAACTTGTCACTGTCACAAATACAGGGGGCAGTGACAGCACACAAGCTCTGACTGCTTAACACTCCCGATCAAAGAGGACCTCTTGCTGAGGTCAGGGCAGAAGTCAAACTTTGGCATTTGCGGAGAACAACATTCGCAGAGAACAACTCTGAGGGAGTTGTGACAGTTTCCAGCGTTTTGGCTAATGTACCAGGAGTGTACAGAGGTCAGGCTTTCTTCTTCGTAGATCTGGATCTCTACCCTGCCAGGGCTAAGCAGCAAAAGCATTCGAGTTTATTGAACTCAACTAATGGTTAGATGGTACTTTTAAGCCGAAAGCAGCAACTGCCCGCTGTGCCAACTCCCTTTGCAATAAATTTAAGTCGTATGTCAGCAGCAAACAAAGACGCTCATAAGCTGTGAAATAAATGTGAAGACTAAAAAATGTAATTCAGAGATACAAAGTGTTCAGAGTTTATTAGATATGTTTAATTTGTCCAGATATTTAATCGTATAATGTTTGATTCTGAGTCTCTCGTTCCAAATGTTCTGATTAAAGTTTTTTTTTTATAGTAGAAGATGTTACTAACAGCATTAGATCATAGAGGAGTTATATTATGAATGACTGCCATGATCGCCAACAATACATCCTTTTTCTCCCTGACACTTATTGGCCAGGACAGCAATACTGGTTGTGTTGCCAGAGTAGGCAACAATGTTGCTCCTGTGTGTGTGTGTGTGTGTGTGTGTGTGTGTGTGTATTGAAATGAATAGAGGTGTATTCAAATGAATAGTGCAAATACCCAAGAGGCTGGGTTAGCATCAGCATGCTAATATAGTCATGTCATCATTACATCCTGTGTACCTAAGCTTTTAATTAATTTACTAAACAGCTGGAACAAGGATGGTGAAAAGGATTTGGGATTTTAATTTGCTGCTGTAATGACAGGATCAAGGTGGTTTTGTAACTGCTGAGTCTGGTTTTCACAGTTAGGGTCTACTAAAGAGATTCATTTACTCGATGTAAGTCCAGTTTTCTTTTTAGAATTTACATGGTAATTACATAGTAGTTACATGCTTTGCGCCGCTCACACTGTTGTGGGCCCACATAAGCGAGGCTTCTGTGCATTTCCTTTTCCCTTCAGTACTGTTCTTGCCAATAGAGGGCAGTGCAGTGCCTGTGTGTGTGTGTATATATATATATGTGAACAGGGTAGACACACCCACCGCTTGACAGCGAGGTCATTTGCGAAGGGCCTGATCTGTTGCTGTGACAGTTAACATACTAATTACAGGGAGTCATAGACACTCCAGCAATGCCTCAGAGTAGAGTCCTCCTTCTCTGGCCCTGGGTTTCTGCTCACTCTGTACTTGTCAAGATAGCATGCAGGAACAAATTATGTACCCAGAAGGGAAATCCTGCAGATCTGCTAAATGTGCTAATTCGGTCACATTCTTCCTCTCTGATTATACATCAGTGTGGAGAAGACGATGGGCAAAAACTGCATCAATTCAAAAGGAAAGGGAAGAAAGCCCTCTCTCTCTTTGATTTCCCATTGTGCCAAACCAATCCTGTCTGTTGCAGTGATGTGTTCTCTCCTTATTTTCTGCTCTGCTAATTAGTCTTCCTGCTATTTGCTTTCAAGACATGGATAACTATAACTCTGAATGCTGCTTTATTTATTGTTGTTGGCCAGGGTTTAGAGATTCAAGGACATGTTGTCTTTACTTTCTATTCTCTTTTAAAGTAGGCGCAAATGTGGACTTTTCTGTGATTTAGAAAGTGTTTCCACTCAATTTAATTGCTGTATGTTGAAAGTAATGGGTCAACTTGATCTTTGCTTTTTCGGTTCTAGCCATGAAATGCTAACTCTTGGGTTGATCTGTACAAGACGGTTAAATCATGGCAATAAAACATTTGTTTTAAAATATCAAAATAAAGGCTTGAAACAATGGGCCTAAAGTGTGGAGGTTGAACAACCAGATTAGTATTTGTGAAACAGTTGTGATTCGTGTTTGTCTGATGTTATGCCAAACAGGCCATCATAGAATTAGGATCCAAGGATTGTAAGGTGCAGATTCAAATTTGGGAGGTGCTCCTTGATGTGCAGAGCTTCCTTGGCAAAAGTAGCTGCAACCACCACATGGCTAGGACTGAGCTGGCACCAGAGCTCCCTTTGTTCTGCGTTTCCTGCCATCTGATATTAAGGATTATAGAAAGCCTTGTCCACTCTTGTGCCCAGGTTTTCATCTCGGACCCCATGTTGACAAACAGTTGTGTCAGTTTCTGTCTTTGAGGTGGTTAAAGATCGCTCATCCAAAGCTTGTCTGGGCCCTGTGCGGATGTCTCCTGTCTCTGGCAAAAGGGAAGGGAAGATGGAGGAAGTGATTGACTACACAGAGAAGTTTTGGCCCGTAGTCCTCTTTTGAACCCATTAATGCAGGGGCAGTACACTGCTTTCATCCAGAGTTGGAACTGCCATGGCCGCAGGAGTCAGCGGTGTGGGTGTGTGGATCTGTGTGTGTGTGTGTGTGTGTGTGAAGAGGGGGCATAGCGACACAGCGAATTTGCATCACATTTGTTGGCCGTGTTGCAATCGTTCAGCTAGGAGCGGTGAAGGACACGAGGAAGAAAATCTCAGTCGAGTCATGAATATGAGTTTGTGATGTCCTACCAATGTCAGGCTGTGGCTCTGAGCAGCGATATGCAAAACCACTCTCCAACTTCATTCCACTTATTGCTGATATGATCTGTGGCATAGCCAGGGGAGACAGGGAATCGTTACTGTACAGACAGTGGTTATTAAATTGAGGGAAATGTCCTGAGCCTGTTTTAATAATAAGGTGATAGCCATATGGTTTTGCCGCAAGTCCTAACCACCTCTAAAGGACCTGATACAGGCCTATCAAGAGTTAAAAATCAGACTGTCTACTCAGCCCTCTCGTGCAGATGGTTTAATCTTATTGTCTTCAAATGACTTTGAATATTCTGAACGTAACGCAGGCCTGCAAGCACAGCAGGTGGTTGGCCCTTTGATCTCAGCTTGTAGATGCTGGTGGAATTTAAATCACAGGGTGACATCGAGCTCATGAAATCATAACATGAACAGCGAGTTTCAACTTTGATCCTGTTGTCCTTTTGTATTAGGTTCATTAGAGACTATGATATATTGGAAAACAGATAATGAGCAAACAACATTTTGCTGTCCCCGTATGGTCGTGTCCTGAACAGTGTGTGGATAAGGGCTTATGTAGCATACTGAGCACTCTATATACACTCAGCTGCCAACTGCATTTTGGGGGCTGCAGTTCGTGGTCCTGTTGAGAGGTGTTTCTGCTCTCCAGCTACCCTTATTGATATAAATGGAGTGGACAAAATAATAACACCTGTCAGTATAACACAATACCATGATCATACAGTTGAATCAACACCATTCTAAACTGTAAGTACACCGTTCTAAAATACGTGCTGTAGGACTTTTTGCAGGACTGTTGTATTAGATTGCATTAGTTTTAGTTTTAGCCATGTGTACAAAACTGGCTACTGAGTGTGTATATCTTGAGGGCCATGTTAATTGAAAAATCGTTCTGCATGCTAAAATCTGTAAGATCTATTTTTAGTTTCCCCTTTTAAACCGTCAAATAATCATCGTGTCCAACATCACTCGTTATTTGCTATCAAATGTGCATCATTTATTTGAGTGCCCTAATTGTAAAGTGTGAAATGTATTCAACTAAACAAACAACAAAAAATGTTGTCACAACATGTGCACTACTATTTTGCTAAAAAACCCACAAATGAATGCTTTGTCTTTGATAGATGTCAGAAATGACCTTCATGCAACGCTACACCCGTCAGTGATGGTGCAAAATAATGTTGATGTAAGTGTCCAAAATCCTAATGTATTACTCACTACAGAGCAGTGGTCGCCAACCTTTTTGGCTTGTGACACCTTATGAGATTGTTACCAGATCAACCAAAGAGTTTTTCTCTTTGTTGTATTTGAATAATTTGGAGAGACTTTAAGACGTAAATGACCCAAAATAGATTTGAGCTGTAAATAAACATAATAAACATTAGTCATCTTGCAACCCCTCAGATTAATTTAGCGAACCCTCGGGGGGGAGAGAGGGCAATTTGACCCTTTTACCGTCTGCTGACAGGCAAAATTAAATTGTTGAAGAATGAAAGGAAATACGTAGGTGTGTCATTGACGCATAGTTCAGTCTGCAATTAAGGCCGCTTTTTTTTTTTTTTTACTGTTGCACTGATTTTTCTTGACACATTTCCCCCCATCCGTTATTACTTTTATTAAGACTATAAATGTCAGTTTTTTATTGAAATGTTTTGTTTGCTTACCTCTTCATTTAGATGTCTTGCTCGAGAGGAAAACATCTGTAAGACATCAAAGAAGAAAATAGGAAGTTCCTACACACAAACAATGTTGACATAAAAGGTCAAATCAAGACCTCGCGAACAAACTCAGCATCCTTTTATATTTTAGCAATTAAGAAATGTCACTCTCCATCAGAGCTTTCATTCTTGATAACCCGAGCAGCAACTTTGCAAATCTCTCATGTTAGTAGCTTGTTTAGTGTGCATTACCTGTAGCCGTGCTCTGGATGTAAGTAATTTCAGGTTGACTGGCAATTCACTCTGAGGCCGTCCTGCCTGTAGCCTTAGGCAGTGGGGTTGCAGTGGGGAGGGAGCGCCAGCACCAGTCAATTACCAGTTAATAAACAGTGGAAGTTTTCTATTAGTGCTTGTTAGTGCGTGTAAAAGATTGTTGGTATGTGGAATTGGGGGAAGGCACTGTGACTATGGAATTAGAAAAAAAATACAGCCATATTTTCTTTCCCAGGGTCTAATATACAGCACCCGGTTCTCTGTACGCATGCCGTTTACGGAGATAATATTTTCTTATTTGATTTTCAGCATGCTATACAGTGCAATATATAGTATTTGCAAACTCATTTTTTCTTTTGAACAGTCCAGAAATGTGTGCTCAGGAGTTCCACTTTATGCAATTTTTCAACTGTGACTATAGAGCACTCTTTCTAATAAAGAGAATCCGTTACATAAGCATGGTGGAGGCCAAACAATGCAATGCTGGCTGCAGCGTGTCTTTTCATTGATAACATTATGGGCCCCTGGTGGATATGATGCATGGACCCTTTTCCTATAGCAGTTGTCACAAATCTGATGTGTGGTAAATCCCACATATATCTGAGAGCAGATTTTGCAGTGCTTACAGAGGAATATTGCTGCAAGGAAAAACAGTGCACCTGAGTAGCCTTGGGAAGTAAAACAACATTAATTGGATTTGGGGAAGTCATCCTCACCAAAGGGACACCGCTCAGACAGTCTGACAGCCAAGAGCATGAATCATTAAAACCCTACCCTGTCATATTAGAACGCTTGTTTGTTGACATACAGAGCCAAGAGCTGAAGCAGCGCGTAACTAGGCAAAAAATGTCCACAGTAGATAAAAGACAGTCACAGTAAATGGTCCCATCCATTCTGTCCTGCAGGAATGGCTGTAATTACACACATTTTACATTTATCTTCCAGAAAAGCAATGGACGCTCCTCTGCTAACCATTGCCACCTGGAACCAGCATATGGGCTGGCGCCCTCTTGGGGTAATGGGTGGGGCGGACTCTCTGTCGACCATTGGGTCATTGGTAACCAGCAGCTGGGAGGCCGCCCTCTCATCACATCAACAAATCTCGCTTTAATTAGCTCACCTGCCCATTTCCTCCCTTTTCCTCTCCACGCTCCCCGAAGTCCTCCCATCAAACCTCCCTCAGCCGGCTCACAGGCTCACCTTCCTCTCTCATCCTGCCTCCACACCTGGGAATAGCCTCAGCCTCTCAACTTCATACCTACAGCTCTGCAGACACACACACACACACACACACACACACACACACACACACACACACACACACACACACACAGACCGTGCGATAAACAAGCCTGACAATTGACTTCGAGAAAGCTTCGTTCTCATTGATTTTTAAATGGTGCCTCACTGATACCTTATTAGCATTGGGATCACCACTGATATGGTCATAGCTGAAGACCCACATGTCCTTTGTGCCTGTCAATATAATTTGCACATTCACAGGTGGAAATGATCTCACAGGCTTTGTTGTTATGCTCACCCGGGCTCTTTCCATTGGCAGTTTAAAGAAGTTCAATAAGTGGACCAGTGGTTTACTGTATTGATCATAGTCACTGTCTGCACTTTAATGGGAGCACAATCTATCCTCGCCTTGGTATCCTTGTGTACTTCGAGCCCTGTGAGCCATTCTCATACAAAATGTGGCTCCATGTAAACGGAGTTTCATTCCAAATGATCTATGTCTAATGCTAATCATTGCATGATTGTGTGGATTTAAATAATTGTCCTATACGGAAAGAAGTGGGGCATAATAGAGGGTCATTAGCAATTAGCTAATTATTTGTACAGTATTCCAAAATGAGATTTCCTCTTTATACCGGCAATCATTTTATAAAAAGTAGGTGTCAAACTTTCCAAGTGATTGATATTTCATTAAGGAACCAACCTCTTCATTTACACATCAGCTCTTTATCTGAATGATCCCAGTGCACATTCCTGCCTTTGAATACCTTATGAAGCTGTGATGGGACTGTTCGGATAGAGTGGATAGATCCCACTAGTATTGCCTGACTGACTCTGGAGAGCGCTAACATACAAAGCAATCTAGGCCTGGGAAGATTGGCCTACGATGCTTGCCAGTCTCAGGTGACTGATAAAATCCAACCACCATTGAACTACCAGCACCGTCCCTTATAGTGCTCCCGTCCCTCTGGTCCACCGGCACTCTCTCTCTCTTAACCACAGGGCTTCCATATGGACGCCTATTATGGCTGCCGCTTAATTACCTATCAAAAAACATTTCACTGCACTTGACGGAGGGCTAGCAGACGGGGGAGATGGAGAAAAAAGACAGAGACTGAGGAAAAAGCAGGCGTAAAAAAAGAGTGAAAGATGGGAAAGTGGGACTGAGAGATTGATAGAGAGGGCGAGCCGTGCATCTGCGTACTGAATTTGAATAGATGGAGACAGACAGGGGGGGAGTGGAGGCATAGCCTTGCAGTGCAGATGGGGAGAGCAGTGATCTGGCCGGTATCCTGTTTTTTGTTTAGTGTTTACAAACACACACAACAAGAGAGAAAAGAGGGAGGGTCCTGGCCAGGGGAGGCTATAAATTACCTGTGATTGATGCTTGCCGCCGTGGAGGACGACAGGTAAAGACGCGTGGTGCTCATCGCTGACCCTCTCTTCAGTCCCTCCTCCCCTTCTCAAACTCACCCAACCCCCACCTCCCCAACAACACACAATTAGCTTTTCCGTCTGTCAGAGGGCCCACCCTTAGCGGTCATATACCAAAACAATAATAATTTCCTACCAGACGGACTGCTGGTTAGAAGAGCAGCTTTCACCACAGGGGGTTTGATGCATCAGCCACAGGCTATATGCTGTAAATGTCATCCTCCATCACTCAGACAAACAAATCTGGTATATGTGTAAGGAATATAGATTTCTCTTTCCTGTTAATAAAATGTTGTCTCTTTTTATTGATAGTCAGATAACTGCCTCGGTTCAGGACTTCAGACTCTTTAGAGCTGGTTACTAAAAGAGCTAGAAATAAAGGTAACACCAAAACCAGCCACGAAAACAAGTCTAATGATATAAAAATAAGAATTGTGTAGAGAAAGCTATAACTAGGCCAAAACCCTAATGTTTGCTTCCAATAATAAATAAACAACAAATAAATAACTGAAACATCAAACATTGTTTTTACTGTTGGTCTTTTGATCTTGGCATTGGTAGTAGAAAGCTATTTAAAATGTAACACCTGCAGGTTATACGCTAACATGAACATTGTGGCGTAAGTCAGCTGTTTGTTTATAACATCGTTTTTTAGCACTCAACATGTAAAACTGCTATTTTAGATACAGTATTTTCACACGTGTCTGTCAAAACATGGATTTGTTGTGGGATAAAATTAGTCCACAGTTATTTTGGATATGTAATGTGTGAGCAGCCAATGCTTCAAACCAGCATTTTCCTTTTACAGCTTATGATGCGAGTAGAAAGCCGTCCACTGTGTAACATGACAAACATCTTGTAGATGGCAGAGTGGAGGCTTTTTTGTTTTCACATGTATCCTCATGAAAGGTGACCAGGCAGTGTCAGTTTTGTGGTCACTTACAAGGTATTTTTTGAGACTACATCAAAAGAATGAAAAAAGATAAGGTTGCAGTATTGAGCCAGGATACATATTAAATCGATATTCATTTTGTCTCTTGTAGCTTGAAGCTGCCCTCCACAATCCTGTTCACTGTGCATTGTTGGGCTTCTCTGCAGCGAGCACCTCCTTACCTCAAGGCTACCTCTGGGTAAGTAATGTGTCGCTTACACATACGCACACACTCAACTGAATGCCAAATAAGTAAAACCAATGACAAGGCAAAATAATGCATATTTTACAGTTGCTGATAATTTTAGCTTTTAACACACAATTACCATGACCATTTAAATGTCCTCCTCCATTCTGCTCTCATTTATTAAAACGAGGAATAAAACATGTATCTCAAGGCTTAGGCTGGGACATTTTTCTCTCTAAAATGTCGCCAGGAAACTGTGAATTAATACAGTATAAAGGCTAGTGGTAGGCAACTACTGCATAGTGTTTTATGATGAGTGGGGCAAATTGTGCTGCCAGACTATCACATCACAATCCCTGGACTTATGGGAATTCAGCTGGATCTAGAAAGAGGGGGGGGGGGGGGGGATTCAGAGAAAATAAATGATGCAAAGGATCTGCTATTAATCTTTAAGTTTCAATTTTTGTTCCTCCTTTTTTGAGAAGGTGGACAATTTATCAGGTAATCCTCTTTCGACCTAAAAGGTAGCTAAACCAAGTGTGGGCCCTCCGAGACACAGAGCATGGCTCAGTGTCTCAGACTTAATTGCTTGTGTGGTGCTATTCTAAAGAAGACTCAATGCTCACTCAGATGGGGGAAAAGAGATATGGTGGAGCTGGCATTTAGGGCACTGATATCAGTGTTTGAAGGGGCATAGGTCGCTCTGACCTTCAGCTTCTCCTTCTCCACATACTATTTCAGATGACTTAAATGCACCTGACCTTGCTTTCCCACACCATTTGGAGGAATAAAGGTAGCTTGTCCGCATGCTGTGTGTTACAACAGTAAAGTTAGTGAACGCTAGACTGAAGTGTTGCATTAAAAGGTTTCAATTCCTTTACACCCACATGCCCTCATGCACAATAAGCCATTACCAGTTCCTTCAGCGGTTATATGTAGTGATGAATTTCATTCATTTTTAAAACATAGCAGCAAGGAATAAAGCCAAAGAGCTTAACATTATTAAGTCAAGACCAAGTCAAGTTTCATGTCATTCAAGACCAGTTCAAGTCACGTTTCTGTCAAAGCAAGTTTCAAGTTGAGTCTCCCAGCCCTCACAGTCACAAGTCTTCAACGTGAATGGTAAGTCAAGGTCCAAGTCTTTCAGGTCTCTGAATGCTGACTATTAAAATGACTCCTTTCAGAGTACCGTTAGTGTTTTAAACATACCTTAGACCAATAATCAAACATGTAATGTGTGTGACCATCCAAGGCCCACCTACAGTATCTCTGTCCTACTTATTTTTTATTGCTCTGGGATTTTACCAAGTCAAAACTTAAAGGATTTGGCGGTATTCACATTTGATATTCTGAATAAAAACACTAACTAGAAGGTTCCTCCCACAGTGACATGCAGGTTAGGTTGATTGATGGCTCTAAATTGCCTGTAGGTGTGAGTATGCATGTGAATGGTTTGTCTGTCTCTATGTGTTAGCCCTTTGATAAACTGGCGACCTGTCCAGGGTGTACCCCGCCTCTCGCCCAATGTCAGCTGGGATTGGCTCCAGCCCCCCGCCACCCTGCTAAGGATAAGCGGTTACAGAACATGGATGGATGGATGGAATAACTAGAAGGTGTCTGCCCGTAGAGACCCAAGGATTGTGGCTCTTTTATGGTGAATGCTATCTGTAATGAAGTCTTTAATGACATCCAGCCAGGAGGTCTTTCACTTAAAAGGGAATATTTTCTGCAGACATTTTGGTTATGAATAGAATTTCTTTGTACATTCAGTACATTCCTGCTTACTCAGAAGTTCAGGAAACAAACCTTGCAAACAGGACTAGCAGCTCCTTGAATACTTGGCACAGCTGACCTTCTTCCAGCACAGTGAATGTAACATACTGTACAGTACAACATACAAAAATCAGCATACAAAACATACAAAATCAAATTGGTATCCACTAAAAAAATAATAATAGTGAAGGCCTGCGGATCCAGTAAGAATAATTAGTGGCTGAGTGCTCCCGCCCCCAGTTGGTTCTACCTCCCTGGCAGGCTTGTCAAATAAGGGATGACACTAATCATGTTAAAGTGAGATGGGCTATGGGGATTTCTCTGTGCTTTGATCAGAGTAATGACATTGTGTCTAATCAGCCTGATACCCCAGTGTTTCCCTGTTTGCTTTCACCTTCCTTGTCCCACTTTCCCCCAACATCCTACTACTAAACTCTGCCGTTATGTCTCTCTTCTTATACACTTATTCCCAAAGTTAGAATTCATAGCGAGTGTCAGTGATGGGGAGCTTGAAATGCATCCATTTCAGAGAGCATCAACAATCTGGTGACCCATGGTTTTGGCTTCTTAATGTGGCGAATACAATTGAGCAGAGTGTGCTATCATGACCATTCTCCCACGCTTCCTCACTGTGTCCATAGTAATCTAATTAATGCTGGCAGAGCATTTACTGTTTGGGAAGTTTTTGCTTCTCCCAAGCTGAGAGGAGGAATCTGTCCAGGGCATGACTCCAGATATCTATTTTCTAAATAAGTAGTGATGACTTTGTCAGGACACAGTGTTTGCACTGGGTATCAGGCAGGGAGAGAGAGAGAGAGAGAGAGGTTGGAGGCGGGGGTTAGAATTGAAAAGAGGAAGAGAAATTGTTCATTGACAGGGACGGTGATGATGGTGGTAGGAATAGATTAACACGTGAATGTATAAATTGTGGAGGAGTCTGGGTGAGGGGGGCCTTGCCTCTGGCTCCGGTTACAGAGTCACTTGAAGCCGTGTTTTTTCGGGCTCCTCGCTGCAAGATAAGTCCTCCCTATCTTTTTTTCACCCTGTGCAACAGACCATTATTTGTTCTGGCTCATTCTCAAGAGCCCACAGGATCGCTCCTGTCCAGATTCTGCACGCTGATACAAATCAAACAAATGATTGCATGCAAATAAGGGTGAGTGTGGAGGAGAAGAGCTAAAGACTATATTTAGCTCATGTCACATTCACACGATGTGATTCATACAGAGAATAAATCTTCGGTGTCTAGCAGCAAGCAGCCTTGCTTCTTCTCCAAGAAGGACATAGTGTTTTGTCTGGACATCCACCTAGGCCTCACACAGGAGTAATGAAGGAAATCATATTGAAAACCCACAGCAACACTTGTGTGGGAATGGGAGCAATGCTGCCTTAATTGGAAATGCATCAGAGATAGTTTGGATAGTTTGCTGTCTTCGTTTGTTCAGCATTGGCATTGACAGGCTTACACAAAGGCCAATATAAATGTGGTACATAGGAAATCAAGACACTCAGCCTGTGGGTTGCGATTCGCCCTGGGAAGCTTGTTATGATTGGTGGACCTTTTTTGATAACATTTAAGGTTGCTTTCTTGTTTGTTAGGGAGGGTTTTTTCACAAAAAAGGACAGACATCTACAGGCGTCGAATGGTAGAGACTTCCAATCAATCCAAATCGAGTCACTGAAAGCTCCCGGCTTTCAAAGGCTGTTTCTAAGCTTGTGTTTACTCCTTCATTTGTACTGAGAACAGCATCCTTCAGTGATCAGTGTGACAATGGACATGTTAATATCAGATGTCAGTTAAATTAATTGAAGATTATTTTATTTTCATTTTATCATGAACTCACTGCAGCAATAGATCAGTCACTTGATCTTGTAAAGAAAAAAACCCCTCATCGTTAAGCAACTCAGAACCTTTCAGAAACTTACGAGAGCCTTTCTGTTCCTCATTGATGGAAAGATCGCAGAGTTTTAAGAATTGTTTGATGTTCTAGAGATGACATTGTGAATCCATTACATAATGTGTTTAAAATTCTAAGTGATATTCAAAAAAAGTGAGGGAGGACTACAAACGACAAGGTCTGAAAGGATAATTGATTTGAACTTTTTTGAAATCTAAATTGCTGACAGGTAGAGAATGTTTAACCAAAGACACATTATCCTCTGGCCTCCACAATTTGATCAAGACAGTGAACACATTGCAAGCATGATCTGAGGGAGACTTGCCTTGTTCAGCTTTCTGCTCTTCCTATCTCTTTTTTTTCCTGTTTCAGCAGAATAGTTTATCATCTGTGGCATTATGATTCAGTCCATTGGTACAGCTTAACATGGGGTCTCGACCTTTTTCAACCAGGTTTTTTTCTCCCTACAGGTGGCTGGCGGAGGAGAAGGTTCTCAGTGGCAGATAGAGATATTTTCCCTCAACAGGCCAATGCCAAGAGCTGTAAAGAGCCTGCAGGTCTGCTCTGCTGTCCGATGTCTGGAATATGTGCCAGAACCTTCTCCGGCTGAGGAAGTGGAGGCTGGAGTTCACAAGGCCCCCTCAGGGATCGGCGCCAACATTTGTGTTGGATTAGACGATGGGCGGTGAGAGTCTGAAATCACTTAAAGCAACAGACACATGAGAAAAAAAGAGAAACAAGCTTTTGTGTTGATATAAAATTAGGTAAAATAATGAAATTAGATTTGTTGGAAGTAAGATTTATCATAAAAAGGAAGCACAAATATAAATACATGAACACAAATGCTTTTCAGTATACTCCACGTCTTCTGTTGTGAAATAATGTCCTGTTCTCTCCTTTGTTACGGCCCCCTTAGATTTCTAGCAGTATAGATTTGCTTGTCAATATTTCATCAAAGCAGGAAATCAGAGTTGGTTCCCCAACACAGCATCAATAGTGCTACCGCTGCTAAGATCAGTTTCATTTTCAAATCCAATAAACCTTCTGATCCCCTCTGTGTGTAACAGTGGATATGTTTAATCTCATTCTCCTGTCATAGCTTCAGTGAATAGATTGTTTTTCCAAACAAAGAATATTCTTGAATTTCTGATTTGGCTTTTATGTTACCACTTTTCTGTAATTTTAATTTACAGTAGTGTTTAGTCATTTGTTTAAGAACCTAAATCATACATCAGCATTTTTTTTTTTATGCTGACTCATTCTCTTCCAATGGAAGTGTCTGTTCAGGGAAAAAGAAAAAAGCATACAGTAAAATAAAAAAAAAACAATTTCAGCATTTTAGCACACTCGGAAGACTGTCAGCTCCAATGCTACTTAACATTTTCTTCTCAGAGAAACAAACAGGGATGTGCATTTGTCATTCAGAAGAAGACAATAAGATGCAGCAAAGTTCAGATGGCATTTCAAACATGAGAAAGACAGAGTGGTTGCACATACACAATGCTTTGCTCCAAAGTGCACTGTTAAATCAAACTGCATGAAAACGAGGCACTCTGTCATTTCAAATGACACTCATTTATCATGCTGGCTTGTGCTGCTTTTGTTCTTCCAGCATACTGGTCTACGGCAGTGTGGACACTGCAGCACAATGCCTATTGACCCTCCATAACCCAGAGGGCTGCCCCGTGCTGTGCCTGAAGCACTCCTCTCGCTTCCTGTTTGCAGGTCTGCGAAACGGGACCATGATGGTTTATGGAAGAAGTAACAGTGGTAAGGTGCCTCCAAGGTTGCTTTGTTTTGACACTGATGGTTGTAGTTTTGTGTCCGCCATCGTGTTGCCTTTTGCCATTCTCTATGTGTGGTTTGTTGGGGAAGTAAGAATGTGCAATTGTCACCGGTTCTTTTTTAAAATAAATGTTATATGGTAATCTATGGTGAAAGATTAAGCCTAAAATACTTCAAATGCAAAACATATTTGCAAATACAAAACATATTTAAATTGACTACATTTTATTCATACATTTACATTGAATACAAATTTAATAAACTTGAATGTCTTGTAGATGCAGTAAATGAGGCCGGTCATTGTTATTGTGTGTGAATTCCAGCATTTACTGTATATATAATGTGTCTACCAATGCAAAACAAACACAATTTGACAAACAGGGTGTATTATGGTAACAATTAATTGCATTTCTAATGCTTTTGTTTGCCATTCACTGATATGAGGTTGTCCAATGTTTCATATCCATTCCGCTTTTGTAGATGGGTACCTGCATGTCAACCACTGTTGTCTCTTAATGAGATGTGACGGTGAAATGGACTGAAAAGTTTTTTATTGTTAATTTCTAATGAGGGTTGTTAATCAACAAAAATATTTTTTCCTGCAGTGAAATAATTAGTACAAATGAGTTTTAATGTTTTTGTGCACTATACATGTATAAAACAGCTCAGTAGTAAACACGTTAAACACATTGTGTTTAAATATAAATGGTTTTCATTCATGTGGCCTATACATATTAGTGTTATGTCATGTGATAGATATTTTAGTAAACCCATTTTCAGAATGAGAGTAAAATTATATTCATTTTGGCTTTCAAACGATTGCATTAGAATCACTTTCCCTTCCTGCTACAGCTCCTATTTCCACTGATTTTCACACCTGCTGTAAGTATGAAAATAACACTTCACCATGTGGTAGATGGCATGCCATGTTTAGTCAGGCATTGCACAAGGCCAGAAGGGCTTAACACCATCTCAGCAGTGGTTTGCAGTCTTCACAGCCAGCGGGAGCACAATAGCTCTATCACCAGGTTCTTCTTACCTGGCCACAGTATGTCAGCGTGCCTGCCTTCCTCCTGTGCTCCTCTCTCCTCTCAAGCAGAAAGGATGATTAATTACACCAAGCTGCTGCATGCCGATTAAATATTACTATTCATGCTTTGTATATTAAAAAAAAGGACCGGATAAAAGCTCTGGAGGGTGCCGGGGAATGTTTGTGGATTCGATACATCTGTTAAAGATTTATGCCCTTGACTAGCGTGCTACTGTCTAAAAACAAGTCTGCAGCAGCCAGGAAATGCCAAGGCTTCAGTTGAGACTTGTATCAAAAGGCGCATGAACACATTGTTGCTTAGTGAATAATTTTCTCACCGAGGTATGCACATCAGACAGCGTGTCAACTTACAATGAAAATATTTTGCAAGACGAGGTAGGTAGGTAGTTTGATTCAGGGCAACAAGCTGCCCCCCACCCCCCTCCCCTGTGTGTTAAAGAGGGAGAAGCTTTGCTGTGGCCTTGCAAGGGGCCACAGGGACATTTACAAGAGTGAATTTTGAAAAGGTGGATAAATGACCTTTATTACATGCCAAGCAATTAACCTGTGGAAGTCAGAAGGCATTGTAAAGCTATTCTGCTATGAAAGGCAGAAATAAACAACTCAAAATGTTAATTAAATGGCTGGGTGCACTCCCTTCTCTAATTTTGCTTCATTAACGCACAGCAAAGGAAATGCTTATGTAATTCACTTTATAATGTGCTTCTGTGGTAGCTGCAATGGGTGCCCCGTGATTAAAGCTCAAAGAAAAAAGGTCTGCTTTATTTTCACAATGATGGAGCAAAAAGAGAGAGAGAGAAGAACTGATAATGAAGAAGCTGGAGAGTGCATTAAAGTGTACACCATTAGCATGTGGGTGACAAGAGTGCAAACATTGTGCTGCACAGTGTGTGGCGATTCAAATGGAAGTCCAAGTTTATTTAGTCAACCTGTTGTTCATATCCGCTCACTGTTTTTTCATTAGAGAGAAAGAAAACAAGGCTCCACTGTGAGCCCTCTCCACTGATGCTTTAGTAATTGCTCAACAACGTTAAATAGCTTTAAGAGTATTTTCAAAATAAACTCCAAGCTAACTTGCTGTGGTACAAGTGGGAAGAATTTAATTTAATTGCCTCGCTCAATGTGACAGTGCTCAGATAGAAGTGCGGCGTGTGTGAAGAGTTTTTAATACAACGGTAGGCTAGCTTTGATAATAGCCAGTGATTTTAAATGTTTCTTCTTTACATCCTTGTGATATCTTGGTTGTTGTTTGCTTTTTCTTCACTTGTTTTTTTTTTTTTTTCCCCTCCAGATGACCTTTGGGTCCCTGACTCCTGCAGATCTGTAATCCTGGGCTCAGAACCAGTGCGGACACTGTTGGTGTTAGATGACTCAGTGTGGGCAAGCTGCGGGAACTCTGTGACAGTTGTGGACATCTCCAGCCTCTCCACTCAGGTAGATAACTAAATCATTGCTGGGCACATAATGTTGCAGTTTATCTTGTTGCTGAAAAAATTGAAAAAAAACAGGCAACGATTTTTCATCACAGAAAAACTGTTTCCATCTAAGCAAATTCTCAGGATTGTGCATTATTTATCTGGGGAGAAAAAACAAGATCTGATGATACGGACGATACAGAGTTACAGAGTTGTTCTGGTACCAAGTACACTCATGAAGTTTGTTATGGCCAATCCATGACTAGCACGGTCCAAGTCCAATAACAAAACACTACTTAGGTTCAGATTGGGAAGGCCATTCCTACCAGTCACCGCCTTCAGGTTTCTCCCTGTTCCCCAAGTGAGCATTGAAGTCCCCCAGCAGAACTAAAGAGTCCCTAGGCAGCATCCTTTCCAGGACCTCATGCAGAGACTCCAAGAAGACTGGATACTCCGAACTGCTGTTCTGTGCATAGGCACAAACAACAGTCAAAGGGGGCTTGTGAGTGAGTATCCCCACACCCACCCGGCGTCTCTTGCGTGGGCTACTCTGAAAAAGGAGAGAGTCTAGCCCCTCTTTAGGAGTTTGGTTCCAGACCCAGTGCCATGCATTGAGGTGAGCCCATGTATATCTAGTTGGTCTCTCCACCTCCTGCGTTAGCTCTGGTTCCTTCCCTGCCGGAGACGTGACGTACGTGTCAGCACGCTGAGGTTCCCGCCTTTACCTGCCGTGACGGTGTCTCCATGTAGTTCTTTCAGGCTGTGCCACAAGGGGGGCCCGGTTTAAAAAAATATTACAGTTTAGGTTAAATACAATGTCATCATGTTTAAATAGTTGGTATGAAGCAAAAGTAATGCTTGTATTTATTTCTATCAAGATTCTAATATTTGTTTGAAAGGATTGTCTAACCAGTTAAAGAATGAGCTTCGTGGAAATTTGTTATGTTTCTTCCATCCCTACTTGCAAGGTTAACTCCACCCACTACCCCAGTTGATAAATATTCTCAGTCTTCACTAAAACATGGTTTGAGGATCTAAATGGATGGGTTCATAAGTGAAACTGCTAGACAAGGTGTTTTTTTATGCATTTGTTTTGTTGTTTTTTGCAGCATTCGAGGAAAATTTCCCCTCCTTTCATTTTCTGAAAAGATTTATGCACACAGCCTCAGAGAGCCAGCTTTCTAATCTATGATGTCATCAAGATTTACTGCCTGGAGCTGCTGCGTGGACAACGCATCAAGCCGTGTGTAGATTCATGCAGTGTTTGTTGTAGCTCTCACACACACTTAAGCTTCATTTTGCTGTAGCGCTCTGAGTTATGGTACAGGAATGCATACCATTATCTCCAGAAAATCATCCTGGGTGTTGTCTCTGTCATGCTTTCCATTTTTGTGTAGTCATTCTCCAAGGTGTTCATCTGTTCGGTGTGTCATTAGAGGTGCACAGGGTGGTGACTCCGATTGTGGCAGACAATAATGAATGACAGAAAACAAACTCTTCTGGGTAATGTTAATATGGTATTCAGATGCCAAACTGCAAGCCATTACCATTTAATTATAGCTCCCAGATGTGAGTGTGCGTAGCTGTGTAAATGGGTTAAAGGGTTTTTGTTGAAAAGGAGCTCGTGTGCTGAGCAAACCATCCCTAGATTAATAAAATATGATGACATTTGAAGATGTAATGCTGAATTTGAACAACCAAATAAACTAAAACACAAACAATAAACAAAACGCACACGTCTCATCGCCCTAAAAATACATAATAACATAATTTAAAAAAAACATTGCAAACATTAGGAAAGTGGCAAATGTACAACTTTGTTTAACCACTTCTTCCATTTGCGATTACAGATTACAGGTTGACCTCATGCCAAATATAAAAGCTGCAGATAAACAACATGCAGCAAAGTAGCCAAAATTCTTTAATCATGTAAAGTACAAAGTTAATATGTACATGTATTTACATTTTTTTTAAATCTTAAATTAGGAGAAGCAGCGGCTGACAAATCTGGACAATCAATGCAGTGACAGCTGCTTATTAAGTCTGGCTCAAGATCCTCATAATCAGAAAGTGAGCTGAGCTAGAGGGATGTCTCCTTTTATTCTTTCACCTTAGCTTAGTCCTCCAGAGACAAAAGCTTAATCAGCTGAATGGCCACGCAGTGGAGACACAGTTCTGGTTCACTGTATCTCCCACAGAGCTTAACAGGTCAGCTCTGGTTACTTCTGTGCTAACCTTGTCTTTCTGACTAATTTGGACTCAAGAGGGCTGACTTCACAGGGACTGTGGTGCATATCCAGGATCTAGAGAAGCAGTATCTGGCACCGGAAGATATAACTTGGAGCAAGGCTAGAGGGTCATGGACTCATATTCACTTCACTTTCACTTCACCGTTGTTGTCCCCTACGGATGTTCACCACTTTCTCAGATTTGCTGCACTTTTGAATCATTTATCCATGACTTTGCTGGACACTGTAGCCTGTCTCGTGTGACGCCGCTGATCCTTGCACACTACTGCTCGATTTAGTCTCTTTAAATCTTCATGGTCAATGCCTTGATGACACTGTTTTATTTAAATACAACCTTTTCAGTCTGTTTTGGGTAAACATGGCTAAATACTTACTTATAACCGTAGGGTTTAGAAGTCATTTGCAACAGAAACCCAAATCATCATCTCCCCTTAAAAATGTGTGTGCACTCTCAGCTTTGTACTATTCGATTATGTACACACCACCGCAGTGGGGATACATGAAAATTAAAGTGTTGACAAAACCTCTGTAGCAGCAGGAATCATGGCACACAACGGGCATTTGAAACAACTTAATCTGGAAGAAAATTAGGAAAACGTCAACTAATCAATTATATTTTATTTTGTAGATAGTCACACAGTTGGGGCTGATTTGAATCTGACAATTACGCAGTGCTTTGTTTGATTTCTACGCAAATGTCATTTTGTTCAAACCCACCAACATTTGTGTCATGATTTCAGACACTTCTCAGCTTTGTTTGTGAGTTTTTAAGGGCCAATCTCCGCATTACTTCAGAGCTTCACAAACTTCAACACTTTGTAGAGGTCTAAGTTGCTCCCATGTAACCAAACCTTAACAAAGTAGGACATGCATGGACATACAGGCTTTGATCAATACTGACTGGCAGGCCTTGTTCCTTCCTCGTCCCATTACTTTTTCTTTTTCTACCTGCTTTCTCCTATCACTCACATGTCCACTCGACTCTCTCTCCATAGCTCAAAGTGGAGATGTGGACTTAACGCTCAGCAAAGGACAAAGACACCTTGTCACCTGGCATAATGAAGGACTAATGAGCTGTTCAGACCAGCTGTAGTGTTTGTGCTGTTATTTCCCAGTGCTGGTGGAGGGCTAAAGGAGGGATGTTGCTGTTAGTGTGACACTGCCGAGTTGAGAGGATAGGGCACATTACTACTGTCAAGCTTCACTGACCACCTCATCTCTGTAAGCAACGCTGGATTCAGCAGACTAATACCAGGTTGTTGGTTGGGGGCAACAGTTGAGGCCTGTACTTATCCTGTATTTGAGACAGTGTGACGGCCGTTCAACAAGTTTGGTCTGTATACATGATAAAATACTAGGAGAATTCTATTTTGCAGTATTAGCTTAAATGTGAATTGATATTTATGTAAAAACATTGTTTGTTTGTTTTTTACAAATGTTAAATCAATGATTTTAACACATTTTCAAGCACGTTTGGAGATCCCTGTGTATCTCAGTCAAATGAGACTATTGTATACATTTCGTTACCCAGAATGCCTTCCAGGTGGTTTCGAACATATGGTAAGTTAGCTGGAAGTCCCTTTTAGAGTCATCAGGCTTGATAATGATTAATGCGATAATTATGCTGCATATACAATACAGTTGGACTGTGTTTTACTTTACAAACCTGTCAACTCATTTGAATTGCAGTGGGCTATTGAAGGTGAAATTTGCCTCTTTGTTATGGATGTGAAATATTTTGATGGCGGCACTTGAAAAAACGAAGAGATGCATTGCATATCCTTTCCCAGGCGGAGCAGGCACCCTCTGCTGAGGAGTCAATTAAAAGAGAAAACACATCAAAGTCTTCCTTCCTTTTCCCTAATTTCAAACAAAGGAGGACCCACTGGCAAGGGCACATAAACAGGTGGTAATCCCTGTCCGCCGGTGCACTTGGGTTGGGGTGCGGGGTGCATTCTCATCTTCACTCACTCGCTCTCACTGACTAATTGCCCAGCCTCATGCAACTCATGCATTGACAGTGATATGAGTTCCAAGATGATGCCCAAACCAACCCTTGTCACGCCTTGGACCGCAGGGGCTGCATGTGTTGCCATGATAAGGCTCATTGCATTTATTTCAAGCTACTCATTAAGACTGTGTGCCTGAAACTCTCTCTTTCCATTGTGCTCTTAAAATGATAGAAGCCAGGGGAATGATGCAAAAATGTGCCCCATGTGTCAGGGACTCTGTAAATTACAAAATTAGGAGGCACAGTTAGACTTTATTTACAGGAAAGCAAGTGTAGAACAACTGAACGTAAGATTCGGGGGGCTTCGACTGACTTCATCGTGTCAGTTGTCTTGTAATATTTTGATATAAATGAAAACAATGTTGAAATGACTGTCACAATAATTGCCATACAATTTAAAAAGCTGTGTTATTGAAGTCAGTCCTTCGATGAAGCACAACACAGCCAGCACAGTCATGACTTTGCTTCGTTGTAATGATTTGTATGTTTTTGATATATAGTCAGAGCAATAACTTTACTTCTCCCCTTCCACCCGTCTTATTGGATTCTACAGTTTGAAAAAAATAATCACATTAATGTTTGATGAATAAAGAAGAAGGTCAAAACAGTTGTGACATTTCTAAACTTCATACATAATGGAAGGCTAGAATAATAAAAAAAAAAGACTATAACAATTTTTGAAGAAAAATTGCACTGTAGAAGTCGACAGATTATATCTGAAAATGTCTAAGATTCCAGAGAGAGCTAACCTTTCAGTTTTAGAAATGTTTCATTTTCCATCATGGAAATAATGTGATTTGTTGATGATTTACAACAGTATTATTTTTTCCATTGCAGAATTTTGAAGTACATCCAGACCCAATGGTCAGCGTTGCACACATGGCATGTGCCGGTGGAGGGGTGTGGATGGCATTCTCAGAGGGATCCTCCATTCGTCTCTTTCATACTGAAACACTGGAGCTTCTGCAGGAAATCAACATCTCAACACGCTCAAAGCTGCTGAACACTGGTACACATCACACATCACACTTTGTCTTGACCTCCATATATAGAGGTCAGCCTCTATCCTGCAGTGCATCTGAAACATGTTATGTGTAAAAAAAAAAAAAAAAAAAAAACATACAATAGTTTTTCTTTGTGACAATTTATTCTTTCAAAATCTTACCACAAAGTTTCATTTTATACGTACTGGTCACATTGTTGTTTTTATTATATAAGAGCAATGGGAGGGCACCTATTTAACACTGATGGTGTTCTCCTCCCCAGAATGGTATTCTCGTCTTGTCCAAGTCGCTCCTTGGGTCTTGCGCTCCGGGGACTGACCTGAATAAGTATCCATCTCAGGCCTTCACAAAGCCATAATAGAGCCATGGGGTGAGAGATAGGGATTAATAAAAAAAGAAATAAAGTCATTGGGGAGCAGTAAAATGGCAGCCTTAAAGATTTTCATACAAAGGGTTCCCATGGAAACACACTTGTCTTTCTTTAAACGTCCATGCTTCTGTGGTATCATGCCCGTTTGACTTCTTTTTCTCGACATGTACTTCCCCACTTTCCTCCCTTTTGAGTTAATATTTTCCTTTCTTTTTGTCCCACTTTCTCCCTCTCCCCGATTTCGTTTCATACGCTCTGCTTTAAAATCCTCTCACCCCCCATTTCACTTCCAACTGCAGTCCATTTAGGATGCCACAGATAGCCCATTACTTCCTGTGTGCCTTCTTTCAAAATGAATGAAATGCTTAGCCAGCGTGGGTGTTTTCTCGTTTTTGAAGGAAGAACTATGGTAAACAGATTAGATAGCAATGAAGTGTACCTAAAACTCACCAATGGTAATAACTGTAGTACATGTGAATCAACGTCAGCACATTCAGTACATGTGAAGATCATTTTGAGCTTCACGGAGCAGTATAAATGCATCTGGATAAATGGAAAATATTGTCCTTTTCATTGAGTCACACCAGATTGTGATTGATGTATTTAGAGCAATACTCAAAGCTGTGGTTGCACTTCATCTTATCAGAAAAAAATGTTTTCTCTTGTGAGTAAAGAAAGAAAGGAAGAAAGAAAGAGCAATGTGTTTCAGACACCGAATCTTTCTATTCTAGATCAAAGTTCCTTTTTTTTTTTTTTTTTGGTTCGAGCAGAGAACAGACTCCTATGGCCATGGTATCTGGAGAAAACCGGCGACCCAGAGGTCACCCAGCACCAGCGCTTCCCCTTGAAATATGCAGCAGATTTGAGGGGGGGTGGCAGCCTGAAGGCACGGCCCTGGGGGAAGTTACAGGGTGAAAAGAAAAAGAGTTGCTCGGCTCATGTCTTCAGGGTCCACAAAAGGAAGAGGATCTTTGACTTAAGTTGTGATTTGCTGAGCTCACAAGAGAAAAGAGGATCCCCCGACACTCTACAACCACAGATACTGCACATGAAATACTGATAGTTTCTCTCTATCAATGGGTCTCTGCTCCCCTAGGTTTCTCCTTGACTTATGCTAGGACATGCAGTAATGATATACCCCCTAATCCTTTCCCCTTAATGTGATTTATACTCAACAGGGAATTCCAGTTGCAGTAAACAACAGAGAAGTTTCTGAGGCAGAGGAAACTGCTGATCTCTTCTCTACTAATGCCTTTAATAGTTCTATCCTTAGGGTGAAAAAATAATATTCCAAAATAAAGTCCTCAGTGACACAGGGAAACATTTATCTTTGGAGACATCTGCTTTTTAAGGCAAATACCGGCTCCCACGATAAACCCCACTACGCACTGCAGAGTGTGTGCATTGCTGCATAATTGGAGGTGCAAGATTGCTCGAGGTTAAGCTATACCGCCTTAATCTCAAGCGCCTTTGTCATTATCCTTCTTTATCACTGTTCTTAAAGACAATGCCTGGCGCCCACATCTTCCGACTAACTTCAGATTTCATGGTAACCCAAGAGTGGGTGTTCATGAGTATCACTCTCTCACTTAAGCTCTCTAACCATAGTACAAATAGACTCTGAGGCAATGTGAGCAGGTGGCAGACAGTTTTGAGATAAAGGACGTTCTTTTTCTTCTTTTTTTTTTGCTGGCGCCTAACTCTTCACTGCTGTGACCCTCCAAGGTCTCCACCTAAAGGCCTCTGCTCTCTGTTTGCTGAATGTGCTCCACTGCTCTGCCTCCACTTCCTATTCTACGTACAGCATCAGCTTCATACTTGGGATGATTCATCTCTGCACAGTGAAATGAATGAATTAATGACACCGTTGAGCCACTCATGCAAATCATCCTAATCTGAGCATGACACAGAACAAACATGTAAATACAGCTACACATGTAAATGAGCATTCTCTTAGTTGTGATCGCACAAGTGTTGGTGTAATTCAATTATAGTTGCCATGGATATTATGGTAAATGGTTCTATAGATAACTAGGCCACAATGGGAGCCAAGAGCTGAGGGACCACAGAAGGAATGCAAAAATAAATCCACAACAAACAACGTTTTTCTCCCCTTTGTTAAGTGGAAACAAAGGATGTGCATGTATAATAAGAGTCTACAATTATCCTTTCTCTGTCGCTGATGCAGAGCAGCAAAAACAATGAAATGGATTGTTTTTGTTCTGCCATGGAAAACTTCACAACAGAAAACGTATGTTGACTCTTGCATCATGTTCGATGGATCAGAGGATGTAAAAGGTTAACTTTATCCAAATAAAATCACCCTCAATTACATCATTTGTCACATGAGCACTGATCAACTGGCTGTATCTCGTCCGATCTGATTACCTACAGACAAGAATAAACAAACAGACCTACAAACCAAATGCAACATTGTCTGTTTGCATGTTATTCATACCAGCAGGTCAACCTCTTACAGTATGTGCATACAAAATATGTTAATATGATTATGTAAATATGTGAGTTCCACATCTGTCTACATTATTAACAATAAGTCAGTGTTAAAGTCCAAGCCACTGACAGATAGATGCGTCATACACTGACGATGTGCAAGTGCGATGAGTTAGAGGCCGTCTCTGAAATGAAATGATTTACCTTAAAGTCGACACTTTGAATGTTATTGACAGTGCAAGTATTTCTACTTTAATCTTTCTGATAACTTTAATATAAATATGTAACCTAAAGGCACATTGTTGGTGTGTTTTCTGGGTCCAAGTCAAGTCTAGGTATCTAATATCAGAACTCGCTTTAATAGCTACTATAACAGTGATTTGTATTAGAACAAAGTCTGACCAGCATGGATATTTTTTTCATCAATATATTTCCTCTCTGTTATGTCGTACAAGATAAAACCTTGTGCTTCAAAGTGAAAATGTGTTGTTAGTGTTCCTGTCTGGTTGTTCTTGTTCTGTCTAAACTATTGAAAGACTGTACACACCCTCAATAATTATCAGTGAATTGTTCTGTTGAAGTTGGGTGTGTTGAGTGTTTGCTTAGGATACTAAACTAGCATCACTTGAAAGAATCATGAGGTTGGCTGTTGCTCTACCGTACAGTAGCAGGCGCAACAAAAATAACAAAAAGGTCAAGAAGATGTCCATCAAGCACTGACTGAACACTGATCTGATCAACCGAATATATTGAAAACACACTGTGTGTGTGTGTGTGTGTGTGTGTGTGTGTGTGTGTGGGTGGGTGGGTGTACCATAGGCACATAAAGCCTTGTTTATTTGGAAAGATTAAGACGTTTCTGTTTATCAGTTTTGTTGGTTACAGTAGGAGGTGAAAACTTTTAGGCTCAATATTTCAAAGCCACTCAGATCTCAAGCAGAAATGTGTAATATTAAGTTCACAGGGTCTTGTTTCCTACTTCGAGAGTTTTTCTTTCAACTGGGTCTGTAGCAAGTAGACAAATCCAATTTTTCATAATCTTATGTAACCCAGAGCCCTAGGTGACTGCGCTGTGCATGTGTTAAGCTTGTCAAATACAGATTGATCACAGAGCCTAAACCTTACCCAAAGCTAACACTGATAACCAACAATAAAAGTGTTTTTTTTTTCATCATGCTAGGACTGAACAGTTCATTTAATGCAGAGTCTTGGAACTCTCTCTAAAAGACCATCACACACAGACCATCCAGTGTGTAAAAGTTGTGTCATTTTGTCAACAGGGAGTTATCTATTATTCTTTCAGAAAGCCCCACAATCTGTTGTAGTGTCTGTCATTCTATAGCAATTGTTGGTGAAGAATTCAATTCAGTTTTCTGTCAATATTTTCTATATTGCAGGTCAAAAGAGCATGCGAGTCACGAGTCTCCTCATTTGCCAGGGGCTGCTGTGGGTGGGCACTGCCCAAGGCTTAATTATCACTCTTCCAGTTCCCAAACTGGAGGGCATCCCCAAAATAACAGGTATGGATCAGAGGGGCGTTGCTGTGATTGAACAGCCTCTTGAGTGGTCGAAAGAAAAGCGAAGAGAGCTTTTTTTTCTTGATAGAAAATTACTCTGCTCTGCCCATTATTGAGGTCACACTTCACATTTTTCTTGTGGCTCTGGGAATCACTGCAAATATTACCAGGCGGGCAACACACAAATCATACTGTATATATATTTTCATGCAGGCTAATTTAAAAACTGCCTGACAGCGATTTGTTAATTATGCCAAGTGAATGAGGTCCTTAGTTTCCCACTTGCACAAACCTTACTCGACCATCTTATTCCAAGCTACTTTATTGAATACTATGTAAATACACCACAAACTATAGCTACCATTATTACTGTTGCAGCAGTAGAATTATAATAAATTAACCTAGTTGGGTCCAGGGTTGGGTTCAAGTTATTGTCAGTTTGCACAATTAAATCTGCAATTTGCATAATATTCTCCTTTAAGTGATGTAATGACATAGACCTGACCTCAGCCCCGTGTAGGAGCAGTATTTATCGTCCCTCTGGATAATATTCTGTCTGCCTGCCTCCTCCAGGAAAGGGAATGATCTCGCTAAATGCCCATTGTGGGCCTGTGGACTTCCTGGTAGCCACCACCAGCACTCTGTCTCCTGAACTGCTAAAGAGGGATTCTGTTGGGGACGGCCCAGACTCTGCCTGTGGAGGCGAGGACCGCAGCGACACCTCCTCTCAGGAATCCCTGCAACAGTCCAGCTCCTACCAGGGAGAGGGGAGAGGCAAAGGACGCGGCGTTCTGCTGCAGTACAAGCTGCGCTCTACGTCAGGACTACCTGGACGGCCATTAACGGCGCTGGGCGACGCGGCATCGGACTCCTCCCTGGAGTCTTTGGAGCATAGCGTGGAAGATGGATCTATCTATGAGCTCAGTGATGACCCAGAGATGTGGGTTCGGGGACGTCCTTGTGAGAGAGATGGGGGACGCAGGGACAGGGTGATCTCTGCAGCGGTTATCTCTGGAGGCAAGGGCTTCCGTAGATTGAAGGAAGGAGCAGCAGCAGGTACTAGGACAAGTGGGGAGGGTTTAGAGAATACTCTTCTGGTATGGCAGCTCCCGCTGACAGTGTGATATGGAAAATATGTGGCAAGGTGACGTGTATAGATGTCTACCCACCTTAGCCTTGAATCACATTTTCCATAAATTCAGGGATTTCAATATATGATGAGAAGGTGTTGCCACCGTCACAGACCTTGACATCTCATGATTTAGCCTGTGGAATAAGGAAGCTAAGACATGGTTTACTAGAGGTACTGTCAGCCCATGGGGCGATTTGAATGTTCAGGAATGTGCGTCATCATCTTCCCAGCAGTGGCAGAGGCCGCCACAGATTAGTTCCATGTGATTGTTTTGATCTGGTTCCTCTTCCTGCCTTAGTTAAGACTGATATGCCTCATTTTAACCTCATCATCGCTGCGTGTCTCTGCCACATTTATTTTATGCGAAGGACTTCTGTGTGAGCACCCATGGACTGCAAGCCTTTGAGAGGCAGCCTTTGTTGAATCTGCCATGCTCTGCAGAGTTGGAGATGGACATCTTTTATCGGATCCTGTGGGAGAGATCCCATCTGTTTAGAGCAGAAAGCAAGGGGACTTCCACTGCATCGCAAAGCACATTAGCATCACTTTATTAGCTTTTGCCAGCCTTTCTCTCATCCCATACAATGTGAATGTACGATACCTTCTATTGTGTCTCAAAATTGAATCTGTGCTCTCTTAAAAAAAAAAGTAAGAATGACATTCTCCCTGTTTTGTTGCAGCTGTTGCAAAAATGATTTCTTGTTACAAAAAAAATGAGTTGCGTCCAAGAGCTTACCATGCCTCTGCTGTTCATACAGACTGGCTGTAACAAAAGTTATGAGAGTCAAAGATGATATTGATCTACGTTACAGAATCTGTATTTGCACTGTGGAGATCCTGTAATTATCACAGATTCATTTGGGTAAAAGAAACTTCATGGTGCCACATTTTAGAGCATTATCTTGCCCAAGCAGTGTAAATGCCAGATATCTGTTTAATTATTCACTGTCATCTATCAGTTGGATAAAACAAATGTGCGCACACGGTCGTTAATACACAACTCACATCAGCTGGAAACCCCAGTTAGACATCAAAAGCAAAAGTCTATAAACGAATAATGAAATAAAAGTGCTGCAGCCATCCAAACTGCTACCGGCTACGTATAAACATGATTCTGATTTACGATACATAGCATTAGTCTGTATAACAGTTAACAGGTACTGATGTATATTATCTGTGGTATTAGCCAGGCACTAAATCATGTCAACCTTGTCCCATCAACACTTGTTTTTCTTCTGTTTTCATGCTAATATTTGGTAAATATTTGGAGTTTAATGTAAGTTAATATTTTATGATCAGGATATGAAGAGGCACATAAACAACTTGTCATCCCTGTTGGGTGGAAACCTCACATCTCTATTTTTGTGGGTTATCTTGTCTTCAGAGCCTGTGAGGCTTATAAAACCTCTTGAATGATATAAAAAAAAAGTATTGTCATTAGGCTATGTACAAGCTGTTCTCTCTTCTTTTTTTTTTACTTGTGCAAATATGAAATTTTGGAAAATACATCGTTTTCATCCAACAGCAGCAGTATGTTGAATTGGAGCTGGTATGAGAAGCACTCAGTGGTGCTGTGTGTACTTTTCGCATAACTTCTTTCAAAGTTGCATCGTAGCCATGGCAGGCTTGTAAACGTGGGATATTGACATTGGCATCTGTCTTGGAGACAAAACCAAGTACATGCTTTACAGTGCACATTTTTCACAGTGTGTGGACACAGTGTGTGGAGGCCAGGCAAATATCCAACTATGAACATAGCTTTGTGGATTTTCAATAAGCCGAGTGATGGTGAGGGTTATGGTATATCATTTTTCTCCACCTCTATCTCTACTTAGCCCTTCCACCACACATGGATCCTCGTCTTATCCCTTCATCACAGATGAAGCATAAAGTTCATGTTTTTTTATTTCTCCGAGGCACGTCGAGGTTTATTTTCCCTTTTCTTCTCCTCCTCAACTGAAATTCAGAGGCGTTTAAGCATCCTGCTGTCAGCCAGAATCATTCAGAAAAAAGAATAAATAAGACGATGTAAACCGTCCTTGGATGCTGTCATCTAAATGTAAATCTCAATGTCACGTCAGAAATGTATACTCTAATTCATGTGAGATTCAAAGCTGCCGGAGCCACGACGCCCCAGTGGTCACTATGGAGGTCTTTATGTTCAGCTTTTACCTGAGTGTGTGTTCCTGTTGAGTAGCCTGAGTAAATATACGATTCCTTTACAAAAGCTGCCGTAGAGTTGGCATTGAACCGTTTCACAAGCTTCTCCGCTAACAGCTGAGATTTACTCTCAAATGTATAGTGACCTTTGATGGACATTTACATTTCATTTGCTTACACCACATGTTGTACAGGTATTATCCATGCACTGAATATTAATACTCATGAATTCATGTACTGTACTACTAATTAGAACTGTTACTGTACTAATTAAACCTATGTTCCCTTTTGTAAAGAGGACTCTGCAGCAGTGTTAATGTTTTAGATCAGACTGTGTATAAGGAACAGCGTATGCATTTTATTTTCCTGTGGTGTTAAAGGGTACGTCCCATTTATTACAAATTGGATCTTATTTTTTAGGTTTGGCCGTTGTTTCTATCAGTTATGAAAACACGTACTCCTCAAGTTCTTTGCTGAGCTCTGGGAACATGGTGACGCCACTAAAAAGAAGTCGGGCGAGATAAGAAACCCAAACAGTCACATGCTCGTACAGGTTTTAAACAAACATCCTAGATAACCAGACTTATTTGGAGGAAAAAAATGGTTAAATTTATGACCCAAATTGTCCCTTGAAAACATCTGTCACAGTTTACAGACCAACTTCCAAGCTCAACTTAGACCTTGCTGTAGTCGTGCGCAGACAGTTTTCCTGTTCAATGAGGCATTATTACTAATGTAATGGGTGCGTTCACCTTTAGGTTTTATCACCCAACAACAGCTGACTTGTTTACAACAAGATCATTTGATCATCAGGTCGTTTTTTGATCCATCAGACGTTGTCGTAACGATGTTCCCATGTTCCCATGTCTCAGCGATTACTTTGGTTATTTCAAAATTCCAATAACTGATTGAAATGATGGCCAAACCTACACAAGTAAGGTTACAGAAGTAAAGTAATAAACCAGAATTGACCTTGAAGTATTTAAAGTATTCCACATAATGCCGTCACAGGCTTATGGAAACACATTTCCCTTTACTGTTCACAATAATGTTACATGTCTAAACAATGTCTAACAAGCTTATGTTGAATTAAAAACACTCTTAAAACATGAGTTTGAGTTTGATCTTTTTTACTGATTTAGAAAGACGACGAAGGCGGGCGATGTGAGTAGTTCAGGTTTTAGAGATACACTGTACATCTGCAGCATTATCATGCTACTGATGCTGCACTTTTACTGCTTCTCTGTGACTCAGCAACAGAAAATCCTGTCTTTGATGTATGATTTGGATTATCTTCTCTCTTATTTGGTGTTTGGTTATTTAAATTACAATAAGCTTACGTCTGCTGGAAGCCAGTGCTTAAAAAAAGTGACACAAATCGTTTTGTTGAGTAAAAGTAAGAATACTACCACGGAGTAGTAGGGCCATGCTTAGAAAAATCTGAAATTTCGAGAATTAAGTCACAATTTTACGAGAAAAAAAGTCACATTTTTTTGATAAATAAAGTAATATTTTGAGAAAAAAAACCCATTATGCAATAGGTTGCTTCAAGTATAAAATGTAATATGTTTATAGGTTTTATAGGGTTGGATTACATGTGCGTGTTTTAGCATTTTGTGACAGCTCATAGGCTATTGTAGCATACGGTTATTTTGACTTGTAAAAAGACTGCAATGTCTCGTCTCTCCTCTGACCCGGTAGCTCTGAGTCGTTGTCTCCTCTGGTTCCCCCTCACTTATAGGCACCTCTGTTCCATTTGGGACCGTTTCCCTACTCCAGGATGCCTCCCATTGAAAACCTAAAGAAAGCTGCACTTTATCAGAGGCGGTGAAGTTCATATTTGTGTGGACAATGAGCCACACAAGGGGGAGATTTATGCCTGATCAGAAGTGTTGTCAAACAGTTCTCAGGTTTTCCAAGAGGAGAGGCTTGAAGGATGAAGACAAGCAGTTAGTCTGGCAAATGTAGGCCTTCGTCCTGTTACTGTAACATCTCCTCCGCAGCCACTCCCTTTGTCTCATCCAGAGACATTCCCAAGCATGTTAGGTGTCTCTCAGATGTCCCTGTGTCAGTCCGAATGGGATACTACCATATCAGCAGAGCCCAGAGCAATAACATAATACACAGCAGACTGTAGGACAGGTAGACTCTGGCTGCCTTTCACATCATTTGCATAAAGCCCATTGAGCTTTAATCACTCTCCAATGCCATGCTCTTGTCTCAGCTGTCTGGAGAAAACCAGGTCCCCGCTGTACTCCGGCTGCTGCTTCAAACCACATCCTGGTTATTGAGTCATACATCATGTAGCCGGTTTCATTTTCTCTGATAAGAAGGCGCTTATTGGTGAAACCTGTAACTTCAGGTCATCAGCATCACTCATTTGACACATAAAAGACAGACTGCTCTCATCTGTGTACAACAACGTAGTATTAGAGTACGTTTTTTTCTCAAAATATTACAAATTTATTCTCAAAATGCCTGATTCTTTTCCTTCAATGTGGCCCTTATACTTTGTTGTAGAATACAGAAGTGACTGAGACTGAGAAGTGAAACAAAACTGAAAGTAATGCCCCTTAATTTTGTGCTCAGCGGTGTTCCATCTCTAATACACTACCCTCTCAACATCACATTACAGGCCACATAGTCCAGTTTATTCGTTTCTTTCTCAGGAGTGTTGCTCACTTAAAGTCAAGAAGAGCATCAATTTAATAACTTGATTGCATGTCACAAAAAAGAAAAAAAACATTGATTCATCTTTTTCGTTAAGCTACAAAATCAATAACAGAATCACTTATGGTAAAAAAGTTTGGTTTTTTTTGGTCGATTACAAGCACTGCAGCTTCTGTGAGTGCAGTATTTGAGTAAAAGTTCTCAGTTAAATGATCACCACTGAGACTTGGTTTTGTCACATCCTTTATGCCTCTTCACCTTCATCCTAGGTGCGGTGCCAGCGGCTTATGTCATCGCTGCACACTACACTTCAGGGAGACAAGCAGGATTGTTACGAGCGAGCTCAAACTGCAGGTGAAACACACTGGGGAAGCCCTCCTTCCACCTCTTCCACCCCTCCTCCCCTTACTCTCTCCTTTTGTCTTCATCTCTGTCTCTCTCTCTCTCTGCCTCCTCTTTCTTTCAACACATGTCAAAGAAGGCTGCACGGAATACAATCCACCATCCATCATTGTAGGAAATGAAGCGGTGTGCTATTTCCTCATGACCAATCATCAGGTCAATGTGTGCTGTTGCCCTTTGACCTGAAAGTTACATTAATAGCCTCCTCTTCCTACTAACTCCACATGGAGCAGTCAGGCCACATAAAGGCCCTTCAGTGCTGACAATGTCAGATAAAGGAGCACAGGACGGGGGCGGCGGGGCTGTACATCCACTGACGCGAGCCTCAGCGGTAGCCTACAGGAAATTAGCAGGTCAGGTCAACGCTAAAAGAACCCATAAATGATGGGCTAAATGAGAGGAGTCAGATGGTGGTTCAGGTGTGTACAGACAAGTTTCATTTAGATAGTTACAGCACATGACTAAACTGATCACAGCCAGCTGAGGCTTTCAAACGTGGCTTCATGTAAATCAACTTGAGGCTGCATATGAACAAATACTATACGAATACAAACAAGCACAGATGTTTCTTTTAATAAATGTGGTGATGTCTTCTCCAGACTTGCAATGATTCCATTCGATACGCATAATAGAAAAATAATGCATTCTCTGCCATTAATATGCCTCCTCATCCTCTGTGGATGTGGATAATCTAGGCTTTGTTTACTTGTACTCTTTTCAGTTTTGCCGCAGGCTCTCATTTACCCAAAGTTTTTGGCTCTTAGATGTTATCCTGGGAGCACCCAATACACAAACCAGCATCCAGCAACACAATAAGGATCACACCACTACAGGAAGCTCCTGAAAGGGTCCATAAAACTCCAGTGAGACTTGAGAATGTAATACTGATCTGATAAAGCTCTGCTGAATTGCACCTTGTACCTGGGTCAGCAGTAGAACACATCCTTGCCTAGAAGCAAAATGCTTCGCAAGCGTTTCACTGTCAAGACTCAAACAGTGTACGGCACAAATATGTGTGCTTTTTCTGGTGGGACTTTACAAACCCCTTTCTCTAAACCTTTCTATAGATATTTTCTGCCAATTAACCCTGCTTCAGGAGAGATTTGCCTATCTCGAGCCCCAGCTTTGCGCCTGTGCAGCTTGCGGCGTCACTCTCCCTACGTCTCAGGTATAATTTGCATGCCTCGGTCAAGGCTAAACTGAAGCGGATGAAGCGTTGCGGTTTGAAGGTCTCCCTGCTTTATCTGCCGACTCCTAAAAGCCAGGCATATTTGCATTGCTTTTCATTTCCGCAGGCTTGGCAGTACGAATGATAAAGGAAGAGGAGCACACTGTACAAACCTTGCTTAACAAAGGAGGCAGTAGCTAATGATTTGCATACGGAGAATGCAAGGATGAGGCCCACACAGGGCTGCCTCGGATGTTATTATCGCCCTTCATCAACGCTCGGAGCTGATGCCTGTCAACATCCAGTGCACAGCCCCAAACAGAGGGGCTGGGTCACACCTTGGTGTCAGATGTGGCTGTCTCCCCTGGCAAAGTCAGTCTCACATGAGCCAAAAAAAATCTATATTTCAATAGAGGATATTGTTTTCCAGTTCAAACTTCTAGATCTGAGGATTAAAGTCCCCCAATGCCTGCTCAGTGCTCTGACCTATCAATCCCACATTGCTTTATGTAGACCTGTATTTTACAATGCTCTCAGTGCTGCTCCCAGATATGTTTTATTTACAACCTTTTAATCATGCAAAAGATTAATGAAAATTTGATCACTGTACATTATTCAACTTGTCCCCCTGGAGAGGGGTCTCCTCAATGGCATGACATCATGCCTGTAATGGATAGTTACCATATCCCACAATATTTGTCTCGTTGTCCATCTATTTGTATAGAGATACTGTAAAATAAATGTAGTGCTCCGTAACAGTGGCATCTCTGTAATGCGTTCTTATTCTGCGCCTTCCTTTGGCTATGATATTATCATTTATTTTTTTGCAGTCTGTAAAATCATAATAGATGAAGTGCAGCTGAGGAGTTTATAGGCAATTTCCTCAAAGCACATTTATATAATGTCTCAGAGCCTTTACTTCTATCCCCACTTCTTATTTACTGTTATATGTATAAACATGCCAGTTTTACATGCTCTGCACTTCCCTCTGTCCTGCAGTGTTTTATTTTCTAAGACTGTTTGGGCCTTTGAAGGGTGACCTTCAATTCATATATCTATTGCTATAATTCTCTGCTACTATCTCAGTGGGACCTCTGTGGAGAAGATAACATTTCTTTTTATGTCTCGCAGTGAATCAAGTCACTATATGCCAACATTTCTCTGACTATTCAAACAAAATGAGAATGTTAGCATTCAGGCCCAGTCTTTCTCCTTTTCACATCCTTGTTGAATTTGGATGCCAGCCAGAGAACATTTCATGGGTAAATAACATGTTGAATGTGGCTCTAACCTGGCTGAATTTCACCAGAGGAGCAAAATATGTCTTGAATCATTTTCGGCATCAAACACAACAACATCTCATCTTTGCTGTCTCTTTCTGTCTGTTTGACACACTGATGCAGTACTTGCATCACCTGCTTCCTAGGATTCACAGGAATGCTGAACAATGTTAATTTTGGGCTTGTTGTTTTTAATGATAGCCATTTCTCCAACCAAGTTTCCAGTGTTTTGACTCACAGTCCGGTCCAGTTTAGTCTTTTCCTTGCTCGCACTCCCTACTTTCCTCTCCATCTCTCTGTCTTTCCTCACTCCTGCCTCTCTTCCCTCCTGGGGGAAGAGATGTACGGTACCTTTTAGTGCTGTTTTCCTCAGCATGACAGATGGAGGCTATTAAAACACATTTTCATTGTGTTATGGTAAATAACGCAGCCATGTTTTGTATAATATTAATGTTCCCAAGACAGCACTAAGATGCAAGAGGAAGTCATATAACCATCTTGCCATGCGTTTGCTATGCATGTACCGTTGACTATATCTGTGATTGAGTTTAAGAGTTTTCACTGAGCTGCAGTGTCTCAATTGTTGTTTGATTGCACTAGTCAGTCCAGAGTGAAGCATAAAAAAATGCCCTGACACCAGCTCATCAAGCCTGATTTCCAATCTTACAGAAAGGGAGTGTGACTGAGTAATGGACTTTTTCCACAAGGCTGACAACCACATACACAGAGCATTTAAGATTGTTAGTTTTTCAAAGGTATAGAAAATCAATATCAGTGGTGGCAGGTATGATATTTATTCAAAACGCACTCCCTCTCTTGATAAAAAGAGGGGGTTTGGCTTTGCAGGAAGCTTGGCAGCTTAAAAGCTGTCTGTTTTATGGGGTGGACATTCACAGTAACCAACGATGACAGTTTCTATTTTTATACCCCTCACTCCTCTGAGAGAGATCCTGGAATCCAACACTGTCACAGTGGATGGCTGGCACAGGGAGAATTCTCGTTTGAAATTATAGGGCAGGAAAAATATTTGATTTTCACATTAGTAATAACTCATAATTATCTGTAACTGGCAAAATGTTTTGAGGGGATGTTATACGTTGTTTACATTGTGGTGCCAATAAGTGTAAATACCAAAAGTGTCATCAAACTATCAGCTGAAATGGTTTGTTCAGTGTGTTTTTATTTAGTGATATACAGGCTGGGGACACAGGTGACCTTGCTTATAAAACATGGTACAGTAGACACTTAGATGAAGTCATTCAACCTTCAAATGATGTCCATCACATATGGTACCATGTAAAATTTCTGGTGATGTAATGGGAGTAGAGCATACAGAAGAGAAACGAACAAATGAGTGCTCTACAAAAGGGTTGATAGCATAATGTATATGAAGTGAACAATAAAATCTCATGAAAATCCAGTGCAATCAGTGCACATTGTAAAATACTGATTACACCGTCTAAAAAAATGATTGTCGTCCTCTAAGATGATTTACATGACAGAAGCATTAGTGGTCATGCAAAATGTTTCCATGCGAGTCATTTGAAAAGACAAGCTAATGGCTAGGTTTAGAGTTAACGTTGGGATACAGGGTTAGGTTAAAGCTCCATTTGGGAAATATTTTCATAATGTCACTGAATCACAGAAACAGTGCCCTCCAATGTAAATGGATTCTGGTATTACAGATCCCACTGAGAATCAACAGCATGCTCTGCAGCACTACGCAGCTTTTAGTTTGAGCTCATTGTTTTTGTTTTGCTTAAGTCACTTCGTCTTACATGGGCTCTCCCTATCAGTCAGTGGGCAGCCGTTTATAGCTCACAAGCTTACATAAGCCATTTGAATGTGACCTGCCCTGCATCAAATGGGAGACATCTGAAGTAAACAAGTGGCTGGTGACGAAAGCTGCAGATGTAGCAAGCCAAAGAGACCCAGACTTTTTTTTCAGGAAGTGGCAGACCATCAAATTGATGTTCAGCTTGATAGCCATCATCTTAAACACCTCTGTGTCACAGCAATGCTCCCAAATACATCAGTAATATTGCATTATAGCTTCTAGCCATCGGTGGCGTCATTGAGCACATGTTGCCGAGCAGAATTTCAGATGGAGAAGGAGAATAAACTTATGTGATTTTTACATGAACTCTTTTAAAGAAATACAACCCCAACAAAATGCACAACAATCCATGTGTGTGAGTCGTGTTCTTCACACTAAGCATACGCCTGAAATCTACAAGACATCTTTTGGACTTAATGGAATTTTATGAGCATTAATTACCAGAAAATGGTGCTTCACTTAAGGACTGTGAAGTGTAGTATGGTTGTGTGACAGGGCTAGGCTAGGTTCAAGTGTAGAGAATAAGCAAAAATGTAACAATTGGATTTATAAAGCGACAGGTCGTTAGCAAAAAGAACAACTGTTACCACACTGCTTCTTTTTCCTACTTTCTTGCTAGTTAGCAGTAACTAGTTAGCATTCTCCTGAGTGAATAAAGTTATCATACACTTTCACATTAGTACATGTATATGTAACACATTTTCCCAACCCACCTCAATACATATTTGAAACAGGATAAAGTGCAACAATAAAACCGCACTGCATTTTAGTGTAGCTGATCTCATCACAATAGAAAAGGAATCCACCCTCTAAAATACGTGTATAGTCTTACACAGATAAAGGCACATAACTTGAGCAGCTGAAACAACTGCATTGTTTGTTATATACAATAAAAGCAAACTCAAGCAGGTGATTTTGCAACCCCTAAAACATATTTCAGATCCTATTTATACCAAAACATATTTTTGTGATGAAAATAGCTACATGTGAGCATATATTTTGATTTATTGTACTCACTTCATTCAAATAGATCTTTATCTGTTTTCTTACCTCTTACCTTGTCTCTGTGCTGCTGTAACATGTGAATTCCCAGCGGCATCAATCTTATCTTAATTTTGAATTTATAAAAATGTTTATTCCCTTAGAGTGGCACCTATCAGGTCAGTAAGCTCAGCCAGGGGAAGTGTGTTCACTCCCACTCTGCTTCACCTCTGAAGGATACTCCTCAGCCAATGCCATTGTGCTCTGTGAGCACTTGGAAAGGAAGGTCAAGCTCAGAATATACAAGCAGGAATTCAGTTAGTGCTCTGAATTCATGAACAGTCAACTATGCTCTAGTTTGTTGCTAAAGAACAAACGGATGCTCATAATGTCAGTTTACAGACGCCCTTCGTTTGGACACTATACTAATGGGATTGGTATAAAAAACAGTATAAATGTCAGACCAGCTGTCAGCAAAATACATATAGCTCATTGGTTTCATTTTTGCTTTGGAGACATTAAGACAATAAATGCAGAGAGTGAGCATATCTGAGGAACATTCTTTGATACCTTGTTTTCAAACAGATGGGACTGGCTGGTTCTTTCTCACCGCTTGAGGTAGTTGTCAAAGTCTACATCAAAATGGGCCATGCAGACAAATAAACCAATGGTTATTTAAGCGATTATGTTGCTGTCACCGTCTGAAGTGTTTCTGTATTTGCCAGGCTCTGTGTGATTTTTGTTTTTGTCTCATCACTAATACAGGATTACCCCGTTGGCATGTGTAGCAAGTTTACTGTGCTAGTGCCTGAGAATTACTATACAGCAATGGGGAGCCCAGCACGAATTCAAGAAATTAGGTGGCAAAATAGAATAAACTCTGTACCCTGAGGGGCTTTTATTGTGATATCAACAAACCAGGTGGCAGAAGGTAGAGGGTAATCTTACACAGTATAAATGCCGGAGACAGAATGTGTAAACACTTCAAATTGGTTGGTGTGTCTAAGGTTTAATGCTTATACAAGATGAAAAGCTCAGCGAGAGGGTGTCAAGGACATTTAAAGCATTTCAAAAACCTTATTTGAGGCTCTCCATGGACAGGAAGCCAATACTGCAGATGTGAATTCCGCATGCCGAACAAGCTGGAGTGAGAACAAAATCTATACTTTCCATCAGTCATTACTAAAGTTAAAATGTAGGTCTTAGGTTTCCTGTGATTCATATTAGAGTTAAAAAGGATAACTTAATCAACCGCATTTTAAGTAAAAATTAGGATAGTGTATGCTCTTGTTCATAAAGTAACAATAACAGCAAAATGTACATTTAGCAGAGCAGTGAATCGTCTCTTCAGTTTCACACAGCGTTACAAATCAAATGCCATTTTTAGCCACGCTAGCGGCATAGCTGTAGGGATGCCGATGTTGGTCTGTCGGTCCGCCGCTTTGGTCCAGACTAAAATATCTCAACACTATTGGATCCAGTGGTGATCCCCTGACTTTTCATCTAACGTCACCAGCAGGTCAGAGTTTTGACTTATCCAGTGAAATATCTCAGTGTTTTCTGGATAAATTGGCACAAACTTTGGTACAGACATTCATGGTTCAGCCTTTGGTGATCCCCTAACTTCTCCTGAGGCTGACATTTGTGGTTCAGAGTGAAATATCTCACTAGTGCATTTTGGTAGAAACAGTAATGTCCCCTCAGGATGATTTGTAATAACGTTGGTGATTCCCTGGCTTTTCTCCAGCACCATCATTGGGTAAACATTTAAATTTGTCCAAAACTATGGTTTATGACTCAAACTAATGACACTACCATCTGCCTTAGCTGTACTCGGCTGTTAGTGCTAATTATTACATGCTCAACTAAGATGGTAAAAATTACACCTGCTAAACATGTACGCATTGTCATCATGAGCATGAGACTCTGGGACATCTTAAAGTCCAACGGAAATCACATTTAATCGTCCCTTTTTGCAGTCAAATATAATGTCAATGTGTTTTTTAAATGTATATGTATCTAGCCTGCAAACTGACTTTAGCGGTACATTTTTTCCCGGTGAATGTTTGTTTGGTCACCTGTGCAACAAGCCAAGGTGCCTGACAAGACGTGTGTTCATGTCTGTAAGTTCCATGAGAAGAAGGAAACTTTAGCAGGAAAGCTAATGTGGTTGTTGTTCAGAGTCTGTGGCTCCTGTGTCGTGTAGCTGCTGCTGTCTGACTCAGTGTGATCGTCTGCTCTGCCTCTGACAGAGCGCTGACATCACTGCTTTATGCTAGATTTGAGTGGCTGTATCGAAATAACATCTCCATCTTCGTAGGCGGATACCGGAACAATCGAATTTATGAAAAACTTTGGGGAGCCATCGTGAAGCCAAAAAAATATTAAATGTAAATTTCCCCATTTTGGTTTTTGATCTTTTTCTCCAAGGGGAACACAGGACATGTGATTTACAGGTCAGATATTTATTTTCTGTTGAACTTCCTCCCTGTCAACGAGAAGAGCACTTACCTGTTCACTGTCAGTTTGTGTCTATTAAGATAAGCTTTTAGGTGAAAAGTGTTTACTGGCTTTATTTTCTTTTTCCTTGCACCAAACATCCATATTTACTTAACTTTAACTGCCTCCAAATAAGTAATTGAACCATATCTACAATTTAACCCAACTGTTACCACCAGGTCAGTGCAATTCGGCTCTGTGTCCGCAGAGTTGGACCCACAAATTATTAACTTGTGGATAAGGTTACCTCGTGCCCAAGAAAAAGGAAATAGGCTATTACCCTGCAGGCGGTCCTGGCTCGAAGACCACTGATTTACTAGAAGCAATATTTTATGTTAGATATCTTATCACATACTCATTGTGGCACAACTGCAGGCTGTAGACCTTTAACATGAAAGTGTGAATTCACCATGAAAGAAATGCCTTTCCATTTGGTCTGTAATTGAAATAAGGAAACTGTACTCTCAAACTAAGAAAACCCTGAAATGTCACTCAGTGTTGTTAATAGAAATTATGCTTGATCATAGTTGCTCATGACAACCAGTAATGTGTGTAACATTACGTTTGCTATCGGTCACAAGAAACAATTTGAGGGTGCTGTTTGATGGCTGTGAAGCATGCACGCTGTTGTTGAGAAAAAAAGTCACATAACTGAAAAGTAATGCTGAGTGATTAATTCTGTGCTTTATTTCTGTGGCTTATGTCTGTTACTGTTGGCATTTTATTGACAAACCATTGCAGCCTTTTTATGCTTTAAAATATCTTAATAACAGAATTGCTTCAGTTTATACGTCAAGGTAAAAACTGTTGTTGCTGTTTTTAAGAGAAACTAGAGCCTTTTCAATTGAAACATTTTGAAATTACGTAGTAACAATCTATCATTCAATCTAAATATTGAACAACTCACACAAGTAAAAACACAATTTCAAGGATATTACCCTGCAGCAATCGGACACTGAATCCACACATTCACGCCACAGACAGAAAACAAATACAGCTGGAACTTTGACATAACAATGCACTGACTAAAATCTATAATCCAAATCTGCATTGCCGTCTTTTTCTACAAAAATAAACAATACTTTAAAAGGCTCTGCTGGCCCGATGTGATCACCTCATTCTCTCAGTAATTTATTCCCGATAGTCCTATAGTATACCCACACAAACTCTAGACTCCTCCTCACCGCCTATGGAACTGTGTGTGGACCTGTATTCCTACACTGCCCTGCATAACCATGATATGCATTACTGCCAAAACATTATTGTAGGGCTGCACTTATCTTACACTGTCTGTCAGAATAGGTTTTTTGCACACTATCACGCTTTTGCAGCCCCAGGAATTATGTTCATGTTCTACAATCTTCCTAATCTGTTCTTCCTTTTTTGCTCAATATAGCCCCATCATGGTAAACTGTCTGGTTGACTACACACAACCCATACCTTGCTCTACAACACTCTGTATTTAAAGTTGTCTCAGTAAAGTGACTGAATGTTTAGCGGATGACATATATAGTGCCTTGCATTGTTCCTTTTACTGTAGAAGGAGGCGTGTTGTTCATATAATGAGCGAGCATGTAAGTTTATTTCGAGTTCAGGCTGGTACAGGGTGACAGGACCTACAGTAAAAGCTCTTGCCTTTGAATGACTGAAATAATAAAATATACTGGAGTCTTCACAGTAGGAACTGTATCCCTCTTTTTAGCATCAAAGTGCCAGATGATACAAGACTTTGTTCTTTGCATTTTCTGAAGCTTCTGAGGTGAAATCGGTTGAGGTTGCAAGATTTATCTGTTATCTTAATTTCCCTTCATCTCAAGGTTCAGGCTTAGGACGCGCTAATAACTCTTCACCGACCTTGCCTTGCGCTTCATTTGTTGATCTTATAATTTTTATTTTAATTGATTGCTAGCCAACTCAACACATAGTGTTTCTTCCTGTTTGATGTTAGGCAATCAGATATCTGCGTACATGGAGAACTGATTTCCATGCCTCATCACCCGACCACATTAAATCATCAGTTCATGTTCTTGTGTTCACGTCCTTGATGTCATTATCATTTACAAGAATATCTGTTCTGTAATTAATAACATGGTAGTCCAATATATTTTACATGGAAATTAGGGGTCACATCTCTGATGCCTAAAACATATAGACTGGGAATTAAAATGAAATATAGCTTACGCACAGCAAGTAAGCAGGCAGTAAATATGCCTAGTAAGTGCATATTTTATAAGAAGAATGCAGAAGTATAGAAAAATTATATCTCAGTTGTCGTTGCCAAAGAGGGCACCAGCTAATGAAATAGAGCACCATTTATCAGCACCATTTTGTATTTACCAAGAAAACAAGAGACAGCGACAGTGTTGTGTTTGGGGAATGTGAATAGATGACAGAGGAGACACTGAGATAAGAGTTCATGACAAACTGTCCCAGTTTGGGATTAAACGGGAGGCAGATTGGAACCAGGCGTTGGCTGTGGCGGTTGAGGGGGGAATGGAATTTGAATGTGGACCTGACTCTTGATTTAGATTCAGCAAGTGTCACATCACCGCTGGGTTCCACAGGTGAAAATTAGCTTGGCTGGATGGTCGAAGAAGTGGCCATGTTTTATCAACAACCACCGCATGAAGCAGTAGAAGTAGGCCTCAGTGGTCTCTTGGGTAATGACAAAGTAGCTCTAATTGATGGCTTTGAATATTCAGGTCTGGCAGACTGGTGGTAACATATTATTGTGATTTAACAGAAATTACAAACAAGAATCCACTTTAAGCTCACAGTTAAGAGCCTCAACCCTACCAGACACGTTGTAAATTGACATAAACATACTAAAGGAGTAATATACATACATGTGAACTTCTTCTGTATGGTTCAGTATTTGTTGATCCTGCTTTCATTCTTTATGCAGTCACACTGAATAATATAACTGCTGACTTATTGAATCATATTAGGCATTATCAATAACAACCATTTAGGCTTGTTATTTTTTTGCACACAGAACTGGAATTTGTTAAGTAAGCCAATCGACGAAATGAGACAGTGGGTCATTTTCTTGTTGTGTTAAAATGATGGAGCGAGTGTGTCTCCTCAGATTTCTGCCAGGAGCTGTATTTGTTTGTCTAAAGGGCTTATTTTGAAGTAGCCCCACCTTTCTGTCCTGCCACCGCTGGCTTTGCAGATACCACTGAGCACATACCGTTGTGAAAGATATATGAAAGATAAATGGCATGAAAATCTGATTTTTCACAGGATATTGTACAATAAGTTGCCTTCATAGGCAAGGTCATCACTCTGGGTAGGTTGTGTACCTTTTCATTCTATAAAAACACTCAGAAAATATTAATGTGGTGTAAAAAGCTGTGTTCCTGAACAGATTATCCACTTACTGTATGTCTGACAAATGTTGAACAGATACTTTTGTAAAAACATGTTTTGTTGTGTGTGTAAAAATGGTGTCAGGTGTCAGACTTTTTAAAAATAATTTCACCTCAAAGTTTAGCTATGAAAGGTAAACAGCTGACACTCAATATCCTAATGGCACATTAGACAGAAAGCGGATTTTCAGTTTTATGGCAGAACATAGCTTTTTTTTGTCTGCACCTGTTCCGAAACTGTATGAGCAATCAAAGCACATTCAAACATCCTTTTGATATACGAGATGGCTGCAAGGACTTGGGAGTTAGTTCCCACAGGCAGATTGAAGCACCTTTGAGCCCTAATGATGTAAACTTGTGGAAAAGAGTACAGTCTGCAGTGGCATCAAGGTTTAATTGCTCTTTCAACGAGACTGCGTGTAAAACCGTTCTCCTGCTGCAGGACTTAATGAGAGAGTTACCAACGCGCTGCAGTCAACTCACCTCTTCATGTGCTACGGTGGTGATAATTAAAACACTTGGGTGCGTTCTGGTTTGGAGTAGGCCCGAGTCAAACCAACAGATCAACGTCTGTGCCGCCGATGTTTGTGGTTATATTGGTTCCAGCAATGAAGCATGAAGAGAGGAGAGCCTGTGGTGAAGTAGGCAAAACATCAATTGCAGCCGCTTCCACAACATATGTACACATATGCTTGCATGCACCTGTGCAACACTGTGGCACTCTGCGTTTCTCTGAATCTCTCTCCCGCTTTCTTATAAACACATACAGCACATACAGTACTATCGATAAGCTGGCAGCCACACTTTAGTCCACACTGAGCACATCACCTAATACTTTATTTATTTACAAATTCAGAAACACAATATATAATTTGATGAGGGAAAGTGGAGGGCCGAAGTGTTGACTTCCCTTACAAATAGAGAGAAAACAAGTCTCAAAGAGCCACATGGAATCAATCGGGACAGACACGGTTGTCAAAGTGAAAGAGTTTTAATTCACTATACTTTAGCATTTGCCCTGGGTTATGAATTGCAATTTGACAGCTTATGATAGGTGTATCTGGTAGTCTTACATTGCTGGTCCAGTTTTTCAGCATCACTGGATCATAATTATTCATGTGTTACATTTTCTTCTTTTTTCTTTTTTGTGCAGTAAAAATTTATAAATTCCTTCATAATACAGTTGACAAGCTGCTCAAAAATGGCCTTTACAAGCATGTGCCATCACATTTCTGTTTCCAGCTATTTGGAATAGCAAGGTAGTGGGTCCACAAGGCAATACAGAAACTCTGTAAGTTGTCTTTCATAAAGAAATAAGAATTGTACTAATTACCACTGACATACGTAAGTGATTATCTGATATTTTGTGCCATTTGATTCACTTTAATATTTGAATGTGTACACTGGTATCAAGTTGTACTTAAAAGTGCATGATTTTTATTCAAAATACCAAAAGGGACACGGTTATTTGAGGACCAAATATTTTTTTAATTTATTTTATTGAGTATGAGGAAGGAGAACCTGAAAAGTGATTTGTGACAATCTCTTGTCCATGTAGTTATTTTCAGTTTATATGGAAAACTAAGTAAAAACTATTAATAGCTTTGAAATTGAAAAAAACAAAAAAACATCTAACAGAACATTGGAAATCTATTAACACACTCAGGTCCCCAAAGGTAAAGAATTTATTTGACTAAAAGACCTGTTTTTTGGATCAAGTCTGATTTATGCTGGTCATGCAGGTACTGTACATAATATTTGTGTATATTTTATATAAATGTCTATACATTCAGCTCCCAAACAATCCTGTAAATGTTATGTAAGGTTAAGGCTAAGGGATGAAGCCTTACAGAGCACCTTTGTCAACTTTTGCTATACACTTTGAAGCACAGTGCCACTGTATTAAAAGGATTAAGAGCCTGTAGTCTAAAAATAATACAATATAAAGTTATATAGAGGTTTAATGGAGAATTGCTTCTAACATCTTTTTCAATGTTGTTGATTGACAGAGGACTCTCGATGCATTTGTTATTGTGTCATGTTGTGTACCTTTGTCTTGCACTCATCACCACCTGAGCGACTGCCAGTGGCTTATGTTTGAAGCCAGCAGCGGAGATAATTGGGCATCACTGTAACTGGTGGTTGGTAGCCCGTGATCCAAAGCCACCGGTGCAATTTTCCTGTCTCATTGTGATCACATTATCAGTGAATGAAATTTCATTATGTTTTGATCTGATCACTCAGAGAGGGACCAAATTAGAAACAAAGCATCCCCGATCATTTATCCTTCAGAACGTCAAGCCTTTTCAGTGAAGCTGTTAACGCTGAAGTGTTTTCCTGTCTCAGCTCTCTGCAGATTGGTAAGAACCCTCTCCATCTGACGTCGTACTGTCAAAATACAGTCACTTCACTGATGTGCTTTGTGGATTTACACTCGAGAATTTATCACCTGACTAGCTAGCTTTGCATTATTCATGGAGCGGGGAGAGTGAGACCGCAATCTGAATGCAGACAACGTTGTATTCACACTCGGAGCCATATGACAGCATTGTCTTCACAACGCCCTTGTTAAAACTCCGCTTTGGGTAACAGGAGGCAAAGACAACCTGGAGCCTCATTACAGTTCTTGCTGCATTTGTTGAACACTAACAGTGGAAAAAATGTGAAGTGTTGTTTTAATGCCCTTTTGCAAGAGTTTCTCATTCATTTACAACAAGTAAAGTCAGCCACATGAGACTTCAACTTTGGGTCAATGAAAACATGTTCCATTGCAATAAATATGTAGCTCGTAATATCTGCGCACTGACTGCAAACTACATTTTTGTTTAGTCTAAATATTTCCAATTAGTTGCTACTCCATGTACCCTATGTTCTGTATATCGGTGAGTCACAGCTGATGGGACAAAGGGTGAGGTTAAATGCAGTTAAACAGACATACTAGTAGCTTTCCATAGTGAATGCTCTGTCCCCTCTTTGCTGGTGGTTTGTTGTTGCAGTTTCTTACATTTCTCACACATCAGCTCATTTAGACTTGTGATATGAGTGAATGTTATTTATGTTTTTGAACTAGTTAAGTCTAGTGTCTCGCTTTATTTTTAATGGCTGACAAGCCGGTTGTAACAATGCCTTCACGTGGATTCCTAGTTTGACTAAAATGCTTGATCTCTTCGCCTACCTTATACATTCACCTTCTTTGTTTTTTAATTTATACATTGTATTATATGATAATCTGCAGTCACACTAATTCTATAACTAATTATCACATTTACTTTAGTTGGACGTCGCCTATTCTTTCAGAATATTCTGGCAACTTTTTAATTCGAAGAAACATTGGCTGTTTATTACTTATGTATACTATGTGTGTGTTTTGCTTGTGCATTTGTTTTAGTCATCTACTGCATTTAAATATACAGCAGCAGAGAGACACAAGTGTCTCTTGGCCACACTTGCCACATTTAAGCTGTATGTTTGCAACGAAAACATAATTGGTTACCTATGTAGAGGCCTTTATGGTACAGTGTCATTTTAAATGGATTTGGAAATGCCAATTGTTCTTATGTACAATAAACAGGCTGTCATGCTCTATCTTCACCAACAGTGCACCGAGAAACAGATCATAATCATATCATATACAAATTAAAGCTAACAGACAAGACAAGTGGTTACGTTTTATCAGCAGTGACAGTCTGTGTAACGAGTGGCTGGCAGAACTTATCTTGTCTGAGTAACTGGCTCGTTATACCTTTCCAATCTTCCCAGGGGATTCAAGGCTTTAGACCTGTATACATCAATGAAGTATCAGCAGTCTAGAGCGGTCTTGTTAAAATATAATTGGCTATTCTTGTAAGCTCTATTCATACACTCACTCTTACCGCCACAGTACCAACTGCCCCTCCAGAGTGCCTGACACACTAACCTTTTCATAGTTGTCTCTAAATGGCAAAAGATCAAAACAGAAGGAGTCACTGAGCAATCTACCCCTGGGTCTGATTTATATATTCTTGTACCAAATAGATGACTGTAACCAATGAATCCATCTTAAACCATAATACAGTATGTCCGGAACAGTCAAGACCTGGGGTGTAATATGTCTCCCTCAAAATAGAACCAATTGACTAAGTATTTAATTACATGGAAACTACTACAAACCCATTTAACTGTGACTGAAAATAAAGGTGATGGACCCAGTGGACCACTATTGTGTGTAATGAATAACTGTCAAGGACCCACCTCAGGTAAATATGGACGTTAATGGTTTTAGCAGTGCAAGTCCTCAATTTATTATAGCAAACAGTTTTTGATGGTTTATTCCTTTTGTTTGACAGCACTTTGTAAATGCTGAGAAAAATGCTATTACAGGACTGTCAAGACTGTATTTGTGTCCAGAGCATGTAGAGCAAGACCCAGAACTAAAAAACAGTACAGGCAGTAAAAATGTGGTCTTTTTCTTGTGTAGTAAATGCAAAAGACAACCCTCGAGGAAAATAGTCTAGTATATTTGTAAAACATGCTCATACTCTTGAACATCCAACTAATCAATGCTTATGAGTGAACTTATCAGCGTAGAGGCATCGTCAGGGTTCTGCAGATGCAATCCTTTAAACTGTTTGTTGTTGTAATGCTAATCATCAACATCATTATCATAATAAATAGAAGGAGCGGAGGGTAAATTGTAATAACAGTAAAGACATACAGCGATAGAGGCCATGTTTTATATCTGGTCCGTATCAGTTGAAAAAGACACGCTGACTACTGTATCAAGAACAGCCATAGTTTCAGTCAGGACAAGAGAAGATCAGCAGATTGTTCTTTTCTGTTGTTGGATCATTATGACAGCTGTGGTCCCAGGCTGTTCGTGGCAAGGCTGACTGACAGACCGAGCGCCGTGGAGCTGACAGGCTTAGCACGTCCATTGGCAGATACAGATGTCACATGCACCGCAGGTCCATCTTGCAGCTGGGAATGGAGAACAGGACGGTCATCACCAGAGGGCTGGTGGAGACACAGGACAGCCCCATTTAAAAAAAAAAAAGATACAGACCACTCAGTGGATTGAAAGGCAGAACGCTCATCCTTTCCACATCACCAAGTGGGTCGTAATTCAATCAAAACGCAAAGTTTTAACTGTGCTGCTGGCATGCCGCTGGAAAGCATGTTTTATACATTGCGTGAAAGACAAGCCCACACCTGTTAGGCTTCATGTACATGCTGTAACATGCTGTCATTCCAACCACGTGTCAAATGTAAATGAGACGTTGATTAAATTCAAGAATGGGCCACCAATTATCGGGCATGTAATGGATAAGTTGTAAAAGCTGTCTCAGTGTAGCTGACTCGTGCGACCTAATTAGATGTGACAAAGTTCAGCATCTCTTGGGGGAAGGATTAAGAACACATTGTGGAATACAGACCGTTTGGACAAAATCGATTATGACACTAATCCTTGATGAATAATGAATATAGTCATTTACCAAGAACGCTGCAGGGGGAAGTCCATTGTGTGATGATAAAACGATGCTTGGAGAGGTAAGCTGGAATGGACCATTTACTAATACATGGTGGTAATGATAGAGACCTTCTCTATGATGATAATGTGTAGTGCCCTGAGGTACCTGTAGAGACCTTTCCAACCCATGGGTGAAAAGGCCAATCCAGAAAACCCATTTAACTAATACAGTTGAATTTGTGTGAAATACCTGATGCGAAACACTCAGTGACACAGGTAAGTTACCCGCTCCTCTGGGAGGATATAAACTCACTTCCCTCAAGCTGCGGCGCTTAAATAATTTAACACATAAAAGACTACGTGAGGGATGTGTTGACTGAAAATCAATTGGATGTCCACAGCCTCATATGTCTCTTTCGCAGCGTTGGCACCAGCACTTCTTTAAAAGGTGCAATAGGTTTTCCCTGCAGGGTCTCTACTCAGAAAGTACTTCAGGAATCCAGTGCATAACAACAGTATACTTCCTTACTTTTAAAACATTTCAGAGAAACCACAGCATCACTGAAGCTAGATATGCCTCTCTGTTACACCAATCATTACGATTTTATCCTTGACTGTGGAAAACAGAGGTAACAAAGGCACCACTGTGTGCCTAACCATGATCCAGCAGTGAACGTCTCCAACAAGAATTCAAATTTCACAAAGTGAGCCCTAAACTTTTGTTTTGTACAATGTTGGGTAATCCTGTAGGATTGTAATTATGGAATAGCAATTCGTTTGAGAACAATGCTATTTTGGAACTTTACAATCCCTTTAGACACTACAACAGACTCATTATAATCCTAAAAGTCATAGAGGCTTTGCAGTTGGGACACAAAACTCAAAGCAAAACAGGAAGAAGTAGCCACACATTCATAACTCTGACACAGTGACGAGGCACCATTTTCTGACGAGGCGAGTCGTCTGTCCCAATGAATAGATGAGAAATATTGTCACTATTATACATATAAATCTTTCTTCGTCTTATGCTCAAGCATATATATCTATTAATAATACTTATTATCATTTTGATTGGTATTATTGTGGTGCGTACACAGGAATTAATTACATAGTTATTACGGTTGTCATTAATTATTTAGCTGAAAGAAGTTGAAAGAAATTCGCTAAGGATAACATGATTTTTACTTCAATACAATAGGGGCTTTTTAAAAATAGATCACAATATGCTACATCTGTTGAGTCTTCACAGAATTCATTGTGGACGTGCATGTGTGCGTGCATGCACAAAGGATGTCCTAGTTTCAGGCTCTAAATTCATTCATCCTAGTTTTTGCTTTGTCATAAAATGTTGCCACCTGAAAAGCATTTAGAGACCAGCCGGTAGGAGACTCTGTAGGAAGCCCCTCTGTGTTCGGGTACTAAACCAAGAATCAGACCTACTTTATTCCCTGTCTGGGACACTGACAGGGAATAATGACAGGAAATACTGTAGGCTCTCCTGTTTGTTTTCCCCCCCTCTCTCCCCCTACACTCAACTCAGAAGATTCATGGATACCGCTGTTTTGGCCAGATCACTCAATTTGTAATAGCACCAGAGCTGAACTTATGATTTATGAACAGTCAAGGGTATACAAGAGGCCATTAACTATAGGCAACATGGAAGGGTGAGATGTATATAAATTAAATTATAACTCTCCGTAATTTCTAGGTCCTCTGTCAAGACGGTTTTGCTGGTATGAGAAATATTCGAAGCTTGAAAGAATGTAAATTGCAGGGTATATTGCAATGATTTGAAGTCAGTACGAAATGTATAGTGTGACCTACATACAATATAGTCATTGTGTATTGATTGTAACAACATAAATTAAGACATTCATGCAGCATCCAGTATGTTAATGTACAGTATGTGCACTGATTATGTGAGAGTGTGTTTGTGTTTCAGAGGGAGATAATACAAAGCAGGCTTATGCGTGTGTTTTTTGTGCGCGGTACAGTCTGTGAGTGTTTATGAAATACCGCCAGGCTCAACTTCTGTTTGTTGATTTGATTTTGATTCAATTCCATGAGTTTGGACAGAGACATTTCACAGAACATAATTCTGTTTTGCAAAGACACCAAAACTCAGCGAGGCATACTTTCAGGGCCTTGGAAGTTCCACGACGTCAAAGCGCTGATCCAAACATTTCCATCTCAACAATGGTTGTAGTAATTTAAATGATTTGACAGGTACATCCTCTCTCTTGACAGAGGCAGGCTATTACAAAGAGCCTGTGATTCACACATGGGCTGAGTTAAGACAGCTTTACCAGGTACAGAAGCGCACTATGCTTTTCTTTCAGGTTTGTTCCCCTGAATCTGCAATTGAAGCCACAATGTAAATTCGGTGCATGTGAGTGGACACAGAAGACCGTACAACAGATGCTCAAACAAATACGCCGCTTCCTGGTTCAGCCAGCTGCTTAATGAAAACACAATGTTGGCCTAAGGATTCAGATACCATATTGCAGTTGACAGGTAAAAATCTGGCATCTCAAATATGTAAACTGGTGGAAACATAATGTAGTTCCTGCTGACACCACCAGAATGCACTGTCTCTTTTGTGTTATCCCTGACTGCAAGATTGGGAACAGCATAGAGGTAGACTGGGAAACAGGAAGCCATTTTGTTCACATTGGCTGTCAATGGAACTTGGGACATTTCTAAGGGTAAATATCATAATATAAAATGTGGGCTTTTGCTCAACATGAAATATATTGAAAAGCAAAGTGTACAAACACATTGAAAGAAACTGCCTTTGCAAAATATTTTTAGCCACAATAGCAGCACGACTCTAGAGGTGGCAATGTTATCTCGTACAAATTCCCATCAGCATCACCTGTAATTTCATATTATGGCAACATTACATACTAAAACATTAACATTAGCATACTACCATGAAACCTGTAACAGGAAAAAAAGATGACATGGTGACAAACTTCAGACCAAGACAACTGAGGGACAGGCATGTCTAGGCTATGCCCTAAGTAGGGTTAAGGCTGTAGGAAAGCTACCAAGTACTCTGAAGAAGGATTCTTGAAGACAAGTGATGTAAGTGTGGGGAACCTTTTTGTGTCAGATGCAATTGAGAAGGACATATTGCCATAAAACTAGTCAGAGGGCCAGTATACTACCAGTGGTTCACCTTTTCAGGTAAGTTAAGCTCTTCAGTGGTCAAGAGGAATCCCAATCAAAGGTGAAGGTGAAAGTTCAAAGACAGGCAGGTTATTGACCGTCAGAAGGATAAAGTTGAGGTGGGTGGAGGCAAGGCTACAACTGTGGCTACAACTGTGTTAGATACTGGGAGTCAGGAGAGCAGCGTCTCCGAGTTATTCTTCTGGCAAAAAATGCGCAACATGCACTACCAAATGGGTCAAACTAACTACAGCCAACTTATTGACAAGTCCACACATAAGGTTGTTTACATTGAGCTAGGTGTGCAGGCCATGTGGTTAACTACATGTACTTCAGTATGGGTTTTTAGTAGATCAAGCCCAGAACAGTCGGGGTCAGAAAAAAATGTCGATAGAGTAGGATCCAGAATAGCAGGCTGTGGAATCTCTAGCAGAGCCTTGGTGGAGAGCTACACTCAGCCTGGAGAGAACCAGATATATGGCAGAGATGACTTCGGATGAAATAGCTGCTATAACTAAATTCATGTGCCATCAGCTTCAGTTGCTACAGTGTACACAAAAGGTCTAAAGAAACCCATCAGAAAACGCATAATTTCCCAGTAGTCTCCTTGTGGTTCCCAAGCTGGTTGATTCCAACCAGCCAAGTGGTGATGTGCTTAACCAGATGAGCATGTTGAGAAACAACCTGAGTTAGCTGTACTCTTGGCTCATTATGCGGATACGTTAGCTTACCCGACAGTCACTCAGCCTTACTGACCTACATCACCCAAAAAGTACAAAGAGGCTGTAGAGAGAGTGTCATCAAAGAGCATGAGCTGTGTGTCACGACTGTACTAGTGAGGCTGACAGTCGCTTAAGGCTAAATTTAGAGACTTTGTATGTCCTCAAGCACTCTTGCAGAGACTTGAGAAGAAAGGTTTGAAGGCCAAGGTAGAGAAATGTGATTTAATCTTGTCTAAAGTGTGTCCCCTTTGTCCTGATCTCAGTTGAGGGCACACATGCAGACCCAGATAGCCGCAGTGAACAACGTTTCTCAGGATTTTGCGTTTGATAGCATATGGAAAGACTGTGATCAACTGAAAAAGACAGTGCTTTGCTACTGAACAACACCGATTTGTCTGTTCCTTTATTACAGATACATATGACAGCAGCCTGTATTTAGGTGCTGTCCTCTACCAGCTGTAAGGAGGCAAGAAACATAGCATACAATATGCCAGCAGACTGAGAAGTACAGAAAAAAAGGACAATTTTAGCAGCCTGGAACTGGAATTCCTTGCTCTCAAGTGCACTGTCTATTCCAGGGGATAACTGGCATCATGGACAACAATCCCTTGTGTCACCTTAACTAGGGGCATTTGAACATCACGAGGTTGCCCAGATAGCTGCATTTGATTTTGATGTGTAGTATTGCCTTGGGCAAAGTAACACTGGGACTTAGACTGTATCTAAGCAGCTGTTCGCAGGGGAGCCCCAGCCAGATGGGAATCACCAGGAGTTTGATGGATGTATATCTGTAAGTCATCAGGAAAGGAATGGCAATAGGTACACAATTAGTGAGTGCAGGTATCAAGTAAGGTTATTACTCAAGGCTTTCAGACAGTTTTGGGGATCAGAAGAAAAAAGTCCATCTATAAGAAGGGAACAAAGTTTGGCCAAACCTGTCATTTCTCTGCTCAAAGAGTGGCCCAGAGATAGGAAGATGGAGTAATATACAATATCATTGTTATGTGCATGCAGGTCAATGTCAGAGTCTCCTACTTCAGGCATGTTTGAAGGAAAGTGTGTGATCACAGAAGATGTGGAGCAGTGGGTTAAACAGTGCCAGAGATGTGTTATCACCAAGATGCCCCATCTTAGGACACATGCTCCTATGAAAGAATTTCCTACATAGTTCCTTGATGTTCTTACAGTAGATTTAATTTTGTTCAAATCTGCCTCAGATGGTTTTAGAACATGTTGGATACAGAACTTCCAGAAGTTGAGGCATTCCCAATATATAACCAGTTGGCTGATGTTGCCAAAGTCCTGATTTCCTGGTTTATACCATTACCAGAGGAGGACGGATGGTTTAAGCGAAAGAAATTACATTCAAATTAGGGCAAAAACTTCTAGTTCTGCGTCGAATGCGTGGTCATTCAGAAGGTGTGCAAGCTACATGGGATAAAGAAAACTTGCACTACATCCCGTTGCCCTCAATGTGATGGAACAAACGTGAGAGATTCAGTAGGATGCTCCATAACATCTTATGTGTTCTATGCATACACGGTAACACCTCATACTTTTACAAGAAATTCACCATGTTACCTTATGTTTGGAGTAAAACCACACCTCTCTGTAGATTAGAGAGGTAGCAAGTGTTGGACAGAAACATGATTGATTGGTGGAACATCTAAATGAGGCTCATAATAGGGCAAGACAATATGCTGAAAAGAAATAGAGGTTTGAACATGACCAAAGACAAAGCACTCTGTCCTACTGCAACACTGTGTCCTAGAAGTCACATTTATATATAACTAGTATGGAACAACAAATAGATTTTGTGAACATAATGAATTTATTATGAATTTTAAGTCACAAAAATCTTGATCTTGACGTATTTGTTTTTAAATAAAATGCTTCTAAATTAACACCAATCTCTTCTTTTTCTCAAGTTACACCAGAACACCCAGATTTAGATCCAGAGTAAGTAGTGCTTGGAGAATTTGCATACCTAAGTGTAGACCAAAGGTAATGGTAAATGGTCTTCACATATATAGCGTATGTATTCAACCTCAACAGTTCCCACAGATCAGTTCACATTCACCCAATGGCGACCGAGCTGCCATGCAAGGAGCTCTACATCAGGAGGAATATGGGGTTCAGTGTCTTGCTCAAGGACACTTCGACATGACAGGGGAGCCAGGGATCCGGGTACAGCTTCACCTTGCTCGACCTCCTGTGCAGGGCTTCGAGCTCTACCCTGCTCTACCTCCAGTGCGACAGTGTTAACCACTGCGCCTCCAGGGAAGAAGGAGTGAGCGATGGACCGTGACCATGATTCAAAGCCAAATTTCTTGATGTGTTTTGGGTTTAAATGTGAAGTCCCGATGTACTTCATGCTCTGGTGGAAGCTTTATGACGAAACGAATTAGCAGATTTGTCAGCTTGTTGTTGTTGTAGATGAAATGAGCCCAAAGTGAAGACATGAGGTGACCTTTTTCAGCACTATTGATGTACTGTGTCAGCTGCTGCCCACCATGGGCGCTGTATTCTTCAAAAAGACTGTGAATGAAGTAAAAGTATGAGCTAAGTAACTTTAATTATAGTCAATGTCCCTGTGATTTCTGTTTCCGGTGTTTGTTATCATATCAACAAAATTCTGAGTCATCGCTCCACACAAATTTTCTTTATGAATATGCACAGAAGAGTCTACTGTTGTTTGGGATAATGTGGATATTTCATAGGGCAATTATCATTTTGTTCTCAAGTGGTGATACATTTGCATCGCCTGCGACAAAGATACTATTATCCTCTTGACGATGCTGTAAAGGAGTGGGTTGTGTGATGAGAGGTATTGTCCCTCTTTACCAGGCATTGTTTTGTAAAAATTGTGTTTGTCTTCTTCTAAATAGCCCAACAAGAATGTACTTCACATAAGTTGCAAATTCTCATGGTATTCATTAATGAGCAGACAACACAATATTGTACATGTAAATATAGAGTGAAGGTAATAACAAAGTGGGCTGTTAAAGCGTAAGAGGTAATTATTGATTCTGCAAGTTGAGAGATTATAAATACATCATCATCACCTTAGGCGCAAATTAATATTTTCAGTTTTATTCGAATGAGAAGTCATGCACAACTCACTTAAGATAGTCTGATGTCAATTGCCAATCCACTAACGTAATTGTGTGTGTGTGTGTGTGTGTGTGTGTGTGTGTACAGCAGACTGAGCTGATAATCGTTTAGCTTTTGAAAAGTTTCCATTACTACCATAACAGACTTTGGGATATAAAATGTTATGTTGCATAGTCATTACATTTTTGAACTGCTTTGACCTCTTGGAGATGTAAACTGATTTTTAAATGTACCAGCTTAAACAACCAATGAATATTTCAAATATTGTAGCATGTAGAGTCATGGAATGAGGCATATGGTTAAATTATGCATCCTTGAGTGGTGAGCTCATTAGCCCCCAGGAGGTCCCTCTAAATAGACCACAGGCCTCATAGGCCTCCATTTAGAGACTATAGAAAGAAAATAGCTTTAGAAGCCATGCTGATGGCTCACAACCTGACGAAAGCAACCTGATAATGGCACAATAGTCACATAATGAAATCAAATTATAGGCCCCCATCTCATATTGTACTGTCCATTTCTAACTGCAGGCTCAGCATCCATCTGTAAGTGATTCATAACAGCTCTTTATGAGTCATCCCCCCAAAGATTGTGTGGAATAAAGACTGCTGAGGAGAATAAAAGTGTTTGATCACGCATCCGTCCGTTGGCATGACAGTCTAATCCAATAACAGCTCCTTAAGGAGGTCATGCTGAAAACTTCAGGCTAGTCGCAGGCAACACAGAAAAATTATGGATGGTTATTTCACTTATTCACCATTACAGTTATGACCACTGTTATAGAGAGGCAGATGTGTCATTCCGTAACTGGTAAGGAAATTCATCTTGACACACAGCATGACCCGCCTTTGGGGGGGCTGCTGACATGAACAATCTGTATGATGTAATAAGCAGCAAGAATCCTCAAGTCCACCCCAATAAAAACTCATTCCCATTGTAGGCTATTGTACAACAACAATCCCACTGCTTCCTGTAACTACTGCCAGGAAAGACTACACGTTACTTGCACTCGGTGGAGATGTAGAGTCCCTCTGGGAGCCCCATTACTCGTAACAATGCCACAATCCCTGCGTCTCACTACTCAGAGGGCGGACGCCTGGTGTGATATACACCTTCACATTAGCCCCTGACAAGAAAGGGTTGTTTTTGATGAAGTGCAGTTCTTTCATGACAGCCTCCCCTCTCATGAAGAATATTTACACAGCCACAAGTGGAGGGCTGTAAATAAATTGCCTTGTGGTGAACCACAAAGTCACCAAGAGAAGGAAGAGATCAGGGGAGATGAAAATCTTTCTCATCTCCATCTTACAATAATTGCAGCCATGGATCAATTATATTCAATGTCCTGAATAAAAGAAATCAGTTTAGCATATTTATGGGTTGTTCAGCTTGTCTCTGTACTTTTGCGGAGTCCAGTTTACCAAAACAAAACAACCCCATACCGTGTTGCCAAATCGTTTCCCATTAAAGTTACTGCGGCCGCTCAGAAAGTTTCTGCAGCTTGACAGATGTCATATTCAACACGTTAAGAAATATAAAGGGAGATGCTGATGTGTCTTAGAGCTGCTGTGATCATCAGACATTTTTCGTGCACATCGCCATGAGCTGTGCCAGATACTCGCCGAATCCTTTTTGCTTTTGTGAGATGACAGTCTCAAAAGTCAGATTTTTGAATGTTGCTGCAAAGTTGCCAAGAGTACCATTCTCTACAAGAGAGAAGTTCAGACACTTTGGTACTATTTTTTCTTTTTTGCATTTTAGACAGATCATGTCTGCTCTTTACTGAACAGTATTTGATTAGCTGTAAATGTGTTCTTTTTGTGTGTGTGTGTGTGTGTGTGTGCGTATTAGTATTAGTGTTAGCTGTGATACAATGATGTACGGTGGACTAAACAATCTCAAATCAAGATCCATTCATTCACTTTTTTCAGAGCTTTCCAGAAGTCCTGAACATGGTCAGAATAATGGAGGATTTAAACATTTAACCAGTTTCATAACAACTGAGCAATCCTCATCTGCTAATTAAGACTGTATGATAAGGTAGAAAGCTTTAGAACAAGTGAGTAAGTTTACCTTTACTTGAGATCATTTTGTCAACTGCTGTTTCCAAGGCCAAGAATGAACATTTAAGCTCAGTTCATTTATGTTGATATACAGTATAATATGCAGTATAAGTATTATTTTCAACTTTTGGATAATACTCAGCCCAGTATCCCTGGGAATTACATCTATGCTGGATGATTCTGCATGTCACGACTTACGTCCAATGGTAATGAAGGCAGTACAGTGGTCAGAAAGTAAGGATGTGGAGATTTGGTTGGTGGATGGACGTGTAGCACAACCAACATTCATTCAGGAGATCGGAGTTCCATCTTGTCACAGATCTGCAAGTAACTTCACATTTTAATTCACACCTAACCATGTTTTGCAGAATTGTTTAATATTGACAGTCTTGTCTGGTGACAGGCTTTATATACTGTATGTTCTGGTATTATGGAGCCACATTAGTGTTTAAGCTTGCAAGCCAAATAGCCTAATGTTGCTGTATTCTTCACAGATGTTATGAGGACAGTTGATCAACCACATATCTGACATACAACAGTACTCAGCTGATGATTCAGATCTAGATGTCTTTTTCAGTGATGTGGCTCAACAGAATCTTGACATGTTGCTGCTGTTTTATCTCAGAGATGTATGCTTCATTTTATCTCGAACCTTTGGGTTACAAAAAAATAGGCACAAAAATAATTGCAGATTTATAATGACACTCCTAAAAAAAAAAAAACCTGATACTAAATTAATTTCTGTTTATGATCTAGCATCTAGTCCTGGAATTTTTCAATTTTGCTGGGACAAAGTACAATTAATATTGTATGACAGCAATTTGAATTCACCCACTGACATAGCATCCTATAAAATAAGCTTCATATTGCCAAACTGTGAGGATTAAATACCAGGTGCTTGAGGCATTCTGACTCTACTGCATTACATCTGATCACCACATTGAGAATGTCTGTGCCAGTTACACATTTTGAAAGCTCCTGGCTCAGTGTGATAAAATATGCAGTAGGTGCATGATACATTATACTGAATGGCCTAAGTCAGGTAACATGCTGTTAAAGGGTGAACAATCCTTTCCCCTTCCATGTTTGAACTATTGCCAACAACATTTTGTACGTCTGTGATTGGGCTTGTGATTACGGAATCAGATGTCAGACTTGTCAAATAAAGGAAATAAGGAAAAACCTTCTCACTGATTGTACAAGACGATTGTTTACTGTAGTTTTGATAATCAGAAGGTTGCAAAGATATGCTGGTACACAAAAATAAACATGCTCTAAAACACAAGAATCATCCCCGACTTTTGATTGCCACATCGACGCGGTATGTCAACGAGGCCACTCACTGTATGTTTGTGTGTGTGTGTGTGTGTGTGTTGAGCAGTAGCGGATTTGTTATCATCATCTTGCTTGCTAACTCTTAATTAATCAGACAGCGTATTTTCCTACAAGGCTTTTTGTGTATTTGCTAGTTTGCTGTAGGCCTTCTGTATCAGTACAATGATTTTAATAGACTATACTATCTTGCATATAAATCTTTTAAATAAAATGCAACCTGAATGGTGTTCAAATGAGGAGATGATAAATGCACACTGTTATAAACAACATCTCACTCTTCTGCTCCCCATATATCTGGTTATGAAAATGCGCGAACATAACACTCCACTCAACTAAAGGAACCTTTACTCTTGAAAGTTCAGATAAGAACAGCGAGATAAGTAGAAATTTGCTGCTGGCTGGAGGAGTTTACGATGTGATGAGAGACACACTGTGTCTGTTTTGGAATTTGCGCTGGCAACAAAACAGTTGTCCACATTTGCAACGACTTGACAGAAGTGTTTTGGCAGTTTCACCCTCAAGCTTAAAGCACATTTTCATGGCAGGTGGTATTTGGTGATATCAAGAAGAAAATATATATTTCTTAGAGGAGCGGCAAGGGTATTGAGTTTAAGTTCCTACAGCTTATAAATTGAGGAGAATAATTGCAGGCACCTGACATTAATGGTGATTTACTCTCTTTCTCTCTTTCAGTGTTGCAATGAGTTGTTCCCCCTGGATGTCAGGGCCGTAGTGGACAGGGGCATTTAGAGTGGTCATCCTGAAAGTACATTCTTAAATGCCTGAAAAGTGTCCGCGGTGTTGTGGTGGCTTACTTAGGAGACAGTGATGCTGTCACGTCTGAAGCAGATCTTCCAAACACAAAGTCTCACGGCCCTTAATTAAACACAAAGTTACTTCCGGGGGGAAAGTAATGTGCTGACAATCACACACTCTTTACTTCTTCAATCAGGGAGGTTCACTTGTGCTACTGTGAACATTGTAATTAAACTCTGCCTGGGCTCACTGTAGAGTAGATTAGGACAGCTGTTCATTTCTTTTCATTCGGAAGTTCCTCGAGATGCAGGAAGTTGCTGTGAAATATTCAGGTGTCAAGGAATATGGAGTAATATAGCATAAATAATCAATCACGAGATTGCAATATTTTAGACATTTTGGAAGGTAAATTGACATTGTCATTCGTTCTCTCTGTGGTAGCTTTAGTCCTGATTGATGATAATTCACCTTGAGATGGAAATAAAATGTATTTAGGATTTCTTTAAAATTTCACAGACAAAAAAAGCATGTATTGATGTTTATGGCGTCATTCAGCAAAGTGATTATGGTGTGCATGTAACGTTGTTGTGTGGGCAATCATATAATCAAATCTCAAATACAAAAATCTGATAAATAATAAAATAAATAAATTAAGTCTCTGTTGTTCACCTGTCTGGGGGTTAGAGTTGTCTCATGTCTTTTTCAGATCATCTTCTCTGCTCTCATGCAGAGCTTTTATCCTTTCTCTCAAGTCTGACAGCGTCAGAGCGGGACAAACAAAGCGATGAATACTGTGTACATAATAATGCAATATTTGAATCAGGCAAACACCGTACCTCTGCTCAATGTATAGCCTTACAAATGGGAAGCTTAATTGAAGAATAATACCATGATTATTCTATATATCTATTCATAAACCACCAGATAAACACATAACAATAATCTGGTGCTTTCTGTGTGGAGAATGGGCTGTGTTTGATGGGACCACATGGTGGGCTTGTCTTCATCTGGCCCAGCAGGGGTGCCACTGGCTGTCCTTCCCATTCTCTGAACACCTTGTCAGAGCACCACTTATCTGTTCACCCAGCATAGTGGCTGGCTTCTGTCTGGGTTCATCCTCTTCGTCCCCTCACGCTATTCCGCGGCATTCCTTTGTGAAGATGAGGGCAGGCTAATACCTGTGCTATTTTGCAATGCTCAGGAGCATCTTATCGCATGCAGGCAAAATCCCTTGCTTTGGACGGGAGCAACTAGGCCAGTCTTGTTGGGAAGGGGCTGAGGCTGTGGTAACCAGTGGCAGGGAGGCAGCCTTATCTCAGTGTGAGCAGCCATGGCACCCCTCCCTATCCGTCTAAACTCCGCACAAGCCTCTCAGATTAACAACACCCGTCTCCTCCATGCACCCCCCAACACACGCCCCTTATCCACCTCCCTCGCTCCCCAGCGCCCTTGAACAGACATCATTACAGTGATTATTGCTGTTTATCAGGCTGATGTATACAGAACAAAGCACTGACCTGTTTTGCTCAGGAGGAGCTTTGTTCTGTTTTTTTTTTTCTCGTCTTTGTCGGTTCATGGCTTTGTCATGGAGGCCCATCAAGTGTGTGTTAACAGGCCTTCTGGGGAGAATGCTTCTATTGGACACTGAGCAGGAAGTGGGATCATATACAACACCCTCGATTTAGTACAGCTTACTGTTTTACCTTTATCCCCACTGTGAGAGCCACTGGCTTCCTGAGGCTTCGTGCTCTGCGGTTTATCTTGTACTCCTCTGTGGATTGTCCAAGCATTACACATGCTTCTAAATATTCTGAGCTGTTTTTTTCTGTCTCCTTATTATGTTTTTATTGTTGCTTTGTTGGTCTGTTAAGAATTTTACAATGACCCTGTTTGTTCAAAGCACCTTATAAATACATTTGGATGGCCTTGAATTGACTTGATATGCTTACAGCTCCCAAAACACTGAACGCACAATGAAAAAATCCATTTTTCATTTTTGAGAAATCTGATTTGGGTTTTCATTACTCAATTATTCTCCACTGAAACTTAACCTAAGGGCGGCCTGTCATCAGAATGTGCACTCGGCCTACTCTCCTGGCAGCATGATACACTCTGTAACATTGGATTTCCCTCGTCCCAAGTACTAAAATATGCAATTATGTATTTATTGCTGAGGAAGAAAATGTAATGCCAAAGGTTAAGGATTTATATTTTATGTAGTGTGCCCACACACCTCCTTAGCAACAAACTTTGTTCACACAAAACCCTCTTTTTGTTTGCTCTTTCTGGCTGGCAAAACACATTTTGAACTAAGACCAGGGCTTGTGTTGATTTGAGAAGACAAACAGGCATCTTAATTAAATTCAAAGTGGTTTATGCGACGGCATTATTCAAATCATACCGTCTAAGAAATTAAGTTGGAATGCATTTGAAACGTGAAGTCAAATATACTGGAAGGGGAGGAAAATCGTTTAATTAAATCCCTATAGTTGTCATTAGCATGCAAGCTTCTGGAGCCCTGGTCACAGATTACATGTGATGTGCTAAAAAGCTGACGAGCACTTTTATTCAAAAGTTATTAACTTTTTAAGCACCCAATTACGTCTGCTGGATTGCAAGCACACAACTTATAATCTTCTAAGGCAACTTTGGCTTAGGATCATTGTCCCTGTGAAGTATGGCCAATTAAGCCGTGTTGAGGCTGACAGAGGAAACATAGACCGTGTAATATCAATACGATGCTATTTTCCCCCCTGAAAGTTAAAGCACAACTGTTCATCCAGGAAGATATACCTTCCCTCAGTTTAAAGACGATTAATATGCACAGCAAAGTGTAAAAAACGTTGTGGTGCAATCGCACAATTAGCAGAACTGATTAGTCAGCTTTCTTGTCTGCTTCTTGTGAGGCATAATTAATGAAAGCATATCAAACTCCAAAACTGTGGAGGTGATTTCCACAGACTATCAGAGCTTTATCATCATGACAGGATAGTTTCATCTCAAGAAAGGACAGAGTTTGTTTTTGACTTGGCAGAACTCTACGTGGGACCCTCACACGTGGGTCTTTTCATACCCCCTGTGAGCACTGACATACTATACAAAAGGAAGTCATTCTCAGAAACATCATTTTGCTTGGCAACTTTAAGACAACAGTCAATAAATATAAAATGTCAGGGTTGCAAAATCTTTTCTCACATAATGTCAGTGTAATACATGCAGGGTTATTTTGTTTGCGCGTGAAACTGTTCATGGAAACACTGTGCATGACGCGCTCACATGCCACAGCATTTTCCAGAGGTCAGTCTTGGTATTTGTCAACTCATTGGAATTCTGCGAGCCAGGTAGGAGAGGAAGCTCATGGCGTGAAATTGTCATTGCAGTGACTGCAGAGGACTTGAGGGACGCGGGTCAGTTGTCAACCAAATGACAGGGTAGTCCAATCCTTGACTGCCTCCCAGGGCGTACGTCTCAGTGGCACACACACTTCCCTGCCAGGACACAGTGTAGCACAGCCGTCCTAAGCTGTTGTGGCTTATGTTGCGATCTATCCAGCACCCTGTTGTGACATCTTTCTCAACTTTTTAACCCGGTCACAGTCTCTTCCCTACGTAAGTCCAAAGCCCTGACATTGATAACACTTTCAGATTGATAAAGACAGCACACTGCAACTGGCTGGATGCAGGGACACAGCAGGCAAGACAGCTTGAGCCTGAATACACTTCAGACAGGTCACAATGTATTATTCTTATCCAGTGAGATAAAGAAATTAACCACTGATCTAGAAAAAGCTTGTGCAGTAAGACAAAAACACAAAGTTGGCTTGTCAGAGTGAAAATTGAACTTGGCTATCCTTTATGCTGTCTTTTTCTGACTGAATTATTTAGCACATTTAAAGCAAGTGAAAACACTGGTTGGTCTGAATGAATATGTCAAATACTGCTTTCATTGTAGCTACAGAATAGTGGTCACAACTTTTGTGCAATCCTACTTTCTTTATCCCACAACTCACACTTTAGCGTTGATTTGAAATAGCACTGAGCGTGGTTGGTTAAAAGATCCTGGGCCAAAAAGGCACTTAAATCCCCCAATAAGCTACAGTAGCAACCAGGCCTGACAGCAAATCTGCGACTTAAAGCTGACATGAAAGTGACTAGCTCTCACCCAAGTCCCTGGTTTGACAAAACTATATTTGCTTTTAATCTTCTTATTGAGTCCAATGCTGGCCTTTTAAAGACCAATTGAAAAAATGTAAATCACATACAAATGAGGAGTAATTCTGATTTCCTCAGTCCGCTTGTCCCTCAGTGACCATATCCAATTTTCAGAGTTATATTATCAGGCTTGGTGAAGTGGTCAGTGCACTAAAAGTAGCTAATATCTGCCCGACCAGCTGCTCTGCCAGGGCACAGAGAAAGCTTGAATCATACTCTGGTCTGTTACCCCATTTAAATGGACAGACTGGAGCTAATTTTAAATAAAGTCTCATTACGGACATGCTTTTGAAACGAAGAGAAACATAAGCTGGGGCTACCATCTAGTAGCAATTATTCTGTGGCATAATGCGTCTTAGAAAATGGAGTGAAACAGACTGCAATGCATTAATCTTTCTTTTAACTTTCTTCGGACCATTTGAAGTCAAAGTTCATGGGTCATATAATCATTTTTCCCTTTTTATCTTGTACGTTGTGTGACTGTGAAACAATGATTTCAAAGTATGTGCATGTCCTCCGTCATAAAGCACTGTCAAGGGATAAACCAACCTCCTGCCAAGTACCCCCAAAATTAAATATTGAACGACTGAAATGGGAATAATTCAAATGTATATGATTTATATAATATATTCTGCTCAGTGAATGAGAGTGGAACACGGATGACTGATTAGGCTTTTATCTTCACCAGTTCCCACTGATTATCCTCAGTATGGTAGTAAAGAACGTCAGAGGATTGAAAGAGACCAAGGAGAGTGGTAACAATAGATGGAATGTATAGAATGAATGCCAGTGTATGCCGACCTTCCACCCAGCAGTTGTTTCTTTCAGGCATGTCACTCCTTCAGCTCACTGAAGCAGGATGTTTGGGTGGTATTGTTATCCTTCACTCTCACACAGTAATATCCTTACACCTCAAAGGCTTTTCGAATGTTCTGGGCGAGTGCAGAGAAGCTGTGCTGCCGAAAGTATTGACCACAGTAAACCATGAGATAAAGGACAGGCCATATGATCCAGCCTCGGGAAGTGTACAGTTACAGTATTAGTGTTATGTCTGGAGTTGAGACGGTTGTTAACCATCAGATCATTCTTTCAGAGTGCTGGAAGACTGATCTTTGGCAGGAGCAGGACTTTATATTCTTGTCAACAAATGTTCTCATGAACTTCTAAAAAATATGACTCAGTCTTAACATGACCATGTATTGTGAGCGTGAAAAGGAAAGTTGTTTCCAGCAGGAAAACCAAATGTCACAGATTATGTCCTTTTCTATACAGTGCACCTGCCAACACCTTTCTATGACCGGGCTTAATCTGTTCAATATCAAAGTAAATGCATTCGCGTCACTGCAGTGCAGTTTTCCATTCCACCATTAAGTGCTGCCAGTCATACCACGCTGTGTAATGAAAGCCTACACAATGGTTGTCTTTGATTATTTGTGATTTTGGAGCATAACTGTTTGTTCCTCCCTTTGGGGTTTTGAAACGCTTCCCACTGTGACGACAGCCAAGCTGGAGCTGTATGTATGGACGCAAAAAATAAACTGTGACCTCTGTCAAAAGGGAAGGTCAGAATCCCAAATGCTCTTTCCCAAAAGGCGTCCTGTCAGCTGCTATCACAAACAGTATTAACCCAGCTTGGTGGCACTCCTGCGGAAATCCCACCAGCAATTTTCACCATCTAAATGAACTGTCATTCTCTTGTCATAGTTAACTCTAACTGATTCTCAGCCACTAATCTCCTTAGCAGATATCCCAAAGGGACACAGAGAAATCTCGTGGAATGATTTCATGACAAATTCACATTTAGGTCATTTGACAGTCATTGTAGCTCATCTCTGAAGGGTTAAGGCTCGCGACAGTAATTTTATTCATCATTCTGCTCAGTGTTTAATGGATATGTTGACATAATCTGCATTTACCAAGGATTTTAAATGTACGGAGCAGTTTAGTGGTGGACAGTGACGGCCATATTCCTTCGGTATTCAACTGTCATTCAACTTTAATGCGCTGGTCTACTCTACTGTGTTGCTCGTTACTAACTTGCTTAACAGTTTAAAATGTCCAATTACATAGTTGGATGGCCATTATGACCACATAAGCAAGCAACATGACTGAGCCATTGAAATTGGTTATGCTGTGTGGAATAATCTGAAATCCAAATGATATAATGCAAATGATGATAAATATTAAGACAAAGAAGGAAATGCTGATGTGCTTGTAGCTCTGCCACATACGAGCTCTGCCTTCACTTTGCTGAAAACAGAATATATTAACTGTAACCATGTGAGATAAAACATTTCTCTGAGGAAGTAGGACATTCAGACTGCAGCTGGAAACAAAAACTTTTACTTCTTTTTTTTCTCCGTTTGGCTGTCACAATCATTCAAGTTCTTTGTCAAGCCTATTTTCATCGCCACATCTTGTCAGGGGTCTATTCATCACAGTCCACATCTGTGCCATGTGTGATTGATGCATGTGTTTGATGGCAGCCAACTGCAAAATACCTACATCAAAAGTGAGGGTGCTCTTCTCCGATCGCCTTTACTTTTCGTCCTGTCGATGTTTTGCTTGCACAAGCAGTCTCTCCCTTTCTCACATGCCTACATCAGTCATATCAGAGCAGCCTCTTGCTGGTGATGGCTCTGTAAATAATATCCTTCCATGCAGGTAAACAACGCTCCACACCCAGCACCAACCGTATTATTTCTTCTGTAAACTGATTTTCATTTTGCATTGCTGCCGATGAAGTTCCAGTTGGCCTCTGTCGTATGTTTTTGCAGGATGATCATCTGCATCCAGGGGGAAACTGAAATACAAGAAAACACAAGCTACACAAACATTTAAATTAGCCTTTTCCCATCCCTATTTTGCCAACAGTAACTTAGAAACATAATACACTTCACGTCACTTCCACTATTCTACTTTTGACCATTTGAAGAGGTTCATTCCAGTTCTTTGAAGCTCAACGTGCTTTATTGTGGCAAAGATGGAAAAAGGTCATCCTGTTCCAGTCCTCCTAACACCTGTAAAGCACAAATAAATATATCAAAAGGTCTCTGGATATCAAAACTCCCCTTTTCAACCCGCGCTTTGTCCAACACTCGTGTACCATCCAGTTATTTGAACACATTGCCAATTCCAGCCAACTTGCAATGGTGGACATTTCTGTTCCATTTCTGCTCTAATTAGCTCACTTACTTTATCTCGATTGCGACAATGTAGGTTTTGTTTGTGTCAGTTATGGTAAGAGGTGCCAGAGACCTGTCAATGTTGTTGCTGTTCCTTTTCATTGATAGAGGTTGACCACTTATTACCCTAATTAATTAAACCTTAATTACGGCATGCCACATTATTCCATGTCTAATGCTTTACATGTACCTCCCACCAACGACAGAGAGAGCTGGATTTATTTCTGCCACATTTGTGCGTCACTGCAGCTTGTTTTCAGCTGGTGTGACTCCTCTCACCTATCCTTCTATCAAATGACATTGGAGCGCAGCCATTTTTTCCTATGTCCTATCAGTAAGTGATACAAGTGTTCCTCAATTAAGGATCTCATTAAAAACATTTGATAAGTCTCCCCCTCCCCGGGTGATAAAGGAACTCACTAAATCCCAAGCTAGGATAAAGTCCCCAACATTCGCTGTCACAGCACCAGAGTCTGACAGATCTAAGGGCTGTTTGTATGTCTGGGGAGAGGCAAAATGAGGCAGCACAGACATGACATGCTGTGTGGTGTGGTAGTGATTAGTCTGTACAGTGCAGGATTTAATAGTGTGGATACAGACTTTGTGTGTGGCATCCTTGACCTTCTCCAACAGAGGCACTTGACTAAAACAAATGATGAGCATCTGCTTTGGAGTCAGTGTAGGTAGCACAGAGACACAAACTCTTCAGGCATCCATATTTTACCCCAGGGTACTCACCAGACCCCTCAGCACCTGCCCTGATCCAATAGATAGATAGACAAACTCACTACAAGAATTCTGACCTTGGATGGACGATTCCCTTGTTACTGTGAGAATATTTGAAGGTACACAAAGTAGGGCAAGGCCAAACCCTAACCATATTTATCTACACTGTTTATCAAACCTCCTGTTTTCACTAAATGAATAAACAAACCTTCAATTTAGAAAGCAACACATGAATGCAGTAGGTTGACCTCCATAATATTTCCTTTCTTATTCCTCATAATCCCAGGTGTGCACGTAATTTCTGTATTTACACATGCATTAGGCAATATTGCAGTATGTATTTTCACAGCAAGAAGCTAAAACATTGTTTTGCCATAATAAAGACTGAAGGCCAGACTATTGCACATTTGGGGATCTGTGAATTCATCCTGAAAATATACTCAGAAGTACTCTCTTAATTTATTTACCAGGGAGACCGGCTGATTATTCAACCGTCACAGACCATACACAGTGAGAATAGCTGTAAATATTTCTGGGTGTTAGAAATGTGAGATGAGATTTCTTTCCTATTGGCCTATAGGCGTATTATCACTTCCAGACAAAACGGATGGATCACTTTTTACACACTGTTCAGACAGTTCTCTTTACCGACATTCAGCTCATTCCACATCCAAAATGCACTAATGCCACAAAAACACTTCGTAGACATCTCAGGATCAACATTTGTTTGTAATACCGCTCCTGGCGAAACTTTGCTTTGCAACAAGCCTAGTTTATTCGCTTCAAACCAGTTGCGACTAATTTGCATTTCTTTTTTGAGACATTTCGTAAGTTTGCTTAAAATTTGCTTGACAATTGAATGGAAACACGATTTATGAGGAAAATAAATACTCTATGGGCCATTAATGGAGTCTCTGGAATGAGATTTTTCTCAGTAAACATGGACCCAGCCAGAAACAAAGATTTGCCTTTTTACAGTATATACATGGCATGAAATTGAAAAGCATAATCACCTGGGTGCTCTGCACTCTTTATGTTCCCTTTATTATTTTTCTCTTTATTTTCATTTTTCAAATGTAGATGTAGAAGAATTTAGCAAAATTGCTTATTTATAGTAATTCTGTGTTATGTTGTTTTGGACATAAATTATATTTTTTACAATAGTATGTAAACATGAAAGTTTCATGTCATGCAATCAGTGAAATGAAATAATTTTACCTCCTTTCTAGAAGTGGCAGTGTATCTGATGGCTTGTTTCAATGTAACATCTCTGAAATTCAAATTATTTTTGAAACAATGATAACTACATAGTCTTTCATCGTACTCCAGTGGTATAACTTTCCACTTGATATAATAAAACATGTGGTTTATTTCATGAGAGATTTAAATTGCAACGGAAACATAAGAAAAAAGTATTTCAGACCTGCAGCGCAGCCATAAGACGTGGAAGTGAATTCCAGAGAGGATTCGGTTGCCCAAAGCTTTTCTCCTTAAAACATCAACCACATTTAGTTTTAACAAGATGAAAAGTCTAAAACTAATAGAGGCCTCAATGTTCATTACATCCGATTACATCCCACACCATACTTGGACATCATATCACCAAATTTGGAGGGATTCTTCCTCTGCGTGCATGAAAGTGCTGTGCCCAGACCTAATGAACAATCACAGATCTTGGTGTGAAATGCAACGAGATAACCTTGATGTGGAAAGGGTTAATTAAAAAGCATGACTGCATTTGAATAATTTAGAGGCAGTCTGCAGTAGATTATGATATTTCTTATATAACTTGAATGAGAAACCTCCAGAACTTTCCGGATATACCTGATGAAATAAATGATCGTGTAAATGAATAAATATTCCAGCAGTAAGTGAGACAGTGTGCGGGGAGTTCTCTAATTCTTATTCAAGTTGTCCTATCCTTTGATGCACCTGTCTCATATTCAGACAGTAGAAAAGGTCAAGAGATCACTTAAAATGTCAAGCTCAATTTATAGTTGTTGTTATGGCGTAACTATGGAACCCATGCACATAACAGTGAAGCTTTGCCACTGTAGCTGACGTCTGCCTGGAGGAGCCGTACGGAGACCGCTGGAACTGCGATTGGCTGCTTGTGTTTAGTTTTACAAGAGTCTGATGCCGATCATGACGACAACGTTTAGGAAGTTGAAGAAAGACATGGTAGTCTTCTCCTTTTCAGTAACACACATCTAGCAAAGCCATCTCCACTGCAAACCCTCCGCTCACTTTGATCGCTGCTTTGTATCACAGTGAATAAAAGCTTGTCAGCACAGTGATTGCGTGGGAGTAGTCTCCTATTCAGTAATGGTAGAAGGCAAAATAGAAGTTACCTGGATATAACTCTAGTTCAGCTGTCATTCCATATCTCAAAATAAAATGAAACAGTTGGGGAACATAATTAAAGCACGATACAGCCTGATCATGTAAGTTAAGTAGTTCTTAGATTTATATGGCTCTAGAAAAGGCTTTCTAAATTGTCACTGTAATGTCATAGGAAACATTTCCTTACAGAAAATGGTCACCTTGTGTTGATAGATGGTGTTTGCTTGTTTCTGTCATTGAAAGAAAGAAAGAAAGAAATTAGCAATTGTCTTTTACATCTACATACCACTTCTTGTGCCATATACTGCAGTATTTCCAAACAAGAAATATCTTAATTTTATATCATTAATATAAAATAAAGCCTGAATAGATTAATTCTAAACAGAAAATCACATTACAATGGCCTCCTAGCTCCCACTACATCCACTATGATGCATTTGCTTTGCACTGCAAATATGAATTTATGCAACATCACAAATCACCTGCTTCATAATTCACCTTTGGTAATGCATTTTGTGGCTTAGTTCAAACCTATATTCAAAATAACTCATGGACAGAGACTTTAAGCAATAGATAATGAGGATTAGACACATGTAATTATAATTGTAATGTTACAGTCAGTGAGCATATTCATGAATATCAAAATGCCTCAACAAAACAGTTATTCTGTCAAGGCACTGGTACAGAGCAGCTATTGTGTAATTCTTCTGACCTGTTTTAAGCTGCAGGAAAAGAAGTTCACTGGCCCAACACAAACAAAAGCTAATAAGTAACAGATGTTCTTTATAGTATGAAAACACACACACAAAAAAACTACAGTTGAGAGAGATTGAGAACAATTTAAAGAGGTTCTACTGGTTTCTCAAATCCTGTGATGGCTGTTTTATACTGTAACATATGTTCAGCTGATTGAGGGGGGTCATTCACAGCCTCAAGGCTAAGCAATCGGTTAAGGCCATTTAGACAAGTAGGTCAAATGCATGTTAACTAAAGTCATGCAGTGAACTGCTTAGTGCAAAAAGTCAGCTAGACTTTATTGGTTTAATTAGTCGTTTGCAATGCTATTGACCCAATCTCTAATGTAGCTCTGTTTCTATTTAACATCAAACAATGTGAAAAAAAAGCAACAGGACTGCAGAGACAGCCAGGTCAATGGATTGCACAAAGAGTGAATAAGTGGGAGTGTAATTAGCACTTTGTTGGCAATTATGCCAGTAGTGCGGACATCAATCTACTATTTTAATCTAATTACACTTGAAGTTACATGTCATTTTCCTTCCTTTTAGGTGTTATTAACTTGTGAAGCCTTCCTGATATGTAATAACACATGTTTATAGATCTTTCCCTCCTATAGAATAGTGACCTTGAGGGCAGAACAGTTGTTGCGTTTGAAATCCGCTAACAGATGGCAAAAAGGAGGAGCAATTGTCACAGAAAATGAAGTTATCCAATGTGAAGTTATCCTTAAGTCAAACCAGTATTCAGATTCTCAGCTCACCCAAGATCCTCTCATTTCTGCATACCTCAACTCAACTGTATAGCGTTTCCTTCCACTGCAGCCCATGCATTTAAATAGGATATTTAACTGAACTGCAGCAGCATTTTGGTATATATGGTGGTCACTTGTACAGTCCTGGAAAGTCAACCTCACATTTTTACCCCCAGGATAGCACATTTTAATTTATTTATGCCTGATTCCAAGTGCATATCATGTGTCAGTAAAATACTGTATATACCTTATGGGATGGAGAAAATATGTTGAAAGTTGCATTCAGAGAGAAACTCTGCTGTGTTAGCAGTTTCTGGTGCATGAATGCATAGACTAAATACTGTAAATGGGCATTGTGCTTAATTCTGTGCCATATGCTTATTTGTTGTGCTCGGTTTCTAATAGTTACAATGATTGCTATGGTAAAAAAAGTTCTTGGTTAAGCGCTAAGCTATAAAATGAATGCAGAACACCCTACTTTGATCATTAGTAACAAATTACCTCACATTTGTTGTTGTGTGTTGTATAACTGCCTCAGGGTTTAAGGTCATGCTTTTCAGTCATCTGGTAGAAAAAGCCTGGGTACAGTTTGACAGCTGTAGAAAAAAAAAAAAAAAAAAATACCTCACAGCCACTGTGGAGCCATGACTGAGCCGAGGAAATTACTTTTTACTAATACTCAGTTTGGACAAAGGCAGACAGAACACAGTATGATTTGGGTATACATCTGGGATCTCAGGTTGGGTGGCTTTGGCATTGTGAATACATACTTTTGACATTTACCACAAACTTAATAAATAGACTTTAATAACTTACCTTTGAACTATTAAGATAATAGTTTTTCAGTTAAAAAACAGTAATGAGTACACTGAAAATAGAAAAACAATATTTTATGTCTCCCTGCCCCAGAGGCAGAGCTTGATGCAGTTAAATGATTTAATATAAAAACCAAGAGCACAAAGTCTTATTGAATAGTGAGGCAGGGAAGAGTCAAAACAGGAAAGCAGTCCAACACATGCATACAAATCCAAAGGAACAGACAGAAAATCCAAAGTCCTTAAAGCAAGGTCCAAAGGTAACAGGTAACAGGTCAACGGAACAACAGATCAACAGAATACAGACACAAAAGCTAGAAAAGCTAGCAAAGACACGATGGACATGGTAATATAACTTAACGAACTGGCAACTAGCAAAGGAAGAAGGCCAGTGGTTGATGTGGGAAGTTAGAACAGGTGAGTAGTTGGGTGGGGCAGTCAGGTGATGGGAAAAGGAGGGAAAGTCTGAGGGCATCTGGTGGACTAGTGGAGAATAGCACTGATGGGCCTGGGAAAACAGAAATATGGCTGGAGAGAAGGGACAGGGAGACAGACTGTGACAAAGTTCAAATTGGCCTTGATTCTTATTGCCTTACCATTAGTATGAAATAGAAATGTGTATTTATGAAGATTACTTCCGGGAAGATTACCCGCTGCAGGGGATTACTACTACCAGTTGCTGTGCAAAGCTCTCTCATCATGAGCTCAGTTTCTACCATGAGATACAGCATCAGTTCATAAAATATCCAATGAGAAGTCACTGAGCCTTGCAGCTGGAGGCTTAACCAATCAAGTTATAGGGAGTTTTTTAGATGACAGCTATAAGCAATGCTGTATTTCAAATCTGAAATGAATGCTAATGCCCCTCTCATGTCATATCGGAGTTATTGTATATTACAAGTTACAACACAAAGGAAGATCTTACCCTGGCCTGTGTTCCTCGAGCCAATTCTGTCATTCTGTCTTTCAGACTTACTGTTGCGCAGCCCAACACCTCCCCATTGCACCCAATGTTCCTGATGTCCGGCGAGATTCAGCTGAAATTTTCCATCAACCACCTGCTGGCTTTACTCCATCACCACCAGCGTCTAGACTCTGGGTTATCCTGTTCCATCTCTATCATATCATTCATATGGGCCTATGCTTAATGAAGATGCTTCACATCGATGGAGTCTTTCTGTGTTGATAACCTCAATAAATATTGTTATAGTGTATAACTACTGATCTCTCCTTTTTGAAATACCTATTATACCTTGATATAGCACAAAGAAGGAACAGCAATGTATAAGGTGGCTATGCAAATCTTATACCAGCAGTGTCACCAGACTGCTGGCAGGCATAACAAAAAGCCTACAGATCCTGGAAAAGGTGCAAGGCACCACTCATTGTGCACAAAAGAGAGCAGCAATCTTGTGCTGCCCAATATGTGGGAGAATAAAAGAATCCTGAGGAGGCGTGGGTCTATGTGCCCTCACACTGGCCTGCTTCATACTTAATCAGCCACCTGCTGAGACAAACTCAGCTAAAAAAGACGCTATCACACTGGGCTGTGAGAGTTGGCATGACTGTCTCAAGTCTATCGTACACATTTAATAAAAAACTCCAGTGCACCAGCTGGATACATTAAGTTAGCCCTTTCTGCACACAGAAACAGATCGTTGATCATAGACTCGAGCTCAGCTTGCAAGAGAGACGGGCGCAAGTGCATAGGACTTGCCCCAGCGCACAAGTAAACTACTCACCAAAAGAAGACTATCAGCCAACAGGCAATATCAGGGAGGATAGGTTGGAGGCACTATTAACCAGAAACTGCCAGGACAAAGGAAATTCTTTTCAAGAAGCAATGACAAAAGCCAGGCCAAGGCTCACCAGAAACAACGATGCCATTTTCCACTCAAGACTCAATCCTGGAGCCTGTGTTCCTTGAGCCAATCTCGAGCCAAGCCATTCAGTTCTACATGGACAGCCCTTCTTCTTCTCTTCCTTCAGCCTCTGCAGGATCTTGATGGTGCAGGCCACTGTAGGGATTACTGGGGGCTGGCACAAACAGGGATTAAAGAACACCATCTCATGGATTTGGACCAAAATCATCCACCATAGAAGGGTCTAGCAATCATACACAACAGCAGCAAGGAAATCCTGGATAAACAGAGCTAGCAGAGCATCACGGACGACGGGGTGGATGAAACGGGGAAGTCGGGCGGCTTCAGAGTCACCCCAAGGCCATGTCATGTGCTTAGGATCTCTCTAACACGCTAACAGATTTCAGTAAAGAGTTTGACCACGGGTTAAGGAAAAATTATTCATAGTAGTGCAAATGCAGATCACGGCGCACTGCCAGAAATTCTGTGAGGATGTCTTAACAGTGCGAGACAAAGTAATTTTTTCTTTTTGAAATTAATGTTTGGCTATTTTCTCTAACCTACTACACTTTTCTAAGTAGGCACATATATTCCATTATATTTTCTATGATCAAACACATTTTTGGAGTATTGTCCAGCCTTGGCAGTGATATAGCTCACTGAGTTCTTGCTAGTTTAGCTTATGTTACTAGATTTGTTTCCTTTCTCATGTGAAGACATCTATCAGTCAACATTGTTTTACCTATGTGTTACAGGTCGTTTTGTTCAGGCTCCAACATTGGGCTCAAAGGAGCAGTCAGTGCTCACAGTCATTTAATTACGCCCATGTGATGTACTGGCTGAGAGCTACACCTCGCCTGGCTTCCCTAATCTGATGGCAAATAAGGGTGACATCCATCTCACCATGTCAGAAATAGTAATGGCCACACTTTCTCTTCTCTCTTTGGTCTACATTGATGCAAGACAGCCATTCAGCCTCCACTCCCCTCTCATCCTTCCTTTACTCTTACCATTCATCACAGGAAGTCTCAACAGATGAGATCATTTAACAGTGGGCGTGAATGGTGATGTGCACTCTCTCCTTCTGTTAAAGAAGAGCCTCTGCGATTTGGAGTTCAGAGCCTGGCTTCAAAGGAATTTGTCACTGGGACGGACATTTTAATTGGACCATTAACTTTTGGAAAGACTCTTCAAGATATCTTGATGAGTCTGTTTTTCTCCCCTATCCAAAACTCAAACTCAGTCCTTTACACACACCTGACAACATCTTCATACGCACCATTTCCACCTATTACTGTCTGAGACTTTTTCTCTCAAGTGCCATACACACTGCCCCCATTTCAGCCCTTGTGACTCAATAAAAGAGATAGGAAAAGATTGGTGAAGATTATTGTGAAAAGTGGACTACCCTTCTTACAACACCTGCTCTGATCCCACTGTATCCTCTCGTACCCTTTAGAAAGTCTGTGTGAAACATGCACAGTGTTGCTAAAAACATATCCACAAGTATGCAGACATATAAGGCAGTTTGCACCTCTGAACAATAAAACATGTTAATTAAAATACTCTTTGTGGAATCTCAAAATTGTTGTAATGAGTACAGAGTTGCTAAAAAATGTGAAAAATGACAGCATGATTCCTGTTCATATCCAATATTCAAAATATACCATGATATGAATTTAATGCCATAACACCCAACTTTATTGTGGTGCCTGCAACATTTTCATAGATAAAGCGTTAATTCAATAAACAGCAAAAACTGTTAAGCTCTTTGCACGTTGTATGATCAACATGATTCTGATCACGCTGAAGTGCGTAATGTCTCTCTGCATTTGCTCACAAATGTGTTGATTGCAAATCAGTCCAAGCAAATACAAGAACAAAAACGTATGCTCTTGGACTTTAAAACGCTGTCACACAGCAAGCAATGAAAATAAGGAACGGAAGTAGTAGAGAGAGTGCCAATTCTCAAAACCAAAATCGAAAATAACTCTCTCCAGACAGATGAGGTGAGAATGAAAATAGAAGCATACAATAGAGGAAAGACTTTCGTTTCTTTCTTTTGCCTGTGATCAGTAATCACTGAGGCAGACAGGAGAGAGTAATCTCAGAGAGGGTTCAACAATTCTGCCCGTCCTGAGATTACATTATTTTCCCAAATTGCAAGTGAAGCCTTTCAATCCACCAGCCAATGAATCAACAGTGTAGGCAGCAGGGAGAGAGCAGCATGCAGTGCCATCTAAGACAAGGTGTGTGTGAGGCATCCCATTAAGGAAAGAAAACAAGAGGGAATTCTCTGTGAGGAACGTAATGGCAAAGCAGTGCAATGGCAGAAGCAAATCATTTCAGGGAACTCTATTGAAAAGTTTCTGTGGAGTAATTCTCATCCCTGGGAGATAAATACATGATGTGAAGGTGGGCATAAACACATAATGATTATTTTGAGTACGGGGAACATTATGTGGAAACATGGAAACATTTAGTTGAAGTGGCATTAACGTTTCCATTTCGTTCATAGTACATATGTAAATAAATTCAGAACTAAGATTTGGCATTTATGTACCAAAAGTCTCCTCAAAGCATTTCTTCACTGTGGACTTGACTTTCATAAGTTTTAAACTGTACTTGGTAAGGTTTAGCTCAACATCCATCAGGCTCAGCCATCCTCTGTCACCTTTTACTATATTAAAGCCTCAGTTGTTTTGTAAATGCAATGCTTACCTGTTAGCATGCTAATGTATATGCATACCATGCTGATGTGTTTACATAATCTTTGCAAGATATGTAGCGTTCCAGTCTAACCAATTTTAGTCTTTGCATGGACGGTGAAGGGTGAAGGCACACCTATGACGCACACTTCATTAGAAACTCAGTAGCTAAAGTCTTATGTACAGTTAGTTCATTGGAAATGCTGAAGAAGAATGTGTTATTAAAGGAAAAGTCTGGTACTATTCCATATTTTTGTTCATGTCAAATACCATAAAAAAAAACCAAACCAACAATGAATTTATCCCACTAACAAGTATTGTCTTTGTATCCAGTGGCTTATTCCTCTGTGTAATAGAGCTTCACTACTGTCCAGAACTATTAAAAACACATGGATGAACCAGACAATTGCACTGGGTGACATGTTCCTTCATTAGTATTCCCTCCATCGAACACGAGCAATGTAGTTTACTTTGAGTCGGTCCAACATACATTGTCTTGCTGCCATAAACACTCACTAGAGCATCAAATTTGCTTTGGTTTTTTGTTAAAAACAACAGTGCCCAGCTGTTTTAGAAAATTGCCCAGCCTTTATGAGAAATGAAAGCATGTGTCCTCTTTTACGTCTTCAGAGGGAATGAATGGGCTTGGGGCTGAGTGGCACAGACTGTTAGGAGAAGATGCAAAGTATTGAGAGAGGCATTGTCGGTTTTGGTCCTTTCATGGGATTTGCTGACAATAACAAAAATAAAGAATATCGTCAGCCTTATTATTTAAGCCAGAACCGGATGTCACCACGTAGCAATATGACAGAAGTGCATTTGTAAGTAAGCCATTAGTAATTTAGTGTGTTAGTGATGCTAATTCTCAGCTCTTGAGTATTATCTGGCTAAATAATATCTGTTTTTAATATCATGTGTTTTAGAAGAAAGAACCATGACAAAGCAGTACAGTTTGAAGCTCCCTGTTACATGAGAACAAAAATAATGGTAATTTGAAGCCCATCATAGTCTGTACTACTGATTAGAACTGTTACAGGTTCACATTTTCTCACATTTCAGGACAACGCTTGTGTCTTTGATTAGGTTTCATGACATGCTGTATGCAGAAGTGAGCATGAGCACCAAACTGATATACAGAGATAATGCGACAACAATCCGCCTTTTAGATAATGACAAGGATGACTGATCTGGTTTGTATTTTTGATCAGATGGTGGCTAATTGATGCAACAGCAGTTCATAAATCCATACACAATACAATACAATACGTACTTAAAATGATACAGAAACCATATCTGTGTTCTTTGAAAATTAGAAAGATAACTTCTAGTTCAAGGAATCCATTTCAGTTTAGTTCCTTTGGGGATGACAGGCTTAAACCAGCATGTTTGGTTGGCAAATCAATGAGTCTGAACCACCAAGGAAAATAATCTACAGCACTATTGATTCTGAAAATCTGTGGCACCTCTCACAATCTCTAGAGAGACCCTTAAGCACATCTTACTGTGAGACCTGTTAAAGACATCCGAAGCTACTGATTACATCACAGCTAATCCAACATTTTCTGGTGGAACTGGAAGCCTTTTAATACTCACATCCATGTGTTAATTAACTCAAGTCAGGTTTCATAACAGTACATTGTAAAACAATTAATAATCAAAGACATTGGACTAACATGAATCATGTTGTACAGCCATATTGGTTAAAAGATGTATTTGCATAATTAACTTAGTTTATGTTCTTGCACATCAATTCTGTTTTATATGGAAGCACTTTGTCTTTCAAATACACACAGTGGGGATGTGCTCCATGTGCCGCAGTACAGTACAATCCATCTGTCTTACAATACCACAGAAAGTAAAATGCTAAATAAACACTGGGTGCACTGCATGTTGGACCGTAGGCTATTTTATAAATAAAGTGCAATTTTAATATGTTTGCCATTCTCTCTGTTCATTACTGGTGTTTCTTAGGAATATGAAAATGACTAGTCTAATTCAGTAAAACATGACCCGAGGCAAAATTGGAAAATAAGCAAACACATTACCTAAACTTGATAATACCAATTAACATTTTGCAAAGATTGCAGTGTCTGGGTAATGGCACATTTGAGATTTTCATGACATACAGTAAGAATAGTTTCAAGACTTTGAATTGTGTCACTTAAATGGACTCCTTTTCCCTGTAAATCTCCTGATTCCATCATGAATCATATAGAGCCTGTTTCTTAGGGATCTACTCCATCACGTAAATGTCTTTGCTTCTTGACAATAACGATGGCAAAGAATCCATGAAAAATGTACTTAAACCTCTATTAGTTTTGAAATCAAACTTATATTGAAGTGACTCCTGCTAAGCATTGAGTTAGACAAATTGTTACTATTAATCACTCCCTCTGTTATGAATAGCTGCAATAAGTTTAAGCTGTTAGAAACAAAGTTAGTGAAAGCAGAAGATGTCATTTGTAAAATTATAGACCAATAGTTTGCCATGATTTATGGTATTGATGGAAATATTTGGAACATTCTTCATTGATGAAGCAGACCTAATATAGTACTATAAAGTAAATAGTTAGCTTAATAGTACGGGTATTTGTTAGACTATAAATCCAGCTCTGTAACGTAGCCTAGCTCAACAATATGTCATGTTTTTGTATACTTTAATAAAGTGTTACCCATTATGATTGTGTTGTGTTACTACTATGAGGCATTACTCTGTATTAATTGTAAAAACAATGAAAATAATAATAATAATGTTGTAAATTGTGTTCATATAACCTGTTGCTCACCCAGACGTTTGATATTCTGTAATATTCAAACTATTTCTGATAAATTCAACAACTGTGGAGGGTCCAAATGTAAATACACAAAATAATAACCTTGAAGAAAATAGTTCAAAATGTCATTATAAAGACTTGTAAAGACATAAATATGATCTGACTTGAACTCCTCTGCCTGGCCATGTCTACAACAGGTATAGACATCTGACCAAATGGGCATTACAATGACCTTCTTTGTAATTGGAGTTGAACATCAAGTAAATGGTCTGAAAAGTTGGTGGTGATCCTGTCTTAATGCGCAACTGACCACAATAAGTCACACTGATTGCATTTTAATGCTGTGTGGAAAAAACAACAACGTTAATGGTCCAGCGTTGGCACATGGTACCGAACGTTGACAGAGACTTATCTCACCCACTGTGGAGACGAGTCAATCAGTGTGAGGGCTGGTGCCAAGTACTTGTTGTCGCTTTTTGTCTCTGCTGGACGGGTCACACTCATCATGCTTTCCACTAATACATCCTGTCCCTCACATCCCCTAACACCTCACACCTTGACCATGTCGACCGATCAACACCTGTGACTCATCTACTGCATATGTTGCACGAACAGCGGCGGCCTCATAAGAATATAATTGCTGCCCTGGACTTTGTATTTAAAATGTGAGTTAGAATAATGAGATATGATCTCTGCTGCCCCATTGCACAAAATAACCATAATAGATCTACCGGGGATTGATAGGGTTGTTGATCAATACCAATGACTGACTCATTACGCTGGTAGATTCTCAGACTGCTGGCTTTCAAAACTAATTTTCCAGCTCATATTCTGTAATAGAGTAAACACACCTATCAGAGGCTCATGTAAGATGTGATATATTCTGTCATGTAGCATTTCATTATAATTGCTGATACAAGTAAATAAGGGGCAGGGATAACTTAATACCCTTTTTAAAGCTAACTGCTCCTACAGACAACTTAGGGTTTTACTTTGTGGAGCTATGCCCCATGCTGTTGTCCAGCAAGTTTTGAATTTGTTCTCACCAACTTTTCCAACCCCTGAGGTCAAAGTCCAGTACGTGCTTCTCAGCTTGCAGAGGTGAATTTTCCAGAGGTGACATAAGGTCACAGAAAACCAAGGGTTGTAATGGTGGTTAGAAGCTAGCTTTCACTTTTGAGCAGAAAATTACGAAGCTTTCTTTTCTGCAGCTCCGCATGGGCAGGACTTCACAAGTCATCAGTTGCAAAGGGGTAAGGGTGGGCACATCCAGACCAGGATTGAGAGCTGACAGATGGGTAATTGCACTAAAGCTCTGCCACTGAGGCTCGCCATCTATTAACGTCAGCCCTACCAACTGAGCCCTGGGTCAGGGGTCCGGACAGTGTTACTATAGAACATTTGATTTCACAGCACATTTAATGGTTGGATCCACCACTTGAACTACGCAGCAGCTCCTTTTAGATTTGCAATTTAAAAGTGCACAAAATTATAGCAAGCATATTGTAATTATGGCGAGAAAGAGAAGGACAGAGTACTCGAGAGGCAGACCTTTCTTGCTAGACCCCAAAGTGGAACTGCTCTCAGCAATTTTAAACGTCAATAACTCTGCCTGTCCGGTTTTGTGATAGAACCATGCTGATTGCACTAGATGAAAATTGAAGTGATTTTCTATACAGGATTCATTATGTGTGATGACGGCATGTCCTGAAAAGTGAATCTGAAGTTGTGTCAGGCTTCACTCAATAGATGTCACCCGACATGTTCTTTCATGCTTCCTGTTGTTTCTACAGACATCCTAGAAATGTTTCATTTAAAGTCATTTGGAACAACAATACAGTGAGCTTTTTTTCCAGAGATACTAGCAGATTTATTAGAGAACCTTTTTAATCAACATAACTCCGCAAATGCGGCCCTAATTCAGGTGAAGGAGCAATTTGATTGCAATCGAACCGGTGCCTGAATAGACAGGACAACTGAGGCAGGATCTGGAAAGTTGAGATCTGGAGCACACAGTTATAGTAAGAGCTTTTCAAAGCTTTAAGTGGCCCTATTTATGTAACTAAGTGACTGAAGCTTTGTAAAAAATGCTCTGTGATCTTCTGAAGACACTTGAAATAAAGGCGCACACCAAATAGCATTTAATTTATAAATTTGTTTTGAATGGATTGTGTATTGATACTACTGTAATTATTGTATTTCATAGTTGACTTTTGTTTCATCTCATACATCTCACTATACCCTCTTTGTTCTTATTGATCTTTCTTTGTGTCTTTGTTACTTTTTAAGCTCCTTGTTTTTCTGCTTTGGATGTAAATGCTCAAACATTTTCCCACCAAGACTTGTGTAACAGAGGTATGAGAGGCCATTTAGGCCATAGTTCATACGTTCTCACACACACTCCATTATAATCTCACACAGACACAACTACTACACCCTCTGACTTGCACAATCATGCTCTCTCACACACACTATTTTCTGGGCCATAAATCATAATTACTCTCACACAGCTGTACTTTCTAAGGAACACTATCATTCTCTCTTACAGACACCATCATACTCTCACACATACACCATTATACTCTCTATCGTAGCGTATGCAACGTAGAATAGTGGTATGTAAGAGGGAAATTGTAGTGTATGTGAGAGAGTGTCAAAGTGTGTGTGAGAAAGAATGATAGTGTAAGTGAGAGACAATGGTTGGGCGTGGGAATTAGTATCCTGATGTGTGCATGAGACAGTATGATGATGTATGTAAGACAAAATGAGTGTGTCTGAGAAAGAATGACAATGTATGTGAAAAGAAAATAGTTGTGTGTTTGACAGAGTAGGCTAATCTAAGTTAGGGATAATGGTTTTGTGCTTGAGAAATTATGATGGTTTATGTGAGAGGGAATTGTACTGTGTGTGAAAGAGTATAATTAAAAAGGATGTTAGTTTGATTGAACAGGAAGACAGTTTAAATCCTCATTCCCTGATTGGTTTACAGCCTTAAAAATAAAGCCTATGCCTGATCAGAGCAATGCTAGCTGAATTGGAGCTAAAATCATATTCAAGATCAACATCAGTGGAAGTGAGACAATGTTTAATTCAAGAGTTCATCCAACAATCAGAACTGGTCATTGAAATTGGACCACTGACTTATACAAGAATGTCTGAAGAGGTCTTCACTGACATTGTTAATGGGATCCTTCAAACCACCCCAAATGCAGGTAAAAGGAATGTGTTAGCAGGCCTTCAGTCACGCAACATCAGAATACAACGTTGGCACATGAGACGCTGCCTGCAACAGCTTGACCTGTCCAGCTGGGTCAAGCTGATTCCAAAGCCAACTCATTCAAAGGGACAAAGAAAAATTTTCCTGCTCCATCTTTTAAAAAGAGACAAAAAAAGAAGCTTACATGTTCACAGTGCTGAAACATACTCAACAGGGTACCTTCAACAAACATTATGTTCCACAGTTATTCTCAACCAAAACCCTTTGTGATGCCTATTGCAAAGTCCATGCTCTCCCTGAAATCCTCATATGTGTCAAGCATTGGCAACTTAAGGCAGTTGATGCAGGTGTTGAAGTTGCAAGCCTAGAAACAACAGCCCACAGCATTAATTCAGACACACAGCATGTAAGGGATATCTGCATCTCTTAGTCATTATACACAACTTCTGTTATAGCCCCCAATTGTACCTACATAGCCAATTCAATTACAAACACAGAGTAAATTCAAAGTACTTTACATAGGCAAAGAAAATCATTAGAATGACATTCAAAACGCTGAAAATCAGAATAAAATCAATTAAGATGGGATAAAACAAGATTTATATTGTTATAAAATGAAATAAAATACACAACATGAAATAAAATACAAATAGGATTGACCAACAATATAGTTAGAGTGCAGTAATAAGTTGCAGTGGTCCCAAAGGCAACAAAGGAAATACAAGAGCAGTAGAGAAACCGATCAATAAAAGGCACAAGAGAACAGCAGAGTTTTTAATTTAGATGTAAAAGTGTCTAGCGTTGGGCGGGTTTTGAGATTATCAGAATGTTGGTTCCATTTGTGTGCAGCACAGTAGCTAAAAGCAACTAAAAGATTGGTTCTGACTCAAGTTCTACCAGCTGACTGAAGATCTGAGGGACCTACTGGGTTTATATTCTTCAAGGACATCAGAAATGTATTTTGGCCCAAGATTGAGTGATTAGCATATTAAAATCTATTCTATAAGTAACTGGAAGTAACTCTCGGTTCTCATTAGAACTCTGGCAGCAGCTCATTCCAACTCTGACCAAACATGAGACCATACCAATAGTCCACCTTGAAAGGCATGAATGACTTTCTATAAATCTTGTCTGGACATGAGACTTTAGTTATTGTCTTGATGTAGCTGCTGAAGCTCAGATCTGATTCTATTACAACACAGATTTCTAACTTGGGTTTTCATCTTTATAGCTCTGGCAGCAAGTTGAGCAATAACTTTTTTTCTTCTTAATTCATCCTTGTTGCCTAATACCATGATTTACATCTTGTGTTTTTTTTTAATTGAAGGAAATTGAATTGGATCCAGCCATTTACTTGCTCTAGCATTGAGTGAGTCTAAGGGACCGTAGTCACTTGTGGAAAGAACTAAGTAAATCTGCGTAACTGTGATAAGCGTTATTGTCATGTATGATTTGACCTAGAGGGAGCATGCACAGGTTGAATAATAACGGCCCGAGAATTGAACCCTGGGGGACTCCACATGTCACGGTGATCTGCTCAGATTTATGATCACCAGTGGAAACAACATACACTCTGCTTTCGAGATATGATCTAAACCAACTGAGGACATCGCCAGATAATCCCACCCACTTGTCCAGCCTGTCAAGAAGTATTTTATGGTCCACAGTAGACTGATGTTTTACCTGAATCAGTATTCAGACAAATGTCATTTAACACCTTTATCAGTGCAGTCTCTGTGCTGTGATGTTATCTGAAGCCAGATTAAAATCCATCCAAGAGACAATGTACCTTGAATTGAATCAAAACAGCTATCTCAATATTTGTTCCAAAAAAGGGTTTAGAGATGAGTTTAGAGATGACCTTTCTCTAGACCAGTGATTCCCAAACTTCTTCTGCAGGGCCCCCCTTTTGTGCATGAAAAAAAACGTCAAGCCTAACCCCTAGCCCTAACCCCCTGCACAATTTATTTGTAACATTGTCTAATTAAGCCTACAGAAGTGCAGTTTAAGTATATGTCACTTTTAGAGTGTAAGCATTGAAAGTGACACTTACAGAAGCACTACTCTAGACAGAGCTTAACAACTGCAGGTTTCAGTGATTTAAGAAAAATACCTGATAGGAGTTTTATCATTAGCACAGTAGTATTGTTAGTAGTAGACCTTTTTTATTTATTTTTTCTTAAATTGACTGGTCAGTGAGGAACATCACATTTAAATCTACCAAGGGAATCCTTGTCTTGAAACATAAGACATTCCATAAATTACACAAATATTTCCATCTGTAAGAGAAACACCTGCTCACCCAAGTCACACAGAGTCTGACTCAAGTACACACATCGGGAGGAAGAGTCAAGTTTTCAAACTGCGCATACTAAAAGGATGTTGTCTCTGGCTGGTAATATTACATCAGACCCAGCTCATATTTTATTTGAAGAATATCAACTTTTGCCATCAAACAGAAGATTTAGAGTCCCACAGGCTCGACTGAACAGGTTAAAAAACGCTTTTGTTCCTCGGTCTGTCAAACTGTTAAATCAGAGTTTCTCAGTAGGCCTCAGTGTTCCTGTGTAGACTAAGCACTGAATGTAAAAGGGAGAGATTAAATTTGATGCACTGCAGCTACTTAATGTCTGATGTAATATATGTTTGCAGTACTTGTTTTGTTGGTTTGGTTGAATGTTGTGTTTTGTCATGTATGTCAAACAGTTCATGCCTTGAGATGTGAGACAAATTTAAACATTAATAATGTGACAATCAAATCAAATCAAATCAAAGGTTTGATGGAGCAAGTCACAAAGTAAGAGCGACCACAGACACAGATTTAACCTGGGGGACTGTATCTGACAGATTCTGGAGTCAAAACATTATCCATAAACTATATTAGTAAGCTGACATACTGACAGAACTTCCAAAGGATAACTCCTTTTCATTGTAAAGTTAGCCTCTTTTCTCCCAAATGCGTGGGTGTCAGTGTGGGGGGCTTTTCCTGTGCTCTACCTGGAAACCCCAGAATACCCAGACAGCCCTGCAGACTCTCCTTCTCCCACAGGTGAGAGAAGTGAGCAGAGAAGACCAGATGGCCCTTAACATAGCATGTGGTTAGTTCGACACCACACAGCAGGAGATAAAATCCCTGTTCAAATTAAGAATCATGAATAACTATTGGGCTACTACTGGGCAATTATACCACATAAATGTATAAAAGTATATTAATTAGTAATAAAACATTATTACGATTAATGTCACCAGACTGCACCCTAATGTTAACGTGCATTAATGTTAACTAAAAGAATAAGGACAAGCTCTTCTGCGGGCTTATAAATTGGCAGGTCACACTATTAGCTAGCTGTTATGTCAGTTACAAGTCAACTGCAAAGAGGGCATACTGTTATTTATCAACTAAATTCAAATAAATTATCAGTTATGATTGGGAAGGTGGACTAAGCCAATCAGGAACAATTTATTTACTATTTCCTTTTCAGTCAAACTCTCTCAAACAAACAGCTATTCTCATTCACATTAATAATCTCTCTTTCATATGCTATTACCCCGTTGATATAATATTATCCTCTCTTATAGAATTCTGTTTCACATTCACTGTTAACCTCACTTACGTATACCACCATACCTTTTTACCCCTTTTAAGAATATAGTTCTCTGTCTTGGAGAGAACAGCGCTGTGTGTAGGAGAGTATTATGATCCATATAAGAGGATATTGTTGTACGTGTTATAGGGAATAGTAATCTGTGAAGGGGAGTAGTAGCATGAAAGAGGTAATAGTAGTGTGTGTGTGGAAGAGTTGTGTGTGAATTATCACTCATGGGGCCTCTCATAGAAATGGTCTATTTGTTCTTGCTAACAATGTCTCATAAAAGATATTTACAGGTTGTTTAAAAAGAAAACTCCTCTTATAGTATGTCTTCCTGTCATACCATGCACCTACGGTTCTAGCACTCCCACCCACACAACCCTCAAAAAGACATGCTGACACCTGGTTAAGGTTCAAACTATGAACAAAGAAGAAAATTTGCTTTCAGTACCAGCACTGTAAATCTAAATTACAGTTTGTCAGAGGCAAATGCATGCATGTAGCTATTATTTACGTTTCGGTGTCATGTTAGAATTGTGGATCAAAATGTTTAAGCACTAATGGAGAAGGAGGTGAAATCAGACAGAGGCTGGACTAGTGAACAAACAAAAAAAGCAGTGGTTGTAGAAAGATATTAGACATCTTTTCTTCATTTTCCTCAGCCGTCCTGCTTTACCAACCCAGGCATGCACAGGAAAAATATTGTGGGTGTTACATTTTTTTTTTTATTATTGAGACATTTTTCCCAAGGGACGTGCTGAAGACGGTTGGGAGGACTGAGGGAAAATGAAAAATGCTAACTTCTAGTTTATGAGATTTTTTTTCATTCAAGGGAAATAAATAAATAAAGGACGCAGTGTCTTCATGAGTTAAGGGATGGGAAAAAGAATAATGGAGGTTAGGGCCACGCTGCTTCTGCCACTGCCTGTTGGAAAAGAATCACTCAAAACAATTAACAGTATTATTTCTACTATATATGTCTTGCAATACAAAGATAACATATGAATCAATAAAACATTTTGTTTAAAAAGGGTTGTGGCCCTCCTGTTGACTGCTGTAAACAGTATTTCACTATTTAATTCCAGACTTATGATAACTCAAATGTATTCACTGTGGCTCATTCTCCTCTGTGTACCACTCCTCCCTTTCCTGTCTTCTCCTTCTCTGCATTAAGGACCTCAAGCTCCTTTAGCTAGTTCTTATTTTACTTTGTGTTCCTGCAGACTATCTGTCTTACTGTGATTTTTCTTATCCACCTCTTGCAGTCTCTGGCAAGTATTTGTTCTCTCTTGACTCCATCTTGGTGTGTCCTTTGTTGTCCTGTCAAAGACTTTGTGCTTAATTGTTTTGATTAAAGCACTTTCTAATTGAATGTACAGCAACTCAATCTGAGAGAGGCATTTTTGATTATATAGCAGTGGCCTGTATAATTCAAGGTCTTAAAAAAGGAAATGGATTCTCAAGTTGCTCCCCCAACTTGTTTTATTTAATATATCTCAAGAGAGAAAAGAATAAAAAACTAATTGAGAAGAAAAGAACAACCATGATGTTCAGCACACTGTTGAACCCCCACCCCCCTGCTGTGAGTCTGTATGCTACAGTGTGCTTTAAAATAAAGTTAGAACTACTGTATGTATGCAGCTTATTGTGAGACTTCTTTATACGGAAGTTAAATCTTCAAGTTATAGTGAAAAATAACATGTTTTTCTTGGATGTTTGTGGCTCATTACACTTAAGCCTGGGGACAGTAATCTATGAGATTACAAATAAGTGGGCCCTATTGCTGGAAGGCAGGATCTGTGCATTTTTGCGTGGGGAGAGGGAATTTGGCAGGCTGCTGTCAAGCCAGTGGATCAAAGTCCTTTTCCCACTGCAGTGGCTCATCACAACAACAGAGAATAAGAGAGAGAGAGAGAGGGAGGGAGAGAGAGTAAAGGGAGATCTTGGAGGAAGACAGCTTACGCCACTCATGGTTGGCTTACTGTGCACACTTGCTTCACATTTTAGATCCAAAGCCCATACTGAGCATAGCTCAATAAAGCACTCAAGTCAGCAGGGGAGACTAGATGTGCTGTCAATGTCAGTACATCCAAATGGATTGTGACAGTGACACATGAGTGCGTACAGAAGCAATGTCTCCATGCAAAATAGCATACTGTAAATATACTAGCCATCGTTGAGTACAGAAAACATTGCTGATGTTTGTACTGTATGTACTTTTAGGTTAGAATACAGAACAGGTATTTCGAGGAATTGAAATAGATACTGTCATTAACTAGAAAAAAAACCACTGTGTCATATTACTCACACCTCCTCTCAAAGGCAGCACACATGTTATCCATGTGTTCTCTATCACACTGCAGCAGCCTCTGTGCTCCTCCTGAATCATTTTTCCCCCTTTGCACCAAGGAGGGCATGTAAGCATAAAATTCTGTGTCTGGCTACAGGCGTTTTCCATGTGACTTGATATCTGTGGACATCAGAATAATGCCACAGCCTAGAAAGGAAAACAGATTTATGCAGACAAAAACAGAACTTCAATTAAACCAGGCTTTGGGATTACTACTACTACTATCGAGGTGCCCTTGAGCAAACTAGTTTATCGCCAATTGGTCTGATGGAGCTACACAGTGGTCAGCCACAATCCCTTTCAAACAGCAGTGTGACGCCTGCTGTGGCTGATTGTTCAGAAATGACTCCTTAATCGTAAGGAGAGAGGGTGAAAACATCCAACACAGAAACGTTGGTAATAATGCAAGAGAAAATAATGGTTACATATCTTAACACACCTCTTACACACCTAGATTTGGACATCAAATTGAGAAGTCAAGTAATATCTGCAGCGCCTGTCACAGTTAGGGAGATCTTTCTCTCTCTCCCTCTCTGTCTCTCTCGGCATTCATTATTAATCAGAGAATGTTCCTTTTGGTTTCATGATCGCTTTGATAATCAAGGTTGCTGATGGGAGAGCACACATTCAAAATTGATAGTTTGAGCATGGACTACTCAAGGGACAAAAGTGTTAATTAATTAAGCAGTAAGGTGAACAGAAAGTGCTCGAGCTCTGCTCAGAATTCTGGAGCGGAGTCCCCTGAGAATTTACCACCGACCCCCCCAGAAGCATCAGTCATAAGTGCATCATCAGCATGCACCACCAAAAAGCAATTTGTGTGCTTTTTATATTTTATTTTTATTGTCACAATGAAACCATGTGTTTAATGATTCAAAATCTCAAGTTTCAATACAGGAACATTTTATTGGGTGCTTATATAAATATTCTGCATGGGTTTGCAAAGGACTAAATCAACTACAACAATACAACAACTAAAATGAGTCAGTGGGGATAATATTTACCATTGTCACAATCTTAGCTTAGCATGAGAACAAACTAATATTTAACATTAAATAGAATAAAAACGCAAATTACAGCTAGGGGATGAAGGAAATGTCATTAGTTTTGCAGGTATTTTGGTAATAAACCAAAGTATTAGACCATTTTGACCAGATGATGGCGCTAGATGAAAAGTTAGGGGAATAAAATTAATCCCTTTGGGAACATGCATGTCTGTTCCAAATGTCACAGCAATCCTTTCTATATGTCAACCTCATGGTGGCGCTAAAGGAAAAGTCAGGGGATCACCAAAGTCATTAGGATTCATCATGTGGGAACCATGAATGTCTGTTCAAAATGTTGTGCCAATCCCTTAGTCGATGTTGAGATATATCAGTGGATAAATGTCAAATTTGACCAGCTGGTAGCCCTGGATGAAAAGTCACGGGATCACCAAAGTTCTTAGGATTTATCTTCTGGGCATCATATATGTCTGTACCAAATTTCCTGGCAATCCATCCAACAGTGGTTGAGATATTTCAGTCTGGATCAAAATGGTGGACCCACTGACCGCCTGACATTACCATCCACAGAAAATGTCCTATGATGAGGGGCACAGTAGTTTTATAAGCTGCAGAAAGAGACGGGTGAAGAGATGTAAACAGAACACTTGCATCAGGCAGCTATTTTTTGCACTTGCAATGCATCACAAAGAATATCACACAATTAGCTCAAGGAGGAATTAGTGAATAAACACAGAAAACCAGAACATACATGAGTTATGAACAAGCATGTGTACTCGACTGGCAAACAAATTGCATCTTGTAATGTGCTACTCCATGTCCTTAATGCCTCTTCCAGTATACGTGCTGTTTTGGAATCAAGGTGTGAACTACTTTCAACTAATGGGACATGGCTTCAGATGAAAAATCTTGTTGTGGGCGTTTGGCCTGAGAGGCTACAGTTGGAGTCACAACTGACAATGATGATGTAGCAAGGACAGCAGGGGTAAACTGTTAAAAAGCAGCAAGAGGTCATAACACAAAGCCTACACAGCAACTGAAAGCCAAGTTGATGTATTTCATGAACAGTGGGAGAGACGCCTGTGGGCACAAACAGATAAAGAAAGCCGTGAGATTGCACCAAACGTGTGATCGATGTAAGAGAAGCCAATTTCATGGGTGCCACGAATGCCTGGCAAAGTATGCTGCATGCAGCCATTTTATGAATAAAAGAAAGAATAAGCTGTGAACATAGCATAGACCAGGAGAGCATTTTTACGAGGTAAGTAAATGGAGTATGTGTGAGCTCAGGATTGTATGATAATGAAATAAATTTTTCATTTTAGTTGCATGGGGGCATCAGGTACTTCTAGTTCTGTCAGTATACACAGCAGCATCAGAGATAGACCTTTACACCTCTCCAAGATTAGACTTCCTGCTCAAAGCAACAGGAGACTGGATGTCCTTGGCCAAGCTGAATGCCAACCAATAGATTCAAGGAGTCAATTCAAGGAGACTGCAAGCTCAAGTGCAGGAAGGATGTGCCCAATGACTCCAGGGAGAATTGCCAGTTCACTGACAGATGAGATTAAGAAGGAATATGTGCAGACGTGACAAAGCTGAATGACGTTATGTGCACGAAATGCACTCCTTTGACCTGTCCAGGGTGTACCCCGCCTCTCGACCAATGTCAGCTGGGAATGGCTGTAGTCCCTGGGACCCTTGAAAGGATAAGCGGATATTGCTAATGGATGGGTGGATTACTGTTGGTGATTTTTTTAGCAGGCAAATTTTCCCAAATAACGCTTGTTGACTTTTTAAAATACTGCATCTTCACAGCTTGACCACTTTCATATTCGTATGTCACATTTTAGAGAGGGCCATTGGTCCCATACAGAATGTGCTTAACAGGAGACAGATGAAGACCACTATAATCATAGACTGAATGCAGTAATAAGGATTAGGCTGCAAGATTTGGAGGTGGTTTTAGAAGAAGAGTACATCTATACAATTTTTGAAATAAGGTTTATTGGTTATATGTTCAGTAGAGCTTGAAATGTGCCTCACTCAAACATGGTCAAGGACACTGTGCAACAAGTGTGCAATTTGTTCGACCCGTTAAGACGCAGAATACTGACTACAGCACCTGGGTTTAAAGGTCTAGGAACTCCAGTACTTTATTTTTGTTTACAGATTACCAACACTGAGTTCTTTTTGTGAGCAAGAGCAGTGTAGTTGTGAGCAAAATAAAATAGAGGCTGGAGAAGCTTGAGCTGAAGCCGCATTCAGAGAGTCACAAGCAAGAAAACAACCAAAAAGATCTGTTTGTAGTAAAGATAAAAAGATATCAGTTTCTTTTTCTTAAAATGTTCAGCGTGTGGGAAAAAAAAAAGATGTCAGAGATACTGCTCCTCAAATAGTTTGTAGTGAATGATAAAAGATAAATAGTACACCTTGCATGCATGTGTTTTAATAATAAAGGATAACAGGTGCTGCTGCTCTAATGCATTCTATCTCAGCTTGTGAGGCAGCATAAAGTTTTCCCTTTGTCCTCCCTAAGAGAACAAAAGGCAACTCATAAACCATGAGCAAACTCATAACCCTGAGAGAAAAAGACCAGACTAACTCGGTTCCAGCCGTATTGGGCCAGAGGGGCTGCATCCACAGTCCTCGCAGGCTGGTCCTTTCCACAAGTCAAGGGAACAGTTAAAGTGACCAACAACTTGCTGAAATACTGTTAGAGCAACATTTTATTCAAATTGAGACAGTTTGACTTTAAGTATGATTTCTAGCATGTAACAAGAGGACAATAGACTCCGACATTTGTCTCTTGCAAATGAGTGCTCCTGCACTCCAAGCAGCGATGAAAAGTCTCATGCACCACCATCGTGTTTGCATAAACATTTAAACTGTTTCTGCTGCAGGATGGTTACAGCAACTCTGCCCACTGCAGTTGGCAGTGATGTGCTGCAAGATATTCAGTAAAGGAGACAGAAATTGGGTGACGACCTGCTACAGTTGCCTGGATATCAGTTTTGATTGGATGTCAGTCTGTCAGTATTAATGTTACAGAGTGGGCTAAGTGAAGATGAGTGGAATTAGAGGACATTAACTTTGTGTAATTCCCAGATTTCCTATTGTAGGTTTTAAATCAGTAAACAAGGAAGTGAATTCAGGTTGAAGAATGCACACATTACATTTATTTTCCTCGCTGCCTTTCAAAGATCCACAGACTAGGCCAGCGCTTTTAGTGTACAGGCAGCACGGAGTAGAGGCCGACATCTAATCAGGATGGGTGGGTCCCCTAGGTCCCATGAAATTCCATCAAGGAATTTATCATCTGGCAGTCATGTTATATGTAATGTAATGTACATTATATACTGTGGAGCTATTAAAGGGCCTTCAGTCAATTTTCTAAAAACAGGCCTTTATTATAGAGCAGACAGGAAATGAGGGGAGAGAGAGAGAGACGAGGAATAACATGCAAAAAAGGTCTCAGGCTCGACTAAAACCAGATTCATTGCAGTTCATGGTCGGAGCCTTAACCCTGACGCCACCAGGGTATCTTTCCATCAGAAACAGTTACATGAAAACTGCTGACAGTGTGTTCATAATGTGGAGACCACATCAGTAAAGATGAGGGAGGTCCAATGCAGGAGTCTAACATGATGTGTAGACATAGCCAGGTTTCTTGAGTAGAAGCTTTTTAAAAAGCCATCATGGGAAAAATGACTTGTGAGACAGGACAGGAGTAACAGGGTCAGGATGGGAAGGGACTGGCGACATAAAGTTAGGCCGAGTATGAATAAAGAGGGAAAAAGAAACATGTTTTCTCTGAAATATATTTTGCTGTATGTACTGTACATCAATACATAAACAGATTACACATGGCTACTATGTCTTGGTACTAAATATTTATTCATGAGCAGAGTGTGAGTTCAACTCTTTTTACTGTTTATTTTATCACAATGGTTGTTTTTCTGTGGCCCCCAGGGGAGAATGTGGTAATGAGCAGATGGTTAGGCTTGCCCAGGTGATGGCACGACAGATATGTGTATGTCAACACATTGCTTGAATGAAATTGGCCTCCAACTGTCGTGACGTCTTGGGCCTTGTGATTAATTGATGTATGACAACAAAGCCTTCAGCTTGAGGTCCCATGAAAGAGCTCCCCACAGCTAATGGTGCTGCACTGTGTTTATTGGAATATTTCTGCTGATCTAGAAAACTCAGACTGTGACAGAGGATTCCAGTTGTAGTAGCCATGAGACAGCTAGCTTCTTTAATATAAGAGAGAGGGAAAGAGATAGAGAGTAAAGGCACAGTAATATGTAAGAACTGAACAAAAAAATACTTAGATATACATGGAACTACGCTACCCAAAAGTGGTCCTGCAAACAACAAAAGTTTAACTCATAGTCTTTCATAGTTAAGGTCTATAGAAATGTATATATATTTAAAATATAAATCTACAATAACATTATAACAACTTCCATATTTCAAAGCAGGTGAAACTGAACGTTTTTGTGAGTTAATCTTTCGCAACTACAGCAGATATTTGAAACCTTGCTTTCATATTTTCAGCTTGAATCATGTCTAAATTGTGTTAAAAGCATGACTCCTGAACTAGATTGTCACAACATATGCAAGAAAATGGTAAGTTGCTGAAACATTACAATTACTCAGCCAGGAAGCCAAGAGGAAATTCAATTTATTTAGACAATCGCTAGATACTAGTGTTCATCTCATCTCCAAAATGCACAGTATCTCAGTACAGCTATTTTTACAATCAGCTATTTTTATGGTAATGACTTCCTTGTGATATAACAAATCTGTCTGTATGGATTTCTGGCTCACAGCATGCTTCTATACCACACTGTGCTGATCCTCTGACAAGCTTGGTGGGTCTTATGGTTGCACTGTACTTATTGATTTAGTTTCTCTACGTGGTGGTTCTCAGGCCCTACTGTGGTAAAGTTGTTCCAAAAGGTCATACCCCCTTCAAAATACATAGAATCCAGACATCTCACACCCCAAAAAACAAACCATTTCACACTCAACAAGGCTGGAAAGTTTCAGACTTTAAAGTTTCAGTATTTATTCTCCAGAAATACAGGGATTTTATGTTGTTGTTTTCATGCTTTTTTGCTTTCATTATGTATTTGCATTCATGTTTATGACACTATTGACAGTCGCCGCAGCAACCCTGTCACTCAATTGATTGCTTGGCAGTTATGTACAGTATGTTGACTGCACTGACTCATCACACTCTCTCATACTTTATTTATTTATTTTTGCACAGCTCATAAGGACTTACATCAAACAGAAATGAGCCAAGCATTTCTGCGGCATTTGCAGCCCTAAATGACAGAAGATGGAAGTAAGTGAAGAAGGTGGGGAGGAGGATTGATTTGATGCATGTGAGACGCCACAGGAAAATCAATATGCTCACCGCAACCCATGATTGACTTAACAGCACATGCCAACCACCTCTGAGCGGAGCTGAGAGCAAATGTCGGCACAGTTTGTTATAGACCGTCTGTGCCGATATGATCTTGGAGCCGTGCTTTTTAGCTCAGCACATCGCCTGCCCGTAGGACACTCACTCAACTCCTCCCCAGTAGGGTCGGAATAATATTATTGATGTGGGTGGCAAAGATATCACACTCCCCTACTATTTTATTGCTGTCAGGCTCCAGCAAGTGTCAAACTAAGCTCTCTCTGTGGGCGTTTGGTGAGCGCCGACTCACCTTCACTACATGCCTGAAGAATGATCAGACAGAGATCTGATCTCCTGGCTGTAATACCATCTGCAGGATGGTTAAAGTGTTGATGGTTACATGTTGTGGTGCCCACAACATGCCACAACTTGAGGGACAGTAAATAACCTAGACACACACACACACACACACACACACACACATGCATAGGATTTACTAGATATATATACAGTGCTTAACAAATGTATTAGACCACCACACAGTGTAAGGTGTTACATGTTAAATTAACAGTATTGCTGATTACCAAAATATTTTATGTTTCTGTCATGGTTAATCCACCAGTATGTGCAAGCCAAGCTCTTTAATCAAAATGATATCTTTAATGCTAAAATATAATTATTGTTGTTATCCATGAATTCTCAAATTTACTGTTTTACAAAAAAGCAGAAACCAAATAGTAAAGCACATTATTATTATTTGATTGAGATGCCAAATTACAGTTATTTACTTGCATTCCTGAACAGGAAAATTTGTTTTGTGGTTGCAAGAATGCAAGCTGTTATCAGGGCCAAAGGAGGTCGTACAAAATATTAAGATTTTTGGTTAATATATGTCAATAAGGACTATTTAGTTGTTCCAGTTTGTTATTTGCCTAATAAATAACAATACAATTTTTAGTTTGAAACAGGTTTTTGACAGATTTCTAAAATATTTGTGTTTTCTCATTTTTATGACAATCTGAATGTTGTATTAATATTCATATTACTGTTATTGTATTTTCATTCTATGGCAATATTGTTTTTGAAACTTTCATGAAAGCCTTTTTTGAATTGAATCGATTAGCTTCTTTATTTGTGCCTGAGTTGTGTAATTGCATGTATTTTTTTCATTACACTGTATATGAATTCTTTTATCTAGGGAGCACCGTCAAAGCAAATACTTGTTAAAGAATATTCATCAAAACAGTAGCAAAGGAAGGAGAGGAAAAGTTTGAGATTACTGAGCACAGAAAACATACTACATGATTTATAATGTAAACAAATATAAGAAACTATTTTGAAAACATTGCCAGACAAGATTACAACAATATTGTCAACAGAAGATTATAGTTAGTAGAGTTAAAATGTCATATCATGATATACACTGATTTGACATTTGACAGTTTCAGCCTCAGTAAGAACCTAAATATGACTTTATGTGAGTGGTGTGGTTTCAAAGAGCTTCAGTTTCTGCTGGATGTGAATTATGACACCACCGTTTGACTATTGAGCGACCTACCGGAAGCACCTGTCAATCTTTGCCCTTAACTGACAGCGCTGTTTGTCTGAGCATTCAGCTTCTGTCCTCACTTAAATTAAAACCCTGCCAGGACAAAGTGGCTTTATACCAAATGTGTGCTATAATTGCTTTTTAGGGATGAAATGAATGCTGTACTTTGTAATAATATGAATCTTCTTAGTTATGGCAGCACTTTGGAAAATGTTAATGGACAGCACAAACCCCCTGGGATGTTAACTCCAGGCAAGCAATTCAGGAAAGCCACAAAGTCACAGCAGAGCAGAATTACAGCACATTTTAAGGTAAATCTGGAGGTCATCCTTAAAAAATGGGGACACTGTCCACATTCATCAGAACAGTTATGAACTGATACCTACATGAACAAAGTTGTCATACATTAACGACACATATTACTGTGGAAGCTTTCAAAAGCTGTGAGTTGAAATTTGAAAGTAAAGTGTGAGCAAGCCAAGAAAATGAACTCCTTTGTGCCTATATGTTCAGATTCAAAGGCATTATGGCATGATAATGACAGCAGGGGAAAAAAATAGTTGGACTGACGCTGAAGTGCAGTACAATCCTTTTAAAAACCATATGAAAAGAAGACCCTGTTCTTTCATTACTGCACTTCTCAAATGTATATGAGTTTTCATCTCTTTTCATAGTGCATAGTTTGCAGTGCAAAACCTTCTCTCATATCAGAGAGAGGCTACCTGCACTTCCTCCTCATTACATGCATTCATTATCTGTTTCATACTGGCCAAAAACAACCCATCAACCATTTTGCAGAATATAGAACCCCCTGAGCCGTAGCTACATTTACTAATTGCTTAATATTTAAGGCTAATGATGGGGATTTCTGCTCTGGAGCCCTGTCAGATCTATTTTCCAGGAGAAATACCACTGTGTGAAACTGCAGCCTTAGTTGTTACAAGCTGTTACAAGATCATGTCTACCTTTTGTCACCAATATTTGATTCAATATTTGATTCTCCAGGGAAACACAAGAGGAGACAAAACACGACCTCCCTTGAATTTTGCGACTAAGCAAATTGACATACTTTTGTATTACTTTTGAATTTGTACTATATGTAGCAAGTGATTTCATTCCACAGCATGAAGTATAATTGTACAAGGAAATATCCATGACTCCTATCTCGAATGAAACCCCACACTGCAAGTGAATATATAAACAATTCATATAGTCTGTAAACGTAAAGATGCACAATATGTTTCATGTAAAAATCCATCATTCTTTATAGGTGACATTGCACTCGACAGCACATCTCCACACTCAGATGCAAGCATGCAATCTATAGAAGTCACGTTACACATTTTGTGGGTGTTGAGAGACACTGCGCTAGACTTTAGAGCCACCAACCAATTAAGCTGCCTGGTGCAGCAGTGAACATGCCAGAAATGTTTTAAAGGATTTTTATGTCTTTTGTTTTGAATAATTAACTTAAATCTTCCTTTTGCAAAATAGATGGCATATATTTGCATTCAAGGACATAAAAGAAATGTAAGTGCAGTTAGAACTTTGAATCCTGCAAATTCTAGTGTCATGTAAAGGGCATGGACTTCATAGTGCTTGAAAAACAGCTGATATCCATAAAAGGAGGTACTATCACGATGGCATTATTCGTTACATCTTAACGAACAGGACCAAGTCAGCGCGTTTGAACAAACTGTTGCCTGATGATTCTAAAGTGTGGAACTTCGAGCATTGAGCATTTTAACTCAGTCAAGTCATTTCAATATTAAAGGGAAACATTTGCTGAGCTGGTTAGTGCGCACTGGCCTCTGCTCTTAGCTTCTTTTAGCCACAGATCTGCTGCCAGTGAATAAGTGTATCCCTGCCTGCCACCCTACCTCCATGCCAACCGACCTCACCCCGAGTGACCAGTTTGCAGTGTGGAACCACTCAGTGGCAACAGACTAGCAGTGGCCAGAGAGAGTTGGATGAGGCCACCCTGATTTGTAGATGGGCCTGATACAAGATAAGTAAATGAAAGCTGGAATTTCTTCTATGCTCTGTTGGAGGAACAAATTCCCTGGTGTTTGTGGGTTTGGGTCACTAATTTACTCTTGCTGTGTTCACAGTTGACAGCAAAGGAGCTCCAGAGGGACGCGTGTCCCTGGTGGTTTGTTTGACGGAGGTGAGTGTGCAAGCGGGATAGGAAGAGCCTGGAGTGGACTGTCGGGCAACATGTATTGGTTTAGGAATTTTAGAAATTGAACCTGTAGAAATTTGTGGCTGAACCTTGCTGCGAAACTCAAGTTCTGTTTTCCTGCTGCAAGCAGCAATGCAACTTAAAGCGGATGAGATTCTCAGGGCAAAGCTGCACACAAGGCATGATATATTTTAAAGTTGAAGTAAAAGGCAGCGACCGTTGACTCTTTGACTTGTGATTTGTAATGTGTTTCAGCCGTAAATGCCTGCATGTACGGTAAAAGCCTGGTGGTGCTGATGTGTTAAACGGATTTTGATCGTTTCCCTCAGTTGTGCAAATTCTGAAGCAATGTAACACAGCGCCCATCTGTCCTGCATACCTTAATCTTAGTTTCTAAGAGGTTTATTTGGATATAAATAGGAAAAGTATATTTTGCCGAGACAATGTGTTCCCTTCATGCCGTCTGTTTCAGGTTGGTTTTCTGTTTGTCTTTCCATGATTAGGCTTTGAATGTCTGGATATGCGTTTGATCATAGTGCCAAATGTTTGTCTGTAAGACTGTTTGTATCAGGGCTTTGTTGTTTTTAGCTGAGACACAAAGAGAGGAAAGCTGTCAAAGAGCAGAGGAAATATTTTCTTGCCACATCCATTCATAGTCACCAGATAACTAATACAAATAAAATGCTGATTTATGTTTTTCTTTTTCTTTTCAGCTGCAGTTAGTTCATTCTGGTTTTCTAACTGGACCGCGCAGATTTAGAGAGAGCCCTTGTAGTAGCTATAGCTCGTTCTATGAAAAGTGATCATTGTTTACTGACTTAAGGGTGTTTTGGAATTTACGCATTCAGTACTAAACAGGCTCCAGCTTAAGAAACTTAAGAAAGTCACCGATAAACAAAAAGTGAAATTGTGATTACTATCAAATGTTATCAAGGTATGGGACTTACCCTGGAAATACAGACACATTTACATTCATGCAGTATACAGTTCCTGTAGTCTTTTCTATTAAAATAAGTTTCTTAAGTGCATGAACAAACCTGTTACCAGGACAGAAAACTCTGACCCAGACACTAAATGGATAGCTACCATTTTATGTATCTGTGCTTTTGGGCGCTTAACACCCAAATGAGTGTCATACCATTGCAGCGCTTAGAGCTCTGAACCAGAAAATGCAACCATATCCCTGGAAAATCAGCCTGGGTTCTGTGCCATCGTGTTCACAAAGCCAGCCCAGTGCTCATTGCTATTGAGGCTCTGGAAAGTGTTGTTTATTGACATATTGGATCTTTTCCTCCAGACTTTGAGGAAAAACTCACACATTTATTTGGACTAACTGTTCATGGTTTTTTTCTGGTATCATTTCTGTTATGATTATTTATTTTTATACTTAGAGAGTACGTTGACCCTTAATAGTGTAGTGCATCCAGAAAACACATCCAAAAACTTTCCAGCATGCTCTTGTTTCTGTGTTAATTACAAGTACTTCAGGAATTGATAGATATCATCATTGTGGCCTGCCATACCCCACTTTTCATTGTTGATTGTCAAGTGTCCTCCGTAATCTTTTTTAATCATGTTAATCATTGAAAATTGCAGAATCAACAGATTTCTTAAGGTCAGCAATTGGCAGTGATTAAAACTAACTTGACATAACTACATGTCTCTTTTCGTTCTTAGATGAAGTAGTCAACGTCAAAGGATGGCTCAAATTTAGCTTTTATGAAACCTGATAAATGGACTATTAGTTAATCAAAATACATAAAAACAGTAAATTACATATATTAAATATACTTTTAGCAGTGACAGAACCCATAAGAGGCTGAGAGATAACAATCAATATGAGAGCTGCAGTTTGCCAAATGAAGTGAGTTATTTGAGACACCATCTGACTGTGTGGATTGTTCATAGTCTCAAACTGCACAATGCAAGACAATGCATACTGCACTCGTGACATTTAACAACAGCGACACTAGGGGAAATTTCAATAAAGGTACATTGGGAAGGTTCCACTGGACAACTCAAATTTACATCAGATTGCCCAAATAACAATGTAAAAGTCAGATCGGCCATGTGTGAGATATACCTTGGAATTGGCATCACAATTCTAGATCAGTCGGTTCAAGGCATGCAATGGGATTGGGATGTTCCATTAACTTCCTTCCCCCATTCATGTCTTGACATCAGCTGGGGCTATTACATCAGTCAGGACATTACCAGTAAGGTGCGGTGGGGAGAAAAATAGATTTCATATGTGACAGGTCTTATCTGCCCTTCACTAAACACATTTGCAGGTAGGGAAGGGTACGCTAGATTAGTCAGTGCATCATGTGGAAGATGAGCGACAAGGGCAGGTGCCAATAACCCTATGCTAGATTGAAAATTGAGAATTTCTCTGCAAATGCAGTGGAGCCACACCGACAGGTTAGCTGACACCCCCTATCCCCAACAGCAGGGGCCCCAGGTTGGTAAATAAACTGAAATTAATTTTAGAAAGGCATAAGCAGTGTAATGTGTGTGTACGTGTATTGGTGCAGCAAATTCAAGACATGCAACAATTTAATGCATTGATCGTAATTTAGTATTACTTGAGCATCGTGTGATTTAAACAAACCTCTCGGCACTTAGCTTATATAATCCTTGCCCAGAGGAGAGGTATTATAAGAAATAAGTTCCATAGTTTGACTTTTTTTAAATTTTGTTTTACTTTTTGCCATTTCATTTTGATTTCTTCTAACTATTTGGGCTTGTATGTGCAATCACAGTGAAATGTAAGTAACGCTCCCAATATTAAACTTTGCTCACAAAAAACACCCAAAAAACACAGGGCTGGTTCAGATAGACAGGCCTGTATGTTGCTAAAAATAATCATAAGTATATAAACAAATAAATGAATTAAATAGCATGCTGTGTCTTCATGTGCTGGACAGGTTTTCCTAAGTCTTTTTTCCATTACGTATATAGTTACCTGCACATGTTAATACAGCCACATTTTGTAAGAGGAAATAACAGCAGAGACACAAACAAACCATCTGCTCATAATTCCACACTGCAATTCAATTTTCCAGTTGGTGCTTTATCTGACAGTCACTTTAAATTATATTTTCAATCGTTTACTTCCTGTGATGTTTTATTCTTATATCAGTCAGAGGAGCAATATCTTTTACATAACCCTGAAGACAAAATGAAAACCTTGGTTTAGGTAGCATTAATACAAGTAGAAATTTACCCTCAGTCACATCATGATGCTCTCATCAAAAAAGTTCATATAAACAGAGCAGTACTTTAAATCTGTTCTGAAGGGAACATATGAGACATTTTGGGGCGAACATCCAAATTATTTAGATCAGTCTGTTCTCCACAGGATTTCATCATCCTTATATGATCAACTCAGACACATGCAGTACAGGAACATGGTTAACGTACATGTGGGCATAGGCAGATTTGCTTTTTATTACAGTGTGTGGAGGACTAAAAATAGATTTTATACAAGAAGCCTATACTCAATAAATGAACATCCATGCACACATGAGAGTTAATCAAATATTACCCACTCATGCGGTGTGTCATTTCACAGCCATATTCCTCTATGATATATATATAACAGTAGATGTTATATTGGCTGTTCTCCGCGAGGCTCTACCTTCCAACCAATAATGAGGGAGTACAAAACATAAGCATGGTGACTGTTATCCTTTCTTTCTTTCTTTCTTTTCAGCCAGTAAATTTCCTTCTCATCCTATCTCACACCAGCACTCAGTGTTGACCTTTTCATATTTTACCATGAAAATGATTGTGCCCTAACCCTAAGGCTTCAATAAAGGCTTCAGTTGCCTAACCTTAACCATGATGATACTCTCTTCCTAACTTTAACTGACTGGTTTAGTGGCCTATTCTTAATCAAAGTTTATTTTAGTTTATTTTGCTTTGATGGTGTGCCAAAATCGTACTCTTCAACCCCTATAGATGCAGACAGAACCATGTTGTTCATATTTATTCATGCAGAATGCATAAAATTACTAACAAATGTGATACTTGACCTTAGAAACTATAATGATCACCATGCCTTCTGTTATGAGACATCATAATGCATCACTAAGGCCTAGAGAAACTCTTATGATGCATTATGCGGGTGGCTATAATCAGTAGGCAATTTCCTTTGTCAGCAAAATGACTAAAATGCATCCCCCTAGTTAACCTGCCACCCCCCCTCTCCATCCCCTAGCAGATAGAGTGCAGGGGCAGAGGGGTTGTTTAGTTGAATATATTAGTCTAGTCTGCTTGACTCATTGATCCTTTAGCTGACTGAGGTTTGTGTGTGAAGTTAGAATCTATGGCCTTGACCATGGCTCTGAAATATCAGTACTGTAGTGCCACGTATTGATAAATCCCTTCTGACAATTTTATCTTGGATCTATGATATTCTCGAAATGATATACTACAAACACTCAATTCTATATGATATTATAGCCTATATACTCTATACTGTAGTGTCTCCTAATTGATCACAGTGATAAGTAGCCATGTGTAGTCGCGGAGGAGTGAGAGGATCATAGAGACACACTGCTGCCTGTAGTATTACTATAATATTTCTATGATCATTCAGTAGCGTCTGTGCTGCTGAAAATACACCACCACATCAAGCCACCTCAGTAACAAAATGTTTTAGGGGAGACATGACTATAGTTAGGGCGTCCTGCAACAATGTCCTTTGGGAGGTGTACATGGGTGTGTGTGTCTGTGTTGGCTGGTGGTGTGTAAGAAGTGCTTCCATTTTTTTTGTGTTTGATTAAAACAAGAAGCATTTCAACACAATTTTATGGAGTGATTTTGTATCAGGCGGTAAGGGTCTCAGCACTGTGTTGTGCTTGACATTTTTGTACATTGTAAAATACACAACAGTTAATTATGTTGATTGTTAGTGCGGCTCAGATAGAGCTGCCTATTACATGGTCAACTGTTTGGGATGTGTCAGAGATTGACTGAAGTGAAGAACAGAACTGGAGCATGACTCCAGTCAGTTCTCTCTCTGTTGCTACCAACACTAACTAAATGCCACAGAAGCCAGATGATGTGCCGAGCTTGTTGTCTATGCTGAGCAACCATGCTGAGAGCACAAGAGGCACTTGGCATCTTCCTCTAATGCACTCCTGGACACAAACATTAAACTATCAGTGGGGTACACATTACATTGCTTTTATAAATATTAATTCAACATGCAGATGTTTGGTGCTTTAGCTTGTGTACTTGTTATGATTCACAAGGGATGAAAGCACGTCTTAGTGTTACAGTGTGGCGTGTTACTCCACCTGCTTCATAATGATGCCTCATTTACAATACTAAAATATACATTTATATTTTAAAAATTCATGAGCTGCACCCTATTTTTATCAGTGAGAAGTAATGGCCATTACTACATTTGACAATAACAGCACTCAGACCAGAGTGCCAGCACATTATACAGGAGAAATATCTGGAGCTAGACTTGACTGGAACGCCTGATACTATTCTTGTCTGTCCCAGCCAATAGAAGCACATCCCAGTTTACCTGCTAGACAATGACTGAGGCTGTGGGTATGCCATATCAAACATCCAGAGCCATCCTGCCTCCTGGCATCTAATTACTGACACAAATCATCCAGAGATAATGCGTCCCCATTTGCGATTAGCATGTAATTGACGGTAATGGTATATCTGCCATGGGATGCTGAGGCTCTTACAAGATGTCTGCATTTGACAATAATGATTTGAATAGTCTGTATACACAAATCAACAGGGGCTCACCTCATATGCATTGAGACTGTTTGTAATGTAACCGTGCAAAGCAGCAATGATACTTGAACTCTCCAATATAGTCAAGATAATGTAGAAGTTTGACGGTTCACATGTGGCCTCTAAGTGTTTTTTGATGTGTGACAATACAATTTTATTTCAGTGAAATATGTAGTCAACACACTAGCTGGGAGCTTTCTCTCCTGTGTAATGCACATTCAACATGCATCGACCTCATTTTAAATATTTGTCCCTCATTATGGTGCTTGCTGTACTGTTATATGGCAGTTGCATCAATATTCATATTCTTCTTACCCTCAAAGTCAACAGCTCAGAGGTTGAGTGAGTGAGCGGTTAGGTGAGGGAAAGCATAATTGTTTATGTCTACAGTGACACTTTCCACTGAGATAATTATAATAAATAAGAAGAAGAAGAAGCACAAAGAAGAGAACTGCAAATTGCAAAGCCTTGAACAACCAGTAAGATTATGTGCTAAATAATAGTAGCATTTTAAATAATGAGACAAAAAAGAAGCAGTCCTATACATTATACAGTATTTACAAAGATGAGCAGCACATGGCCACCTCAAGACCAGAGTAGAGAGTACAACACAAACTTCCTCCTGTCATGATTTAGTACTGAAGCCTCAACCCAACCATCTGGATGGATAAATTAAACAAGATCTTCAATCTGCATCTATTACTGCTTTATCACGGCTTCATGGTATTTTATTTATTTTCTGTTCCCTTTTCAGTGCTTGGGAGAAATGTCAAGCTGACAGAGCGAGAGAGAGCAAGTGGAGGTCAATTGCCACGCTCAAGTTATTTAGCTGGCTATGTGTATTTGTTTGCATGATTCGGGAACTTTCACTGATAAAAGACATACATCCAAACCAAAACAAATGAAATGTGTTACATAAAAGAAATAGAGCACAAAGAAAAGTGTCTCTGCTATGTTGCACAAATAAAAGGCTACTGGATAATGGGATCAATATAAATTTGTTGAGATTTAGAGAAAAATCAAAGACGCCAGTGGTGTTTAATTTAGAATTCCCAAAATGTCTGTGATTGGCACATTTGGTCATGCTCTTTTGAGGTGCTGATTAACAATCAGAATTTTGTTGCACAATAATTAGGTATTGATTTTTTTTTACCAGGAAAGCAAAAACAAACATAATTGATCTTCTTTCAAAACTTTGAAAGAAATGCAACTTCCTTCTGTCCATGGCATGAAGCCCTGTTTCCAATAACGGTGCAGGTCTTGGCAAACTGTCTCCTTGTTTCTGTCTCTTCCTTTCAGCCTCCATCCCGGTGTGCTGATAAAAAAGAAACAGCCTTGAAGTTAGTCAGAATCCATACAGTGAATAGAAATTGTATAATGCAAACAACAAACAACACTGCGTTTCAGGTTCAGGTGCAATGGGTTTCCAGTGGACCTTCTGGATCCACAGGCTTATTCAATGCACACTGATACAGTGTATAGTTTAAAAATTTGAAACGCAAGAACTGAAACCACCAAATTGTATAGACTAGACACTAGAGAGACAGTGCCACACTTCAGTGAGTGTCATTCAATAAACCTAATCAAACCCTGGTGGAAAATAATGACACTTTCACTCGGCACATTTGTACCATAATGACTGGGTCAAAGCCAAAGCTTGTCTCTGTTTGAATGCAACCATTAACGTAGGCTTAGGTAAACAAGCAGCAAAGCACAGCTGTTGTACTGTGGTGTCTAAATATTTTATATACTGATACTAAATACTAAATATCCAAATGCATACTAACGTTGCTCAGGAGCAATTTATTATCTTTGAACCCTACAAACAGCATAACTCAGAAACTTTCAATTGTGCAATAAAGCTTAACAACAAAACATTACAATACTTCTAATCCAATAATCTCTAATAAACTAATTAATTTGTTTGTTTAAAACACTAATTTGTTTGTTTAAAACACACACACATTTTGATTCAGTCAAATAATAGCAACATTGCCTCCTACAAATAGGTCAGTAGGCTACTACTCTACCTCAGCAAATACAGTATATTCAAAGACAAGTTTCAGTTCCGCTACAGATGATGTTCATACAGTATAGTGCAGCAAAAGAACGGTCGGTGAAAGTCAAGGTGATGGATTGAATTTTTGTTATCTAACAGTGACCGCGGGCTTTACACTAAGCTTAACCCTACCTTGATTATGCTGAGGAAGAACATTTAAAGCTTCTCTCCATGTGGGTGTTTCTCTTTCAATAAAAACACATTCCATTTCATCTCACATTTCACGTCCTGTGGTGGTTCCCTCACTTTCAGCTTTAAGAACAATGTTTCCAGTTACCTCCAACAATAGCATGGTTGAATCCACCATCACTTACTCCTCGGAGGGTGAAAGTGAAATCAGTGATAGCTTCTGTGTGTCTTCAAGATGCCTGTTCAAAATAATGCATCCTATATATGCTATACAATAACCAACACACATTTTAGACTAGTTGAGAAGAGGATGAATTATGACTTGATGGGACATTTTTTAATACTCCACTGTGACATTATAAATGTGTTAATAAAATCCTGATCATTAAAGGTATTTATTTTCTTTGGCATATATATCATTCTAAAGTACTTATCAGCTGCTTTGAAGAACTGCTGCCTGCTGTTTGATATACTGGCTCTGATGATGTCAAGAAGTCTCCTTTTCGAAGATTTGTGTCATATACAGTCTTTGCAAACAAATTATACTGAACTCAGTATTAAGAAGAATTGTGAAAGAGATCTGGTGTCAGAGAAGAATCAGTCAATTGGGAGACAGTTTTGGAAAACTTCATCAACAACAAAAAAAAGTGGCACTTACAGGTATAACATGAGGAGTGAGCAGCACAGCCAGTTAACAGCAGCAGTGACATGAATGATTGGCATAGCGAGAATGTGAGCTGTCAGATTATAGAGATCATATCATTGTCTCGTCTTGTCTAGAATTTCTCTTCCAGGTGTAACACTTCATTGCATGACCTAATGGTCACTTGTAATATACAGCAGACCACTAATGAGCTTTCATGTCTAAGGATGTAATGTTTGAAGGACAGTCTGTACTATATACAGAGACGAAAGGATTCACTCTCAGTCCATGTTAACTTGACCGGGTGAGCAATCCCAAAGCCAAGATTTGACCTCGAAACTGTCTGAGTAACAAGCTATGCAAGAAGCTGATACGACCTGCTGGGAATTAAGTTGCTCATCGTAGTGTGTTTTGGACTCATTCATAGCTCCAGGTTATCCCATATTCACATCACTGTTTCACACCTCTCTCAGATTGCACTTTAATCAGTATTACCATATTTGCAGCAGCAGTGACAGTAATAAATGAAGTGAGTAGACTACTACTTCTATTAAATGGCACTTTAAACATATGCTTACTGAGGTGTTATCAGAGAAACACCGTGGCCTTGATTCACGAAACCAGTTGCAGTGTGGTGGACAAAGTTTGCAACTTTAGTTGAGTTCATTTGAGAAAACAGGTGAGGTAATCATACATTATGCCTCAGCTTGATTGTCAAGAACAACTACACTAAAGACACAAACTTTGATGGTCCGTAATTTTTACGTAACAACACATAACAAATGCTTTTTTTCTGGACTTTAAATATCATGAAAGAAAAGCCTTACAGAAATATATGACGATAGCCCAGGAGACAATTAAAATCAACAAGTGCTACTTTCTGTATTTATCACTCACAGTGACTGTCCACACCTGTGTGCAATTTCACTGAACCAGCTACTTTATATGTCAGGATGGCAAAAAGTGCCAAAAACCTCCCCAGTAGAACAATCTATTTGCAGAGAATACAGGGGAGGAGAAGAGTGAGTAGAGGAGGGTAGTCACTAAAATCTGCAGTAGTATTGTAGTAGTAGTGTGTACTGAGACACTTTCTGAATTACACTAAAACATGTTTGTTGTTTGTGATGTAAGAATTAAAAGTGTAGCTGAGACTTGAACTATTGAGGAATACTAGGAGTCAGTTTTAAATACATTTTTTTCAGTTTTATAATTTAAACAAATTATATTCTATTTAATTATATTTACTAAGTGCAAAAACATGAAATTTGACAAAATGCTTTGCTTTTCAATTAATCACACTGTGCATCTTTGTGTTTTCTAAGGAGTCATATTCTAATGGATCTTGATGTTTGTTGTGCATGTTAGAAATATTTGACAGTTGTGTTGCACTAGCGATGGCAGCTCAGCCTAACTTTACTTCAGCAGATCACTGACGAGAACAAGTGGAACGGGTTTTACCTGCACTGACAGATTTGTCAAACATGTGGGAGAGCAATGTGTCTCTAGTGTCACCGACTCATTGATTTCCTTTTGCATTTAACTGTTTCATTTCCAGCTCCACCAGGATCTGAGTGTGGGATTGAGTGGGAGTTCTTTCTGTTCCGTCTTCTTCATTGCTTTCTGTTTTTCAGAATGAACGGAGCCCATATCAGCTCAGTCAGGACACTAGACCTGTGTAATTACTGCCCAGGGCTAGTTTATCCCACTACTCCCCCACTGTACAATCACTTGAGTGATTGGAGCCGCAGGGGGGATCACCAATGTAACAGGTCATTACTCATAAAGGTCTGGACTTGCAATATAAAGTCAAACCTCTACAAACTGGAAAAAAAGCTCTTGCTTCAATAAAAGAACATGGATTGATTATCTGAGATGGTGGCAAACCCATGGATCATTCTGCTGAAGATCGCTTCAAGTAGCAGGTGGAAGGATTTCTTTGTCTGTGACCACAAAACCCAGCATGGCTGACAGGAACTAAAAATAATATTGCATACATTTTGGTTAAAGGTTGATAAGTGCTGCCATAAAAGCAGGAAAAAACGTATAATGTATGCATGTCTTACATGTCAGGAGGCATTCACTGTTGAATTCAGGTCTTTCCACCAACATATCAGTTATGTTGATAATTCAGAGGTTGCTGAAGGTGGCTCATGACCAAATCAAGAGTTAATGAAATGAGGAAATCCATCTGGAAATGGATAGATTACCCTGGATGCTGGCAGAAATTCCATTAACATCTGGCAAAGGCATGTTGCAGCCCCTGTCTGAGCCAAAGACATTTGGCATGAAGTTTAACCGCTTCATGAGTAAAAATAAGTGACACATTCATTTTTTTTTTTTGTTGTTTTTGTTTTTTAACTTGGGGGAATTTTAACTGGATGTGTCTTTGTGAGCAAAAAATATGCCAATATTTGCTGAAGTCAAATTGTTTATTCGAAAGGACACAGAGGGCATCCAGGGTGATGACTTTTGATTTCCTTGTTTTGGTGTTTCAACATAAAGTCAAAGAGATACAGGAAATATGGGATTTTAAGCTGCAGCTATCGTTGTTGTTTATCAATCAATACATCAATCAGTAGCATTTGTACAGGCACTTGGGTTTCTTTTGAAAAGGCCTCTTTTGACATTAAATATACTCACTGCATTTCTCTTTCGTCCTTGGATGTGAACAGGTAGCAAATTGTTACATGAGCATCATGACACTTGTAACGATGTATAACCAACAATGTCTGAATGCCATCACATGCTACCTTTATTCAGTACTCAAGAGCATCATAGACTTAAATGTAACACATGCAATGCACATAAATAATATAAAAAAAATCAACATGCCAGTTGCCATGCCAATAAGATTATTCCAAAACACCCCAAAAATGATAGAAATGGAAAAAATGTTGGGGCTACAGTAAATAGGATGATCCACACCACCGAAACTGTGTCCTTCCTATTCATCTCCGATTAAGAATTTTGAGAAAATTGGCTTACAAGACATTAGCATTTAATTCTGTTTCAATCTAAATGTTATTTTGTAATGCTTTAGCTAGATATCTCTTCAAATGTATGCATGTTCCAACTGCCATTTTCTCGACCCCCCCCCCCAAAAAAAAAAAAAAACTTCACACACATGAGAAAATAAAGGATATTCTGAGTTTTTAATATATTATTACTGTGATATTTTGATTTTTTTTCTGAGGTTCTGCTGAAGTTCTTAAATACAGCTGTTAATATGTTTTCCTCCCCCACGCAAATCATTCACAATTACCTCTCTAAACAAATCTAAAAAATCACATACACAGATAGGCCTGTGTGATGACAAAATCTACTTCACAACATGTTTAAATAACAAAAACATCTGATGGAAAAAGACAGGGGAGGCATGCAATAACCTAATCTAATTATGAGTTACTCTGTTTGAATATTTGCATTGTGTTGTTTCATAAATTAATTGTATCACCTGTCACATTTTATCAAGACATGAAGTCACACAGTCCATCAGCCATCTAGGTTACACACTGAACCTCCATCTGGGTGATGATGAAAACGCTTGCAAGCATAACAAGTTTAATTCAGTTGCAAGATGCTCATTTTATGTCACAACTGTTTCAACCTGTTTCAGACATTTCATGAAATGAGAACCATTGCTTCAAAAGCAAATAACAACATGCCCTGTGCATGAAAAGAGCTTTCTTATTGTAAGAGAAAGAGACGGGTCTAGAACAGGCAATGGTTTTACCATTTAAAACATTAAAGTGTGAATGTTGTGACAAATATCACACTCTCTGACGGTGGTGGCAGAGAGGCGGATGCTGTCCAAGCTGCGGGTCATCTTGGACAATGTCTCACATCCTCTCCATGACACACCGACGTATAGACATACATATACATTGCTGTTGTATATATTTTTTACTTTTATTTTTCACTTAGATATTGTAAATGTGTATATTTTATTTTCTATTTCTTATTTTTATATTTTGTACATACTTTTATTTCTAAATTTATGCTGCTTTCTAATCTTGAATGGGAGCACCAGTACTGTACAATTTCCCCCCGGGGATCAATAAAGTATTTCTGATTCTGATTCTGATTCACACGTGTTTTTAAAGCTGACGACCGGGATTCAGTTCCCAACTCATCTTCATTTTTCAGTCACTTTGGCATGCTGTGATACTTTTATTATTTTATTTCACTGTTGAATATTGGGTGGTGGAATTACTTGGAGAAATAGTGGTCTGATAATGGCCAAGCTGCTGTCATATACTTTATATACTAGCATTTATGTTTTATGTCACCTTTTATGTCACCTGCAGCGCTACTCTTCAAGGGTCATCAGCGCTGCATAGATGCAATTTATTAGTAGCTATATCAGGACTGATTTGATTGTTTCAGGGAGACAGTACTAAAGTCCTCATAATACTTTTTTTAAAAGAAGCTTGATGCCATATTCCCTCTTTCAGAAAACACGCTGTTTTGGTGTATAATAGTCCTAATACTAATACTTTTAATTTGCATATAGCACCCCCAAGACATGTGCTTTACATGAAGATAAACCAACTGAAAACATAGGGGAAACAAATAGGGAAAGAAGAAGCGTAAACAACAGCTAAAATTAATACCAGAGATGTGCTTTTCAAGGCAGGGGGGCTGAGATCATCAGGAGCAACAGTGATATAGTGTTAGGTGTCATCTGTATAATAATGCAAATCAAGTTTCGGACACAGAATTGAGCCTTGGGGAAGAATGTTTCTAGATTGTGACAAAAATGCTGATAGTGATGATCAATAAAACAAAATGATTTGTTTTTCTTTCGTAGAAAGTAGTGAAAACTGTTCACAGCAAGGTCTGTGGATTATACGGAGTAGCTGTAACATTGTCTCTGGCATTGAGTTTTTCAAATGTCATCTTTCAATATTTTGAACATCACAAATTTCTATTCACCTACATACTGGGGTGACTGAATCTCTGAGGTAGATATTTCAAAAGCTGTGCAAAAAAACAAACAAAACAGCTGCATGGTTAGAAACCACAATTGGTCTTTTTGTCATTTGTGTAAACCAACCCTTCAAAATTTACAAATATAGTCAATAGATAGTGTTATGTGGACTTGACATCCACCCCTGATTATGCTTCAGCTTGGCAAAAAAATACTGATATTACCATTTTTCTCTGCAGGCCCCAAAGTGAAAATCACCAGAACGTACAGAAAATGAAAATAATGTCATGTTGAGATCATGCCCACATGAGTGATAATGGCCCATTTGAAACACACCCCATGCTGTTACATCCCCATACACCATGCCCAGTCTCTTCACCCTGTCAAAATACTGAAACACTTTAGGAAAGTGGACTGGCTACTCTCCTTCAAAATAGGAAAACAGACTGCTGAATGCCGCTAATGTTCAAATGTGTCATGAACATAAACACTTGCCTGGCTTCCTGTAGCTATCCCATCTGTGTGCAAGTTCTGGTCCTCCACTGGACATGCAGCTTTATAGGTGTACGCCCGTTAGCTCAACACCTTGCAGTTTGATATGACATTAAGGAATCCATCCAAGGAGAGTTACTTAAGTGTCTTTACCACCATGGCAACCATTTCTTCACTAAAGTGTACTTATCCATAAACACACACCAACAGTGATACTATTACGAATACTGCAACAACTGCATCATTCATTATCCACTGGTGCTGCAACAAAGCTAGACTACTTTAACACAGTGTCTTATATCCAACACCAATACTCAGAAGGAAAGCATAGATCAAATGGATAGGCCTGTGTAAAGCAATACTTGTGTTATTCCTAAAATATTGGATAGTTTATTATTTGTAATCATTAACAACTTTAAAACCAAGGAGCAAAGTTTAATGAAATGTCACCAAGAGGCAAAACCTGCAGGTTGTTCACAGATGATGGGACTTTGTGTACTTATAAAATGCCTGTATGAGCTTTTATGTAAAAGTAATCTTCAGTTCATTAATTTTAGTTGCCATTTAAGAACCAGGAATTGTTCCCACGTCTCTTTTAAATTACCACACAAACTGCCATTGCGTCTATAAAGTTAGTTTTACTTTCACTGTCAATAGATCACCTTAAAATTGTCTTTAACTCTTGACCCAAGCTTCTTCCTTTATGTTAAATTAGACTGCATTGAACTGTCAAAGAGCATAGAAATATCAAAGGTAAGCTTCTGGTGATTTTTGCATTTCAATTGCCATCAATATTACCATGAGCGCACAATTTGTTATTTTCATGGCCGAACCATTAAGTTATCTAACGAAGCTGAATGCTCTGATGAATAACTGATTATGCAGGCATTTTATATTAAAACGTGCCTTTAACAATATACTGTATCTCATTATTGAATCTAGCACTTTTTTTTATAATGACCACACTGCACACTTTGATAAATCTCTTTTTTAAATCTCTCTGAGTGGTTTCTTTCATCAAACTGAACTGCAAGATTTCCCTCAGGAAAATGATGAATCTTTGGATATAGTTCACTCTCAATTATGTTTATTTCCCAGCTCACAATAACATTACAGAGAGGAAATATGGGGAGCAATCATTCACTGTGGCATGCAAAGATATGTGAACAAACACATACAGGAATGAAGGAATGGCTACCCAAACAGACACACAGAAACACACAAAAACAAACACCAACTCCTCACACATTTAATTTGTGCAAGGTGAATAGAAATTTGATATGATGATATGATTTGATAATCATAACATTATTATTATTATTATTATTAAGATGTTAATTATTGTTTGTTCATGCTTTTAATTGAGCCACAGGTAGTTCTTGCACTCCACTCAAACTCCACCAATGATGGTTAGGTATTAAGTTAAAGATGGTTAAACTCAATGTTGGGACCAAGGCATGGTCTGGCATGTTTACAGCCAAATCACCTCTTACATAACACATTTCTTTTTGATTAGATCATTTTCAAAACAATTCTGGTTCTGAAGTGCTGTAACTGTTTTTCTTGAGTTGGTTTGTACTGTGGGTTTTGGCAGTGCACCCAACCAGAGGAGGGTAAGACAAAAGGGAGAGCCTGGGATTCCTTATGAAATTGAATTTTTAAAGGTTTTTAGAGAAAATACGTCACTGTAGCTTGTCCCGGTATTGTTTCTTTTGTATTTGCACAAAAGATATAATGCCAAAGACATACAAAACATTAATCTTTACAAATGTTTAAAAATCATTAGAAAATGCCTGTATAATATCCATTTGTGGTGAGCATACTGTGATGTATGCAATTAGTCAGATAGGCAGGAACTAACTCACAATAAAGAAGGTGATTTTGGAGTCCAATTTGTCAGCAAGAACTAATAAACGTGTCACTCGCGCAGTTTGAGATGTGGCTTGGCTCCACTAATGACAGTTGCTACCGATTTAGCCTCAGCTGGCTCTGTAATTAACCGGTTGATTTTCAGGTGCTTTTGAGCAGCATCAATGCAAAGACTGGGGCTATCTCGACATGTGAGAGTGTAATGAAGGCGTGTCTCTTCAGTCAGCATGAGCGGTAAAAGTGTTTGTTATGCACAAATTATCAGCTAGTTCTGTAGTCATTAACCGCTCTTAATATGCACGTGTCTTGTTTATGATTCTAACTGCAATTAACTCTAATTTAAAGGGTTTGGTGTATGAGCACTGGTGAGTCAATGGAAACAGCAGTAGCAAAGATGATAATGGTTGCTGAATATGAGGCTGTTTTTTGAGTTATGATGGGTTAAGGAGGATGTAATAACGTTATTTAAAATGTACAAGTCAAACGCTTCTAATTATCGGTGAGGATGTCCTAAATTTATATGAGCAAAAACATTATTAACACTCACACAGCGCTTATTCCAAGCTTGTGCTGACAGACATTACAAAAGAAAAGTCAATTTCAGGAGAACATGGTGTCTTGTTGTAGGATGGATGCACCGTCTTCTCTAAGCACGCAGGGCGGCGCTGTTCAAACTGGTGAGGCTCAATTCCATCTTGCCAAGCACTGATGCCACGTTGTCCCACTTTCATGGATGGCCTTAATCTCTGCCCTTAGCTGAGGCAGATTAATCCCGACAGTGCTGACATTATCTCCTGTTCTACACCGTGACACTGGACACAGGAGGAACTCCCTACATCCTCACTTTTCTGAGCTCAAACATCACCTCTGATGCCACTGGATCCCGATCTGGAGCCAAAGAATAAGTATGAGTGTTGGTCACATCTGTACATCTCTAAGCTGCATTTATACACTTTCCCATAACGTTGTTTTACTCAAATATTTAAATCACAAGTAGCAGGATGTGTATGAATATGTTTCTAATACCTTGAGAATATTTGATTTTAGATACAATAAACTATTCATTGTATGGATTGTGCTGGTGGTTCAATATCTTTGCATGTCATCATATCATTTTAGAGTACTGACACTGCAATTACTTGTATAAACCACATAAATGTCAGATGTATGCAATAAATGGATTTTACTGTAGAGCCTGATTTATGCAAGAAGTACTCAGATATTTTCCTTAGGTGAAAGTAGCAATACCACAGTGTAGAAATTATTGGATTATAATTACTGATGCATTAATGTGTAAATCACTTTAATGTTGCAGCTGGTTAAAGTGGGGCTAATTTAATTACCTTACATACTGCTGGGTGGCTTGCGAATTTCCCCCGAGGATCAATAAAGTCTTGTCTTAACCGATAATAATACATCATAATTTATTTGTTTATTAAATTTTATATTACTAATCTGATAATATCCAAGGAATTAGTAACTGAATGTATTAAATGAATGTAGTGGAGTAAAAAGTACAATATTACCCTCTGAATTGTAGTGGAGTAGAAGTGTAAGGTAGCAAAAAATAATAATATAAGTACAGGACAGTTAGTAAATGTACTTTGTTACTTTCCACCAGTGGATTTATGGGTGTCTTCATTCTACTCAGTACCTTGACCTGTGGACTGAGTATTCAAGCCACAAGGTGAATGTCAAACGGGCTGATTAAAGGTATTGGGAGGTAAATATTTACCACCTTGTGCAACTTGCACTGGTGGTGCTGTGGCTAAAGACAATGGACGTCAGGGTCCTGCTGCTGCACTCTGACAAACATTTTCCATTAATTATCTTTATAATTTATAAGCCAGGAGCTGTTTGATGTACCGTGACAGATTATCATAATAATGATGGAGCACAGTGGATGGTGGCCCACTGGAAAACCTGTTTTATCATAAGAATGAAGGTTCTTCCTCTTTATGTAGCCGTAACCTCTGAACAGGCATCTTTCCCATTTTTTGCAGAACTAAAGAGCCATCACGCTCTCATATGCAAATTGCTAAGCAGTGATACAACATTGTGTTCAAAGCTTTGGACAGTAGTGCTCAGTAGAAAAAACAGACTTTAACACGTTTAACACCTCAGTTTTTTAGCCCTGGCTGCTTCTAACACAAATGTTAGCATCAGCTGAAACTTACTTACTAATGGACTACTTTTTTAACTCCTCAGTGTCTTCATATTCATGAGCTTATCATTATTATCAAATGATTCATTAATATAGTATCTCCCAGTCTGTTCTCTAGTAAGTGCGTTGAGTTATTCATCAACTACTTATTAACGATTCATTAATTATGCAGTTGCTCCTGATTCGTTCCTCAATCGTTACCAGTGTTACCAGTGGCCGAATGTTATCAGAATTTAATTGCACACATAAATGGAGGTTGATCACACAGCAGAGACATTATATTTTTACGGCTAATAGAGGTGCAACTTCGTACAATAACAACACCGTGCCACATTCATTGCAAACGGACAATGCAAGACATTGAAAGCACAGTGGGCCATACACACCATTTTTGATTTACCAGTTGTCGTGAGGATAAATGCGTATTTTTGAGACCAGGACACTTCTTCTTGACCATTTCCATTTGCATCACTGTTACTCTATCACAGGATTTTGTGGCTAACAGGATCATATCAACTAAAAAGCCTATTTTCATGACAGAATGGTCTGCAGCATCTGAATTGACTAGAACTGCTTTCACACCTTCCCACGCGGTCGCATTTGCATTTGCATCATTTTTGGATGAGGCACAAGCAAAGTGTTTTTTTTCAATATTCTTTTCTTGATTATGCATGCAGTGCCTGAAGAGCTCACGCTGAATATGATGCTCAAGATATTCCAAACATTTGTGCGTCTATATGATTGCACGTTTCTTAGTTCTGGTAAACAATGTAAAGGTCACAATATTGAATTTGTGATGCATGGCTCATAGAATTTGTCATAGTGTCTGATTCTAGAAAATGAGCATTTTAGCAATTATTTGGTTTAATAAGTTGTCAAATAGCACATCAAGGGTTAGGGATTAGGCTAAAAGTTTTAGGCAACTTTGCTTTGTAATTAAAGCTTTACTTTTCAAACTACTGCCTGATTCTACTTATGCTTCCTACATAATCCCCTTGGAGGTGGGGTCATTGGTGCCCCAGACCATTTATTTACATTTTAATACATCATGTTCATTTCAAGAAACCAGGTGGGGAGGGGCAGAACGCAAATTCAGTAATTAAAACATGGGAGCTGCCACAACCAAAGTCTTTTACTGCTGACATTTTTCCCTGTCATGGATTCACACCAGTCACTTGTTATTCACAACACTGCCTCTGGACACCCCCACTCAGGTTATTCTAAAATAAATGAAAATCCTTTGCCAGAGCTTATTTAGTAGCAAAACAAAATAAAAGAAAACACATGTTAGCTAAGATAAAACAGTGTTATTTTTTCAATTTAGAAATATTGCAAATGCTGGATTCAAATGCAGAATTTTCCATTATCATCAGAATAGCAAACCTGACAGTTTTTAATCCCTTTGCAAATATAACTTTGATTTTGAATCTCGGTTATAGAGGCAGGACAAGAAAAAGTTCATACCAATTTAATTGGTGGCTGTGTTATCATGTTTTTCTTTTTAAAAATGTGTGCCAACTTTACAAATTTCAGAAGACAGGCAAACTATTTAGATTCATACATGAGAAATAAACTGTATGCGTTATTAGCTGCTTGTTAAACTTCATTTTAAATGTAAGGAGTGAAATGGTGGAGCCAGGAGGCGGCACATATTCGGAGAAAGGGTCCAGTGATCAGAGGTCTACTATCAGAGGTCTACTATCTCTCTGTCAGGGCCAAGTATCAAGGCAATCTATGACTAACATTATATTCAAAAATCAAAAGATGGGGGAAGGGCACAAATGCTCTTTTGTGATATCTATCTATCCAGCCATATGGAGTGGACTTTAAACCATCCTTCACCAGCGGCAGGCTCTGGTAATGAAGACACTCATCCCCCGAGGAGCTTCCATCTTTGCTGTCCTGTCTAAGAGCGCATCACAAACACAGCTGAAGGACGCGTGCCCATCTCCTCCCAGCCACACGACCGTTGCTGTCACTGGGCTGAGAGATAACTGGCTTTACCGAGCCTGTCCTTTATGTGAATGTCAAAGCATCCATGCAGGGGGCATGACACTCCTGCATGAGCCAGTGTAGTCTGCAACCAACCCTGTCTCGGTGGTGAACTACCTCAGAAGAGGTGGTGCTCGTATGACTTACCTTCCTAGCTATTGTATCCCGGCCACAAGAGTGTATACGATAAAACAGGGACGTCTTACTTACTTAATCCTGCATTCTGGGTTTCTCCTTCCATTAACGGCTATTACACAGTTACGTTAATTCCTGTTAATACTTCCTGGACGTTTAAGCACTTCATCATCTGTTCCAGATGGTGCAGTAAGAGACTGAGACGCTCATTTTTCACAGCTCTCCTCATCTTAAACTCAGGTTGTTGATTTTGACTCAGATTGCTCTGTGAGCAGTGACACTTTATGTCTTCATCTGAATTCCTGTGTTCAGCCAAGTCAGTCACCAGAGAGGAAGTCAGACTTCAGTGGATGAAATTAATTGCTTAACCTCTGCAAAATCAACTGCCAATAAATTACATGGGGAAATGACTGATCACATACATCATGTTCATATCACCAGAGGTTTGTCTTTCATACCTAAACAGATAGCTCAGTGAAATGCACAACTTTGTGGAAAGAAAATGCAACGTCACTGCAATCAAATGCAGCAAAGCTATATCATGCAGCTGTGCGTTCAAGTGCACTACACTGCAGTTGTCGCACTTATATTAGTCCCTGCAGTGGAAACATCCATACATTGACTCTCTGACAAAAGACAGAATGAAATTGTCTGCAATTTACTTACCAAGTATAGCAGTGTGATTGTTTATCTATATTCTGGTATTGTTTCAGTGAAGGGAGCGAACAACACAGGAAATGACAAATATCACATCCCACTTTCCTTGAACTCTCTCCATGAAAGCTATTTCAGCCATATTCACTTGATGTTGTAAGAAAAACGATTCAAGCTTCATCTCTGCAGCTCTGAACATCACTGCCGACTTCACAATCCATCAAATGAAAAAAAAAAACAACAAACACGTCGGGGCATACCGTTACTCGTATTCATGCTAACAACAACACTGTGTGGATGAATGGTGATGTAAATGGAAGCAGTCACACTTGAATGCAGCTGGTTCACATCATCACATTATTGGTTCAGCTTTGGCTCGAGTTCCTATTCTCAGAGTCATTTTGTCAGTTGTGAAGGTATCCCCTGTTTCAAACAACTGAAGCAATGGTGAAGCAAAAGAGTGGAGGGAGACACAAAGATTATAGTAATATTCTACTGAGAGTCATTCAGACGAGGTAGAGTATATTCATGGTAAGTGGGGCTGTAAAATCCTCTGACTTTAGCTGACCCCTCTGTCTGGCAATAAATATTTTAAAATATGGACCCTGGAGGTCATTTCTAAAGTATGTATGAATTTACATTCCTTGTGACAGTGTTATAAAACACCATCACTAAGTAGCTTCATTGTCTTGCATTGTCTAAGCAGTGCATGCACTTGAATACCTAGTTAACTGTCAAAAGTAAATTACCTTGCTCTTCATTCAAATTCACATTTCAACCTCTATGCCTGATGCAAACTCACACACACACACACACACACACACACACACACACACACACACACATACATTACTGTATAACGTTAATGCACATACTGTAGAATTTATAAAGACATTACTTTTAACAGAGGAGCTTACTGAAGGCAGCAAACCATAGGTGGAAGCACAAACCCAAGGTAAATGGCATCTTTCATTTTATGAGCCCACCTTGAATTAATCCCATTTAAGGGTTTAGCTACACTGTGCACAGCAGTATTCACTCAAACTAATCCACATCACACCCACGTACTTTCGCACACTGAGGCTTGTGTGCATGGGTGCAGATGCACACGCTGTCACACCCACATACATGGAAACACACACTCACAGGTGCCCTTTCTCTTATGCAACCAAGACACAAAAGCTCCTCCTATGGTTTAAAAAAAAAAAAAAAAAATGAATGGGTCATTTGCTTTAAGAGTCATTCCAGTTCATCTGCAAGAAAAAAAAATCTCTGGACTATCTCTTGTCATAGTCACTAGCATCTACAGTAGATATTCTTTGGGGAGACACATGTAATAAATAGACCCTCCCTATGGCCCTCACAAACACAGTCTCACAGCAGGCTTCTCCTGGACAATGTAACATAAAAAAAGATCAGCAAAGATTCTTTCCGTCCTCTTTATATCTTCTTCTCATGAATATTCAGCAGTTGGGTCTTAGATGTTTCTCCTGTGAGTGGGAGCACAGGTGGATAAGAATCTGTACATGAAACACAAATGAATGAAAGAGTAGCGTGACGGTCTCAAGGGCCCCATACCCTCACCTTCAGCATCAACACGGCCTCCGGGCAAAATGAGTGAGAGCTGCAGATTTGAGTAGTGCAAAGGAAGCTAAGAGGCACTCAGTAAATACTCAAGGTTAGGTTTCATCTCATCCCTTAAACATACATTCTCTCTGAATATGGTATGGGTACTGAAGTGTTACAGAGTCCATCTTCTGACCACAATCAGAGTAATGCATTGTACACCAGTAATATATTATTAACTCCCAACCTGCCTCCCTGTTGTCATTTACATCTCTACATATATATATATATATATATATATATATGTTTGTGTGTGTGTGTGTGTATGTGTGTGTGTGTATATATATATTTATATGTATATATTATATGTATTTTCAGATCATGAAATGCCTTCCTTTAACAAACAGCTCTATCTGTCTATCATGTTATTGAACTGCTCTCTCTCTCTCTCTCTCTCTCTATGTGTGTGTGTGTGTATTCTGCTGTTCACTGGCATGTGAAAAGCACATTCCACAATTGTAAGTGGATGATTCAGAGACAAATTATGCTTATTGTCACATTGACCGTTTTCAGAGAGACCTTGTGAATGATTTTGAGTACTTGATGACTATTCATTTCGCTGCAATTCCATTACTTTTTCTACCTTCAATTGAATTCTTCTAATGACACATTGAATGCCATTGAAAAGATACTAAGTGTGCTATGAAATGCCTTTAATGTCGAGATGGATCAGTCAATTAGCCATTGAATCTCACAGCGTGCTATTCAAATTCACTAGAGAGAAATCAAAATGGAGTGTGTCAGAAAACACTAACATGTATTGCTGCAGCCTACCTCACTATTCCGCAAAGTGGTAAATCCACTTACAGTGCATGGATCATCACACAGTAGAGGATGTGTGATGAAGGAAGGCGAAGTCGAGGTTATATGTGAATGTTAGACATTTATAAAAAGAAATAAATCAAAAAAAAGTGTGACTATTCTTCCAGACTGTTGTAGGCAATCTAATTAAAAAAATATGGTTTCATAATCCACGCACCTGTAGAGGGAAAAAATGCATCTCATTAACAGTAGTGTAGGTGACTTGATGTTTTTAAATGTTTGTACTTTTTAATATTCTGGATCATCTGTGTCGTTCAGACTAAAATTTAAATAATAAAAAAAAATGATATCCCCAATCTTATCTCTCACTCTGACCAACATCTGGTCATTGACAATTTCATGAAATTACATCATGAAATTTTATCTTAAAGGCTTACTGAAAAGTACTTGCCGTGCAGAGGGTTTCACATAATAAAATATAACATCAGGAAGTCTCTCTGGAGCCAAAAATTGGACCAATACTTCATAGAACTTTCTCTGTGATGCGTCGACTTGATTTCTAATCATCAAAATGTAAGAAATTGAGTTGATTTTAACAACTGACCTCAAAATAGACATCTCAAATGGCCTCCAAAGAGCTTTCATAATGGACAATTAGCATCATCTGTGTATCTGCCTGTTTTGTGAATCCTTCTTTGGCTGTCTCCCCTACAGTCAGCTTCAGAACTTGGCATTTGAACATGAGCGCTGGAAGACACTGGCTAATTAGTTCCTGAGGAAGGAACAATCCATCTTCTTTAGGAAGTGATGTGTCCACTTCTGCAGCTGTGGTCAGTGCATTTTAAATTAGAATGTCTCAAACTCAGGGGACAAAGAGCAAAGTAGAATAAACAATAAATAAACTACAGGGAAACATTTATTTTTGTCTTATGGGCCGCATTAAATGCTTTCCGAAAAGTGTTGTTGTGCTCAAAGAGTGTGAAACTCTCAAGATTTGAAATAGGAGCAAGATTATAACTTTATAATTTGTCATCTGTGTTTCCACGTTGCCAGAAATAATTATTTATAAAAGAGTTGTAGATCTGACTGAAAATGCAGAGATTAAATTGAAACAGATTCTTCCTGCAGCAATGAAATTCAGCTGATTATAAAAAGTCTCACCTGCTAAAGGAGAGCTCTCTTACTCTTTCAGATATTTCCAGGAAGAATTATACTACGAATGTTGCATCTGCATGGAAAATCTATGAATCAACTTCACATGAGGTCAGGTCACTGTAAAAATCTCCTAAGACTGGTTTGCGAGTGTAAGAATGCGCCTCTTGGCGGCTGGAGGTAGTGAGGAGGCAAAGGCAAGGGTCCTGAGAACTGAGTGGCTTTTATTTCACCCACAGCATTTACATACACACCACAGTATGACAAGGAAAGTCACAACCTGCAAAGCACCCACCAAAACCACAAAGACCAAGCCTGCCCCCCTTCCTGACTGCCTTAAATAGCAGTTGGCTGATCTATTTACCACACGGGTTGTGCCTACAAAACCACTAAAATCCCCCGTTTTTACATTACACATACCATAAATACATCCAATGACTAATATTTACAAGACAACCCAAACCTACCCATAATAAATAATTAAATATACAAGAAAATACAACATTCAAATACCCAGAAACAACTGCATGGCAAGATACCAACTGACAATGTGCATATTTGCATCACTCATGCAGTTCAACCACTGTAGTGCCCGATGACCAGTCTCTAGGAAGTGTCGCTCCAGCAGGTAGTAGCGCAGGGATTCCACTGCTGATTTCATGGCCAAACACTCCTTCTCCACTCTCAAATATCTGGTCTCCCGGCCTAGCAGCTTGCGACTCAGAAAGACCACTGGTCTCCTCTCTCCATCTTCCTTCTGGAGCAACACCGCTCCAAGGCTAACTCCCGAAGCATCTGTCTGCAGGATGAATGGTTTGGAAAGGCCTGGGCTGTGGATAACTGACTCACTGCAGATTGCCTCTTTGAGGTCTTTGAAGGCTCTCTCACACTCCTCCGTCCAGCAAACTTTGTTGGGAGCTGAGGCCCTTGTCAGGTCTGTCAAGACAGCAGATCCCTCAGCCGAATGTGTTATGAACTTCCTGTACCATCCTGTTAGTCCCATACATGCTCAAACCCTCTTCTTTGTTGTAGGGACTGGATATGCCTGGATGGCTTCGACTTTGCCCACCTGTGGTCTGATTAGGCCATATCCAATCACATGCCCCAGGTACTCCACCAGCTCCTTGGCCTCTGCCGCTAAGGCCAGCTGCCAGTACCCTTTGCTCAAGTCCATGGTGCTGATATACTTGGTGCTGCCAACTCTCTCCAACAGTTCATCAATTTGAGGCATGGGGTAGGGATATCATTTTGACATGGCGTTGAGGTATTGGAAGTCGATGCATAATCGTAGTGATCCTTCTTAGGCACCAGAACGACTGGACTGCACCATTCACTGATCGATGCCTCTATAACTCCCAACTCCAACATCAGCTGAATCTCTTTCTTCAGCACTGGCACCAACCACTTTGGAATCCTGTAGCTTCTCTGCCGGATAGGAGCATTCTCATTGAGACGGGCCTTGTGTTGAACCAGGTTGGTAACTCCCGGTTGCTCCCTGAACAGCTCGGGGTCCAGCAGCACCTTCACCTCTTCCTGTTGAGATGGGGTGAACTGGGACAGGCCTACTGGGTTGGAGTCTGCCGGGTTGGGTGGGAAGAATTGCTCTGCTACTTCCTCCTCCTTGACAGCTTGGATCAGCAGCACAGGTTCTGGGAATGTTTGATGCTTCACTTGGCCAGCAACTTGCTCTCACCTGGTTCAAAGATTCTCTCTCTAGCCGTCTGATCATACCGAACCTTCAGGTTGTGTTGAGCAGTTCTGAGGTTGTCCTGTGCCAAAGCGGTCATCTGCTCCAATCTCTCATGCATCTTCAGCATGTAGGCTACCACATTGTCATCAGCTGGCTTAATACTCTCTCAATACTCTCTCAGGAGGTCCAGTGGTCCCCTCACCTGGCGACGATACAGTATAGTGGAGCTCACCTCGCATGTAAATATGGAATCAAAATAGGCCCTTAATTTATATTCTCACGGATCGAATTATTAGAAGCGGGCATGTGTGCACTACATGAGCATCATCGCTGTGCAGTGGTATTTAATTCGTTTAACAGGAGAGTAACCGCTCAGACATCCTCATGTTCACAATATTTGAATGTTGCCTATTTATATCAAGTTTTTTTTTTAAATATGTCAATTTTTCATATGGCATTTATTTTTTAGATTTTTCATTTTCAGGACTGAGTCTTGGCTATTAAAAGGATGGTCAGTGTGTCATGATCAATTTATTAAACATTCTATTAAAAACAAGCATTATAACATACATTCAAAAAGACAGAAAAGGATACAGAGACTGGCAGTAAATCATGCAGTGTTGTGATGATTGATGCCTGTTGTACATTGTTAGGGAATATCAGTATTAAAATGTAGATCTGAAACCTAATCCCAATAAATATTATTTCGATCATAAAGTGTCCAGTGACTTGTCTGGCTTTAGCCATGACTGGATTTAGTTGTAAAACAATTATAAAATCCAGCGTTTGCAAAATTCTATCAGGGAAATATTGTGTATTCTGCAGTTTTTGTTTATAAATAAATATATGAGGGTTTTTCCCATTTCTATTAAAGTCAATTCAGGATACCATTCATCCTTATTATGCAATTAAAGTACATGATGATGATGACATTAACGTATCTACGTGTTAAGTGTGTAATATGAGTTTAATTTATGCTTTGATCAAAATTGCATGTATTCTGCCACAGCACGAGCACAGTATGTGTCCATTTAATATGAAAATAAGCTTTAGGCTTATTATGTATGGCTTAATATGATCTCATTTTGTCAGTACTCCAGACATGTATTTCCAGTGTTTTGTTTGGTGCAATACAGAGAAAACACATTCCCCTATCTGCTGTTCACAGTCAATAAAAAGCTAAAAGCATTCAGACTGTTAGGTTGTGTCGTTGCTTCCATACATTTAGCGCAGTAAAATACACTGAAAGTGAACTGTGGTCAGAGATGCCATCCCTGAATGCAGGCTAAGACGAAGGGGCCCATCTGCAAGATCTGAGACGGAGGCAAGCAATCAAATTTGACTAAAGGCATTACCAAGTAATGAGTCAGTGGGTGGGGGATCTTCCCCCATCTAGAGTTATTGGATGAGGACTGTTTGTGTAACTTCTAATCCTCAAAGTGGGAGTTTATTGAGGAGAAAAAAACTATAAGCGTGTATTTCAAGCATGAACTTGAATGGCTTCAAGATGCAGAGAGGGGACGGCAGTTCGGCTTATCCAAATTCCCTTTGAACCTCTCTGATGAACGATGTGCTCCTCCCAAATCATTATGTCATTAATGACATAATTGACTATAGACGACGAGTCTCAACCCTTTAGAGATTACATTTATATATTAGTAGTTTGCAACAGTAAATAAGTTTTGGAGTTTTTCCTCATTCATTCATATCTAGGGTCTAAGGACAGAGGGTGTTGTGTGCTGTACAGATTGTTAAGCCCCCTGAGGCAAATGTGATTTGTGATATTGAGCTATATAAACAGAAATCGACTTGACTTGAAATACCATGTCTGCTTGACTTGACTTAAACATTATCCAGGCGTCAATTACATTTCCCATCACATGTGAATCGCATCGCATATTTGGGGAGATAAAATAGTAGTATATAATTGTAATTTCTAGGAGACAACGTTGCATACTAGCATATTTGAATGTGCTTCTACACACCTACAAAAAATCTAGCTGTATGAATGAATACTATCTGAAATATGACTGCAAGGTTTGAAGGGAGATTATTTTCTCCTACTGTTGTACTGCATATATATATATATATATGTTTGTGTGTGTGTGTAGAAACTCCCACCAGCACATATGTGTGTGTGTGTGTGTGTGTATGTGTCTGAAAGCAAGAGAGAGATGGGGTGGGAACATAATTACATGCTTTCAGGCATAAGGAAGCTAAGTGGTTATTGCTTTGGTGGAACTAAATTAAAAATTCTCTGTTTATCCCTCCATCACCAACTTGACACACACATAAAATGATATTTTTTTAAGACGTGTAGTGACCCAGATGCTGTGGCAGTCTTGTTGTTAGCAAAGTGATAGAGATAACACTTGGAATAGAAGGCTGTCAGCCTGTACGATATGGCTCAAATATTAGCCATGCTGAAGATATTTACCTCCATCAACAAATTAGGTTATATTTTCACTCACTTGATGTCGTCTGTCTGTTAGCAAGATATCCGAAAAGTTAATCAGTGAATTTGGATGAAATTTGGTGGCAGATGGCCGTGAGCCCAAGGTTCAGTTGATCAGATTTTCGTGATGTCTGGGTCTGGGATGAATGCCACTGGACAATTATCAGTTTTTAGTCATAGCTATTATGCTGTGTTCACATGTCAGTGGGGGACGCCTAAACAGAAGTGTGTTTCTGTGCTACTATGGTCATGTTCAAAGGCAAACAGATGACAAAATCAAATCCCGAAGATGGATTATTTCTGGTGCTTTGATGCGCAACACAACTGCCAGGGTTTGGGTATCAATCAAAATGGTTTAAACCTCTTCAAGTTCTTAATTAACGGACGGTTGTCTTCTCTCTGATAGACAGGGCATGGCCACAATGTGTTTGAGTTGGAACAGTGTGTTTGTCTGAGCAAGCATTGATATAAAGGCAATTTAAATTCTGACACAGTTACTCATAATAATCCACAGAACTCATTGGGAACAGTTAGAATAATTTTTCATCAAAGTATGCCAACTGTCTGCCACTGCTCAGAAGGAAGCATGCCAGTGCTCACAGATGACGCAGTTGTGACAAAACCAAAGTGAATATAAAAAGAGATTATGTGTGCCCAAGCTTGTGGAGAATGTTATTAAGCTAATTTTGTTACAGTAATTAATATTTAAATATTGTTACTTTTTTTTTTTTTACCACTGGCCTGAATATATGATGTCTTCTTTCTGTGTAGTCTATTTGAAAAAAATGTACGGTACCATTTGGCAGTAGAGCACTACAACCAGAGGCTTGCAGAAAGTCATTTAATAATATACACCACAAATAGCTAAAACTAATGCAGTCTAAAACAACAGCTCTGTATATAAATCCTCCCTACCAGTAAACAGTATTTTGGCCCATACTTGAGAATAAGTGAGGAGGCTCAGGCAAATTTAGTCTAGCCCTTGTGTGGGCATTTATTATGACACCATGCAGCAACACCTCACACTGAAACCCCTTTTAGTAACTATTAAGATTGGCCTAAACCACCTGTGGGGGACGGGAGGGGGGGGGGGACACCCCCACCAGCTCCTGACACATGGTAGAATTGGGAGGTATAAATAGACATGAGATCCTCAGCAGACCCTTTTCTTTTGCCCGAGGACCAGGAAGCAGGTGAGTATCAAAGGTAACACAATGTACAGATATTTCAAGTATGTTAGCAGTTGTTAGTGTATCATCAAATAATAGGCAGTATAATAGGCAGTCTGCGTGCCTGCTTGTTGTATAAGCCTACGCTGATTTGGCTTTGTTGTGCCTGTAGTGTTATATTACAAGGAACAGGCATTTAACTAAAGTTTTCTTGTAGTAAAATAAGTCTTAATCCAATGGTTGGTACTGGTAATATGGCTAGATAGCAAAATGTTAGCAAGAAAGCACAGCCAGGCTGTCTTTAGAAATGATCTATGCTGTTCCCTATGTATTTCCCAAACAAGTAGACTTTCCATTGGCTTTCAGTTCTTTTCTCTCAAAGCATATTCATAGAGAGCTGCCTTAAAAAGAAAGTTTAACTGTTAATATTCAAATTTTGTACTTTTACCGGAATAGTTTTCTACACCTTTCCCTCTAAATGAGTATAAGTAGCATTACAAGGCAGCATGCCAGAACAACTAAGCTAAGTCTAATGTGTTTTATGAAATTTTACATTTTTCCTTCACAGGTCGACTGATATTTAGCTTTCAGCGTATACATAGAATTTAAATAAGATACTGTACTACAAATATGTTGTTTTAATGTATTCGAAAATGTGCACAATGAAGCTATTGTAAGTGACTCTCCCTCCTTTTATAAAAAGTGTGTGCGTGTGCATGTGTGGCATTGCTGTATTAATGGCCACAGGTATTCTGAAAAGCCACTACAGGGTATCACTCTTTTCAGTGAGTCATACGAGGCCAATCGCTTCAGGAGATACTTGTAGATGACATAGATGTTTTATTTCTCCCTATCTACGTGTGCTGCAAATAAAGTGAAATTGTGCAGCTAAAGCACGTCTACAGCTGGTTCCAACCTGGTCAACCCCGCAAGCCTGGTCTTGTCCCATTTTAAGAAGTCACCCGTAATCTCTGGTGATGGTTCAGGCACACTGCAATGTGTTCCCCACTGGCAGACTTCTGAGTCGTCCCCCCATGCATAATATCCATGCAATTCTGCTTCTGACAGATATGTGTTGTAATCTCTTTGAAAATGAGCATTTGCAACATGTAAGAGCCTCAAAGCAGTGGGTCTGAGAAGTGTGAGGGAGAAAATTACATAGAAAAACTGCAATGTAAAAAAAATCCCTGCCTTGAGTCTGGCCTTTTGTCCATGTTTTCATAAAGAGTTTTGTATTAATTTCTTTGAAAGCAGTTGTCGTAATACATTTATTATGGAAACATTTTTAGCTTTAAATGATTCATAAAGTGTTCATTAGCAGTGACAGTGGTCATTTTACAATACAGCCAGTCTGCCTCGTTAAAACAGTGTTTCATTGTGTATCAGGACGCTGAAACAGATGCTATCACACCTGGAAACATGTTAAATCTGCATCAAGCTTCTGATTTTGTGGGAAGACAACTGTACGACAAATGTATGTACATCTGCTCCATCTGACGTGTGAGATAAAATCTGTTTTAATCTCTACATAAGACTCACCCTTGTGCTTAGAGAACACAACTGAAGGCCATGTAAAGTAAGCAAAACATGCCTTCTCAATATTTAATCTATGCCCATGTTTTCACAAGTCTGTGAATATGCATTGAATGCTTGCAAGCAAAATGATCAAATAGAGTGACTACAATTATTTGTAAGGGTTAGGAAAGCAATATTGACGATAATCTTTCTTCCTCAGTACTTTACAGTTCTCAGCCTGTCACATTTCACTAATGGAAGCGCAAAAGCTTTTTTCAGATGTGATTGTCTTATTAAATATTCCTCACATCAGACTCTAAACATGAAAGCAATTCAGATTGAGTAATGGAGATAATTTAAATCAATCCTACTGTACCTAAGCAATTAAATTGGTCAAAACTGAAAGACGGTTAATAGCTGGCAGGACATTTACATTGACGACAAGACACGTTTATATTCAGATCAAGGTTTCCGGTGATAAGAGGCAATTCCATTGCCACACATTTGGATAGTAATTCATCCTGAGTAATGCATAGAGCCTATTGAAAGAGACAAGTATTGTTAAGCTGTGAAATCAGATGTTCATCCACCTAGGCATAGTGTCTTAAAGGGATCCCTCCCCAACTTAATAACTTTGATGCCTTATGAGAGAATGTATTACAGATGCACAAGTCCATTGTACTGGAATGAAGCTGTCAGGGCCCTTACACACCAGCCTGACGGTGAGCCACTGGATGTCATCGGGCATTGTGGGACTGACCCTCAGGTGTAGTTATTGTGGTGAGTCCAGCACCATCAGCTCTGGTTGGCCCGTATCAGTTTAATGCTGGCAGTGAGAGAGTGCTTGCATACAAGACTGACACGAATTCACTGATGTTTAAATGCATACTACGTGTTGCATCACCTGAAACGAAATGCATTACTATTCATTACCCATGTGCAATGAGTAAAACAAATGTCTAACACTGTTCTGATAAAGCCTCTTTGTATACATAAGAGAATGAATCTTTATGGTGATTACGCATTCGTTTTCTATTGAAGCTCCCAATTCACTGACACTTTGTAAGATAAATGTTCACAAATCACTGTAGTGCATGCAAGAGTCTTTGGCAGGTGACAAAGAGTTTGCACAAACAATGTGGCCATTCAGAATAACTGATGCTAATTCTGCTGGGAGATGCAGGTATTGCGACCAGCAGATCGGGACTGGAAAGGGACACTTTTCCATCCTTGAATATCCACTCATATTAGGGACAACTACATTACACAGAATAAGGAATGATTTGGGGCCGGCCTTGAGCTCATTTCAGAGTTCTCTTAATGCCACAATTGATTTTCTTAGAGACTAAGACAAACTTGTTCTCTTAGCTGATACCACTGCAGCATAAAAACTGCAACGCACATTAGTCAGTCTGGACTTCGGTGTCCATTTCGCGTAAGGTGGACAAAATCCTTTTGTTTGCAATTTCACATTCCCAACAAAATGCCCAGAGTTCTCACAAAGATCCTCTTGGCAGCTGTTCTTAAGAATCAGAATCAGAAACTGTTTATTGCCAAGTAACATACATTACAAGGAATTTGCCGTGATCTGATGGTGCTTCATTTTGTTTTACATTAATGATTAGAAGCTGACTTTAGCAGCAGCTCCCTCATGAATCCCCATGCGATTGCACAATTTCTGTTCGCAGGTGTCTGACTGAGACACAAACACTAAGGTTGCGTCACTGGTTTGTGTACACTACTTTAGCCAATTGATTCATGTCATCTTGCTCTGGTTCCACTGACAGATCCGTTTAAGTCCTGGGTGCTATTCCACAGAGCAAGCATACAGCTGCTATGTTGTAAATGACATATATCTCTCCTTGTGGAGAAAATGTTAATGGTTGATTGTAGAATCTGGATGATATTTGGGCTGTTCTTAAGCCAGCATTACTAATGCTGTTAAACATTTTGTCATAAAATGATTGTAGTTGTGTTTTCCATTGCATGGCTAATTTGCCATAGACAGTGTGCCCTGAGGAGAAAGGAGGAAGGAACAGCCATTGTTCGTTAGTTGTGGGTTTGCAGATATTTGTACTGATGATTCTTTCTAATAATGTTTTCTTAAGTTATGTGTACTATTGGCATGTACTGTGTAAATAAATATTTGTTGATTAAAATCAATAGATTTTGGCTTTTTCTGATGGTCCGCATGTTCATAAGCCGTTTATATTGGTGCTCCATTGGACACAGCCAATAGACTAGCTGGAGGAATTAACCTGTAGTTGTCACATGCCAGCAACTTTAACACCTCAACAATATAATATACAAGTGAGTATTTTCATTTTTTTCTACAAGATGGCCACGGGTTCAGGTTAAGGTGACTTTATCTGTTCATAGGTTTCTGTATCACAAAGTTATGGAAATCTGCAAACTTGACTGTTCCAAAATAACACTGGTTCAGCTGTTATGAAAGTTAAAAACTATCAATAGATCAGCATAGCATCCTCCTGCTTTCCTGTACAGCTCAGCAGGATCATTTAGGACATTCTTAGTCTGACTCATGTAGGCGGTTGGGATAACTCTGCCATTGGCTGACTATTTCAGTCAGAATCCTCCTCCCCTTCCTCTATTTGCCTGTTACCTTTTTGCAAGGGCATGGTCGCTGCATCCTGGGCTTAGCACCGCATAAGACAATTGTGATTTGATAATGGGTCAGTCCTTTCTCCAAAGTGTTGAGATAGGTCTGGCTCTGCTATATTCTGCACCAGAGAGCCGCTGTCCACGTCGCTGATCCTGAGACTGCCAAGGGTGCAGAATGACAGTTAGGATTTCCACTGCCAACAATGAAGGTTACAATCTTAACTGAACTCACAGGATTTGCTATTTGAAACAAAGATTTGATGAACAATGACAACCTGGCTGTAATATATATATATATATATATAATAAGACTATACTAAATGAAGGGCAAAGGTGAAGCCTTTTCACACAAGTTGAAAATTCGTCCTTGCTTTCCTCAGCATCAAGTGGAGCGCAAAAAGGCATCAGGAGCTCTTTTTGACTCAAAAAGAAAAAAAAGGCTATTTTAAGACTTCATTTCAGGTCTGGTTACGTGGCATGCGTCATATTTTCTTTTAACTTTTTACTGACTGGCTCATCAATCTAAAAGAGATAAACTCTACATTCAGGAAATAGCTGAAAACTTTTTGATGTCATTTCTAGGATGTGACAGCACAGCTACGAATCTCACAAATGCAAGATTTTAAGTTTCCACATAGGAGACATGATTCCCACGATCCTCAAACCACAAAAATAAACTGACATACATGGCCCAAAGGATGCGCATAACAACACAACGGTATGGTCCAAATGAAACTACTGATTTAGCCGCTTTCATTTCAAGTACACATTCATGTATAAATGTTTTTAATGGATCCCAGATTAATTTTATAAAATGAGAACAAACATAAGGCCATGCAGTAACATAGGCATAACCTATTCCTTAGTCTATGTTTAAACATATTTATTCTATGTCATCAAGTTAAATGTAGCCAACTGTGCTTGCTAAACTTTATTTGAACTCTATTTACATAAAAACATGCAATTGGTGCTGCTAAGAAAACTAATGTGCACGCAATTACATGATTAAAAAAAAGAACTGTGTCCACCCAGTAGCCATGTAGTAAAATAGTAAATGGGTTAGTGGGAATGATACAGGCATCCCAACAAAGTAATTCAAAGGAACAAGTACTTAATGATAACTGGAAAGACAAGAAGAATGAGAGGAGACAGAGTAATCCTCAGCAAGATGGAGTCAGTTCTATCGGCGTGTCAGGTTTCCTCTTCCTCGTAATTCCTCAGATCCTAAATAAAAAGCTACAAAACAGCTTAAGGCTTATTGATTTGTGCCTATATGGTACAAAGAGAAAGAGATGCACATGAAAACCATCTGTGGACTCTCATAAGACCGAAGACCCCTCTTTGTTAGTGGGTTGTATGCCATATGGACAGCAACACGTTCAGCTATGTTACCCCAATAAATTGTTGTTGACACTGCCCTCTAGAGATGTGTGATAGTGCATTAGTACTGCAGACCTTAACCAAGGAAGCATCCTCTCTACTCTGTCAGCAGTGAGGGGAGGGAGTGTGGGAGAGTCTCTGGCACTGCATTTACATGTTCTGAAGACTTTGAATTTATATACCTTTTCATGCTGTTGTCTTTTGAAGAATATTCAGTTTGGTGTTGTTGTTGTTGTGACAAGGGTCTAATAATGAGTAAAGTGTATGAACCACCGAATGGAAAACAGCTTTCCTGGGGTTCCTGTATAGGTAAAGGTCTTACTGGGTCACTGCTTCTCAGATCAATACAAGCTTACGACCTTGATATATTGAGTCGGCTTTGCTGAAAATGGGAAACCAATGGCTTTATTCAACTGAATTCATATTTTTGCGGGAATGGATTTGGCATGCTGGTGGCTGTCTTCCTGAATAACTTATTGCCTGGACTTTGAAAGAGCTTTGAAAGACAGCCCCAAGGACCATTTCACAAAAGGCTTATAGAGCTGCAAACATCATTTCAAAGCAAAAGAGAGCAGCAAACCAGGGCTAACCTTGCTAAGGTGATGCTGATTAGAATGACATAGCCAAAGGCAACTGTCAAAGTTTGGGGAGTCTTGACAATACCTGTGGCCTCATCACTCTTGAACACTTCTTGTGATTTTGGAGCCGCAATGACAGAAAATACATATTTAACTCCCTATTATTTCAGCCTACATCTATTAATCACACGTGACTGATGTAAAGCTGGTATCTTTGTGACAGCAGGGGTATGCTAATTGGAATTTTTTAGAAAATGTCATGTTTGTATTCAAGAATACATGTGGGGCACAATTCTAATGTAACATTTACAAAGAGGCTTTTGACATTTGCAAATAGCAGTGCTGCAGTCATTCATAACATAGGCCTATACTGTAAGAACATACAGTTATCATGCTACCACGTAAGAATGGTCACTTCATCTCCGGTGAAACCCACCCTGACACTTGAATCCACACTTGCTTGCCTGCATGATAGATGATCCCTAATGAGACAAATGATTGCAACCAATTTGAACCAGAAGACTTTAACCTGCCCGATCAGGTCCATTAAACAGCAACTCATAAAGTTCAAATAAGTCTTTATAGGGGTTTAATGTTGTTCCTACAAAATGTATTTAATGTGTTTATCTTCTCCAATTAAAGCGGTTTGGATTCTGTGGACAGCAATACAGTATGTAACAAGGACAAGGTCCAGCTGAATGAATGTCGATTTAATACAACATGTATTGGAGTGTAAAGCAAAAATTAGTTGAGTTGAAGCACCTTTTCATTTACAGAATAGGGAGTTTATCTCTTTTCGTTGGCTGCAGAAAAGGACGTATGAAAAGCAAAAACATGCATCAAATCTTTTCTGATTGTTTGATAAATTGGACATGGTGTGACCCCCCCTGCTTTATTCATGCATTGCTATTCTGGTATTATAGGTTATATAGTGCACCGGAGCATAAGGATCTTTAAAAACCGTTGTTTTTTACAGGGGAAAAAAAAAAATCCAACAGAAATAAATCGGCTTTATGGACAGAATTAGAGTGGTCTGAATCCAGGGTAGGATTAAGGAAAATTGTGTGAACTAAAAGAGCGAGTGATCAGGAATGACTGTGCGTCTGTGTGAAGGGCGGGAGAGAGAGGGAGAGACAGAGAGGGAGAGAGAGGGAGAGAGGGGAGCACATTTTCGTCTAAACCTCTCCGTTTTTTCCAGAGCCTGTCTCTGCTGCGCGGCTCACCGCAGCTCCCCATTGTTTAAACTGGGAGGATAAAAAAACAACACTCCGCTTGTTCTGTAATCGCAGCCAGTGAGTCATTTTTTTTTTGTTGATCTGATGCTCGATTTTCGCCGCTCTGAATGCTGTATTCATTGTCAACTTCTCCGATTTCTCCACTTAGACTTGAGCTGCAACATGAATAGTTTGGGGGCACCTTTCAATCGCATACCTCTGGAATGGCGGGGATTACACAGCCGAAACCCGGAGAGCATGTAAACGCAAATGGAGTTTGGGATTTATTGCAAAATAAGGGAAAGATGACCGTCTTCTCGTTGTGCTTGCTCTTGTGCGCAGATCTACTGGATTTAGCCGTCGGTAAGTCTGACCCTGTCATCTCATTTTCACACTGTCGGAACCTCTCGCACAGCCCCCCCCCCCCCCCCCCCCCCGATCTAACAGTACGGGGGGGTGTAACAGTAGCCAAACTGTCAGTGAGTTGAGTGATGTGTGATATGTGTCAGTGAAATACCAACTGGACGTTAACAGGACAGCCGGATGGAGGCGATCGGTGCCATGCTTGCCTCATGCCAACTTTCCCCCTCCGCGCCCACCAAGTCGTGGGGGAGAGAAATCAATGAACAATGGTCGGATTCAGGTCAGGCTGCACAATGCGTGGTGTCAGCGTGCTCAAAGGAAAATGCAAGAAGAGGGACAGCAGGAGGCCTAGTTATGTATTAAGTCTTAATTCGTCTGCATTGACTATCACGAGCAGCATGCATGACAGCACCCTCACTTCTGAGCACCACGCAGCTGAGCCATGCTGACGCGCGCACTCCTCGGCGTTCTGGTCATCGTGGCTTTTGCACCTCAGATAGTGAGCCCGGGCTCAACAGATATTAAAGTTGTTGATTTGGAAAAACATGAAAGTGCGTCTGCTTTTTTGGTTGTTTTTTTTTTCTCTCCCCCTGCTCAGATTTCTGCTTTCAGCACGGTCTGCTCGGCTCAGCGGTGGCATCAGTCAGTGTGTCGCGGTTTCTCTCTATCCTCCGTTGACGTGTTTAGATGTCAGAGGATGAAAACACAACATTGATCATTTTTCACGAGAGCGAATTTGGATTTGAAATAATATATGTGCATCCTAAGAAAAATGATTAGGCTGTCTGCTACAGGGTTGTTTTTTTTTCTCTGTTTCTGGGAGGCAGTGGTGACTTGGACTGGGGATGTTATACTGCAATTTCGAGGAAGCCAACATTATCAAATCTTTGCAACAGATAAAGACCTGGTGGCAGTCATTTCAGCATGTTTCCTTACTGTTGGGATCTTGCGTGTCCTCACATTTGGTCCTTGTGGCATTTTGCAGTAGCATCTTCTTTTCTACATGGTGTCATTCATCAAGAGCTTACATTACAAGACTGCATTGCAAGCACTTGATTCTCTTACTGAGGAATGCAGAGAGAGTATATAGGGCTCCTTTTCATTCTGCTGGAGTTAGGCTCACACTCAGTGCACTGGTGTTAACATCGTGGTGTTTGAAGGACTTCAGAGGAGAGTTCACTCCTGGCTACAACATCAGAGCAGCATGCCTTACAAACTAACCTGTTAACCTGCGCTGTTAGCCGAGGATTTTGTTGTTTTGAAGTGTTTTTGACCTTCGTTGACCCATATAGGAAATCATTATGTCAGTTGGGCGTAACATAACGTTCAGTGATAAAGTGCCTCTGGGTTTGCCTTGCTCACATGATGCTGAACTGCACACCGCCCTGTACTATGTAATGCATTTAGGACTACTTCAATAATGCAGTCGTGCTCATTTGAAATGATCACAATAGCTTAGATTACTTTGGTTTCATTACACTGATTGTATGACTGAGATTTTCCATGCATTAGTTAACATTGATCACCATGTAAACAAACAGTGAAAGGTAGAATTTAACTGATCAACTGGCAGGATTTGAGTTGTAGTGACGTACGGTCAGACTGTTCAGCTGTGGTTGGCTTTTGTTGTCACTACTGTTTTAACAAAATACATGTATGCTGTGGATACACCTCAGAGTTTAACCATTATTGCCAGTTTCTATTCTCTATATAAACTTATGTCTGCTGTCTTCTAGATTCGATTCATACCATTATGCAGTCTGTGTGTGTGTGTGTGTGTGTGTGTGTGTATGTCTTGAACCCACAGGATCAAAGTTTCTCCATTTCAATGTGTGCACCAGTGTCTTAAGATAGATTTTGTTCCCCAAAGAGAGGGCCTGTGGTCAGTGATTCCACTCTCATTTTTCCTCAACAGCTTCTTTCATGTCAGCAAAAAAATTGGAGAAAGGATACATACAGTACCTCATTTTAGAATGAAACTCTTTTATCTACTCAGATAACTTGCAGTGCCATCGCTGTCTGCCAGATGTGTTTCTCCTTTAGAAACTTCGGCACAGCTCCCTGCTTAAGGCAGCTGTGCCTACAAGCTAACCCCTAGCTAGTGAAATTCTGTTAGGCATGCCACAGATTCACTGTTTCAAGAGCAGGCTACATATTCAGTGGCTGTATGCTTAGTGTTTTTCTAGGAGTTACGTTTTATGCATGCACATTTATCTGTATATGTGTGCACACAGGAGGGTGTACACCAAAGACATGCAATGTAAACCAATTGAAAATTAAAACATTAAAAACACACACACACACAAACAATAATTAACGAGAACAAACAACAACAACAGAACATTGTTAAAAATAGTAACATCAGAGTAGTTTGTAATCATGGTTTTAAATTGATCTATAGGTACAACTGTGTTAAGGTTTAACGTGTGTTGTAGAATGTGAAGTGTGTGCAGCACAAAAACTAAAAGCAGTTTCCCCAAATGTAGTGTTTGCACGCGGGACTTTGAGCGTTAGCCAATCAATTGAACTAGTCAAAAATGATTAATGATGATGGTAAGTTCCCATTTATAAATAAATAAATTATACATACGTTGGTGTTCTGCATGACATAGATGTGTAATAAGGAATTCTAGCATTGGCGCAGTTTTATGTCCACATTCACAACATGTAGCTATGTCCTCAGCCTCCAGTGCACCTGCTACCTCTGACTTTTTACAACATCAGTGCAGACACACCATTGTGAGGATTGAACTCACTAGAGTGCTTAGCCTGTGGGTCAAACATTCATGTAGAAATCAAAGCCAATCCAAGAGAGTTGAACAGTGCTGGCCCCTGAATTGACGCGGATTACCACACACTCTGAAAAATAAAACATCACATCAGGAAAAATGTGGTCGGTTGAAGAAATTATCGGATATTTTGGGAAATTCTCTTATTCACTCTCACGCAGAGAGCTAAATGAGCCAATACCACGCTTGCATCTGTCTGGTAGATATAAGGCTAGCTAGCCTGGCTTTGCTCGAAGGTAACAAAATCCGCCTTTCAGCACCTCTAAAGTTAACCAGTTAACACGTTAAATCTCATTTGCTTATTTCTTACAAATACCCAAGCTTGTTAATGTGCAATAATCATAAATGATGTAAGGTGATGTCACTAAACTGATCACGTTATGTTCGACAATAGTGGTGACCTGATGCTAAAGTATACTAAAGTGTGTGAGGCAGATGATCTATCGGTCCAGCCTCAACTAGACTAACCAATCACAATTGCTGCTCTGAGACTTGCTGCTGTTCAAGAGATGGTTTATAGTTTGTTGTTAAGTTTTGATTTATGACTTCTTGTTGGGGAGAAATTAATATCCCCAACACCCTAGAATTTAATTGGGCAAATAGTGTTATTCTTCTGGGATTCAGTTAAGGGGTGGATTGCTTTTCTTTGAGTCCCATTTGTTATCTTGGTTGATATGAGGGATCCATTTTTATTTTATCATTTAAGTGTTGTGTAGAGTAGCTTGATGGATTTTCTTTTGTCCTTACAGACTCAACCTGCACAACCTTCCAAAAAAGAAAAAAAACAAACCTTTCTAATAAGTTGGCTCAAGGTGGTTTTACTGTCTGTATTACAATGCCATTTAGGGAAGAACAGACCTGCTTCACAAGGCTTCAGAGATTTCTCTAGAAGATTAAGAAGTGTAGATAATTAGTGTTCAGAAGCTGAATCGAAATTATATATCAAATTGCAGCTTTTTGATGCTTTTTCTCCGGCATATTCGTCCTCTGGTCTAGAACATTTTGTAAGATCAGTCTCACCTAATAGAAATAAAAGTATCTCTAATGCTGTATTTCATTTCCCTTACGCTTTTTAGAAGCAATCTGTGGACAAAGTCTCTTACACAGTAATATTAGATATGTCCTTCTGCATGATTTTTATTAAGCATGAGGCTTTTTCTGAAAGCTACATGAATAATATCCCTCCTTGTTTACTCTCACAGCAACTGACAATTTGCTGTCCAGTGCAATCAATTATGTGTCTTTGCTCAGATGCTCATATTTATATATATATCTTGTTTTAATGTTTACCCAATTAGTGTTGCAGTGAAAAAAATAAACATATTTTTATGTGCAGTCCTTGCATGTCTCAGGCTAAATGCAAATGGCGAGTGGGAACTGCTTTAGGTTCAGGTCTGAACAGCTGCATGTGGGTTCAAAGAGCAATGCAGTAAAGAACAAGGCGCTCTGATTTTATGTAGATCAGGAAATGGGACAGACTGGCTCTGGTGATTTGCTACCAGTAGAATCTGCCAGGAATATTACAGGGATAAGGAGTAAAATAATCAACGTTCATGTACTCATGTTCACTGTGTCAAAGGTCAAAGGGAAACTGAGCATTATGGGAAACAGAAAACATCGCCCAACACTGTTGTGGCTGTTAGTTAATGCAGTTAAGAATTCAGAAAAATGAGTCAACATAGAAATCTATACATTTTGTTACAGCTACAGGTGGTTGGTCAGGTGGCAATCCACTAAACACGACATGACATGCCTGCAATAGACTTAATGTTGCCTTAGGCGCCTGAGCAATGGAGCAAATGCATCTCCATTATTCAATTAGGGGGAGCAAAGTTATGGCCACTTTTTGTCTTTTTAAAAGTTTAACAGCAGTTTAACCACCTGACTTAATTTCAAGAGGTTAGATGTTGTAGTAATGCAGGGAATTTGGGCCCCCAGACCTCCCGCCGATTATGTGTCTTTCCAAGTTTGCTCCCTCATTTTAAAACATAACCAGGTGGCCATCATGTGTGAATCTGTTATAGGTTAAAAACATGTATTCATTCAGCGCACGTTTATTTTAAATCCTTCTGTTCCACCTGCTCCATAACGAATTTAAGAAAATGCCTTGCCTCACACCACAGTACTGTAGGTTGCCTTGTAGATTGTGCATCATGGCAGTGTTGACGGATTTAACAGGCACTGGATCTCTGTTAGATCTGATGGTTTCCGGTGCACTGTGACTGTCTGCTACTGATGGCTGGTCTTGACTCACAAGGAGCGAGAAGAGATATTGGCTGGGAAATGGGTTGTGGTTATGCCACTATCTAACAATCACCAGGCTTTGCATCAGCACTGCAGCTTTCAGCAGTTATATAAAATGATTATACACAGATTAGAAGCTGTCTTTGTTGTTTTGTTCTGCTATTGTTTGTTTGGTCAGTCCTTGTAACTGTTTAAATACACTTATATTTGCATTTTTTTTTACAGGCTCAGGTTACAGAATGTGCTCCTCCAGCTGCTATTTATTGATGTATTACTCACAACTAATTTCTAGACTATGTTTGATTCACTTAGACCAACCTGGGCTCAATATATAGTAATGTTGAGATAGAGTGCAATTTAATATCACACTGTCCTTTGCAGCTGATAGATCTCATTCGTCTTAAAACCCTATTATGTATTTTACGGATATCTCATGTGGCCGTGAGTTAAAAGAATGAGGTGTGCCAGTGCCATGCTACACACCAGCACAAAACTGTGAACTCACTAGTTGAGAGTGCTTGGGAGAGGACTACTCTACTATCTAATGGCTTCCCATACAGCAGTCACTGTAGATACCGTGTCTTACTACCAATTGTCTCCTTCAGTGATCACCTTCAATTAAAGTATAATTTTTGTTATGCTCACCTTTTAGTCTGGATCTTTTGTAACTTGAAATCCCATTTAATGTGATGAAAGAGCCATATTAAAACTTGAAACAGTTTGGTGACCCCAAAATGACAGCTTTTGTTGAAGGCTTCAGCCAGCTTTGTGCATGTGGACCACTGCGCTGAAAATGAAATGGCTTTTACTGAAAAATAAAATTGACCTCAGAAGGTCTTTGTGGTGTCATGTAGTCCCTGTATGACTTGGACTCGATGGACTTCTGATTATTAAGGAGAGGAGATTCAACCGCTTTAAGTCAAGAGCATCTTTAGCTTCTGTAATGTGATATATTAATAAATTAACATTTGCGAGTGAAACATAATATGTGGGTGGGATGTAATTATGAGAGGGATTTGGTTAAAACTTGATTTGATTGGATCGCCCCCAAAGTGGGTGTGGCTTGGGGAATACAAAGCAATATGGAGCTGTAGAGGACTGTTGGCTACCACCCACACCTCCCTCAGCTGCATTGTTAGATCAGTAGGAGGAGAACAAGGGAGAAATGAATAAACTGGAGCATAACCACGCTGTTTTGGAAATGTAAAGAAAGCTTTTGCCAACTGAGATACAAAGACACACCTCTGACCCATGATATAGCTCTGCGATCTACTAGCAACCACAGGCTAACGGTCAAGAGCAGTTAGGGACAGGGTTAGCTGGTCGCACCAAATCATCCGATAAATATATGTACACGCCAATACAAACACGCCAGGTTGACCTATTTGACAGAAACCAAGAGATGACACAGGGACACAGGGTTAGATTCACTGCGTCTTTAAAGGGTCAGTTCACCCAAATCACAAAAAAAGGGAAAAGTGTGGAACAACATTTTCCCAATTCACTTTAAGTGGTATCTAGCAATGGGGATTGTGTTGGTTTGTCTGGTGAGGGTTTGAAATACTATTTGAAAACTAAACACCTGTCATGGTTACAGTTTTTTGTTGAGAATTATTCAGCTGAAGATAAATAATATTTTGTACCAAAGGTAGAGAATACTGAAAACTGTCCAGGACAAGCTGTAATTATCACGAGTAACCAGCACATTTTTGTTTCGAAATAAGATAATATTTATGAGCACCAGAAACAAAGTTCCATTCACCTCCACTGTTGTGTTGGTAGAAGTCTCAGTGGCAGAGATCTCAAAGCAATCCTTTACCTTTGTTTCAAACCTTTTCTTGTGAAAATCACATTGTGCTAGAGGGGCTGAATAAACTAGTAAAGTTATTATTTAACAAAACTGAGACACTTATGCTACAAATTTTCCAACAGAAGGTCTGAAACGGTTTTACACTTCTCAACCATGCGTGCATTTGCTTTTCACATTGAGGTAGGGGTGTTGATCTTGAAAGAAATTCTAGCTTTTAGTTTCTTCAAAGGCATCCATCTCAATAGCGTGACACCCTGAAATGTCTGAGTCAGTGATAAGCCACATGTGAGAGAATAACATATTCTGAGCATTAGCATACATGCCAACAACTGCTTTCCAGGTAAATGTGTGAAACAAAATCATCTCTTTGACCTTTTAGATGAGCAAAAGTGTGGTATTTGCAGTGAATCAGTCATTGGAAAGCCATAAACATGTTTTATTAACGGCTAGCATCTTCAGCTAAGGGTTGGCATCTAAGATGACTTGTTGCCTAGAAGCCTCAGGCCCAAGGGGTCGACCACAGGGCGCATGTCTCCCACAATGCAAATAATGCAACAGAATCTGTAACCATCATGACAAATCTGTCCTCCCCCTCTGCCACCACAACAGCCTCTTGCAGAGAAAGTGGTACGGGGGAGAATCAAGGAAAATGCACTTTCCTTTGCCTGTATGGCTAAAATACATTTGCTTCCTCAAGAAGCGATGCTCCAAATGATCAAATGATAAAGCCTGTCATTGGTAGAGACAACTAAAGGCTTGGGGCAAGGAAGTTCAAACAGCACAGCAACTTCCCTTTCTACCCCTGAAGTCCCTCATACGCAGATATAGACTGGCTTGCTGATGTCTTTGGCTTGCGTGGGAGTTTGAAGCAACTCTGATTCCCGCAGCAGCTGGTGGTTTGCAGAGATAGAAACACGAGCAGAGACGCTTTGCTCAGAAAGGTCTCCCAAGACTGGCTCCATAGAGAAAGTATAACATTCCTCTTTGTGAGCATACAGTATTGTCAAATAGTGTCATATGTGTCCTTACCAGAAATGTTATCTGTAAATATTTTATGTGTTATATTTTCATGGCTATATCATTTTGATATCAGAACCTTATTTTTCTGAAATTAGCAGTCAGAATAAGCAGGGATTTCTTGATGGGCTTTATCAGCAGTTTCACTGTATTCTCCCCTCACTGTTTCGTACATGCTAATGTGGATTATGCGATTTTGCTTATCGTGTTCAAACATGGCTGCTGAGTAATAACAATTGCTCCGCCACTGTGTCCCAACATTAGCCTCCTTATTAAAGACTTTGAGAAGTGCCTCATATACTATACATGACACTTATCTCTGCATTCATGGTTCATCACAGGGGGCTTAAGCTTCCAGGAGTAACACTGCTGTGCACAGATGATTTTTCATATACAGACTCTCTGATTATTTGCTTTCTTTTTGCTAACGATGAGTGTTTTTGGAGAACCTGAGGACGTGAAATTATTCAACGTCACTGTGACCTCAGTTTGAAAAGATAAAACACTGGCTGTCCTTGTGTTTTTCTGTGTTAGCATACACACTGTATCACATACACACAGTGCCAAGGTTACGTTATAAAGAAACATGGAGGGGTCGGCGTGACTTGTATTAGCAGAAAAATATACCAAATCTGAGATAAAATTGAGGATAGTGGAAAAACTTAAGTTCGGGAAAACTAAATGGGGATACACTGAATGAATATAGATAAAATATGTGTCTTTAGCGATATTCATTTATGCAGAATTATAAGGAGAGAGTTAATTTTCTTTTTATATCTGACCAATCCTCATAATTATTATGAAAGCTCTTGATCTGATCTCCACTCTAATGAAGATTACTTTCATACAATCTTAAATATAAACAACAATACTTGAATCCAACAGGCTATTAATCCTATTCTTTTACTTTTCATTTAAAGCCCCCTTTTACACTTCCCTGTACTCTCAGTATGTAGTAACTGTAAATATTACAAATCAGCATTTTGCCTTTTTAGTTTGATTCTTCTGTTTTTTTTATGTCTAGAGCTATTCGAAGCCATCTTCTAGGCAATGAATGCAGCATCGCAGAGGTTTCATGAAAAGTCCAGATTAGGCGTGAAAAAAAGGAAGAGATCGGAAGGGAGGAGGGGGAGGGGGGCTCTAATCTGCACATTGACGTCACTCTGGATGGGCTGAAGCTGTGCAGATGGGAGTAAAGGAGGATTGTGTGGGCTATGCATCTCATGACAACAGATTATTTCCTTTTATGCATGCCGACTTCCCCCATATAAGCCACGGAGCGACTTTCTTCCCTCGGGACAGCATCTCTACATTTTCTATCACCAAAAAAATCATGAAGACATCAATCTCCAGTCACAGGAGCAGGTCTCAGTGAAGTTACACAGAAAGAGTCAGTCCATGATAGGACAAGTCTCTGTTCATCCTATAACATCTGTCATTTATGAAAACATTTACCAGCAAACCTGTGATCCACTGCAGAACCTGTCTTGCAAATTCAGAGAATTAATCTCCTGAACACGTGACATGAATTATACAATAATAAAAACTTGCACATAGATCATAGCCTGCATTAGATGTGATTATATTACTTCACTGATTTTAAAGCTTAATATTGCAAGGTTTCCTCATCTTCTGGGGTGATTACACTTGACTTTTTGCCACTTGATCTTCCATTCTGAATTTTTACATAAAGCAAAAATGATTTTATCTAATTTAGTCCTGCTCAATAAAACTGTCAGCATTAATTTAACTCTGAAAGTGAGTGTGGCTTATGCCTTTTTACCTTGTAACCTCACATTGTTCTCAGGGCAGTGGAATAAAATATTGTCAGGGAGCAGCTGTAATGACTCTGTTGGTTGCTTGTATTGCTTTTATGCTTGAAGGAGTTAACCTGTATTATGAAAGTATATAATGTGGGGTCATGGTGTGATTCTGTCCTCCTCTGATTGCAATCTCTTCTGGCATGCAAGCATGAAGTTCCAAGCTGTTTACACTTCCAAACACCAGTGCTTAACCTTTACACAGTTATTTTTGAAGAGCACAGCATTTATCGTACAAGATTGTCTGCCATACCTTTCTTTTCTTGTGGCCATTAGTTAGTAACTTAAAGTATATTGAAGCTATGTTTTTCTTAAAGATTATTTTCTTTCAGCTTGGATAGCTCTGTAATTGAAATGTGGAGCAACTGTTTGTTAAACCTCCTGGCCATGTCTTTGCTTTAGTGCGAGTTATGGTAAGGGAACAAGCTCTCCTCTTTATGTTTAGCCACAAAAAAAAAGTCCCACAATTTGTTGCTCTCTCAAAAAAATTTACATCAAGTTTTACTGTGCATTTTCCATTGCGGGGCAAATATATAGAGACCGTCTGCTGCATCACTTTTAAGTCTTACCTTATGCAGAGGTTCGCAGGCTGTGCCAGAGCTCACAAATTGTAACCCCAAATGTGTCAATTTTACTCAAAACTGTTGAAGCATTAGCATTATAGCGCATCATGTTGTGTTTCAGAACAAAGACAAGACAAGCCAGAAGAGTATGATGACGACATGGTGTTGTAGTATTTTTTTAGGGAACGGCGCTTGAAGTTTTTCTTGAACATATCATCATTAGCAAAATTAGGTTGACTGATAATATGCTGAATGTCCATTTCAATTAATGGCATGTGTGGGTTGTCACGCAGCTCTAGTCCTAAGATGTATTTGTTCAGAGCCTGAGAGGAAGTGCTGCATGAGAGGGTTGCCTTAGCATTTCTGTCTCCCTTCATTTATCACGTCTGGGAAGAGTTTTATTTTTCAATTCTTGGATAATAATCCTGTAATGGTTTATCTGACCTCACCTCAAGTGGTCCTAGTTTTGTGTGATTGGAGACCTCTCTCTGAAGTCCACAGTATCTGAACCCCCCCCCCCCCCACACACACACACACACAAAACTGCCATGCTTAGCAGTTAAAATGGCTTGCTGTCGATGCCATTAGATTTACAATCACTCAGCACAATGTAGGCTATGTGTTAGTAACAGCATAAACACACTACCAATGACACTGTCACCTTCTCATCAATTATATTGACCATGGGTCAACTTAATATTAAGCAGTTATTAAACAGGTCTTACTTTGGTAGCATTTTAGCAGTTAAGACTCTGCTTCTATGCCATTTGCAAGCTGTTTGCTCTGAAACAGCTTACTATCTTTACTACTCAAGCTTTATTGACACTTACATGTGCAGACATTGATTTTTCATGATAGCACAATATAGGAAAGTAGACGAGATAGAAAAAAACCAGCAGATTTTGAGATTATGGTTGGCAATAGCAGATTTTTGAGAATGTGTCTCTGTAGACACTTTTTGTAAAAAGTTGTGAAATCCCAGTGGATTGTTTTGTTGAGTTTTCTTATGTGGGTAAAAGTGAGTCATGTAATCTTTTATCCCTTGTGCTCATTGTCCTTAGTAAATGGTTGGCCAAGAACAACAGGCTCCCCTGTGTTATTAGACCTCTCACTAGGTTGAGAGTCTATGTATCCAGACTGTAATGAAAGTTATGAATATGAGGTGGGAATAGGGGAAATGAAGGCTTGTGCAAAATCTTTGGCTCTGACGCAGCAGAGTAAAGTCAGCCCTCGGCCATGGATCAAGTTTGTGCTGAAACACCCCCACCGGATTGTACTTAATCAAACTTAGAGAGCAGCATGGGGAAGTGATGGTAATAAGGAAAGGGAGTTGGAGGAAAACGGCCTGGAGAGCTGTGCACTTTCAGTGTGTAGTATGTACATTGGCAGACAGGGAATCTCTCTCTCCCAGCTTTCGTCAGGGACAAATACTATACTCTTTCGACTAAATTAATGTTGTTGATGACCAAAAAACACTTGCTGTAAACTGATCCAGAGGATCCAGATTGATAAAGATTTTCATGTTGGCTTTTTAAAGCCCGAAATGTTTTGTGCATGAACGGACTGCAGAGTAAAACAAAGAGATAAAGTCAAACTTTTCTGCTGAATAAATACACACCTGGTATGAAAGCAAACAACGTAAACATAGTCGTATTTGGTTAGAGCCAATTGATTTTCATCTATTTCTGAGATGTTTTGCAGTTGCAAAGTGCAGCTGATGGTTGATGATTCTTCCTGAGCTTCAGTAGCGGACTGTATTTCCTCAATATTAAAGAATCTGGATTGGGATCAAATCAATTAGTAAGACATTCTTAATGAATGGTGTTAGTGTGGACAAAACATCAGCTGCTTGAGCAACACCAACTTTGATGTAGCTCCTGGCCCTTAAGGGGAACATTTCCTTCACATTAATGACTTTGTATTCATGTGTTTATCTTGTCAAGCCTGCATAATATTTTTACCGTATGTATTAAATGTTTGGTTATGCACCTGTTTGGCAAAAGCAATGGCAAAGTTGAATTGAATTGCTTTCCTGTCATTTCAGCAGTTTGATTTACGCTCCCACTCAGCTGCTCGGTTTCCTCATGTGGCTGCCTCTTCCAAGGGGAGTTGAATGTAAGAGAAAGCTCACATTAGTCCTCGTCACAGCTGACTGAACATTAGGCTACATTCTGCAGGATAGTGAGACCTCCATCATGTCATAGTAACACTAACGGATAGAAAACGCCAGTTTCAGGATGCAGTCAAATTGTAGATTCAATAGAGTGTATTATCAGTTTTGTTTGCCATTTTATCTAATCCCCTTTTCCATGCAAACCCATTGAATATGTATGACCAGCCTCAATTTTGCACAGTAGCAGTACTAAAAATGAGAGAAATTCAGTGCACTTCATTGAAATTCAGTGAAATGTCCTTGATATCAGATGTTGGACATCTGATGCCACAACAACAAAACAGATGTTATGTAATTAAAAGTAACCCTATGTTGCATTTTTATTTCTTTATTTACAAACACAGAGGGCAGTGCTGTATATGTTGGCCAGTTGAGCATGAATCACTGGGAGATTATCGTGTTAGACTGACACTCTCTCTGTCATTTGGTTTGAGGGAAGGAACAAAGGTCAGCGCTTTAGATTCCTATAATAACATCGTCATCACAGTCGAGATGAAATGTAAAAATAGGTGCCATTAGCAGTTTTAGAATATGTAAATCATCTCCTTCTGGCGTGATAGATTCTATGAGATTAGGAGATGACATTTTTTTTCTCCCTAGAATTAAAGCGTATTGTGAAGTAGACATCTGTCACCCTCCAGAGACAGTGTCTGGTGATATATGTCCCATCCCTTCAATCCCTCCTTTCCATCCCATTCAGCCACTCTCCTGATGGGACCACACTGGCTGCTATAAGTGTTCAGTGATATTAATAGGAATAAAGAGTAAAATGTCCTGTGGCAATCTGTGAAGATTGTCTGTTGTGCTTGTCATTATGTCTAATGTGATATCTGTTGTTACTGACACAGTTGAATTGAGCTCACCTTCCATGTTGTACCGAAAGTCCACCAAACCTGGTCGTGTGGTCATTAATAAATGATTCCTACTCTCTAACCATTCCACCTGAGGCTACACAGCGGTTAATATTAATTCTATTGTTTAAGCCCCGCTCACGAGGAAAGGCACCAGCTGACGAAAAGATTATACTGTACTGAGCCAGAAAAAGATCTGGCTGAAACAACATATTTACTCTTTTGTTTATGATCATGCACTCGTGGGACGCAAAGTTAAAATAACTCTGGATGTTAATGATACGCCCACTGGAGATTCAGACAACACCTGCTCAGGTTAAATCTGAATTCTAGCTCTATTATAAGTCTCACAGTTTTAAAAACAACAAACCAGAGCTATATGACAAGAGCTGCTGTAAACACACTCTCAGCAAAATCCCTTATTACAGGAATATTCAATACTTAATACTGTTGTTGCTTTGTTTTGATTGTTGTTTGATGGTTATATTTACTCTTGATTGATTTTCTGTGTGCATTGGGAAGGCCTTAACATAAGTCTGTTTCCTCCCCTGCACATGTATGCTCTGTATCACTGTATGTCTTTTACCATGATGATTTAATTGCGCGAGCAAATTAAGACTAATAGACCTAAAAGAATGACAAATGAATCAGCACGTTAAGATTCAATATAGTATCATATCAGGAGGTCCCTAACAATCTCCATCCCTTTATATAGTATAGAATAGAATAGGTAGGTATATGGATGGATAGGTATGGATACATAAAGCACCTTTTCTTTTGTTGACATCAGATGTGTGCACACACAATACATGCAATGCATGTGGTATAGATGCATAAAATGTCTTTCAAAGTGAGCCCCAGGTTTACTGTCTGAGCATTATCTATTTAAGATCAATGTTAAGAATTGTTTAAAACACTCTTGACTGAAGTCCAGAGGGACTGAAACATTAGTATGATCAATAAAGTGTGATGCTGAAGAGCAGAGGGATCGTCTTTTCTCACTACTAGTGAGTAAAAAAAAACAACCGTGACCCCCGAGAAGTAAGTTTCAAAGAGCAAGAGTGGCTCAAGTAGTATGAGTGTACCTGTCACACCCATCTGTCATCTTCAGATGTAATTGCTTTATAAATTGACTTCTCAGAAGAATGGTGGCTTCAATAGATTTTCTTGATCTATTAACTCTCTTCCACTTTTACAATATTTCTGAGCTAATAAGCAGATAGTTGGTTGGTAATCTTATCAGAGAGTCCACTTATGAGGCTTCATGCAGAAAGAACAAAGATGGCAGTATATTCAGTGCAATGTGTGGTTTCTATAATAAGGCAAATTCAAGGATATAGTTTGACTCTCTCTCTCTCTATATATATATATATATATATATATATATATATATATATGTGTGTGTGTGTGTATTCCACCAAAATATTTCCATTAATGTAAAACTAATTACTTCATTAGTTATACCATATTATTATAATATTTAACTACTTATAGTTTGCCTCTAAAGGTTGAATATATGACTGATATAAAGGCTGGTGAAGCTGTTAAAGAGGAGAAAATGTATCATTATGACAGTTTGAGCCACATATTCTGCATTCAGTATATGTTACAGGGATTTTGCTAAAGTCTGTCAATGTCCCAACATGTGTCTATTTAAGGGCTCCTTTAATGTGACATTTCCATTTCAAACTAGACTCATTTCTTGGTGTGACTAATTTCTTGGCGGGTACGCTTACCTTGTGTAATAAAGTGTTAAAAAAATATATTTCTAACAAGATCAGCAAAGTATAATAGGACAGCAGAAGGTGTTGCAGAGTAAGTATGGAGTAGGAAAGGAATGATAAGAGGTGGACAAGATTACAACCAGTGACCACAGCATGTATTCACAGGCTAGTAAAGAAGGTTAAATCCTACAGTAGATTAAAAACTGAGGTTGTCAAGGACATCAGGTTATGAGATGGAAAAAAATAAGTGGGTGTAATTATGAAGAGAGTAGTGAAGGCTGTGGCTTCATCTCCGCTGTTTTAATGAAACAAAGAGAGGTTTGTGAGTTCCATCATATGTGTTGAGACTGCTATCAATTGCCACTTTTGCAAAAGGCAAGGTGATTTTGCACCAAGGTTAGTTAGAGACTGTACTGTCCATAGAACCCACTGCCAAAGGAAGAAAGAAATGATTTTTGTACAGTCCTAGCAAACAGCATGAGAAAATATATGATAAAATATCTGTATCAGTATGGGGTTTAAATCATTTTGCAAAACTAATATTGTTGAATTGTATAGATGTGAATAATTGTGTAATTGTGTATACTGCTGGTACATGTTGGAAATGAATTAATTTATTCATCATATGGAAATTATAAAAACAAATATCTGGAGAACCAATCAAACACACTTTCAACTAGAGAGACAGACAGACATATAAACACCTGGCGAAAGTACGGTTTCTGTGTTAGTTCCCGCTGTAGTTGGTGTCCGTGATGACACACACACACACACACACACACACACACACAGACTCACAAGGTGAAAACAATACCAGCCACACGCTGCAGCGGCTGGTAGCAAATGGAACACAGAGCATCTCTAGAACCCTGGGAGTGTTTTGCAGAATGTTCTACTAATAACATGACGTGTAAAATGTTAAGGAATGTTAGATTGGAAGTCCTGAAGTGTGCACAGCATTAATGATCAGTCATCATTGCGATCTCTAAACACAGTTTCTCATCAAAATGTATTGTCATTCTCATTTGACTGTGCCAAAGCAACTATTGCACATTCATTACATATGAACAGCACACAATAATGACAGCAATTACCACAACGGTTGGGGCTGGATTCATTATGGAAAAGAAGCTTAGGCATAATTGTTTTTCACATTTTTGTATGCTTCTTAACAAGGGGTTTTTGGAATGAGATGGCCCAGTCGCAGAGGAACTACACTGAATGGAGAAACATCAGAACCAACTGTACGCTCCAAGATGTCACATCTTTTAAAAAAAAAGCATTCATTCATACATTATCATCATATATTAGAATATGTTGCAGATAGTGTAGGTTTTCCAAGTTTGCATCATTAGGCATCAAGTAGTCTCGCATAGCCAGACCTATCTCCAGAGAGGTCTGGCTCAACCCATCGTCATTCTGGGATAGGGGGGAAAAAAAGCTCTGGCTTGTTTGTTTGTTTTTCTTCAAACCAATCACAATCGTCTTGGGCGGCGCTAAGCCCCGGATGCAGCGACAATGCCTTTGCAAAATAGTGTCTGGGGGGAACTTGTTTTGGTGGAACATTTACACGTGGGGAGGAAAGTTGTGGCATTAAAGTGGTTAAATCCCCACTACAGAAAACGGCAGATTAAATAGTAAACAACGTATGTAGACTATGTGATTTAAGAACTTTTATCCTAAAAAAAGACAAACTTATCCTAGAGGTGAAGCCTACCTATACTTTAGCTCTGGAGGAGCTCACTGGACCTGTTAAAACCACTGACGATTGCTAGCTTGGTGGCTGTTAATGTTGTCGTTTCACATAGCGACTGGGACTTTGAAAACTGTAATGGCAGATAGTGGAAGTGGAGGACAATGGCGACTGAAATGGTCACCAGACTTATCCCAGCAGCCTGCATCCGAGTCAGACTTGGCATCAAGCAACATTCAATGCAGTTCTTAGTGTTCGTAGACGCGATGTTGTTTTAATACCTGAATAAAGGTGCACATTTTCAGACAGTATCTCCAGGAAGATATTTATAGTGTTGTACTCAGTTGTTCACATGAAAAGTGACAGAAATAGTTGTGTAACAAATGACAAAAGAGAACGAAGTGAGAAGTTCAAACCCAGGCTCCTTTCTTAGTGGCTGTGAATGTCAGATTGTCGGTTTCGTAAAGTTACCGAAGTGGTCGGACACTGCCCCCCCCCCAATCCGACATCGGAAATCTGTGGGGGGAGGGTGTTTCCGAAGCTATTTGCCCATCCGACAAGCACATCTGGTTGAGTATACTTGCCCTTTCAACCAAACCAAACCTTAACCATGGCGGTGGCAGATGAGAAAACTGTGATTTGTAACTGTTGCTGATGAGGGCATCAGATCAGAAAACACTTCTATGGGTCATAAGGCAATGACGAACGGACGTATTTCGTCATTTAGTTTGGAGGACTTGTTGAGACTTGCTCGATCGATTAAGTGTCTAAATGACCAGTTTAGTTGCCATGATCAGAAAGTGAAATAATATCTAATTTATATGCACCGACATACACTCAGCTGCCAGTTTGTTAGATACACCTACATAGCTAAAACAAATACAACAGTCCAGGAATCAGTCCTACCTCTTTGAAGATTATAAAGGTCAGTTTTTGTTGAAACGGTTTTAGAGGTGTTGATTCAATCGTATGGTTATTTTGAAGGATGTAGTGTGTGGTGCTGTATTGCATTACACAGAGAGGTGTTTCTGTTATTTAGCCTTCCCTCTAATTGCGTGGACAAAACACCAAATAAAATGGCAATTGAGTGTATATAAATTTTCTTTATGTGAAATGTGTGAGCAGAATACAACATCGAAGCCGCTCACGTTGACGTATTCACAGAAGTACTTTAACATGGAAGGAGAAAGCAATCTAGGTTGTCCCTTCTGAAGAGAGGACCACTCTGAGACAGACTCACTCGTACAGTCAGAAATAAGCATGTAATATATCAAACAGCCACATCAGCTAGAAGAGCAGTGCGCTTTCATCTGGGGTACACCTCGGCCTTGCTATTTAGTTAAATGCGCCTCCTTCCTTTTTGCACATGCATTAAAGGAGGGATTGTGATTGGCGGGATGAGATTTGATAAATATGGTTGATTATGCATGAGCCCTGTGGAGGGGGGCTTAATTTTTATTGAATTTTGATTTGATCGAATATCAATAGGGCAGTTGAAGTCGCACTAAATTTGTTTAAAAACAAAAACAGCTGATTCTTGTAAAACTTAACAACTGAATACAACATTTATTTCGAAAAGAGGGGATGTGCAACGGCTGCTTTAGTGGTTCCACTTTTTGAAAAGACTCCTGCACTACGAGGGTGTATTATTACCTTGGTATTCTTGACTGACATCAGCTGTATCGTTGCTGTCTGCCTCCTCCAAAGACTCCGGAGTGAGTGTCTACAGAGCCAGCTGCTCCATTCTTTTCCCCGTAAGCAACCTTTTTCCTTTGTGCGTTTATGTCATTCCATTTCCTTTTCATTTCCGCAGAGGAGTATGTAGTAACTTCCACTGCATTAATTTTATGCTCAGTCGATGCCCAGATAAGTTTGCTCAGGTAGAGTGGAATTGCAGCCTTGTAATAAGTTGGGAAAGCTTGTTATTTAATTGATGAGGATTTCCATTTCATTTTCTTTTGTTTTCTGAGCTTCTTGATGTCTCCAGCTTTAGATTCCACCACTGTATGGCATGTTTGAGCTCAGTTTGCACTAAATGCAGTTTTTTTGCTTAATTAGCTGCTGCCTTAGTAAATTAGATGCTAACTTCACACAGACTTTAGGCCCTAATGCCATGAAGACTCTACATTATAGCAGCATCTTCTACGTACGATAATTTTACTTTTTGTCTTATAGTTACTGCGGTGTCATCTCTGGTGCACACACTTTATCCATGAGTGCTTGAAGATTTCCCTCTGGGCAGAGGACAGACCTTTGATGGGTGTATTTTGGTAAAAACATGTTTCTCAATAAAACCGTTCACACCAAGGTGTGTGAATTACCTTATCAAGGGTCACTGCATCATAATTTAGCGCCATAAACCAAATGCCATTGAGCTCCTTTACAGTTTGGGGACTGCATAGCATGCATCTGTAAATGTTAGCAAATCAAACAAAAGCAATAGCACAGCAAATAAGAAGCAGTACATTTGAACTGTACATTTAAGAGCTATTGTCGAGGCTCCCCAGAGCAAAGCAACTACCATCTAGAGTCAGCATGAGTTGAGGGATATTGGCTGCTCAAAAAGAGCAAATGTTCCCAGTTAACCTTCTCTGGATATAATGAAAAATAAATGGAATTTAATTTGTAGTTTCTCTTGATCCGGCACTTGTTCTGCATTTGTCTGGAGGTGCGTGTTGCTTCTTTAATTTGTGATCGTGGTTGTCATACAGCCAGACTTTGGGCTAGCCCTGTGGTCATGGTGAGTTATCCTTATCAAGCAAGCAGAAATAATTAGTCCAAAACCCACTGCTCTTTCATTCTAGTCTCATCTAAAGCTACTCACACAGTTCACTCAGCATGATGCAAGCTACAAAGTAGTTCATTTACTGTAAGACTTCCGTACTGAAGCGGCAGCAGTGAAGCAATGCTGATAAATGTCCCTATTAAGGAGGATAGAATAGAATGTGGTTATTGACTTATTTATTATTATTATTATTATTATTATTATTATTAGATTTCTACAACATACTACATCTTTGCTTTTACTACAATGGTGATTTATGTTATAGGCTAATATCTGTAGTTACCGTATTGAACATGTTGTACCTCCCATGCTGTTGATAGGAATGAGTCTCTTCAGTGCTCCGATGTGCTGACAATACAGTCAGAGACTGTAAAAATGTAATCTCATATAAATTCCATGTTGTAAAGCGCTCTGCTCAGACAACAACTGATGTATGAAGTCACTGGCAGAGAAAAGGGCAGGTGACGAAGCTGAAGACTACTTGATATTCAGAAGGCTTCCTCAGACTGTCCTGTGTGAGTAGTGAAGGCCCTTGCGGTTTAGTCACTAAGGCGACAATATTTAATGAAAACAGTCTCTCCTTATAGCAATGTCTGAATTATCTGAGGATATATTGCTGAGAGCTACTATTTACTTACTCCACTACCTGTATGTATTAGATTTTGTCAACGTGAAATGTTCACAGCACCATTGAAATTACTTGAAAGTGATGTTATTTCGTTGGAATCCAGATTTTTGTCAGTTAAGTTTGGTGTGGCTTTATTAATTGGTTAGTCCCTAATGTTGGCAGGACCTCCTTGCCTCACAAAAGGTAATGTTGTCTCATTGGATACCATCCTAATCACTGCTACTTGGACCATAGAAAAGAGACTGCAATTCTTGTCGTGTCATCTGAAAAGCAGATAGCATTTATACTCCTCTGAAATCTGTACACGTTCTTACTGTTGGGTATTCTTTTAGAAATTGCATTAGGCGCTAGAACAAGTGTTACTTGCAAAGATGTGCTCTGAGTACAGGGAACACTCTGGTCTCTCGCCAAAGCTCTCCTTCTTTGCTTTGTAATCTGTCCTCACTGCAAAATGCCAACGTTGGTTGGCCACCCTAAAATTGTCCTCATCACCAGATGTATTTCTGCTTTAAACACCCCGACAAGATCAACCTCTTGGCAAGTGCGCTGCAGCTAAGAGTCAGCAATAGGTAATCAATAGAGATTTACAGGAGAACTTTTCCCAGCCATCAGTGTGTGACATCTTCATTGTCACTTGACTGTAAGTTCAGCAGTAGATATAGTAACTTCTGTTCAGACGTCTTAACCGGGCTGGACAGTAAGGCTGCTCTCCACCTCTAACTGTCCTGTCAGCTTAGTTAACAAGGGCAAGTTCTTAATGTCCTTCACCTGAGGGCCACAATGAAAATAAGTCATACTGCCTTTTTACAGTATGTTGTTCCTTATTATGGTGTTCCGTGTTTGCTGTCTTATTATAAACTCACAAAGGATTTCATGAACTGGTTGTACGTTGAATCATCATTGTGGTGAGTGGCTAAAAGTTTTTTTTATCATGAATTATATTTAATGAATGTTGCTAACACTTGATCTGTGAATGAATGTTGAAACATTGGCCCATTTGCTCTGAAAGGTTGTAGGGTTAGAACATTGGTGAGAGTGCAATAAGGGCTTCTACACAGCTGTATGTGGTGAATTGATTAAATGCTTGATTAAACACTAGGCGGAGGAGTCTGGCAGCCTAATTCAAAAGCATATGCAAATAATCTTGTTTTGTAAATTTTTTGCCTTTTTGCCTTTTATATACACACACACACCCATGCCAATGCACTCTTGCTAATGTAGGTTCATACACACAAACACTGAGCAAACAAGTGTACATAAACCATATAGTTTATAAACTTCCACATGCACACACAGACAAGTCAAGCAATTGCATTTCAGAGCAAAATATGTATCCACACACAGATAGCACCAGCATTTTAAGAAAATCAAGTAGTATTCATATAATCCACACAGTCTCACACAGAAATTGCTTTACAAGAGGCCACAGCATATTTTGTTGAGGATTACAGTTTTCAGAGTTTCAGCAAGTACACAGCCTCAGGAAGTGTTTCCCAACCTTTCTGTGTTCAAAAGATACCGGGGCACACCGCTATCCCATTAGCCACAAATATTTTAGAAAATATCACGCACATGGTCATGGCCTGCAGATACATTGCCGCTTATCTTAGGTGAGATGAATGTTAGCTTTTTTGATAAGGAAAATGAAAGAATAATATATGAATAATAAGATATTTCACATTCAACAGGCCATATTGAACAAAAGCCAAAGCTTTTTAAAGTTTTTGAGCCATATATTGTCCAAATGTACAGTATAACATACATGAACTTCTCTAAATGTCCACTGAGACTATGAAAGACCTTCACAAATCTTTGAAGGGAAACAGTGTTTCTCAGCACTGCTTCACAGCACGAGACCCGCTGAACAAGTGGTATCTTTTTTTTTTATTTAACTGCACGATACATCATTCAGTAGATCTTGTCCTGCAACAGAATGTGAAACACTACAAAATCTTCCATAAGATCCATAAGTGATGATTTGTCATGCCATGTCATGTCATGTATCACATTTGCCAAGTCTGTCTCATTATCCAAGCCTGAATCCAATTTGAAAAATCACTTTGATATACAGTAAATGGGCATGGGTTTAAATGTGTGTGTGTTTGATTTCCATTCTTCCTATTTTCACAGTGAGTGTTCTGATTGGCTTTTTTCCCGTCAGTGTTTGGTGTTCCTTTTTCCCTTTTCGCTTTAAGCCATCTGCTGTAGTGACACCAGCTAGGGCCATACAGCATGGCTCTCATGGAGGATCTTTGGAGAATCATTAGCTCTGCTGTCTTAAGCAAGTGTATGTAAGGACATGGAAATGTGATGAGCTCAGCTCCCCCTTGTGCAGCTAAACCAATAGGAAATCCTTTCATTAATAAATCAATAAGCTCCCCAGGTGTTACTTTTACTTTATTTTACATGCTAGGAGATGCCAACTTTCCCCTTTGTGGTTATTTTCTCTTGTCATTGTTTGATGAAGGCAGTTTTGTCATTCAGATTACATTTTTTGAAGGTCTTGTTTCAAGATTGCCACCCACAGTTTACATAAATTTTGATTTATTCTAGCCTCTGGGTAACATGGTTTTTGTTGTTGCTGTCATTCAGTGTTTTTTATTATTTTTTCTGTTTTTGTAGCATAAAATTACAGATCGTTTAGATGACATGCAAAACATTTCAAATCATGGGTTTTAACTTTTACAGTATGTGTGCAAAGGAATATTGTTCCAACAAAGTAATGCCACATTTAAAGGAGAGCTTTTCTTTGATTGGATTTTTTTTACTCATTTCCTTTTATTTACCATACATCACAACAGGCATACATGGATGGATAAAAGGATTGATTGCATGGATTACTTGTATACAGTACAGAGGCATGCAAACACAAAATTATATAGTGCCTAAAGTCTAAAGTCATAATAAATGTGGAGTTCCAGCAGACCTCAATAAATACATGGATGGTTGTGCTCTCATTATTTACAGATCCAAATGGAGACATGGGTATTAGAAAATGTTCATGGTAACAGTGTATTCCAAAGATGGTTTCAAACAGGAAATGTGATGTGTCTCCAGGATACTGTGTGCATGTAAACACAGCCAATGACATAACAGATGACTGCAAATATCATTGAGCCTCACATAAAATAAGCCAGAGAGTCTTTTCATCAGGCAGGATGATTTGGCACAGTACAAAAATATGTCCTCTGTAGAACATGATTCAATAAGCACAGAGGCTGAGTATGAATGCTTACCTCCTGATTAACATTTTAATACATTTTATTTGATTTATTTCATCTTTGTCCATCTTCCTCTGCAGATGCCTTTAAAATTTGATCTGATGCTATACTTTGGTGGAGAATAAGAGGTAAAGTGAATAATCTCAGAATATCTTTGGGCCAATATGGAGATGGATTTTTCTGAAACACAATGTTTAATGACTCATTATTGCGGTCAGCCACTGAAAATAGATGAGATAGACATTTTATCCTGATTAACGCGCCTAATGGGTTTGCCCATAAAACCAAACTGTTCCTTCAGTGATGCATGCTGAGTCTGTCTCTCTCTCTCATATTTTCAGGTCGATAATGCATACACTAATCCATCAAGATTGACAGTGATCATTAGAATAATAAGGAGAGCAGATATTTGATATGAACTCTCTTGGTGGCTCTTGCCAGTTGAATAAAATTGTCTGAGACAAGCGGGCAACCTTGACAGCAGAAGCCAATAACTTGGTGAAATGCATCATTCATCCCACAAAAGTTCATCCCCAAGATAAACTTTTCCATTTGCAAATAAATATAGATGTATTTTTTACTACCTCTGGCACGCACGCAGACATTGTTTGAGGTTCTTGCCCTTGTGTCTCAGTAGAGGCATAGACACAGCTGAGACTCTATAATGTACTAGCCATAAACAATCTATATTTACTAAAGTGTTATCAACCCAGTGCTGAAGGCATAAACATAATTTGTTATGCAGGCAACAAAGGTGTGTGCTTGACTGTGTGTATGTACTGTGTATTTGTGTGAATGTAGGTTTTCAGGTGTGAATGTTTGTAAGCAAATATGCACGTTTGTGGTTCAGAATTATGTGCCAAAGAGAGCTAACAAATATTTATATATCTCTAAGCAAGTTTTATATTAGCATCTTATTAAATATTCGTTTGCTGCGTGCGTGCAACTCTGCTGCAACTCTTGCAGAACTGTATTCCTCGACAAAATTTAAAATACCTCAGTTAATTATGTAATGAAGTATGTCTTATAAAGAAACTCAACAAACTTATTGGCTGAGAGGCTAAGCTGAGATTTATGCATGAGGACAATGTTAAATCATTTAGTAGTCATATTGAAATAGAGCCATCACATTATTTCGTGACTAAGGTCAGCACTGGAGATGCATTGGTAGTATGACGGAACTAATGGTACTAATGGAACCAGTGGCCCATCCGTCTCTCATGTACTTGTACTTGGATCAGAAATGAAGCTTATCATGATACAGATGTATTAATGAGCTGAGCTTTAGCACAGTATAATACTTTTCCAATGGGGTGTTGAGAATAGAGAGGTGAGGCACTCACTTTATCCCAGTTACAGACAGAATAATACTGGAAGTGAGGCAGAAAGAAAATCATCCAATTTGCTCCCGTCTATGAGCTATTGCACCCAATGAACACGTCCAAAATTGCACTGTTTCTTATCACCGTAATACATCAGTTACACTGTGATGCACAGATACCATACACATACTGCCGGAGTCACCTTACCCCACCCTTTACTACAACAGACATTTCTCCAGCATACACTGAGTATGTGTTTATTGAAATAAGGTGTCGGTTAATTTATTCCATGCACTTATGAGATTTAGTCTCACAGTCATCAAACTCAAAAGTAATATATCGAGTGTACGTACGTGGTTGCAGTTCGTGGCACAGATACACTAAAAAAAGGTGATGAAACACGGGGCTTCCTTATATAGCCAAACATTTCCACAGCCTAATAGCACTTTAGCTTGTTAAACAAATGTTTTGCACTTTGAATATTTGCATATCTGTGTTGATATAAAAGTGCCTGATGTCAATATGTTGTTTTATGAATTATTCTCCAGTTAATCGTGCTGAAGTTGTGGCCACAGAGAAAGAATAATGGAATCAGCGGCTGTCTCACCATCACTGGAGGTGGTCATTGAATTTCAGGACACACTAGTTCTTTTAGGTCCGTTGGCTAAATTGTCAAGAAATATTGTAATTTTGTAGTGCTGTGAAAATTGATATGTAAAGCACTTTCTTGTTAAAATGAGGTCCTAATATGCACACATTAAAATGACCTCTATGGTAGTTCAGATAGCCTAAAGATACATTTTTATCAGTTTTTACATTGCAGGTGAATTAAGTGACCAACTGCAATTGTCTTAACACAAAGCCTTAGTAGATCATATGCATTTTTCTCGAGAGGATGACAAACTGCTATTTTTAAATGTACCATGTTTTTTGATCATTTCAAATGACATGGCCTATTTAATGCTTAATGCCCCAAATGATGAGTTATATCCTGTGAAACAATGTGCCTTGGCTGCCATTTACATTCACTTGATTTAAGTTATTTACAGACAAGAACAATCCATTTTTGACAGTTGTTTTACGGTTCATTGGATAGAAGAATGCATTTTACAAACACAGCTATAATTGCCTTTGGCTATACAATATCTAATATTATAGTTTCTAATATGATTCCACCTTCAATATAAACCTGCCTTTATAAAATATCTACAACTTACCATGTTGTGGCTTTCTCACTGGTTAAAATTACCCCTTATATCCCCAGTCTAATTTAAGATTGAGATCATCTATTCCTAGCCGGCAAACTGTTTTGATGGAATTGAGGAATATGTGTCAGTGACCAGAGAGTGAATACAAATGCTTGTTTTCTTTGTGGTCAGCTGCATAATATCCCTGTAGAACATCAACACATTGAGATGGAGGTTTGCATTTCCAATGTTTTTCTAACTGAGGAATATCACATAGGTTTAAAAATAAACAACCCCACTACTAAATAAATGTGTGTAACATAATATGTAGCTACAATGCAATAAAGAATCAAAAGCCTATTCAACATACTCTTTATGTGTTTTTTCCTGTGCTGTGAAGCTGTTTTCAATAGAATTAAATTAAAACAGCTATAGACAATGTCTAAAAAAAAACAAGCAAGATCTGTGTGCACGCTACATGTTCTTCTTGCACTGCATCATTGCCATTCTTACCCAACACTGATACAGCTTACAAGAAGCTTAATGTTCAAAGTATTGAATTCTTTTTAAAACTTTTCCTTGACCTTTTCTTTCCTGGAAGTACAAGGCAGCGTAAGCTACTTTAACATTAAACACAGAGGGTCTAGTTTCAAGCCATTACACAAAGAGAAATAGAGAAACAAACCCTTCTTAAGCCTTTCTGTCCTGCACTTGCATCAAGGTTAATGTTCGAACAGTTCAGTGCAAGTGCACAGCAAGTTATTCACAAAATGTACATTTTGTAAAATTGTATTCAGTTGTTTTACCACAACATGTTTTGATAATAGCGACATATGAACAGTTTTGTGGCTCAGATATTAAACAAAATGTAAAAAGAGCTTTTATAACCTCTTTTCATTGTACATATATTGTTGGTATATTGGTATATTTTGTGTGGTGGGATTTTTTCTTTTTCACCCTTTCACCATGCTAACACTAGTGGCTCTCAGCTAGTCTCCTCTCAGCTGGAGGAACTAAATTGGTTGATTCCTGATAACTGAATTAAAACCTACCAAGCAGACGGGATGGAAGTGATCAGTCATATGGCTTGTGTAAATAGAAGTATCAAAAAAGTGTGTTTTCTGAAAAACCCTTTGAAAATACAGAAGATGTCTCATTTTCAAGCTACATGTTATTTTGAAATACACCACAAGTCAGCAATTCATATATTCATAGTATTCGCCTTGTTGCCTTAAGTATACATTTCCCTTGTCGGTTATAAATAGGAAAATATGGAAATTGGATAAACAGTTTTATGGTTGAGAGGCCTTTCTTCCCACAATCACCCAGAAAATATCGAACACAACTTTATGTTGTTTTGGGTCCAAATTATTACCTTCGTTGTTAATATTGTGGCAATAAAATGGCCCATGCTCCGTCAAAACAATAAGTATATTTGACAAAAAAAACAACTACTATCTTTAGAAGAAACAGAAAATGTTACACAGATTGATAAAAAGTTGCCAGGGAACAGTCTCTCCTCCTCCGCTTCGGTCTACCTCGATCACTTAGTTATAAATCCGCCGTGTTGAAGGTGCTTAATCTTACAGGAAAAAATAGGAGTGGAGCATTATCCATGAACACAAACTTGTTTTTCAACCAAGTTTGCACACCCACTCTGAAACATCCCTGCAATTTATCAACACACACCCTTCTAAAAGTCAATGACAAAAAAAAATGTCAAGCTCTCAAAAAATGCCAGAAAAGACCATGCATTCACTCTGTGCTCACTTTTTCCAGTATGTGTCACATGCTGCTATTCAGCCACCTCATTAGACCATATAAGTGGAGCGGCTGTCATGGCTGACACAGGTATGAAGTGCACACGAGGGCAGAATTTGTCCTTGTGTTGGCACCCTGTCTTCACTGTGACTGTCACACATTTTGAATTGTCATGGGGTTAGGTTGGAAGGCATGCGAGTGCCATGCTGACCCTTAGGAATTGCCACATCTTCATTGAGGCTTGTCAGTCACTTCAGGACACGTCAACGTCTGTATATGCCATAAAGCACGCCTCAGCCCATGTAGGATACAGAGCCTGCAATAGGATACACTCCGATTGATTGGCAGATGTTTATGTCTGGTCTCATACCACTAACTCCCAAAGTGTTCCAGCCAATTAGCTTTAGTTAAGAGTGATTTCCTCAGAGACATGGCGAAAAAGCAGTTTTTTGGCAAGTGAGCAGGCATGTCAAATGACTCAAATAATCAATTCCAGTGCCAAATTGACAGCATTTAGAGTATGTTGTTTTATCATAGCTCTCCTGCTGTTTCTCATTACATTTACTTTTACACCTTGAAATGAGACTTGAATCCCTATTATAGGAAGAAGTAATTCCTTACATGCACTAAAGGTCCATTAAGCTCTGCCAGCAGTAGTCCAGAGTTATCTGAATCCTTGCTACATGTTCTGTGCTATATTTAACAGGTTATTATAATAGACCTCTGTATATGTAGTGAAAAAGCCATTGGTTTTTCAATGAATTCTGAGTGGCCAGTAATGTATTTCATCCTTGTTTCCAACTCACTGCTCTGCAAACATTAGATCTGCGGATGCTGTTTTGGATAGTGAGCTTCAATGATCCGTTATCCCCTCATTATATTCATTTGTCCATTTCAATGTAAACTTTGTGCACTCTAGGGCAGGCCTGATGGCAGTTTAAATCTACTGAAAAGCAAAATTGCAGCAATTTAACCAGTGCCACGGTATATATCTTAAAAGCAAAAATGTTCAAAATGATGCCTCTATGAATACATTCTGACATTTTGAACAGCAAGAATACTATGTTCTTGCTGAACGTATTTTGCTGGAATATGTTAAGAATATGCATTCAAGCTATACAACAACATCAGCATGTTAGTAATTTAGTATGGAACCCCAGCCTGCCCTCTTGACTATTTGCTCATTACACTACTATGTAAATAATAAATAATAACACTATACACACTATTTTTCCTGTATAATAATATACTGCATAACCACAACTTAAGATGGTTATAGATAAATTCAATAATCTTCTGCCAAAGTGGCTTACTGTATTAGTAATTTTTCAGCTGGCAATTGTAATACACTATGGACTCCTGCTCTAAACAATGATTATTCTATATGAGTCATGAGCAGCATCAGACAGCTTAATCCATCACTGAGCTCAAGCAACCTCTCTTCCTCTAGTTTCTGCTGGCCTTGATGAATCTATACCACCTTTTCCGGGAGCCTCATAACTTACTTGCCTTTAATGTTCAATTCTCATTTCACAGGCCTTGTTCTTTTTATTTTCATAACTTTGTTGTTAAGAATGTACTCTTAACGTCAGAGCATTCAACGGCAATAAGTCACTGTTTTGGATATTGTGGAAGCTCGAGCTGTTCCTCACAAACACAGATTCACAGCTCGTGCAAGACAATTACTTTTACCACTCCGTCACTTTCCGTGCCAGAATCCTATCCAATCCAACTGTTATGCAATCTGTAAACTTGTATAATAATCTTTTTGTATAATAATCATTGTCATGCACTGTCAAACACTCGCTACAGATAGATGTTTTCCCTATCTTTTGCTCAGTGCTTGGAAAGATAGGCTCTAGGCCTATCCCAGCACAGAAGAAGTGGGTTTTATAGAGCAGATGGAGGTATGGACTGGAAGAAGAGATGGCACCACCATACCAGATGAAATGCTGTGCCACTTGGAAATTCTGTTAAAAGAAATTCATAAGCAAGGCTGTGCTATGTTCACCCTTCTTCAAAGTTTGACACGTAACTGAATTATGTAAAACTGTCTATGCCCCCTGCTGTGGCTATGAGCCCCCATATTATGCCAGCCCAAGAGAAAAACCTATTTCAGATATCAGGTACGGTATTGCCGAGTGACAGGTCTAAATATCACAAGCTGCCAGAGGTCTTTTAGACCTCTAAATATGCCAGTCACAGTGTACTGGATGAACAATATTTCTCACTGCATTACACTACAAAGATTTGCCAACATATCTTACAAAATAACAAAAGTCTCTCTGACACAAAGAGATAATCCGGATACCTTTCCTTAAGGTTCCTCCTTTCTCTTCAGTGAGGCTTTTACCCAAACTAAATAGCTATCCATGACAACAGCTTTGTGGATAATTAGCTGAATGATGTAATTAGGGCCTCTTAGGGCCCTTTGGTCCTGAAGGACTCACCAGAACACTCCCTCCTATGGAACACAGAGACGTTGACACACCACCCCAGCGTCAGGCAGAGGGGTGGGAAGTGGCCCCTTGCATTCATTCATCTTGTCCACAACACAGAGGCTTTTTCCTGCTCATTAGAGCTATACTTATGCTCTAATGAGAAAGCAGGAGGGGTGTTGGCCATGGGGTGGAGACACACAGCGGTCATTTTATTTTTGTTTGAAGGTGACCACGGTATTTAATGGAGGTGCACCACACGCATGCGATCCGTCTCCCCTGAGTTGTTAAACTCTTCATCGCTTTGTCTCTTTAAACTTATTGTCTCCTTGTCTCTGGTCTTTGGCTCCGTCTCTCTCTCTCTCTCTCTCTCTCTCTCCGTCTCCCTCCCTCTTTCTGTCATTCACTCACTTACGCTGTCTTCTGCTCCTGTGTCTCCTTCACCAGAGCTGAGGTGCATGTTGGAGCTCTTCCTATCGTGAATAATCCGCATCAACTGCAGAGGTCAAATGGAATGGGTTTTGCGAGATAATGACTGGAGTGATGGTACCTGGGCGCCACCAGATTGTGGAGTGTCTGAGCTTGTCATAAAACGACAGGGGAGGAGGACGCTGGATGCTCACTGTGTCCTTTAGGCATCATGAATGTCAGAAAAGGCAATGTCAAAATCAGCCTGTTTTATCCCACCCCTCTCCAGCTCCCTCCACCTCTCCGTTTGACACCAACAATCTCTTTGTCATTTTCGTCTTCATCTAAGCAAAAAAACCCTCAGTTCATCCATAGGTCACACATCCATGTACAGCATTTACAAACTCAATCGGTGACTGAGCGACAGCCTTATCGGACAGCTTCGTGTCATCATCCAACATCACATGCTGCTCAAAGCTAATATTTATTGCATCTGTCTTCTTGTCATTGAATGACTTTGATGCCTCTCTCCTGCGTTACAAGTCGAGGTTTGCTCGCTCTTTGTGTCGGCCCCCTTTAGCATTTTCTGGAGATTTACAGCTTCATTGACTGTTTCCTTTCTCCCCTCCTTCCACCACATTTAAAACCCAAGGAAACATCACAAGTTAAGGGAATCGGGGGCATCACTCTGCTGTCTTCCTCCACTTTGCTGCTCTAAACACTGAGTTTCAGCTCAAATTGCATCCTATTAAAAGTCAATGAGCCGTTGTCACATTATTACAGGCCCTGGACTTGACAGCTCACAAAATAATCTATTAAAACCCATGAGTCACTGTGATGTGTTTGTAGCTAGTGAACAACATTAAAATTGATATTTGGGACACAGCATATCACCTGTCATTGAGAGAGCGGGGCCATCATTGAATAATAATTAGATGAAAAATCAAATGAATAAGTAAAATGAGAAGAGACTTGAAAATGTGGCGTCATTTTTTATTCAGACAGCTGTATGTGAACTGTGACTTTGCAGACAAGTAGAACAACTTTGGAAAGAAACAGGTTGAGAACAAAGGCGATGTATGACAGGGCCTCTGTCTTCTCCGGCACCCCGGCAACCATCACCAGGCTCACGCAGTTACACACTTTTCACAGAGCATCACTGTATTTGTGCAACGGTCTGTGTCTGCAACCAGTTTGAAGCATGAGGAGGATTTGAAGGTGCAAAATTTAAATTTAAAGCGTTAAGGCATTTTATGCAATTTAAAAGACCAACTTGATAGATATTTTTGCAAACTTAAACCTATGTATGGTCACTAAGATGGTGTTTACCAATTTTCTTTACGAAATGATAAAGTTAAATTTGTTTCTTTCTTCGGACAGAGAAATGTACATTGCCATGCTGTTTTTGTGCAAATATGGTGTATCTTCAGCATCTAAATTAGAGGAATGAGACAGTTCCCTAATGCAGCCGTCTCTGTGGTCTAGGTGAGGTGTTGGTTTACATAAAAATCGTGTCTTTAGCAGCTTTGTGGATTGAACTGCTTAAATATTGTATATTGTCGGATCTGTTCACCGATATTTTGTCTGTGGGTTCTTTTCACAGGGAATGTCAATGTTAGATTCACAGAATTGTGTTTTGAATCTGCTCCCTCATCAAGGTATTGACCAGCATTGCTCTCTGCAGCTTTTCAAGCCACAGTACAATCCTCATTGCCTTTGGTGCTGGAGCCTTACAGAAGTGGAGGCTCCCTTGGTGCAGATGTTAACACCTGATTGCTCCAGTCCCCCATGACGGTAACCCAGGGCCCTGGTGGGATAGCTGACCTTGTGGACAGGTTCAGGGTTTTGCCAAGGATGCCTCTCGTGTTCCCTCTTCAGAGTGCTTTGCTAAAGTGGGAAGCTGAGACAGATGAGCATCCTGAGTGAACATGCTGCAGGGACCCTGGGTGACAGCAGGGATTTCCATCATTTAGCTTTATGCCTTCACTACTCTGTCTCAACGAACACCCATCCTTCTCACCCACACTGGCTTGTGATTAAACAATCACACCTACTGTTAACATGAGCATAGACACACAGTAACATACAGTACATGCAATCAAAATATGCATATTTGACAGAAAGACATAAGACACAAGCCATTAAGCAGTTAACAGTTAACACTATATCTGTGTATTAATATACGTTAATGTGACACACCGTCTGCTTCTGTCCAGTAATATTTACAGTAGTGTGTTACAAATGAAGTTATGTGAATAATGACTTGAAGATGTTGTGAGTGTTGTTGCATTCTCTGGTGCGCAGGGGGGGTAGTGCCTGTCCGTCACAGCAGTGAGGGACGGGCATACATGGCACTGGAAGGCAGACATGCTGAGCAGGATGTTGCCATCCTGATCCTCCTAGCAATTAGCATGGTCGCAGGATTGCTTGTGTGCTTGTCGGTGGTTATTTAAAGGGATTTACTGTTTTTTCCCCCCTGGCAGATGTATATATATTGTTGCAAACAAATTCAATTATTTTTGACACACAAGAAAGAAAGAACAAAGATAGATAATTGCGTGCACAAACACAAGTCAAATAAAATAGTGTGAGAGTAACCAGAAAAAGTATCCAAGCGTTTAGCAGCCTCTATCTGTGTGACACATGTACCTGTCGTCTGTGGCTGAAATTCCCTCATCGCACTCGCTACACACAATTATTGCCTTCTCGGAGGCGTGAAAGGAGCTGTCAGGAATAATATTGTCTTTTGAAGTTGTTGTAAAAAAAGCTTTTAAGCTATTTTCTATTGACCAGTTTACACCTCTACTCACCCAAGTATGGGACAGTTGCAGTTTGAGCTGTCCAGATTGTGATGATTTTCATTTTTATCACACCATCACACAATTATAGGATCCAAATTGCGTTGGCCTTTTTCTATGCTGCGCCTTTTCAGCAAGACTAACATACTTGTTTTAGTCATTGTGAATTACTAAAAGGAGTATACACTGTGTGTATATATTGCATATAGATCAGCCTAGTTTTTGTTATATATGAATACGATTATTATACAGTAAAACACCATATAATGCCATTTGCTGCATGGAAATAAATTCAGCTCATAGAGGCCAGAACGAAAAACATTTCACACCTCACAGTTTGACACTTAGTGGGCATCGTTTTGCTCTTCATTTCAGCTTAGCTCCCGAAGGATACCTTGTTTCAGCACTGCCTCTGTAATTTTTAGAGAGGTCCTTGGAGTGGTAAAGCAGTTATAAAGCTTTTGCTACTTTTGCAATCAACAGAATAGCCCCATTAATTGATTAATAAAATCAAAATCATCCTTGACGGTACCGAGTTCATTGGCAAATACTGATGAACATGTAAGTGAATTGCTACTACTTAGGATTGATTGGCTTCATGACACCACCTGTGTTGTGATAGTTCAAATATTAATTTGATTTGTACCAATATAAGTCTGTGTGTGTGTGTGTGTGTGTGTGTGTGTGCACTCAGAGACAGGGAGCAGAGCACAGAAATAATGGTACAGTTATTTTACAGCTGTGTCTGATGGTTACGTGGCTACAGGCGAAGTAAAGATGCCAGGGTGGCTTTCATATGACTTATTGATCCGTCTCCTGTAGTGGTTGACTGAGGACTTTACCTTGGCTTTTCTGAGGATCAGTTATCTGCTCTGCAATCAGTAAAAAAAAAACAGGTAATGTAGGCTTACAAGTATGGTGCAGACACGAGTGTGCTGTTTTTTGACAAATAGTGTATATTATTTTTTAATCATTATTTTCACTGTTTGATTGAACTCACCTGATGAATTGGTTAAATGTACATGATGCGATCTTTGATGCCACTCCAAACATGTTACAAATGCTGAGAATTACCTGAATTTACTATTTGAGCCTCGGCTGGTGTGGATTATAACTTGTGCCCAACCTTTTTGTTTAGTACTTTTTGCGTAGTAGATTCCTCAGATTTTTCAACTTGGCTTTCTTTCATAGTTTTGAAGCTGAGTCTGTGTACCTCAAAGGCAGGTCCATGTGGAATTCAACCAGCGAGACAACACGGTGAAGGAGAGAAACCACACATAGTTTTAGAAGCAGAAGTGTGATTTGCAATATAGAGTAAACATAGTGATTTTCACTTAGCTGCTTTTCATTAAGTACAGCCTGTTGCCCAGTTCACCAGATGTGCACAGGAAATAAAAGGCTAGAGACACATGCACCGTACGTCTTCTTTGATCTCATAAACCTGACAGATGTGATTCATCCATGCCTGTTTACAGCCGTGCATTAATTTCCCCTCCCGTCCCTAACACAGTTTAGCCCAATTAACACAGTAGCTCTTTTACTAACAGTGTGAGGGGGAGATGTGCATGTGTCAGAGCTGCAGTTGGCCGCAGCCAAGTAGCGAACGAGATCCAAAATGGAGGGACTGCTGTGAATACCAATGCTTCCTACTTCCCCTCACTCAAGACGAGTGATAGGTTGGGCTCTCTCTCTCTCTCTGTTCCACCCACTTTCTTTTCCTCAGACTGCCATGTTTCTTTCATTCCACTATAGAAATACATCAGCTCAAAGAAGTGGATGAGATGACAATAACCCATTAAGCCATACAGGAGTGCACAATTGGAGAAATAATTTAGAAGCATAAAGGAGGTAGTGAGATTAGATGAAATTGTGTAATTTTCTAAAATCTCCCATTAAGTCTTGTACACTTTCAGAGAATCTATAAATGTAATTCTCCACCATTTTCTTCCTGTCCTCAGCTATCTCTCTTTCCCTTAAGGATCTTAAACAGAATAGATGCCCTTAGGGATAGTTGGGTCATTCCAGTTTATGGCAATGTTTCCACTGGATGAGCCACGCCTCCAGGCACGAGAGCTTCGAAACGCTTGACATCAGGACAACGGCAGTATACTGATAATCAGGGAGATGTATGTTGCTAGGCCTTGCCCAAAAACACCCCTGCTTGTCATTGTAATGAATGGATGGAATCACACTGATCTTGTGAAGCTTTTATCATTTTATCCAGTGCCATATAAATCCAAAATATGCCTACTCTGATCCGTAGATCCTGACATCCATCTCACTGCCAGTGCCCCCCCAGCTGAGCTTTATGACTCCACATTTCCAGCGAGATCTGAAAATGACTAAAGGGAAATAGCCGCAGGATAGACAACGTGGCTCCTTTGACTGTCCTACCTGCCACTAGCTAGCAGTGGGAGGGGACATATAGGCAGGTAAAATGACAGCAGAATTATACCAGAGTTAATGAAGACTGATTAATGCTAGGTGTAACTGTAGCCACGGGGGGGAACAATGTTGAAAGATGATCAAACCAGTGTCTGTCTAATCAGTAAAAACGCCCTTGGTTCAGTCAAAGACGACAGCAGGCAGCCTTGAAGAGGGACTGACATTGGCCTACGCCAAAAAAAACCCTTCTTCAAACAGAAGGTAAAGTCATACAGTACAGGATGAGTACAGTGGAGCAGTTATGAAATCATTGCATCAGCCCTATGAGACTGTTCAGTAGCGTCACGTTTAGTGCCATGCCTTTGCTGTCTGTGCTTAGCTGATATGACAATGTTTTTGAAGCTGATAGAGTGACAAGAGACTGCACTTCAGCGCAGTGGTGCTTTGAGCTAAATGCTAACATCAGGATGCCTAAATGCCCACAATGACCATGCTAACATGCTGATGTTTAGCAGGTATGCTTCTCAATTGGCTAACTTGCACCAAGTAAAGCACAGTGAGGCTGATGGATGTCATTAGTTTTGCTGGTATTTGGTCATAAATTTAAGTACAGGACAAATTGAAATGTTATTATTCAGTGCATTCTGTTGGTGACATAAATGTGTGTACCAAATTTCATGGCAATCCATCCAATAGTTGTTGTGACATTTCACTCAAAACCACAAATGTCAATCTCACGGTCATTAGGATTCATCCTCTGGGAACCATGAATGTCTATGCCAAATTTTGTGACTATATCATCCAGTAAATAGTACAAATGTGTACTTACATAAGTTATCAAGGTTTTTCGTGTTTTTACTTTTGATAGTCTATTCTTTTGAAACTTGCAGTTAATTGAAAGTCACAGCAAATTAACATTTTATCAAATTGACATACAATATGCTGCCAGCAGCTGTAGCTGTTAGATCTAAAGTGAAAAGATGATTATGGAAATGCACTGCGCAGTCAGTAAATATTTTGACAGTTACATAATTTCTGTTTTTGCCTATTCCAGCACATTAGACTTGACATCAAACAATGACTGTGAAGATAAATTGTTAACCTTCATTATTAAGGGTGTTTGAGGTGAACAGTGCACAACTCATGCAAGCTCATTTAATACATTGACCCCCCCCCAACTTTTTAAGATAATTCAGTGGAATAATGATCCTCAACACTCAGACAAGGCAACCAACACGTTTTTTAATGGCCTGACAGTAGACTGTTCTTGTCTGGCCAGGTCAGCCAAGCAGATGTTTTACTGGCTGAAGACCACTTTGAAACAAGACATAAAGATGGCTTCAGTAAGTCCTGGCAAAGTTTCACTAGAGTATCCTGGACTTTTCATCTGATGTGGATGTAAACAGCCTAAGATTAATGCTGCGATTCAGCACTTTAACCACATAGTCATTTAATTTCAAATATAATGTGTGGGAGTACCGAGCCAACGCAGCAAAAAATGTGTTAATGTCCAAACATGTTTTTTCCCCCCATTTTTTAAGAAGTAAACATCGATACTTGAACACATTCACCCATTTATTTAGCTGGTCATGTAATCTTTTTGACCCTTCTACCTTCAAGGTACTCATGGTGACATTTTTGCTGAATACATCCTATGACCTTAATGTTTAATGTGGTGCACCTGTACACAGGACAGGAAGTCAGTGTGAAGGTCACCATTTTGGCCAGCAGGACACTCTATTCCCGGGAACAGAGAGGAGAGGAGCTGCAGTGGCAGCCTCTAATCCTCTTTAATTTGTTTTCAGATGGGGCTTTGGAATACCAGCCTGCTCCCTAAGCAGAGATCACATAAGAACGTGGGCTGGGACAGCTGTCTCCTCTTCTGGCAGTTTTTAATACAGGTCTGCTCACCACCCCACCCCACCCTGCAATGAATAATTCTGGTGCTGAGCTGAGTAGTTACTTTATGTGGATTTTAGTTTAAAAAAATGGGATGTAATTCAAAATAGTACAAAGACATGGTAGTGCCAGCACGACTGTGTTGGGGTAAAAAAAATGACAGAAAATGAAAGTGGGTGGGGGTGGAGATGTGTGTTGTTTTGTTTTTTTTCTTTATCAGCAGTCATGTGGCCTCCTCCCCCTCAGCCCTCTATACAAAACAAAGCTTGTAATTGGGTTTGGGTGTGCCCCCTTTCTCCTTTGTTTGATGGTAAAGGTTGAATTGTAAAAGAAAAAAAAAAGGATGCTTTGCTCACCTCACCTACATGCCTGTGTACCTTCATAGAGGTGAATTGTATCAATAAGGAGAGGGATGCGCTTTCTCTTTTGCAGCACTTTTTATCCAGCAATGTTGGTCAGACGAAGGCATGATTCTACTGAAGTGATGAAGCACATCTTGAGAGACAGAGGGGGTTTAAAAGCTGCTGAAACAAAGCATGCAGGCAGTAGGTTGGTGATGCAGGCAGGGGGCTGGCAGTCCTTTAATCCTCACCGCGGTGCTGATAAATCGGCATGCGAGTTTCATTTTTATCCCCCTTACCAGTTTGCTTGGCTCTTGAGTGATGAACAAACCCCCACTTGCGTTTGAGGCCTTTTGATGTAATATCCAACCATGGATTACGCCCTCTGCACTGGGCCAGATTGGTGCTGAGGCACTGGGCTAACAGGTGGATGGACTCAGAGTCCAGTTAGCTTACAGGCAGACAGACAGAGTAGTCGGATCACTGGGGAGAGGACAGCAGTCTAGTCATAAAGCGTCATTGATGCTATATATCTAGGTTATCTACTTGTAATTTGACTACAATGAATGAAAAACCTACAGTATATCATTTGAAGCTTTGTTAAAAAAAGAAGCAGCTAGACGAGCCTGCAGTTTTCTTTCGATAATCACTTTGATCGCTGATGTCCCAATGCCTTGAATCCTCTAAAACTATTATGTGCTTATGTGCCACTTTTTGAACTTCCAGAGATACATACAGTGATACGTTTCAGTGTCCTCCAACTGTATTTCTCTCATATCATCTCATTGATCCCTGGTGCAGTTTGTGTCACAGTCACACCTTGTGCATTACAAATTTGATTTATCAAAGAGTAGGATCACAAAAAATAAGATATTTTTTTCTGTGGGTTTTGTCCCTTCACTCATTCCTACTTTCATTTACAAAATTTTCAAACTGATCCTCTTGCCACTAAGCTGTATGATGATTGTGTAAGCATAGATTGAAGATTATTCATTCCAGTTCTCCATTGCATCATGCACAACACGACTCCCCTGGCCTTAAATGATGTCAGCAAGATGACAGAATCTCGTTTTCCTGTCTCATGTACCATTTTCTGATTTTGAATATATATAAATATGCTAAAAATATACTAATAAAATAAAAATAAAATAAAGATACAACTGCAGGAAGACTCCTTTTGAAGGCCACTGGTTAGAAATATATAGCACAATACTAGAAATTAGCAGATCCACCAGCACAGCCCTGCAGATAGTGTTTGTTAGGCAAACTCAGTACGCTCAATTATCAGTATCGTAATTGAGGTCACTTTCCCAATGATTTTTCTTCCTTCCTTTTTTCCTGTTTGGCAAACTGGATCTCATCTTTTTGGCCTTGACACTAAAATTGTTTGAGTAAAAAAAAAAAAAAGTAGCCAGTGGGAGATTGTGTTTCTGAAGAGGTTGAGTAAGGCTTCAAAGTAGAGAAAACAAGTGCGAACCAGTTCAAAGATGTTGTGAATAGTCACTGAAACAGCATGAAATGGCCTTCTCATAACTGCAGCAATTCTGCTATGATAAATTGACTCTGCAGTTTATGTTCCCTGCATGCTGGATGCGTTCCTCAAATCTACCCGTTTGACATTCAGAATGGCCATTTCTCCACACTGCCCCCGTCTCCTCCCTCGTTTCCTGCCATTGCTCATGACCTGTGGTGATGCAGAGGTCTACAGATTGAATGCACAAACAGTGATTGATACCCTAGTGAGTCTGTCTCTGGGTTACCGGGACAACTTGCTTCCTTGGTAACAGCATCATGACATCTTTGAGGCCTTTATTAGTATGGCACCCAGGTCCCGGTTTACCTTATTAAAAACTGATTGGAATATCTATTTCCAAGGCTCTGCGACATTTCATTCCTCTGAACTCTAGATTTATTTGTTGTATTTATTACTAAGTAATGGAGAAATACAAACAAACTGCTAAGCAGCTTTTAGGAAAACCCTGAGATCATTTTGTTCAATGTTCTTTACATTCAAGAATGTGAAAACTTATTTATTCATTTGTGTATCAAGCCATCTATTATCATGTGTTGTATGCCTGTGTGTTTGTGTGTGTGCTTGTCACAAAAAATTGGACTGTGACTCATGCTCAGCTCTAAATGTGTTTACTTCATGTAAAACACCCACACTCATTGTACCAGAGGCTTTTACAGAAATGGGAATAAAGAATAGTGAACAGAATCATAAACGCTATTTGAAAAATTACTTTTTTGAGGGGTTGAGGCAGGATTTGTGAACACATTTTTTGTTTCTACTGCAGGTGTCCACTTAATTTTTCAGGCAAAATAAACACTTCCAAGCGGAGCAGACACTTTGGCCACGTGCCGCTTCAGTTCATGTCTGCAGCTGATTTACTTCAGATATGCTGGACAAAACACTAACACTAAGTCATTTTCTCATACCACCTGTCTGTCACTTTATGCTCAAATGTTGCTCTCTATAATTCAAGGAAGAGTTTATACAAAAACTTGTCACTGCTTACTCCCAAGTTTGTTTAAATTCCAGTTAAATTCAAACACACAGTGAACTGGTCCCTGCAGTTGCCCTTCCAAATTCAAGAAAACAGTCTCATGAAAAAGTAGTAAAATTTCAGTAATGCTGTGAAATCCAAATATTTCCTGGACAAACAACCTCACCGTCAGCTCAAAAGACCCACATTTACCTCATTATCTGCTATATTTACCCCGCTGACGTAGCCTGTTTTTGAAAGCTAGGACAGATCCACACCTTGGTGTGTCACCCTGCAGCACTTTGCCAGAAGGCTCTGCTTGCTCACTGTGCACCAGCCAGAGTCCCCTAAGTTAAAGGTTCAAGACATGCAAGTGTTCTTCAAACAAACCGCTTTTGTTCACCGCAACTGTTTGGGAGACGCCTGGGACGCAGCTCTGGTGGCCAGCTCACTCTTTTTTGTGAAGGGAACATCACTTCCTGGAGTTTACTTTTATTGGGATAGGCAGACAATGGCTGACACTACAGTCTTCCGTCGTGAGCACATCATTCACATTTCCAGGAAGTGTTGCTCTTAGGCCATAGAGGGGCACGGAAGTTGAGGGGGAACCCTGTTATAAAAACCTCTTATCGTGTCTGGACACATTTTCACCTCTTAATATCTTTCACATGCTTGTAGATGCACGGGTTTTTGAGTGTGTTTTCAAAATGCAGAGATACAGCCCTCCCTGAGAATAAATTGGTTGATTCATCCCTAAATTATTGAGATTGGCAGCCGCAGAACAATGATAACAAATCATTTCCAGCTGCAATAATGAAGCTTGAAGGCAGATGGATCTATATTTAGCTCGTGGGAGTGATGCAGGTTTGCAATATCCTCTTAAAAACTAAAAAAAAAAATTTTTTTCCTACTGACATGTCATAAGGTTCTATTCTCATAAAATGTACTAGATATGTCATTATAATAAATCTATTCAGCTCGGCAGTTGCTATTAGAGTACAGCATCCCTTCAGCACCATCATTGGCTTTGTGTGCACTCATCCAAAAGCACAGACATATGGAAGTGAGGGCCCTTTTAGCAAAAAAAAAGCTCTCTTTAGCTTACAATATCAGGTTAATGCAATTGTGAGTTTAAATAATGTTCAGTTTTTTGTTTGCCTTACTTGCATGCCAACAGAGTTTGTTCTACTCTGGTTGTTGTCAGATCTCATTGTCCCAAGCAACATGTAAAGCTGTTTTCAGTCGGCTGTCATGTCAGAAACCTTATTCTTTTTTCCTCTTTCTTTTTTCATCCATTGTTCTAAACATCCTACTTGTCACCGCACTGATTTTTACGTTTTAGTGCGTTCACTGGCATCTCACGGCCATCAAATATGCCAGTTGTAATCGCAGCTCAGTGATAGAAGTGTTTAGCACTGGTGCTGAGAGCAGAGTGTTGCATTGGTCTTTTTTTAAGTTACCTACATTTTGTCCCCTGTTTGTCATACACTCCAGGAATGTGAATAAACTAATGCATGGTAAACTCCCCACACTGATTACAAAAGGCTTTACAAATCTCCAGAGGAAACACACAAGCTAATGGCACATTTATCCCTGTGTGCACAAGTTCCCGGTTGGATAATCTACACCAGACATGGCTGTATGTGTCATTTTTCCTGATGGTGTGGCCATGGAAGGTCTGGTACTCTAACTCCCTGGGGGCCACTTGCATGCTAGGAGCAGTGGTCATCCTCTGTCTTTATCATGAAAGCCGTATGTTGTACTCCCAAAAGTGTGTTTTGTTATGCACTGAGTGGGGAAAAAATAGGCCTGTTTCCCTGTTAGTGTTTATTCTTTTGAAATTATATGACTAAATGTATGAAACCCGCCCATCAAGTAAATAAATAGCTTCAAGTCAAGAATGGAAAAACAAGGAAAAGCACCAATTCTGATTTTGCAGTTCTAATTGATGGCTTGAGGATCGAAAAGCAGGAGTGGGATGGAGGGATCAGAGATTCATCGCTTTCTAGTCGGCCAGCTAACTGCGGCAATGACATACACACCACTGTATCTGACTAACTCCATGTGGGAAGGCTGGCTGCATTTCCTTCCTGGCTCCAACTCTTCTCGCCAATGACATGATAATTCCACATGCCTAAGGCCCTTCAGAATGAGGACCCACTGATAGGGTACCCCGTGATTGCCATCCACTACAGCAGCGTGGGCTTGTGGGAGGGTGGTGGATTACAACGGCCGGGTGCTGACGCTCTTGAAGCTGAAGCATGTCATTAAACAGTAAATCACTCTGATTGAAAAACGCATCAGCTCCCAGCTTTCTGTTTACAAAAGAAGAAGACCTTCTCCACGGGCGCAGATTGTGTTCTTGGCGCGAATAAATCAACAGTCATCCAGATTCCTCTTCCACGCAATGCTTCCTGAGCTCAGCTCGCATGTACAGTTACAAATCACTACCTGAGAAGTGTTGACTTTGTTGAGCGTTCACCGCCGTGTTCATTCATCCACAGTGACTGTCAACACTGTTAGTTTGTTGAAGGCGATTCAGTGATGACAATAACACTCTATTTTTTTTATTAACACCTTTAATCTAGTTAGAGTAGCTGAATTCTTTGAACACTACAAATATGAAGGTCTGCAATGAAACAAACACAAGTACAAACTATCTGGTTAACATTTTACAGGAAGAGTATTGATTCTGTGCATTGTTGAATTTACTGTATGGACGTACGTTTGTGCATGTTGCCTCCTAGTTGAAAATACTCTAAAAGTACAGTTAAAAGGAAATGTCAATTTCTTTACAACCCTGTTTTGATGGTTTGGACCATCATTTTTGGTTACGACGCCATGACATTTGTGAGATCTGGGGATGCAGCAACACAGGTATATACAGCTTTACAACAGAGACCAATAAGGCAACACAGGCTGTCAAACAAATCGCTTGTGTGCCTCCGCTGAGCACTCCGCTTGTAAAGCTCTGACTACCAGAGATGCCACATGGCCACATCTCAGTGTGAAAATTGTCACAGAGCTGAAAGGAATGAATGACAATAAGAAAAATAAGACCAGCGTTGGAAAACAGATTCATTTTACTTTTAAGTAAAGGTGGGATTTATTCCAAATAATACATAAAAGTCCAAGTTAAATCCAATCCATTCGAAGTTTAGTATTTCCACCTGGTAATATTTGAGGATTAGGGCTTTAATGCTGCACAACAATCAAAGTTTATGTTTCTTATGTGGTTTCAACATGCAGAAAATCCACCCCCTTGCTGTGGTCCGCTCAAAACCCTGCTTGTATTACTGTTTTTAACGTTCTTTAACCGTTTAACCATGCCTGCTGATGGAGCTGTAAATCAAGACTTTCAGAAGTGATTTTTTTGCTCCCATTATCTTTATTATCTTTAATTCAGGTTCTAAGAAATAAAAGGATGAGGCACTAAAGGTACTTATCTGCCTGGCTCTGAGAGCTTTAATAGCCACTAAGTTCCTCACTTAGTGAATATTTTTTATTGAGAACAATGTGAATAAGATATGATATATAAAATGTTACATTTACATAATCTATACCCCTGTTTGCCTTAGGACATTAACATATTTCAGAGGGGACCTACAGAACATTGACTAAATGCAGAGATTACAAATGGAGAGCTTATCCTGCCAAAACATGTAAAGCATAAATATGTTGGCCTTGGTTTCTCCAAAGAGCCTCCCGTCCCATCAACAGCACATCACTCGCTCACTTGCCTTAAGCTCCTGCCTTCAAATCAGCCACCTGGCTTTAGTGCAGTGCAGTTATTAGCTGAATTTATTGATCACCACATGTTTCCACATCGCTGGACTTTCACATAGAAGTGGTCAAAATTTGAAAGTAGGCATATTGCATGTGTTAAATTACAGATGTTGTAATACGACAGTGCCAAAATTCTTTGTTTTCCTAAAAGACATGAACAAAGATATTGATGCAGTGTGCTACATTGGAGCCATAGTATCCTGTCTTTGTCATAGTGAAAATGATTCAACATGAGGGACTACATTTACCCTACGTCCTTGCAATCACTTTTTGAAAGAAAAGTAGCATATTTTTCCACACATACTTTCCTTTTCTGAAAGTAATAATGCTTAAACGTGTTTTAGAGACTACAAATCAGCTCTGTTTGTTTACACTGCTTAGAGGCACAGAGGAGGACGAGAGCTGAGAAACTCAGCCATCCATTTTTCTCATACATTTAGTTGCACTGACATCTAAGCAAAGGTAGGCCATAGCCATAAATCAAAGAGCACAATAACAGGCACATTTTGGGCCGGTCCATCATTGGCTGTGTTTTGTTTTCTCATCGCATCTTGGCAAATTGCTGTTATTAATGGGAGAAAGCATAGTTTGCAGCCCTCATTAGATGTTGTTCCAACAGCGCCTCTGATGGATTAAGACAAGCCGGAGGCCTTGTCTGCCTCTACAGCCAGCTAATATGAGCCAATTAAATGCCGTGCACTCTCTGGCCACTCCACACTTGCTTATGTGCTCTTACAACAATATCCAAGTATTCTGCTACATGGCCAAGTGGATTATTGTTTCAAGACAAGTAGATTTATTTCAAAGATTTTCTGCAGAACCGAATGCTTACCCTCACATTCCATGATAATAAATTATATCCCTTTTAAAGCAGTTGGTTTCTCTGAGGATGCTGAACATTTTCCTTTGATCAAGTACATTTTAAATCTTCATCACATCACAGCACATTTTTTTTAATCTCTCCCCTCAGTAATTGGAGCTATTTGTGACACAAACTCTGTTGGTTCTACCCGAGATGTGAGAGTCACAGCTGTGTTTGGGAGTGTTAGATTTCAAGGCAACGTCAGCCTAGCAGAGCGTCTGATTCATGCAGAAGAAGCTTATGGGTAGGTGGCTGTGAGCGTTATATAAATATACCTGGGGCTTCCTTCGAATGCGGGGCTTATAACACAGGAAGGATCGATATTGTGCAGCGCTAGCATGAAAACACAATGTAAGTCTCTCTGTCTGTTGAATTTAAGCTCAGCTAAACCGAGTGTGTTCACGGTGCCAGACATAACTTGTTAGAGCTTACTGGATATATCCAGCCTGACACTTAAGTCATATTTCTTTAAAAGGCTCAAAATGTCATCTATTCAAACAATATACACATGAGCACGTATTGTGAATTTGAACACAGTTTGGGAGAAATTGTTTTGTGCGTCCCATTTTCAAACAAACTAAAAACAGTGTTGTATGATTTATGGATTGCTCTTTTCATCGATACATAGTGGAATAACTTCCCCCCTGAGTATGAAAATGTTTTTTATAACACGTTAAAGTAAAAATGAAGCTGCAAAGGGACTTTTCTGGCTCTCATGCAGTCTGTACAACATAGTAGATTAACTCAAAGATGTTGGTTAATATGTTTGTTTGTTTCAGCGGAGCTTACAACATGAAGGGTAATGAAAGCAACAATGCTGTATTTTTCAATTGTGATCAAAGATGAAATATATTGGAATCATAACAACGTGATAAATTGTGATAAACAGCAGAAGGATTGGGCTGCATGTTTTATATTTAATCAAGAGAGCATCTCTGTTGGTTGAAGAAACTAATAACCTGCCATATTGTTTGTGAGAGCCTGAACAGTAGATTAAATGTTGATTTTTTCCAGTTTTGAGTTGACAAGGGCTGATTGGAGACTTGTGTGTCCACTCAGAGCTGATACGGCTCCGGGGCAGCTGTCTAAACGATCACAAGTGTTGAATTATCTCTGACGGGTGACGACTTACATAAACACTTGCACAGTGTTGATTTTTACGCTCAGAGTTGAATTAACACCGGAGTTTTTGCGCTGTGTATATGGCCCATATTAGCCCGTGTTTTAACAAGGGCATCAGGCATAACAAGAGATATTGCTTCGTTGGAACACGTTCAACAGAGAATTGGCAAATAAAATGTGTCTAATTTATGAAGTCATTTGGATGGGATTCGATGGATATTGAATTGCGTGGGAATTATGCCCTCATGTCTTGGTATGTGCAGCCTGCAACTGCTCCAGTTTCTCTTAGGGATTATTTGAAATGTGAACTTCCCTGGCACAAGTGCATAACCCATGTAATTTGCTCTTTTAAAAATTCCTCATCCCTCCCCACACGCTCTGGAGCTTTTTTCTGTCATTGGCTATGCCATATTTTCCTCTGGGCCACATAGTCAATGAATTGTTCACAATTAATCCCTGCAACAACACAAGAAGACCACCTAGCATCTTGTATCCTTTGTATTGTCTGAATAATGTGCCCTAATTACTCGCTATATTCATTATTTTAAGTGTAAGGATATACAGTAAATGCATATACTGGACAGCACACCTAGAATTTGCAAGGAATATTTTCCAACCTATAACTAAATATGTCCTTCACTAAAGGCAAGGCACACGTTTATCCCCTGGTGGGTGAGTAACACTGTGTTCCACAGATTCAGTCGACTTTTTTTTTTGTAATATGCATTTCCACCACCTCTGTGGAAAACTCACTGAGAGACATTTACAAGGCCAGGCTGCTCCTCTTGTGGGTTCGTAGTAAGTGGTTAGGATTTTCTCTAAGAGCATCAGCTCTGTGTTAATGACATGCAGTCTCCGGAAAGGTTTATTCATTCAATTTGACTCTAGAGAGAAGATCTCTTCAGCCTGCTGATTAAATTAAGATTCTTTAATAAGCATATCTAGGTGCACTGACATGAGAGACACGCTGATCTCTGTCTTCCAATGCAGATACCCAAGACTATCTGTTTTAAAGGCAAGTAACACTGAATTTTTTGCAGTGTAATGTCTTTGTCTCTGAGTTTTGGAGCAGTTTGCTTGTAATTTGCTGTGCCACACGAACCCACAGCTGTATTGTGTCATTTTCTAACATGAAAAGTTCACCATGTGCACTTTTTCATTTGCTGTACATTCAGTTCACTGTGTATACTTTTGAATTATTCAGTAAAGTCTTATTCTCTTTTACACTACCCTAAATATTATGTAAACCCAGGTTATTGTGGAAATCCATGCTGTTTACCTGATGCAGCCCTTTTGTGGGTATGGTGTACTGTAAATTATGTAGAGACATCGATTCTCACATAGAATGTCTTACAAAGGACAAACAGTCTCTATACAATGTTGTCACAGTAACCTAACAAGGGAAAAACATGCACACTTCAGCAGTATTGCAGAGAGGCGACTGAATAAACCTGGTTCAGCGTGATGTCTGTGGATATTTTCTAATAGACACAAAGAGCCAAACAGGCCAACAATGAGGGTGAGTTACTAATATGAAAGTGCATGCTCAAAGTATATGCAACTTTCAAATCTTTAAAAGAAAGAAAATTACAGAATAAAATGAATACATTAGTATATTTAGAAATAAATATTTGCTATAACTTCACATGAATTGCTGTTATATCAATGTTGCCTGACACAACTAAATCACTTCCTACACTTGGAACTGATAGAACCAGAGTATGAACAGGCTTGGATGCTCCTCATCCTCCCATCCTCATCTTCATGTTCGTGTTCATGAAAATGGTAAACAAATGTGTTGTTTCCTTACAAACGAATCAGATTTAAGATGCCATTCACCACATTTCAACACTTGCTGGACAGAGACATCAGATTTATATATATATAACAGGAAGAGAAATAAAATGCTGTACGTTATATGTATTGATGTTCCTCCAAATCCTACGTAGTTTCCGCCTGTGTTGTAGTTAAGCCACACTCTTCTGGTCACAGTCATCCAACCCTGTGCGCCCACTGCATACCATCAATATGAAAAATTGTATTTGTTATATTTGAAAGTAAACAAACTCAGGAGTCGGGCTGAAGATGCACTGAGTGCAAAGGTTTATAGAATTAAAGAGACGCTTAACAGTGAGGGTGCATGCTGTGCGTTTTTCTTATATATTCTAATACTCAGTGTTCGAATGACACCGTGGCTTTCGGGAGCCCTATTTTTCTGGGGTAGCGGGTAGGAGTGCACACATGTGCCCGCCTACGTGCAACAATATGCTATCGCTATGCTATGCTACATTTCAATTCATACAGAGAAGTCTGCGTATTTCATTATTTCTCTACAATTAGAGAAAAAACAGAAAGAGGGCTTTTTAGATATTTAAAATTTGCCTCGAATTAGATCTCTGTATTACAGGATTTCACACCAAGGGTACACCTCTCTTTATCTTCCTGTCTTTCTTTGCAGAGGTCACCTGTACAGTTCTAAGAGACACTAATGCCCCCATAGTGGTTTTTGTTCTTTTATCAACAAGATTACTGGCCATGAGGTCCCATTCTACCCTGTTTTATATTTTTACTGTGATATCCATCTGTTTTACAAGATACCATCCCCTCATTAAATACTGAATGTGTTAAAACTGAAGCTATTATGTTGGGCAGAGGGTGGATGTCTGTCAGTGGAAGTCAGCCCACGCACTCTCCGAGCCAGAGTGGTAGCACACACAGATATGTCCTTTTCTCTCATATGTACACTAGATATATTTTAGATAGATGTAATGTCCATTGGTTTTCTCCAGATTTCCTGTTATGTGTCAACTTCACTTCAATGTAATCCTCCATACAGTCTCCATTTAATTGCCCCCTTCCAGTTTTTGGATGTATTTATTTTCTCCCAGGTCTTCTTGTTATCACCAGGTAATTGCTTTTGTATCCGCCTGTTTTTATTTGAGAGATATAATCTCATGCCTATGCTGATATGCTCTACTATTATCACCTCGTGAACGTATGTGATTTGTTATGTGGAATAGTGGAGCTATACCTGAAGGTCTGCGTGAAGCATTGGGAAAAGGGCTGATGATCATAATATAGCAAGGTAAAGACTCCATCTGACCTTGTTCAAAGAGAAGTCGAACTTCAAATCTGTGCCTAACTTCAGCGCTGAATAGTTAGCCTTTGCATTCGCTGCGAGTGCATGTGTGTCATTTGTCATTGTGTGTTGCTGTTGTCTGTTTATGCCCGTTATCAAGGATGTATTTTCAGTTGTTTGACAGTAGGCTGTCCAGGCTGTGTACCGCATGACACTAATTAGACAGTTGATTCTCTGATTAGTAAGTCGCTTAAAAAAAACATGCCATTGTATGCAGATTGTGACTGAGCTGCCCTTATCAAAAGCAATGGCAGTTCCCCCCTTTAAAATGCATTTTCATCATGAACCCAAGACTTCCATTTTGTTGGTTCTGACATTTCTCATTATGTTCTTTATTTTTACTGACGAGGAATGAGAAATTATTCACAACAATTGTTGAAATGCTTCTCTCTGAGGTTTATTGACTGAGCATGTTTATTCAAGGCCAAACAATTTCAGATGAGTTACTGGTGAAAAGCTTAAACATACTTTGTACAGCGAAACATGCCAGATAAATTCCATGGAAATAATTTAATGTGAGACGCATTTATGTCTTATATACAATCATGCAGATTTCACACATTGAGAAAATTAGAGAAATAGTTGGATAACTCAAGTGTGTTTGCTTGTTGGAAACCAGATGAAGAAATTGTGCAAGGTCACTGAAAAATCCCCCCCTAAAGTCACAACACGACACTGCAACACGAGTATCTTTGTAAATAGCACTTCAGTGCAAAAGTGCTTGTTGTGTAATTGCATAAGGATGAATCATGGCATTATTTCAGTCAATCTTAAGCTTTTTAAAAGTATTCATATACTGTAAAAAATAGAAAGAGTGCTTTATAGCTGTTGTTAAATATTTACCTCAGCAAGAAAACAAAACATAAAAACATGTATCTTGTTCATGTGTGTTTTTATGGTTTATGACTGCAATAAAACTCTTTTCCTCTTTTTTCTTTCAGGATATTTGACAGTTACCATAGAGCCCCTGCCTCCTGTTGTTGTGGGAGAGACTGTTACTCTCAAGTGTAACTTCAAAACAGACGGAAGGCTTCGAGAGATTGTCTGGTATAGGGTGAGTAAACCTGTCTACACGTTTAATGCCATTAAGCTCTAGATGTTCTCTGGAGCATCCGTTTCTTTCATTTCTGGCCATTCGGCATCTGAGGAGGTCAGTGCCAGTCGTCTTATCACAGGTTTATGGCTGTGTTAGGAGAACAACCATGCACTGTCAAACTGCAGTTGTTAGGGAACAAGCTATTATTTGGGCCAGCTGTATGGGAGGCACCACTGGCTGTTGCTCGGGAATTTGATTTCTCAATCTGCTGGTCATCACCATCATTTCTTAATAGTTCACAGCTGGCGACTCAACAGTTATTAAAATCCCAGTTGGTGTACTACACTGCATAAGTGCTGCCAATAATTAGATTGTTGTTGAAGGAGAAAAAAAACAACAAAAAAAATCTTTGTAGGTCCAAGATGGAGTTTATTTCGTCCATAAAACTGGCATGTTTTAAAGTTTTTTATGAAAGATCGATAAAACAAATCTGCAAATATTGCAGTTCACAGAGGGCACATTTGTTTCACTTGAAGAAACTGATAAGCACTTGAATTGGAAAGCAGTAGCAGCTGTCGCTATCACACCCTTGCCTGACCATTTATTTTGGCAAAATCTCTCCAATAATTCTTGAGTGCTATACAGATTTGTTTTGTAGAAGCGGCTGACTCTTCACCAAGTTGTGAAGTTGCTGAGTGGTGATTGGATTTGTATAATGTGGTTCACACAAATTGTAGAGCCTGAAATGTTACAAACCAAGCCTTTGGGTATTGTTGCTCCGTCACGTGTCGATCACGATACTTGTGATATAATCTAAAAACGGAAGGGTTTCCTAAACAAACAAGGAGACAGCATGCAGACAGATGGCTTTGTCGATGAGAATATACTAGAATGACTGACTTCCTGTGCAATAGATGTGACTAAGAGGAGCACTCCACCAACTTTACATATGCAGTACAGTTTACCTGACATGAGGAGTGTTATTCAAACTGTGAAAACAGTTATATATGTTTGTTCGTATATATATATATATATATATATATATATTTGTGGCTCTGGAGGAAGCTTTCCAAAGTCTGAAAAATAAACTTGATGACGCTGTTAAAGGAAAAAGAAAATTAGGAGAGCGTCAAAGGAAGGATTTATTTCCATCCTGTTGTACTGAATTGCAATATAATGCACACATGTACCTAATAAACTGGCCTTTGTACAATTTTAACACTCATTGTTTTCATGTTTGAGCTCCTCATCATCCCGAGTCACTGACCAGTCAACTGGCCCAGTTTAATTTCCCAATGGCCTTTTGCCAGTATGCAGTCCTTACTGGTGAATTCTGCATCTCACTTGGTGATTATTTCAACATGTTTGATAATTGTGAATGTACAGTACAACACGGTGGTGACATTCACCTTGGTTTCACCCTCCACCTTGTGCTGGAACACTGTTCATTAATGAGCGGGCAGTGGTTTATTGCTTAGACAGGAACTCTGTCTGTAGAGTAGCTTCTGCTTTCTCACTTTTATTATTGTGAAATAAAACAGTGTCTCCGGACTCATCTTAGCAAATGCTGACCTTTCAAGGTAGGACAAAAAGAGATTTATGGCACTTTACACATTCACCTTAGTATCATAGATCACTTTCATTGCTGTGACAATTTCATTTAATCAGGCTAGGATTGGAGAGCGTTGTTTTGCTTATATTCTGTCAGATTTCTGTTGTGTCTATTGATAGCTGTAGTTTAAATAACTGCTCTGAGAATAGAGCTGCCCACATTAAGTGTTCTCACGAGGAAAGCAAAGAGGTTGTAACAGAAATCGGCCCCATATCTCCAGCGGCCACTGCTCAGCACAACCGTTGATAAATTATAAATCAATTACCCACACTTGGCTGCCAAAGTTTCTTTAATCTCTGTCTTTTATTTGACTAAATACTGTTGACTTCTCATTTTACCTTCTGTCCAAATGGAACTGGGGTTGATACTCACCTGGGGAATCCTTGTATCTAATCGAAGATTGGCCAATCAGACAGAGGGCTGAATAAACAGAATATTTCAGCAAGTGCTCATTTGTGGCGCTAGATCCTGACATATTCTGTTTGAAGATTTTTTTAATGCATAACACATCCAGACTGCTGTCAGAATTAGCACGTCTTAGGATGTACTTAAGATAAACCTTATTTTAGAGAACCTTTCAAGCCACACTAACTCAAATTCTCCACAACATTATATTCAAAACTAGAGAGATAAAAGTAATGGATTTGATATGATTTACCCCATAGTTTTTATTAGACTAAAGCATTTAGTATTTCCTTTTATCCCCTTAAATCATGAATAGGTTTTTAGGGACATTACAAATATTATTGCTGCAGAGTGGTGTGAAAGGGTGTGTGTAGGGGAGGCTTGATTTTTTTTCTTTTAAAGCCACACCCTCCATTTTCATTACGATTTTCACTTGTCATTTTAAAGGATCTTTCATACCTACTGTCATCACTGAATTAACCTAATACTAAAAACACTGCAGGTTTTTCACAATTAGACCTGCCGTCCATTGTTCTTCAGCTTACAGTTGCCATTAGCTGCACACTTCGTTATAAAATCACTTTTTGATGAAATTAACCCTCGTGCTTTTACTTCCTCATTGTTTGGGATCTCACAGACCCCACTTTTGTATGTGTAAAAATAATAATAACAATTGTGAAAATGAACCACTTCTTTTCCTCAAATATATGTGTTACTTTTTTCTTTCCAATGTGTAGAAAAGTGTTCAAGTTGTAATCCTTCCTTTTGCCACAAATTGAGCTTGCACATTTGGTGCAACGGTGATCAAATATGGAAATTAATTTTGTTATTATACAAAATAAGGAAATAAAACAAATAAATTATTTCTTTGCCAAAAGTCACAGACAAGAAAGGTACAGTATGTTATTCTACATAGTGACGTTGTTTTGTTAGATCTCTATGGGAACTGCTAAACTGCTAAAAAAAACCCTGCAGTAAGACAAATTTAACTGATTTTTTTGGATTGGGGAAGTGTATTGCTGTTTTAAAAAGTACTGTCAACACCAGTCACTGACAAATGAAAATCCATCCACTTCACCATGTTGTAAAGCTGAGATCTCTGAGACTCCAAACCGATGTCGAAAACATGTCATCAATTCAAGATTACATATATAAGCAGGTCCAATTTATATATATATATAAACATTTATTTCAAATTAGGAAAGATTTCTTAAGTATGAAGGTGATAAAACAATGTTAAGTGTGTTTTATATTGTTTTATTGATTGATGTGATGAATAAATATAGAAATAGACTTTTCAACCCTTTGAATCCAAAGTTTTCTTTTCAGGGCATTCTACAATCCAGCAATCCTCAAGGTCTACCTCTTTTATGCACTGTGGCTCAAGTGGATGATTTTCTGATGTATTGAGATGCATCAATAAACTCACACAGTGGAGGATACAAGAAAAAAGTACATGTAAAAGCTTCAACCGACAAAAAAATGACGCCCACCGTCACCCTCTGATAATAATCATAGGATAGGATCTCCAATGAAACCTCTCATTTTAGTTTACTCAAGATTAGCAGACCGACAGTGACAGGGAGTGAATGCAAGAGAGTGAGAGCAGTCCTCAAGTAATGTATGTTGTATAGCCTCTGCAGCTAATGCTTCAAGAACAAATAAATGAAAGCATCTCGTGTGTAGGATATTGCACTGCAGGTCACATGAATGTTTTCAGTGAGTGGTGAATACTGGCAGGCCACAGATTAATGTATATGTAATACCATCAAGCTATCAATTATGCTTTAATCGCACACCAAGTAGTAATGATGGATCATTTGATAGGGTGGCGCTAATGTGCTGCCTGCTTGGGAGAATGATGTCTGCATGGCGGTGCATGGCGGTGCTCAGAGACTGCTCCTGAAAGACATGCACACAAGCTCACAGCTCATGCTGTGCTTACTTTAATTTATGTCATTCTAATGAGTATGTACTGTACACATGGGACCTTTCCCAGCGGGCGCCCAGGTATGCCATGCTGACAGTGGTGGAGCAAGCAGTGTCTGTTAGCTTGCCTGTTGAGTGCCGCACTGCACTATGCTTAATTTTAATCACTGGATCAACTGTCTCCGCTCTCTTGTTCTCCCTCCTCCCTCACTCTGCCCATTACAGAATTCCTCCATCCTCCCCGACATAACTCTTCTGGGATCCTCTCTCTCACCAACGCAAGTGTCTTCTCTAAGACCTTCCCTAATTTACCACTGGCCTGTCTGCTAGCTGAGCTGGTGACTCTGATACATCATTCAGCTGTGTCTACCTCGGTCCATTTCATTATTATGATTCAAACTCACCTGTATTTATAATCCTGCTCTTTGCAGAATTGAACACCTCTCTCCCGGGTCCATGTGCAGCATGAGGACATACATGATAACATGCAGTATCGACAACTAAAGAGAAAAAATATTAATCATGTCCGCGAGACATTTTGTTTTCTTCATGTTAACAAATTGCTAAATAATCTGAGTGGGTTGTTGTGGGCCAGAAAATACTGGAAACCAATCTTCACATTTGGAATTTATTACTTTATTAGATGTGTTTTTTTTCTAATGAAATAAAGGGACTTAAGACAAAGATAAGAAAAGAGTGCATTTCATGATGAGATTTCTCACTCAAATCCCCAGACAAGCTGAGAAAAAAATATCTATCATTCTTCAGATTAGAGTGTGTAGCTGTTACAGAATTGGTGGTGTTCTCAGTGTTGGTATTTTCTAAATTATATAAATTCTCTATGTATCTACTTATTTACTTAAATTATGTTTTAATGCAGTAGAATTTCAGCTAGTGTGTGGATAGTCTTGGTTTTAAAGGACAACAATTTATAAGGCAACAAATCACAGAAGGACTCCATGTGTGCATGTTAAGCATGTTTTCATATTCATGAACATATCACCAGATTTGTAATAAATGTTTTAACTCGCAACACAAATAAAAGTATAATTCGCTTGAGAAATACCAGTAAAATTTGCTCCCTGCCTGCTTTCGAAAAGCTCACTAACTATCCTGAAAATCATCATTGTGATCCATGAGGTATACAGCGTCTGAATATATATTTGACAATAGGCTAAAATAAATAATTGTTTTTTTGGCATTTAGGGCTTTTACTGTAAAAAAAAATATGTGTTGTTGGATATCCTCCCCTCTCGTGTCGGTGTGTTGGTATTTGTGGAGCAATAACAAATCAATAATCTATGATGCCTAGAAAGGACAACAACCAAAGAGCGTACATCTCAATCATCTGCTGAATACCATTGAAAGCGTGTCAAATTTTAATGAAGCCATCTGCTTCCACAGATTCTATTCAGAGCACCACAGGTCTAACAGTCAGCTTTACGACCTATGCTACAACACCTTATAGAATTAGGCAGCTTTATGTAGATATATAAATATGAAGCTACAATTAATAGCCACCTTTTTACCTAAAACTCTGCTATACCTACAACATTTATCCAGAGGCTCTACTTTTGAGGTGGAAAGGATGTGTGACAGCCAATGAGTGCAGTTCAGAAAGTTCAAACAGTGTTGGTGTGCTGTCTTTTGAGTTCACGCTGACCTTTCATACTTTCACATTTCAGAGTGAGAAATTAATTTATATGTATCTACTTGGATTTGTGTATATGATTAAATCTTTAATATTCCAAAATGATGCACCAACTTACACCCATTGTTCACGCATCATGAACAGTCCGCAGTCCTCAGTGACTTTGTGGGAGTTCTCCTATCCAAATGCTGCATGCATAGTTCCTCCCTCTCAACGTATTGCCATTATCTTAAGAGCACAGAAGTGCTGTACACGTGTACAGTGTTTGCCAGCTGTTTGTGGACACAGGCCAGCTGCCTTATTTGCTTTGAGGAGAACAGGATTTTTATATTTGGAAATGTGAAAATAGCTGCACGTAAAAACAGTGACCTGACTACAACTGTACAGTCTAACTTACAGCAAGAAACTTATTTTGGGGTAATAGTGAGACTCTTTCCCAAACAACTCAGCAACCTCATCTTATTCTAATCCCCCCCAAAATCTTCCACTGCGTCTAGTAGTGTTTTCAGATTTACTTATGGCCCACAATTTGACAAATCCCATTAAAGATGTTGACAGTGTCAAAGCACAATATAACAGCTATGCAAATGACTTCTCTCTTGTCACAGTCTGCCAAGAAATATGGGAGTGCATCACCTGAGGGCAGTGTGTCACTGGATTTACTGTTGTCGTCTTTTTCTGGCCATATTTTACCTCCAAATACAATAGTAATGACATGTTACCGGACACTCGACCGAAAAGTGGCCTGTTTTTCTAGCCAGTAATCCTGTTTCTTGACTGTGGAGAGACACAGGAGGCGTCATATGTTAAATCCAAGTTTGAAATCTTCCAGACAGGGTTGCCGGGGCAACTGGAATCTGCGGAGTACAGAAGAGAGCTCGCTCAGTGTGTTCGCACAGCACACTCCTGTGGGGTTTTTGGGTGTCTAACTTCCTGCTGTTTAATCCCCAAGTGTAATTGTGTAGGTTCAAAAATTTCTTGTCTCACTTATGTTCAATCGAAGTGTATAGTCCTATAGGAATAATGTTTACAGGCAAATGCATAAATTCTGTCTATTTATGTACAGCATCTATCTGTCTGTTTGTACCATTTATAAAAAGTATCATCTTCCATTTGCTTCTGTTTTTTTTTCTTTGGGGAAGCTTTTCCAGTTTTGGAGCTTCGGCTCCATCGTCAAACGTAATCAAGGTACAGTGATTTTGCTAGTTTTGCTCTGAGTATTGAGCTATAGTAATAATAACTGTACAAACTGTCTGTAAAAGATCAGTCTGTTTGATATAATTTGCCCTTCAATTTAAATTGTATATGCATACAATTACTCATAAAGTGCTTCAGACGTATTTATTCCTTGCATGCAATACCACAGCCTCTTTTTAACAGAGTAGTACACGGGACAGATCACTGAAGGGCTGCTATGAGGTTTGTGCCAAATGGCTTCCATAGCCTCTGTCCATGGAGCTGATCCGGCTCTGGCTCCCAGCATGTTCACATTGCTCCCATCATCCCCTGAATATCCCCACAGGATAATTCAGCACCTGTGAGAATGAACCTACTTATTAAATATTGGCACGCTCCGCCTGTTTTCCTGATACTGTATGTAGCCAACTTTCATGTTACTGTGTCTCGACATGGTGAGAGGCAATAATATCCTCTATTTTTAAGTCTTCAACTGTGAGCACAACTTTTTTCCAGATAGAGAACATCTAGTGTGACAACTGTTTAGTTTTCCTTTTGTCTGTTATTAGGGCTTTTGCCCAGTGAGTTATTTAGTTAGTGTGCCCTATTTGGCAGTAGAGTTTGCTGTTGTCCTCTGTCGACTCCTTGTTTGACTGTTGCGTCATTAAAAGGACTGATTGAACATTGTCCTGCCTTCATCTTGCCTCTGCACTTGGGTTTAACCCTTGATCGTAAGTTCATCAGAAGGAATAACTTTACACTGATGTGCCCTTTGAAAACAGTAAGCCCTAAACACTTTAAATTGTCTTACAGACTGGGAAAACCAATTGGAAAATTAGTCTTTAGCAATAGACGTATAAGTATAAATAAGTGTAAACATGATATATTCAGCAAAATGTACAAACTGGGCAGCAGCCGGTATAGATCAACATATTTGTTTTTGTTTTTTTTGCATTTCACAAAATTTGCCATTTTGTTCCTTTTGGCAAAATAACAGTTTGTGTGTCAAGTTGGCCCACCAGACCCATAACCATAAGACAGTCCAAGTAATTACTTCCTGATGTGGTCATTGTCTTCTCTAGTTTTGTGTCCTCAACCAAACCTAATTTCATTATCACGTGAGCTCTATCACATGTTACATTAATAGTAGAACAGTACGATTTCAATTAATACTATATATGACAAAGCTAGGGCTTACTCCCTTCTATATATCTGACTTTCCTGTCTCCACAGGGGACCGCTAACTGACCTATCTGAAATAAAATTAGAACTGGCCTTCATTACATTTCAATTTCAATGTTTGCACATCACCTTCTGTAGGTAAAAAAAAAAATTGCGGTCTTCCTCTGGCACAAACCTCTGTCATCTTTATTAGCCTGCTGCTCCATGCGGAATGTGGTGCCCCACGGGGAATGGGAGATAAGGTGATATGGATCACTGCACCGCAACCTTTCCCTTTGAGGATGCCACTAGGGCAAATAAGCAGCCTGTTATACATGGAATGATAATTACACACTTCATGTCAGCAAACTGCAAGATGAGTCCCCTTTTATCCACAAATGCTAACAGCAACAAAGGGACTGATCATTGCGGTGCCAGTCTGAGAGCTTGTGCTGCTAATGGCAGAGACTGTGATGACAATGGGATATTTTGTTTCCATGCTGCTAATAGTGAATAATGCCTCCTCGTTGTTAACATCTCCCAGAGATCCCCAGGTATCTATCAAAAGCATACTCTGTATCTAATTAATTAGGTAATTCAACAAATTATTATGCGGAAAAACTCTCCACGAGATCATTTGTTTTTTTCCCTACTGACTCATTTTCTCTCCATGACAATAGGATTAAATACATTGTAATAGTTACCACACTTCTTCATCTGTGTGGTAAATGTGGGCATAAAGGTATAGTTTATCATACACGCATCACAAAAGTGCTGCATGGCACATTTATTTTTCAGTGTCTTTGTTTATATATTTTTTTAAATCAGGAAATTGGTTAGATAACTTCATTAAATGTAATAGCAATGTTTGCATTGAAACAGATCATGTAAAATAATTTAACATATTTTTTAGAAGAAAGTTGATAGTTGCTGATGTACATCTGAAAATGTTTGCTTCATTATATTTCACGAACACTGACCATCTGGGAGAAGATTTTAATTTTGAAGGCAAAGACATGGCTTCTGCTTCACTCTTTTTTAAGGCTTTCTGTAGCTCTTCCAATTTTCAGCATGTCTCGAAACTTCATAATCTCCCTACCAGAATCACACCAGATTTTTGAAATCCATTCTTACTATCACAGAAGGATCAAACAAGAAAGTGATTACTTAGCGATTAGGAGTGCATCAGAGCCTCTTTGTGACATTTGCATTAGAGCAGGGAGTCATTTCCATGCCAGAGGAGTCTTAGCTGTGGCCCCTGCTCCGCCTGAACACAACACACTGCCAGGTCCTCCAGGGGCACGAAAGAAGCAAAACAATTACTTATTTAGTTCTTTATATATTTATTTACTTGTTTACTTCCTTGTTTGTTTATTTGGATAGACTGTGATGAGATGTATTTCCAGAGGGGGGTGGGGACACTCACATACACACAAGTGACACAATGTGAGCCCTTGACTGTTTTGTAAATCTATTGATTCATTTATTCATTACGTTTTAAGTTGCAAAGAAGGAAACTCAAAGACATTATGGGATAAATCTGGCAATATTTTATATTTTTCCTAGTATCAACAAATCCCAAGACCAAAACCATCAATGAATAGATCCTAGTCAAAAGTATTTTCTATTAAGCAAAGCCTGATACAGCTTATTCCTCAGTGCCATAGAGCTCCATCAGTGAGCCAGACTGTTGCACTGGGTCACGCTTCTTCACTACCATGAACATGGGCACTGTGGTGTATTTTTATTTAATCCCACATACCCCATCCTGCTGCTGTAAATATTCACTAGAGTGCCAAATCTGCATTATAATCCACAACTGAAAACAATACACATGCACTTTATATGCATGCACTTTATTAGATTCCTTTATATGCATTTATCCCTTTTTAATGAAATAATTTATTTATGACTCTTTTTATAATAGGCCTTTTTAACCATACAAGCCATAAAAAGTTCTAGGAGAGAATAGAAGTTTGACTTTCTCTGGGTCTGACACTGCTGTCATGCGTTGAGTGGTGCTTTCAAACTAACACGGGCAGTTATACTTTTTTTCATTGTCAGCTTAATTGACAGTTTTAAACTTATTCCAGCAGCAGTAAGGAGACTTCACTTCATTTAATTTTTACATCAGTGTAACACTCCATGTGTTGGTAGACTATACACTGTCTGGTGAGCATTGTAGACTAAGCTAAGAGTGTAGCTGATACTATTATACCCAATTCTCAGTAATAATACATTGCTATGGGAGGCTATATACTGTAGACACATGATGTGAATGCCCCTAATTTGATTTCCAAATTTTCTTACGACACCTGCAATTTTATGTCATGTTGTAATGTCAGTTTGACTGTTGCATTCGTTTGTATTCTTTTTTTGTCAAGATCACATAGGGAGCTCCAAATTAATAGAACTGACGAAATATCTATCAAAACTATTTAATTTCGTTTTTCATTAAAAGCTCGTCAAACAAATAATTTATCACTGCCAGGTAGTGTCACTGGATTCAGCGAAGCTACATGAAAGTGACCCTAAATTTGAGAAACTCTGATATAGAAACTTCAGTTGTGAAGGATGATATAGTTATTAGGAAAGTGGTAATTATATGTCAGCTTTTCCTTGCCTACTACTGCAGTTGGTTCATATGACTCTAGTGACATATCTTGTGCCTTTGAAAATAATGTAATAACATGTGACAACCATTTTAAATTTGGCGCATGTACAACTAGACATATGTAATATGCGCTGGCCTGTGCCTTCAGTATGATTGCATTCAAATAGAACATAAATATATGAGAAGCCACCTTGGCCAAAAATGGAATACTTTCACTTGCACATACATATATAAATATATACACCACACTAACCAACCTCTGTACTTGCACTAAACAATGCCAGCTCTATTGCCTTTGATTCATTTTATAGGAACCTACCATAACTGATTTGGATTTTCCACGTCGTAAAACCTCCGACAAATTGCATGACTTTGCCTCAGAGATCGTTTGATGGGCTCAATCTCCTGAAGCATTTGACGTACCCGCCAGCACTGAACACATAAAACCTCAAACTACCAAAATGTATCTTTCACCAGTGTTCTGTAAATTTGTCTAATAACTGTCATTAGTTGGTCGTTGGGCAATGATGTGTACTCCAGAGGTGTCTAAACAGAGTCCTGCAGCCAATACCAAGAAAATTAGCCGTGCCTTTCCAGTTCAATCCCAGACTCATGCAGTGATCTATAGAGATAAATTACAGGATTCAACCAAGAGCTAGAGTTGTAATCATCAAGAAATCTAAAGTAAAGTATGATGCCTTCCAGTTACATACATGCTCAACCACACACAAACATATGTACTTATGTACACACATATATACATACTAAGCACAAACATAAATACATTCTGAAACACACATACATATATACTCTACCCTCATACATTTTCTCACGCTATGCATGCATGTTTATGTATGTATAGCCTAACAGTCCATTATGTAACATCAGTGTGGGAGCATAAACCATTGAACAACATTTTAGAGTATATAGAAATAGGTCAGTACAGCAATACTTGTGCACGTTAGCAGTTTCTTATCTCTGCAAGCTTCACAGAAACTGCAACACCATAACACAAAATAATTCAAAGGGGAGACCATAACGTAACCAAATTATCCACTGATTGACGCTATCTAAATTAGTCCATGCTCTGCCAACAAGGGGAAGTTGTGAGAAAATATTGATTGCTATCTACAAATTTAGTTTAGTTCACAGTTATCATGCATCCATCCATTTTCCACGTCTTTCTTGGCTATCCCATCATCCCAGCATGTGTTGAGTAAACGGCTCAGAAACACCCTGGATATGTCACCACTCAGGGCAGGGCTAATCTGGGCACCAGTTATCGGCCAGGAGTTAATACCTAATACTGATTGGGGTCAGTACTTTAGGGGCACATTCACTACATATTTAGTTGGATACAGACAGTATAAGCCATCAGATCAAAAACGATTTAATGGAGTCAGCATCTTCTCTAGAATTAAAGTGATTATGAGTGACGTCTTGAAAGTGAAACAACTTTGGCAAATTTAAAATAAATATTAATAACTATGAAGTAAATTATTTGTATTCTTCTTTTCCTATTTTATTACCACAGTAGAATATCTATGAACTGCATTTGGCTTACTTTCTTTATTCTGTTCCCACAAAATAATCAGGTCAGTCTCTAGATGATTGTTTTTTTGTTGATCCCTTCAAACAAGGCTTGACCCCATTGGAAAGTAGCCTGGGGCCAAACTGCCCCTCTCCAAAATCACAAGTCTGAAAACCTGATTCTCTTTGGCAATCCATAATAAATTGTTTACAGCGTGTTACACTACTCTACAACCTTGCAGCAATATGAGTTATACAATAATACTGCAATCCAGGTATTGTTCCCTTCCTTGGGTGGCCGTTTAACAGCATTAAGCTGAAAAATGGAACTGAAACCATGGATATCCTCATAGTAACCCAGCACTAAACCAAATTGCAGTGTTGATAATAACTGTGTCTAAATAAGACTATTAAAACTGCTGTTGTATCAGGAGTCCACTGACAGGTTTAAAAAAACAGCTATGAAATGTAACAGACTTAGAAATATCACAGATATGCACAGTGCAGCTACTCTGCCATCGTGAAGCAGCAGATTGAACATATTGAAAGTTGGTTTGGAGTTGTTTATAAAATGTACAATGTTAGGGCCGGATCATCAGCTGGTTGCCTTGGTTTTTGCTCTCCCACAGTCTTTGCATTAGGCAGAAATAACTCCCTATCAGCCTGTTAGCAACATCACAAAGTGAAAATTTGGTAATGCCACATTTCGAGTTCAACCCTGTCTCCTAGAAAATACATTTATATAGTACTAATTTGTTTCCCCAATTACATCGTGGTGAGAAATGTCATCACCACCTGTACTATGTTCACAGGCAGCTTTTCTTTGAGAAAAGGAGACCCGTAGGTGGTAACAGAGTTAAGGTTAAGGTTAGTGAAAGACTGCGGTTCCAGTTAAATGTTGATAAAGTTCATCTCGTACTTCAAGTCAGACGTTTTCTGTATCAAATCCAATTCAATTCAATTCAATTTTATTTATATAGCGCCAAATCACAACAAAGTCATCTCATGACACTTTACAAAATAGAGCAGGTCTAGACCGACTCTTTATAATGTTATTACAGAGACCCAACAGTTCCCACCATGAGCAAGCACTTTGGCGACAGTGGCAAGGAAAAACTTCCTTTTAAGAGGCAGAAACCTCGAGCAGAACCAGACTCTAGGTGGGCGGTCATCTGCTTTGACTGGTTGGGTTTGAGAGAGAGAGGGGGGGGGGGGGGGGGGGGACAGACAGACAGACAGACAGACAGAAAGAGACAGAGAGAGAGCGAGAGATAGACGTAGAGACACAGATAGACAGACAGACAGACAGACAGACAGGCAGAGATGTATGGCAGCACTAGCAGTAGAAATAGCAGCTATAGTTATAATAATACTGGAAATATGACTGATAATAGTAGTTACAGCTGTAATACTATCCAGACCATGATCTTAACCCCAACCGTAACCAAGTGCTGCAAATGCCTAAAAAAACATTTTGTTTCTACAAGCGGATATTGTACAGCAAGATTGGATATTTTGGCAGAAAACAAATTAAATACCTTGTCAGTTCAGTCTCAACATTTTGCAACCTGCCAGATTACGTTAATCACCAACATTTCCCCATTATGTTGATAAAAAAGGATGTAACCCAGGTAACACTGCATTTCTTACAAAACATATTTGAAAGAAATCACAACCATGCTCCTAATTTAATTAAAATTAACGTACGGTGGGTCTCATATTTCTCACTTGATCACACAGGTGGCAAACATAGCTGTGAATGCACCAAAGGCAGCAGTTGAAGATAAAGATAAAAATGTAAATTATCAGTTGGATTCACATTAATGTGGTAAATTGCTTATAAAAAGCGACATGCAATATCTGCTTTAGCTCCTTTATTGTTAAGCTTAAGGTGACGACGAACCTTGATTTTCATCTTAAATGTGGGCATGCGAGTGAGTTAAACACTTGCAGCGATGAGCGTCTTCCACTTCTTCCTTTGAGATGTGACCTTTGCTTTCAGGCTGTGGTCAGTGCTTCTGTTCACTCATCCATCCATCACTTTTCTTCAGCCTCTTATTCAGTTTCATTAGGCAGCTTGAGACTGTACCGTGAGTAAACCTTAAAGAAAAAAGCCAGATAGGTCATCAGAGTAGGTTGATCAGTGCAACACTCATGAGCACGTATTTTACATCAGAGGTTAATATTTATAGATTAAAGTACATATATCCTTCAATATGTATAAGAAATTCTTTTGAGATGTTAACTGAGCATAAATGCCTTTGACCAGTGCTTAAATAGAGTATAACTGCTGGTGAGGGCACTCAGTTTATACTTGTGCTTCATCTCAAAGTACAGGTTTGGGTTTTATTCTCTTGGAGGGGTCTTCACTTTGTAGGTGTATTTTTTTTTTCTGACTTTTTCAGTCGGCACTTTTTGTGAAAAGTATTAAATTCACCTTTGGTCACTTCTGGCATTTTTTTGGAGAGAGTTTGTTGTTTTAGTGACCTTTTCGTTAGGTTTAGTGTTAATGGAAAGTCCAAGGTAAATTTCCCAATCTGTGGGGGTCATTCCTTTGCCCCACATTCTTCTGGGAAATTTTTCGTGGCGAACTGAGGGAGATGCCCTTTGCACTGAGAAATACGTAGGTTATTTTGAAAATACTGTACAATTTCAAGAGAACTGTCATTCACTGTGTGTGTGATGATGTAGCATGGAATAAAGCTTTTTTATCTTCCCTGCTGCTGGATATTATACATGATAGAGGAGACATGGTTGAGAATTTGGGGACATACGAAGACAAAAAGACCTCAGCAGTTTAGCGAGCGCATCTCAGGGAATAGTAGGCTGAAACATTGCATTTGTATTTACAGCGTTCTGTTCAAATTATAACCAAAGCAATCATAAAATGACATTCTGAAGGAACATAGTGTGCAGAACGAGATGGTCAGACTTCAATGTTGAATGTTGAAAAAAAAAGAATGCATCTCACGTCTATACTTAGAAATGTGCACCACTGCTGCCATCACAACCACACCATTGTTCCTTTTTTTATTGTTTGGAATGAATACCGCAAGTGCAGAGAGATGCTATAAAAGGGTACTGCTGCTTCAGTGTCACAATTTTCTAGAAGAGGCTTTTCAGCATGGGCATTTGCCCCTGCCATTTCACAGGGACAAGTGAACAGCCATGAGGGCTGCTTGAGCCTTTTGTCGATTTCATAGGGACTTCAACACGGACCTTGAATATGATTCTTTGTTCTGTGGAAATAAAAGAGCCAAAAAGAGGTGAAGAACTTAAAAATATAAGTAGCATATCAGTTGGTCAGTCCATTTATTTGAAAAAAAGAAATCCAAATTTTCCACCCGACACTTGTGTACAGAATAGCAAATTTAAATTGTATTGTATCAATCAACAGTAGTAACATTTAGTTGGATGAAACAGTTGCTACCTTCTAGTGGAGCCTTTAGCAGCTAAAGAGCTTGATATTTCCCTAATCGAGCTAAAAGAGAGTGAATATTTGACTTACGTTCACCAGGTGGCCAGAAACACGACTCCAATTTCACTGGTTTCATGTATATTATTTAAGCTTTGCAAAACAGCCCTTTTTTTCTGCAAGGACTGTAGTTGCGGTTGTGGACATTTTGTTGAATTGACCAGTCAATCTCTCCTGAGTAATAAGCTGTTTACACATTTCTCTGCACTTACCTTGCAAGTATTAGCTATGTTTGTGCTTCAAACTGCAGTAGGTAGTAGATGTAGATGGCCATTGAGTACAAACTCCAATGTGTTTGTAAAACTGCAATGGTTTCCCTAATACACAGTTAATCTTCAGTCTAATGCAGATGCACAGGCACGCAACTCCTAGAATGAAAAACAGACACTTTGAATAATGCCATACTGTACATAGCAATGCGTAAATGATGAGTCTGAATGACCCACTCACCAATCAGAGGCATAATATGGAGTAGGTTCACTCGCAACCAGGCCAGCTCTGCAGCCAAGGAAAAACAATTAGAGAAAAGCCTCTCTTCCCCAGTGGGCTTAATGCAAGTGGAGAGAGATAGGTTTTGTAATAGATTTTTGTCCGTGTAAAATGAGATGTTGACCTCTAGGTCCAAGACACTCAAAGACATCAGAAGAGCGGGACAGCACACTCCCAGTGGGGCTAAAGGATATTCATCCAGGACATCATTCTCGCGCTTGGTGTGAGTCATACTTCCAGCCATGACAGCTTCTCCTCATGGCAGTTATCGCCGGAGAGCCGGTGAGGGTGTTCAAAGTCGAGATTGCATCTATGCAATCAAGTTCTTCTTTAAATGCCATGAGACCCCTGGCAATTGACACTGTTTTTTCAGCCCCTGTGTAGCTTTTGAGTTGGTGTTGTTAATCATGTCATCTTGACAGATTAATGAAAAGGCCATTTTTATACCCTTGTTTAGAAAAGCAAAACATTTTTCTTTCTCTTTTTTGTCGTTTTGTTATTCGAATAAGCTTGCCAGGAAATCTGTTTTCTTCGCATAGTTTTTGTCATTTTTCTGAATAAATTAAAAACTAAAATAAAAAACGGAGACCCTGTAAATGTATTAGAAGATTTTGTATGTGCTGCTGTGGACAGATTTACACAACTTGCACTTCTCTTTATTGCGTTGCCATTTTGATTAAAACTGAACTGCTTTGTGTTAAACTTGAGAGCGAAGATTGCCAGAATGTGAAAGACTTTCATATCATCTTGAGCAGTGTGCCTGTCTGTGATATTGTTCGTTTTAATTTTCTGTCCTCACTATAACTGTGATCTCTTTGTTCCCTTTAGGCAGTCTTTGACATGGTGTATCTTAATGAACCATTATAATGTCTCCAACTGTGTCAGAACTCCATCATTTCATTCCTCTCCATCAAAACAAAATCTGGCTTCTCATGCATGTATTCAAGTTTGGTTTTGCTCATGACAACTTGAGATAAGTGAACATTTTTGCTGTTAGGTACCAAAGCATGTGTGAAAGACGTATAATGGTTATTTTATTTGCACGCAATAGATTTTCACTACATTTTTATTTCCTTGCTTGTAGCTTGTGTCCTCCAAAGTTTAAGTGTCTTGAGTTTTTTTGTATTGAAGTAGTAATTATTATACATTTGTATTGTTTTTAATGATTTATTTAATCTAACTAGTGTTTTTAGAATCATTACTAATGAGCACTTGAATATGTAATCCTCATATGTAATGGAATACAGATAATCTTTGTCAAATCATCTCTTTTGTTCAGTTCATCAGCTGACTAGAATGTCTGCAATAGACATTCTCAATAGTATATAAATATTGAAACACTATTGTTATGTTATTTACATGGATTGCTTTGAGAACAAATTATTTACATCCTACACAATTATGTATTCCCTCTTAGCCTCATTAATCAAGTGCAGCTCATTTACTGAAGCCGCCCACATGCACATTATGTTTTGATTCCGAGTTTCCGAGTTTTAATCCAATATTTATCCTCAAACTCAAAAATGCTGTTTGTTTATTCATTTTCTTATTCTGAATATTTGACTTAAGTTGGACTATTGGGGTCCAGGTAAACAAAGGCACTGTGCTAAGAGCACAGTAATGGCATCTGTGTAAAGTAGTTTCTTTTGTTCGTTTTTAGTAGAAAGTTGTTTCACATTTGGTAGATGTCACAAACTCAGCGGTGGTCCTGGCAATGATTGTACCCCCCACTGAGCTACAGCACAAAACCTCTCTAACTCCAGAACATTACAGATCATTCACATTATACTAAATGCCTATCACCCTTAACCCTACCTGCCATCTAATTTATCTTGATCAAAGCTTACATCCCTATAGGCAGACATGACATTAGCATAAAAACCACAGACCTTTCCCATGCAACAGACAGGAGACAAGGAGAGCACCGATATTATCTGTGAATGCTTTGTTTACACTCAATCTTAATGCAAATGCAGAAACATGTAGAAGAAATTGATCTATGAGAACATTACATTCATCAGTGATTAAGAATTATCACCCAGCTCCCCTCGGCTTTACGGTGCTTCGTAGCGAGTTTCAGTTCATTGCTTAGCTGTCCGTCTCGAAACTTCCCTGTATCGCTTTATCAGCATTAGAAGAACCAAATGGGATACGACAGTTTCTATTGGATGTTCTGGAGGCTGCTGCACAACCCTAAGAACCCTTTAATTTGACACATTTTTACACTGCAACTTACCTTAATATTTATGAAAAAGACCACAGACACACAGCTATTATGCAGACATTTGTATATATACAGGGGTGGAAGTACATTTACTTAACTACAGTTTTGAGGTACTTTTGAGCTACATCACTTGAGTATTTCAATTTTATGCTACTTTATACTTCTACACTGCATTTCAGAGGGACATATTGTGCTCTTATCTGAAAGCTATAGTTACTGGTTACTTGGCAGATTATGATTGTACATACAACACATACGATCAACTTATAATACGCGATGCATCTTTAGAGGTTAAACTAACCAACAGCGTTTAAAGTAGTTGAAATGACTTCTGCCTCAACCAGCTGTGATATGAAAGTGCTGCTTATGTGAGAATGCATCAGTAATAATATTGCGATAATATGATATATATGGTAATATATCACTCTCAAAGGGGCTGCTCCGCCCCCGTGTGTACACTTTTACTCTTGATACTTTAATTACATGTTGCTCTCCCACCACCGTACACTGCATTAAATCTCTGCTTTGAAGTAGTAATGTGAACACGGCACGTCAGCATTGTGGAGTCTTTATATTGTATAATGCATAGAGGTAATACACAATGTCTACAGCATTTTAGTGTTTTATCAGCTGAGGCACACTCCAGTAACTTTGCACCTGGCTGGATCATCTCCCCCTTCTGCACATACTTTGTGCTCCAATACGCTCTGATTTACAAATTGAACACTTTGCTTAATCCCCCTTTATCCTGATGTGATCCAACTATTTAAAATCAAAAGCCAACAGAGATATCTGTGTAATTTAGGTTTTCATGGTCTCTGTCTCCCCTGCTGATGCAGCACATGTGTGGTGGATCCTGATCGATCAGCCGCAGAGGCAAAGTGTTATGTCAGTGGTCCCATTAAACAAACTGAAGTATTGACTGGGCCGCTCACATATTCTCCCTCTAAAGGCCTACGTGGCCACATATTGTGATATTGTTGGTAAAGCGATGGCTGCATTATGTAAACCTAAAGCTTTTAATAGTAGCAGGATAGATGAATTAGATGTATAGAGTGATATATAAATAAGTAGAGCAGAATCCTGTTTTTCTGCCTTTTTATAACTCCCAGCAAAGTTTACGGTGGGGTCAAGATGACTTGGCTAGGCAGTCTAATTAGGTGTTAATACAAAAGAAACAGGAAAACTTGATACTGAATAATACTGCAACCTGCACCAACATGTATCAGGAAAAAAGAGATCAAAGCATGGCTCATTATCAATCAGCACAAAGCAGTCTGAAGGGAATTTCATGGTCCTTGTGTATTTTACATGTCTGCAGGTGTGGAACATTGAAGTAGCTATATCATATTTTACAGCAATCAACAAGTATATATGTGTTTGTTCTGCTAGTGCAAATACCTGAACAGAAAGGCTTCGTTAGTTTAAGGTGTGAAAACCGTGCGATGAATAAGGACGGCAATTCCTGCTGTTAGTGATAAGTAAGGTTCATACCCCATTGAGTGAAACTACTTTGAGGTGTCCTAGTTAAGATAAAAGCGAGTTTCAAGGCCTTGATTTTGGATTCACAAAACTGTGGGAATTTTTTTCTTTTTCTTTTTTTTTTTTTTTTAATGCAGCACCAGTGTAGTTGCGAAACAGAACCATAGCCTTTCAGATTACTGCTGTTTTAAGTAGCACTGACTGCATTTCTCACATTAAGTATACACATATAGATTTCCATTTTAGTTTAATTTTACAGGTAATTACCCTTGTCAAAAAACAGTTAAGCCCAAATCAAAAACTATGGAATATTGAAACCAGCTGTTAGAGTAGAGTTGAATTTGCATTTCATGCAGCACCAAGCACTAACTGTGACATACCTCTTGAGTCTCCTTGGCATTAAAGAATGGCAGCTTTTTCAAGTTTGCTAATTCACTGCGCCAATCAACTGTAAAATACAGTTTGTTAAATGCCACTACATCCTCTGAGCTCTTTCTTTTAAAGGGGTAAGAAGCTTCAGAACATTGCCAACTGATGCATTTTATAATGTTAAGGAACTTGCCAGAGTCTTGATGATGCACATAGAAGATGTTGCTTACTCTGACTGTCTTTCCTACCTCCTAACACGTTGTTCTTTACAGAACTCTTAAATATTGAGCATGTTTGTGTGACAACAACCAAGTCACGTAAAGAAATAAAATTACAACACGTGCTTTCATTAATTGTCACTGAAATAATGATCTCTCCACGCAACCACAAAAGCTCCTGCTCTCTTTTTTTATTATCTTTGTTTTGGGCATTGTGCCTTTGTCACAGTTTATCCTTAATAGCAGCCAACGAAAGGCTTTCATATCTTATTTTCTTTAAAATTTCTGAGGTATCGCCTTTGAAATGTGCTAAAAGCTCCCTTTCATCTGGGGTCTTCCTCGTAATTATTGAGAAAGCTGTGATACTGGGCAGCATTTGGAGGCCTGAATCTCAGCTGGGATTGTATATGATCTGGGTAAACCTTTTTCCTCACCGAGCTAATGACTGAGGCATTCTGAGCCAGGCAGCATCATGCAAAATTAAATCCTTCATTTCTCTGCACCCCGCCCCCCCCCTCCCCCAAAAAAAGCACCGTCTGCCAAACATGTTTAGATTATTTGCATTTTGTTTTAGCGTAGCCCTAATTTGTTAACAAAAAAGCTTACTGAAGCTCACCCTTGTTGACCAAGTCACAGCAGAGTGAGCACCGCCAGAAGTGCAAAGAGCACAGAAATCAAAGCCAAAACTGCCTGGCAGTGATACAGTTTTACTGACCAGTCCCCATGTGAAGCAATCTATGGATGCTGTGTTTCCAGCTCTTAAAATATTCATGCAAGTTTATGCCTGTATCCTGTCATGTTATCTGGTAACTTTTGAGAGCCCAACTTTTAAGCATTTTGACGGAAAACAAGATCCCCTGATAAGCCCGGCATGTCCGATCAGCTGCCTGTTTTACTTTAGATATTTTTTACCTCATTGAAATAATCACTGGAGACACCATGAAGCATACGTTGGGTTTATGAAATGCGCTTGCCGGGCCGGGCATCTGCAAGAATGCCATCGCAGGAGTGTTCTCAATTAAAAGCTACATGTTCTAATCTTGTTTGACGTAACCCTGACGTAGCTGTCCTGACATGTACACTCGAGCGGTAAATCACTCACAGATAGACTTCCATAGATGGTCGACTCTGTGGACTCGGCTCCAAATTACTTTCAGTGCTACAAGGCAACATACGCTGCAAATATCAAGACTATCAAATAGCTTTACTGCAGCTACAACAAAGCAGCAAATGTACTGTGGTGTCTTTCTTTTGCAGTAAGTAGACAAAGGGTGCAATTTTAAATGTTTTTTTTTTATGTTTTATTTTTACACAATAACATAGCCAGAGTTAATTGGCAGTCTTCCATCCACAGTATGCTTTGTCAGAAATGAAATATGTGCATGAGCCTTATTTGATCACATAAAGTGTATATCACGCCTTCACTCAGTTCAACCAAATAAATGCATCATTTTGATTTAAAATTACCTGTTGACAACTTGATTCACATGCAGTGGAGTGTCTTGGCAGTGCAGATCAGGTATTTAAAATGTCTTGTTGTTTACTAGTTCAATTACACCGTTCAAATGGGCACATAAAAGGCAGGGATACATAAAAACCAGTTTGAATTTATGGCATTAGATAAATCTGTCACAGGGTTTCTTTATGCATCTTTTGAAAGCTGTTAAGATATCTCTGAGGCAAGCCATTTTCTCCCAGTATCAGAAACATGCACTGAATGTACAGCTCAAAACGAACTCCCTGATAAATTGAGTTGAGAACAGTGACAGAGAGATAAACTGAATTGTAAAGCAGCTGTGATGCATTGATAGAGTGCTCTGACGCCAGCAGTGCTTTGCAAACATCTCCACCGAGACACTTTTTAAAAGATAAAAACATCTGATTGGATCCATCAATGTGGCTCAAACACAGACAACCTCCCCCGCCCCCCGCCCCCCGCCCCCCCCGCCCCTTGTAAGTCTCCTCTGCAGCCTGGCATTTGATTGAAACATTTCTGTACTTTGAAAATGTGTTGACATGTCAGTTTCATCAATGCAGTCCATAATACGCATATGTAGAATACTGTGCTAAGTGAAAGGAGCCTGCTCAGTGAAACTAGGCGACTGTGTGGGCACTTTCACACTCTGATATCCCGTAGCTCTTCCTTTGTTTCAGATTCGCCCATCAAACCTAAATACTTGTGCGGTTGGCAAAGAAAAAATACAGGGCCTATATTACAGAAACCCACAGTATAGAGGAAGATTTATTTTCTTTGCTTTCATAGCAAAACATTTCTCCTTCTGCTGACAAAGGTCAGAAATCTGTAATGCTAGAAAAAGACATCCTCCTTTTGTTTTTTTTACCCAACTCAGCTATATGGGCTGTCAACAAAATACATACTTTTCTCACCAACTCCACCATATGAAAGAATATTACACACAACCAACAAAAGAGTCATTTTAATTCACCTAGACATGCACACATGAACTACATAACAAGGTCACAGACATCAGACGAGACCTTTCAGTTGCACTTTTAGGACCACAGCTCCTAACCCCTGTGTGATAAGAGAAAAATAACTCTTAGTTTTGTTCCCCCCCAGTGCCTTGTATAGGTTTTTGCAGAAGCTGTTGGTGATTTCACTGTACACTAAAATATTTTCCCAAGGCCTCTCTCAGTAAGGAAACAACAGCTTTTTTTTCACACATGCATTTGACAGCTCTAGCTTGCAGCGGACTTGAAGCGATGTGCACAACACAAGGAAACAAACTAATGAGAGGAGATTTGTGGAAGGGGTGAGGGAAAGAAAGAAGAGACGGATCTTTTCTGCTGCACCCGACTCCCTCTTTGTCGTGTTATTATTGTCTGCCGCTTCATTAGCCAGTGTTGCTTCATCACACAGCCTTGAAATCCCTCATCCCTCACCAGATGACCAAAACCTCCTTTAAACATGCTTTATATTGCTTTAGTCCCCAGATGATAACAAGGTCTCATTGGCACTAGCACTCTTTTCTCTTTTGCGTGGCAAGGCTGTGGTTTCTTGTTTCATGGCTACAAGCAAGTAAACATTTATGCCTTGACATGCTCACATTGTTTTGCCCAAGCTTCTTTTCTCTAATTGGAAACCATTGTCTTTGGTCACTCTAAAGACCGGAGACACAGAAGTGGGCAGCAAGTACAAAAGCTTGAAGGGAGTGCGCTTGTGAGGGATGCTCTACCTTAAAAAGTGCTTTGTCCAGTGCTGCTGAGCTGAGATGTATCTGTTGCTCATCATTAGGCCCGCTGATGGCTCTTCGCGAGGATAATGTGCCCGGGAAAAAGGAGATCAAATGGGCAGCTAGTCTCCCAAGTCTTGTCTGATTAGTCGTTCTGTCCAGACGCCTCACACCGAGGGGCACACTGGGTCTGACTTCCGTGTCCATCTCAGCACCAAGAATGATGCAAGGCAATGACATACACCTCTGGCACCCGGGGGCATCATTTCCCATGCTCTTATCGTCCGCTGAGTACCCCACATCATGAGCCAGGTTATCTCACTACTGTTCACGCACTGATCATGGCAAGAGGTGTGTTTGGCCACCAGATCCAATAGGAGTCCACACAAGGGTGGACCCATTTCAGTCCTATCAGCCTGAGTGTTTCACAGATGTTGAAATACATAAATAGCTAACTGGCGTTTGCTACTGCTGAGCAACTTCAGCAAGCAAATTTAAAAGTAAAATTCAGAGTCATCTGTATTTTAACATTGTGAAATTGTGAGATGTTCGTCAACAAACAATGTTTCTGTCCCTTTAATATCTTTGGTTGTAGGCTGCTGTTGCTTTATGACAATATTGGGTTTAAAGGATTTTTACATCAGTGCGATATACCTTGATCAATGGATTAGCAAAAATTGTGACATAAATATAGAAATACTGAGAGTGCTCTTTAATTGAGAGGAAGCTGCTTCAATATCCTATATATCAGCGATACCACACACCACCAAGGAAAGGCAATGACAACTCTCTGTGAGGCGATTAATAGAACAGAAATAAGCAGAAGCACCAAAAAAAGCTCCACAACATTTTTCTTATTTTCCCAGACTCTAAACTTTATGGATATTTGTACATCTGCGGGCCTATCAAATAAAAAAGGGAAAGAAATCACTCTTTAGTTGTAACCAAGAGACTTTATGCAACCAGTGATGATGGATAACAAGAAGACATTGCTTGATTTTAAGTCATCACAAGCTACTAAACTTGCCTGGTTAAGAGTTCTTGAGCAAGACACTGAACAAGCCAGTTTTTTTTCGTTTGTTTGTTTGTTTGTTTGGAGCAACTCAAAGTCAGGCCACTGCCTCCTGTTTGACACCACACCAGGGAAATGCGGATCGAATGTGCTGCTTCGGAAAACAAACTGTTATCACGTTGGAGGCACTTTTATGTCAACAGACCTGGTGTCAACATTCCCACAGGGGAATCATTTTATATTACAATTATTACTGCTAATAATAATTTGATATGAGCAACAACTCTTAATTTAAATGGCTTGAGGGAGATTCATCTCAGGCTCAATGTGTGTGTATTTTAGTACAAATGCTGTGTGTGTGTGTGTGTGTGTGTGTGTGTGTGTGTGTTGGGGGGTTACGTGTTGATGTCACATAGATTCATTTATAGCCCTTTAACAAATAATTGGCCTCTGCTGTGAGTACCTGATATCCTCGCTAATAGACACATTATATATAATTTCCTGCACTACTCTCCCATTTGACCTTTTGTTTATGTTGAGGTAATGGTAAGATTGGATTTATTTTCCTCCAATCAGCATGTTATTGTTTTGCATAGCAGGATATGTTTACCATTCTCTAATGACATCCTTTTACTGACTAAAATGCAGCTGTATCATATGAAACACGCGGTCGGTATGAAATTTCAACATACATTTCTCACAGTGACGTGAGGTAAACAAATGCACGTTGATAACATTACTGAAAGAGTAAATTACCAATTCTGCCCTGTTGCTAATAATTTCATTATTTGGATTTGGCTCACTGTAAAATCATTGTCTCTGGGAGTTTGTCCGTGCTCTGACTGCCTTCTACTCTCGGCTGGTGTGGCTAATTAGCACCTGATTTGAGAATCATCAGATCAACATTAGTGGAGTGGAAAGCTCCTGTCTTCAAGTAAAACATTTTGGAAAGAGTGTTTTGAGGCTTTTCCCCTCTACTAGCATGGAAATAAAAGGAAGGATTAAAAACTGTAACACAATAAGAAGGTTTTACTTTAATCAAAGATTTGTTGTTTGAAATATCATAAATCAACATGAATCACTGGAGGTAATACAACAGATGTTTGGAAATACATTTTGTACTCACAATATTTACAGTTTGGTGCTAAATTAATGTTGTGTCATGGCCCCTAAGTGTTGTTTAATGTGTATATTTAACTTAGGATATAAATTTAGAGTCGGGGTACAATAAAGGTATCACGCTACCGTCAAATCCTGTCTGTACTGTAGACACATCAAGACAAAAAGATAAAGCAGTGGAACATGAGATTAGTCGTGTAGAGTAAATGAGAAAAATAGAAGGATTTAATATTAAATTAGAATTTTTGTTCCTCAGTACTTAGCTCAGTTGAATGAGGAGACAAAGTCACCCTGGAAACAAGCATTAGGAGTAAATAATATGAGCTACTGTCTGCTTCCTCAATTTAACTCAAGCATGTCTTATTAAAAATGGAAAAAGGTCCCATGCCACATTACGGATTAGAAATTTGTATTTAAGCATGAAATGAGCCCTATGCTGTACGCTGTACAGACAGATAAATGATTCGACCCAACCCGAATACATTTTCTCTGGATTTGCATGAAACATAGGAAAGTTTGGTTCAAATATGTACATTAATCCCTCACAACATGTCTTCACGCTTCATCACCTTGATGAATAAATCAGCAACATTCAGCAACATTTCTAAAATGCTTCTCCGTACGGACAAGCAGTGCTGACATTAACTGTGTGGAATACAATGTTTTTGTAGGTGAAATCAATCATTCAGTGGGATCTTGCTTTAACCTTTTAAATTTGTCCTGCACAGTAATCCCTATGTGAGTTTCTGCTTTCAACCAATTTCTGTCACAGGACTGTGCCAGTGATAAATTTTCTCACAGTATGAAGACAGAAAATGCTTTATCATAATAAACTCACTCATAAAATTTATGAAGAAAACAAAAACCTTTGTCTATTTTAGCATTCTGCCAAATTCAGCATTCTGTTGTGTGCTCACGACCTGCTTTATGATTTATGTGTTGAAAAACACTCCCCATATATCCATCAACCAGCAGATGCAGATGGTGGCTCCAGTAATCTGGAGGATAAGGAATCAAAAAAAAAAGGGGGGGGGGGGGGGGGACTGTGAAGCTGCAAACATATGCAGACTCGTTATGTCCACAGTGGCCCTGATGTCTTCTAAGACCATCTGTTTTCCAACTTGTGTGCCCTTGTGAGCCAAAACCCATCTGTGATATAAAGAATAAAATAACAAAATAGTTGTCGGACATAGGTTTGGTGAACAAAACTGTTAGATAATAAGGGAAAACAATCATTTCTCTCTATTTCTCTGCAATTTCCTTTGACAAGCTGGTGACCAGCAGTGGTGGAAGAAGTACTCAGATCTTTTACTTAAGTAAAAATAGTGACACCACAGTGTAGAAATATTCTGTTCAAGTAAAAGTAGCTTGTAATATACTGAAAGTACCAAAAGCACTCATTACGCAGAAAGACCCATTTCAGAATAATCATATATTATTATATTAAATTTTATATTATTGGATTATATATAGATTCATGTATGTATCACTTTAATGTTGTAGCTGGTAAAGGTGGGGCTAATACATATTACTTTATAACTGCTGTGTAGCTTAATCTATAATAATATATCATAAAGTTGAAATACTCAAGTAAAATACCTCAAAATTGTACTTAAGTAAAGTACTTGCATAAATGTACTTAGTTACTTTCCACCACTGATAACCAGTCGCACTTGTGGTGGCATATTTATTGTTTTGTAAATTTAACAGGTCACTCATATGATAAGTAGCACAGCACCATCCTTGTAACCAGCTCACTGACCGATAACGCATTGACATGTGCAGAAATAGCCCGGGGGATTTGTGGCAAAGAAAGTTAAACACATACACTATCGCCATGTATTAGCTGCACACTACTACCAGAGTTACTGATGACCACGGACAAGTTCTGCTCAGCAATTACCATCACCCCCACATTTAACATCCATAATCACATATGCAGCCGCTTAGTCACATGCTGCCACACAGCTTGCGTTTCATGCCTATAAGTTATATGGAGTTTGACACAATACATTATCAGTGCTGAGCGCCGTTGTCCTCATTTGTTTGAATTATGCAATTTGCATATCGAGCAACATGCATGTACAGTAACGAGGACAAAGTGGCCCGGGGTGAAGTTGGGCTGCAGTAGCCTGGAGGTCAGATGGGCAAAACAGTGATTCAGACAACGAAAACAGAGGGTTGGAAATGTAGTGCATGAAACAGAATGCATGTAAAACAGAATAAAATCTTTATAGTGAGATGCACATTTATTGAAATTAGATGCCATAAACTCTGACTGAATTCTGAAGACCTGGTATACTGTACTTGTTGAACATACTGTGCCTTCTAAATGTATGATTATAACCAGAATATACAGTTACAGCTGAAGAAAGTGAGTTTATAATGCCTTAATTCACAGTGTCTGTATCTCTTAGGGGTCAGTGTCAAAACTAATTAAATAAATACAAACTAAGATATAGGTTTTATTACTAATTACTTACCAAAGTTAGACACTTTCAGCTGCTTTTACAAGGACTTATTGGAAACAGTTTTTATATTGTATTTTTTTTTCTCTCATCAATGCCAATTCAAGTTTCTCTTCACTTCTCCTTCTGTGTCCTACAGTACTTGTTCAGCCTGCCAGCTGTGTGATAAAGACATTGTCAAAGGGAGGTGTGAATGAGGAGTCACTTAATGCACATTGATCAAACAGATTAAGGACAAGTGCCCACAATGATGTTCTTCCCTCGGTGCTGCATCTCATTACCTGCCCGTCCTTGATGGAACTCTTTGATATGTAGTTGAAGTCACCGTATTACATAATATGCCGCTAATTGCTAAAGTTATGCAATCCTCTCTTGTACTTCAGCCTTTACAGCTTGCAATGATTGGATGCTTTATTCGGTTTCAGGTTTAATGCCTGATTTTCTGCAGTCTGATTGTGTGTGAATGTGTATTACTTTTCTTTCTCAGTTCTCTTTAGTTTGTGTTGTTTTTGAGACTAATAAAGAGAAATGTCCTCTGCACATACCCATAGGTATTATCAGAGAGTTGTGGCCAAAAAATGCTTAATTTTTCAGCAGAAGGCATTTCCTGTGCATGCGTAGTCTTTTGCGCCCGTGATACTTCTGAAATTGTTAGCATACAGACAGCTGCCCAGGATAACCACAGTTTTCTATTGTTAGCTAATCAGCTTCACTGAGCAATTTTAACTAGAAGTCCTTTGCTTAAGGGCACCTCAATGGTAATTTTTGAGGTAGATGAGTGATTCTTTGCCCTGATTTTACAAACCACCCTTGGAATATGAATAGGAGCCATGCCAGTCACACAGGCATTTTTCTAAACTCTAGCACCACTTCAATTTCATTCAGGAAAAATGAGCCATCTCCAACCTTTTTCATTTTTACCACACTAAAGTGGCTTAAATGTAGCCCAGGTAATGCTGCCCTACTATATGTAGTTACTATATAATAACCAATATGCTGTAGATCAGCAGTCTCCAACAAGTCTGACCTGCTTTGATCTCATCACCTCCTTACTGTCAGCCCACAGACAGCCTGTCTCCCTCAGAATGACAGCCATAATAACCATCTCTGGACGGCCTTGTCTCAGATGGCTTTAGATAACACGCTTGCATAACGCTTAACTGCCTGAATTTATACCCTGGCAGTGCCTGACCCTCACCCTGCTACCTCCAGGGTGCAGCTGAATGCAGCTGGTCTGTTCCTGTTGGTGGCACAGTTTTCATGAGGCCTAGCTCTAATCCTTGTATGTAATCTGGCAGTTCCAGCAGCAGCCAATCACAACGTGTTTGTACTCTGTAATATTGGAATGAAAATGCCTGACAGCAGAGCTGGAGCATGTGACGCCAGTAATGTGCCAGATAAAATGTCTACTGTCATGATGCTGTCCTTCTTTACCTTGTGTGTGCATATAGACAATGGTGCTGAAGACCGACACATAGACACACAGATTTCTGTCATATTTCAGAGAGTAGCAACAAGAAAGAAGTAACAAAAGAGATGAGCATTGGCAAGTCTATCTCTCCAATAACGTCCCCAAATTTTTTTTAACTAATTTTCCCGTAAAAGTATTGCTAAACTCACTCCCTTCAGCATCCATTTAAATTAGGATGGCATTGCATGATGAGCCAATCTGAGCATCAAAGGTACTGTAGATGTTTGCATCGTCAGTTAGCTACCAGCCCGAATTAGCTGGGGCTCCCCACTGAGAGTAGTGACAGACAGAGGGAGGAGAGGAGCCTGTCATTTGAAGCATGAAATCCCTTTAACAAAGTCCTCTGTCACTCAGAAGCCAGTAGGGGAGCACAGCATGCAGAGCTGTAGACGCACAGGTTAAGAGGCAGGCCCACCGATGCCGCAGGATCTGCGTACTGAATGGCGATCAACATTACACAGCACATCAACAAACGTAGCCATTACTTATGGACCTCCTCAGTCAGCAGGCATGCCATATCAACGCCTCAGCGTTTCCCCTAGTTACACTTGGCAGCTCTAAGTGCTGCAGACTAATAAAGTTAATACACGATGCACTTTTATCCTGCTGCATCGTATTTTGTTTGGTTTATTACATTTTTTAGGCACAACACTTTTGCAACACTTTCTTCTGTATTGTCCCTAGTATATAATGCTTTGTGCTCCATAAAAGCAATGACAGCAAATTTAATCTCTTACCTCACTGGGGCATGAGGCGTCATTGTTGTACCTTAGCACTCCCTTACCTCACATGCTGCATATCTCCCAGTGTGCAGTGCTGTTGTCTGCCTGTTTGTTACAGTAGATCAAAAGCTCAGAGATGGCTTGTTGTTCTTCTGAATTTAATGGAATGGAAAGGCCCTGTGCTTTACCACTGAATGCCAATTTTCTGTTTGTTTATGCTCTAAATATTTTTATGTTTTCTTTGCTTATGTTTTATTATACCATCTGTCTCATATTTATCAAGATCACATAGAACACATTTTATTGTTTACAGTATAAGCCCTTGAGATGCACAATTTGGTTTTCAACAAGGTCCTGACAAGACCTGACCTTACAATTCACAAACTGTTCTGTGCTGTGCAAGAAAAGAGAAGAAAAAAACATTATGAATGGTAAACAAAGTCATTCTAACATAATCATTGTATAACACTACTTGATAAGTGCAGAAATTAACAGAAGTAAAAGTAGCTTCATTTCAAATATGAAGAAAACGTCTTGCACTCTTTGTCCTGCTGTGGGACATAAGGTCTGGATTTTGTATTAATTTTGTTCTTGCATACAGCAATTATACCAATTTTACAAGTAAGACAATGTCTCCCAACGCTTCTGCCCTGTTTCAAAAAGACACTTTGTGAGATAATAATATTAGGCAAATTAGCACGGATATGAAGGAAAGTGCCAAGCCGGTTCATGACAATGCTCTGATCATCTCTTTTGTTGCTGCTTGTCTAAGTCTTTAAATGAGGGACTGAATGGGAATAAATCTCATTAATACATTATTTGAAAGCCATGCTGCTGTCGATCTTATGGAAGTGTTAGACTTGCAGATTCGGATCACAAAGAAATGCTAGTAAAATATAAATGGACATTTCTTTAAAACCATTATCATCTACTTATGAGACACCATGTGAAGAACCTACTGTTATTACTCCACCATATCTTAGCATAACATTAAACTCCATGAGGTCCTCCATATCTTTGTATGTGGAGATTAGAGTATCTACAGAAATGTCATGAATTTCATATTTCATCTGTTATCCTAACCAGCTCGAAAAATACGATAAAAAGACTTTCTGTAGTGATTCTCCGACTGCTGCCTGAAATTATGAAGCAGGATTCAGGTTGAATCTCTCACAGTTGGCCTGCAGTGTGTTAGCTGAATTTCCTCCAGTGGCTGCTGATGCAGCTGCAGCCTATAAATAGGCCCACCCCAGACAGGCAGAGGGAGGAGGGTTTTGGTTAACCCCTGAGACCCAGTCCTAATCTGACCCCAATAATAGGCAGCATCATTAGAGAGTCAGCTCAGCTGGCTGGCAAGGAAGAATACAGGGCCCCCTCTGTCTGGAGAGATCTTGGCATTATCACATCTCAGGAGAGGCACAGGACCCTGTTTTGAGCACCTTCAAACTCGACCCATTGTCAGCTACCTGTCGTGGACTTCTCTTTCGCCTGCTGGCTATTCCTTCAGCCAATAACCACTATCTGCCACAATGCAGACAAGGGAGGGGTAGCTGACTCTCTGCCACCCATGCCTGTCTTTTCATATCTCCAGATGGCCGAGTGTTGGAGAGGTTTGGTGCCTCTGTGCCTCATATGCATTGCATGGCCTGGATTCAATAAAGCAGTTGTAGCAAAGCTTTGCTTCCCCAACGGTGCTTTTCTGCAATCAAAGAGTATTCATCTCCCTCTTGCCCTCCCTCTTGTACAGCCGTTTTGGCACAGTTTGGCTCTCATTTTCCCCTCCCACTCTCTCCCTTCCTACTGTTCTATTCCCTCCATAGTCAGTCATTTATACCACAAACAAGTCCTCTTGTGGGGATAGGGAGACATCCACTGATGTGCAGATTCTTTCAGATTTATCACTCAGGAGTGTACGGGTCAGTCTTAATTAAGAGGTGAAATCATTAAGGAGGGATAGATAAAGAGAGGGTGCCACAGAGATGACCTGTCTGAGGCAGAAATCTCTTCTCCGGTCCTTATGGCTTCCAGATGACCAGAATTCTGACACCCACCAGGCTTTTTAAGGGGAGGACAGAAGCAATTGTAATGCTTGTTGGATTAGATGGACTGTGAAAGAGGAGATGTCTCCAACTCACCTCAGTACTTCAGGGCCAGCAGAGCATTTTTGCGTCGGTTTATGAAGCCTTGTAACTCTAAAGTCAACTGCAATGTGTTTGGATAGAGGGGAGTGAGCTTTCTTGGAGGGGATTCGTAAACCATTGCTTAAAGTCATGTGTGCTTTCATTGTCACTTGGTTAGATGGAAAATAAATGACTTTGAAATACCCATAATATGAATGTCACAGGCAGTGACTTAAGCATGTCGATTCATCTCATCTGGACTAATGAAATTTGAAAAAAAAAATCTACTAATATACAAGTTTTTAAGAGATAATCCACAACCTCTTGTATCTTTTTCAATTGTTCTTTATTGCTATGGTGTTTTTCCACTGCACTTCCAGGAGATCACTTGGCAATTAGACACTCTTTTTCTTCTGTATCGCGGTAATGATGTTTGAGTTTGCCTTTTTCAGCTCTGCTAGCTAAGGTTATTGCTGCTTGCACTAACTACCCAGTTCTATTTCTGCCATTGGAAAAGGTTTCACTTACTGTGAATAAAAGGATCTTTCCTGGAAATGACCTACAGTAACTTACTCTGGGTGCTGTGTCAGTGGTTGTGCTTTTCAAAAAACAGAACATCTAAGGTGTCTGCTGCCATAATAGAAAAGCTGCCATACTGGCAAGGTCATTAGATGTAGTCAAGCTTAGCTTACAAACACACACAGCAAGTCAGTCCTATGGAAGATCTGTGTCATCTTAGACCTGACCAACACCCACATGAGGACAACTACCTTCAGGCCATCGTGTTAGCTAACTCAGAGATGTAGCTCCAACAGATGTGATGCAGTTGTAGTACAAATCTCAGAGGAACCAATGCTGGTGCTTTTATAAAGGTCCATTGGAGAATTCCCTGTGTGCTTTAATGCCTGAATATGTAAGTGCCAGGCTATAAAAAGACTTTTTTTTTAATTGTTAGCTTACTCACAGTAGGTGACTACTGCAATGTCATTTGTTTTTGCATGTGACTAAATTAGACAAAGTATTTTGTACTTTTAAATGTATTGAAAAGGTGAGCAGACTAAATATTACTGTTAGCTGCTAACGAGCTTAAATGTTAAAAATCTAAAAGAAAAAAATAAAGTCAATCCAAAATTGATCAAATGTTTCAGCGCCATGTGTAAAGTCACACAGTCAATCGTTCACAGCCACTGTTGCCTGAGGGCTGAACACTTTAGGTCAGCTGGAAGGCTGCTGTTGCAGAATGTGTACATGCCAACACATTTGCATGCGCATACACATGCAACATGCCATGTTAGCTGTCCTGTTGCAGCTTTTACAAAGGTTTTGCAATGATTTTTGTTTCTGTTTTCCTGAGGTTGATGTGGTTCTGTGTGTTGTATTTAATGATTAATAATGCCCCCAAAAACCCTGGTATACAAATGCCCGATGTGAATGTTAAAATTTTAACAGCTGCTTACATCTTCATGATGCATAAACCTAAAACTAAATTTGACTTGAAGTGGCTCTTCTAGTGAAAGACTTTAGGTTGCTCAAAACAAACCAACCTGGAAATTATTATTTTATATTATCAATAAAAAAGATTTGGCTTGTTGTCTGACTTCAGTTGCTTACACTTAATGGTAGCAAATTATTCTGAGACTGACAAAGATATAAGCAGCTGAAGATTGCAAATAGAAATGAGGAAAATCCTTTAGTAAATGGGCTTGATTTCGTCTCTCAGGTGCTTGCCCAAGCACTATTCCTGTGTGAAATTGAGAAAGATAGAGGCAAGTAACTGGAAATTAACCATTCCAATTTCAATGACAGTTTGGCTGCATAATTTGTCTTGTCTTGTCTGCCTCATATTGAACTAATCTGCAGTGTATATCACTTTATGTCTCTGTGACGTCCCATTATTAATCCAGTAAAAATGTGCTGCCTCTCAGCTTTCCATATAGGTTCCATACATCAAGAAAGTTAAAGGGTGGAATTCTTTTTAAGCTCTGTCGAACCATTTTCACACAGGGTGTTGTACAGCCATGACAGACAGAAATGTCTCTTGACTCCCTATGGTGATGTTTCTAAAAGGTCCATTACTGTAACTACAGTGGCGGCACAAGTCTGGGTGGTTGGAAAGCACAATGTTCAAACATGGCTTTGCTTTTAGAGGCTGACCTCTTCCTGTTGCCTCTCCCCGCTCTGTAGCTCATAACAACGCCATGTCATTGCTCGGTGTCTACACACCTGAACTGATATTAAAAATGAGCAGATGGCCACAAGCTCAGGTCCTTGACAAGGCTGCCAAAACTTTTCTTAGCCCAATGGTGTCACAAAAGTCTAAAATCATATGCTCAAGTGGAGGAATGCTTTAAAAAAAAGTCTTGCAAGCAAGCATTTTGACCTTTAATATTTAAAATCTGTGAAAATATCCAAAAGCCTCCCTCTTACTGGTTACAGGTGACAAAGGTAATTTATTTCCTCGCTCCTGCTTTTGGTTGTTTCAGCATTGTCAACTCCCCGCGCAGTACCACTTAGCAAACTAAGCCTGAGGCAGTGTGCTTTCTCCAGAGGCAAGAGGTTATAGAGTTATCCCACGTTCACAGGGAATAATTGTTTGCTCATGTGAATACAATTTAACTTTGTCTCTTCATGAGGCGATGTGTACATTATACATTATACGGACTAATCACCAAATGCTTTGACGTTGTTTACCTCACTGAAGGGATTGGATTGGATTGGATCAGAATGATAGCATCTTCTCTGGCAAACGGAAGAAGGATCCCTGGCCCACCAACAATTTCCTTCTTCAAAGCAGCATTAGTGGCTCCATTAAAATCCTGTCACCCTTTTTCCTTTATGGCTGTCTGTGGCTTCTGAGGAGAGGAGAAATCACAGTCATTCAAATGCTAAGTGACTTTAACACTCCTGTGAATATTACAAAGGGAAGAACTACTCCATCATCTACCGTGCACAGAAAAAAAAGATGAGACCAGTGTTTTGAATATCCTACCCCCCTACCTCTGCAGTATCTCGTCACAAGCCATTACCTCCGCAGAAAGCAGACTGCTTGACACATACAGAACACCGTACTGTGTCAGTCTTCATTAAGACTTAACCACGTGCACGAACACATACTGGCAGGTGCCTAAGAGACTGTCTCGCTGATGTTATCATGTCAGCAGGTTTTCAATCCTGTGCTTTTGGACATTACAAGGAAGGAGCTTATCACGGCTGCAAATGAATCAATGAGGTAATTGCAGGCAGGAGTGCTATCTACACGCCAGGCCATGGGACAACAGTTTATGCATAGGAGGAGCTCTAGGGGCAAAAAGGTAGTCCCTGTCCCATCCATCATTAGAGGAATGATCTTATTAATGCTCTCTCTTTTTGCTTCACAGGTCACAGATGGAGGAACCATCAAGCAGAAAATCTTCACCTACGATGCTATGTTTAATACCAATTACTCTCACATGGAGGACTACCGCAGGCGTGAAGACCTTGTGTACCAATCAACCGTCCGGTGAGCCTCACAATCAATTAACTTTAATTTAAAACAAGACCACTTGTTTGACTTGGTTTTGCAGCTCAAGTGAATTGCAAACTTTTAAACTTACTGTATAATTAAACGTCCTCTTGATACTGTGATAGTAAATGCACCAAGATGAACTCCTGCTCAGTGCTACACAGATTCTTACCCAGCCATCTGCTGTTGGTCAGACCAGGCCAGACTGGAGTGACCAGGCACAGGGGTCAGTGCATTATTACATGAGCACAGGAGGCAATGGCGACCTCTAATCAGCAACTCAGCTCAGGATAAAGAGTTCAGTGTTAAAGATTTAGCACACATCTGGCCAGGCTGGTCCTTATTCCAGCCACAGTGGTGCAAATATCCCAGGTAGCAGCACCACCCTGCTCAGGCACATTATCATGGAGGCACATGCAAAGGCTTGTCTCACTCATCTCTCAAGCCTCTATGATCCAACGCATACACAGCCCCACTGGGTATGCATTAGCAGGTTTTACTGAGAGAGAGCAAGTGATGGAGAAAGCGAGAGTCGTCGGATGAGGAGTCATCTGGCTCTGGTTGGCTTGATTACATGTTTAAGGCGTCCTGGGGACTGTCTTCTTTTACCCCGGGCCTCAACAATATGGCTGGCAGCTGTCTGCCCGTCTCCTCATTTCTTGCTCCCTCTGCTCTGGCTCTCATCCTACTACAGATACCACTGTCTGAATGTTCAGCAGCACAAAGGAAGTGCTGGCCATCCATCGCACCTACAACTTCATTTAAACGCAGACTGCTTCGCTGTTTGCATCCTTTTGTAATTATCCTACTTTCAGCATTCCCGCCCATCTTATCTTTGTGCTGTTGTTTTTGTTTGATTCCACTCATGTACATTCCTACCTCTTTGTATTTTTTTCTGCCTCTTCCCTCTTTTTTTTTTTTCGCATGTGTGGCTGCCCAGCTGAGGATGATTTATCTGGACAATCCTACTATCCCTTTGGGAGAGTAGGCATCATCACAATAGAATGGTGTACACACTTACATGCACATAGACATGGAAACATGAATGCACACACAAACAGAAAACATGCCCCCCCCCCCCCCCCCAACGCCTGGACATCGACACACACATACATGCAGAGGGAGGAAGTGAGAGAAAGTCTACTACAACACACCGAAGGGGGGGAAGGATTTCAAATGAATTGGCATCGGAAACAGCTGGATGCTACCTGCACTGACCTGTATCAGGATCTGTATCAGAATGCTTAGCCTGTGTTAGTCAACCAGAGAGAAATGTGGACTCCTGCCACGGTCACACCATCAAGAAAAAAATCCTCCCTCTGACTGGTCACAGCCCTACTTTCATGGTGTAACACAGAAGCTCAACACTACTAAGAAATGCAAAAAGCTGAATTTTTACTCGCTATAATCTCCCATTTCCACCTGAGAATGGTAAATCTTCTGTACAAAGCCTTCGCAGTCTGACAAATCCACTTGTACCACGAAAAATGAATGCCTCAATATTCTGTAGCTTTTATAAACTCAGAGCTTTTTTTAGAAAACTATATTTTTAGCTTTTCCGTTTTGTAAAATACTTTTTCTCACAGCAACATGTGATTACAGCACTATAATAGAGTAATAATAATAGAGGTGATTTTGCTCCTCACATGCTGCCTTTCAATTATCAGACACACACAAGCGACATTGATATTGACTTTATTCAAGATTGCATAGTCTTGTCTGGCTTTGACAGCTATTAGTCGTAATCTTTCAAAGAATGGAAGCAGCTGTAACTTTATTTCTCTGGATGCAAGTGCCAACGCATAGATTAGTCCTTGTAAAGGAATGACAGATCTTGCATGAAGCTGATGATACTTGAAGTTTGAAGGACCTCCTGCATTCAAGCTCAATTCGTGAGAGCAGGAGTCTGCATTTTGTTCTTTAAAAGAGCATTAAATTTGTCATAAAAGATGAATGTAGCACATAAAGGGCATACATACGTTTGGTTTTACCATGGGTAGAGACATTTTTTTAAACTTATGGTTATGTGTTTCTGTGCAATTTCTTTCCCTTGCTTTATTACACACAGAATCAGCCATTGGTTCAATTTAAATTGACCTATGGTTACATTTTCCTGACAAGAAAATGAGAAATGAGAATGAATGATTCTCTCTCAAACAGCAAACCTGGAGGTAGCGCTATCTCATAGCACCACAAAACGTCTTAAGGAAGAAGGTCAGGGTGGATGGTTGGACATTCTGTAAAAAGTGTCTGATGTTGACACTGGAGACATCTTTTTCCATCATTAAACTAGAACTAATGTGAGACTCTGCTCCACCTGCCTGTAGCCTGCTGTCACTGCAGCAGCTGCTGGTACCAAGATTTTTCCCTGAAAAAATGATACCATTCGCTAATGAATAAGTTATATGTGCTACGGCTAATGACATTCATAATCCCCAATAAAATGCTGACTGACCACTTAATGAACTATTGATCCACTTAGTTCATTAAGTAAAGGCACAAGCCCGACTGGTTGAAGGTGATCAAAAAATAATTTCTTCAGTCTTAATATTTCATAGGAGCAACGTCTTTAATTTTACGCCCTCACACTAAATCTGATGGACAAGCCTTGTTGTTGTTGTATTGGCAATTTCAGGAGATAACACAGCTCAGTAAGGTGTTTCAGTAATTGATGAATAACTCCTGTGGAAAGTCATGTTAAGAATGTCTATTTCAATTTTATTTTGATTACAGTTGCAAATTCAAAATGTTCACTCTGATATCGTCCCTCTCAATCTCACACTGAAGGTGAATATGTGAAAAAGTCAGAATTTACCTCTGTGGGTGTATTTACATTTTGTTGAGCAAAAGGACGACAAGATATGTTTGCACATTTTTTGCAGTAAAAATTAAATGCTGCCAAATCATCAGGTATTTAAGGATCGTCTCACCGGTTTTATTTTGGAGGTGTAAAAGAAAAGTATTGCAGTATGTACAGTAATGAATATTCTTGGGGAGTGATAATTAAAGTCTTTGGTTCTTAAATTGGTAATGAATAATAAGTAAAACATAACCTATTTAATGCACAATGAATGGAGCTTAAGAGCTACTGTAATCAGCAAAAAGTCTTTTTTGTGAGGTCTCTTTGTGGGCCCCTACTGTTCTTCCAGTAACACCTCCATGCTTTCTACCTTTTTATCACTGAGCTCTCCTCCCCGCTTTGTATTTGTGTGGATTTGAATCCATGAATGCAGTACAGCTTTGTGGATAAGAACAGAGCGATGAGCTACATCAGCACTTACTATAATGTAACCAGCCAGCACAAAGCCAATCACACCTCCCTTGGCACTCAGAGAAGCACAGCGTGAACCTCGTCATTTTGTTTCTTGCTCATTCCTTAAGGAAACATGGGTTATTATACACCTCTCTTTGTAAATGTCCTCTAGGCAATTTGTCTTTGGTTTCCATTGAGTGTATACTGACTTACAGTCGCCAGTCCTGACCCATTTCAACCGTAATGCTTCAGGCCAGAAAGACTATCTGACAATGTGCTAGTTAATTTGATGCAGAGATTGACTGGATGAGCTATCAGACGCTGCTCTGTCAGGACTGCTCTTTTTCACTCTCCATCTAGGCAGTCGCATTTGCTTGCATTTGTAGGCAGGAGGAGTTCTGCAGGAAGGCCTACATAACAGGAAAGAGCTTTCAGATGCAACTCCTAGGGGACAATCGATCTCTCTTTGCGGTGTGCTGTTTTTGCTACTCCTCCATGGGGGCCTATTGCTATCGATCTCCATCGTGTATGTGCTGTTTTTTTGGTGTACAGGGGAGATTTTGTAGTGTGTTAAAGTTGTTTGCTGGAAATTGTTTATTCAATTACCTATTCTTTTGGTTGCGTATTAACCATATCTAAGTTGTGCTGATTTAAATTTGGGTTTGCAAGGCTGTGGAAAAGGTTTGGATATTTTGTTTTATGTTTTTTTCATCCGTCCCAGCATCTACCTTAATCGCTCACTGATTAATGAGGTCTGTAATTTCAATACAAAGTCACGGGAAAAAAGGGTTCATAAATTGTCTTAAAAGAAATAATGAAAGATGAACAAATGATAAATGAGTAAAAAAGAAGTGGAAGATACAGAGGGAATTGTCTGTGAAAAAGGAAACCTGCTTTGCACAAAGGTAGACTGGAATCATGCATTGTTACTCCGTGGATAAATCCAGTGCTCGTTACCGCAGGACTCAAAACACTCATAAATGTTTGCTTAAGTGCTCTCAAAACTGCTATTTGCTTTTTAAGGTAAAATCACATGCTTATAACTGTGTGGCACAGTCGAAGCTAGTCTAGATTTATGAGGATAATCTTAGCAATAATTATAGCAAAAAATCCCGACAATGTGGTATATTATAAGTTTTTTTTTTCCTCAATTATTTGATATGAATGGTGATTTCATTCCAATTAAGATTTCAAACATTAGCTGACCCATTAATAGTAAATGAGAGACAGCTATATGTTCCATTTTTGTGAACAGGTTCTCAATGGACTAGCACGTCTGAAATGCATGACATCAAAGATTAGAGGGGGTGTTGAAAAATTAATTCCACCAGTCTTAATATTTAACAGAAGTCTCAATGTTAGGAGTACAACCTTTCCTCTTTTTCTACGCCTAATTCTGATGGATGTGTCTTGCTGTCAAACTGGTAGAGATTTCAGAAGCAGGCAGCCACTCAGAATTGCTGTGGTTTGGGGTTTCTTTGTGGCCTCCTCACCCGTCTTCCGGCAATACTTCCATGCCTTGAATTATCTTATCTCTGGGTTCCTTTCTCTGCATTTGCCTTGGTCTGAATCCATGAATTCAGTAGTCAGAATCATGTATAACAGAACTACGGCTTTGTTTGTAAAAACAAAGCAATGGGCTACATCAGCGTTTACTATAATGTAGCCAGCCAAGACAAAGCCAATTACCTCCCCCACCCGCCGCCAAAGAGAGATTCACTGTGCTATTTTCATCATTTTGCACTGTGGTGAAAAAAAGACTTTTATGCTTATCCCTGGAATGCTGGTTGAGACAACCTCATTTTATACCTCAAAATGCCCACTCTTTTTCAAATATAAGTTACCTTTTTTCAATTATTTGTTTGTGAATGGTTCAGTCAGCAAAACTTTACTTTCTTGCTTCAAGTTCGTGCACTGAAGACAAGGTCAAACTTGATGATTTTTAGTGATAAACTCGACTGTCCTGGTGAGTTAGGGCAGCAATGGGCAAATGATGTTTAGCTTTTGTTGAATATTTTAAGATTTTAAAAGATTGCAGTGAACCAAGAAAACACATCAGTAGGGTTAAATTTGAAGTCCCGCTTTACTGATACTTTACATACATTTCTATGGTTCAACTTTCCAGCACAAGCACTCATTGACTATTAAGTTATTAAAGTTCAAAGATACAACAAACCAAACAAAAGTACATTCGAAGTGGAAAATAAATGTATGAATTTAGACTTCTCATAGGCAATAGTAGGAATAGGAATAAGCTACATGTACTTCAGTGTTATCCTTTAAACTTTTCAGTTGAGGTTAAAGTGCCTTGCTCAAGGGTAGTTCAAAGATAGTTGTTGAGCGAAGAGAAAATATATATATATAGCTATACTGGATGTTTGTTGGCGGACAGATTTGACTGCTTTCCAAAAGAGTGATTTCCTCTCCTCCAACACACACACACACACACACACACACACACACACACACTCTCTCTCTCTCACACACACACACACACACACACACACACACACTCTCTCTCTCTCACACACACACACACACAGAGCTGAACTCATTAAAGCCCGGCTGCTGTGAGCGCCCTGCTGCTGTTCCAACAGAGGTCCCCAACTGAAACACCCGGACGGCAAGGACAATTGTTCCTGTTTTGTGGGAATAAATCACAAGGGCTAAATGTGACTAGTGGTGTCTCACTTTGATTATCACTGTTGACATATTAGCCGAGTGCAGAATACAGATTGCGTTCCCTAGCTCTTTCAAAAATGGTCATCTGCTATCCATGACGGAATCATTTTTGGCTGTTGTTGCTCTGTAGAACTGTAAGCCAAAAAAAGCTCCTTAATTATCTTAAATTACTGCATTTTGGAGTATTTGGGTTATCAACATACTAAACAAGAGTATTTTGTGTTCAGTGTTTGTGTCACAAATTGAATTCCATTAAATTTCTAGCATTTCTTTTTCTCAAAATGGCTCATCAAGAAATCATGAAACATAACAGCACAATGGCTTTCAAATAGAAACAGCCATTAAAACTGAGAGCAAAAAAACATTTTTTTTACTGGGAGAACTACAGCATTATTCCAGATAATATACATAAAACAGTAGACATAAAGATCCATCAAGCAATTTTGATATTTTTAACTGTGACTCAAACGACTCTCTGCAATGTATTAGTGGTGCTATACTGTTGATCCCATTGAGAATCACAACAAACAGTACAGTCTGGATAGCTTTCAGCTCATTGGTTCCTCAGACCTTATAGAGAGGAGGAATGCCAAGTGTTTGGTAACTAGATCTAAACATTGAGCAAGCCAAAGAGGGACAGAGAAAACTAGAGCAGACCAGGGCTAAGACAGCTTTGTGCCTAAAGTTTATGTAATTTACAGTGGCGTTTCTTTCTCTTTTTACACATGAAGAATTCACAGAAATACAGCAAAGATGCGTTACTATGGGATGTTCTGGATTTGTTATAAACTCAGAAGACAACAAGTTAGTCAACATTGAAACAGGCTTTGAAAGAAAAGTGGTTCAGTGTATTTTTGGTAGTGGGTTTTGTGTGCAAATTTTAGCTTTGGTTGCTCATATTTTACATTTGTGTATTTTTAATGATGTTGATTTTTTCTTTGCTTACCTGGCCTTTTTGGGATTTTTGGGTGGGTTTTTGTTGTAATTCAGACGTGAAAAGTAATTCAGCTCTCAAATAAATAAATAGTCGCACTGACAGTAAACAGTATTGATAATGCGCTCAGCAGGAGGGATATTCAGTTAAGATTTGGTTTAGACCCTGAAATACATTCACACATGGACAAAAGGAATAATTCATTCATTTATTTTGTATCCTTCAATTTAAGCATGCAGACTAAAATACGGAAAGTGTATAGTGATACTGTATGAATTAGACTTTATATTCACAATCATAATTCTGGTGAGCATTCAGTCAGCTGATGGTGTCATCTGAACTCCACATTCATTTAGTCTGTGTGAAATGTCTGATAGTGCAGCTGTGTTTAGGTTCAAAATCAGACTGCATCTTTTAAGTGCATGAGAACAATAAATGACAAGCTTTTGTTTTTGTGTGTTTTCGCTGTCACAGTTGTGGCAATAAATGTTTTAGTAAACAGTAAATCTTTAATGAAACAACTTTTTACTGTATCCTCTAAAAAATAAATCAAAGCTGAGTGAATAGCTTTGTTGTGAAAAATGTTACTGATGAACAAAAGACATCTTCATCAGTAATTACTGATACAGATGACTGTTTGATCATCTTATTGGACCTTTTGAAGTCTGACATGTACAACACTTATAATTCATTATTCAATAATTAGCATCATCCGGAATTATGCACAAATGATAACAATAATTAGAATATATTGATAAATCATTGATAAAAATGAACTTAATAATTTCCACATGAGTTCGGACTAATTCATCATCATTTTAAGCATCTTTAGACACACTTTTAAGCAAATCTATACAGACAGCCTAAATAAAAGTTTTGATGTACATTTCTGGAATGTGTTTTATGAAGAAGAATATGAATATGAAAAACTATACTAAACTTAAAAAACTTGTAACAGCATTAACTTTTTTTGAAACTATGGAAGCATTTATAGAAAAGTCTTTGTTCAAAAATACTACAGCATGCTAAATTCATCATCACAGTAAGTACATATTTTTGTGCAGAAACCACGGAAATTATGAACTGTATTTTTTTCTGACTTAGGCTACTCCCAGTGGAAGTATCTCAAAAGGCATAGCAGGCAAATAACAATGAACACCAATACACAAAGTGCTTTGCCAACACATGAATGTTGTTGCAGATGGAAAGCCGTGACAATAAAGTTAACAGTATTTCACTTTAGCTGTGAATTTTGAAATATCTCACTTTCAGCATGTGAAATTCTGCAAAACACTAAACTTTTCATCAAAATAACTTGGTCTGCATTACCTCCTTTGGGTGCCTTGTGACAACAGCACTTAACTATCAGAATAAACACACAATTTTCCAAATTCAAATTGAGAAGAATAGATCCACTCATTATTATTGAGTGTCAGCAGTTAAGCATCTGATGACTGATTAACCTGAATCTAGCTTCTATTCACAACGCTTTGTGCTGAGGTAAAGCAGTCTTTCTTAACTTCATATCAGTGAATGTTAATATTTATTTGCTCACCCATGTACTTCCTAATCAAAGGCTTTCTTTGTGCATCACTGTGTCAATATTGCTAAAAATGCAAAGATTAGTATTAACTCATAGAATAAACCTTGATTTATTGCATTGTATCTTACAGGCTTCCAGAGGTACGGATCTCAGACAACGGGCCTTACGAATGCCATGTGGGCATCTACGACCGGGCAACGAGGGAGAAGGTTGTCCTGGCTTCAGGGAATGTTTTTCTTACTGTTATGTGTGAGTACCATCACTACACTTCATCTATATGTTTAAAGCTAAGGATGCATCCTTCCAGTGGGGTCTTGCTTACAGTATTCAGTGTATTTCTGGTTAAAACCGGATGCTGGGGTGGGACATGCAGTGCATGGAGAGGGACTGTTCAAAAACAGCGGGTTGGACAGCATGACAAAGATTGAAAAACTGGATGTGATGCAGGCCTGCAGGCAGGAGACAAAGCCGTCTTGATCACTCAAAAAAGTGTGAGGTGCCAGAGGGGGGATGTTTTAAAACTGATAGTAGGCTACTATAAGTATAGTATAATAATTATAGTATAATGTAGGCTACTACTATATAAGTTTTCCAGCAAGTAACAGAATGTTGGTTAAAAAAAATTGTGGTGTAAAGTGTTTTAAATAATGCAAATAGGGTCATTGTTTAGCAACTAGTATGATGTTGATGTTGATTCTTAATGAGCAAGTGAAGCTTCTTCTACTGCCCTGTTGAAAGTAGCTTTAATCGATATTTTTATAATAACATGTATCAAATGACAATGTGAAATTATCTCCCGAATCTGCAGCTCCGCTCTACTTTATGCAGCTTTATAGCAAGTTTTAGCTCATTGCGTAGCTGTACGGGTAGCAGCCTTACTGTTTTAGTTTACTCCCCTTGCATAGAGCTGTTTTCGGCCACAGCAGCCAGCTGTTTTCGGTGAACAAAACTCTAAAAACCAACTGTGAACTACCTGCTCAGCACCAAACAGCAGTCAGACACAGTTAGCAACTAGCTGGTGAACATAGTGGAGCATCTAGCAGCTGAAGAGACAGATCCCTCAGGAACCAGAGCTAAAGAGAGTACATATTGGACTTAAATTAGCCAGGTGGCCAGAAACTCAACTCCAAATGAATGATAATGTCTCTCCGTAACTACTAGATGTGTAATTAAGTGCAACGGTGATAATATGTCAACGTGTTCACAACTTGTTTCTGCTGCCCTCAAGTGGCCATAAATAATCAGTTATTGCAGGATGTGGATCTCCACAATGATCTTTTTGATTATGAGAGGGTCTCTTTTGTTGCTGTGCAAAACCTGCAAAAACACTCTCATCGTCTACGTTCTGTTCCGTCATCTCTCCCATTTTTGGTACTGAAGTAGGAGAGACCAAACGTTAATCACTGTGATTGTTCCCCTCCCCTCTGGCAGGAGGCTGCGGTCCATCAGGACCAAAACCTCCCGCCACAAAAACAGTTTCTTCCCCTCTGCAGTCAACCTGACAAACTCTCACTGACCCCCCCCCAGAACACAAACACAAGCTATACGTTATATTAACGTACATCACCCCTGTCCCCACTGCGTTACATTAACGCACCCACCCCCTACTGGACACTTTATCTGGACACTTTACTTTATTCTGGTCACTGCACTGTTGTTATTTATCTTATCTTATTTTTTTTTTTTATTTTTATTTTTATTCTTATTCTTATTTTAGCTTTTATATTCTACTTATTTGTTATCAAAACAATAGCACCTTCAGACCACAGCAAATTCCTTGTAATGTATGTTACTTGGCAATAAACAGTTTCTGATTCTGATTCTGATTCTGATATCAGAGATCAGTTGTCTCACACCGGCCTGGTATGAGTTTGAGAACAACCATTAGCTCTTTCTGTAGCATGTTGAGGTTTGGTGTGAAAATATTTGAAAAATGACCGCCACCCCGATAGATGTTGGCTCAGAGAAGAAAACAATGGCACTACAGGCAACAAGTGGATTAATCACCCTCTCCCAATGAATACCAAAGATGTTTTACACAGAGGTGATTTTCAGGTTGATACAGTATTTATTATTATTATTATTTATTTTTGCCTGGTGGCCACTTTTTCGTCCTGCTGTCATGACTGGCTGTATGATATCAAGAGTTAATGAACACATTTCCTTGTAATTTGTGGGCTGATAGGCCTTGGGCGATGGAACAATTGATTAAATTTCAGTAGTGGATCTGGATCTAGAATGTCTGCCATTAGAAGGTTATTGCTTCCTTCAACTATGAACCTATAAGAAACAGACTTGATTCTAAATCCTGAGGGTGTGTTAGCAGGGTCAAGAAATCGATTCCAACTGAAAATTCAACTTGATAGGAATTATGTCTTTTTGCTGTAACAGCAAGTGTTGAGAGGTGCTCAGCGTTGGCGGAGATATGCGCTGCCTCTGTGCCCTCTACTTTTCCAGGATTTACATTTTTAGACAAAACACTTTGTTCTTGTGCCTATCTATATATCCATGTCTATCTGCCTATCTGTCTGTCAATCATGTGGATTTAAAACTGATGACTCTGCTTTCTTCCATTTACTTCAAACATCATGGCTTTTGTCATACAACCACTTTTACCATTATACAGTTACTAAAATATCTCATTCAATCACTGGAGGAGGTGGTGTGCCCGTAGACTATTGCTCAGTATGTGCTGTAATTATTGTATTTAAGTCCTCCTAATGACAGCTGCTTCGCTTCCCTCTGATGTATCAATTCCAGCAGCAAAGACATGCTGTTCTCCATGTGGTCCTATGGCTAATTAGCAATGGTGAAATTTTTCAGTGGAACACCAGAGAGAGACGCCGTGTGACAATATTACTCCATTATCACATTTTGTGCCTCTGAGAACTGCCTATGATTTTCATGTTCCTTTTTTTTATTTTAACTTAAGGCATTTGTTTCTTTTTGACTAAGCCCTTGACCTTCTGTTCTGTTCTTTTTAATGACCAATCCCATGCCTCTGTGTGAGCGCTCCCTCACACTGACGTCAGCAAAAGACTTTATCAATGGGAGGGGATTTACTCAGTTAACTGTGTCTCATTTCAACGTCGGGTGGGAAGAAGTGAATGATGTAGTCGTGGGATAGTTGGAGCACCCTAACTCAGCTGGGTCTTAAATCACCACTCCACAAGAGAGGAAGAAGTATGGCCTCTGGCATTGTGGCTAATTGCCGTCTAAACTGAAACAGAATTATTCATAACCTATTAGTGTGTCAAGTTCAGTGGGAAGTAAAGAAAAAAGTAGAGAGGAGAAAGAAAGAAAATGAGAGGAAAAAAAAGTTAATTAATAGGAAGCAGTACACGGAGAGTATTTAAATTTTTTAAAGGGCTTCATAAATAAGAATTATCATTTTAATGAATCCCCTGCCAAGAAATTCAATCATCCAGTTTTAAAAGGCTAAACCCTGAACTCTTGGTACCTCCGCTACTGTCCTTCACTCTCTGGAAAGTTTGGAAAGTCTTTGCTTTTCTACTTGCACTGCATGACCATATGTTGACTTTATTAAGCCCAAAGGCATGAAGAATCTCTCACCCAAATGACTGCCATAGTCACACCGTGATGACCAATTTATCCAATGATGAATGCAGTACATAATTACACATGACTGATTTCTGGAGTTATGGGCAAAGCATCATGCACAGTATTCTTAACATTTACAAGCTTACAATATCGAAATAATTGGTGGTATTCTGTTTTGTTTGTCTGGTTTAGTTTTTTTAATGTACACTATATACCATATCCCCTGGACATTTGCGCCAATAAGCTTTTATCTTGATAATGAGGAACATGAATAAGATGCAGTACCAAGATGTACCCATAACTAGGGCACTTTATTATGTACTGTGTTAGCAAAATCCTATCCCTTAACCTGAATGAGTGGTTATGGTGCTCTGTGCATGTAAATGTAATTATTGGTGCATTACTGTATGATAATCTATGATGAGGCACTGTTGTTATCAAAGTTCAAAATCAACATCTGAACTGAGAGGTTATGGATGAAAAGTTCAGTGTGAGAAAATGAAATAAGCTGATGGACAGAATCCTTATTAGGGTATTGAATTTGCTGTCAAATCATTTTCAGTCTCAGTCTGCAGAGGATACATTCAACAAGATGTAAATACACAGTGGGTAGAGAATTGACAATGTTATAGAGTTTGGCCTTTTGACCTACTTCCTCTCTGGTATAGTTTCATTGAAGAAGGCACAGCTGAATGACATCAAAGAACAAAACATTTAGTTCTTTGATGTTAATACCAGAAACTTTAATGCGATCATCATTTTTCAAAAAAATACATAAGAAATCATACAAAACGGTGGGCAGTACTTTATTAAGAAAGACTTAGTGCATCACATTCATAGTAATTTCCTACAGCTGCAGGCTGTGGGTCTGCCAACAGAGTAGGACATATAAGACTGGAATATTTCACTCAACAAGATGTTCTTTCACTTTGGATACAGTTGAAAATGTGTGTCAAAAATTGCAGAGCACTGGTTTGTTATAGTCATCACCCTCAGGCCAGCATTACAGGGGGAAACTACAAATGCAACTTCATGGTCAAGTCCATTCAAATGTATTTTTACATGCAACATTTCAAACAGAATCCGCCTGCTTCGTGCAACACTGAAGCATTGTAGAGCACTGCAGAGGTTATTGGCTGCAAAATGTCCAAACAGCTTCAACTGTGTTACTAAATTGCATGGGATCTTTCAACAATATACTGTAATCTCATTTCTTTGCCTTTGTGAGGAAAGAAAAAGAATGTCTAAAAGATTTATTCACAAGGTCTTGTCAAAAATAATAGAAAATGACATCTGCAATTGTGTTCCCACCATACTGTATATTAGATGCAGAACTTTGATTTAACTACAATTTTCTTAAATCCCTTGATAGCCGTACAAATTCAAATAAGGTTTTGCTGCAATCAAAGCAATTATAATGGCAATGCAAGTCATTGTGAAACACCTGGAGTGCACAAGTTCACGCCAAATTATGAAAATAATTAATTGGGCACTTTTTAGATCTTTACTTATTTACCTTTACCAAGGTATGAAAGAGCGTGGTGACATGTACATGTAAATGTAATAGAGTAGGGGCACTGTTTTGCTTATTGCATTGGACTATTGTCCACTGTACAGCAGGCTACATCCTCAAAAGTGAAATATCAAATGCCATTTTTATTTTCATTGTCAAATTTCGACTTACTAATTCTTGGATGGAAAATTACGCTGCATTGTTTATATTGTTTACATTTAATTTTAATATAGTCCCCTATGGGTTCGGCATTTAATGAATGTATGTATGAAGTAGTGGAATTGAAAGATACATGTTTAGGCAGCTGACATTTTCAAGCACAAAATATGTGATGTTGCTGCAGTACAGTAGATTCAGTATATTGTGATTTCACCACTAGACTTCTGTTCCGTCACCAATCACATAAAATAGATATTTCATTCTGCAAACACTGACATATCCATCCCTGTAAAGCTAAGGTCATAATTTCAGGTTTTGCTGGGTGAAAGAAATCAATACCTCTTTTCCCAATGGTAGAGATAGGGTCATTATTTGTTATTACCCAAAGTGATTCCTATGCGACATTCCAAAGATTACAAGGAAAGGTTATTTGTCTCCTTAGAACGGAGCCTGACCTTGGGAAGCCAGCTCCTGGTTGATCTGTGCATAGTGTCCGAGATAACTAAGGTTGTTGTCTGTATCAGATGACTGTTGTTGATGACTGGGTTGCGACTCCTCCGCTGGATGAAGAACATCTTAATAGCCCTTGTGTTTAAACATCATGTCACGTAATACCAGAAATCCTTTCTTCTAACCTTCTGTAAACCACAAGGATGTAATTTAAAGGATACCCTTCATGAGGCGGCAGGGCTGGTATTTATAACCCCTAGAAACAGAGATGAGCGCTAAGGTGTAGAGGGACTAATTACCTTCTCATCCGATAAAACTAGGATTCGCTTCAATAATGGATGCCCAACTTTAATTAAGCGCTGTGTATATTTAGGCGCTCGTTTATAAATGGGTGGGATTAATGGCGTACGAGCCAAGCCCAAAGACAGCAACGCCTGCAGACACAGCAATTCGGTGTAGGAAGAGTTCAGGGACTGCGTGCGACCGTACGCATGCTTGTGCGTGGAGAGGCTTGTTTGGGTGGCGGGTTTTGATTCATTGCTTGGGAGAGGCTCTGTGTTCCGACTGGGAAGTGAAGAGGGCATCTTGGCCGGACTCGACACATGGAAGGACTCAAACGTAGTTGCCTAATTCTCAGCTCTCAGAAGGATGCCTGCCTCGGGTCACCATAGGGGATTGTTCAAGAGTCCTTGATGTGGTTCTCCATTAGTCTCTAATTTATCCTCTGTGTCACCTTCCTGCTCATCACACTTAATGTCCTACAGTGTGCTATCAGCATCACAACCTGTTCAACTGATTTTGTGCAAAAATGTTTCATGCGGAAGGCAAAAACATTCTCTGCTTCATTTTCAACTGCTGTCCATATGGAATTAAGCCTTTTCTTTTTTGTAACTTGTTCATAATTAACAGTACAGACCTCCCTCTGAGATAATTTTATCTGGAAATTAACAGTTCTTTCTTTTAAAGAAATTGTGCGACCCCTTCACACTACTTACCACCACCATCATGCAGTTTTGCCTGACTGGGAGCAGCTTACAGCACCAATAAACCATGTTGGCTTGGAGCCCATTGAAGGAAAAAAAAAAGAATGAAATGAATTCAAAGAGCAGATGAATTATTAAATGTCTGTCTTTGAGCTAAACCCTGGGGTGATAATTGAGGCAAAAATAAACAAACCATGGGCTTCCTCAAGGATCTCGCTACCCAACATTGAACTGGTAGTCGGTGCACCACTTAGTTTATACTAAAGAATTTCTCTTTTTTGTCTTCCTTCCATGCTGTCAGACTTTTGTCAGAAAGATATCTGTTTTCCCTTTACTTGACGTTTTTCAAAACCCACTGAAGTGCGGGATCTTTCATTAATTTAGCAGCAGAATTTTAAACCTTCAACGGACAAACTGTGAACTCCATTGCTGCCATCTTCAAACAGCTTCAACTGAGTTGTGGCATAAAATTTCAATCATATTACCACGCTGTATATCATACTGTATCTCATTTGAGGCTGCATTAACAGCAAGCCATTTGTACCCTCTGGCTCATTCAGTGCCTCATTCAGTTGACATTCACCAGGCACTCATCAGCAGGGCAGTCGATGTGCACCAAGGCTATAGCCTCTTGAGTAAGCCTGTTTTCATACCCGGGGATTTCACACAGCAAACACAAAACAAGCATCTGATGGTTACATCACATCGTCTGCTCATATTTCGACCACAAAAAGGCTCCAGGAGGCAATATTTTGGCCTGAGAAACTGTTTATCAGCTACGACCTGAATTCACATGCACCCCTACAAAAAAGTGCATTTTTGTACCATGGCCAGGAAACATGATGTGCAAAATTTTAAAGCTGATTTTAAAAAAAAATGTAAAACTGAAAATACCATCCATTTCCATCGTAATACCATGGTACTTTTTTTTCAGAGGCAGGTTATTTCTGTACACTGATTAATTTGCACTTGCATGCATGGCACCATATAACAGTAAAAATTAGCAAAGTAGTAGCAATCAAGAATCCCCACAGATTGCTTCCAAATCCTCAGTTGAAGTCCACTGGGCACGAAGTGTCCAAAAACTCTCACCATTGGCAGTGACACAGTGTCATAAAGGCCCCTTTGAAAAGGCAGATATGTACATCATGAGAAGGGATGCCTTGCATTGCTACCAGCTTGGGTGTGACCATGCATAAAGCTAGCATTAAGAGTCAGTGCCTCATGTACATATTTATTTTAGTTACTATTGAAGCATATGAGGCAAATTATCATTTTGATTTAATGAAAACTGATAATGTATTTTCTTTCTGCGTTTAAGCCCTAGTATTGGGCTTTTATGTTTGTATTGCTAACAGCCAAGTAGAACACTATGCTGAGTATATTATCCATTTTTCCTCTCCTTACTACACCCACTTAATGCCAAGAGACCCTGCAGACACATTAAAAGTTTGGCTTGTCATTTCAAATGTAGGCATGTCCTGAGTAGACCCTGCAGCTTCCACCACCATATGGCACTATTGTTAAAGAGCACAACTTAGGGTTGTGCTGAGTATACTAGGCTGCTGAAATGAACAAATACCATTTTGATCTGCGTGACATCAAGGGAGGCTTATTATTCCCCATGAAACACTGCATCTCCTGCCTGTCATGCATTAATCATTTAGGAATGCCCCTCCCCAAATACATAATCCCAGTCATGGCAGAGCAGCAACAGTGGAGGATATCATGCAAAGATCGTTCTGTGCTGTGCAGTATTTCTCTTTTATATATACTGTTATGCCTGCTGGAGAATGAAATGTCACTTGAAGTCAATGAGTCACATCAAATAATTATCAAGTCAAGGTTGTTATATCCATAAGCACAAAGTTGTAGAACTGTCAGAGACATGGAGACACTGTTTCTGACAAGAAGAAACTTTCAGCAAATCAGCTTTTTTTTTTTCAAAGCACCACACTAAAAGACAGAAGTATACATCTTCAAATAGCTCCAAGAGTCTTTAAACTATCACTTAAGAATAACCTTGTGATGTCTTTCACAATGCAGCCCTTTCTTGTTTTCTTGGGGAGCGTTCCTTCCTTCATCCTGAGACGTGCATGTCTGATATAGAACACAGTGCCTCCCCCGATGTCTCCTTGTGGTTCTCTGGATGCTGTGAAGTGTAGGCTTCAGTCCTTGTGGCGCAGTCTCCCTCATTCTCCTCACTCCCCCTCACTAAGGATGTCTTCATCGCTGGCTGCGCTCTGCTCCCCACCAAGGTCCCTCCTTTTGAGCGTGGTTGACTGAGGAGGCGACAGAGGAGAAACAGCTTCGCCTCCCCAGAGACACGCAGCTGATTGTACCAAAGGATGAGAAAACCTTTTTGTCTCTCTACCTTTTACCTCAATATCACCTTGCTTGATAAGTCTCCTTTCCTACGAAGTGATCCCCCTAAAAATAGTTTCTGGCTTCACAGGTTTTTTGAGCAAGTTTGACAAAACTTATCAGACAGTGTTATCTTTTTCTCTGTAAATTAATCGATTCATTCACTTAAGGAGGTTATGTCTTGTATTTTAAATTTAATCAATTTCTCAAGAGACTAACCCAAGGGCATCTGTAACTTGAAAAAGGTCAACTAAAAAGAGCCAGACAGGACGAAAAGAGCCAGAATGGCTCCCCAGTTTGTAATATCATTCCAGCCCTGTGGAGTAAGTATATGATTCGAGTTATTTTTAGCTTGGCCCAATGTGATGGTTAGATTCTTTTGTAACTACAGCGAAATACATAGATGTGAGATCACCTGTCTGTCATTAATAGCCTATTCTCTTTCCTCTCATAACGTTTACTAAGTATTTGCACCCACAGTCTATCCCCCATGTGCTCTTTATCAAAATATTTCATTATGTCAACTCCCTTCAAACTATTTTGATGCATAGCTCACCAGAAGGGATCATAATATAAAAGCCCCAAAAACCACAAAGGCAGATGAGTTTTTCCATTTCTTTTAGACTTTGACAACAACATATTGACAATAAATCATAATGATTAAATTTTCTTCACAAAGAGGCTGCATTTATGCTATTTGGAAGATAAAGTCAATATAGATCGTGGTTGAAAGCTTCGAAAGACAATATCTCTGTTTGTAAGTGTGGGGCGACTATGACACATTGTCTTGTGTGCTGTCTGTTAGTTTTTGTAAAAGTCAGAATGTGTTCCTGTTTCTTTGCAGTCACACTGTCTTTGAATTTAGGTTTGACTTTAGAATGCCTCTACTTATTGTGTTTTGAAAAGATTAATTATAATTGCATCATGATGTTCAGGGTGTACCCCACCTCTTGTCCAATGTCAGCTGGGATTGGCTCCAGCCCACCGCGACCCTGTAAAGAATAAGCGGTTATAGAAAATGGATGGATGGATGGATGCATCATTATGTTCTTTTAGATATTATGAAACAGGTCTCATTTTTTTTTTTACATTGTCACGTTGGGTAATAGCATCTCCCACACAGATGAGGTTTGTGAATGTCATTTAGTTTAGTTTATCTTTCCAGTGTCACATTTGGAGGGTGGAAAGTGGCAGATATTTAAAAAAGTGGTGCTGAGTACCTTTCACTTTGGTCTTAGCTCTTTGAGATTTGACACTCGTCTTTGCTGCTGCACAGAGGACTGTGAGACAGGCGATAAATTTATGGGGATAGAAGAAATACAGGTTTAGGAACCCCTGAAAGCAGCCCGTGGGCATGGATCGAATGGATTTCTTCTCAGTGTGCCCATTTTTTAAACTTGAATAGGAATCAGAGGAGGGGAAGCTGAAGGGAAAATTGAAATGGGAAATTCATATTAGATTGGGACCCTTGTTCCTGTCGAAATCCATCAAATTAGGGGTAGGTAGTCTGCATTAATTGTGTTAATGTCTGACCTGAAATAGTCTTGCTGGGACTGAGAGGTTTGTAATGATGTCTTTGGAGGAATACAACAAAGTTGCTTTTAGATGTGCAGTCTCAAGAGTAGTGTTTTAGAAACCAGACCTGTTAATTAATGTATTAGAACCTATAACCTAACATAGGCACATGGGCAAGTCTGTACCAAATATACCTTGTTTCATTCTTGAGAGAACTGCCTAATTGCTAATTTACAAAAGCATTCTGAAAATAATTTAATTGTGGTTGAGGAACTTACATATTCAGGTATTCAAAAGGGCAGAAAACAGAACTCATGTTGATAAATATAGAAATGAAAGTGAAAGCTTGTGAAATGTGACAGCTTTAGAAGACCCAAAAGCCAGTTGATGAGTCTGCTTTTAGAAATTAACCACTAATTGGCACACTCTAGTTAGCTCCATTTTATTTCTCTCTCTCTCGTCTTCTTCTTGTTATTATTTTAGTAGCAGTAATTGTACTATTGGGAGTTCTTTTACAAACACTTTGGCTTCTTGAGGTGAAAATCATTCACTAGAGGATTTCATATAGGGATGGATAACATATTCTCACGTGTGACATATTTGTAAATCCATTGATTGAAATTCCTCTTCCAAATCCCAAGACAGAGTGAATGAAATGTGCTCAAACCATAGTTTTATAATGTTACTTTCACCTTGACACCAGAACTGTCATATACCACATGCAGACCGTGTGCAAGATGCTCTAGCTCTAGATGGGGGAGTGTAATGTGTTCGGTACAGTTGTCGGCATCACAGGACCAGCTTCCTTATAGCTGATACACTCACAGTAGCTTTGCTAGAAAGAGGATAGACTTTTTATGGAAATGTAGTCACACAATCCATCTCTTTTCCTATATTTACTACACTTCTGCAGTGTGTGCTTCAGCTGCAAGAAAGCTACTCCCATGCTGTGGAGAACTGAACTTAATTGACTGCTGTCTCAACCTCACTAGACCTCACAGTCACTGTCACAGCACACCAGGGATGAATGCAATGGAGGCAAATCAATAGTCAATTAAAAAATGTATACCCTGTAATATTTTTTTTAAAGGAAGCAAGCAAGAGGACACTGCAGTCAGTACGCCTCAGTACTGGAGAAACTTTGTGAGATCAAAAAAGCTCACCGGCCAAAGCGTCTGGTAGAATTGACACAGCGTGGGCACATTTTTAGCCCACATTTGGCGGGCGGCAAATGTTAATTTCAAGCCCTGGTGGCACGACATGTGGCATTGGCATGGACTGCAGTGGGCAGGTGTTGCCTGTGTGGGAGCATAAAGATCTGAAATCTTATTCCAAAATTAGATATCCAACCACTGAAAAAGAGTGATACCTGTTCTTGATTGATCGTACAAAAGATAGAAAGTATTGCCCTTAATAGAAAGAGAGATGGAAATCAGCAGGGACCATGTGATACAGTGCTGATTTGATATGTAGATTCGGAAATATTATATAAAATAAATCTGCTGTATACTGGGAAGCAATAATAGACAAAAGCAAGACTAAAAAGTAAAACCAGAAAAACCTTTATTGATGTCAAAGCAGATCCAGATGGACACTGGGTCTGAGGACTCTTGGCTGCCTATCAGCGATACAGTCAGGGGCAAGTCTATGCATAGATTAATAGACAAAAGTATCAGGATCTTAAAAATCTATGCTAAGACTAATTGGAGTTGCAGCAAGAAGCAAGTGCACATTAGAACAGGATTTTAGAACAGGAGTGGTGTTAGCTCTTTTCTTTGTTCCAGTTAAAACCTTAGCAGCAGCATTCTGGGTGAGCTGTAGTGATTTATAGACATTTTGGGGAAACCTGGGAGCAACTTCTCACAAATAGCCAATCCCACTTGTAAAAACTGAATGGGCATGCTTCTGAAAGACCCTGACCTTTGTAGTTTTCCTTAAATGATGGAATGGTGATAGTGGATGTCCTTACATGCAACTGCAAAATGTTAAATCCGAATCAATGCTAAGACCCAGTGGTGAAATGTGCTGAGATAATGTAGTTAACTGTGAGCACAGTTTCTCTTTTTGCTCTCATGGACCAATAAACTTGATCCTCACCTCTTTTCATTGATCGTTTTGACGACATTTTTTGTCATCCACACATAAATCTCAGTTTTGGCTTTAACCATCAAGATGTACAGCTGTTTAGATTTGTAGTAGGATGTCGTCAGCACAAAATACAGCTCAGTGTGCAGATGTCGACCCCCTAGTCAAATTACAGTCTTTATTTGTTGTGATTTCAGGTCGATTTTTAACGTTGACTATGATCTTGATACTGTCAATGATATTTGATATTATACTGTCACTACATGTGTATGTCCACAGATCCATATTTAGTGAATATCAGTTGAATACCTTGAACTCAATGAACTTAATTGACGCTTTAGGCATTCAGTTTGTATTACTACTGTATGCATACGAAATGTAAGGAAGCAGGCAACACTGCAGCTGGTGAATTAAAAGTGTAGGTCGATGTTCACTCACACTGAAGTCATATATTGCTACACAAAATATAATAATTTCATGTACATCATCTGCAGCAAGATTGACCATGGCCATGCATCTGTCTCTACAGTAGATAAACAGAGAGACTGACCTCAGTGACTATTCTCAATGCGTGTACTCTTCAATGATAAAAGCTTTGCTAAATTGAATGATCAGATTGACTTTTGTCTGGTGCTTCACTGAAACCACAAGGACAGATGGACACTGCCCCCCCCCCCACCAAATTACTTGTAACTCAGGAGCACATGAACTGACAGGCCTAGCATAGCTTGTTTCTGTTTCTGTAGTTTAACTTCTACTGATGGACTCTGATGGCTCCCTCACTAAATGATACAATCTCTAAATGTGCCCGGATGCTTGGAGCTTGCTTGCTATTAGCTTTGTGTCAATGAACTGGTTCTGTATTAACTTAAAAAGGGATGTGCTGGGTATTCTGAACATTGTTGCCATAATAGACTTACAGATTGAAAGAATATGTGCCGTTTTGGGCTAAGGAATTAGTAGAAATGTACGATCTTGAGGTAGCCTCAATCTCTGTTCTGATGTTGGATAATTCTGTTACGGAGTAAACAGTTGAAGTGGCTGTGCGCCAAAAGCAGATTTGAGTGAGAAACTGATATAAAATCTTGATGTGGGCTGGTGAACAGTGGAAAGGTTGACAAACCGAGCAGACATGTTTTCACTGAAACAGCTGGACTGCCAGAGACGACAAAATCAGTTGAGGCAATATCTTGAATAATGCATGCTCGAGGATTCTCTCATAACCTCATTATGTGAGCGGTGGTGAAATGCTGATATACACAAAACATATTGTATATCATACTTTGCATTTCCAGGAGATGGGTGATGCACATTGCACTGTATTGATAATCATTTTCTTCTGAACAGGGAAAGCAAATATCCTCTTGAAATTCACGATATCCAACATTTTATGAGGTGCCAGAACGAAAGCTTGCTACAGAGCTGAAACTCCACCTAAATCAAATTATGCCATAATGGAAAGTAGGTGCAGAGATATCTGCAACCTCATGTGTGCCAAAGTCAATATGTTTGTCAGATTGCCCCTGAACAGAGTAACAGTGCTCCATAAATGATTCCTTGTTCCATATAATGAAGACTCTTTCAGCTGGCTCTTGCTGCTGGCTGTGACTTTGCCCGGGAGCATATTCTCTGTTGTTCTATCCTATTGTGACTGAATGACTGTGGAATAGAAACAGGATCAAAACCTGACTTACAATTATAGCTCAGGACACAAGAGGTTGTCTTTGCCCCGTCTTCCTGCTCTGCTGATATGAAGACAAACACAGCCAGATGTGTTAACTCAGTGAAAATTATTGCTTTTTCCTTCCAAAAGTGAATGTGTGAGGGCCAGTAAAGAGATGTCTCTTCCTACGGCTATTTCAGTGAAGAGTAAGCGTCATTTTTAAATCATATTTAGAGGGCCATGGAGAGTATATATTAACATCTGTTTTACATGAGGTACAGCCCATTGTAGCCACACAAAAGGCTCCATGGCTGCTATGACTGAGCAGAGCTGCCATGACGTTCAACAAATATCCCCACTGGCCTTGGAAGCAAAGACCAAAGGAATCTGAATGTACCCAACATTCAGCGGTCTATGGACAGGAAAGTGTAGCCAGAAATTGAATTTCCTGCCATATACAGTATAAACCTTATTTTGCCACCGGGGACGTACAGTAAACAAAGCCTGACTGCAAGCTAGACGCCTGGTCCAATTTTAAAGTTGGATTTTGAAGTTGGTCATACACTTCAGTCATACAGTTGAAAGGCAATCATGACGGTGTCAGGTATTCCAAAAACCATTTGATGTGTGATTTTACTTGGAAATGTATTACACCTAACACAAAATGTGGCATTTACCAGCACTGGTACCAGCATACCAATTTTCTTCAATCAATTTGCTTCTCTTCTCTTGAGAGCCTTCAGCAGTCTGTAGTTAAACATGTTACTGTTACATCAGTGACTGGGTTATGGCCACAAGTGCGTCGTTCTTGAAAGTTTGAATGCATGGAGAGCAGTGTTGCAGCAGTTTTCTGCTTTATGTAGCTCTGTTTGAATTTACTGTTTAATTCCTCATTTAAATGTTCACACTAGGAAACATGAATCACTGTCATCTTCTTGACAAATTTGCCTTTGAATTTTTCAGGGTCTTTCAAGAGCCATATTATTAATGCCCAGACTAGTTATACATGTGACATCAACATGATAATACTGTAAGTCTGAAAGAAATAAGAGCTTGCACAGCACTAATCTCAACCCTTTGGGGCTCTAATGAATCCGCTTCAGTCTCTTTACAACAAGAGATTTGCTCTTGGAGTAAACGCTTCATGAATCTATCATTGTTCTGACCTCAGTGTGTTTTATATAGAAGTTTCCATCAATGCCATATTGTGAGTGAAAATATGAACTGGCGTTGGTTTGATGGGTCGCTCTGTCAATCATTGTAAATGATCTCTTCTGAAAACACTTAATTTGCCACTTTCAATTATCATAATGATGTAATATTGTTTTCTTGGAAGAAGAGATATGGATGCTTGTACATCAGTTTTGCTCCTCAGCACTGGGTTGAATTGCAAATAAATACTCTCAATATTAACAAAACACTGACATAGACGTTATAAAAATGTGAGTGTTTTGCATATACACATCTGTCAAGAAAAGGGTGAATTGAGCTTGAGTTTTCCCAGTGAGACATTACAGTGCCACTTGTGGTACTATGGCAGACCCTTTTTTTTGCATTGATTAGCACACATCACTGCTGACTCCTTAAGCTTCACAATCCTCTCTAGATGACCAGGAATCTGAGCACTAAATCCAACCATTTCTGTGGTTTTTACATGTAAAACAGCTCATTTAAAAGCTCCAGCTAGAAATATGGATTATTTTTTATCAGAAGCACACATGTTTCCTCCTCTGAGCTCGATTAAAGAATAATAGACCATTCAAAATTCTGCCACATTAGAAAGTGCTGCAACTTTCTCTTTTCCACTGTAGTTTTGAGATATGCCAGAATCCTGAGACTTGGTGCAGACACTCACTATATGAAATGTACCATTTTTCCTGATTTTTACCTCTACTGAAATTCACCAGTCCTCTGTTTGTGATGCTGGCCTTCATTAATTGAAGCATATCTGATAATGTGAGGCTGACCTTGTCCAGATTCAGAAAGAAACTTTTGAAAACATTTTTAAAATAGCACTCACAAAGATGAAATTTTATAATAATAATAAGTTTATTCTATAACTTTTACTTTTAATCATCTTGCTAATCTTAGGAATAACTATGAATAAAGAAAAAGAAAAACATTAACAATAAGATGAAGAAGAGATACTTGAGTGTAATGCTGAATGAGGGAGTTTCATATATAAACAGAACTCACAGTACTTATGAAGATTGTGTTCTTCACATTTCTCTTCATAACAAGGTCATGACAGTAAATTTGGTTATTCCTTTATCACTCACCCTGATGACAAGTGGAGAGGAAAAAAACCTGAAGACGATGCTTTTATGAGATTGTCTAGTTTAACACGAATGACAAACTAGAAAGCCCGGACTACATTACTTACTTATTTTCAGACACGACTTGATAAAAACCCTGTTGTGTAAAAATTAAGTTTACATACAACTGATCTGCAGTAGTGAATACATTTCATAATGTAATGCTGCATAAATTACAATTTTTATCAACATAAGGAGATGTCTTTTATATTGAACGTGTTTCCAAACTGTTCACTGACAACTTAAGGGGGTCGCAATGAGCATAAGTGTGAAATATTCACAATGTATTTCATTAAATATCCACTCTTGACAACCTGGGCAACTGGAGATACTAAGTTTAAAAATACTGAAATACTGATGATGACAGTCTTAACACACCTTGAATTTATGTATATAAATAATTAAGACAAGTTCAGAACCTGAAGTAAAAAAGTTAAAGTGGGTTTTGATCACTGAATGGCAAGACCATTTTGATGGAAACCACAAGTTTTGGGGCTCATGCCCCCCTCTGACTGACACTACCTGCTATCCACATATCACCCCATGGTGTGATGGATGACCATTGTATGTTATAGGAATATGAAGGCTTTTATCCAGCAAAGGGTTGTTTTTGTTTTTTCCTCACTAAAAATGAAATAAAAATGATTTCTTATTGGGTATACCAACCTTTATTTGGTAGGGTTTTTGAATGGGACCATCTTTATCCAGAAGTTAGCAGTAGAAGCACATTTCCACATCTTCTCTGAGTTTGTTTGGGCAGGAAACTGTGAAATCTGACCCTGAAAATTAAATAATTATAACATGTATACCCACAGTCATACATACACACTTACACACACCAACATACTGACAGACACTTGCATCTATGAACACAAACACATGCATATATATGTATTCTGCAAATGCATGCACACATTCGCACACAAATACAAACACACTTGAGTAGACCAAACTCCAAGCTGAATCAGAGCAATTTCCAGGGTGAATCAGAGCAATCTGGTCATCCTAATTATGGTGTGCTGTACGGGAAACTGTGAGGTCCTCGAGGAAAGTTGTAATCAAAACCTCAGGCAGCAGGGTGCTGCGATGAAGTGGCTCTCTACATGTGCAGTTAATATGAAGGCATGAAATTGCAAATTCATGACCCTTGAATACAGTGTGCACCAGGCATGAGGTCAGTCCTAGTCTTTTTCTGTTTCTATGCTTTCTCATATTGAGAGGAACATTGCAGAGGTTTCCCTGCTTGGCAATATTGGGAACTGGATCATTATATAAAGAATGTGAAGCGGCAGGTGTAGTGCAGCATGGCGCAATTGTTTAACCTGCCTTTAACGAGGGCCACAAAACATAAATCAAACACCAGACCATGACTTTATAGTTCATCCCATTTTTTGTCCTCATTTTACTTTGGATTTACTACATAGTATATAGCTGAATGGAATATTACCTAGAATTGTGCTATTATTATGGATAGACCATGCAGGCACAAAACAGGGCATAGACTCCTAACAAGGCTTTTATTTTCTCATTGTCACGTTCGTAAGTGCTTCACACATTTCTCAGCCTCATCTTTCGGTGTTACAATCCTGGTCAATTCAATGACTGTCATCACCCTTGGAATGTCAATGATGTTTCTAACTAGTTTAGCAATTAAAGGCATCCTTGAAACAAAACCTACCATGTCTTGAAGCAAAAGCTTCAGATTTAATTGCAAATGGTTGCCAATCTGCTGAGTGCAGCTCAAGTAGAAAATGGGATTTTTGGCTGCAGTTATGTGACGGAATGAGCTGCCATGGGATGTTATGACAAATTCTCTGAACTGCCATGTTCAAAGATTCAATTGTCAAAATATATATATATATATATACTTTGGTGTTAAAACATGTTCAGCAATCTCTACAGTACATAGAATTAATGATAAAAAACTTTAGAAGAAGGAAGTCGAAAACAGGATTTCTTTATGGCACAGAAGGAGGCCAGGGACACCAGGATGTTAGTCAACATTTCTAGTTTGAAAAGAGCTGCGGCACCATGAGAGTTCAATTTATTTTGAAAATGAAAGATGTTTTCAGCCCCTATGTAAATCTAATATTTTCTACGGTCAAAATCAGAACCAGTGCATTCATGAATATTTAGGAATTGGTAATATGTCACCATGAAGTAATCAAATGTTATTTCCATTCGTATCACATGCAGGAAATGCTGAAATTGTATCTGGTATATGACTGATTCATTCATTCATTTTTCCATTTTATTTCTTTATTACATCTATGTTATTTATCATATATAGTTCTTAATTATCAGACTGTCTTAGAATGTCAGGTGTGAAAGGAATGCAAACTTTGTTTTCTTTTTCATGTGTTTCACAAAATAATTCTCATTAAACCTTTCCTGAATATATTACACTGCAAATACGGTGTATTTATCTTGAGCTTCTGATTTGAATCTTTCTAGTGCTTCATGTAATCGCCTCTGACACAGACAAACAAACAAACAGATAAGATAAACAAAACAGTTGTATGACAAGACAAAGCAGAGGAAAGTGCTTGGATCAACAGACTAGGCTTAGTCCTTTGAGAAATTAAATCAACGTTGGTTTGTGGATTTTATCTTTTTGTGAGAAGGAGTGTTAATGTCAGTCATAATATTTGCTGGGCCCAGTAAATATTGAGAGATGCACCCCAGTAATGAAGTTGAGAAAATACAGGTGCACCAAGTATGCCTCTTTCAATGGACCTAACAGAATCTGGGAAATCCAAAATCTCCATCCTTCCCATCTACTATTAATTCCTAATACATCTGAATTTCTGGGGATCAAAAAGGCCATTTTATCTCCTGACTTAATGTCATATTTTCTTAAAACAAACTTAAAAACAACAACAAAAAATACTGTTAAAACTGTAAACGAGTGGCAGATCAGATTGGAATTAGTGATGATGATTAAGATGGTGTTTGGATTTCCTTTCCCCTAACACTCATTTCTGATTATCTGAAGCCGTTAAAGCCGCTGAGAACTTGTTTTCATCAAAGATTCATTACTAGGTAAGGAACAATTAGAATTCCATTTCAGAAAAAAATATCCTAAGGTTTTACTCATTAAGAGTTTAACAGTCAAGAACTCAGCTAATCAGTGGAACTGTGTGGGTGTCTTTGATCAGATTTGATTGACAGTGGTCTGTCAACATGAGCAAACATCACTTGTAGTCAAACGCTAAATGAGAAACCGGAGTGGGAGCTTTGTCCATATTCTCAGCGGGAAGTCAAACATGTCTTCAGCGAGCAGTGGGCTCCGTCAGGGTTGTCCCATCTCACAGATTCTCTTTGTGATTTTCATAGAGAGGATCTCAAGGCGCAGCCGGGGGGGAGGAGAGTGTCTGATTTAGGGACCTCAGAATTGCTTCTCTGCTCTTTGCAGATGATGCGGTTTTTTGAGCAAATATTTGTGTATTGGAAATGTGATGTGACCATGCCTTTAGAAGTGTATTTCCATTTGTTGAACCGTTGTTGCCATGCTTCTCCGTGACTCATACACCTGTTTCAGAGCGGTGAGGCCAGTGATGTGACTGAGTGTGTATTTATTAATCACTACACCCTCAGATTTATATTCCATTTCAAACAGCCCCCCACACAGACCTACTGCTTTGTGCTTGTAGTATTGAGCCTGCAATACATAAATCTGGTAGCCACAATGTTTTTTTATAAATAAGTCAGTTTTTAGTTACATTTTTTTATGGTGGAGTAACACAAAATGCAGCATGTTTGACTGTTTGACTGGAGATGCTCTGCATTGTCTGCGTTTAAGAAGTGTTTGCAATGTCTGATTCTAACAATGAATAAATCTGCAATTTAGCTCTTCCAACAGCATTAAGTCGCATATTCCAGCTTTACAATACATGTTCTTTTAAGTGTAACGCAAAAGAGAAGTGCCATATGGGTATTATCACAGCACATAGCTGCAACATGACTACTGCAGGACTCTATACATCATTATGCTCTATAGAACTTGCTCATTTTAGCATATGTTACAGTTGTCCTAGAAATGTTGAGCCCCATTAAGAGCCTTAATGTGTTTCACACTTTATTGAACATTGTTGAAACATGCCATCAGCTATAAGTTCCCATTCTCTTCAGAGTGGATTACTCACCAGAAAGAACCCATCAATCAAATGCAACACAAGGGACATTATTCACACTTGATAAACCTTTTTATCCCTTTAATGTGTGAAGTTAGACACTTCAAACATCCCATTCTGCCCATGTCCCTCAGGAAAGGACTGACACTATGGAGAACACACTACATTTGGTACATCCTTTCAAACCGGAACTCAATGTTAACCAATTACTGATCCAGGTTTAAAGCCTTTTATATGAAGCTGACCTTGCTTGTGTCAGCACAGAGAATATGGTGAATATAATACTTAACAGTGGCAGAACAAGGCATTCAGAATTTTAGACAGACAGATGTGAATGGTATTAACAGGTCTCAAAACTGGTAACTAAAGAGTTCAGATTTGCCATGTAGGATGGGATCATTTGTCAGGGTTTAAATGTCACTAGCCACGTGAACAGAGGCTTTCCTGGGTCACATTTTTAGTTCTTTCTCATCTTTAAGTCACTGACAATTCAGTTACCGTTAACAGAATAACTTTGATATGAATTTCTATAATGTGATTGATTACGGTAGGGTTTGCAACAGATGGTGGTTTGCGTATGGCTTAATTCGTGGAACCAAATGATTTGTGTCAGGGTTTTTTGTTTCTTGCAGTTTCTTACATAGTGCAGAAACTGCAAGAAACACCCAAGATTGCCATCACAACAAGTGATTAAATTACTTTGTCACATGTCATTTCCGACTCCTCATTATTCCTGTTGTTCCCTGTACTGTCAACCATTCAACAGAGGCAAAAATTCCAGAAATACTGGTGCACTGTATCAAAATTGCTCATCAGGGCACATCAAGGTTAAGATTTGGTGTAACTTAAACTCTTAAGTGAAACAATTCTAGGACAAGTATGAAAACAGTTTTCTCTTAACAGGTGTGATTGCACGTAGTATCACTGGAATAATGTGACAGGAGTTTGTGGGTGATTGGTACAGCATGGCTCCCGGGCACTTTTTCAGAATGGTGAATTTTTTGGCGTTATTCAAAACCAGAAACAGAAGGGAACAAGTGATCATGCCCAGATGGAGCAGGTTTTGGGTTTGTTAAATTTAAGTTTTTGTTAAGCAAGTGTTGGCTGATAAATCAAGGGAAAATAAAACAGGACCAAAGAAAAAAAGTCACAATAACCGAGAAAACTGAAGTCTGTTTTACACCCTATCCAAACATTTTTAACATGACCACAATGACTCTCTTAAATTCTTGAAATAATACATTTGGCAGCTTCTGTGTGATGATGTCAGACTGAGAACATACTGCAGCAACAACTGCTGAAAAAATCTTTTTTTGAAGTCTGTTTTAAGAATTTATGGTGCAGCAGCATATCTTTACACAAACGTATCATTAAGGAAGGCAACCTGTCTCAAACACATGCACGTGTGCATGCATACACAAGACTCAGGCTGCCACCAATTATCAGCTTGGCATCTTGAATTCACCTTGAATTGTTCAAATAAACACTCAGAAACACTCAGTCGGTCACCTCTCAAGACATGAAAACACATAAGAAACACACATTTTATGTAAAAAAAACAATTTGAAACACAGAACTTCCAGTAAGTGTATGTGTCCTTCAAAATATTACACGTTTGAAGTATGAGACAAATCAATGTTTCGTGCTGATGACCTGCCATTCAAACCAAAAGGAATAATTGAGAATGCTCACTGAGATTTTTGCACGTTAAATTCTCACTTTAATAACTCTCTATCAAGTCCTTTCACAATATTTAAATAGGTATAGTATGCATGTAGAGGTGTGAATACTGTTTGGAGACTGCATTTACCTTGAAAAGACAGCTATCGGACATGTAACGCTAATATTTTTTTGTGTACTGTTTTTTTTTTTTTTTTTTACCAAACAAACCTCTGTATCAAAAATCTGTTATTTTCTTAACTTACATACTTCCTCTTCTTACCAGTGTATTAATCATTCAGTTCACTTTATTTCAGGCAGAATAGTCAAAAAACCTGTGATGAGAAATAACAGAAAAAAGATACAAGATATTCTATCTCAATAAAATAGATGTATCATGTCCATTAATGATGGCTCTGAGATGTGTTTGATAGCCAGGAAAATTATTGCTTTGGTGCTGTATGCCAGAGTGAACTAAAACTGTCGTCTGAATTGACGTTCTGAATGGCAAAAGGAGCCTCAAAAATGGTTTTGGAGCGTGCTTGCTAAAAATGCTGCTGTCTTATTGGATCAAATGCATTTTCACAAAGACAGCAGATAGATCCCTGAACTGTGCAATGAAAGTACAGGAGGCTATGAATTTATCTCAGTGGGTTAAGGATGTTATAATATTTCATCAGTATACCATATTTCACACCATGATGGACAAAATAGATATTGATAACTGATGATAACTTAGTTTTTTGCTTAAAAATATACATAAGCCAGCGTTGAGAACAGGTTCATTGTGTTGTATTTTTTTCCCATTGAAAAAATAGAAACCCTTGATGCATGGTCACCGATTTGTCTTTGTCATAACTGCCCCATCAACAACCCTTACATGTCAGCTTGAAATATGAATTCTCCTCCCCGTCCCTGAATGCTGTGTATACTATATCGACATTTGTGGAGGTTGTGGCCGTCTGGCTGCAGGCATTTGATGTAGATTTTCTCAAAGACTTCTTTGGGGATTGTTCAAATGGTCTTGGGACAAAACTGAGAATTGAATGATGGATACTTCACCACCTCTCTTTGGCCTCATGTAACTTTACAGCCTCATTTTACCCCCTTGGTCTGTAAATTAAGTGTTATTAAAAAGAAGAAAAACAAAACATCACTACCAGGCCTCACTGCCACACTGATCAAGAAATTTGTCTGTGACGCTCAAGGCACTGGGGACCTTAGAGGTGCATCCGTGTCAATGCCTTGCGAATTACCAAGCTGCCAAAGGGGTATGGGTGAGGCTGGAGAGGGCTAGAGGTAAAGGGGCCAAATTGTAACAGATTGCCAACTCTAAACCCTAGCCCTTAAGCAAAAAATTGACTTTAGGGATGAGGGTGCCAGTCACAGCATAATTGATGCTGGGTTGGGTACAGGGTAAGTCCCATCTGCCACTGCCTGCTATTTGGGAGACAAAAAAAGCTTTCCCTTTTGTCCTGTCTCAACCAAGCCTTCAAACTGTGCTGGCAAAATCCTCTCTTCTGTCCCCCTTGTCCTCATTATAAGCACAAAGCTGTAAGTCCAAGCCTGGTTTACCCTCAGAGAGCGGCAGCCTGGGGAAAGCCATATACAGCCATGACATATCGTATTTCCTATCATATGGGAACAGAGCAACAGAAAAAAAAGCACAATTGCGCCTAAGCTCCCAAATCATTCCCTTTAGATTGTGAGAGATTTTTTGTGTAAATTTCCTCCTATTTTTCAATGACAGCTATATGAACCTGTGAGCAATTTTTTGCGGGTGCCTCTGAATAGCGCTGTATATTAGTTATATGTGGGTGGTGCATATCTGTCAGAAGTAGACCACAATATTATGGCCACTTGAGAGTGGGCCACTTGCTAGACAGCTGCTATTGCTCAGCAATGCGTCAACGAAACCATATGTTTCCACAGACAAGAACGCTCAACCGCATTTCTCACTCTCTTAAACACACAGACGGAACCAGCCACACAGACATGTAGTATATGTGCTCGCTGCATTTTCAACATCGGTATGATTAATGGGCTTCGGAACTGGGGACCTTGTTCAATGTGACACAAGCTTTTGTCTCTGTGTTTCATCCCCTTCCTCTTCCTGACAGCCACCGGAGTCTCCCTCTCTTTGCAACCAGCTACCGTTGGCTGGTTGGCTGGGGCGGCAGGATGCGATATGAGCTGACAGCACAGTAATAACCCATGCAAATTAACAGGGTGGGGTGTAGTGCAAATGCTAAAAGCACAATAAAAAAGTGATTAAAAAGCATTTCAGTGTCTTTTATCTCATGGTGCTGCTCATGCTGGGGAATAAAGGCTTTCAAAAGGAGCAGACTTAGGTACTGGGGACTCGTGCCAGCGCTCATTTCAACATGTCTTTTTTTCCCTCTTGAGAGGACTTAACTTTGATTGTTTTTCAGGCTGCCTTCTATCTCCCCCACTGCCACAATCATGGCCCATCCAACTGTGTGACTTTTCAAAATAAGGGATATAATTGGCAGTGTTTTATGTTTCACTCAGCTTAGTCTGGAGTGCATGTAGGTTTCCCCCCTTCTCAAGAAACATGCATGTGTATGTGTCTTTACACAAATGTCAATGTACATATATCTCTCTATTAGGAACAGTCTTAGCTTTGGAGAAATAGAGCAGCAGTGGGGTCAGTGTTGAGTGCATTGCCAAGAGTTGGCAGTGGAAAATGTGTTTAGATTTTTTGGATGCCAGAATCATATCCTCAAGGCTACAAGTAAAGTTGAGATCATAGGACTGGCTCAGGAATAGACCAATTAACTTCCATTCCAGACTCCACTGGGATGGACATTAGGTGAAAGAGTCAATTAAATTGACATTTTGAATTTCCAGTTGCTTAATTTGCAGTAATGTGGCGTGGGCTGTTTCTGTTTCCACTCTTCATGTTTAACCTCTTACTCGTGCTTTTATGTTTAGGACCAATTACAAATCGCATTAACAGCAGCTGAGGTTCATGCAGCCTTTGCTCTGAAGGGTCTAATGTCCTTCTTAAGATAGTTTTGTTACACACAATGGAAGGACCCAAGTGCAGGACACCGACAGAGTTGTATTTGGGAAAGGTGAGGTTTTATTATTAAAGGGAATCTGGATGCAGAGCTGATGACAGGGGAATGAAATCCAAAGGCAACAGGGAAGAGTGAAGGTAATGTAGGATGAGGCTGGCGTGAGCGTGGCGTGAAGGGAAGCGTGGTAGATGAGGATAGCTGGGAGGCAGGGTGGTGGCAGGCAGGCAGGGAAACAACCCGGAAGACGGGCAGGCTGAAGATGATCCTGGACACAGAGAGACAGGTATTAGTAACAACTAGTACAGAGATACTGAATAGCTGCTAGTACGTCTGAGTCGGCCTTGAAAAGTAGCTACCACTAAGGTTACACAACAATCAGGCGATGAGTGGCTGAAGAACTGGGGTAGATATACTGCAGAGCTGATGAGCTGATGGATGGCAGATGTGATGGCTGGGAGAGGTGACGAGCTGATGGGAGCCAGGAGAGTGAGGAAGGGAGCCACACCACACACACACACACACACACACACACACACACACACACACACACACACACACACACACACACAACAGACAAACACTGGGCACAGGGAAGGGAAAAAAAACACAAAGGATTGCTGGGAATGGCCGCGGCCGTAACAAGTTTATTCGTAATTTATTCTTAATTGAACAGTACACTACCACTGTCCTGGTGGCATTGGTGGAGGAGAGTGACCCTGAGAGGTCAACATATGAAAAGAGACAAAACACTGTTGCCTGTTATGAATGTAGGAGTGACTAAGTGCACTTAAATAGTGTTTCCTACAGTGTGCAAAGTTTCCTGCATAAACCCACAGGTGAATTTCCATCCTCTCCGATATGTTGCACGCATGAGAGTATAGACAGTTATCCTGTGATGCATTATGAGTTGAAGAGGAGACAATAAAGGCATTTGATTTGACATGCTCAGGCCATACAGTGGCATCTTGTGGCCACGGCTGTCAAAGCAGCTTCATTCGTAATTTAATATCTGTAAGATAATTACTGCACGACTTGGTGAAGGAGGCCGTCTGTCAACACAGGTGGTAGGATAGGAAAGTTAATATCTGTCATGGACATCAAATCTCCTCAGAAATCATTAAAGTGACTTTTTCGCTCTGCAAGATCGCGCGAGGTGCGTGCTGCAGTCACTTTCAGCGCACAGGCAGAGTAGAACAGTAGCAGAAGTCAGAAATCCACAACATAAGCATGAATGCATGATACACGGGCCCGACTTCAATAACTTCATGAGTCACAAACCGTGGCAACAAGCGTGTTCAAGCTGTGTTCAATGTCCTCTGGAAACACTTCTGTTGTCGTTTTCTGTATTTGCAGTGTGTTTTCTCTTAATGCTGCGCTTACGTTATGATGAAGATGTGTTTCTTTTTTACTTGCATTTACAGTGTTGCAGTGCATTGAGTTCTCAGGGCCACCATAGCGGAGAGCTATATAGACAACTGAATGAGTTGTACAGTGTATGAAAACACAAAAGGAAAAGGACAACAGGACGTTACATGTTAGTGCCACACACACAGGATGAAACTTAGCTGGAGTAAACAGGTTCATTCACCTGTGTCAGCTAGCATGAGCATCTGCTCCGCACAAGTGTCTCTGAGCAAGTAATTGTATCTTTGGCGGCTCTGGAGATGCTGCTTTGTAGCTGGCCCCGACTTCTGACCCCTCTGTGGAGGGGAATTCAAAAGTATCTCTAAAGGGTTAATGAAAATAACCTGCTACTAGTGGCCACAGACAGAATCTTGCAGAATGCACTACATCACCTTAACATGGGGTGTTTGCCAGCCTCTCCTCTCCCTCCATCTGTATTCTCACTCTGGCTTTTGTTACAGATCTGCGTATCAGACACATTGTGGTGTTGTCACTAAGAGGAAATATTTCTTAGATGTTCTTTAGGGTCCACTTGAGTCTCTTTCTGTCTGCGCTATTATTTCCAATTTCAACTCTAAAGAACCTCTCCAAATTCAGACTTGAAATTATTTTGCATATTGATGACACTGTGTCATCTCAAGGCCCTCTTTCAACACAGTCTGAAGTACGAGCGTGTATCCAGAATACATGGGTATACATACATGGCAGGGGATGGCTCTCGCTGTATTTGCTGTACCTGCTTCAGAGAAGTCAAATCCACTGTAATTTCCCAATCTCTTTAATTGGGAAAATAAATACAAATAAATTACGATCCTTACAAATGCTGATGGAAATTAGTGTTTGAAAGCTTTATTAAAAGCACATTTCTGCAGCATTTAGAACCAATGTCCTTTTGTGGCTAAATGGCATGCATCCACATACGATGGTTGGTGACTCGTGCACAAGTCGTGCATAAAAGCTAATAGGCAGTAAAAAAAAAAAGGCAGCAATAACAGGCAGCTGTCTGAAATTGAAAACCTTTGCTAAATGATTGCATTAATGTTCCTTTTGTGGTTGCTATTTAAATTGACTTGTAGTTTAATTTTGGGAAAAGATTAGCTGCTGCTTAGGTATGTCAGCTTTCTCCTGTTGGCAACATGACATTTGAAACTAAACCTACAATGTCATTTATAAGACTTCTGCTTTATCTTGAAACTATATTTTGCTCTGTACTCACGTATCCTGTTTAGGTACACAGGAAACTGGAGCCTATCCCCGCATGCATTTGTCAGAGGCAGAGTAGGTCACCAGCCCATCAGAGGACTTACACAGGGACAAACACATGCATACCTACGGGCAATTTAGTGTTTCCAAATAATACATGTCGGAACAAAGTGGAAAATGTCATAAGTTCAGTTCTTGTCATGAACAGGATTCTTTAGCTGTCGGATAAACTATTTGTCAAGAAAGTAATCCTCCAGTGATTTTGATAAGATTACGCTGAGAAGTGAAATGACTTGCACTCATCATTTAGCCTGGTGAAACCATTCAAAATTCATACTGATTACTTTGGGACCTTTGGGCTCACAATAAAAAAGTACAGCTTCATCAAATACTTATCACTGAATTACTGTCAGTGAAAATAAGCCAAGGATGACCTTGGTGCCTTTTCTTTGCCATCCTCCCCACACACACACCACCTTCCTCCACTATAAATAAACCCCCCGAGATGTGGACTCGAGGCCAGGGTGCTTAGTACAAGGGGATGTTGGGAGTGTTTCTTGTGAGTCCAGCTGTCTCCAGAGCTCTAAATCCCTTAATTATGAGGCCAGGGAAAGCAGTCTCTTGGGAGCATTAAACATGCTCCTGTTCTGCACATTCACCAATCCCATTTGCAGGTTGTTTTTTTTTCCGTCTTTTTTTTTTTTCGTCTTTTTTTGAAAGATAGCGGGGTAATGGTGCTTGAGGATATAGAACAAAAAGGAGGTGGTAAATGGGAGATAGAGGGAGAGATCATTATTGATGTAACTGGCACAGCAGTACTACCAGGGACAAAAGGAAGTAAATGCTGCTTTTAATGCAGCGGCGTGAAAGTTATCTCTGAACAGTGGGAAAAGAAGGAATGACTCATGGGACCACGCGCCTCACATTTTTACACATTTGCAGTGTCCTGCTTTTCAGTTTCAGGATCTGCATTCATATGATAGGATGGAATGTAGCCAGCAGTATGTACAGTATGTTTGGCAGAGCTATGCAAACACATTTCAGGTTTTCCTCTTTTAGACCAGATTGTTTTATTTTTAGATTCAATGGCAAAGTTTTCGGACGTTTAAGTTTGATCAAGCTTTATTACAAAAACTTTTTCACTCCATGAGCCCATAAGGTTGTCAAAATGACTCAACCTAAAGAGGAAGACTTCATCCATAAAGTAAAGTGAAAACAATAAATTGGACATACTGGGGTAAGTGATATAAAAGCTGTTTCCCCTCTCTCAAGACCCAAACCAAAAATACACATTGGCCAAAGATTTCAATCAATTCTGAGGAAAAAAGAAGAACTTGTGTGGCAATCAGAATGCCAGGCACACAGAGCAGTAATACTTTTCTGTACACTGTGTAGCTGTGCAGTTTTCATTATGTAAAAGAACGGCAGAGATGGTGCAGAGAGGATTTGGAATTTTTTTTATCTGTACTTGAATCTTTTGAGTCTTTAAAGAAACCTCCAGAAGAATGTCAAAGATATTGACATTTTTTATTTTTTCTAAAAGTTTCTTTGCTTTCAATATTTTTTTTCCCCCAAGACTTCTACATATTGTTTAGAAAACTTGTGGCTTCTTTTGCATGTGGATTCCTTCCCTGTTTTGTATGAGCACTATATCAGCATCAACGTACTTGACAGTAACCTTGTCAAGAGAGAAATGTAATTATTGATCTATTGTTTTTAAATGATTGGTTTGCAGGCCTCAGTAAGTGTTTGCACTGAGAGGCAGACGCCCCCATTTAACACCCCCAACAGACAGCTTAAAACAAAGAACTGCAGCACAAAAAAAAACAAGAGAAAAAATTTGCTCAACCTTTAACAAGTGGGCGAAGAAAGAGATGCAATTAAATGAGGTATGAAAGGCTTAGACTCCATCATCACAGATAGCCATCTTGATCCTATACAGGGTTGTTGTGTTTGCAAATAATGTGCTGTGCACACTAGTTCTTGGTTTTAATCATGTGAAATATTTCACCAAGGCTTATTGCTGCCTTTGGCTTTGACTCCCGATAGGTGGATCCCCACCCATAGGGCAGAAAACAATAGAGCATCATGATCAATGTGCATCTCCCCTGAACTAACTCGAAGGTTGTGTTAGTGATTCTATTCTAACTAAACAAAACACATCCTTACTACTGCTTTGGAGAAACACTTGTCAGGGGATTATCAATACTTATCAGCCAAGTGGAAACTAGCAATTTGACAGTAATTATTTTTAATCTAATACAATTGAATTTCATGAGATTAGCTTTGTCTAAATTAAATGTGTGTGGTTTGGTGTGTTAAAACTCCCTGTAGATTGCCGCAAAACCATCTTGATCTCTTTGTATTTACAGCTGCTAACATTGTGAAAATGAATCATAATTTTTAACTGCATAATATAGCAGCATGAAGCACTTTGCAAACAAAAAATTGACGATGGCGTTAGGAATATATTTACTGGACTCCAGCTCCAGCAAGCTTTTACAAAGTAGAGTATAATGCTGTTTTATGGAATAGAGCGATCAATATTATAAATCTATAAAGTTGGATTGGTTTTTTTTATTGTCTGGTTATATGCTCTGCATATTGGAGCAACTTCACTGTAGTAGAGGCCCTTCACCACTTGACACTGCTTCTGTGTCAAGTATTTGAGAATGATTGGTCAGGAACAGACACCTCTGACAGCTTATCATATGCCAGGTTGAGACAAGCTTGTCAGTAGGCTAATGGATTGTTCTAAGGTTAATTTACTACCATATGAATCCCATCAATAAGCAATTAAGAGGTGTGGAAACACAGAGGCACCCAGGCCAGCAGCTGAATCCCCACCAACCCCCGCCTTCAATCAGTTCATTTCTGTGGCATATCTGTTTAAAACCGCTTGACATGTTGACACATAAAAGTCACACGTGAAAAAGGCACTGTTCCCTGCATGACCTTTCTTGCTGCCTTATCTGCCTTAAAGAAAATGTAACTTCTGAAACGATTCCTCTCTCACCTCACACAGGAGCTTGGGCCAGTTGAAGGACTCTTAAAACATTCCACTGCTGAATCTGGAGAGGAAGATTGCTTCTATTCAATGCCTGTGCAAATATGGTGCAAGAAAAGCTGCAAAAATAGACGAAATGTAGATGTACAGAATACATGAAATACTCTGCATCTTAAGCCACAAAATGTTGTAAAAAAGCGCCTTAGCTACTCAGCAGTCCTCATCTAAATTCAAGTGGTCCTTGTAGAGCTGGCCATTGTCTGCTGCAGTGCCGTCAGTTGAAACTTGCTTGTTGGTACTTCCCTGAATCAGCCCTCAATACAGGGACTACTGTATTGCATGTTGAATAGCTGATTTTCAGGGGGGGTGTGGGAGATTTCCATTCATTACCTCCTTCCCCTCCCAGTGCTCCTCTATAATGCTGTGAAGTCTTGCTCACATGTTTTCCCTTTACACTGCCATGACATACTTGCTATAATCCCTAGAGAGATTCAGATGGAGGGTTGGTGATATGATATGTATGAGATTTTCTACCTTATCAGCCTCATCCGACTCACATGAGCCCTGGGGAGGTTTGAACATATTGTCCCAACTATTCAGTTACCATTTTATGTGGAGATTCTCTCAGCAGGTTCTTTTGCTTTCTTTTGAAAATGGTAGATACAGTAGATAGGTAAAGCAGGCCTGCAGATTTGTTTTAGTCCGTTTATTTTAAACATCTGTGCACAACAGCATTGCTCTTTCTCTGCTCTCACTTTCTTGCTCTTATTCTGCAGTCAGTGTTGCCAGCCTGTCTCCACCTACACGCATAACCCTAAGCAGTCCCCTGACAGGGACATTCACTGAGCACATGAACGCTGATGTTTTCTAACAGTTTAAGAATATCTGCGGTTGCATTTTGTGTTTATCAAATGTTTTGCGTTATTGTTTCACAAAGCTTTCCCCCTGTCCTCCACAGCGCCTCCAAACAATATATCAGTGGTGGCAGAGAACACTCCAGCCCCATTCAGTCGATACCAAGCCCAGAATTTCACTCTCGTCTGCACTGCTAAAGGAGGGAAACCAGCCCCATCGGTGAGTTGTTGTTGAAGATACACCCTGCTGCTCGTCCACTAGGGACCTTCCTTTTCAGCACACAGATCCCTGTTGTTTACAGAGGAAAAGAAACTGTGTTGCATGTTGCTGACAGGTTTTGTTTTTGTTGTTGTCGTTGTTGTTGTTTTTATTTTTTTAAGATATCAGCAAACAGACCACTAGGAGTTAGAAATGGTTTTTAAACAGGATTTCAAAAGTTGCATGACAACAGTACAATCCTTGATCTCAGTGCTTCCCACAGACATCAAGCATTATCTACTAGAAAATGCTGGAGGATACAAGCTCCACAGATACTGTAAATATACAGATAGTGTATACCTGCAGTCATTTGAAAGTAGCTGTCAGCAGTACCTCTGTTACACTCATTACAGATTGACCTGTGATTGATTACCAGCACTAATTTAGTCATGCAATGTAGTCATTAAAAAAGGTAGATCAGATTTAGGAAACAGACACATTAGTGTTATTGATGGTCACACTCAGGGCAATTAATCTAATCGCAGTGACATGATAGTAATGATTGCACACAGAATTATCACCGTACACACTCATACATGCACATGCGGAAACACACCAATGTGCACACGCATGCACAAAGCACATACAAGCGCACATGTACTGCGAAGTCACACCTACACACGACTTTTTGAAGAGCAAGGCAAGGTCTTTCAAATTTCTGAAGCATATGCTCCTGTGTGGTGGCATATGAGCTTACGGACGCTGTTTGAGAGGGGTCGCTCGCTGTTTGTTCCCACCAGGTCATTAATCATTGTCCATGGGTGTATGGTAATGGACTACAGACGCTGAGCACACCTATCTCCTGTAATTATGAGCCCAGTGAGAGGTGAATACAAGGTGAATATGATTTCCGTCTCTCAGGTACTTCCTGGTTGATGGTGTGATGAGTGAGGTTCTCCCCTGTTGTGATTTCACAGGGAGCCTTAAGCCATTAAAGCTCAGCACAGCTGGATCCTTTTTCCAACACTTAATAGAGGAAAAGAGATCTGAAAGGTTTCAGCTGGACAGTGAGACCGGACTGTCTCTGTGTCAGTGGCCAAGTCACACTGATGATAATTAGCTTTGTCAGTAACTCAGCGAGCACAAGATCACTGGGTTGTGATGAAAACAAAACATTGTTTGCTCCAGTCACCATTGTATTGTATTGTACAGATAAATTGAAAGGTTTTGATGTGCCAACACATTTTACTGTACTGTACAGTTAGTTTCTGTCCTTTCACAGAAACATTTTCAGAAGTGTTCAATAGAAACCTCTAATATTCTTATTCTCTTTTAAAGAAATCCAAGAAAATGCATGAAGAATTGGTTTATCAAGTGTCATAAAAGGCACATTATTTGCAGGTGGAAGCATAGCAAAGTAAGGCAGATTTAATGGTGTGTAGGAAATGGTGCAATGAGGAAACAGCAAGCTGATATATTTTTGTAATGGTACAGGATGTGGAATATTCAGTGAAAGAGGCATTGCAAGTGTTACAGATTTAGTGCATAAGCTTGTCAGTATAACAAAGGTGATATGTTGCATCTTATGATAAAGCAATACAACCACAAATATAAAAAAAAGAAAGCTGAGTTGTCAACCGCTTGTTCGAGGCTGTTAAGCGTCGATGATTGTTGACACACAGCTGCAGAATCAGTAAAAGTGTCAGTAATGGACAAGAAGCATGGAATTCATTAAAAATAATGAGCTATGTAGAGTTGTCCATGTATCAGACATACGAGAGACTGATATTGTGAAACCTCTATCACAGTCATTTTTTCAGTTCACTACTGAGATATAGCAGCCTCCAGACAAAAGCATTTTAGAACAAAATACATTTGCTGGAGCTCCTGGACAGTAATTTTAGGGGAAACACTGAATCCAACATCATCCTAAAAATAACAAGACATATCTCCTCCATCTTCAGATTGGATCATTTTGTTTCCGTAGTGCCTTTTTCAACCAATTCCATTTCACAAACGGAAACAGATACAACACTAGTAGACTTTAAAAGTCCTGCACACCCACAGAGGTGTTCTCAGTTATTCTGTTTGAACTTGGGTGGAGCTAAAGTATGCTGACAGTTTGCTAAAGTCACCAAACTTCATATGTTTTTAAAAAAAGATAATGATGGTTGCTCCAACCTGGCAGATGAAACAAAACTAACAGGAGAGTCAGATGTTAGTCAAGCACTGTTTGTACACACCCACACAGTCCTGAGAAGAGGTTTAATCAGCCAATATAAGTGAAAACACCTGTGTGTGAGCACCATGAGTATGAAGGGCCTTAAATGTTCCTAGTGCTCTCATAGAAATTACTTGCTAAAATTATATTTGTGAGTCATTGTGTGAGCCAGAAAACTATTTTACCTACTTCTACATCTTGCACCTTGTGCGTGAATGGAAACTAATTTCAATGCAGCTTATTAGCCTTATACTGTATCCTATAGGCTAACAGACACAGTGTTTACACTGGAATGATGCAAGATATGTAGTCAAGTCTACATGATCCAAGAAAGTTGAGAAAGAAAACACTTTCGACTTGAAAAGTTACATTGCATCTGTGCGGAGTTGATCATGACCTGTCAAAGTTGCCTTGTACTGCTGGACTAAATCAAAACCCAGTAAACAAACTCTGGCAGGTTTTATGGATAGATTTTTAGAAGTACACTCCCACTGGGCTCCCCAGTCCTGCAAACTACTCTTTAATCTCCATCGAGATCTCGTACTCTGGTCCTTAGTCAGAACAAGGAAATATTCATTTGTAAATGACATGGGAAAAGCTTTAGTCCTTTGAGAAGTAGAGCTTGCTTTCATATTTGTTTTTGGTGTATTCTGCATGCTTTGTCCTCTAAATTGTTACTGTTATATCGAAGCAGGTTAGCTCTGTAGCAAACTGTAGTAGTTAAATGTTGCCAAATCATTCATCAAATCTTGGCATACCAAATAGTAGTTATTATAAAAGAATCAAAGCTGAACTTATAGCTACTGTCAAAGTTAATAAAAGGTTGTTAAAAGGACAATTACAAGATAAAAATAACACACTGTTGTGGTGTTATTCTTAATTATCATATTGTCTACAGTTGACTTGATCCCCATTCATTTGTAAGAATGAGAACAAATATCACATTTAAACTGTGACCATTTATTCTATTTATGTTGTTGTCCACAGTCATGCTGCATAACAAAACCTCATTATTAGGTTTGTAAGTATTTGCTTGAATGTTGCTGCTTTGGCCCAGTTATGTGACTGCAACTTCAAACGGCTCCTTTGCTTTTTGATGAAACTCATTTAGTCTTTGTCGGTGCTGCTGCCCCAGGGCTTGTTGCAAAATGAGCTGTTGTCAGCTCTATTTTCAATGTTATATCAATGCAAGCCTGGTCTCAATAGTGGCTCACAACTGACAAAGAAATTGGACCGATTTACTGAGCCAGTATTTAACAGCTGCTAAATATGACCATTCTGTCATATTTCAAATTATCTTTATTTCTAGCTAGATGTGTACATGGATTTAGGATAGAACAAATTCTATATCTACATATATTCAGCCATTCTCAATCAAAATGTGGTTTGCAAGGTGTACTGAGTGAACATTGAAACTAACATTGATTTACAGAAAGTTATACATAATTTTTAAACCTGCAATCATTTGTTGGCAGCAAAAACAAGCTGTGGGTTTTCAGAGCTGAACAGCTGCCTGCTGCGGCCGAAAACGATGCTATGAAAGATAAGAAAAATATTATTAATATTGTAAAAAAAAAAATAGATTATACCTGCTTTAAGGATTAGGTCATTTTAATATGAGTTCACCCACAATTTATGTCCCCAGAAATCAAAAAGTTGTTTTATTTCCTGCTGCAAGAAAACACAGCCAAACAGGGTCCTCTCGCAGCAAGCACAGCTTAGAATATGGCTGCTGTTAATAGAGAGTGAAGAGAAAAATGAGTAGGAAGGACAAGAGCTGCTGATTATGCTCAGCCAGAATCCCTTCAAGTAATTAAAACAAAACAACCAGTGAAGCTACCCAGTGTTTGTGCTGCAAATATTATTTTTATCATTAGATTTTCATATAATTGATGTTTTTTTTATTTTTACATTTTGTATTTTAATATTTAAAAACAAGCACTGATAAATTAACAGATACAAATGAAAAAATCTAAAGGAGCAACATCAAAGTTGTGTGTGACCTCACACCTGCATTACACTCACTTACCCTTCTCTACCTTCATGGACTACTGAACAACCAAACATCCTGCTGTGATAAAAACCATAGGCACAAGGTCACCACAGCCGGATCTCATTGTATAGAAGAGTGCTTTAGACATCACTTGATGAAAAATGTTCTCTTAAACAAGCAATGAGGTTTGTACTTGTTTTGATACCTGTTGCTATGCAACATCCTTTTGCATCTTTCCAGCATCCAGTGTAACATCTGACACTTCTGGCTCAGTGTAGACATTTGAAAGTGTTGAAGTTCATCCAACGCTGCTACTGTTTCATGTGTAGTTAAACTAATATTAAAGGCAGTTTTAGAGTCTCATCCGTCTTCTGCCTCATTATGTTCTTTTTATTGGTTCTTCAAATGTCACATTAGGATTTAATAAAAAAATTACATGCAAATGTGCACAGCCAATAATGTGAAATTGTTAGGATTTTTTCTTTTTTCTTTCTTAATAAAGGAAGATGTGTAACAGGTGAAAGTATTTGAAATGTGTTTGGTATTTAATTAAAGCATTAGCCCGGTTCCAGACCTCTGAATCACATAAGCATGGCTTCGCCATCGTCCTACTTAGCTATCTATCTTCCCAGCTTAAATCGTATTTATTCGATTGACGTGAAAAACTGCGTCTATGGCAACCGCTACCACAGCTTCCATATGCTTACTTTCTGTCTAGGCATTGATTTGACCTGTTGTGATGCATGATTTTGAGAAGCATGGATTGCCCGGGCATGAATGCAATCATATTGAAAGCTGTGGTGTGATGGACTGCAATCTTTAAAGCCTCATGTTATCCATCCCTGAAATAATAAGGTGTCTCATGTTTTATCCTGGCATCATAAAACATAATGCTACTTTGGTCACATAGGGGTCCAGCAGACCAGTATGTCAGTTGATTTGTATCCTATCCTATAGTTTACTATAATATACAGTAGATTCCCCATATTTACACATGATCATGCTGTGTGCAGTTCACACGTATTACATCATAACACAAATTCTGGGTCTTGAAGTTCATATTTTGTCAAAAGCTGTTACTTCCCACCAGTTTTTAGAGACACCCAACATGCCAAATTCCCCTAGTGCAGCTTAGAGAGAGCTGAATATAATGAACTGCATGTGTTAAAATTGTCTGGTATTATGTTTCAAGATCTGTCGGCATCTGATGTCACTGAAGCAAGCTGGTGACATATCAATAATAGCTTCCCAGTGCCACTCATTAGAGCATCCTCAGAGCACAAGCAAGCACTGATTGAAAAGAAGAAAGATAATGACAGTTAATAATAAGAAGGAAAGCTGATTAAGTCATGGCCAGGATCCTTCTCACTGCCTCTCTCCTCTTTCTCTCCCCTTTTCTCTTGCTTCTGCTCTCACATTGAATCATTCTGTCACCATGAAAATTACCGCCTTGTCCTTTTGACACCGCCATGATTAATTGCCGCAACATAAAGGTGTATATGGACCAATGCATGATTGTTACATTTTCAAAAAGGTGATTTGAGATGTTGATGAGGTGGGGGCAGTTTGGCAGCGTGCAGGTGCTTTCAACCCCGTCTATTCACAGAAAAAATGCAAAACCCGTCTCATGCCATCCCAGCTTAATTGTACCACTGCCATGCTATTGTGTAAGGGCTACTGCTTAGAATTACTTCTATCTATTTTTCTGTGCTAATTCATTTCAGAATGAAGTAAGTGGTTTGTGTCTGGCTTCATTGTCTGCCCATATTGGACTATGAAGTATTTGGGGATTTATAACAGAGGCGTGATTGATAATCACTTTATTCTGTGCAGTAGGCCTAACTGTGTGCAAGAGAACAATATAACAACAATGCCAAAAACACTCAAAAATCCCCTTTTACATGAGAGCAAGCACCACTTTCCAAGTCCTAAAGCAGGAAATTGTATTACCTAACAAGCGAATGCATCGATTAAAGACAATATAGCTGTTTTGCACTTATTGCGTGCTTTCCAAAATAGAGATTTTCATAAAAAAAGAGGACATGTATCTCAAGCCATCTTAAAGGAATGGTCAGTTGTGTTACAATGTCAAAAAGCCATTTTGTTGTATGACATAAAAAATAACTTTCTTTTTATTGATACACAATGAATACAAGATAATCGCTAGAAAGTCATTCTTCAAAAGCAGTACCCAACAAAAGGGCCCATGTCACTTGTGAAATGTAACCATTTATTGGAGATTATGTGTCACAGTGGGAGACATCCTCAGTGTTATTTTGGCAGCTTTGTAATCACTTGTGGAAAATTAATCAGTGTTTGCTCTCCTATTTGAACGGACTGAAAGAAGTGATGCGTTTTCTGTTATCTCTGCCTGTCAGGCAAGGAAATGTGGGAAATGAGATTTTAACAAATTAGTAGGTAGCTGAAAGTTTACAGTGGTGACAGGTGTCTCCTTAATTGTCCTTAGATTTTAAGATGAATTGTGGATTGATTCATATTAATATTTACATTCCATCAAAATCATTTCAAAATCATTCAAAACATTTTGACACTTTTGCAAGATCTGCAAGTCAAATGTTGACCTTGCAGACCTGCATTCCAGACAGAATAGATAATAAAGTGTTTTTCAAATTAAACTCATTTTCAGGGCTCGACTAAAGCCAACATATTCTGCTGATTGGCAGTCCGTTTAACATTGTTCACTTGTATCTTACAGTAGTTGCTGCAAACACATTCTGACAAACATGTTTCAAGGAAAAAAGTCTCAAAAATGATGATTACAAAACGTACATTGACAAACAGGAGTGGCCACACATAACCAATGCTGACTGGATACTCACTAAACATTACAAACTGCAATCTAAAATGACTGAGTTCACTCAACTCTAATTCTACTAATTTCTACATATGTCTATTTGTGTCTGTGTCTGTCGTATTTCCATATCCATAAATGAAAAAGGAGCAGAACTGCAGGATAATGACACAGAAATAACACTTCACTCTCTCCCCGCAGCTACAGCTATTCCATTCATTCCATTCATTCATGTTTTTGATGAAACCTTAATTAATTCCCTTTCTTATACCTCAAGCAGACAGGTGGCAAAGAAAGACATTTAGCCTTGTGAGATCACTATGAATAGGTAAACTGATGCTTGATATTTTGCTGGAGGTAGCACCTTAATAAAGGTATTATTTCTGAGACATTCAGAGCACACACCACACGGCTCCATGCACTATGTTAAGTCATGTAGATGTTTAATCAATATTTCCTTTATGCCGATAAATTAACTTGCCTGTTAATGTTTACAGAAACAAATCAGTTATCTAGGCTTACAGAATTAATTCTCTATTATACCAATCCATAGCCAACACAGGTGTTATTGTGTACCCACATCATTTTGTCCAACAAAAGCTACAGAACAGGTGCATGGATCGTTCTAATCCACGCTGCTCTCCCTCCACCTGCTGTGATAATTAATGAGGTGTTTTAATACACAGTGAAAAACCATCTTCTCTTTGCAAGTTGTGGAGTAGCTGTAGGAGTTAGCAGCAGATGCACTGGGGTCATTGTGGATCTGAGGTAGATGTTTCTACTTCCCATTGCACTATTGGATTTTAAGCTCTGGTTCTACAGATCACATTCGGTAAACGCACATAAAGGGTGATGGGTATCGAATGGTCCCTCATGGTAAAATTGAACATGTGTTAATTTGTGGAACTTAATTTGTAAATTAACCTTATATGCTATGCTGGGCCATAATCAATACACTTGATTCATACGTTTAGAGGACTGTTTACTACCAAAGGTTCACAAGTAGATGACGTAGATGTAAAAATGAATGCCATATATGAAGAACTGTTGTTTGCTTTTATGGACAGGACATGATGTGCAAGCTCCAGAGTATTCTTACTAATGGGCAGAAAAGTGGAAGCGCATAAGAATACCTGACACAACCTGCCCCGTTCCTGCCCTTAGCTAATTTGAAAAGAACACATAGGTGGAGTGTAATAACTTATCTTTGCACCTCACCCTTTGGAGGAGCGTTATTATTATTATTATTATTTATTTATTTTTACAATATCTTGCATATGTGTGTGCACTAAACTGAGGTTGTGCTTGTAGGTGTAGTCATTAGTCATCTTTTAACTACTAATGTGTTTTTTTTCCAACAAAAGAACAAACAAAAAGAAAACATCCACCTCAAGTACTTAAATGTGGTTTTCCTTTAATCAGAATCAGAATCAGAAATACTTTATTGATCCCCGGGGGGAAATTACACAGTTACATGTGCTCCCATTCAAGGGTAGAAAAGTAGCGTAAATCTAGAAATGAGAAGTATATACAAATAATGATATAAAAATATATATACCCTCAGCCTGCTGCCCCAGCATGCAACAGCACAGAGGATAGCACTGGCCACCACAGACTCATAGAACATCCTCAGCATAGTCCAGCAGATGTTGAAAGACCTCAGCCGCCTCAGAAAATAGAGACGGCTCTGGCCTTTCTTGTAGAGGGCATTAGTGTTCTTTGCCCAGTCCAGCTTATTGTCAATGTGAACTCCCAGGTACTTGTAATCCTATAATGAAATATCTAATTCAATTTAATGCAAATATATGGAATAAATAAGGATTGCTGTGCATCAACCTCTACAGTTAAGTTAAAAGAAGAGCTGTTTTGAACCCTCCCTCTGTACTGAAAGTGTAGTGCAGGTAGATGGGGCAATAGAGTAAAGTGAGTCTTATAGGTAGGAGCAGCAGGTTGGTTAGGAGGACAAGAAGTTGACAAAAACATTTCTTTGTGGTACTGACAGCAACTATGAGCAAGGTCACCTAGCGCCGTGTGATGTGTTGCAGCCGGCTCCGATGGCAGGCATTAGAAAGTTTTTAGAGTTGGCTATAAATACTTTGATACAACCTCGCAGCACAACACAGCTTGTAATATAATGATGTTGCATCTGTCTTTGCAGAGACACACCCTCATCATACCTCAAGTGTTGAGGAAAAAAGATTGTCACTTTGAAGGTGAATCATTTTTCATAGAAAGAGCCATATATTGCACAGCTGTATTGTGGTCCAGGGATTATAGAATCTATCCCTTTTGTGAATGAGAAAATGTTATTTGGAGTTCGGCCTTATCCTTACTTGTTGACACTCATTATTGCTGTTTACCCACTTCAGGCGTCGGCCCTAGAGGTGGAACCATATCAAAGCGTGCTTCAACCATCTCCTCACAAAAACCTCAAACAATACAGTGAATTGTAATGTTTAAAATATTGACTCTTTGATCTTTGGCAAATTGAATTCAAATGACCAAAGGTCCCCAGAAGAGCTGCGGATTAAATTTCCTTTCAACGAAAAAAAGCAAATCTGTTTCCAAAACAGCAACACCACAGGCAGTGACTACACAACCTTATTTCAATGCTAATATCTGGATGTTATATGCTGAAATGGGAGCATAAATTGCCTGTCAGGAAATTGGGTACCCAGAGATGTTAATAGACTCATGAAATGCTGAGGAAAGTTCTGTAATATCGTGGGAAATCCCTCTTGGTAGTAGTGCATGCTACTACAGGACTGACACAGTCACAGCAAATTTTTAAAGCTGCACCTATCACCAAAAAAATGAATGCTAAAGTCTCTCTGTGTCTGCTGGATGTGTAAATAGGATAGGCCTTATCAAATGTATGATGTGTTATAATGACTATGTTGCGCATTGTTGGGTTTTTTTCAGCAAGAGTTCAGTAAAAAATAGTGTAGTAAAATGTCTTTCCATTTCTTGTTCCCTCTCTTTTCTCTCGTTCTCGCTCGCTCTATCTACTATTCATTCTATTTCAATACTCCTTATTCTGTCTAAGGTGTACTTCAAGCGTGATGGTGAGCTGATAGAAGTGATCTCCTACACTCAACCCTCCACCAGCGAGCAGGGAGGCGGCTCAGCGGGGGTGAGAGGAGCCAGGCCGCTCATCAGCAGGGACCTCGATGACACTAAACTGCAGCGCTCCCTCTCCCTTCTGGACCCCGAAGGGCGGTCGGCACGTCTGTACACAGAGACCCCCCAGCGTGTCCACACTCAGGGCCAGCAGGCCCACGAGCCCAGCCCTGCGACAGAGGTCATCCCAGAGACAGTGGTGAGCCGGGAATTCCCCCGATGGGTTCACAGCACGGACCCTCTCTATTACTTCAGCCACACTCACATTCCCCAGAGTGACGGCTCTGTGGTGGTGCAGGCCCGACTCACCTGGACCCTCAACCCTCAGCTGGATAATGATGCCCTGTTCAGCTGCGAAGTCAAGCACCCAGCACTGTCTATGCCCATGCAGACAGAGATAACTCTGGGTGAGTAGGATGCAGACTAACTCATTTGTTTTTGTATGCTATTCTCATTCCTCCACCACCTTTTTCTCTCCATCTCGTCCTCTATTCCTCCTCCCACTCCACCAAAAACACTCTACCTAGACACACACAGACCCTTTCCTCATTTCTGTTCCCTTTTAATCTCCTGCTGTCTCCTTGTATCCCCTTGCCACACTTGGAAACCGACTGGGCCCCCTTATGTCTCCTTTGCAAATGTACTCAGAACAACACTGATTTTCATTTGATGTCGCTTAATTGTGTTACAGCTGAGCAGATTGCGAGTTTAGCGCGCAAATGCAAAACTCCAAGTGACTGACAGGGCAATTCATCGAGCTGTCTGTTGCTAGATTGAGTTAACTCAGTACCGTTATTGAAAAAGTCAACCTGAATTAGAGAAGTCAAATGAGAATTTAGACACACTGACCAATGTTATATCACTGGAAAGACAATCTCAGAGATGCTGCCCTTCTTCAAACTTCAATGAGCACCTCCCTTGAGCTCTTCAGTCTCACTCTTTAAAGAGTTTCATGGCTTTATTTCATTGTGAGAAACACTGTGGCAATGAAATTATTTGTTTGTTCAACTGCAAACTATCAAAGCAGAAGACGTAGTGTTGCAGATACTTAATTCTGAAAACAGGAGTCATACTTTAAGAGAAAAGTTAGCATTACATTTCAATGGTGTGTGATCCAAGAGAGACACACACACTCTCTCATTTTTCTTTATCTAAAAAACAAAGATGGCTTCCCAGCTCATCCAATTAACACTTCAAAGACAATACGTTGGCATGGTCCTCCTGGAAACAAGCCACGCAATCCTGACATGATAAACAGAGACATCATCATCCATGATGCTTGCAACGGCTGAAGGCAGAAGGAGACTCTGGATGGCTAGTACATGTTTGCCTGCTGCGTTGTTTCTCTCTGTCAGTATTTTATCTCACATCACCACCTTTCATCTAATTAAAAGTGTCCCTCTTACTATGCTGGTGAGCAGTTGTGGTCACTCTGAGTTGATGTATAGAAACTGCCACTGTCATCTAAAAGTGGAAAGTCTTCAATGGGTTTAAGAAATGCCAAGTAGGGATTTAAAATCTCCCATAAATTGGGAACATCACAGCTTTTTCTTGCCTCAACTGTGTCCCATTGTTATAAAGGAAGATCTGTGAAGACTTGACATCCATAATCCAAAACACAATCCACACATAGTCACCTTGTTGGTCCCACGTAGCAGCGTGATGTTTTGGAAATTAACAACAGCACTGGACATCTTATGACACTGAGGACTCTTTAGATAATCTTGTTGCAGCAGGTTGAACTATCCATTAGTCCAGCTTTCAGTTGATGGTGCACTCACAGATTGTTGTTTGAGAAAAAAAAGTTTTTGGATTTTGGGTAAATTTCATTTGTTCGCTTTTTGTGTGCCAAGAAGATTTCCTGCCAGAATACATATACATATCTGGGTAAATAGGGTGAATCTACAGGGTCTCAATTAGCGAGGAAGGGACACTCCTTTCTGTTGTACCTTTTGAATCAATCAGTTTTCGGTTCAGACTGACAAGAAGAGTGTACATTTTAGATAAAGATCTTGTGCAGAACAGCTCAAAGGACAAGAACTTATTATTGTCAACAAATCCCATGAAATACCCCTTACCCTGTCTTTGACACTCAGCCCCAAGCTGAGGATGCAACACAACCCTTGCACTTTGCTACAACAAAATATGCAATATATGCAATCAATGTGACCGTAATACCTACCAACTAAAGCCTAACCTAGCCAAGCTAACGTTACCTAAAGCCTAGCCCCACAATGCTTACATTACCTAAAGTCAGTCTCACTTTGTTTTAGCCACCAGCCTACATACATATGATGTAAAACCACGTCTCGCCATATTACATACCTGTCTAAGAGGCCTTTCAAATCCTGCAATTCTCTCCATCTGTTGCATGACCGGCCGTGGTTGACTCGTGTTTTCACCCATGCTCTATCTCTGTCTCTTTTAGCTTTTTTTTGTTCTTCAATCATTTCTTTTCTTTTCTTTTCTTTTCTTCTAAAGAAAAATCTCCTCCTGCCTCCTTTTAACTGGTTAACGTACACTGCGAAACTTTGCCTGGGAAAATGTAAACATAGGCTCTTCCGGTCTACGTGCCATAAATCCTTTTGTCTAATTTCACAGGGGAATTGGACCCGATAACAGGCATTAAGAATTCATTAAGAATCGGTGATGGTCTCGTTTGCTTTTGTAGGTCATGTAGAGGCATCAGTATTAAATTGAGACAAGATAAATAGAGCATTCGTGGGGGACTATTTTCAGCTGTGTATTAATACACATTTGGTGCACTTGTGGGTATTTATGACAGCAGGACGGTGCATGTTGCATTGACTCAAAATAAGGACCATTTCACCCAGTGCAATGGTGTGGCTCGTGGCTCGTTGATGTGTTTTAATAGTTTTACACACTACTTGTTAGTAGGATGGTTTTGGTCTTTTTGTGGAATTTGTTGATATTAAGAAAAATATAGAATATATAGGATAGCCTTATCCTTTACACCATTTAATCGTGTCTGAGCAGAGGAGAGGAAGAGGATGCTTTGTCTAAAAAATCAATTGTCGCAACTGGTATTGTCACTTTTTTCAAATGGGAATAATAACTGTCACCGTCATATCCCAAGCGGATAGAAATATGGTACATCACATGCGAGACAGAGACAGCAGTATCAGTTGAAGGTATAATAACAGGTATAATGTCTTCTCCTGACAAAGTATTGCAGTAAAGATTCTAACAGCTCTTTGCCTCTTTAACATGTTGATGATAAAACAGATGACACACCCTGAGGGGAATGGGCCCTGTGAAACTCTTGCTAAATGTCAAAGGCGCTAATATTTTGACAAGCCTTTCTCTCTGCTGTATTTGAAGTCATTAATTTATCACTACCTTTGTTCTTTTAAAGAGATGGAGGTAGCATCACCAGACATTGATTTCCCCCCCCCCCCCCACCACCACCACCTTAAGAAAAGAGAACAGAAAATGTGCGTTTGTTGATTCTAATTAGAGCACACTTGAAATTCAAAGCATTCACCTGCTTGGGGCTTGATCCATCTTGGAATGTAATATAAAAAAAGAAAGTAATAGGGTTGTGATTCAGGTCAAAGGTTATGTACAACAGATATTTGATTTGGCTATATAGACAAAAGGGCACACAGATTTATTTTAGCCGTGTTTAAGTCTAATTGAATGCGACTGAGTAGAACAGCCTCCATCATCCAAGGACTCCCATCACCTATATACACGCATTCAATTGTATTATGCAGCTATAACTGGATAATTGCACTCAGGATCTGTCTTACTGTATATACACACACTCTCTCTTGGTTCTCTCAGGTGTGTTCGGTCAGGAAATGAAAAGGAGGTCTTTGCAGTACCCATAAGTAATACATCTTTCAGAGATTTAATATTGCCACATGAGACGGAGCGGCAGTCTGACAATCGACCAATGTTGCATTACACTTCATGAATATTCATGAATGGCTTCGTGTTCGGCATGCAAATGGATCTGAAGCTGGCGCCGAGCCTTGTGAGTCCAAAAAAGTGTTACACCTCTTTGAGATCATGAGGCCGGTCTATTCTGCACTCCTGGATTGTATTCATGAACATAGTGCATCTTAATAATTAAAAGAAGTTCTTTGCTTTGGATTTTGATGAGCTAAGGTGTTTATTATTCAGCATCATTAGACAAGTGGTGGAATTCTCATTTCATATACTGTGCATCAGTGAGAAGAGATCCTGGCTTCCTCACATCTCCCAGTCATTGCTTTGCCAGACCGTCATAATCAAAGAGCAGATGCTCAGTTTCAGGAAGGCGTCTGTGATCTGTGTGTATGTCTGTGTGCGTCTGTGTGTGTGTATTTTGGGGGATTGTGTGTGTATGCGTATATGTGTATGGTTATTTGTATGTAAATGTCTGTGTGTGTGTGTGTGTGTCTATGTCTGTTTGCCCATGCGTATATAGATTTGTCATGTGTACCTAGTATGTTGTTAGAATCCGTGTTCACCTGCAGCTCAATTCCACATTCATCAATCTGTCTTATCTCCCTGCTTTGGGTCACCTAGTCTGTCCGTGAAAGACATTACACAGTGCCGGATTCACCACGATAGAGCGATCCAGCAGTCAGTCATGCCTCTCCAGCTTCTCTTTTTCAACAAAACCAGTCACCCAGCTAATGTGACAGGTTCCCTTCAACTGCCTAAGTCTGATGTGCAGCTGGGCAGATCTGTTGATGTCTTGGCTGGGCATTAAAGCACACCTGATGCAGGGTGCACAGTTGTTTTTCTGGAGGGCTTGTTTGTTCTCTGACCCCTCCTGAAGTGATAACAGTTCCCTCTTGCAAACTGAAGAAGTTGGGTCTTAGGTGACGGTCTCATGGGACCATGGCTCATTTCCCCTGTGAAATCCTCACCCTCAGAGAGAGAGGCTGCTTTATGTCCATCACACTGCATGCTGCCCTAATCAAAGGTGGTGACGTAGGACGCCAACTGTCACTGTTGGAGCAAATCCCAGAAATCAGCCATCATCTTCCCCGGCCATATGCCTTGCAAGCTCTATGTGACGCCATGACACCAGTATTTAAAAATACCCTTCGGTTATTGTGTGGGCGGTGGAAAGATAGTGCTTCACACCATCAAAACTAGCCTGTGAAATGCAATCCATCTTCAGCATGAGATGGAACACTTAGCCATGTCAAACTGGTCACATGATGTCTTTGCTTTGGTTGCCAATATAAATACATGCACATTTTCCTTTAATCTTAAAAAAGCTACTGATTCCTGTTTCTTCTTAGACTGAAGCAGTGATTTTCTGGACAAATGAATCAGGTCATGCAGTTGTCTAGTGGTGCTGAAATCTTGCCAAAATTTTAATATCTGCTTATTCCCTCCTTTTATTACTTTAATTCTCTACAACCATTTTTTGCAATTCAGATGTGTTTGCCTCTGTTTTATTAAAAGGATCCCTCGATGTGATATACAGTACATGGGCAATGCCCCATGCTCAATCGTATTTACAGATATGACAGTTTAACTCCTAATCCATTAGTCTGATGCAGGCTTGTATTCAGTGGCTGCCTAAGAAAAGGCCGTGCTTCATTAGCCACAGTGGACAGTTTGTTGCCAGATTAATAGCTAAATACTGAGGTAATTTGTCTGTTTATTTATTTATCCTTCGGTTTAACTCATCAATGAAAACAAGAGCCCAGTGTGATTTATATTGAGAGTTCAAACCAAATTAATTGAAGAACTCCTGGGGTGGACTTGTACAGGCATTATTGATAGGATGCCCTTAGCTTGAGTCTCATTGCATGTGCTGCTCAGTCCATTTGTGTAACATATGGAAGTGTACAGCGTGTGAAGCAGTTATCTTTAGGGGAATTGTTAATCATCTCAAATCGCGCAGAACCTGCTTATATGGGCATAATGCAATATACTGTGCGATTTAGCCGTAATTAAATGACTTACCTTTTTATAACATTATGCAAATCACTCATTTTATCTCGACACTACATACACAGGACAATCACCGGCCCCTCACAATCTCACAATATTACAATCTGCCTGCTCCGTCTCCTGCTTGCGTCCCATTGTTTTAGAGGGCCCAAATGAAAGCCATCTGGGGGCTGCTGTCCACACCAAGACAAGGGAATTAGCTCTCTGAGTGTCCCTTATCTCACTGCCTCCACTCTCCACCCGGTGCACTCCCATTCTCCTCTAGTAATGAGTGTCTACCCAATTTAGTTCCTTTTCTCTCCAAGGGGGAATAAATCCAGCACAGTCCTTTGGATGAAAGAACCAGCAGGTCCCTCGCCTCTTGCCCCGTGACCTTAATTGACAGGAAATTGTATTTGTCTCTCTCCCTCTGTGACAAAACAGGTATCCGGCTGGATTTGCTCTCCATGCTCAGTACGATGACCTCTGTCCCTTTGTCTTTTTTTTTCTCTTTTCAGCTGCTCCTAAGGGTCCTAAACTCTTCATGTCCCCTAGTAGGGCAAAGGTAGGGGACACGGTGCGCATCACCGTGCAAGGATTCCAGGTAGGATCGCCTGGGGTAAGTGCATGGGGTTTTAAGTAAATGAGGAGACTTGTGTATATGTGCAGTTAAGCCTGTTTAGTTTTCTTCTGAAGTGATCACTCTGCCGGGCAGAGACATCTTTTCCTCTGGCTTTTCAAGTATGCATACAAAATACTAATTTTACCCAATATGAAGTCACATTTTACCATTTTGGTTCAAGTGTACAGGCTGTAAAATATTAAATAATTTTCCATGCTGTTTTGTATTTGTACTCAGTAAAGCCTCAGGCAAAGAAACTCTACTCTCTCTAAAATGAATGAACTAAAAAAATATGAATTTGTTTGTGAATGATTGGAGTCTATCTGATGTCTATGTCTATCAGTCCTAGCCAACTGGCAGCCATGCTTTGCTAGCCGGTGTAGATTTTGCTACTTTCAGACTTCCTGCTCCATAATCCCAAGGAAGAGGCTAAAGGTAGCAGCAAAGAGATTGTCTTTGTGTCACTTTCATCCCCTACCAAAAAAGACCATGTCCCTAGTGTGAATGGTCTGTTGATGGTCCTGATCTATTTGACAGGAATGACACATTGAAGCCAGGCAGCTGGAGCCAGTCAGGTGAAGAGGATAGGGCTAATCCTGATATAGGATCTGTTAATGGCCCACAGCACAAATCGCCTTTGTTACTTCTCGGTCACTGCTCCAGGAATCTCTAGGAATCATAAGTCAGCTTGTTGTTTTTATTTTGTTTCACTCTTCTGAGACATTTCCATGTAAATGTAATGTATTGTTTTGGGCTTAGTGCGCCGAGCTATTGGCTGCACAGATTTGTACATGTGTTTATGTCTGCCCAGTGACCTCGGGAGTCTTTTAAAGTTTTTCTTTGAACAGTGTTAAGATTGGTTCTTATAAACAGGCTTGACTGTGGCATACAGCCAGTCAGGCCCTTCGGCAGCATGGGCATCAGCGCATGTAGACTGATCAGACAGCAAATTTCCCTTATCCTTCCCTGGACCTAGGCTTTAGGGTTTCACAAGGAGATAAGATTGCGTGTCTAGACTGATAATTTTGCCTCCCTCCTTTCTGATAAAATAACATGCCAGTTTCCCCTCCGGTTTATTGTTTTAGGAATTTATTATGGATGATCATCCTACAATGTGGTTTTTACTTTGTATTCATTTTTCATTTTGCTTTATGTATGAGATTAAATAGGACATTGACGTTTCAGCAGCACAGCGCACAGATCTTTTTAATTTGGATTCTACAGGCACTTGGGGTTATGTGACAGGAAGGTCTTACTTAACCCTTTTTAGTGTTTTTTTTTTTTATCTCAATGTGACCTTTATCAAGAACCTGCCTCGATCTACTAACTCATTTAACCTTTGTCGTGATTTAAACACAGGCCTTGGAGAACTCTTTTATAAACATTTATTTTGAAAGGTTAGACAATTCATACCAGCTTTGTCACAGAAATTACAAACCAGTAAGTTGAGGATTTTCACTGTATCAAGCACACTTTTACGCCAGTCATGTTTAGAACAGTTTACCTGAACTCTGAAGTGTTTGGTTTGTTTGGGCATGTGAGAATGATATAGTTTGAACTTGGGTGCATGCCAACCAAATGCACCAATATTGCTTGGTCCAGGGGAGGATTGCAAAGTGTGTACTTTTTGAGTCATTGGAGAGGGATGTTGACATCTGATAGTAAGCAGTCGCTTCTGCTTGAAGAAGCGCGAGGGAAGGACAAACTACTGACTGGACTGATTTTCATATTAAGCCGTTTCGTCGTGCACTCTTAACCGATATGAACAGTTAACCGATATGAACAGTTAACCGATATGAACAGTTAACTGATATGAACAGCCACACAAGCTGAATTTGTTGGCTCTGTCTTGATTTACCCCACTTCTGTGAATTTAAATTAGCTAGTTCATGCACCTCCACATTCAAGCTGTACTTGAGCAGAGTGAACTAAAATGAACCAAACCGACAAATAAACCTTTTCAGTATAGTTAGTTATAGCGCGTGGAAGACCTTGACTTTAGACCTACTTCATTCACTGTGTTTGTCATTGTTGATCTCTCCGAACGACATTGTGAATTACTCATTTCTTTAGGAATAGATATAGCCTTCTGTCTTGTCATGCGTCATGTACCTCTGAGGTCCCAATGAGGTGCTCTTTCCTTTGACATAAGGCTTAAGTGCTAGAAACCCCTTTCTGCACTGAAAGACTGCTCTGCTGAAATGTATTCCAGGGGCTTTTATTCCAAGAATGAATCAAATGGATGGCACTGTCTGTATTCTGCACATGTGTGAGTGTGTGTGTGCACTTGCATACATATCCAACAGTGGACCTCAAATGTTATACACATTCGTCAGCAGGGGACATTTTGGAGGTCCACTGTTGGCGAATGTGTAACACCAGTGGTGGAATGTAACTAAGTACATTTACTCAAGTACAGTAATTAAGTACAAATTCAAGTCACTTGTACTTTACTTGAGTATTTCCATTTTATGCAACTTTATACTTCTACTCCACTACATCTTAGAGGCACATATTGTACTTTTTACTCAACAGCATTTGTGTGACAGCTATAGTTGCTATTTAATTTTTAGATAAAAGTTTTTCATACCCTCCCTGTCCAGTAAAAAATACATATCTCCGAATTTGGTGACTTTGAATTTGATTTTTTCTACACTGGCCCTGAGAGCTCAACACACTGCAAATAGACAAAACAAAAGCAAATTAAGAAAACGTCTTTACCAATTTGACAACATGTCCACCATTTGGAAACAATGCTGCAAAGCAGAAAACACAACCAAATACAGAAACACAATGCAAGTAGCACAAACAAACTGTTTCCAGGGGATACTAAAAAGCAATGATCACACAGCTGGAGATGCTTGTTATCCCACCAAAACATCAATTTTAGCTCATTTTCCAACACCACTGACGGATAGCTGACTTCAGTAACTTTCACAAATTCACAAACCATGGCAACAAAAAGTGATATTCACACTTCAGTATGAATATAAAGACAGAAGATAAAATCAGCATTGTGAATAGTTCATAATTATAGAAGTTCATAATATAGTATAGAGTATAATAATACATTTATTCTAAGATAAAGTGGCTGAGATTATTTTCAGAATATTTTTGTCACATGGAGATCTTTACATTTTTGAAAGACATCAAAGAAAATTCATTTTCATTCAGTACATGTGTCAGAAAGGGATTATGGTGTGAGAAGGCAGAAGAAGAAGCAAAACCTTAAACCTCAGAGATGGAATCATACAAGAGATTCACCCTCTGACTGTGTCCTCTTATTATCTATGAACATGTCAACCCACTGATAGGAATGAAATACTGCTTTATGGAGGGCTGTTTTTAAATTTGAAATGGGGGGTTCTCTGGAGGGCTCAAAAATGTGAAGAGATAAAACTGTTGTAAAGTGAAGTGTTGATTATTAATGCATGTTGTTAACTTGCCACTGCATTAGGGGGAAAACTGGAGCTTGTATTATTCATGTATCCTTTGCTCTTAATCTCTTGGCTGAGCTTCACAGACTTTCACTGCACCACCCTCTCACCCACCTTTCCTATTTTTTCCCTCTATCTCTTCTTTCCTCTCCTTTCTCCTCCTTTTTTTTCTGTCCATCCCATGTGGGTGCTGGGTGTCGATAGAATGAGGTGTTCCCCGAGCCCCTCTTCACCTGGACGCGAGTTGGGGGCCGCCTGCTGGACGGCAGCACCGAGCGAGAAGGGAGGGAGCTGATTCTGGAGAGAGTGCCAGCCGAGCTCAACGGCTCCATGTATCGCTGTACGGCCCAGAATCCTCTGGGATCCACGGATACGCACACTCGCCTCATAGTCTTTGGTATGTACACTCAGCTCAGCAACACGCCCTGGCCCCGTTCTGATGTGGCTACTACACTAGCAGTTAAACTGAAATCACATTTAAGTTTGATTAATTATTTAGAAGACGATGAATATGAAACAATTTTTTTTTTTGTGACTGACTGTGCAACTTGGCTCCACAAGAATTATCTGGAACACTTACACAATTACACAGTTAAATGTCACAGAAAATTACATAGTTCTACAAAATTCATTTCATGTATCTACAGTATCTTTGAAAAATACTTAAGAGATTTATGTGGCCGCTTTTAGGTATGAATCATTAATGCAGCTAAGTGTGTGATTAATAAGAGATTGTATCCCTAATTGGTCCAACAACACATTCTTTTTAAGGCTGCACTTAGTGAGGATAACTATTCTCTAGCAAGGGATTTAGTGACTATTCCATCAATGCTATGTCTTGTACTGCTCTCACTTAAACACCAACAGCCAACAGTGGCATCAAAGGTGAAATGATGATGAAATCAAAGGACCTTTGTTGTTGACCGTGTTAGAAAAGCACTTTGTTCAATGGCCAAACCGAGGTAACGTGTTCATCAGAACCTGGAAGTAGTTCATTTACTGGTGTTGATGTGGGAGCTGGATAGCTTACGGGCTCTATTATATCTGTGTGTCTTGCTCCTCTGGATCTGTTTACTCTGGACACTCTTGGAAGAGCTGGGATCTGCCATTCTGAGCTCCTGGAATCCTCAGAAAGCTCTCTCAATGAGTTTTAATCAAATAAGTTCTGCTATAGCTAAATGAGTGCTGGCTTCTTTAGTCCTTTTCAGATGTGCACTTTACATAAATGTGTATATTTTTATATATTAGACAGCATATTTCTTTATTCTATCTAATTAATTCTGATATTGAAGTGTATATGGGGGTTTCCACTACTGAAAACAGGGGGCGAGCCTCCCCCGCATTCACAGTGGTGATTAATTAAGGCTTCGTCAACAAAATAAGTTTTAAAATCCATCATTGATGCAGCCCGGAAGAGAACTGAGAACGCTTCTTCCTTGGTGTCATCATTTTCCACCATTGTACCTCAGCAGTGCTACCAATCCCTCTTGCATACCAGATACAAAATATCGTGCAAGGATTGCAGCTCTATCCATAATGGCCTTGTCGTGTTTGAACAGAACCATTACGAAACATTTACGTAACAGGGACCTATGTTTAAAAGCCCAGAAGACATTACTATACTGTAGATAGATAAAGACAGCAATAATACAATGTTAGGGCTTTTGACACGTGTACTCTACAAAAGTCAAGTCACGTAAGAGGAACAGGGTTTTCTTTTTTTAAATGCAGAAATGTGTGTGCCACGCACACACATGCACTTCAGCCCTGAAGTGCCCTATTAACGTAAATCAGGTCGACACCATTTTCATACTTCATCGAGTCTGAAACAAAGAATATTGTATCCATCATTTTTTTTAAATCCTCCGCCTGAAACACTCCTGTGAACAGGGTTTAAAGTATGTCACAAATGTACAAATTACTGGGCGGGCCTAATAAGAACCCACTTTAAGGGGAAAGTGCCACTTCAGGGAGGCGTTACCTTGGGAGGCGTTTTGCTAGGAAGAGCACTAATGTCTATTTAACACCCTGATGCACCCTCAGGTGTCATCGGCTACGTGCCTAGTATGGCCCATCTGTCTGCCTGTTCCTTGTAGATTGCTTCCCCTCACGCTTAGGGGAAGTAAATGGTGATTAAGTGACCTTGGCACCGTCCCTCGTGGCCTTGAGATGAGACACTTCTCTCTCTGCCGGGGGTGAACAGAGAGAAGTATTTGGGGGCTCTGCTCGTTGGCAAAGTGCTCAGTATACATCATCAGGAATAATAGAGTATAATGACAGCTTGGTATAGTGAGTCTCCACTGACGACGAGCGGCGCTCACGTCTTGATGATGTACATCTTTAGCCACCCTCAGTGATAATACCCTCTGAGATTACTGTGAAGTGAGTCAGCAGTGAAGAGCTGGACAGCGACACACGCACAGGCACCCAAACTGCACACACATGCAGAAACACACAGATACGTATGCTTATGCAAATTTGCTTATGCAAATTTGCTGGGGCAGGCAAACACAGGCGTGCATATGCAGAGTGCACACACTAATTTCCCTGTGCCTCTCGGAGGAGCTGCTATGTTAATGTGGTTGCAGTGAGACCGGAAAAGTTTCACACTGTGCTGTATATGTTGTTTCCACCTGCTCATATGTGAAGTCAAAAAATAGCTCACAAAGTGAAATTCTTGGCTGTTGCTAATACTCTGCAAGCCCTTCTGCTTCTTCCTTTGCAATTACTTGATCCCTCTGAGAACTTTGAAAATACATTGTCAGAGTGTATTGTGCAGGGCAGACATTGGCACTACTTATTAAAGGTGGAGTCCATTTCTCCAAACCCCTTTCCCAGACTGTCTGGCCACAGCTGTAGTTGCCTGGTCTTACTGCTGCTAAGTGTCCTGGTTGTTCTGGTGCTGTGCTCTGTGTTCCCAGTTCCATTAACAGGCCCAATCTTTCTCACTGGGGATGTGCCATTTATCACGTGCTTCAGGAACTTTGGAGTTCAGCTTCATTAGAAAGCCACAACCAATGTCAGAGATGACAATTTCTCTCTCTCTCTCTCTCTCTCTGTCTTTCTCCTTCATATGTTCTTATTAATTCCCTCCTTCATTCTATGAGTCACCCCGTCTCTCAGTAACAGCTAAATTTTTTGATCATCTCACAGTTGATTTTTTTTCCTCTTTTTCCTTCAGAAAATCCAAGCATGATGAAAAACACACAGAATCAGAACAGTAAGTATCCCAGCCACAGAAATGACTAGCTTTGAGTGTGTGTGTGTGTGTGTGTGTGTGTGTGTGTGTGTGTATGTGTATGTGTTGTCATTATAATGCACATCATGATTCCTGCTGTATCGCTTGATCATCATATCAAAATGTGACACCGCTGTCTGTTCATTCAGAAAATGTGTGCAGACATGAGGTACTGATCAGAGAAGCACATTCTTTGGGAGACTGTGGTTTCAACATTCAAAGTATTGATGTTTCTCATTCTGTCCTGAATGCATTTTCCCAGATAGACTGTGTGAGAGTGATTCAGTCAGGATTAGTCTTTGCCGATGTTCAGAAGCAGCAAGCAACAAGCCTCTTCCAATGACTAAGCGAGCCTGTCACTTTTGGTTGAGTGTGAGATTATTGGTGTTTCATATGTGCAGTAGTGGCTCATTTGCGGCTTCTGAGATTATCATATGTAAAGATGAGGGATTGTCAGGAGAAGCCGCAGGGCTGTGACAACAACCTTTCCATCTCTCCCTTTTTTCTGCCACTCCCTCTCTCTTTCGACTTCAATCTTTCTTTCTGTCTTTCCTCTCCTCCTCTCTGACTTGTCATAATGACTTTCTGTCTCCCAATGCCAACTTCTCTTCCCATTTCATCCATTTCTGCTCTTTCCCTTTTTCACCACCTTATTTTCCCTAGCTCACAATCTCTGGTTTCGATGCAGATTTACAGGAATTTAGGCCTTATTGTCAGTGCAGTTTATGCTGTAGTGTAAAAAGGATCCAAGTTTGGCGTCTCCACGACTGAAATCAGAGTTTAGATACAGGGTTAAGAAAAACTGAAAGAATCACAAGAGGAGACTTTTTAACAGCTCATGTAGATTAGTTTGTACAAGCAAGACTCCTAGCTTCACTCAAGCTCGATAAAATAGTATAATGGCAGCATGTCTAGGTCAGTCCACGTGCAGTAATTAGTTATTAGTGAAAGAATCCACAATATTATTCTGTAAAATACATCAATAATGTCCACTGATTGTAAATTGTAATTTCTGTACCATGAAGCAAGAATCAATAATTTCTTCTTTTTTATTGCAATGAGCTGTTGTTGATGAACTGGAAAATGTACTTGAATGGTATAATTGCATAGCGTTGCACCCATGTTTGTCTCAGCGTGCTGTATGAACAGCTTCCCAAGCAGATGGCAAGCGGAGCTGTCTTTAAGCTGAACTGCCCTAGTCAGATGAGATTTGAACAGTCTTGTAGTCTTACATGAGCTTCACTCTTTTTCTCACTTTTCCTGTTTCCTACTTTAAAAACATCTCATTATTTGTCTCTCGTCCTCTCCCACACTCAATTTCTCTGTCTGCACTTTGTTTTTCGCCTCGCTCTTCCCCTACCTTTCTCTCTGCTAGTCGTATCTTAGGGATGCAAATCTGAATATGCAAATGCTATGGTAAGCACAGGAGCAGGTGTGTCACAGCAAGGACAGAATCAGGTCAGCATGGACGCACAGACATGCCTAGCATGCAAGTCAAATTGGTGTACAACATGGCCCCAAGAGGTCACCGCACACGTGCCCGATCGCTTAATGGCTGAATACCCAACTCCTCGCCTGGTGCGAGTGGGAAGGACCACCCCTGTCAGTCAGTCAGGGCCGCAGCAGACAAGAAAACTACGCTTCCCATGAGGGGTTAGATTCATACATCTTTGTCAGAAATCCAGTCTCCCAGACAATTTGTCAAGCCGCACTGTATGACAATGAACAGAATTTAAGAGATGAGTGAAATTGAGGACAAAATGCGACATGTTCTCTGCCACATAGTACTGTGCCTGTCAGCCGAGGCTGGTGGAAGTCTGGGGTTGTCACCTTATTGTGGGCAATGCATCAACTTGGTTGAGACATGGTTGTGCAAACATAAAGCAAAATGTATGGACTTTCATTCATTGCATTCATTGATTCAAAAATAACAATACCATAAGTGCCCGGAGCAGTAATCGAGTAATCTGCATTTTCAATGTTTTTTTTGCCGGACATGCCATATCTGTCATTTTCCATAGTGTCATGCAAAATTCTAATTTAAGAACAGAGGTCCGATCAGAGACAGGAACCAGACTGGTAGGAGTAGAAACAGATGTGCTGTTGGCAAAGTCTGAAATATCAAGTAGGCTTGTAAAGTCAGCTAACTTGCCTTCGGACTACACAGTATTTTTGCCTGTTAATTAATGGTCAGTGTGTCAGAATAGACAATTATACAGTCATAAATTCTTGCCGTGACTTGGCCGAGAGACATGGCAGACTACACGTTGGTCTCCAACCGATCATAGCCTGCCGTCTTTCCTGAGCTAAGTGATGACAAATCATTGCCATGTACAGTACTGGCTGCCTAAAGCCTAAAACCCTAAAAAAGAAAAAACGACTGTGACCTTTCCTCTGTGTCACATTTCCACAGCACCAACAACATCATTCCTCTCTCACCTCTTTCTTTTCTGAGGCGTCCCAGGTGCGGTGTTGCTTGTGATACACCACACAGGATAAAACGATCAAAACGATCAAACAACGCCCATATTCGTTCATGACGCCCTGTCAGGTCAGGCTATTATCGGGCTGAGATTGTGTTGTCTGAACCTGCCATTAAACCTTCTCTGGAGTCGACGCATCATCATGTGGTCATGTGCAAAAGGAGAGCGTTATGTTTTCAGCTGGCATTTTAGGTCCAGCACAACTGAGGTAGAGTCGTCCTTTATTAAAAAGAGCATGTTGCTACAGAAATCAGTCCCAGTTCAAATTTAGGTTGGCAGAAATGTACTGAGGTCTGAGCCAAAAACTGAAGGCAAGCAGATGGCTGGGCAACTTGCATCTATGATTGTAGACTGGAAGGGGACCTCAGATGATGATCTTATGGTTGGGTGAGCCCATTACAGAACGAAATGAAGTACTTATTGAGAAGATCCAGTTGTTATTGTCTAATGTTATATGACTTGTATAAATAGAGTGGAATATGCTGTATATAAAATGTCTAATTTTAAATGATTATGTAGTTCTGTGGAGATTTACATTCATTAAGGAGTCATCATGACCTTGATAGTTTAATTAAAACAATCCTGACAAAACATTTGATCCAACTGTGTATGATCCAACTTATAATAATACAATAAACATTTCTCAGCATGCAGACAATATTTTATCATCCAGACTCATTGGCCTGACTTACCTGACAGGTCTAACCACTACCAGGCCAAAATTTGAATCTAATTAGTCTAGTCACACCCAGATGTGGTCAGGCTCACATTGTCATTGTGATTGTTGATGTAGCCACAATCTTGGCACGATCTGAACAAACTGTTGGTTGTGTCAGCAAAGCGACACCCACAGTCAGTCACATCTTTCCTCCCACAACAGCTCCAGTTCCACAGTCCTCTCTGTAAGGTATCCATGAGGGAGCTACAGAAAACAATAGCAGCATAAAGCCGCTGTCTCTGCTGATCGCTCCTCTATAATCTAGTATCCTCGCCGTGGGCCTTAGAACAACAAGTCTAAAATAAAAAAAAAATTGAATTGGGGCTTCACTCCTCATAGCTCACTTTTTATCTGAGGACTCTTCAAATATTGGGTAAGAAATCTTACCTTTGTGTTTTTATGAACTGTTCCAAAGGCCATGTGGGGACATTTTGGGGAGTTGGTGCAGTGGTAGCCCTATACTGTATATAAACGTTGACGCCCTTCGGGGTCCATATTCTTCATATATGTTCTCTTCGATGATCTTCTGAACTGGATCCGAGGTGACGACTGTGAGGTTGTGGTTAGGTCAGTGGTAGCTGTTGGATTTTCCATCCCTGTTTGGGTGTCAGGTATCGACTTGGGCTGGGGGCAATCAGGTACGACTGTAGTGCTGAAGAGGGACCCCTCTTCCTGAGGTTTATACCATTAAAATAGCATACAGTTTATTTAGGAGTTAACAAATGTGTTGTGCGAAAAACACAAGGTTACTTCACACTAAATCACATTCATTGTATTTGAATAGGGTTACAAGTCTTAAAAATTGGGATTCATGTACGCTATTTTAGAAATATGACTTTGCTGATCGACAAATAGAAGCCTGAGGAAGTGCGTCTCTGTCTGATTGATCGTTTCTTTGGTTTTTCTAGATGGCGCCTCCCGCATGGACATGCTCGGACTAACGTGGATGGCACTTGTCCTCACAGTGACAGTGGAACTGACGTGAAACCCTTCATCCGAGACACTCTCACTCACACACATACATGCACATACTTGCCCTTCTTACACAACATCCGCACATGCACACAGAAACACACACACGCACACACACTTTCCACAAATCCTACAAGCCTTCTCCAGTCATCAACAGGCCCTCCATGCGTCAGTCGATCAGGAAACCGTGCCACCACAGGATGGCGCTCCGCTGTTTTTGTAACAAAATAATAACCAAGATAATGATATCAAAAGAACAATGTGATGAACATGACAATAACCACCTCCTATATAGCCCTGCCCAGTTACACCTTTTTTGTTTCTTGTCCCACGTCTGCCTGTTGATCAATAAAATCAGTTGATTTGAAACGGAAAAGAAAAAAGCATTTGGATTTTATTTTGATGAGTCAAAATGTCATTGGTGTTGACTGAAATGTGAGAAGTGGAACTGGCTTAGGCTGCGCCACCATATCAACCACACCCGTCTGTTACATGTCCTGGGATGCACCTGATTAGCAACAAGCTGATAAACCACGGGGGAACAAACACAGATGCTCCAAGAGAACATTCTTTTTTTATTAATATACAACTATTCCTTTTTCCTGATGGCTTGGAATGTACAAGAGGATTTAAATGCATTGAGAAACTAGAAAAAAAATCTCCTTTTTGAGTGTATTTTGTGTACATCAGTGTAAATATTGAAAATAATTAAAGAGGTTATATGGGTTATGGTGAGGGATGGTTACTGAGATAGCTGGAGTTTACACTTCTCCACCTTTGTTTGTACTTCATTCAACACTGTTTTCAGAGATAATTCTTGGCTGAAAGGACATAAACATTAACAGCCTTTCTGTTTCTCATTGGGCTTTTTATATCTATATGGCAGGTTTCCAAGGACAGAGTAAAAAAAATTATCTAACATATGTCTGCTGTTTTGGGGTTGTGGTGCATGTGACGTTTGAAGATTCTTTCTCCTTTTGGTGTGTTGCAATTGACAGCACTGCAACTCATTGTCACTGGCCTGTAATCAAGTTATTTACTTGTGACATACTATCTTAAGTGACCTACATTGTGTACAATACGTAACTCTTACCCAGACATTTACAGTACTAGTAGGATCATTTTAGCCGCCATTCCAGGGAGGTGCTCACCTGAGGCCGTGTGTGTAAACAGGGTTGTTGCATTTGTTTCATTTCACCTGTATTAAAATGGAGAGATGATAAAACTAACAAGCCTTGACTTTACTTATAACACTGTGTTCGACATGTTCAGAAGCAGATCTTCCAGTCCTCTTTGATGCCGGGTACAATATCTAATATTTCACACTGCTGCGTGTTTAGATCGTTGCAGTAATTTGTTGTTGTTATTTACATTCTAATTTGATGATAATCTCACCATATGAGGGAAATCTGAGGGAAAGTCTACGTAGGCCGATAGAAAGAGACTAATTTTTATGCCTGCTCAATTACACGCAAGCTCAAAAAGAGATTCAGATGTTTCTGATTGTACTGACCCCAACACGACTTGAAGGAGATTCTGGCATTACTGTTAACCGTTTGCAGTTTGTACTCTCTCGCACAGTGAAGGGTGATCTTAATGCAGAGTAATCCTGCATTTTTTGGACTTCCCAAGAATTGCAATTCAAGCTATTCTAAAGACAGAACATGTATTAAGGGATTAAGGTTTAAACCAGGTGGGAGGTAAGAGGAGACATCTTTAAAGCTTAGTCGAATAGAAAGGATAGACCTATCCGTTTGGGGTATCGGCTCACCTTGCCAAAGTACAATCCATATTCCTGCATTCTGGAGATGAGAGCTGCATAGCACAAACATTATTAACAGATAGTCATATGCGCTTTGAATAATTCTTTTCCAGTGAGGGAAGCAAAGGGCACGAATCCTTGTCCACCCACTGTATAGCATTATAACTCCGTCGTTGTAATTTTGATTCAAGAGGCACTTCTGTGCTTTTTTTGCTTTTTTCACTCACTTCACATTCAACAGAGAAAAACGGGCCCATTACCATTTCTGAATGCATTAGAGAACGCAAATTGTCTTTATGTAATCATCATGCCAATAGAAGAAATACATCATAACTTTCAGTGTGTGTGCATATGAGCATATGTGTGTATTACAAATGTCCACAAGTTAGTAATGTAACTTAAAATTCATAAAACAGGCAATAAATATGACCCATTTAAATATGTGGATTTGTTACCCAGAAAGAAAGACTTTCTATTTTAGCCATGGCTGTGAAGCATTTAATTGTTCCCTTCAGTGGTAATTGTCCTTAATTATGGGGACACAATTTGGAAATAAGAACAAGCTTTTGTGTACAGAAATTGTTCTGTTTGCTCATTATAAGTCAATGTTGTTCAGATTTATTTGTGAGAAGGTGACCTTTGTGGATACAGTTTGATCCACCCCATCTTCATCACTTATTCTTTTATTTCCTTTAACAAATTGATGACTGAACAAACGTGATGGTCACAAAATATTATGCTTTATTTTATGTTTATAACTGACTACACCCCTCCCCTGCCTGCAAAGCTTCAATAATCTGCATAGTTATTGCAGGAGAAAGCAGGAAACACCTGTTGTATTTTGTGCCTTCTGTTCTTGTTCAGTCGCATGTTGCGCTCCCATCATGGATGGCACAAGCAAGAAGAGATGAAAGTGACTCCACACAACAATTCACATGGCTGACAGCCATGTTTTTTTCTCAGCAGTGTTCTAAATAGTTCACCTGAGCTGGGAGCAATGGTGAGGATAAGAAGCTGCCTCTTTGGCCCATCTGTGAATTATTCAGTAGTCAACCATGCTTGCAGAATCCGGTTTCCTTTATGTCGTCTGCAGGCTTGGTTATCGGATGACCAAACAGCGCCCATGTCAGCTGGGACACCTGACACGCCCTTTGTATGCCTCTCCATGTGATGCACCTTTAAAATGCTCCACAGAGTGCTATTAAAATAAACACTGGTCTGTTGTTGACCGCAGCCTCGCTCCAGTGTGTTATCAGCAACACAAATGACAGCCTGACAGCAGCGACTGAGTGACATGGTGGCTCCCATGTGACAGAGATATATGTTTGCATCTTAGTATAGTGTATGTAAATGAATGACACTGTCAGGTTTCTCTGTAGACACTCTTTCCATCTGTCATTCTTCAGTTATCTGTATTATTTACAGTTCTATGTGTTTACAATATCGAGAGACTGCCATTTAGTTGTTTGACGGCAGTCTTCAGCTTCTCTTTAGAATGAATCATTTAAGCATCTGCACTGGCACAGAAAGGACCTTTGATCTGCGGCATGGCTGTGCAAAGAGATGTATCCTGGTTATTAAGTATTTGATAAATGTCACCTATCATCACTCCCCACCTCTTAGTCAAACCAAGTTTTCCTATTTGCATAATAAAGTATGACCTGAAACACTCCTGTTCATGTAAACATCGAGTGAAAGATCCAACAACAGGATACCTCAAACAAAGTTGGGATTAGAGTGTATTCAAAAAGTTAGGATAGTTATGGGAAAGGCTTGGGTGAGTCAGCAAATTGCATAACCAAATATTGATCTATGGGGTATTTACATATGCTTTGTATGGTTATTGAATCTGCATCTAACTTGCCACAGGTGGTGCATGACTGGTGCTCCGCCCCTACAGAGCCAGGGATGCAAATAGCAACTCTAGAGCTATCATTTTACACTTGATCCTTTGGGCAAAGAGGCGCAGTCATCAGATCACGGCAGCTCTTTTACAATGAAAACCAGACAGCATGCTACCGTCAGCTGAGACGCATTGACAATAACATTCAATAGGATCAGTCAACCAATCGTCGCCACCATCGCTGCTACAGCTATGCCCATTGCAGAACTTTTGGGAGTCCAGTTCGACATGCAGCTGCTGTTGAAACTGAGTCTCTCTGTGGCTGCGGTGCTGCTGGTTTCCTGGGCCTACAGGTTCTACAGTTCCAGGGATGCAAAGAAAATTCCGCTCTCTGTCAAAGACAACAAAGAGCCAGAAAATGCAACCTGCCAAAACTGCAAGATGACACTACGATGTCAAGGCTCACCAAAACTCGACACCGACGATGGGGGCAAGCGACCCTTGCACACAGACTCAGCCACCGATGACGTGACAGCTGACAGTACCAAGGAAACACCAGCAGAAGTTTGTCCATGCCAAGCTGAAAAGAGTGATGTCAGCAAGAAAGGGGAGATGCTCACTCGTCAGAAGCAGGCAGAGGTTGCAACCAGTAATATTTCATTTGGATCTGCTTTGAACCTTCCTCCTCCAACAGAGAGTGGGGTGGTCTGTACAACAGGGCGCCGCTCCCCTTGCTTTTTGCAGAAGCTGGAGGGCAGTGTGGGTGTGGGCAGGGAGTTGAGGCAGGACTTGGAGCGCCAGGGGGCCTACTCCAGCTTCCTCTCCAAGGCAGAGATCAAAGTGGAGGATGCTAACGTGGTGCTGGAAGGAACAGGAGACCAGATTGTGCGCGGAAAGATATATGATTATTATGTTGAGTCTTCCTCTCACTCTATTACAGACTCAAATACTGTGCTGGGTCAGTTTGAGAGGAACTCTGAGTCACAGCCAGTGGAGTTTGGAAGTCGTGGCAGCGGCCTCGCAGAATCTCTTTCCTCACTGAGCCCAATCATTATGCGCGATCTGGTTTTACCACAAAGCACTGTTGAGGATCCCTCCTCGCTGAGACGCCTCAAGTTGAGGCATCCTGCAAGGCCTGTACTCCTGCGTAAGGAGAGCTATCTGTCTGCAGCTGAGCAGTCTGAGCTTTCCAACCCCTCTCTAACATCAAGAGACTTAACTCCAGTGACTCACACTCCGGCCTCAACCAGTGATGAGTCCATCTCTGTTCACCCTATGATCTGTCTCTCAGACAGCAAAGGGCTTAATGTGAGGGAGGGGGCAGATCTAGAGACTGCAGCAGGGGCTCCGTTTTTACACCTGCCAGCTAAAACTCTTGACGGCACAGATTTGGAAAGCTTGAAGAGTAAACTTGATCTGGGTAACTGTTTGGAGACGCTGTTCCTGGCCAAGAAACATGGCCAGACCTCTGTGCAGCAAGCAGCCCTGGGAGTCATGTCAGACAACTACCTCCAGGTGCTCAGGGATCCCAACCTTTATGGGCGGCTAATGGCTGGCGAGCGAGAACAAATTCAGAAGCAGAGAATGAAAGGGAGAAGATTCGTCATGGTGGCAGATACGGACCCTCAAGACTGGGCGAGGAACACCGGGGGGCAGATAGCAGAGACAGAGCAGAGGAGGACATCCAGTGCAGTGTACTATTATGATGACAACAAAGACGCCTGGCATACACACTGCCTGATCCCACAGGAGGTCATCTCTAAAGCCTGTGCCATGTGCACAATGGATAACTACTTATTTGTAGCAGTGGGCTGCCAAGGCACAGACAGAGAAATGACACCCTCAAAGCAAGTGTTTTGCTACAATCCTTTGACATCCATTTGGAAGGAGATCAGTCCTATGAATGAAGCCAGGCCCCGCTGCAAGCTGGCAGCTCTGGACGGCTACATCTACGCCATCGGAGGGGAGTGCCTCTCTTCAGTGGAGCGCTATGACCCGCGATTGGACAGATGGACATTTGTGGCTCCACTGCCTAATGATACATTTGCTGTGGCACATCATGTCGCAGTGTGCAATGGAGAGCTTTTTGTTTCTGGGGGAACTCTTAGATATATGCTACTGCGCTACAGCCCCAAAACCAACACCTGGAGGCCAAGTCTGTTGGTATGCAGCAAAGACAGAACTGTAGACATGGTAGCTGTGGGGAAATTTTTGTATCGGTTTGATATTAACTCACTGCTGGGTGTCAGTGTGTACCGCTACCATACAGTGGCTCGCCTGTGGTACCAGTGCAGCTCCAAACGGCTTCCTCGCTGCCCTGCCTTCCAGTGTGTCACAATGGATGACACAATCTATTGTGTCAGCCGCCAGTTCACCATGAGGCTTGAGGCTGATGAGATCTCTCCTGGATTCATAGATGAGAATTTGAGTGTCCTCTCTGCAGCGAAGGGCATACTTTTCCCCTTTGTCCTTTCACTCCCTGATAAGAAGCCTCGGCAGACCAGCGTGTAACGAGGACTCAGTTTTCCATTGATGATAAGATTAGGTGGTGAAGGAGTATCCCTATAACGGCATGCTTTACAACGAGTTACTTGTTGACTGAGTGGGTTTTGCTTTGTCCAGGTTTATGCTCAACTGAGCAACCACACATTTTATTGTACATTTGTAACCACTTTCTTTAATTTCTTTAATGTGGTAGTAAAATCACCCTTCCACAAAGCCACAAAGCATCTGTTTCTTATTCTACTTTATTTTCTTGGATTGTGTATTGCACAATGTGTGTTTCTTATGTCTCCGTCCCTGGCAGTAGATGTAAAGTATTAGACTCTCAATGGTAGTCAAACTACTGTTTGCTTAGATTTATGCAGGATGTGCTGCCATGTAAATTGTTTGCCTCTTTGATTTGCCACTCCTTCCTGCCATTAAGTTAGTTTCATATCATTCCAGATGCTTAACCTCTTTAGCTGTAAAGATAATTCATATATAAGTCTCAGAGTAAATTAGTTCGTTCAACTCTAACATATTACAGAGATTGGGCAATATAATGATAATCTATCACTATGCTTCACTGTGTAGGGCACCAATATAATTTACACAGTGGCCTGGATACAATGCAATTATCTACAGTTGCTCTTTAAATACGACAGCATGTAAATGGGTTTGTCATACAATATAAATAGGTAAGCTTCTATAAGCATTTGTCACTACTTTTGAAACTCTTCCAACACTTTTTATAAGTTTTGTTTACTCCCCTTTGGTGGCCAGAGAGAAGTGTATTTGTTTCAATCATTATACCAACTAAAAGGTTTGTTATCTACTGTTATATATAAACATAAATGAAATATCCGAATGTGTCATTCATTGCATATTAATCCATAATTAGTGAATAATGGTATTAAGGCAGATGTCTATTCCAGTATTTGTGTGACTGATAACCAATGAAAGAATAACACAGGAACAATCTAAACACATGTGGTTTATTTTCCTAGTGTGACGCAATTACATTAACAATGGAAATGGGAAATGGGAAAATGCATAAGAATAATACAAATATTAAATACAAATAATATTAATACAAATATTAAATCTCTCATTGTTTGATAATTTACAATCAAGTCTTTTGCTGTGCAAACTGTAACGCTGAGGACTTCAAACACACATTGACAGGTTTCAGAGAGTGACGTGCTGCTATAGCACCATCATGTGGCTCACAAGGCAAACACAACAGTGCTTTGGTTAAGCCATGTTGAGCACTAGACCTCCCACAACACAGACGCATCATGTGACACGCAGGCATCAGCAGCACAGTAGAGTGACTAACTAGCTAACAGTGGGTGAAACAGAGGGCTTCAGGTGCGCTGGAAGGCAGCAGGCAGGCGGGGAAAAGGGAGGCGGACGCAGATGGTTGACCATCAAACATAAGCATCTTTGATTCTTCCTAATTAAACACTTTGATTCCCTGTAACTAAACACCTACTGAAATGGGAGTTAGACACGTCTCTTCAGATGTTGCCTTGGATGAGTCATGGCTTCTGGTTTGCCTCAATGCCCAGGTCAGGTCTGGCATCAACACATGTTTTATAATGTTTTTATTCTCTTTCGTTTCTATTTTCCACAGGATAATAGGGTATGGTAATACTAACAGCCCATTTTGAATTTCAGATATTAACTGTACAGAGAGAGGAAGAATTTGCATGTAATTATCCTCTGGAAGGGCGGACATAATTTATAGCCCCCTCCTTTCTCCTTCTTGCACACAGACACACATGTTCAAACATATAAAGACTGAAACTACTCACCACACAACACACAGTAAACCTACAGTAGTCCTGACAGAGGTATAAAGAGAATCATGTTTCATTTTTTAAATTCCTTTTGATTTCCCAAATGGGCTGCTCTATTAGATTTTTTCATGTGGCTGACTAATAAAAAAGAGGGAACTACAAATAGTACCAGTTTGAGCAGAGCTTCTAAATTAACAAGCAGCGTGTGAGGCACAGTGTTGTCTCTAAACCTGTTGTAGGCTGACACAAGGATCGGGGACTTGTAGTAGCGAGCGCCGTCTCAGATGCAGGTCCTTGTTGTTGTGATTGGCTGCGTGGAGGTGGCTGGAAAGCGTGCGTGAAGCCCTGGCAAAGTGGCTCTGGCAGAAGGTATTAAGTGGGTGCCTCTGGTATGTTGACCTGTACACAGTCAGTGATGGGAGTTGTGACTGCTGGTTTTCCAAACGGTGCTTTGTGGGCTGCAGTGGGCCAAAGTTGGTTGGAAGGGCTGCAAAGTAACACGGAGAATAGAAAGTTAACTGCCATGTTACTGCAGCCATTAATTACACTGGTGACTGATTTGGAACCATAAAAGGCATCTTGGGCCACCCAGATTTAATTGTTTCTGAGCATAACTGTTGATGTGTTTTGTCCTTACAAAATTTAATGCGCTTAAGTATGCTTGCTTTACACTCATTGTACTGGTGCCTGGACATTTTAATATATATTTGTTTAATCTGTACCTTCAGGCAGCGGTAGCATGGCACTTTAAAGTGTGGTCTTACCAGAAATTGGCCTGTCAGACCTGTCAAGCTGCCATGTCAAGCTGTCTGGATGCCAGGGTCGCAGAGTGGGCAAAGCATTGGTGTGCTTATGCCCGTAGCTCTCTTCATACTGCGTGACCAAGTAATGAGAGGATGGTGGGCCATAGTGGGCAAATAGCAGCTTGGATGGAAGCCCCTGGAAGACAATACACAGTAGTCTCAACATAGCCTGTATGCATTGGCCTTTACTGGATTAAGATGCAGAGGGCACGACCTATTCTTTTACAATAATCTTCAATAGGCTTACCATGTGACAGCGGCAAATTGCTCTAACTAGCCTTTAAGTGCCCAGTAGGACTGATGATTTTACACATTTTTCATGACTGCTGAGTATGACCAGAAACTTGCTTTCATAAAGATTTTTATCACAGGCCTTTATCTTTGCCGTCAATATTATGCAGAAGTGGTCACAATCTAGAGAAGAAAGCCCTGACTTGCAGGGATGTGACAGGCATTCAATTGGTGTTAATTCCATGAATGAGCGGTTAAAAGCTGACCTCAGCTCTCAGCAGGGCAGATCTTCTCTCAGAGACGTCGGGCTTGAAGTCCCAGTGGGGCCGGTAGTCTACACGATTGGTGCTGTTGGCTGTCGTTGGCTCTAGAGTGAACTGTGTCGGACAGAATAAACAGACATCGCAAAGAGGAGTGAAGATAGGGGGATATACAGGGACTTGAGCAATGAGCCCAGCGCAAGGATCAGCAAAGCTCACACTTCACTATCGATCCACACTGTTGTACAGTATTTCTTAAGTCATTTCTCCTCTCAGATCCTGAACCAGCAGCCCGTGGCCGCTGCACGTCAATGCAATTAGTCTCCAGCTCTAGCCTGTCCCACCAGGAGGCTGTGCTGATGTAGCTGAACTGAGACTGCCTAATCACTTTGCTATAGATTTGACTGAGGTGCTACAAAACCCTTGGACGCCTGCCACTGGTATGGCATTATGTTTTGGATCTGCAGCATTAAAAAGGGCACAGACAGTCTGTGTTCTCACACTGAATTGACGTTGTATGCTTAAATCAGAACATCTTATTTTGATACTGGCACTATAGGATCAAAATGCCTACCTGAAGTCTTTCTTCTGCCCAGTTGCCCAGCAGCACTTTGTTTGCATACTTCTGCTCTCTTCTCCAGCCGGTTTGGGCCCATTTATCCTGCGCCGTCCCTGTTTGGTTCATGCTTTACTTGGTGTCAAACGTACCCAACCAGGGAAATCTGAAGCCGTGTTACAACACGGTTAGCTAGTCAAACAGATAGCATGTAGGTGCATTCACCTGGCCCCGTAATGGCATAGGTAGTGGAGGGGAAATAGAAGAGCTCTGTTGCTATGGATACGGCAAACACTGAAAGGGAAGGCAAAGGCAAGTATCCTGGAAGCAAATGGGAGACGTGTTACATCTGAGTTTTAAAGAAATATATTCCTTAAGGCTAGGGCATGACATTTACCTTTTAGCAGTATAGCCTTTATTGTTAAAATGGTGCCAGAAATTGTTTCAAGACTTTGTGTCCTCGAGCTGCTTTGTATAAAACAGGTTTTGTTTATTGATTTATGTGTTTTTTTTGTCTTCTGTAGACGCTATACTTTTAATGAAGAAGAAAACTCTGACACTGGAGGCAAGTTTTGTTTATTTAAATGTAAAACAAGATGGAACGTAGAAGAAAGTACATTGCGTGATTCTGTTTATGATCTTCACAGTGTTTTCATATAGCCAACAACACCATCCAACACCTGCACTGCAGCGGGAAAGGTGAGCCAGCCCTGGTTAAAAAAGTTAATCATGCCATGAAAACCTTCCACCACATGTTGCCAAGTGACATCATTTTCCAAGTCCAGCAGCCGTTTCCTGTAAAGAAGTCCATCATCCCTCAGGACATCATACTCACAGGTGAGGATGAAGGTGGGCGGGGTTTTCTGAATGACAGCATCGTCTGCCAATAAAGGTGAGACCTCAGGTTCCAAACCAGCTTTGATTGTGTGATACACCTCCCCATCATATTCTGGGGGTGGGTGCTCACGGAAACCCCGTACGAGGCACTCAGGAGGTAGGTTAGAAGGGGAGAGCCACTCCTCATAGCGTGGCCTGAGCTCAGTGGGGACATGGTTGCCTTCCAACACGTCTTGGCACACAGACATGTCCCCATTGAGGTACTGCAGGAAGTAGAACGCCATCCGGCCACGAAACAATATGGGCACAGCATGATTTTGCTGGTATGAGGGCAGGTTGAAATCTGCCATCTGCAGGGCTGGGTAGATGAGGACCTGAGCACAGGGGAACGGCAGATGTCCATCCTCCCTCCTCGCCAGCCTTTGGCACAGTGCTGCTGCCAGGTTAGCCCCAGTGCTGTCCCCTCCGACTGCCACTCTGCGAGAGTCCACGCTGAACTCTGCCTCAGCCACAGACAGGAAGTGACACGTCGCTGTGTCACAATCATCCAGCTGGGCAGGGTACCTGTGCTCAGGGGCTAATCGGTACCTTATAAGGGTGAGAGGGAAGACGGAGGAACAATATGTTGAATTCTGGGTGTTTGGTAGACAAAATAAGTTTCTGGTATTTATGTGCATTGTGGAACAGGTTTAAGTACCCAACAGAAACCACAATGGTGCCCGACTCCTTGGCGATGTGCCGACAGACTTCATCAACAGAATCTGTTCAGGATTAGCAGGACATCACAGTTAGAAAAAGATATGTTATGGTCTTTTATAAGAAGCATCCAAGCACTGCAGACAGGACATGCCAATTTGTGTTTCTCTCTCTACACTCGTCTCCTGTATTCATTAATAATATTATATTTATAAAATCGACTAGATTCAATAAACATTTATATCCAGAAATCAAATGTTTTACAATTTTGTAGTTTAGTTTTTCTATATTTTGCGACTTTCTTCTACTTCACTATGTCTCAGAGGGAAATATATTTTTTACTTGTTGCTTGGGTAGCTTTTAGTCAGTGGTTACTTTGCAGCTTCTAACATTCACAAATATGAGCATCTTAAAAACATTGTCTTCCCAAAGTATATAAAGCAATCAGACTTTAGCACCTCCGGGACACAATGCAACATCAAAGGTCTATTAATACTCATCTTTCTCACCTTTTTTTTCACAGTATATTAATACATCAATAATTTTAAGGCTGAATCTTTGAGCTAAATGTAAAATTAAGTGTAGACCTGTCTACTGCGAAAATTGAAACACAGGAGGGGAACGTATCCCCAAACTGATTGATAGGTTCATTAACAGATGACCTAACAACCCAACAAATGAATAAATCACTTATATGGTCAAATAATTATTTATAATCGCAGTTGAGTTTTTTTACATTATGGCATTTCTACTTTTACTTAAGTAACGATCTGAACTTTGTATACCTATACTGCCCGACACCCATCCTCCTCCATGGAAATACACAAGAGCTCTTCTCAAGCCGTCACACGCAGTGGTGGGTTCATAGACTCGCACTGGCACCTCCGAAAACTTCAGGTCCTTCACTCGCAGCCCCACAGGAACTGGATTTAAGCGAGTCAGGAAACAGGCCACAAACCATCGGATAAAGCTGACCTGATGACAAATACCGAGACGATGCAGGATCCGGCCCTTGTAGGAGAGGAACCACAAGATGCAATGTTAAAAACAGAAAAAATGTTCTTGATGGGTAAAGTCAAAGTGAAAGTTATTCTCTCTGAGAAACCATATTTACTATGACAACATCAAAGAAGGGGAACACATGACCTTGCCTTTTTTGCACCTTTGTTAGACTTGATTTCTTATCTAAAATGTCTCTGATCTCAGCTTTATCAGTTGCTGGAGGACAAAGAAAGGACAGCCATCTCAGCCTAAAAGAGTAGAGTTTTTTCATCTTGCGCAAGCTGAGGCACTAAAGCATGCGTTAATTCAATAATAAGAATAATAAAAAAAATAGATTAAAAAGTGAATTATAACAGATACAATAACATGCGGGAAACAAAAAATAATAAGCAGGAACAATTCCATAGATGTTGTAGATACTCACCACAATTGCTATGCCGACAAACAAGCCGTGAACCATGTGCAGTTTCCCACTATTTGTAACCCCACGAGGAATGTCTGAATTCATCAGCTCAGAGTACACAAGTCCAATTACCAGAAGGAGGAAGGCTGCAACAAGAGCGACGAAGCCAATTATTAAAATTGCAGTGCCGATGTCCATGGTGTTGCTGGTCTGCTCTGCTGAAGGTAAGTCATTAGGACTAAATGTTTTATCTACCTGCTTTCAGCCACTTCTCACCCCTCCCACATCCGCGTGCAATGCATTCTGACCTTGGTTTCCCTTAATGACATGTTTGGCTGCCTGTTGCCTAGGGAAAAATAATTATATTCTTCAACATATTTTATGGCTGTGTAGTCAAAGTAATTACATGTTTCCCAAAGAAACCAAGTCGTTCCACTACAGAATATTGCACAAAATATGTTTTATGTTAATAGAGCAGTTTTTTAATTACTCATACATTTCCATAGCAACCATTATGCTGCCTTCCAATCTTTAGCAACATTTCCACAGATATCTGAGGGTTATGATTTTTCCTGCTTTCTTTCATGCCCCTGGTATTGAGGAAAACTCTGCTGCTCACAGCTGCACTCGGCACAGAGTGGCATTTTCATTGTCTGGTGCCTAAGGGAAGGAAATGTTCAGAGATGCTCCCAGTGAGGGCTGACTGAGAATACTCTTATCTGAACTTTCACTGCTGATCTGTAGATGGCAGTGATAGCATGAGTATAAATAAACAGTGCCTTCTGAAACATACACTATTTACATTTTCGCATTTGGCATGCAGCGTGAACCCATTTGCCACTCGCTTTAATGTATATCTTTAGACTTTTGTCTTGTTTTTTTTTTTTACAAATCCACTAACTTATATTCAATTTCACTCCATCTGAGAATACATTGGTATAAGCTTCGATGCAAATGCAAATTGGCTTTGGGTTTTCATTTTGTAAATCTCCGAAATTTCCACAATGAAGACAGCATCTGGAGTCGCGTTGTCTTGGTGGAGTTTTTAGCAGCCCCCGAGAGCCTCTCTGCCTTCCCTAAGTAGCTGAGCCCAGCACAAAGCAACCATTGTGAGGCTGCTCTTTAAACCCATTCCAGTTGCTGAAAAAGCCCTGCATTCAACGACACCCAGTAAAAATCACAGTGCCAGGGCCAAAAATCACAGACTGGAATCTTGTCTGAGGCCCATGAATTCATAGGATTTGTTTAGGAGGTATTCATGCAGTTTTCTGTTTGTCACCCTGCCGAGCTTCTGAGACCGGGCTGACCTAATTCCCAAATTGCACTGTCACACACAGAAAGATAGTCTGCTTCAAAAATACTGTTACCACGAGAAACTGGGTTAAAACAACTGACGTGGCTTTGCGCACAGGAGACCACTACAAATGTAGAACAGACTGAATTTTGCCTATAAAAGCGAAGACAATATTTGCTTTTGCATTTATGTGAGTTTTTTTTATAATACAGCAAATCACAGAGACTTGAAACTACATTTTTACTGCAGGTTTGTCAGCAACAAAATATTGAGGCAGAGATCAGTAACTGGCTCAAGGGCACAATCTGCAGATGTACTTGTTATTGTGAAATTTGAACCCAGATTGCCCAACGTATGGTAATCACTTCAATTACTCTCCTGCTCTTGTATGTTGTGAAACTGATTTTGCACATCTATCTATTATACTGAGGTGGGGGGGGGGGTTGGAGGGGGGGGGGGGGGGTAGTGTTGTGGTTACAATTAGTGCTTAACTGATTCTTTGTTTGTTTTCTTGTTTGTTTCACTTAATTAAAAGGGGGTCTGGAGTAAGGATTATTTGCCCCAGGCTCTCAGTCATTTTTATGAACACCAACATCTGACACTGTTGAGTAGTTTGGTTGTTTATTTTGCTTTGATTTATAACTGCCAGTGAAACCTGTGATTGCAACACCATTGTGTACGTTATGCAACGAGGTTAAGTTGTCAAGTCAATGCAATTATAGTAAAGTTAAACATTCCCAAACGAGATTGGACACCCACCTGGGACGCAGTGGGGCGACCACTGGGGGGCCCCGGACCACAGATTGAGAACCAGCACTGTAGACACACGAAGGGGGTGGAGAAGAGGCAAGTACGCAACCACTCAGGGCAGACGGGCACTGGAGCAAAAATATTCATCCCCACTTAACATGTCAATCAGGATTAATGCCCTCACAAACCTCTCCTTTAGGTTCATCCAGGTCCTCTCACTAGTGGAGGTACCGAAGCCAGGCGGTGATATATAAGGCAGGACAGGACAGGACAGGAACACAACACCAAAGCCCAGCGGTTTTAGTAGCGCACACCACGGAGCGTCGCCTGGACTTGTGTCTCACGTCTCTGCGTCTCTAGCAGTGGTTGACAGGCGTAATGACTGATCACTCACACATTTCGAGAGCGCGATGCATGTCGACTAACATGTCAGAGCTGCTTGAAGTCGCACTCTTCTGATTTTTGTTTAAAAACAACAACATTTCCTCGCCAGTGGATTACCCATGCAGCAGTTTCTGGGGCTGCACATGTTGTTGTTTGCATGCGGACAAACTTGCGGGAGCTCATAAGTCGCTGTGTCTGCGCTGTTGGAGGACATCGGTCGCGCACGTAAACTTGCAGCGTAAACATTAAACGTGTCGGCTGCCCGCGAGCACTTTCCCGAGATGGAGCTGAAGAGCGCGTGTCGTATGTTTCTTTTCCCGGTTCAAATGCTTTATTATATAGTCAGAGCGAGTTTGTTTTCGCTGTTGCCAACCAGAAGGAAGGATCTGACCAAGGAGGTGGTGTTGATCACCGGTGGGGGACGAGGCATCGGGCGTCACCTGGCCACAGAGTTTGCCAAGCAGGGGGCCAGAAAGGTAATTTCACGTAACTACAGGCAACTTGTTGCACCCACATTACTCCTTCCAAAGAAATGCATTTGCTAACTATTGAAGTCATTTTGCAGGCAGTTTGTGTTGGCAAGGTATGCCTCTGCTGTAGGTTAGTTAGTGTGTCAAAAGCAGCCATAGCCTGGTTGGGCAGCTGAACCTCCGACCTGTGCCCCAAGGGTATTGTTGTTCCACTGATCTATGAAAACAGGGATCATAACCTCTAAGTAGCCTAGCTGGTCCAGTGCGACTGGAGACACTGCCCTCAATCTTGGTTCAAGTCTTGCACAACAGCTTGGGTCAAGCAGAGGGCAAGTCTGACCAGCATTTATGGCTGATTGATGTGATTAAGTGCAGAACTGGGCTGACATCCATTCTGCTAAGGTCTGGGGTGATTCTAGTGTGACTGATATGTCCAGAAAGTGTATTATCCCAAAATTTAGTCTGTGATAAAGGCCTGATTCTGCCTGTTTGTGTGTGTGTGTGTGTGTGTTTTTTTTAAAGCCCCCCCAAAACTGCTTCAAAGCCATTCACATAACAACAGCCCCTGCTTTTACCCTATTATAGTTTCTCCCCATTTTTTTGAGCAGTTTTTGCACTGTCATAAAATCTGCCAACATATCGCAACACAACAAAAGGCTCCAAAATGTTTTTAATAAAAGCCAGATTAGGGTTTCTTTTTTTCAAGCACAGCGCGAGGACATGAGATGCCTTTTATGGAGTGTAAGCAAAACTAAATGAACCCAACAAAAAGAGTTAGGGAGGAACAGACTTTATCTTGGATTAGGCTAATAAAAAGGTGGCGATTCTAACCCGTTACAGTAACTGAAATGCAGTGTAGTCAGATGACAGATTCTTATGAGGTCATAGGTCAGAAATATGATGAAAAGTGAGTTTTACTATGAGGCTGAAGTTATGATTCATCATTATTTTTCCCAGCTGGATGTTAAGTTGAATTTTGCATGCTGTTGCCCACGTTTCAATTAGAATCAACTGTGTAACATCCTGTTCTATAGATTTTAAGTTCAGTGAAGTTATCTGATTACATTGCCGAGTTGGACTAATCCATCGGATGTCATGTTTGCAAAGCCTTAAACTGCAAATCAATATTCTCACTGGAAGTCAGTTTAAAAGTTACTCATCCAGTCCTGCCATTTACAGAGAATCACCCCACCCATCAAAACCCGCCCCCTCCCCTAACAAGGAGCCGTCACTCCGGCCTGAAATGCTCCAGTGGCCACATAGACGGTTCCTCATCACTGCGGGTCAGGCTCTGTTCCTATCATCATTTCCAGCTACGGTTTGTCGACCAATCCAGTTGGTGAACATTACACAGCTGAGTGCCTGATGAGCCGCTGGTGTCCTTTAAGCAGTAATATGTTAATACAGAGCTGCTCTATTTTTGATCACCTCAGATGGGAGTCATCATTACACATGGAAGAAAATGGTGGTAATTTCCCTGGTAGAAAGCATTGAGTGGCCCAGCTGAAAACTGCAGGTTGTAATTATCCGTACATGTGTGACATGGGCTCCACATCTCAGCTGCTCTCTTAAGGCGCAATTTTATCAGCTTGAAAACATTGCTACAAGCTTAATGAAACACTAACTGCCTCCCTCTGTCTTTCAATGCCATCTCCTTGGGGAATTAGCAAGAAGAAACCAGTGGGTTTTTAAAACCTTTACTTTGCAGCTGCACAACAAAGGATGTCACCATGCTTTTCAGCACCCCATTGTTTGGTATTATCAAGGTGTGAAGGCTTTGAAAACAACACCTGTGGTAATGTGTATGACAATTACTCCCTGCCTAAAGAGATGCTAAAAGGAAATAGGACGGTAATTATGAATAGGGTTAACCTCTACAAACTCGCGCTCACCCCAGTTTGAGCCCCTTTGTGATTGGCAGCCGGAATTTCCTTTTCCCTCTGCTCAGGCTTTAGTGTTTTCACGGCGTGAGGAAGACTAACTACAGCGTTGATGAAAGAATCCGGCGAGATGGAGAGCCGAGGACTCAGGAGGGGAGCCAGGTCTTCTTGTGTGCTCTTAGGGGGGAACCGTTGCAGAACGAAGCTCTGAAACAATAAACCAGACCAAAGCATTTTCAAAAACGGCATCCAAGTTCAGAGCACTGCGAGAGGGCTTTCAAAACAATCCCAGCAAATCATTGACAACTTTAAACAGCATATTTCTTCAAAGCTCCCTTTTCCAAGTCTTTTTCAGTACCATGACAACAACTCTAGAAGAAAGTGTTTGCAGAAAACATCGATTTTTATGTGGTTGTTAATGTTACATGAAGAGATCCCTGCAAGGAAGATGAACCAAACCGAGGCACTGACAACAGGTTTATGTGGGTGTGCGTATGTGTGTTGTGCTGGAGGCGGGAAGCACACCGCTCCCAGCTGGGTATTGCCCTGCAACTGACCTTGCTGTCTCCACAGTAATTAGACAGCGGCAGGCGACTGCCTCCTGAACTCCTGCTGCCCCCTCTGTGTGCCGCCTCTCTGCTGGCCCATACAATGGGTGTGAAAAGGAGGGTTCATACCCACCCATACATTCAGACCTGAGAGATAGAGTATCACTGTAATTCAGCTGGAGCTACTGGGGACACGGAGACATACACCACAGCCAGTACTGAGTGGCATTTGCACTCTCTCTCTCTCTCTCTCTCAAGGCCTTGTGTCAGCTTTGCAACATTTATTTGTTGATTAGAGAGCTTTTACTTACAGCATGTGTTGACGTGAAGTTTTGTTAGGCATGCTCAGTCAGAACGGTCACTGGTTTATCACTGATAGCGAAGGCCGCTTGTGCAAGGTCAATTAAAACTGTTTTCTTACTGTTTCTATCCGGATAGCAATTTGGCCAATGCTTGTTTGTTCTGAGGGTCCTGTGTGTTGTGACGGGTGATAAACCAAATGAATTAAATAACATTTTAACAGGAGAGCACAGTTTGAGTGCTGCCTTTTAATGAGAGCTGTCAGCTTTGTTTGTAAGGCTCAAATCCTATTAAAAGCTTTCAGTTATTTATCAAGACCTGTCTGCCTTACTGATTACTCAAATGGGCTTGCAAATGAAGCAAACAAAAAACCCAATCAAAAGCAACTCCTCAAACAAGGGCTGTTCACAGAGGGAGCCAAACCCTTAATGCTTTGGATCTGATAAAGAAATAAAGAACACATTCCAGACTGTAATTATTGATGTCCCCAGAGCTTTACAGTGTCAGTGTTTCTGTGTTTGGTTTGCTTCTGACGCTATCGTCATCAGACAGTTATTGACACATGAATACTGCATTAAAGAAATAGCAACACAGTAATTGTAACAGTGATTTTTAAGGGTTCTGGCTATGCAAGTTAACATGCTGTCATTTGCCCGCATGTTATGTGAAAGTCCTGTTACTCCAAGATGACAGGTTCAATGCATGCACAAGACGTGTGATCATCTATAGCAATGCAACCCTTGCAAGTGTCAAGAGACACACTCTCTTTTGTGTGTGTGTTTGCATACACACACACGCAACGCAGCCTTTCTGTCTCTCACATACACAAGATCATTTTCCACAAGACTTTTTGCTCAAATATTACCTTGGTCACGGGCGACCAGCCAAATCCCACACTGGCATCCTCAGCACTTCACACACGCACTGTTTTCAGACTCCCTGACCAGAAATGACGGGGCTCATCTGCCCAACAGGCCGTGTAATCTCTTTGAGAATTTGTGTTTGAGAGATGAGGAGGGCTCACCCCCTGATTTCATTACCTTTCCCTGACCCCAAAGACTGACAGATCTAATTGCCCAATCACTAGTCCCCCACCTCCGTCCAACCCCATGTTCCCTGCTCAAATGACCGGCCTTCATTTAGTCTCCGGGTGGATGAAGAGACAGTTCATTCACACAGCAACCCCCAAGCCTTTAATCTTGCTCGAAAACTATTTGTTGGAGTGAAAATGGCCTCTCTGTTCTCTGAATGAAAAGAGCATAGCTGCTCAAAGATCTCCACAGTTACACCAGGTTTCATTGCCAGAAAAATTGCGCAAAACATACGTAATGTTCTGTTGATGACTGACTGTAAAAACAACCCTTTTTGTTCCATTTATGAGCAACAGTTCACTTGATTTGCTTCTGATCTCGGCACAGTTTCAATGCAGAACATTTCTCTATTTGTTTCTAACCTTTTAAAAATGTTATTTCTTTTGCAAGGTGATCTTGTGGGGCAGAACAGAAAAGTGCCTCAAAGAAACAGCTGAAGAGATCTCTCTCTCAGGAACAGAGTGCCATTACTTCCTGTGTGATGTGGCCAATCGGGAGGAGGTTTACAAGCAAGCCAAGGTGGTTAGAGAAAAGGTACGCCAGCTTAATGTTTAAAAAGATATTTCTACTTGCACAAAAAGAAATGTCATTTGCACACAGTGAAACACTTCATAAAATATTTCTCTGCGATGCCTCTGTATGTATATTGGCTCTGAGCTGCTCTGTCTCCCATCTGGTGTATAGATTACACTTCATCTGAAATATCTGAATAAGAGCGGGGAATATTGCTGACAGCTCTGGTGCAGCACAAATGTATCATCTCTTGAAAGCAGACAGAAAATGCGTAAGATCGTTGACAGTGTTCTTTTTCTCTTATTGTGCTTTTTAATCTCAGGTGGGAGATGTTACGATATTAGTGAACAACGCAGCTGTAGTCCACGGCAAAAGTCTGATGGACAGCGATGACGACGCCCTTCTGAAATCCCAACACATCAATACCATGGGACAGTTCTGGGTAAGACCTGCAGAAATTAAAGCAGAGGCAGTTTGCGTGCAGAAGAAGGGGAATTCCTCCCAGCAGATTATCCTCATCATTTTCCTATTTTGATTACAGCGTGGCAGTATTTACAGTGGGCACCCCCAGACTTGTCACTCATGACTGCTATTATGGCAGGTTAAGTGGGGTATTTCCAAATCGCCTTTCAGCCCCTGAAACGTCAGAGGAGTTTAGAAACTCATGGCATTTTTATTTTGAATAGAGATCAAAAGGCTATGTCATAAACAGACAGAAATGCAATTATCAACGAAATGGAAATTTAATCTGAGGTTACACTGTGCGCCTGTTTCTCCTGTCTGTTCTTTTTACTGAATATATTTCACCTTCTGTTTCTATGCTTCCTTCCACGTTGTCTTTATTCTCCCCTTCATTCTCCTTTTTTTTTTCTCCTCCCAGACTACAAAGGCCTTCCTGCCTCGGATGCTGGAGCTGCAGCATGGCCATGTAGTATGCATAAACTCCATCCTGTCCCAGTCTCCCATCCCTGGGGCCATTGACTATTGCACCTCCAAGGCGTCATCGCTGGCCTTCATGGAAAGTCTGACGCTGGGGCTGCTGGACTGTCCCGGTGTTGGCTGCACCACTGTACTTCCCTTCCACACCAATACAGAGATGTTCCAGGGCATGAGAGTCAGGTAATTATAGATGCTATGTGTAATTGGTTGTTATTTTTAGCCATGCTAGCGCTGTGGTTCTAGGGATGGCAATGCCGGTCCTTAGGTCAGTCGGTCAACCACTTTGGTTAAGACTGAAATATCTCAACACCTATTGGATGGATTGCCATATTTTCTACATTCATGTTACCCACTGGATGGATCTTACTGACCATAGGGATCCCCTGACCTGAAGATGACATTTGTGGTTCAGATTGAAATATCTTTACAACTATTAGATTGTGAAATTTGCTATATATGAATATTCAAGGTCCATAGAAGATAAATTCTAATGAGGTTGGTGATCCTCTGGCTTTTCATCTAGCGCCACCAGCTGGTCAAAGTTTTCACTTCGCAGTCAAATAGCTTGTCATGTACTTGATGGATTGGCGCAGACATTCATGGTTCCTAGACAATCTGTCCGACAGACTTTGGTGATCCCATGAATTTTCGTCTATAATGAGCTACTCCCTAGTAGACCAGAATAAACCCTCCGGCAGATACTCCTCCGCAGTTTTATTGTGACTAAGAATCTTCTTTATCAACCCTCCCTCAAATAACTGGTCAAAAATAGTTGCACGTCAATGACCTCAAAAAGTCATTGATGTATTTATTTATCGTCAGTCTGTCTGCCCCCTAGTGGCTGTCTTGAGGCCTTTATAGATGACATTGAACTGATGCTTTGAACTGTGTGAGGTGCTTTGTATCTATGACACAAATATGTTCTTGTACAAGTGCATGAGCACACCCATCCTTTCACATCGTTGTGTAATAGCTTTAGGAAATATCAAAAACATTTAATGTAGAGTTTGGCAGCTTACGCCAACAGTTCATCTACAATGTGTTGCTATGCTGCCATAGAAAGCATGTAATGCTACCTAATGCAGGCTTTGCTCATGCAGTTTATGAGCAATGGATACACCTTGAAAACACATTTTTCATTTTATCAGAGTGATCATCATTTTATCTAAAAACTACTATCTTTTCTTTTGCAGGTTTCCTCAGCTCTTTCCACCTCTCAAACCTGAGATAGTTGCCCAGAGGACTGTGGATGCAGTCAGAGCTGACAAGGCTTTCCTCTACCTGCCCTGGACTATGCATGCCCTTGTCATTCTAAAAAGGTAAAAAAAGAAATATATATATATATATATAATAATAATAATAACATTTCTGTTTTCAGCATCACAATTGTTTCATGCTTAACATTCTTTCCCTGGTCTTTATGCACTTTTTAGCTTCATGCCACAAGTTGCACTTGAAGAAATCCACAAGTTTTCTGGGAGCTATACCTGCATGAACACGTTCAAAGGGAGGACATGAACCTGGATTACACACAATGTGAGAGCGACTTCAACATCCCTGGGGTGTAATGAAAGGAATATGGACCTTAACACATCTGGAAGTGGAGGAGGCCCCATGACAGTGTGAAGACAAACTCTTAGGGGACATGCAAGGTGGTTGCTCCTGCAAGTAGAATTAATTGATAAACTGCAGGATACACCCTGGTCCCATATGTGTGTGTGCATATGTGTATAGTATGGAGGACTGAATGCCATTCTCACTTTGAACAGAAGCCATGCATACATAGGTCTGTACCAGTAGTTATTCTGGGAGTTTTTTGTGACACTTGTTTTAGCCTGTTTTTACGCTTCTTCTTTTTTTTTATTCTCCTTTTTAATGTGTCCTTGAATCAAAACAAGATAATAAAATGGAGTTTTAGAGATACACCGTGTTTCTTTGTGCATGATGAAAATAGAAAAAGTGAACACGTGGGAGGTACACATTGTTTTGTGTCTGGGTTTTGACTCCCATGGCAGTGTAATAACACCTTTGATTTGTTCCAAGCATGAGATCAGTGGCTGTGACAGATGATGTTGTCAAAACATAAAACACACATTTGGGGGGGGGGGGGGGGGGGGGGGGTGTATGTGTATTATTGTTTGTTCTTTGCTGTCAGAAAATGGTGCAGGGGGATGGTGTAATTCTCCCTAAACATAATGAACTCAAAACAGGTCGGTCAGGACCTGTTTTGAGTCCTTGTACATTCAGAGTGATCTACCACATTGAATGAATGTGGACAGTCAGAGAGACTATTCTATTTATTGAGCCCTGAAATGACAGCAGGCATCTCAAGGCCTCAGTTTTTAAAGTTAAAAGTAAACTTATAAAGAAGTTTTTTACTTTGTTGTCTGTTAAGAAGACGACAACATATCAAATTTGGTTTTGTTGGCTTGGCTCATTCTCATACAATATTACTGTATGCAACTGCTACATGTTAGTGGTAGTTGATCATAAAAATGTGATGTGCATTAGCGAAACCCCAGAGGCTACTATTCCAGACAAATAATGGGACAATATGGAGCCTCTTTCTTTGTTCCAAGGCTTTAGTGCAAAACAGAAGGGAATTGTGGAAATTCACAATGCATGAGATTTATTAATGCATGAGTCTCACAATTACCTTTTGATTAAGGATATTATTTAAGAATTAGAAAAAGCATGTCTGAAAATCAGAAAGAGCTAAACTTGCTAGCTGAAATACCAAAGATTAAAAAGAAAAGAAAAAACTTGGAACTGAAATTAAACAAAGGTCTGTCCCCGTGACAAATTTGCATAGAGCTTCTGATCGAACACTACAGTATCTGATAAACACCTTCGACCAAAGAGGAGAAGCTGATCCACAATTTCATCTTCTGAGAGCTGAATGAAACCCTGTAACAGTAAACGACAACTTAGTATATTGAAAGAATAGTTTTACACAACACTGAGAAATGTGCTTATTTGCCATCTTGCCCAGAGTTAGACGAGAATATCAATACCCCTCTCATTTAAGATAAATATGAAGGTGTTATGTGCAACACCTGTAATTTGGAGAATAGTCACCTTGACAAATAAAGATGAGACCAACAGAGAGAACCAATACCTAAATGGAAGCAAACTGAAATGTTCAGATTATAATTCTCCACAAAAACACAAGACCATTAGAGAGCCTGAGCTGCAATAAAATAACTAATCAGGTTAAAGAGGGTTTGTGCTCTTTTTCACATCACAGTGAATGGGAACTTGTTAACGTTTAATGAGATGTGGCTAAAATCTGACCACATTGAGGTTTATCACAATTCTGGAGCCTGTGTGGGACCTTTTAAAACAAACTAAACCTCTTTATGATGTCTAGACTGTCCATGTTTGAATTAGGAATATATACAAATACAAATCAAGTACAACTGTATGGCTGGAGTTGAAAAACAATCCTTTAAGTTGAAGTAGGATGGCTTTTTCAAATGAAACAGTGTAAATGCACCATTTAGAATCACCACAGCCTATACTGTTTCTGCTGTGTATAATATTACATTTGGTAAGATCATCATCTGCCTATTTTTACGCCACATAAAATGGCAGTTAATGTTATTTGACCCCAAAAAAAAGCATTTGATTTTGCACATTTAATAGACAGTTTAATAATATGTTGACTTTGTGTTGACACAAAGCACCCCCTTATCTACAGACCTGAAACAAGACCTCATCATTTCATTCCTTCTGTTTGCTTACCGAGATGCTCAGATTGTTCCTCCTGAGACAGTAACTAGTATATTTAGATCAGAGCAAAGAGCAATGTTCAGTGAAAATGCAACGGAGCGCATTTTTGTGCTTATCCGTGTGCCTTGCTGTTTCCTTTCTTGCTGTGAGGTTAATAATGAAGCCAATACTAACATGGAAGAAAATATGTGCAGCATGACAACAAATGCAGATTCTCTGCTAAATATGAAAGATTATGGGAAAGCGGCCATCACTGAAGAGACACAAGTAAAATGATTCAGAGACGAGTGAACTCTATGTGGTCTTTGGGTTCTGTAAAACAAACACACAGAGTACATACACAAAGAACTTTAACATTGCTGCCTTGAGAGTAATACTTCTACCCCTAGTAATAAAAACATGGAGGGATATGGAGATCACAGATCCTGACACACAGCGACACCCCATATCTTAGCACAAGTCAAAGCAAGCTCACACAACTAAAGGCAAACCCATGAGAGGGGCTGTAAAAGCTGGGATAGTGCCTGCCCTTTGGCTGCCAGACAAGGCTCATAAACATTCATTTCAATCCTAGCGAACCATAAATGCCCTCCTGTGCACTCGCGATAGGGCCGCACATTGTGATCAGTAGGTGACCCACACTGGGTGGGGAGGGGGACGGGCTCTGCTGAGAGTGAACCCGAGCCTCCTTCAAGGGCCTGTTTCTCATTCTCTGAGTGGGCTGTTGCGAAAGCAGAGGGAGAAGAAGCATGTTGGGACTGAAGTAGGTCGAGGAGGCATGTAGTTCACGTATGCTGGAAGAGGAGGGCTAAAATGGTTGGAAATCTCATGGGGCAGGTTCAGAGCAGGGTTAGCCAAATACTGGATAAATCAAAGGGGGCTTGGAAAGCCTTTTCCCTGCTGAAGGCGCTCAGCTCCAGGGTGACTGACTAGGCGCAGGTGGAAGCAGAGGACTTAAGGTTTGGTCACATGGGGAGAAATCGGAGAGTGTAGCTGTCTCAGCTGTGACCACATTCCCAGGTGTCTCTGCTGGACATTTCAGTTTTATTCAGGATCGTTCTGTGGTCTTAAAACACGTGATTAGAAGCCTACAAGCATTTTCTTGTTTTTCTTTCAGTGTGGTTAATTTGAAAAGACTGTGCAGTGAATTGAATCATTACCTTTGATACTCACCACAAATATGTTTATCTAAAATGTTTATTAGTCATCATTACTCCTTACTGCGCCTTTGTTATGGCATGCCCCAGAGTTTCCCTCTTCTATACTTTAGAAGAGAGCAACAAGCCTGAGTGTATTTTTCCTATATGCTGTCCAAGCATTTGTAATCCCAACACAGGGGCTTGGAAAGTCGGCCTCCAATGATCCATTAAATATATTATAGGCGCCCAGATCTGGAGTCCATTTGGCTTGTTGTGCAGTGATGCTGAACGCATGTAAAACCTCAGCCAGTGCAGGATTCTGTCGTTATTCACATCACATACACTTCACAGATCCTGTGACTCCCAGTTTCCTGGCAAATGGTACACTGTGACTTTGAAGCTTAATATGGCTCTGCTGCACATAATAAATGTGTTTCCAAAACAATTCATATCCATTTTCACTTCACATTCATTTGATATCTATAAAATATATAAAATGTTTGTCTACTATACTTTAAAAATAGCAGTTTCTGTTTGTTTTGCGGAGCCTGCCATAATGCAGAATTTGTCACATTTGTGCTAAAGCTCCTTATAGATATCCCCTTGCTTTGCACTAACACACTCAAGACAAGTGCTATCAGAAACTGGCTATGTGAGCAGTGGACTGTTACCTGTAATAAACCCCATAAGTCTGTGTATTTTGTGGACCAGTAGACATTGCCTGAAGCGAATAGCTGAATGAGCCTGAAGCCAGGGGCAACGAGAAGGTAGTGGAGTGGAGTACAGCGAGGTGTTATTTGTTACAACGCCTGATCCGCTTTCTCTGAACAACGCTGTTAGCCCCCTCGCCAGTTTGCTGCTGGGTTCATCCATCACAGGGTGGGTAGTATGATAAAAAGGCTCGGCCCTAACCCACAGCAAGGGGCCGGCCGTGACGCCTCAGTTGACCTGTCAAACTGTAAGAGTTATTATACACTGTGGTGTTAAAGGTCAAAGGGAGCAGCAAGCTCAGAGGGTGTCAGTCCACAAACACACACACTCACACAGAGTAGATAAATGTAGGAAATTAGTGGCAATCCATTAATGAATGAGTAAATTGTGTGAGACATTAGACTCAGAGGGGCGTGTTAAGTATGAAATATAGGCTGCAGGAACTATTTGATACTTTTGTCACAGGTAACAGCAAATAGAACAAAGAAACATAGCATTTTTCACATTTTCAGCTTGTTTAATGCTACCATGAAATTTTCAACCACTTCAGCCACAGTTGCCTATTTAAAGATTGCAGCTTTTGCAGCTAGATGCATCATACATATGCATTAGGTAGATGGGGCTGTAGTTCTACAACACAAGGTCAAACACTTGGTAGTTGGGGCATAACTCACCATAAATTCCATTCATCACTGGCTGCCAGCCATATCTACACAGTCCTTTCTCCACAGCGTGCAGAGAAGCACAGAATATCTATATGGTGATCTTTGTGGGGAAGAGGTTTTGGAACTACACAGAAAACTTTGTCTCTGCTATCGCCTGTTGTTCATTAAGGTTTGTTCCTGGAACATCATATCATGCCAACAGATATGAGTAGGAACAACACCATATCAGAGCGACGCGGCGCACGGCACCACTGGGAGAGTGCTTCACTTGCAATCGTGTGTTTAAAGAAATAATGGCCTGCTTTTGGTGAGGCAGTTTGCAATTTTGAAATGAAAAGTGCCACACATACATACATAGCTTCTGTTACGGTGCCTACCACAGATTTCATAAGGGGAGAATTTGTAACTTCAGCTATGATCTTCCCGAGCTCCCATATGACATGAAAAAATCCCTCTGGGTCATTCACCTACATTGTGAAGCCAAGCGAGTTCTGTTTCACATGTGGTTTCCAGTGTTCTGCTTTTGAACACTGACAGTTAACAGGGAGAAAGTGGGAGGTAAGCGCAGAGGGACAAACAAAGCAAAGTAAAGCCTGCTTTTCACTGCGCGCAGAAGGCAAACACTCAAAGGGGAAGGGTGTGGGAGGGTGAAACACAGTTCACATTGCGCGGATGGGCTCAGGATATTTATAAAGCCCACTAGGCATCACGTCAGGAGAGCTCTGCTGAAAAATGTTGTTCCCAGATGGACCGCCTCAGCCAGATTTATTTATTACAGAGCAGCTTCCTCATAGATTACGCAACAGTGTCGCAGCACGAGTGAACTCTGTGGCTCGGTGTCTGTTGCCAGCAGCCTGCCTTCCTCAAGGTGAATCAGATGTGGGTCAGACGGAGGGCACCGTCCTCTCAGCGCCCTCATCTGAAGTACAGAGTAGATATCAAAAGGTTATGCAACCTTTTTAACATGCCGTTGCTCTCACCATGTCAAAGGGAGACATGAGATGCACAGGTCATAGATTCCTACTAAACCATAATCACGCAGATAAGACTGACTGGAATCAAAGTAGATGAAATATCAAGCATGTTTTCACGGCTGACAGTGATGACACTCTTTTAGAGCTCTCTTGGCACAGAAGCTCTCGATCTGTCACAGGACTGTATTACCCAAAAAGAAGCCCTCCCAAGCCCACAGCCGGCATGCAAGTCACATGACCAGAGTTGGCGGCCTCTGTGAACTACACCTGAACTTAGCTAAATGGAAACAGACCAAACACATAGTGTGCGTCAGGATGAAAGCATCCCTCTGGAGAGCTGTTACTGAGGGGTTTGAGGAGAGGATGTGGGTTATCAAGCAGCGCAGGAGAGCTGAAAAGCACTTTTTTAAACGATTGAGTCAGCATGGGGCTTAGTTATATGTCTGAGCAAAAATCACACATTTAAAACCCTCACATGGCAGTACATCGAGTACAATTCTCCCCTCATTCTTATCTTTATTAAAATAGAACATGCACTTTTGCCACGGAAGTCCTAGACATATGGGTCCCTCATTATACCGCTTTTTAGATGGTTTCCACGCGTACAGCTTTCATATCTGCAGCTTTCATTTCTGCATCTCAGGCTGACATCAAACAGAGGTGAGAGGAGTAAAAGAAGGATGGCATCTGCAAGTGACTGAAAATCAAATCAGTGTGAATTCTCTCTGGGTGTATTTTTCTTTTAAAGCTGACTACTAAAAAAATATTGTAACACTCTGTCTCCGTCTGAGACATCTTTAACAAGAACAAAAAACATCCACACATAGTTCAGGTAAACGAGAGCATAGAGGGTGTGGGAGGTAAAAACACAGGAGCCAGCCTCCTACACATGACACACTACTGAACCTAAAGGTGGGTGCCTGTGTTTATATTGCACTTGTATGTTGTCCAAGTGCTGTGAACACTCCAGAGAGTAAAAGGAAAGAGAGAGAAATGAGCGACGGAGAGGAATAGCTAGTTTGTGTTTGTACCCTTCACACAGAAGCCAAGAAGAGTAATTGCCTGCTCAACACCTCAGAGGTGAAAGGTTGGCTGGGAATGTGGGGGGTGGTCGCACAGCCTGCTGTAATTAGCCCGCCAAAGGACAAATGAGTCTCCCACCCGATCGCTGTGAGCATGTCAGATTTGGACCACTGAAGACCTTACAAGATATTATCGTGGCCTCTTGGAGATCCTGATTACACGATAGGCTGCTCTTGAAATGAGGATGGGAATACTATGGGAAAGGAAGTGCTGCGCGTGGCTTTCGACTATTATATCTGGTGTTCAGGGCGCTTGTTTTGCATAAGAAGTTATACTAACTCACACAGACAAGCAGCTTCGAGTGGTAAAGCAGTTAAAGTAGGTTTAATGCTCTCTTAACTCCTTCCATAAAGTATAACTAATCTAGATGGCATCTGGGGGTGATATGGTTGAAAGGAGGAATTATGCATAGAGTAATGTGCAACACAGCTGCCCTCATGAGACAGGGCTGGAGTTTGGTACATTGTAAAGCATTTCATCAAAATTATAAAGACTACATTGCGCCCTGTTTTCAATTGTCACAAATCCCTGGATAAAAGAGCTGCAATTTTGCACAATTTCTCAATTAGACAGTTCTACCGCACATGGCAGCTGGACAGGCTGAAATGTGCGTCTCCTGTTCGATTCGACTGGGTTTTATATAACAGAACGATCAGAACTACCCGCCCCCTTTCCTGCCACTGCTCTGCTGCCGGGCTTGGATGAGCCAGACTGGACTGAGATTGAACTGAGCCGAGGAATTCCAACATCTGGCTTGTATCTACAGCTTACGGTCATTTGGATGCAGTTGATGGTTTCCAGTAGATCCACAAAGACTGAATTGTTCTGGGTTTTGGGCCTTGTCTGCCTTGGACTCGGAGGGCGTGGTGCTCTGGCGCCTGACTGCCACAGCTGGGCCTGTCTGTCAAATCCTCATGTGACACACAAGACTGAGTTATCCCCAGCGTGAGAATTGGGAGAGAGAGATTGGGGTGGTCACCACATGACTGGAGGGGCTTCGATGAAATGTGAGAACATACTGTATATTAGGCCTAAATCACCACATTAATTATAAAAAGAAAAGAGGCTTTGACGGGAAATTCCACTTTTCACAGCTTTTTACTACATTAGCTGAGGCATATGAAATCATTATGCAGAACTCTTTCAGGGACCAAGAGATGACAAACACTTGCCTCAGTCAGCTAAACCACACTCTGGTGCCTCTCCTCCCCCACCAAGGTCCCACACTACACTGCAAGTTTGACAATTGGGTTCAACACCAGGTCAAGCTCTGGGTTTGACAATGGGCCAACCAGTCTTCAATGGGAGTAAAGCAGACAGCTTTCCCACAAAGAGCTCAGTCACACAGAGGGGATTCTGGCTTAGTGGCCTCTCCTATTTAAACCACACTGACTGGAATTAAAGAAAATCTTTCTCACTGTGTTACAACGTTACTGGTGCTGTTGCTGGTGTTGTTGCTGGCTATGGACACTATCAGTTACCGTCTCTGTGGCTCACTAAATCTGTTCGCACCAAGAGGCGAGCCTTTTCACTTTTCCCTGTGTATGTTTATTTTGCATATGTCTCCCCTAGATAAACTTAGCTTGCACTGATATGAAAACAATATGTCACCGTGCATGTAGAGGCAGTGTGCGAGACTCTACTGTTTGCTCCTCTGTGCGAATTCCCGTTTAGTCCTAGGCTAAGAAGATTGATTGTATTTTAAACATCCTGTACGTTTCGCAAGTGCATCTGTGTTTGTTTGTTGCTGCTTTTTGATCTTGTCTTTGTGCATGCGTGTGTGTGATGATACATGTGAGTTTTTCTGTGTTGCTGTGTATATGCTGGTGTACGGCTGGCGAGCGCTGACTGAGGGACATGGATCTTGCACACTGAGTGTGTGAACTCTGGCTGAACCCCTGGGTGTACTGTTTCAGGCACGCTCTGACAACCTCGCCCCAATGACCCGGCTCGCGACTGCACAGTTCACGGGGAGGTCCTCTACTCACGCACAGCCACCCCCCTCTTCCCACTCCCACCTCTCTCCCTCCCCTTCTCCCCTCATCCCCTCTCTGTTCCCTCTGCACCCTCCTTCACCTCTCTCCTCTACCCTCCCTCTCCTCTCAACTTCTCTCAATCTCTCCCTTCATGCTGTGTTTTTTCACAACCCCTCCTGCTTTCCCTTCTCTCTGTTTCTATCACACTGTTGTCAACAAGACAGAAACTGTCTGCTGGCATCTCGGAGGGACAGGTTCTGCCGACCTGCCAATGGAGACAAAATGTCCAGACGCTCTAACACCCTTATCAGGCTGGTGGAATGAGTTCCTTTTGTGGATAACAAAATGTTCCTTTACACTGAAGTGGCAGTTTTTCAGGACGACAAGATTAATTCAGACGTGATCTTGAGAATTTAAAGGAAATAAAACATTTCCAATGATAAAAATCTTGTGTCATTTGTCATAAATGGTGGAAAGTATCTAAGTACATTTACTGCCGCAATACTTTTCCACACTTGAGTGGGGCAGATGGCCAGACATAGTGTAATGCAAGAATAGTTCTGGTATGAAAATGTCCCTGAGCTATTTCTATTACAAACAAAAAAGAAATGCAGGCATGATGCTGATCAACATGGTCAACGCATATCTATCAGGTGAGGATTGATCATTGCATTACTATAATTAAGAGGATGTTTTCATTAAATCTTTATGAGCACAAATGTAACAATATATACTTGGTTATCAGGAGTGGATCGCGGTGGTTGTTATTCGTCTCCGAGAAAAGAACAGGAGTCTTGATGTTGATTTGATCTGCCGTGAATAACATTACAGTGTTTTTTCCTCACTCCATGAGTCATGGGCAATTTCAACATAGCTCTCATTGATTTTGGTCACGCAGCCCAGGAAATATGATGATTCAATGTGTATTTCAGTATTGTGCACATGCTGACCTATGACTTACTATTCAAGGCTTCTAGTCTGAAATGGCAGTTTTACAGTAAGAGCAGTGAAAAGTGGAGATAGCGTGTCATTAAAAATAGCTTCAAAATAAATTGCCGGTGTAGAAAGTGAAAACAGGCTAACTGCTTCTGTCAGATTGCGGTCTGTTCTTGTGCGTCCTTGTAGCCACCTGATGTGATAGGCAATAAACAAACACTTCATAAATCTAGAAAGTATTCCGTCTCTATCAATGTGTGTCTTGTGCCGTGTCATAGGTCTTCAAACCTCTCATTGCTGATCACCCCACCAGTCATCTCATTAACTCCCTGCCAACCTCTCCCTAACCCCTGGTACAGGCTTTACTCTTGACATTATGGGAGGCACCACTTATCCACTCAAAGGACCCATGCTGTGCTGCCTGTGCAAACTGCCTGATTAGTTGGCCACCCCTGACTTGCTGTTTGGTCTGTGAGTGTTGAATGATAGATTGTCTCTCATTTGTCTTTTTCAAAAGCCTTTATACGCTTCTGCTCCATCTGTACGGCTCGCACATCCACCTGGTACTTGTGTTATTTGAAGTTCACTCATGAACAGTCAAGTCGAGAAGGGCTGAATGAGCATTGAAGGGCTTCTTATGGTGCATTTATGGAACTAGAAAAACAAGCTGCTTCCAATTTCTCTTATATTACTTGATTTCACTTTCACTGACAGGGTATTTTCTCTGTGTGACCGTATGGTCTTGTTTTCACATTGCAGAGCTGTTTCTGTGTCCAGTGAGAATAGTAACATGAGCCTTTACAAAGACACACAGGGATGAGCACTTTAAAAACAAACCTTCATCTGACTGTCAGGAAAATATTTATTGGTGAAGGTGGCTCTCCTCACCCTCCCACCCCCAGAATGACCTCCGTTTACCCAGGGCATGCCCTCGTTCCCCACACACCCCACAGAACTCCTGCTGGAAATGGGTTGGTGTTACAGGGCCCCTGGGGGGCTCGCAGCAGGGGCTGGAGGCCGTCAAGAGCAGGCCCCTTCAGCCATGGACAGCTCCTCCGCTCTCGCAGAGTCAGCGAGGGAAAGACCTGAACTTGGAATGACCCCACGAAGCAAAGTCCCCGATGGGTTCATCCACAGGCCAGAGCTCCGGTTCCCCTCACCCCTAAATTTTCCTGCTCTTCTCTTTTTTTTGGGACCTGTTTTTCCAACTAGACCAATACATTTTCCAGAGAAGTATCACCCCCCAGCCCCCCCATCCCTTCCTGCTTCCCTTCCTCCCCCTCCAACACCATCACCCCCCCCCCCCCAACACCCCCTTCTCATAGAGTCACCTAGTTAACTCTTCTTACTCCTCTCACAAAGAAGAAAGGCCTTTCATGTTTATAGCCCCTTCATATGCTTCCTCCTCTTTACACCTGCCATCCTAATGTGTTGGGAGTGTGGAGAGTTTATTGTGCCCTTATCATGTATGTAGGTGTTTGTGTCTCTGTGACCTACAAAGAAAGAAAGACAGAAAGTCTATCACTGTAAGTATACAAGTACGTGTTTTATCACACATACATGCATGGTATTTTGAGGTGCTCGTACTTATATTACTTTTATTACTTCAATTAATCCACTCCATTAAATTAACAGTTACTACTTTATTTGCAGTTGCTTTACGTACAAAACACAGCATCATCTTGAACATATGATACAAATATGATGCATTGTTTTAGATTAAACTACTGCAGAGTTTGCAAACAGTTGCCTATTTACACGTACAGCCAACATAAAGCAACGTTAGCATTCAGTCGCGTTTCTGGCCAGCTGATGAACGTAAGTTTTATATTCATTCTTCTTTTTGTTCTATTTTCCACCAACTGCTAAGGGGGAATATCTCTCTTTAGCTGCTAAAGGCTCCACTATGTTCACCAGCTAGTAGGTAGCGTATAGTCGTAACTGCCTGCTGCCGCTGGAAAGAAGGTAGAGAGCAAGAAAACCAAAACAATGAGCTGAAAGGCTCTAATGCGCTTAGTAGAGCTTTGAGTGAAATGCATCTTTGTTTGTCACTAAGAGTGATCCTTTTAACATAACACATACTCATTTAATCCATTGATAATATAAAAATATAGATTAGCGCAGCTTTAAGCAAACTTTTGAACACATGACTTGTAGTTGTAAAGTAGTAGAAAGAGATCATATTTTTTACAGTGTAGCCAGGTAAAGACTCTGAATACTTCACTATAGTGTCTGTACATACGTGTGGTGTACAGCATGCGTGTACATAACAGCAAGATACAGATTGCTAAGGTTACATCATCAGCAGATTGTTATAATGATTACTGACTACACAATAGATAAGATAGACTATGACTTTATCTTTTCTGCTTGACAAGATTCTCGCCTGGTCAAATCTGCCTCATCACTGCCTGTACTTTACCACTACTGGTACGAACCAACAGCAACTTCTTTCAGCCACAGAATCTACCTCCAAGTTCTCCAGACAGAGAATCTGCTGTTCAGTTAGTAAAGTTTACAACACCCATGAGATAAGATACGTGGTATGTTACTTTTTATTATTACCATTTGTAGGAGCTCCACGAAACACTGCAAGTTAATGAGTCACTAAGTTTGAGTCAATGTCAACAAGATGGATTCCTTTACAGTTATTGTACAAAAGAACTGAAGCCCTTTGCTTCTGACTCTGAACTCTTCACTGCAGCTCAGGCACTAACAGCGGTGGACTTTTCCACTCAGCCTGAGCCTCTGTGAGCTCAGAGCAGAGTGGCTGGCAGAGAACCAGACATCAGCACTGGTATTATAAAGGCTTCAAGACAGACAGGGCTCCAGAGGCATTGGCAAGCCTTCCCCCATGAATTTTGCATAATAAAGTCTATAACACTCAATATCCTCACCTTAGTTGTCCACCATTTATGACACCAGCGAGGGGGCCCGACGGATTTATAGGTATTAAAATGTCCCCTCGAAAATTGGATTTCTATTAAATGCTATGGTAAGGAAATTTTAACGAGGAAAGCTAATTTGTTGGCAGAGTCTTTTCCTTTTTCCACTCGAAAATGTGGGAGAGCGCGAGTGTGAACCAGAAAGGACGTTTGTGTCTTGGATTCAGTATTTTGTGAGATTAATTTTAATGCAAATCAGCCTATGTTTAACAGTCGGGATCCGATCCCAGGGAAGAAAACAAAAGGATCTGAATGAGAGCTGCACCCTTGCACATTGAGCACACCACAGTAATTGCACACTCTTACAACTAGTGCACGATGCCTTTGCACCCCCATGTGGTGCAGTTATAGTGTTACACATTGCCACAAAGAGGATCTAATGTGGTTTTCATGATAGCTGTTCTTTCTGATGATTTAATGTTGGTGATTCTAATTTATCATTTTATACAGTCCTTTGGGAATATCCACATTAACTTCACTCGACCCGCTGCAGCTACCGATGGAGTTGAAAGAGAAACATCATTCAGTTTGAAGATGCATCGTACCTTGGTTTCAAACACAGTCCATTTGTGAAGAGGAGTGACTCTTACTCAAAGAGAGAAACCAAAGAACTAAAAGTCATGCATGGGCTGGGATTGAGCTGTCACCGAGATGTAAAATATAGCTCCGCTCCATTAACAATAGCTGGGAGACAGTTTTTATGGACTCACAGCATATTTGAGCTTTTACATCGAAATGAATTTTACTCTATAATAGTTCGCACCAGTGAACAGGAAAATGTATCCTTATAAGCTGTCTTAAAAACCTTTTACTGTAGTTGCGTGCCCTCATGGACACTTTCATAATCTTCTTTCCAATTTATTCTTTATGGAGGAGTTCAGTCTTATCCCTCCGGGTTCACTTTAAGAACGAGTTTGTTCATAATAATGAATATTTACAGAACTGCTCGTATATGCATGCAGGTCGTTTTAATCTGAATCTGTAACTAGTAACTAAAGGTATCAAATAAATGCAGTGGAGTAAAAAGACATGTAGTAGAGTAGAAGTATAAAGCAGCAGGAAAGGGAAATACTCAAGTAAAGTACAAGAACTTCCTGTACTTAGTAGTTAACTTCCATCACTGGTTACAGACACAGCAAAGACAGTAAGGGAAATAAAATAGATAGATAGAGATAAACTGGTAATTTATGGTGAAAGCATTATTCAATTTGTCATTACACTATAAAATAAATGTTAAAATAATTGCTTCAATTATGCATACGTGAATGTGAAAGTGCGTGAGTCTTGTGTGTAATTATTACAAGTTAAGAGTAACCAAAAGAAAACTTTGAGCGTAACCTTTCCAAACCTGCTTACCCCAAGGTTGTCCTGGCATGAGGAAGCGCACATCACAGATCTAAAGTGAGTTGACGGAAAGGGATAATACTTTAATCTCAGCTGGATCTCAGCAAAGTTAAAGGGCACATTGAAGAGAGAAAAGGATTACGGTCTTCTCTGACAGCTGACTGCACGACTTTGTTGATGTTCTGATGGGAGAAACAGACAAGAGAGGAGAGACGGCTCTGACCAGAACAGATGTGCAAGTGTATATTTGGGATGATTTAAGTTAATGATTTATATTTTATCAGTCTTCAGCATTCATTATCATTTTCATTATCATTTTCCTTTCTTTTCTTTTTTTTTCCAAAAAAGCATGACAAAAAATAAACAAAACCTTTTAGCTTCTAACACGGGCATCGGTGTAGAAGACATTCATTACCATTTTTAAGTCAGTTGCTTTGTCAATGTGACTGATATTTATATTCAGCCAGACCAGTCTGAAGTGATCCCATTGAAGGACCTCTGAATGCAAAAAAAAAAAAAAGAAGGAAAAAAAACTGACATAAAACATTTTCTTTGAGGCCCCAAATATTAGTGAGAAAAATGAGAAACAAGAATATTGCATCCCAGTTTAATGTCTAGACTTTTGTTTTGGTTAATTCTGCCGACTTAACTTAGCAGAAGGGTCTGAATGCGAGTTACCACAGTTTCCAGAGAGAAATAGCTTTAACGTCAACGTCAATGTCTTGACCCTTTATGAGCTTTAAGCAATCGCTGACCTCTGCTGGTGACCTGAGGACCTGCAACAACTTTTAAAGAACTACAGAATCTTACACAATTCTCTAGCCTCCGGTGCAAACACCCTGCTTTCCCTTTAACCGCTTGAACTACAATGACCTCTTGCTTACATGAACGCTAACTTATTTCCTCAGCTAAGCAGAGCAGAGGTCTAACAAAAAATATAATTTAAGGAGTGTAACAATTTCATTGTTTTGAGACTTGCCTTTTATTATTTTTATTTTTATTAAATTTAGCTGGATGCTTTTGGATTTAATGAATAACCTTTTCCACTGAAAGCAAGAGACAAAATGTATAATAAACATGCACTTAATGGGAGCTCTTTGAATATTTTAAAATCCAGAAACATGCAGATGTTACTGGTGAAGCGCCTAGCAACAAGGTTTGATTTCCCAATTTGGCTTTTTCCCCTTTTGAATGACAAGTGGATTACCTCACCTTATTCCTACAGCTTTAACAGATTAAAAAGATCTTTGATCTGATATGCAGTGTTAAATACACAGAACAAGAATAAGGTGGCAGATGCAATGACAATGTGCTCTCACTAGATGGCAATCCTTGACTGACTCACTCCATTAATCATGATAGAACAATGTTAATTAAGAACACATCCTTTTTGATTGTTTAAAAAAATATGACTTTACTAACAGAGTGGCAATGCTAGTTAATATTATGAGTAGTTCAAAGTGTAAGGTAACACATTTTCTCATGGCTGTATTGTCAACACATTGAGATCAGCCACGTCATGCAGCCTATTGACATAAGTTACTGTCTTTACACTTATTTACTTATATAATGTACAAAATTATGCATACTGACTTAACATGTTTAAATTCTAACTCCTCTACATTATTTTCAGTGAGTCGTGTACGAACATAACCTATTTGAGTGACAAAAGTAAAGTCTAACTCCTCCCCTCTAAAATCACCATGTACCAGGTGTTTCTAATGTTTTCTGTAGGCAAGTTGATGATGGTGAAAAACAAAAATACAACTTTCATTAGACACTTGATCGCTGGCCCAACCTCTTTACCTATAAATGTAAAATATTTACCATAAAAATGTTATTTACCAACGACATATTCATGACACAATCACGAAGGACGAAGAGGAAGAGAGGATGAATCATGACACATCAATCATGCAGACTTTCTCTCATGAAACTTGTTGTGCAATTATAGAACAGAAATGTGTAATGATGCTGCTACAGGTGACGATTAACTCGGGTATGTAACACTGTCATGAACACGCTTTGGCAACCTGCCACAAAGCATGAGTCGCTGATGGATCTAACATGTCCAGTTTGTGGCTCGCTGGGACGATTGTTATCTGTTATTGTTATTGTCATAAACAACCCAACATGTAACCTTTCAGCAAGACAATTTTCCAATCAGAAGCTGAATTACTCTCTGCGCTGTCTGTGCGGAGGATTTCCAATTGTCAACACATGCTTGTGTCTTGTTTAGGATGACTCACCTTTAAACACAGTTTCCATCACCGTCACTTGTGATAATAGAGACTGCCTTCAGTTTTAATCATTTGTACGATTGTACTCATTTAGAAATATATGAAAACAAACTGCAGCCATAAAAACTGCCTTTGCTCCGCTGGTTATGAATATAGTTTTATAGCTTGTTAGATCATAATTATGATGTGTTTTGACAATCACTTCTGAGGCTGGCCTCAGCGTTACGCACAGTGCAGCACAAAGGCTTTAGATTTAACAACTTCTGACAAAGAGTCCTGCCTCTTGATCGAGCTCTGCAGAAGTCGCTGCTCCCAAAAAATCTCTCGTTGGAAGCTCTCAAACACAACGTTTACTGTAGCGCTATTTCACTGAGATCCATTGTGTGATTTGTTTTGTTTGTCAAGGTCAAGCGTATACATTTCATCAGCTAAGTGAATCTGAGTAACTCAGCTATGACGTAGCATCACGCTGGCAGGATTCTCTGTCACAGCATGCATATCAGTTTCTCTGCGAGATGAAATCATCAGAGTAACCTCTCAGGTGACTATTGTTTTTTGAACATTGCTTCATTATTTAAGTCACAGTTTAATGTTCCAAGAGCATTTACATGAAAGGATCTTAACAGAATGTCCTCCCATAGCAGCCGCTGTATGGTGACACTGTCACTGCACAGCAGAATATCCAGCGTCTGAACGAAACTCACTTAGTCTCCGACTGTCATTGCATTCTAATAAAAACCCCATGCGCTCACAAGGAATATGGCATCCAGATTTATTCTGTAATTAGCAGAGATGAGTCGGGATTAAAGGCAAGCGAGGCCGAGGGCCGGGGCTATGCTGCGCACTTATGCATGCACACCACACAACACATGAATAAATGATGGAATAAGCATGTACTACATAATCATCAGAATGGTGGATAATGAAATGTTGTAGGAACAAGTCGAGAAAGGCGGTTAATGAGACTTGGGGGCTGCATGACAGTCCTCAGAGAGTTGGAAATGACTGGTTCATATGGAGATACACTTTATGTACAGTTTCCATACGCTCTGCTCTAAGAAGACAATATTTAAATTTACAACGTAATCATTTACACTCACCATTAAAAAGGAATGATAATCACCCCGTGGCTTTCACAGACTTTGACAGCGAAGTGCTTGAAATATTTTATGATTACAACAGCAGAAATTGTGCACAATGTCAATTCCACTCTCATTACCAGTCATAAACAGAAGCCTTTGTGCGTAGTGACAACCTGTCTGCTCCTGGAGGACATCATGTCCTCTCTGCTTTAGGATAAATGGCAGTGATCGCTGAGCCAGCATGCACTGTCTCATATTAACTGGTCACAATTAGCTGAACAATTGCCCCAAGCTGAAATCATCCCTTAAATAAAAGTGTTGAAGGCAAAAGGGTATGAACCTGGAAGTAAACATTTGACACAGCACCTGTCCTTTATTTTGGGCAAATGAGTCAGCATGAGTCATAAAGGTTTTGCTATCTTTGGCTTTGTTTGCAGCCTTATTCCCAGGACTCCCATATTTGTTTTAACAAGTCTGAGTCTGAAGGCTTTGAATTCAACAGTGGCTATAGTGCCAAGATCACAAAACATGCCATCCCAACAATTCTCTTGAACCTTTTGTTAAATTTTAGCTGCAGTTCCTTTGTTTCCTTGAGTAAGTGATCAGATGTTTTCTTTGCTCCCTGCTTCCTCCCTGCCTGGATAATCCAAACAGATGTGGACTTCCCTCAGACCCCCCCATCAGTCCTGTGCCCCCTCTCACATCAACTAATCTCAACCATGCCTGAGATAGCAGAGAGTACCATCTGCTCTGCTCCAGCCCTCTTTGAGATGGGCAGACCTCCACATCTGGACCCCTGCCTGCCCCTCCTCCTATTCCTCCTTTTTATCCCCTCTATATATGGTCTCTATCGCTAACACAGAGTGCAGCAAAGATTTAACAGCCCATCAAGCTTTATAGTCTTAATATATCAGTGTCGCAATCAGGGATGTGATGGAGGTTAAACTAATCTAAAATCAAGTGTTTTGCGTCTTTTTATATATGAAACACTTTGGTGAATCCCGATGATCTTAAGTCTCACTATAATTTATAAAAATGAAGGGTCAGACTGATGAAAGTTGCATTTATTTCTATGGAGTGTGTAAGCAGCTTCAGTGGTTAATTATAATGAACTAATTTAATGACGCATTTAAAAACATTCATGAAGTAAATAGTAAAATTCATATTTGTTTAAAAGCAAATTCAATTACAATCATTAGAACTTGACAATTCATTCATCATCAGCAGTTAACAAAAGTAGCCGGAAACTTAAATTCCATTTACTCGTTTGTTCTGGAGCTTTTGACCGTATCATCAGTTTGCTCAGTTGTCATCGAACTGCAGCTGTTCACACTTCCAAGATGCTGAGCACGACAACGACTTCTCATCCACGTTGGCTTAAAAGTTGAGCTTGACAGTTCATTCTTGACCATAACAGCAGTTGACAAAAGGTTGTCTTGTCAACCACAATTGCATTGTCTCCAGCTGTGATGTTTACAGTTTCAGTTGTGCTCAGAAATGTTTTAAAGGCCCTGAAAACCACAAGCAATGGAGTCTTACATGAACATTTTCTAGCAAAGAAAGAACCATTTCATATTATATACATGTATGTATTGTGTCTTTGTCTGTGCTCCTCTTTTGCTTATGTTTCCAGGTGACTACCAATCAAATCTGATCAAACCACACAAGGTTAAACATTAGCTTCGTGTTAAATTCTTATTAACTTGTTTCAATTAAACTTGTTTGTAATTGTTGTTGCTTACTAAATTGTGAATATTTCAAGTTGTAGAGAAAACTCCAGATTTGGGGATTTCATTTAAGGACACCTCTCTTTCATAGATGCAACCAACCGGTGTCCCACACTAAAGCAAACCTGGTCCAAACCCTCAGAGCAGTAACAGCCATTAAGTCTCTGCTGTGAGGAGGCGAGGACGAGCCAACCTCAACGGCTCCTCATCAATTGATTAATTGACAAGAGAGGCTCTTGTGATTTGATTGTGATGAACTATTGAAAAGTGAGTGTCTAATTATCCATACATCGCAGCTCAACACCCTTTTAATTTACCCTGCTGGATGAACGTACATCCAGTCAACCCATCGACTGTTACACGTGAGTCGTGTCTTTGTTTGATGTATATCTGCCAATTGGTTGTTGACGGCTTTGACACTGTCAGGAATACATTGTCAGATGCTGTTGAGCCAGTTATTGATGAGGCCATTCATCTCCATCCTCACCTCCGTTTAATCATGGCTTAGACACACACTGCAGAAGCATTTGGACATCCTAATGGAAGTCCTTGGCTTTATCGTCTTGTCCATCCTCCACCCACACGTCCCCTCCCTGAGCATGTATTAATTGTTCCAGACACGAGGACGTAGTGAAGGAGAACAAACAAGGTTGACCTTTTCCAGGTCTAACTGCTTTTTCTCCATCCTTTCACTGCATTGTGCATGAGCTCTCAGGCTCTCAGGAAACTTTGAAGGATGAGGGCGAGCTTTATCTTTTTATCCATCAGCAACAATTCATCCCGCGGTAAGTGATTTAACATGGTTGACAGCCCTGTCGTCGTAGTAAGGAAAACGCTATAGATTGTATGTTTGAACGCTGTCACAACTGAGACTTTGCCTTGAAATGTATGATGTTGTGAAAGGGAAGTGTAAACAGTGAGGATGTTTCACTGAGTGAAGCGCAGAGTAGAACAAATGTGGCCTGTCTACGATCTTCTTTTGTTCCATTTACTTTCCAGCACTTTTTTGCTGCCTAAACCCAATCCATCTTCAAACTCTAACTAGGCCATGTGGAAGCCTATATTCATTTATAGTATATCACTAAAATAAGGTGTTCTCTCTTTGATTTATATATAGTTTCTTACTACATTTTTTTTTAGCCCTTTTTCTCTCTCCAGCTGTCAATCACACTTTTCATCAATTGCTGACACAGAAGAGAAGTTATAATTTGTCTAAACTTTTGTGAGCCAAGGCAAATAAAATATTACTATTTACCTTTGATGACACAATTCAGAGCATCTCTCACTGGCTCTCAACAGTCAGAGATGCTGTATTGTTTTGCTTCAGTAAAAACTACTAAGGTAAAGTGACACTCTGAAATAAAGAGAACACTTTACTCTGCTGCAGCATCATTTGTATTATTTAGGTTGATACGGTGGGTTTGTTCTTATATTACAGACAGTAATGTAGCTCTAATTGCAAGCCTGTATTAAATACATCTTCTTATATCAATGCCTTAGTGCCTTAGTTCCACACAGGGTAATTATTGTAACAAGAACATGACGAATGAGTAGGCAAAGATGCATCCAGATGTTGCTTAACAATTATTGAATTTCACTGCGCCCTGCACTGTTTACTGTTGCTCATTTAACCGCCGGTCATAACTGTATCTGCCATCACTGTCTTAGCAGCGGTGCTGCGTACAAATCTGGTCAGAATTTGATGAATGCGGTATATGTTGACCTCATTAGGCCTCGACTGAGTCAGTGTGAGCGATGCTTAGATCCATCCCTTCCTGCCACTTCGTGCTACCAGCTTGCTCTTCCCTCATTCATCTTTAATGTGTTTGCAGGGTTGGATTCACTTCTGCCGTTCCACACACATGTATCACAGGGCGATATGGCTTCCCACGGGGTGATTACAGTAAACACTTCTTTATTATAAAACTGTTGTTGGGCTTTAAATATTGTCCTTCATCAGTCACAGGGTGAAATGATCTCTAACGCTTACATAAAATACACTACACGTTTGCGACTGTCTCTCTCACACAGTGAATTATCTTGATATATAAATAAATAAATAAATATAAATAAGATAAACATAAGCAGTGATACTTTTATGTTACAGTTTATTAAATGCTATGTGTGAGCAAGAGATGGGCTGCAATATAAACAACTGCTGTTGTCATCAATTTGTATATCGATCGTGATGTGTTACATCTATCCCTGCTGACTGTAGGGACAGTAACAGGATATTAATGCTTTTTATCCCACAGTAATACAACATAAATCATTGTATATAACAAATGTGTTATATATATATATATATATATATATATATATATAGCTCTGTGCTGTCAATGAACAAGGGAGCTTTTGTTACTTTCACCATTAATTTCATAATGCTTGTTTCAACATCCATCTTCAGATATATACAGTATGTTTTTTATTCCCTGTATATAAGGAATACAGTTTGAGGGTAACTGACTCCGCCAGCCTGCCAGCCTGTGTTTTGGTGCAGTGGATGAGCAGTTTGCCAGAAGCATGCATTGATGCTCATGGCTGCCCACGGCTGCGGTGTCCCCGATTCACCTCTCACCCTCTCTACTTTGAATGATATTTCAATCCTACTGCCAAAAGTTGTGGCCAGGCGGTGGCAAATGCACATCTTCATTATCTACGATACACGAATAAAAATCGGAATCAGAATCAGGTTTATTGCCAAGTAGGTTTACACATACAAGAACTTTGCTTTGGTATTTTGGTGCATAACAGTAAACATAGTAAGTACAAAATATAAGATAAAAGAAGCACTGCAAGTCAAGAAGCATAAATAGAAAATTGACAATAAGATATAAAAAAAAATGAAATGAAAAATATGCACAATATGACTGTTGTTGAAATGAAAGAGCTGTACAGTTTTGTGCAAAATATTTACCAGAGAATGTGCAAAGGTTTACAGTATTAAGAGTATTTGCAATGTGCAAAATAGTAGTCCAGAAGATGTGTGTTAATGTGACGCATTGAGTCAGGTGTGTAGACTTTACGTTAATATAATGTGTAGGGGGGGGTATGAGAGTCAGTGTCTGTGGGGGTCCCGGGCCTTGATGAGGCCAGCCGCAGATGGGAAGAAACTGTGGCGTGAGGATGGAGGACCGCAGCCTCCTGCCGAAGGGGACTGTCTGAAAGAGTTTGTGTTCGGGATGGGAGGGGTCGGCCACAATCTTTCCTGCACACCTCAGGGTCCTGGAGGCGAACAGGTCCTGCAGAGATGGTAGATTGCAGCTTATCACCTATTCGGCGGAATGAATGATAAGCTGAAGTCTGCCCTTGTCTTTCAAGACGCATGTTAATGTCAGGGGTAAGCAGGGCCATATAGTTCATTGTCCAGGTGCAAGTCATTAATGGAGGCTGAATGATGGATGAACTGGTTTTGGAGTTTCTCAGAGTTTAGCTTCTCTCAGAGCCTTGGTAAACTAAACCTGTCCCTCTGCCCACTCCTGAACGCTTTTTCCTTTTCCAACCTTAGCTGTCTGAGTTTAGCTGTGAACCAGGATTTGTCATTGTTATAACTCACCCTGGTGTGTGTTGGTATACAGCAGCCCTCACAGAAGCTGATGTAGGACATCACAACCTCTGTGAACTCGTTCAGACTGTCGGCAGCAGTCCTGAAAACATCCCAGTCAGTACAGTCCAAGCACGCAGGTCCTGCATGGCTTCACTTGTCCACTCCTTTGATGTCGTCACAACAGGTTTACAGAGCCTTAATTTCTGCCTGTATGCAGAAATCAGGTGGACCATGTGGTCAGAGTGTCCCAGTGCAGCACGGGGGAGCACTGCTGATTGTTGTGTAACAGTGATCCAGAATCCAGATCCAGAATAATGTTCTCCTCTCTGGTCGGGCATTTCATTGAAAACATCAGCTGTAAATTCTGAGGTTGTATACAGAGCATATGTTTGTTGAAATTTAGGGATATTTACTGATTTGAAGTCAGGTGACAGAGAATCGTAGGAAGGGTGATTTCTATGATGTCATCAGGGGATTAAAGTCTGGATATCTGCTGCATTTTTTCCTCTTGTGAGTCCCCCAAAACAAAAAGTCCAATACTAAATGCCCCTTTAATATCAGACGACCAGCAACTCTAAGCAAAGCTAAGAATTAATCATAATAGGTCAGTATTTTATGAAAACAAAAATTAAAAAATTAACTTCACAAGACAGAAGAAAAAAAGAGGGTACCTGTTGTGAGAATTGGTGATAGATTTTTAAAACGAAGAAAGGGAAGAGGGGGCACAAAGTACAATGAGGGAAGACGTCCTAAGACTCTAACCCCATCCACCTCCATTTGTCAAAGTCATGCTGACGTCCCACTTTTCTGAAGTCAGTGATCATTCTGCCTTTCAGTCACAAAGACAGAGAGAAGCATCAGGTGTGGCTCCTTTTGAACTTTGCAACCGGACCCCTCAGCTGCCCACTCCTCCCCAAACCCTAATCCCACTGTAAACCACCAGGCCATTATTCATTCAAAGCTTCCTCTCTGGGGGTTGGCTTACTTTCCTCTCTGTCCTGCTCGCTTCCTGTCTTTGTAGGTCAGGAACAGATGGTAACAAGAGACCGTTGGGAAATAAATAAATAAATAAATAAATAAATAAATAAAGGCTTCTTTTCCAAAACATAATTCTTGTACTTTATTCATCAAATTATTTGTTACCCGATGATCATTGTTCAGTTTCTGACATAGAAAAGAATAAACTACGTCTAATTTAACTTATAGCAACTTCACTGCAAAAATGAATTGGTTTGTATAAAGTAAGCTTGCGTTCTCGGTCATTTTGTATCACCAGGTAACTTTTTTTGGACTTGGAAAACATTGGTTAAAAAAAATCTTCAAATGATCAATGACCAGTTTCTTATACTTGGTCAAAATACGTGTTTACTCTTTAGCATATTGTATTATTAGTATTTTGGCTACAGCTAAGATGCAGCTACAAAAAAACAATCCTACTTGGACTACAAAATAGTCCCACTGTCACAGAAGCCCAACAGAAGCTGATGACCCTCCCCTATTTAATGGCATTAAATGGACTACAAACAGTATACTCCAACAGTATATCCTAATCTGACCTATCAATGTTTTTTACAGACAAATCAAAGGGGGTGGGGATGGTCACAGATTGGTTCACAGTGCTGTGGACAATCTTTCTTTTTTTCCTTTTTAAATGCCAGGTCCAGTTAGTTGATGCATGGAAAGAGAGGCGAGGCAGCCACACTGAGGGCCATGCTTCCCAGCTTCCCTCCCTCTCCCTGTTCCCGCCTCGGCGTCCAAGAGCTCGGGCCTCCGGCTGTGTAGCCATGACAACCAAATGAGGTAAATGGTTGCAGGAGAATCCTCATCACGACCACCACCCTCACAGGCCTCTTTTCAGTGGTGCACTAACGTAGTATGTGCGAGTCTTTCTTGCTTCCTATTCGCCATCCAATGTAGTGATTCCTGTTTGGAATCGCAAATATCTCCCTGAGTGACTCTTTGCTCATTGTGCTTTGGTGTGTGCCATCACTCTGCTTTCTTTCTAGCCAACATAGCATACCCTGAGGGTGAGGTTTAGTTTCATCCTGTGATTATTTGACATCAGAACGGCATACTATCATGTTAGGCCGACCTCATATATTCTCACAATAGGAGAAAAATGATGAGAAATTAATCATTAGCATGAGGGATGAAGAAAGAAACACAAACCTCTGTCAACCAAAAAAAGTATCTCCTCTGTGCAGTGCCTCATATGAGCCAAAGAACTTGACACTGCGAAAAAAGACACTGCAGGCAGCAAAGAAAAAACTATTCATATGCTGGGATAGGATTGGAAGTCAATTCATTTTAGATTCACTTATTGTCCAAACACACACCGCTCGCAATGAAAGCGAAGGTCTACGAACAGGCTGGATAGTTGTTACACGAGGATGGTATTTAATTGTTACTTTTACTTTTTTTAGTCTCTAATCTAATTTCTCCGACACCCCTTCCAGAAATAGTGCAGGCATTTGAATACCTGCAGTGTGATAACAGTACTGTGTGAAATAACACACTGAGCCTGTGTTTACAGATGAGCCTCTCTCATTTGCTGCTGTAACAAGACAAAATCTTTCAACTCCAGGAAAGGAGGAGAAGAGATTCACAACAATGACTGAGTCATTATTAACACTTTGCAGTAGATATAGCTTTGCTAAGAATCACATTTCCACTGTTGTCACATTCTCTGCATGTAGGGCAGCACTTGATTAAATGAAGCTATTATAAACTATTAACTATTCAACCTTAAATACTTTACTTGCCCGGTGCAGGTTGGTCTGCATCACAGGTCTATGCATAATGTATGTTGACATATATTGCATTAATAATAAATTATACTCTTGCTTTTTTTAATCTTTATTTACACACTGATATACAAATACAGACCAAAGGACAGGAAAAAAAGTACTTTATTTTAGTTTTTTCTTTTTTTTATATACCAAACATCAATATACAGCTACACATACAGTCTGTTTGACGGTGTCTGTTTGACATTTTTGGAAATGCATTCAGCTGCAGCAACATCGTCACACTCCTCTGTCACTTAATTTAAATTTGAGCCATTCTGACATTTATCTGACAAAAAAAGAACATGGATTTTGGTACTTTGCAATGTCAAGACAAACTGTTCGAAAGCAGCCACCAGTATCTCGGCTTTCCTGGGTGAGCAATGCCAGAAAATGACTTTGAGGACTGACAGAGTAAATAAATGCTTCATTCTGAAAGGTTTAATAGAAAAATAGACATGAATCTGAACTTTATACTGTAGGTAACTCAACAGTGCATGCTCTAATGTGCTGATATTTGTTATTCAATAAAATGAGTAAGAGAAAGGAAACTGTCATGCTAACATATGCTTCAAGCTAACAGCTAAGCTAACATAATAATTTGTTAATATACAGTAACTACACAGTAGTTGGAAATGATAATGATATGTATAAAAACTCTCCCTCTGATTCCTTGACTCTGCACCTTCAGATAACAGTTAAGAAAGCAGTTTCACAGGCGAAAACCACTCAACTCATGAATTCACTTTAGCTTTTCTCGTGACATTGAGCAGTCAAAGGTTTCTGAACATGAGAACCTGCTCCTCTCATGTCAATAATTGGAAACTAGCTTTTCTGGACTCACACAAAATCAAAATGTTTTCATGCTCATCGTTGGAAGTTTAATTTCTTTAATGCCCCTGCAATACTTTCATTTCCTCCATATGAACTTAAGAATGACAGACTTCAAATAAGAAATTCAGTGGCATTCCCCTTCAGGACTGTATTTAATCTGATGTTAGAATTGACTGTTCGCTAAGCCCCACCTTCCTTAGTTACTGTTGTTAGGCCTGTTAAGCTTTCCATTTTGCATTCACGGTGCCAGATTTACCATCGAAATATGCAGTGATTTTACACTGACACAAACACTCGGTCTTCGATTCCACACAGAAGTAAACAAAAGCAGGCTTCTCATTTTTAGCTGACGGCTGTGGATTTAAAGCTACATTTTCCAGGCACAACGTCAGCATCCTCACCTGTTGTTGATACATGTACAGGACATGTAAACAAAGGAGCAGCCTTGTTTGTGTATTTCAGTGTAGAGCTATTGGCCCCATAGTACAAAAGTTCAAATGCAATCAAATGTGAATTAAATTAAATTAATGTTTTTTGTACTAACATAAGCCTTGACTTGTTTGGATGCTTGCTATAGAAAAATGCAGTTGGACAAGCAATACAGGTTAGATTTAGGCTGTTTTATTGTTCTTCTTTCCAAACATCATGCTTCTCTTTTACAAGAGAAAAGGATCTGAGGATGAGGAATAAGAGATGAGTTTGGGAAATGCAACTGTATCTATTGCAAGTTTGGCTGGAGTTGCTTGAGTGTCAACGTCCCCAAAACAAACCAAGAGCAGGACTGAGCTGCTATCATTACTCTAAATCCTGATATAGTATATATAGTGCTCCCAAACAGGGGCCCATGCCCATTGTTGGATTGGCTGACGTTTGCAGATTACGTTAGAGCAGCAAAACAAAGTTTCATCCATTCTTCACGTTAGAAAAAACATGCCACCCTCCAAACCCTTGAGATACCAAACATCGCTCATAGCGCACACTGCTTCTTCATGTGGAGAAATCCTGCTGACATGCCTAGTTACAGTTACTAAGCTATGATTGGACAGTCACTGTTCGGGGGAGGGGTTTAGCGAAAGGTCAATTGGCTGTTAGAAAAATGGATATCCGCTTCCTATGGGCATGTGTCTTCAAAGTGGCCTACATGATTTTAATTCTGGTAAATACACGACATCCATACAGTACAAATCTTACACTGTTTATGAGGATGAGGCATTTTCAATACAACATGTGACAATACACATTAATGAAAACTGTGACAATACAGGCTGGTACCAACACATGATGTGAAAGAGTGTACTAGAATCACATTACTTGCCTGTGAAATCTTTGTGCTTTCATTAATGTTGATACTAATGAAAAATAACAAAAAAATAAGGCCACATGTATTTCTTGTCATTTCTGCAAAATGTGCCTCACAATGCTGCACATTTAGGGATATGACTTGTTCTAAAAAGGGACATAGGCATTTGGAATTCCCTTTTATCTTTTGTTAACCACTCAGAAACGATGACTCCATTTGCTCATGGCTCTTTTTCTATACTCTTGCTTGTATGCATTAAGAGGCTTGACATTCTTTCTGCTTCATATCTTCAATTTTGCTGAATTATTCATGCCTTACAAGAATGTGAGAAGCAATGCAACATACCTTAGTTAGCTTTGGGGAAAAAAATACAAAGGGTCCAGCTTTGAGCATTTCCAAATCCTAAGGGAGGAGGATTTAAACATAGAGGATGCAAATAACAAACAGAAACCCATAATATTCAGGGCGCTGCATCATTTAACGTAGTGTACTGCACTGTACGAATGCAGATGTTGATACAGTAAGAGTTTTGATATGAGACTTTCCCAGGATATCAAATCAGCAGCTTTACTACAAGATGCTTGAAGATCTTAAGTAAAAGAAGAGTAGCTTAACTGAGAGTTCATAATGTTCATAATCTATTTTTCAAGGGACAAACCTCTTTCCCGCCACCCTCATACAATAAATAACTATTTGTTCTGAAGTAAAATAGAGGTTAATGTAACTGCCATGTATGAAGCAAAGTAAGACAGCTGGTTCAGTTATAGACAAAAAAAAAATGGAAAAAATGTTAATCTTTGGAGACCATAACTGTTTAACTGAGTATGTATATAATATGTGTATACAGGATGCGATTTGGCTGTAGTGCTGCCTTCTGTTAAGGAGCTAACCCTGTCTCACTAAACAACACATCATCCACAACAAAGTCCTAATATGCAATCTCTCCTGCACCTAAACCTAATCTTTGGCAGATGAAGACAAAACCAGTCTACATAGTGTAATTAGGGGCTTGCCATAATTAGGTTCACCATATAAAGTGCGTTATTTGACACAATAGTTCTACCAAGACTATTTTAATATCGTATTTGCCATAATTTTTAAGATTATACTGTTCTTTTAGATATCTTTCTACATCTTCCTACACAGTTCACAGTTATCAATCTAAGGAATATACAGTACATCCTCTTGATTTATATGTTTGTGTGACTGTACATTGTTTTCTTTTGTACATAAATTTGTGATTATATAATGAATACACTGCTGAAAGAATGTGTAGACCCACTGGAAACTCTTCCTGCCTACAGCTCATCAGCTACCTGACATCTCGCCATTGTCCAAATCCTTCTTGTTCAACTGACACCTCTGCCGCTAATTTTACTTGTAGAAGGAACAACAGTGTTTGCCTTCTCTGGTGCTTGTGAACCACTTTTGAATGTTATAGTGAGTCAGGCTGTCCAAAAAAGACATTGTAAATGGCAGGATATGCCAGCATATCATGTTATAGGCAGTTAAATACTGAGGTCATTGGACGGTGTGACATCCTTTTTTCTTTTTTTTTTTTAAATGGGATCAAGCATTCTGCTCTACACAGATAAAGCCCCGATGAAAATCATCTAAACGTCGTGCTAACTTTGATGTCACTTTACAGGAGTTCAGATGCCAGAGTTGCATGTCCAATGTGATTACACGTTGAGAAGTTAGCGGCTTGTCTAAGACTAACGTGACAGAACTGTAGCAACACCTTTTAACATCTTTTTCTCTTCCATTATAAAGGCCTTGCCATGTTTGTTTAGGCCTATAACCTATAACATCGAGCCAAGAGCCAGTAGCCATAAAAGATGAGCACAGGCTCTCACAGCCAAAAATACGATCTCTATAATATCACTTTGCGAGTGGAGCAGGACACTCACTAATTTTTTATTGGGGCTCATTCCTTGGGAATGTCCTTTGTTACCATATTTCAAATGTCCATCTGCAAAGAAAACAACTGCAACCGTACCAGGGAAAGATCCTACCGTTAAACAGCCCTGGACATTTACCAGGGAGGAAGCAGCATGAAACTTGTCACATGTAGCACACACTGTCCGCGTTGTCCTCTCACTGTCAAGTACCAGGACCACACGGGCCCATAAAAGTAAATCCTTCTCACTCCTCACTCTCCTCCTCGTCCCCCTTAGTGCCTTTACTCCAGCGCTGGAAGCAATGAACAGTTGAAGCCAGGAAGAAGCTTGTCATGATGGCCACCACAGACACCGAGATGCCAGAGAAAATGATGATGAGCAGGTCTGTTAGAGTCAGGGTGGCCTGGCACTCACGGAAGCTGTCCTTTGAGAGCTGGGTCAGGGATACGCGCCTGCCGTCCATGGGGAGGGAGCACTCCATGCCTTCCACCCCTGCATTGAAACAGGAAATCTGATTAGACAGATTTATGCAGTGAATGTGCATGTCAGATTTATGGACGTCTTGATAAATTTACTCACACGGCAGCCACTCAGAGATTTGCTCAGAAAGAGCAATATACACATCATACAAATGTACGAATTTATTTATCACTTCATTGATTCTCCAAAGATTTAAAATGTAAGGTGATGCATATTTGCCCGTTAGACCCATAGTTCACACAGCCCACACCTGCTCAGAGGTCTGAAGTGATCAGAGATAACATCCTGTGCATACTCTGAGGTGTCTAGTTTGTAACGCAACTATTTAATTCAGACAGTGTTGTGTTGTAAAAGATCTGAATTCAACAGAGCAATGCAGAGTGGGAGCTGATTTAATAACTGTAAGGTCAATCACAAGTCTTCACTTATGAGTTGAAGTTGTACTGTGTATACAGTACACCCACCCACAGAATGACTGCAGGGAACAAAGTCGAAAGACTAAGAAACTGTGAAGGACAGCGATACTGTAGTCTACTGTTAACTATATATCTACTGTACAGAACGTTTGAATGTGTTCATTTGTACTGCGTTTAGCTTTATTTTTGTCCTAATGTGTAAGCTGCTCTGAATGGCAGCCTATGTCTGTGCCTCTGACAACTAAACAAATGTGTTTGCTTTGGTACATGGTTTGGAAAATGAAATAAACGCCCATTTAAATCATTTTAATTTCAGCTGCCAGCTGCACAAGGCAAACCTCTAAGAATATACTTCCTCATTAACTACGACTCCTGGTTGCATCTCAAAAATTTACTGGTGTATCAGTAAAGGGCACCGTCTGAGACAGGGGCACCTTGACCAAACTCATCTCAAGATGAAAGTATGATAAATCAGTGAGTGCTGCTCTCTGTGTCTCTGTCACTTTCACAGTTTATTGTTCAGACATCATTTAAACGGAAAAGGACAGCGACTGTGGCTTACTGGATTTCAAGGGTACAAGTCTTCCAGTGAGTCTTCTCTCCAACTTATGATTGCGACTGGGATCGACACCGGATCATTAGGGTCCGTTTTAACGTGTATTTGGTAAAGACTGAAACCCTCACAGACTCATTCGTTCAACTTGTTTTACTGACAACTTCGATAACCTTTGAGTTTCATTTTGAGCTAAATACACATTTCGAATTCTGTTCCAGGCTAATAAATAATATATATCTCAGAACTGACATACTATTAACACTTCAGAAGACAATCTATACGGTCAGTAACTACCTTCATATTGGCCATGTACTGTATGAAAAACTAGACACACTGATGTGATGTTGGCTTATAGGTGGGTAGAGATAAAGCCTTGCAATGTGGGTGGCTACTTTTTACTGATACTGCACATGCAAATGCACACACTTGGCAGTACATCAATTCTGGATCTTTGCTCAACAGTCAGCACAATTTGTTATAATACGAACGCAATAGCTTCTCTTATGATTGGCTACAATGATGTTCATCTATCAAACTACCTTAATCCTGAATTAAAACCTGCATTTCTTTGTTGGTATTTAATATTTGACATTAATGTCATTAGTTATTGAAGCAAAGTGAACAATATTAATGATAAAACCTTGTTGTACATGTACATGAAACTGCTTCAAAAGTGTTAAATGACAATGGAAAAAGAAATCATGGAAATTGGTGATGACATGGAATTGGTTTCCATGCTCCTCCAATTGACTCTCTACAGTATTAATTAGGTTTGTAACTGAACTCTTTAAGAACTTGATAAAACTTAGTGACACTAATCCCTTAATATAAGATACAGATTCTCACATTTCTTCTAACATTCGATCGGTAGAAGACACGAGATACACACACGTGCACACACATCAAAATGCCAAACTTACAGGGCAGCCAATACATTGCAGTTATGTTTTGATTATACATTAAAAGCTCATTTTTAACATATAAATGTGTTATTTTTAAAAGCTCCTGCCTATATTGTAGTCTTACATCTCTGATGAAGGTCTGTGTGACCAAAAGCTTTGCAATAAACTGAGTATTTGCAATGTAGATAATCTCTTTTCATTTACAACTTTTTGCATCCAGCACCTTCTTGACTTGTGGTTGTGTGCGGTGGCTCTGAATATATTTGCAAGACTTGAATCTCAACTATGCATCCCACAATAGCAGGGGATGTAGAGCAAGATCATTTGATATTAATGGATGGCCTCGCCCTCTTATCGAGCTTATGCTCAAGTCTAGCAAAATACAAATACAAGTACATTACAAATACATACAAATACAAATGGGGTTCATCACAAGTACAAACAGCAATATATGGTGCTGATCATTAAGAGCCAATGTACACATTTCCCTTAAACTCAAACTGTGCAATTTATGTTGAATTCCCAACTATTTTTGCCACGAGTTAAGCCTAAATAGTTAAAGGCCATAATTAAAGTCCAAATAATTTCCTAAAATATCGGGACACTGCAGTTTGTAGCAAACATTACTGAGGAGGCTGAGTAACTTGCTGTGAATTAACACACATTTAGTGCCCTTGTGAGTATGTGGGATTGAGTCCAAGAAAACTAAAGTACTTAATGTCACCCAGTGCAACGATGTGGCTCATTTATGTGTTATTAATTGTCTTTGGACAAGAATGGAGGTTGATTGAACAGAGAAATACGATACATCAGGCTTAAGTTACACATGCAGTGTGTCTCAGTGGGAAAACGTAATTGTTTGTTTTGCTCTTTTCATGTCATGTCCAAAATCTGCTTTGCTCATTTTGTTTGAGAGTAACACCTCATTAATGTATGTAACTAGTGTACCCTAATCTGTTTTTTTTTAAATATATATATATATATATAAAAGGCTGGCATCACTCCCATCACAGCATACACACAGGCCATAACCTGGCTTGCAAGAACCACAGCAGAAATGTGTGCTGGAAAAGCTCCACGGAAAGATCAAGTAGCTTTGAATCAGAATCATATCAAATGAGTCAGAAGCAAATCAGCATCAAGAATGAGGCTCCAAACTGATTCGGAGCCAATACCAACAATCCTGGTGGAGCCAAAGAAGAGCACACTGGTTCTTGGCATGACTAATTCTAAGGCATGTCTACGATTTGTTGCGTGAATCAGAGATCAAAACAAATTCATAGCCTACTGAGAAAACTGCTCAGTCAAACTGTCTGGCCTTACAAACACGAGCACAACACATTTAGAGCACCGTTGCACGGGAGGTAGAGCAGGGTAGAGCAGGTTTGGGGTTCGATCCCTGGCTCCCCCCGTCATGTCGAAGTGTCCCTGAGCAAGACACTGAACCCTAAGTTGCTCCTGATGGAGGCCAGCACCTTGCACGGCAGCTCAGTCACCCTCGGTGTATGAATGGGTGAATGAGACCTGATCTGTAAAGCGCTTTGGGAACTGTTATTGTTGAGAAGCGCTATATACGTGAAGACCATTTACCATTTAATCTCCTCTGCGGCAGCTATGAGCTGAAAATGTATTGTTTTAAATCTAATATTCTAAGAATTGTGTTGCATAACTAGCCATATGCCTCACACTTTAAAAGCATCAGTTCGGTTTCCAAATCACAGTTGGACTCAGCAGGGCTTTTAGGGAGTTGTACTTTACTGCAACAGTTCCAACAACTCTCTGGTGGGACCTTGGACGTTATAAATATGCAGACTGTGATTTTTCATAATGATACAGTGTTGTGAAATTAGTAATGATTTATTCTCATGTTTGCCATATAAGGTAGTCCGAGCTATGTACTTTTGATTTTATACAAACTAGGATAAAAGTGTATTCAGAAAGAGGCAGATACAGACAGAATGCGCTGACCTTGTTGCAATTAATCGTTCAACAGCAGTTGAAGTGAAAAAACAACAGCGTCATTGCCGCACATCTTACTAAAGACAAAGAAAACTTTGAATACATCTGAAAATCCAATATATCGGAGTGCCTGTCCTGTCTGTTTGTGCCGAAGATGAATGGATAATATTTATATTCACAGTGCTCGTATTGAATGGCAAAATAACCCATCACCTCAGAGACTTGGACTTTGCCTTTGAGACAGTTCTGTCTGGTCTTGTCTGTCCTAGATGCTTGATTAATAAAATGAAATTATTCTGGTCAACACATGGCCCCTGCAGGAGAATTATTATATTTATTATGATCAAAACAGAATTAAGGAACAGGCCAATGGTGGAGAGAGACATGGAGTTTGATTATTGTAACGTCAGGTATTCCTGACACAATTTTCACATCAGTCTAGATATGTGAGCACACCACACAATACCAAAATCTACACTTTGTGTGTTTGAAATGTAATGCATGTATATATTCATATATCTGCCATTTATTGTAATACAAATGCACCTCGTGTGTTCCCTAAAACAAAATACACAGGACTTGCAAGGCGAGATAGCAGCTTTCCACTGGAGCTGCATTGTTGCAGTTAAGAACTAAAATTACACAATAGGGCACCCAGACTCATTACACTGCTTGACAAAAGGGATAATTACTGAACAGCTGTGGTTTTCGGCCAAAAGTGGAATCTTCTGGAACAAACACCATGATGATAGTTTCCCAGTGTTACAAGCTTGTCTGTGACAAAATGTGCACATCTTTCACTGAGAGATGACGCCCAGGCTTATAAATGTGAACATGGCCCCAGAATAAACATGCAGTAATCTGAAAGTCTGATATGGAAGTGCTTCCTTAATTTGTTGACTGTGAGCTGCTTTATGTCACACACAAATAACAAACACAGTCTAACCTACTACAGCTACAGATAGTTATGATATCTCCAGTTAATTATCAACAAATAACTGCAGTGAAATCCATTATTATACAGTCAATTCAGCTGAAGGAGCTATTCTGTTTGCTGATAACTGGTTTCACATGTTGACGAACCACTAAAAATATGTCACCCAATAAAAGAAAGTAATTTCCATTTACCTTGTTTACCTACAATGCTAGCAATGAGGGTAACTGCTACTGTACCATAAAATAATCTGTGAATGCTCCAAATCCAAATAAAGGCAGGTTTTGTCATTTTTTCCATCGTTGCTATGTGAATAAAATGTTACCATTACTAAAATCTGACATTAAAACACTGATGTGTTATGATGACAGTACTAGTACAGTATGAGGGAGAGTGGGTGAGAAACTAACTTTGTTAGGTGCTCATACCTGTAACTTTATTTGGCACTTTTTCAGTGTAATTCTGTTGTATATGGAACTACAGTTGCAGACCCCAAACACCACTATGATCACAAATAGTGAGGCTACCGTACAATAATGTTACACAAATCATGCTCTTACACCATCAGGTATGTCAGCCCACACAGCTATGTTACATTCCTGGTGCGGGCAGTTGATGGATTACATTTAGGATTACAGCCAGCCGAGGGGTTAGGCTATCTGCTGTCTCGGCCGTGATTGATCTACCTCGCTGTGACAGACTGATATCGGAGGCTTGTTTCTCTTCGCTCCCTCAACACCACACTGTCTGTCCAGATTGATCTCTGCACCAATGGCAAAGGCAAAATCACCACAATCTTACACCTGCAGACTCCTGCAGGAGTTGGCATTCATGCTAAAGTCGTCGCTTATTCCCAAACCACTCGTGTCTAGACACTCTACCTAAATAATCAAACTGTGATAATGACTCACAAAACTGACCCCTCCCTACTTCATTAAATGAAATGAAATGTGTCACTCAAATCCAAAACTCAGTAGAGAAAAAAAAGAACCAGGCAGACATAATTACTGAGAGATTGAAAAATTATTCAGTTGCGTTAACAGGAAGAGTCTGGGGGAAATCTGAAGGGAACATGATGAGAGATCCATACAAGAAGAGGGCAAGAGTGGGAGTTGGAGAGGAACAGAGTGGAGAATGCGTGTTATGAATGCACAAAATGACAAGCATTCATGTGACAGTGGGGTGAGGGTGAATCATTCAGGAGGGGATTCCTTCTGCGTGGAGACTCACTGACATCACTGTACCATGGACATATTAAAAATGTCTCATCACAAAAGCATAAACTCACAGAAATGTGCTAATTCCCAAATACAAGAGACGATGGTTAAAAAGCGAATACTACTAGACGTCTATTTTTCATCAAAACAAAAAGCTGTTTGTCTACTGTCACAATTCATTATGATGAAACAGCTAAATATGCAGGTCTTAAGCAATTTCTGCTTCACACTCGACCAGGCAGAAAGGAAAGTATCCATCATGCACAATGCTGCACACTGCTAGCGTAATAAAGCTTTTGGCTTTTCACCTTTTATTTCTGACACTGGCAGATTATCCCTTTCTGCTTCTGTACATGCAGCAGCTGATGCTATCATACTGTGTAATTCTGTCCACCTTTTCACACTCTGCTCTCCCTTCCAGCTCTCTCTCTCTCTCTCTCTCTCTCTCTCTCTCTCTCACGCCCCAACTTTAAATAAACATCAAATTAGGCCAGGATAAAAGAAGCTGTCAGCCTGTGTTAATGGAATAGATATTTTCTCATCACGTATCCATGAGTGGTAAAGATAGCATGTAATGTCGAGTGTGGCAGCATGGCATCGCGTGTGTTATATAGTGCTGGTCAATGGCATCATATTTTCAGAGCTGCTTGTGCGTTGTGGTGACAGGTCTCTAGGGAGCAACTCGATATGCTGCAAAGGAAAATTCAGACTTTGACCCTGTCACATGAACTGTTACTTTGTAGTGAAACTGTCCAGGTCATGACTAGTTTTGATAGCAATGCCTCAATAGGCTTCAGCCTCGGTCTCTCATGGGAGTTGGCCTGCCCTGCCCTGTAGGCAGCTCTGGCTCCAATTACCCTGGCCAATGTGCCGTAGAACTGTGTCACTCTGAATTATACATGGCCTTTGTTCATCCTTAACCCAAGAGCACTGGAGACAGCAGTGGATCATGTTTACACTCATCCCTGCATTAAAACATTTACGAACCTGATTGGTGGCTAAAAAGCTTACAAATGGCACCAAAAAACAAAAGCACAAGGATGCAGACAGTTATATGTGCATCTGTCTGATTGTTTGCGGCTCAAAATGAATACTTTACTTTATTCTGCACATAAGAGACAAAACACAGCCATGTGGAAAGAGATCTGTCCCCCCAGAATTTTAAGCATCCTCCACCCACTCATCATGCTGACCTGCAGTAATCAAAGTTATGCAAACAGAAAAGTGTGCTGCTGTGTTAACTTGAAATCACAGGGGAAATCAAGACGTGAAAAATGGAATGGGAATTGGGTTTACAGCATGGGCTCTGCAGCTGCTACATTATGCAGGCCATCACAGAGGGAACCACAGATACCTCAGGATGACTTCTAAAATAGCAACACAGGTTTGTCATGTTTTATTGACAATTTTTAGATTAGTTTAAGTTCTGTTCAATTACCCTGCTAGTGCCACGTTTTCTGAAAGTCATGACAGCCAAATGTGTTGACGTTCAATCAATACACCTCCCGTATAGGCCTGTGATGTCATCAGCCTAATTCATGTTACTGAGGAATCTACGGGCACACCTAGCTTTAGCTGATTAGCTGACTCCTGACACCTGTACTTTGTCCTGATGACAGGTTTAAAAGTAAAACTAAATGCTTGTAAGAGCAAACGTGTCCCTGTCATACTGTGTCCCTAATCCTTTCTACATACTAATGCTTTATAGTAAGAACTATATACTTATCTTTACAACAAACCTTTCTTTCAGATAATATAGAAGAAATGAATGTACTAACAAAAAATTATGATGTGTTCAGACTGACATCAATCAAATGGTGCAAATGGTGTCTTGGGACACAATCTAACACTGATAAATTAAAAACAGTAAGTAAAACTGTTGCACCTCTTTTTCTCTACACATGGACTGTTAACCTGCATGCAACCAAAGCCCACTCAAAAGTGATTGGTCAACACTACTCGGACTACAAACGGTCTACAAATGGAAACCAGAACATGTCCCTTGCCTACAGAGTCTGCATTCATATGCAGATATCTGTTACTGGAGATTACTTGAAACACTACTGCCATTCAATAAGGACACAAGAAAAAGTTCAAATTTTCATACTTTCACATACTACTTTTTTTCTCTACTTACCTACTCTACTTTTCTCTTTCATTACTTTTTACTTCTCTTTCAACAGTAATGTAAAAAAAAAAAAAAACCCATTCAAAAATCATGCAGATTCCATTAAAATAGCTCTGAGCATACTCAAGTTTGTCATTATGTCAGTTTGAACTGGGAAACAAGGATTGTTTGCAGTCCATTTAACCTTTATGTGTTTTGAATATCAGTGGAGCTCTTGGTTTTAAGAGAGGCCACACTCACATCAAATTTAAACAGTAATTTAGCTCTGTAATGGATTTGTTGTATGATGAAACAGACATGAGGATGCAACACCCACACAGATGGAGAAAGTACGCTGGTGTACAATTTAAAGAGTAATTTCTGTCTCTGTAATTGACTTTCTCCGTGATGAATGGAGATATTAAGTTGAAACACCCACACTGATTATGGTTGTTAGAGTTGATACATATTGAAAAGCTTATCAAGCCACCCTCATTTACTAATGAATGTCCATCTGTTATTGTGTGACGACTTCCAACACAGCGTTCCAGGGAATAGGCCGACGCATTTTTCCATGATCGAGAGCTCAGTCATTATGTTAATTAGGTCTGGCAGTATGATGCCTGCGCATATGAACCGGTCGTGTTCGTAAATCCACCTCACTATAATCCTCCACTGTAATCCATATACATTTTCCTGCAGTACTTGTTAAAAACTGGTAGTTCAAGGGTTGTGTCATTAGAACTTGTTTTGATAATCTGATCTAAAATTCAATAGGTTAGTATAAACTTCTGCTGTTTATCCATTTGAAATTGATTAACATGTTTACAAATATAAGCAAAAAGACTCTTGCAGTATTCCATTGTCAATTGTATTTGCTAGTTGTGTCGCACTTTTGACCGTCTTTCAGTTTGAAAAATGAAGCAACTCTCTAAATTATACACAGAGGAAAAACAAAAACTTGTTTTAGAGAATGTCTTCAGTTCAGTAAAACATCTTTTTGTCCTCTCTGACCTGTTACAGAACTAATTTGCATTGCCTTAGAAGAGAAGAGCCTTAGATGAAAAATAATTATTCCTTTTGCTAAGAAAAAAAATGTTCGTGTTACTCCTCCAGCACTATTAGCATTACAAAGTACCTTCCAGACTACTTTTATTGGCCAAAGACGAAAATGATAAAATAATACAATACATAAGACCACATGTAGACCACTTTAGATATGCCAGACAAATAAGCATGTATGTGTGCGTGCTCTGTGGAAGCTGGTGGACTCGTCTCTGGGGTCATAAAGCAAACGCTCAGTGATGGGGATGTAAAGCTGCATCTGAGGTGAGATACGCATTACTCAATTTGAGAGTGTGTATAAACTGGGGCCAGTTGGCAGCCATGCCAGCGGCTTGGCTGGGCCTTTGGCTTCTTCTGATTGTTGATGTCTGCCTGGCCAGCACTACTAATGCAATTCATTATGCCTTGCAGTTGACAACACTTAGAACCCGTGATTAATGCATTTGCAGCCTCTTACTAGGGGGAATTAAGTATTCTTGCCAGTTTATCAACTTCCTTCCTCACAGGCCCAAACTTGTCTGTTTTTAGGGCAAATGCACAAAGGCCGGAAAGCGAAAGCAGTATCAATAGCACGGTACACCATGGCCTAAATGTATGAGTGAGTTTGCTTTTGTGAGTTGTCAGCAGTTTTTAGGGGAGCTGAGTTAAAGCCTTGGCCAACCTGATCACAATTAGGATTTGAGCAACATTTTCATTTTAATTAGCAAATAGAAGAATGACCATTCTTGTTATGAAATCTTAATCTTAATTACAATATGACATCTCATGATATCAACGTCCAGAGGCTTACATGTCTAACCAGTTTCATGAGGTTAGGTTGGTTACCAGTTTCATATCTGATGCCTATAATCCTTTCTCACATCAAAATAATAAGAAAAAAAAAATCACATCTTGAGTCAGGAGATTTGGGCCTCTACCATTCAGGTTGTACATACATGTCAATTGTATATACATGTCAACATTTCACACCCCAAACACCCTTGGAACAGTGACAGAAATAAATGTTCCCACTCCTTATCTGTACACCTTTATACAACACCCTGCACCTGAACATTACGTACTGAATTTAAAAACTGAATAATGTTTTTAAAATGCACCTTGTATACCCATAGGCATATGTCACAACACTGCGAGCCACATTCATATTAAATTCCCAGATTAAGCCAAAGTCATGTAACGCGTCAAACCTACAACTCTGATCTGAATATGATAACAGCACGAGCTACTAGTCATGTGTGGCTGAACTGTCAGATCTGTTTATTTTTGCCTACTCTGCTCCCACATGCTGGCTTGCACTTATGAGATAACTGCTGTCTGTGTCCTTTGTAAGGACATAAATAGTAATGTACATATGGCTGACCTTCAGTAAAACATTTATGGTTCCCTCTGAACAAAACATAATTATGATGATTTGTCGAGGAATAAATGCCTTCTGACAGGTGTTTTAGATACTCTATGCAATCTACTTTAAAATCAAAAACATCAAAACAGATTTGAACAATTGTGAGGTTTTATCCAGGACATATCTTGCAACCACCTATAATCCAGTAGTTTTTAATGTTGAGACCAATCAGCTTGATGTAAGCAGATCTTACCCACAGTATAATACTTATAAAGGGACATGATGATCTGCTTTGTCTTGTGTTGTTCCTCGGATATGCATGCACACATTCAGATTGCCTTGCACACTCAAACACACCAAAACTTCAGCCCTGTTATCTAACTCAACCCTCCAGGCTGAATCACAGCGGTAGACAGGGTCTATAGTGCGGTCCTAAAAATTCACATGGATAGGGTGATAAACACAGGATTAGGAGAAGGGGTTTGACTTTCATTGGTCTAGGAAAAAAATATAATACATTGATAATATTGCTGAATTACAGTGTCCACCAAATGGCAAGTATTATATAAATAAGTATTATATAAATATAAGCCGCAAATTGATCGATTTGACTACCACGCAGGATAGAGGTCATGCTCAGTGTATGCATGGTGAAATGTGAAACCAGAGAAACTGCAAGCTAAATTTCTTAACACGAGGTGTTTCAATTCTTTTTCCACATTGGACAACTCTGTATTTTGAGTTGGTGCCTCATTTAAAATTTTGAAAACAAAGCATCCTTTTTGTATTCATTTTCAAACAAGCTCTATTGTCTCACATTACACACTCTGTCTCACACATTATAGGCTATGGGATTGCAGGAAGAAAGAGACAAAATTAGAACAAGGGGGAGGGAGTGGGGTTCCCTCTCCTAAAGGGAAAACATAAATAGACCAGAGAAGTGTTATGGCAATGGATTTGCCATAATACTGTTGTATGTTGTGCTCAGATACACTTTATGTGGGTCAAGCGCATGGAAAGAAAATGCATCTTCTGTTGCTACTTACCGTTTGGAAGCTTGTGACTGTTCTCCATCAGCCATGCAAACAGGTTGGCAAAGTTGCAGTTGCACACCCAGGGGTTGCCCTCTAGCCTCACCACCCGCAGGGAGGGCAACTGACTTAGTGCCCCCACCTTTAGGGTAGACAGTGCATTACGCTCCAGTTCCAGTTCTCTCAGAGAGGTGAGGCCCAGGAAAGCCTCCTCACTCACCATGCTCAGATATGGGTTGTTGCCCAGCCGTAGTTTGATCAGGCTACGGGACTCCCCAAATGTCCCCTTAGGGATTTCAGTCAGATTGTTGCTGCCCAGGTCCAGGAAGACCAGCCTGGAAGAGGTGCTGAGTGTCCCCGGTTCTATGTGGGAGAGGGAGTTGTTCCGGAGGTCCAGGTAGACCAAGTCACTGTACAGAACCAGGAAGTCCGAGGGGATACGGGGTATCCAGTTGTCAGCCAGCAAAAGCCTGCGCACATCCAAGGGGATCTCATTGGGTAGACGGGTCAGCCCGCGGCCACTGCAGTCCACAGTGTGAGGATCTGGGCACAGGCAGGTTACTGGGCAGTTTTCCCCCCGGGTCCATAAGACAGAGGACAGCAAGATGAGGATAAGTTGGAGCCAGCAGACACATGGCAACATGGTCAAGGGGGTGAAATGAATTATGGAGGAAAGAGGCTCAGGGTAAGGGTGAAGAGGAGAGGGTGGGTGGGGGTAGAGAAGAAGAGGGTGAGGGTCAGAGGGCAGGAGATCAGGACAAGGGAGGGGAAGGGGAAAGTGAAAGGGGGTGGATGGGGATCAATCCTCGTGAAGGAACATCCTGCTGTTGTAGAGATGGAAATCTGGAAGGGCTCAGGAATTGTGAGACGGCAGAGCAGCGGCGAAAACTGTTTTCCAGGAGATCATATAGCAAGCTGCTTGGATAGAACAGCAGACTGCCTGCTTTGAAGGAGCAAAGAGAGGGAGATAGTAAGCAGTAGGGAGCGGGAGAGCAAGAAAGACGGAGCTTAACAGAGAGGGGAGGGTAGCTTAAGAGAGGTAAATAGACACGAGCGAGCAGGGAGTGATGAGAAGCCGGGGGCACGGACAAGGGAGAGGGGGGTTGAGGAGGGGGCTCTGTCCGCCACGCTACCCCACAGTTGATCTGGCGGCAGTGACAGACAAAGACAATAAGGTCTCTGACACAAAAGGATATATGAAGCCGTGATTCAAGCATGACAAGCAAAGAGTAACATCATTGCATCCCTCCATTAGTCCCAGGTCTCTGTGCAGAAAAGCCTGACGGTCTTAAACGAGAGAGAGAGAAGCTCACGGAACATCGCTCAAGTGTGTGGTAAGGTTGCCCTCCCCCTTATTATTCCCTCTCTATCTCCCAGTGCCCTGCAACATGCTGTGATAACACAGCACAGCTCAATGTTACCCTGTCCAGCACCGTATCAAGGCTGTGTTGCTGTGCAGAGAGAATCCAAATGTCCAGGCAGGTGCCTCATGGATGTAGATCGCAGTGCTGAGCTGCACACAGCCATGCCACTCCAATGTCTGCCTCTGAATCTACCACGGTAGATCCCCTCTCCTTATTTCCAGGGAGGCGTGCCTGAACCACGCTGTCAACATGTGATGTCACTTCCTATAATGTGAAGAAATGACGATCAGTTGCATCTGGAAAAATAAAGGCAATTATTATTATTATTTATGCTTTATTTTAAAGTGCATTCAGCTGTATGTCCTTCCACAAAACATAAACAAATACTGTGGCAAATTATTTTAAAAAACATTCTCCTTGCCTTCCATACATTTATATTTAATCGTCTCTCCAGTTTTGTAATAATCAGCTGTTGCTTTGACGGTTTGACAATTTTAGAGAATATCTTGTTAAGCACAGCCTTCACCATTGTGTATAGTTGTGTATAAACCGTGACTTACTTATTTTGTTGCCGCAATTCCAGCACACTGAGTTTTGGTGAAGGGTAAAAGTTTCATTGCAGATCACCTGTCCGCTTTATATCAATTAATTTCCCTCATTTATGTATTTGGATAGTAAAATATGTATGGATAATAAAACAGAGGTGCCATGAGTCTCCACTCATAATGGAGAGAAGACGATTAATTCAGAATGTGTAGTGAATTTCCCAAATGGGATTTGCTTCAACAGGTAAATGCAATTAGACCAAGGTTGTTGCACGGGGACGGTGAATTAGACCTGTGAAGACGAGGGTAGCGTGAAATTTCTAAGGAAGTCGTGATGTCATGGATGGTAATTGTGTATTTCCAAGAAGATAACACATTCACAATGCAAATGTGATACATTAATAAGTCTACACACATATTCACAAGTGCACACATGGATGAAATTGAACCCACACACGCGCACCTCATGACAACCAGGCAGTTGGCAATAACATCTAACTCACTTCATCACAGGTAATCTAATAATACCACTCCTTGCTCGAGGCTGAAGTCAGATGAGTCTGCAGCTTCACCAGTGATGTTGACTTTGTGCCACGAGGAAGAGAGCAGCTCTTTCATCAGAAGAGGAGATTTTGATCAGAGTCAGCATATATTAGCTGAAAAACACTTGAAGCCGACGTGGCTCCAATTGTTTCCTGCAAACACATTTCAACTTTACATCTTAATATAATAACTGAATTTAGTGGCACTCTTGTTTTACACGTAATGCTTAAATATTTGCCGTCTCATGCAGGGTTTTGATGTTTTTCTGAAAAAAACATTATTTTCATGCAGTTCCTTACAGAGAAAAGTGGTGATGCAACTGATCTCTAGAGACTTCTTTAGCCTACTTGAATTTCTGCCTGTCCTCACTTCACTGGTGCTGCAATAGATTCAGCTCTGACCAACTGTCTTTCTCGGTGATTGGCAAATATGTCCGTGTATTTGCAGTAAATCTGATATAAGATTTTGCATTGTTTAAAAACTAAATGTTGTTGTTTGTTTGGTAACACTATTTTTAGCATAAGCACCCCCCACCACCAATTTATAAACAGGTAATGAATTACAATAAAGTAAAGCAGTTTTTCAAAGTCTTCATAGGACAAGCTGTAGTCATCCTTATTGTTGACAAATACTGTACACAATTAAATGCTTAAAATGTCCTTATATCTGCTTACAACTATAATGTGTTAATAACCATTTATTAAATGTTTACATAGTGCTTATGAATTCTAAATAGGGGCGTTAAATGTTACCATTTTCAAAATCTTGTTTTTTATGTGATGATAGAGTAAAATATGGATCGACAAGAGTGATAATAGTATTTTCAAAGGATATTATCAGATGGTCTTTGATATCTGGATTTCTGCTGTTACTTGTCATATGGTGACATCTGCTATGTCGTAATCTCTTCACTCTTTTTCCATTGGTTGATCTGATTAATGCGTGTTGTGTGTACTAACCTCTCTTGTCATTTCAGACCTGTAATTACAAACCTGCCCACCAGCCATCACTACTGAGTTTCCCTGTCTCCCGTCACCTGACCCAATCATCTGCCCACAAAAGCTGCTTCTCTTTTACAATCAGATCCTCAATCAAACCCTCAACATATATCAGATTTGCCGGATGATCTATGTTGCCTACGCGCTGGCCTTTATTGTGTTCTCCATGTCTGGAACTGGTCTAATGACTATGATGTCTCCCTGTTACCCCTTCTGATTTGTTTGCCTGGTCTGACTGCTTTCTTGCTGCTCACTGCTGCCTCATAGAACTAGTAAAGACTGTTTTATCATACCTGTTCTGCCTCCTGAGTCGTCTTTTGGGTGGGATAATATGTCCATCCTATATCCTACTGCAATTGAGGCATGCTAAGGTGTAATTGTTTCAAACTACATAACAATGTAGATCATTGTTTCTATATTAACCTTTTTAAATTGTTGTATTTTTACTTCACAGCTGCAAGGACGTAGTTACAGGAAAGGCTTTTCTTGGAAAAAGGTAAATTTCCTCTGCTCTGTTTCTGTCAGCTGATTAATTGCTAAGCAGCTCAGATGAAATGGACTTAGAGATACTTAAAATGGAGATGGCTCAAATTGAAATGCAACTGGAGCAACGCCACTGGCGGATATAATGGCCACTCTGTTGCTAAGGGTAGTCATGCAGATGTCCAATCCCCAAATGTGATCCTGAAAGTCTCTTGACAGCAATTTGTCAGTGTAAAAAGCCCTGAAAATGTGTTTGTACCAGGGTAGCAGGCCCTTTAGTCTGCTGGCTAGTTTGTCATCCAGGCATACTAGAGCTGCATTCACAATCATTTCAGTTTAACGATGATAAATTCCTCTTCTAAAACATTATTTTAGCATTGCTCGTATTTTAATTGCTATTAGTCGTGTATTTGTACAACACTGGTGGTGATTGATGAAAACGTTTTCCCGAAAAATGAAACCTCTCATTTGTTTTTACAAGCTATGACTGTGCCTATTTACCATCTCACCATTCTACTGTTCACTGCAGCTTTTAGTATTCATTATCAGTGCTAGTTTCATTAGCTATAATGTACGAACAACTATCATTTCAGTAATAATTAGTGAACCAGATATTCTATAACCCAACCTAACCAGAACCTAGTCCTGTTGACAGTGTTGAACTTGTCAAACCATTTGCTAATCTTTTCAGATGATGCCAGTGAAAAGTGGGTCTGTCACATTATCTGATTCATGATGAAGGAACATTAGTGACTGGTGTCCATACCTTAGTCATGAAGACTCTAGCCTATATGAATAATACCCCATTTACACCTGGCATTAAAATACAATCTTTATCTGGGTTATCTGGGTCAGTAAAATTGCATGTTATGCATGCAGAATGCATATGCTTTGGGATGCGATCAGATCAGCCAGTCCACACGGTAGCCAATAAACCCGATTGTAAAATCCTCTTCACTCACTTTACTCGGCAAAGGCAAAGTTCAACCACAGGTTTTGTAGAGAGGGCTTGAGTGGGAGAAACGTTGGGTAGAAGGCGGCAGCAGAAGCTGAAATCTTTGCCAGAGGCACCCACAAGCTTTTCCGGTCACCAATGGCGCTATCTAGCTAACCTTGTAATATCTTAACAGTCCAACACGTGTCCTCATTAGAGGACCCACATGGCTTTCCTGGTCACAATGGGGGTCAGTTTGACCTTGAATCCAGCGTTGGGTCCAACTCACTGTTTCCCATGGTTCACTTTTAACTACACGAGGTGACTTAAAGAAACCACTGTTAGCTGACGCCTAATTAGCAGGCTATAGTTAGCTAAGCAGTAAGCACTGTTACTCCCGCTAGCTTAACGGCTGACCGCTACAGACTTCTGTACCGTGCAAACTTCCAGGTAACATTAACATTAGTTATCTGAAATGAGGCATGGACAAAAGTACCACACAATACAGGCATGCAGTTTGACTTCAGTCATTGGTAGTTAAGTAGTAGTTTAAAGAAAAAGTACTTTTTTTTTTTTTAAATGTAGGGGTTTTTTTTGTTTTTGGCCAATCCTCACATTACTTTGACATTGACTTGGCTTTCTGTATCTCTCTCAAAGTGCCAATCCATTGTGCTTCCATGCATGGCTGATCATGGTGGGTGTTATATACGATACACGCCTCATTAATATTGATTTCCACTGGCGAACAACAAAGCAACAGCAATGTCATTCTGCTGCAGTAAACTTTATGAATCTAGTTTAATAACTGTGGCTCAAATTTACAAGACTATTTATGGATATGACCCACTGTGTTATGGTATCGCTGCATGCATAGCATTTGTATGCTCAGTATTGTTCTGGATATAGGCCTTTTCCTGGCTGTGGCTTTATTTGTTTGGTTGTTTACATTAACCAGAACAGGGGAATTATCCACTCAATCTGGCACAGTTTAACTCAAATGATGTCAATGAATGAGCTAAAAAATGAATTTACAATGCTGCATGTGATGTATAGGTATTTTCCCTAATAATTATTTATTAATCAGCCACATTTTCAGGTGGTAGCTAATTGGTTTCTAAAATATCTATAGAGAAAATTAAAGTTACAGAGATTCAGGACAAAGAAAAACTACTCTGAAAGCAACGTCACCCTACTAATTTTTATCCAGGTTTTACAAATAATGTGTCCAGTGGGAAGCCTGGAAATCCCTTAGTTTTCAGTTTGTTTTAAAGTAACCTTGAAAGCCTGAGGAAAACAATTTGATATTGAGCACGGACAGAGTATTGCTTTCTCAACAGCTGCTTGCACAAATTGATTTTCTAGTCTTCGCAGCAATGACACATAACTGAGTGTTGAAGTAGAGCAAATGTAACATGAGGGGGCAACAAGCCAGTGCCGGAGGGTTCAGTGACCTTGTCAGTGGAGACGCAGCATCAATCCAGGTGTACCTTTCTGATGTGTCCTAAAGATCTCATCTGGGTTAAAGTGCAGGGGAGCAACGCTTTGCTGCATGATTTATTACTTAAACTTACAATCATGGTTTGCATTGTAATCTGATTTTTTTTTTTTTTTTTAAAAAAACAACATAATTTAATGAAAGAAAAATCTCAAAAATTACATTTGAATAAAAAAGAATAAAGAATTAAAAATAAATAAATAAAGACATGCCACCACCCAAATTAAATAAAAAGATACAGAGTTTTAGACAGTGAGACAATTCATAAATATTAAATAAAAAACATCAAGATTTCATGGAGCAGAGGTTTGCTGATTTAGCATTTTAAGTTGCAGTTTACTGCTGTTGGACGGTTGGTGTTTGGGTATCTAAGCATCATAAAAAACTAGATTCACTTTGGTTTAAAACAAAGTGAATCTATTTTTAAGGGGGTTTTAGTGCCCTAGTGGTCTTAGATGTGTACAATATAATCACATTGTCTCTGTATCGATTTCAGTTAACAACCTTTATTACATGTCATACTCTTCCTATCTAATAAAGGCAAAAATGCTAAAAGAATCTTTAAAAAGAAGAAATGTTTATATATATATAACTGTTGTTTCAACAGCAATATTAAATCAACTTGTTATATTTCTTGGCTAAAGCTGTACTAACAGTTAAAAACACTTTACATACAGTACAGTTACAGTACATTGTGCACATGGACATAGAGTGCATACATATACAGTAGATGTGCCATTTTACATATGGGATGCATCACTGTAAAACTAAGAATGCCCTTCATTGCCATCACAGTAAAATGTTTCATAAGGAATGGTGACCATCACAGTTCAGTCCCTCTTACAGCTAAAATTAACCTACTGCAGCTGCATATGGAGTCACACTAATCCCACGCCAGATACAGATTATCTGAGAAAGGGGATAGTCCTATGTGAGTGGTTGTAAATGAGAGAAAGAGCACCACGGTTGCAGGAGGAAACACATGGAAGGATTTATTTACAAGGCAGCATTCAGAAAATTCATCTTCACAGGACTTTTGATGAGTGAAGAGTTCATTTTGCATAACACATATAGATAAATAGAGTGTGGTTTTCTAATTGAATTTAGCACTTCATCAGTACTGCATATAAATGGGATTCCCTTTCCATTACACGTCTCCATTGTAGATTTGTTACAGGCATCTGTATATCGAGGTTAAGAGGCCCTTGATGAGTCTCACATGCCAATTGAAGCCCTTGACTCCACTTCCATTCAGTGGTTAATTATTTCATTTCTGCCCCCTACCCACCTATGGTCCCTGCTCAGAGCAAGACTGGAAGAAGTGTAAGCAGAGAGTGAAATGCTTACAAAGTGAAAAGAGGAGAAAAAACAACCCTGCAGGTTATTTTTTGTGTGTCACAACCATTATAAGTCAACAGTGGTGCTCCCAGAGCGCTGAGTAAATGTGGGCCCTCAGTAGGAGGGCCTTCCCCATGGATCAGCCAGTGTGCGAGCAGAGAAGCTAAGCACTCTCCCGCTGCAATTAAAGAACAGCCCATCAATAAATGATGAATGTCAAACACAGCATGATGTTTGGCCTGGTAAGCAGACTAGTATCCGATGTAGATTCATGGTCACAGCAGGGCAGGAAACAAGGGGTGGCATGGTGGAAACACAGAGAGAGGAGACAAGAGGATGTTGAGAGAACCCCGCTGCAAATGTCACTTCGTCCTTTTCAACACTTCACGAAATGTGGCGGAGGACATTCAAGATGCAGCGGCAGCTGTCATTTCTTAAGCCATCCGCTGACATTTGGGATTCTGGGCCGCTTGCCCTGCGCCGGCACAGGAAGTGGGATGGAGGACAGGGGTGTTCTCTATCAGCCAAGGGCACAGTGGAAAAGATGGTTCAGGACAATCACTGTGGCCACATCGCTGCAGTAGCACCAGACAGTATTACTGTAACTTAAAACAGTGTTTTCCACTTTACGGAAGGACTTGAACTCTCGCAACCTTAAAAAAGGAAAGGTTAAAGGAAAGGGCAGAACAATTTGACAGAGTAACACCTAATATTTCATGTCCTCAGATGACATGTGGCACCATGTCGCCCACATAACTATGTTTTAGCTCTGTTTACAATTGTGCAATCTGCCAAAATATTGGTATCACTATTGCATGACTAACTGGCCTTCTCGCGGCTGTGGGAAGGGTTCCTTCTTTTGCCAATTTTACCAGCTGGAGCTGAGTGAGAGTGAGTCAGAGTTATTATTGTTTTAGATCCTCTCTGAGAGTAGTCAAAGCCCACAATGGTCCACACTCACTGGGTAGCGTTACTTCCTGCTCAGTCCAGCAATAAAAACATTCTGTCCTCTTATATTACACAGTCACTGTGCAAAACACAGATCACATTATTATCAGAACCACGTGAAAATGCAACAAATACGAGTGACACTATATAACTTCATTTACAGATTTTTTACAGTGGAAATCATATTTTAAGTCAGTAAAGGATTGATTTTTAATGCTGTGGATCAAAGGATGGTTGTGCATCAAATTAAGTGGGCATTAAGAAGGTGGATGTGTTTTCCACTCTAGTTGCAGATACATTTAATGAGAATATGCACAGAAACGTTCACCATCTGGTTCATCTTGTCACTTTCCACTTTGAAGTTAAAGCACCATGGGGTGTTTGCTGGAAATGACCATCAGAACTTTGACATTATTGCTTTCTGATGTGACATCATCTGATTCCCCTTCAGGAAGTCTTTTGAGCAGTCATTCACAAACAGCTGCAGCTGAGAGGCCACAGGTACAAAAACAATGTTCCGTTCACTTGACATCATGTCTCATGTCATTCTGCGTTTGTCCCAAAGTCCAAAGCACACAACGTCAACATCCACTGTGAGATAGGTCCAGAATATTTCAAGAGACTGCCAGTTGAAAGTTTCTGTGCCCTTAAAAACATCAAAAAATAGAGTTGATACATAAAGCATTCATACATAAAACACTGCATTTGCTGTTAGGGTTAGGGTTAGGGCAGTGTAAACTATTGTGGCTATGAAATATATATTTTGCAGTGTTTTGTGGCCACTATAATAAAACAAATCCGTATTTCATGGTGTGCCAGATCTCAAAAAAGCTTGTTTCCCATCTACAAATCAGTTTTTTCTCAATATGCGAAACCATGCTTATTTGGCATTCAAGTGTTTGTTTAATGTTCATTTTAACACAAGGTTGTATAACATTTGTTGTCCCTTCATGCTACACACACACATACAACACAGGAGTGTTGGAGTGAGGGTGAACAGGCTGTAGCTGGGGTGAGTATTGCCTCTTAGTATCCTTCAGGCTCTACGAAGGCACATCACCTCATAGATATCACTCGCTCAGTAGATGGGTACCAATGATATTGTTGCAGAACCCTCGTGTCCTGAGCCATGGGCCATCCCATGCCAATTTGTTATGTTTCCTGTTCCATGCTTTCTATTGCTCCTCTGTAAAAGTTGGCACAGAACTTGGCACAGGAATTTTGCTCTCTTAAGTTTCCTTAACAGATTATTTGTGATGCTGATTCCCAGGAACCTGAAACTGTTCACCTGCTCCTCCTCAGCTCCACTGATGTAGACAGGGGTGTGTGTGTCTCCTCCTCCTTTTTGCTAAAATCAACCATCAGCTCCTTGGTTTTGCTGACGTTGAGCAGTAGGTTGTTCTCTGTGCACCACTCAGCAAGATGGATTTCCTCCCGATGTGAAGTCTCATCATTGTTTGTGATCAGGCCGATGAGGGGCGTGTCGTCTGCAAACTTAATAACAGAGTTTTCTCCATGTCAGGGGTTGCAGTCGTAGGTGTACAGAGTGAACGGGAGGGGGCTGAACACACGACCCTGGGGGACTTCGTCCAGAGTTGAGCGCTAAAGTGGAGGAGGTGTGACTGCCAATCCAAACTAATCTGTTGTTTGTCAGAATCAGAAATACTTTATTGATTCCCGGGGGGGAAATTGTACAGAACAGTACTTGTTTGTGAAGAAGTCCAATATCCAGAGTGTGGTACTCAAGCCCAGAGTGCTAAGTTTGCCAATCACATCCATGGGGGAGATGTTGTTATTTTCAAGGTGTGTGAGGGCTGAGTGGAGGGCAGTGGAGATAGCATTCTTTGTGGATCCGTTAGGTTCTGTATGTAAACTGGTGAGGGTCCAGGCTGGCTGAGATGTTGCTTTTAATGTGGTGATGTGAAACCAGTTTCTCAAAGCACTTCATCAGAGCGGAGGTGAGTGCCATGGGGCAATGGTAGCCATCTTGAAGCAGGTGGGAACAATCTCCTGTGACAGTGAGATGTTAAAAATGTCAGTATTGACATCGACTGGCTGATCGGCATATGTTCTCAGTACACGGCCAGAGATATTACCAGGCCCAGCAGCTTTACTCATATTCACTCTCAGCAGGGTTCTTCTCACATCCCCTGTGGGTATCGACACCGGTCGGTCCTCTGGAGGCGGAGTAGACTTGACAGCTGACACTTAATTGAGGAGATCCAAGTGATCATAGAAGGTGTTAAGCTCATCTGGAAATGTGGCCTCACACATGATGGGGGCGCTCCTGCTTTTGTAGCCTGTGAAGTTCTGGATTGTCTTTGGTGTTGAGGTCTCTCTCCAGTCTCTCCTGATGTCTCTGATTTGCCTCCTTGATGCCAGCTTCCAGTCTCACTCCAGCAGAGCTGTGTTCTTCCTTGTCACCTGACCAAAATGCAGCCTTTTTGGGCTCTGGATAGGGCCCTCACTTCTCCATTCATTCAGGCTTTCTAGTTGGGGAATGTTTTATTGTCTTTGTGATCACAAGACCATCAACATATTTGCTGATGTATGATGTCACTCACTATATATATTCCTCAAGACTGATGTGGTTCTCCTGGGTGTGCCAGTCTGTGCAATCAAAGCAGTCCTGTAGAGCTGCACGTGGGCAATGTGATGCACATTTCTGCTGATGGTTTCATGCAATTTTACTGATTGACAGTTGATGGCTGCATGGCAAGAAACTGAGCGACGATCCAAGGCAGAGAAGGAGATTACTAGCACGCAAACATGGACCGTAAATAATGTGGATTTCAAATTATTAATTGATTTATTATACAATTATTTAAAAATCTGCTTTGTGGATGTTATATGAGGAGGGAAATGCATTCAGCATATTGGGTAAGACAAAGTGAATGATGAAATAACTTTATTTACAAAACAATCCTCAGGGTACCTTTATATTCCCAATGTCTTCCCTAAAGTATTACATTTTTGTATATCAATAAGAAGACCAAATAGCTGCTCATTTTGCTGGAGACCCTGCAGAACCCCTTCAGTGACCTCTGTTGGTCCCCTGCCCACACCTTGAAAACCAGCTGTTTCTGTGTATTGCTGTGTTGCTGTTTGTGTGTGTGTGCTTGTGGGTCTGTTCACAGGGATGTCATGAAATGGCACAGTGAGATTTAAGCTGTCACTGGCCATTGTTGCCTCGGCCACTGTGTCCCTGTCAGCTGTCGGTGGTTGCTGTGCTTCAGGGGGGACAGAATCATGACTGAAGCCTCACAAACTGAATCAAAGCTCTGTGCGCTGGATTGAAAGACATCTATAAACACCCTCGAGCAAAAGCATGGGGGGATGATGTGCATACATGGGCGGACATACACAAAACCACATACAGACTCCCAGTCCAATGGCAGTTATCAGGGAAGTGTGGTGATTTGGGACACGAGAAGAGATTTAAGAATTCACATTTAAAATCTTCATTTCAAAATATGACACCCTATCAGTGCCTGTTCAAATGCATATGCAATGGCTGCATACATTTCACTTTTAATTATTTAACTTGTACAATTCAAGCATGATACATCTCTGGTGCAAAATGTAATATCGTGAGGAATGGCAGGGCTGCATTATAAATAGCAAGCTGTTTTCATTATGGAATCTGTGGAAAGTTAATTGAACCCAACCCTGGCAGCGCACAGGGTGCCTTATTACTCTCCATCAATCCATCAAAAGGTCTCGATCCCTCATTCTTGGCCAGCTGGCTATTACAGAGTGAGGCTTGCACTGCAGAAATCAAGATAGCGTGAAGAGAAACCATATCAACCTAGTAGCTACATCCTTCCGCCTCGAGGATGAGCTCTGATTAACCATGGCCTCCTAACTGTGTCATCTCCCAGCATGAGAAAAAGAAGGTGAGAAAAAGAGGGAAACTAGGCAGAAAGACAGAGAGAGATACAGAGAAAGCAGAAGAGTAAATGCAAAAACTGAGACAGAGAAAGAGAGGTGGAATCCTAAATATGGCTTTAGTTCCATAGAAAGGAGACTAAAGCAAAAGAAGCACAAATTTGTGACAACTTCCCTCGCTTTTTCCACTCACGTTGTTTGCCACTTGACGAGGAGTGTGCCCTGTCAACCCAGGACTCTCCCCTGACTTGTCAACTGCCAACACACACCTCCCTAGCCTTGCCAACTGCCAGGGCAAATGAGATGGTCGGTTGATCTTGTGGAGGGTTTGTATTACCCTCATGCAACCGAGAAGCTCCACTGCTCTCTCTCAGCTGTGCTATTGAGGGAAGTGTTTATGTGGCGATCAGGGTTTAACTATGCCCTCGGATGCCTGAATTTGTGTAACTCTCATCGGCACCAGATTTAGCCGCCATCTGTATGGTGTCAACAGCTCGGTATGAACATTTCCTGCCATGTCATGGCTAACAGTGGCAGCCTAGCAAGTTCGTCCCTTGGGCTATACAGTCATTTGGAAATGTGTTGGAATCACAATTTATTTACATACAGGTACATACTTGTACTTTCTCACAGGTTCATAAAAACATTCTTAAACTATAAGTTTTACATTTTCAAGGCTAATGATAATCAAGGCTGAGCCATGCTAGAGGCTCTGTGGGAATGTACTAAATGCTAACATTAGCATGCTCAAAGAGACAATGTGAACATGCTGATGTTTAGCAGGTATAATGTTTACCACGTTCACCGTCTTAGTAGCACAAGTAGCACTAAACACACAACATGGTTAAACTGTAAGGAACGTCATTCGCTTTGTGTTCATGAGCAGAAAAACAGCAATTTTTGACTTGATGATGGCGCCAGAGGGAAAGTAAAGTAAAAGGATCCCCAAAAGGTTTTATATTTCACCCTGAGAAAACACGAGTGTCTGTACCAAATTTCACGACAATCCATCCAATAGTTGTCAAGACTTTTCACTCTGAACCAGAAAGGTCAACCTCATGGTGGCGCAAGAGGAAAGGTCTTTAGTTAGTTATTAGTACACATTGTCTGGGAACCATGAACCATGATTACAGTATCTTTCAAATTATTCCCATGCTTGTTTTTGTTTGTAGAGAATGCATTAGTGCACAGTAGTGCACATTGCTGTCTGTCACAGAGTTTTTTTCTTTACTACAAGGGGGCGCCAGATTTTGACATTTTCGGATTCTACACATGCTGGTTTTAAATCCTTAAAGGAAACTCACAACTCACAACAGTCAGTTGGAAACAAATGCAGACATCAAACCTTGGGGGGGGGGGGGGGGGGGGTTCTTCAGAGTGCAACATAGGCAAACTTTAGTTTATGTGAAAAACTTTATGTAAAAACTCAATGCTAAATAAATAATAATATATATACCGCTTGAGTTTTATAGTATTATTATTTGACATATTGTAGCATTGAAATGCAGTTTGACAGTTTGCAGAGACATTAACAAAGGGACTGCATGAACCTTCATTACACAGAAAATTACGTTTAGTAATACGATCTAAATTGGTGTTTGGTAACCCTCCGCCCACACACACGCTTTCCTTAGACTCATCTAATCTTTAATTTTGGGACCCAAAGATGAGTGACCAAGCTACAGTGTCACACTATCATCAGTCATTCATTCTCTCTCTCTCTCTCTCTACACACACACTCTGTCACAGAGGTACACACACACACACACACACAATAGACTTGCAGAGGAACAGACACCAAGGACAGCCTCTTACACCCAGCAGCCCTCAGGCTGTGTGGAACAGTGCTAGTGGAAAGGGCAATGTGACTGGCTTTTCAAGTGAAGTCTCTGCCTTTGCCCTCGGTCTGGCTACTGTGAGCATGTTAGAGACAAAAAAAAAAAGAAATTTAAGTGCTGCTCATGATGGCAGACAATACTACAGGAGGCACAGATGGACCCATGAGGCTAAGATTAAGAGAACATCTGTTTCTCATGTAACTCTCTGGCTAGAAACAACTAGACTACTGCACTTTATAGGAAGATTTGGGCCTTCCAACATTATGTAGACGGTGGTTGTACATTTTTACAGGAATATAGGCATCAGTAAAAGTGGACAAGTACATAATATATAACATAATAGACTTTTCTCATTAATCTAACTGCTTTAAAGTAAAATACATTTAAGTATTTCATTTTGGTCAAATGTCAGTCATTGTCAGCTGTCACTCTCCCTGTCATCCATCCATCCATATTTACTCTCCGTACATTGTTGTACATCCAGCCATTCTGACAGTCAAATTAAATCAAGCTAGCCAGCTAAACTTGCTAGTAACACTCGAGATAGTATCACTCACAATAATGTGTTTAAAACTGGTATTAATGCAAATTATGATAATGTTTTATATGGCATGGACACATTCATGTGTCTGCCCAAACGTGACTCACTAATGACGATTCCCTAAAGAGAAACTGAGCAACAGTAGCTTCCATGCCAGTCAGAAATACTCTTCTCTTCTCCAAGTTCCAATGTGTTTCTCTTTTAATTGAAACATACCCTCTAAAGCTCAAGAGTATACTTGAATGGTTATTTGTCAGAATCAGAATCAGAATCAGAAATACTTTATTGATCCCCGGGGGGAAATTGTACAGTACCGGTGCTCCCATTCAATAGTAGAAAGTAGCATAATTTAGAACTAAAAGTTTGTACAAAATATAAAAATAAGAAATACAAAATACAAAATATACACATTTACAGTATTTAAGTGAAATGAGGTGAAATGAAAAATGAAATGAAAATACAAAATATACACATTTACAGTATTTAAGTGAAATGAGGTAAAAATATATACAATAACAATGTATATGTATGTATGTGTTGCACTAAAGTGTGTGACTATATATGTATTGCACTTAAACATTTTGAATAAATAGTGAGGTGGTGTATGAACAGGTGAGGTAGATACAGGTACGGATTCCAGTCTCTTCCTGAGTGTCTGACATTCAGAGAGAGGAGTTAAACAGTCTGATGGCCACAGGCAGGAATGATTTCCTGTGTCGCTCAGTTGTGCATTTAGGAGCAATGAGTCTCCCACTGAAGGTGCTTGTAATAGAAAACATATTGTTTAATACAAAATATTTTATGGGGGGGGGGGGGGGGGGGGGCTCATAAGAAATTATATAATAGGTATAAGGCCCATTTGGCATTTACATGCAAGAAAAACTATTCTATTCTTTTTCCTAAATTGTCCATAAAGCCCATGAAAAGACCAGCAGTGCGTTAGTGCATCTCTCAGTACTTTCTGACTTACTCAACCTGTTAGTGGCTCAAAGGCATACATCTTTAAAAATGGGTCATGGGTACATGTTACATTTCTAGTATTGCAGCATTTGTTGGGGACTATTTTCAGCCGCGGATTAATACACATTTGGTGCTCTAGTGAGTCTTTACAGTAACAGGGTGTGGCACGCAAAATAAACTACAATGTGTGTTCATGGTAATGACTGGTGAAGCTCAATGAGTTTTTTGTTTTAATTCATTTTTTTGGACAACAATGGAGCTTTAAGGCACAGAGGAATAATCTGTATCAGGCTAATACTTGTTAGTAGGAACAAGTCATTGTTGGTTTTGATCTTTTCATTAGATTTGTATAGAATATAGAATATCATCAGACTTTAAGACAATCTTTGTTTCCATTTAGCAGCAAAGTAGAAAATAGTTGCATGTTCTTATACTCTGACTTCAACCCCAGAAACTTGAGTCTGCATCCCATCCAGTCACATCCTACAGGACAGCCTACAGGCCGTCAGTCAGTGCAGCAAAGCACTCAAGCATACAGATCATTTTTATGTAGGTATGAGTTATTTATTGTTTCTTGTGCTATTGCAGCAGAATTAGAGTGTTTTGGGGGGGGGGGTTCTACACAACAGATTATGTTTTTGAATGTCTGTTAGTTTAATCCAACTGGAAACGCTGCCTTGTGTGTGTTACAGTATGTAAATAGATGAGAGAGCTAAATCTGGACAGGACTGACAGGCATTTTGAAAGTGGTCCACTGGTGAAATGAATTGAAAGCACAGCACATCTCTACTATGAATAAGAGAACAGTAACCTTTTACATCGGCGCATAGAGAACGGTTTAGCACAAGGTTCATCTGTTTTACTCCGACTGAGGATCTGCTGGGAAAGTGGGTCTAAAACCCTCCGCGGATTGGCCACAAAACACTGCAGAGAGCCCTTTGTGAAGATGTCACACATTTGGTGCGCTCAGTGACGGCAGAAGTCCCCGGGGTTCAGGCACATGCAAAAATAGATCTGCTTTGATTGACGGGCCGAAATACAACCAGGGATTCTCATTCAGGGCTGTGATTCACATATTAAAGTAAGAGATCACTCGGTGAATGTGTGTATATTCTTGGAGTGTACACTACAGGCAAACACAGTGAGGGCAGCTAGTTGTTTCACGTGAAGCTTTCAGAGTTTATGAGGACACGTAAACATACCAAATGAATAGCAACCTGCTGATGCAGGGACGTGGAAGTCACACGAAGCCTGATGACATTGTCAGCTGCCAGGGGGACGTGTTGATTGACAGGCCTTTCCCTCCGACAGCTGCCTCCCAGACCCCAGCAGCTGAAGCAAAAGAATGGCTCTCCTGGATTGGAACAAGGAACGTCCCAGCGTATTTCATCACCACGGAGGGAATTTGAGGATGCAAGGACAGCCCACAAGTTGCCGGTGTGGACCAGTCACCACTCACGTCACAGTAAACAACCACGCTTTTGTGTTATGACAGGCCAAAGACAAATCACTGCTATTACATCAGCCAGAGGCCAAAGCCCACGAGTCATATCTGCTACATATGAGCCCAGGGTGTTAGTTATGTTATAACGCAGCCATACATCATCAGCTGTGTTTTGATTCCTCTCTCAGGCTGCAGATATGAAGCCATTTCCTTTGAGCTCAGAGCAGGCCGATCCTTTAGTGTTTCAGTTTTGGTCGAAAACCTGTAAACACAAACAATTCGACAAGATAACGTCAATCATGAAGATTTCTCAAATGGTATTTTGCAACACTTAGGCATTCTCAAACATCTTGGCATGAGAGTGTTTTGTCATGTCCACAGCTGCACGCCACACATCATCACTAATGTGTCCCTGGCACAAGCTCCGGGGTCAAGAGGTCCAGCTGAGAGATGGCTTGAAATGATGACATCATTAGCTCAGTGCCACTGGGCAGCGTGATGGCAGTCAGAGGGCACGCAGGGTGGCACTGCAGGGTGGAAGGACAAAAATAACACAAGTGTAAATTTCTGCTTCCTCCTCTCGGCCAACGGAGGCATGCTACGTTCTCCGTCCGGCACTTCGCGATCACGTCATGTCTGGCAGGAGACACTGAGCCCGATCTCACCAAACAAATTCGGTTGTGTCCAAGAGGGATGTTGAAATCCAAGGTTAACAGTGTTTGTGTTGGCACTTTCATGAAATATGTGCTTCTGTTTCAAGTCTGTCCAAAGGAAGATGAAATTAGACAGGGGCACTCAGACAGAATGCGTAATTTCATTCAAAGGCACATTAACTTTGAGACAGCTAATGAAAGAGATGGAAACACAGAGACATAGACAATTTCAATTGGTGCAAGTTGAAGCGGGTGGAGATAGTTGCCAAGGAGATAAGTCCTGTGAGCATGAGGTGTGACTTCTGCGTCACTGATTCATTTTTTTCTTTTTTCATTTAGTATTCCTCCCTCCTCTCGTCAGTGTATCTCAGTCCTTTGTTCCTGCAACGTCAGACATCATGTTTCAGCACCCCCACCACCTCCCACCGTCACCGAGGAGACGTAGGCGGGGGCCTCGCCTGTTTTCCTTTATCCAAGATCACCGTCAAAGTCATGGCTTCACATGTGATGAGTGCAGGAAAATGTTTCTGACTGTCACCAAAGACATCTCCCTCTTGTTCACAGCTAGTCAGCAAGTGTAAGGATGTTCTGTCAGCACATGTCACTCTGAGCACACACACACACACACACACAAGCACACACACACACACACACAAGACACACACACACGCACACACTGGAGGAGAGTGATGACATTTGAGTTTAGTGTGGCATGTCACCATCTCCCTAAGTCCACCATGATAGCCATATTTTCAGGTGATGGATGGGTTCGGGGTGACATTTAAAGATTCTACCTCAATTAGTAGATGGGTCTTGCATGCATGCACACACACACACACACAGTGGCATGCATAAATACATATACATATATGTCCTCCCCGTCCTGTGCTGCAGAGTTACACAAGAAAGGACACAAACTTATTTGTCCCTAGTTTTACTGTCACTGAAAGTTTGATCTTAGTTTTAAAAGAACTGTATATTAATGGAAGCATCATATCTAAACAGGTCCAGCACTTTATAATGTCCCTGCCACACGACCTTGTAGGTTATAATTAAAATGCTTCTCCGAAGTACAAATCCTTATCATGGCCATTTTTTATGTATCATTGCTTATAGATTACTTTTTAAGAATTTGGTGATCAAACGCATGGGAATGTAAGCTGTTATTTAATGTTTTGTCAAACTGCATGTATGTCTGTCAGTATAGATGCCGATATTGACCTTTATAAGTGGATCGTATAATCGGCCAAAAATAATCGTTTTCTTCTCTGTTCATTGGCTGTGGTGAATTCACGTTGATGAGTAGAGCTGCCGCTGATACTGTTGTCAATGTCATTCGCAGACACACATGTTACCAAAGATTTACTATATTTCGTTTTTTCTAAAATTATTATTTAGTAATTTTTTTTTAACATTTTAAAACATGAACTAAACTGATTTTATTATCAGAAATCAAGGACCAACATAACAACTTATTAATGACAAACTTTTAGCAACTGGAGCTGAAAAACACTGCAGAGAGTCACATTGTTTAGCAGGTCGGTTTGTGTTTGAGAGGGAAAAAGCGAAGTGGGTTGGTGAAGAGATGCAGAAGCATGTAATTACAGGCAGTGTTGAACAAGTTGAATTTGATGGCATATCTGTTGTTATGAGGTTGATGCATTGCAACGATGCTATTTCATAAACCTTCTATAATATAATTGAACTTCTCCACTTAAGAACTGATGTCTAGTTACAGCTTCACCTTACTTTAGACGTGGAGGAATGATCAATCACTTCCACACAGAAAGGTTTACAGATTTTAAGTCTGAGAAAAGATCACTGATATCGGATTGGGACTCAGTATTGGCAGACACCCTGAATTTGGGTTTCGGTATCCAGTGAGAAAAAACTCGAACTGATGCATGCTTAAACTTTTATATCCAAACTGCAGATGAAACAGATTTTCAAACACACGCAAGTTTGCACTGCTGCATTTTCTCATCTCAACGTGTAAAAAAAAAATGATGACCATCCACAAAACATGTGCTGATTGTGAATGCACAAACACTCACTGCAACAGAAAATGTCAATACATGCGTTACAAGGACAGGACGGGAAACAAAGGACACTAGACAGGAAGGGACGCGGCAGAGAGCCTCATTAGGAGACAAGTCAGTGAACCACACAGCCTGAGACGCTGCACAGGACAGCACACGAAATGTCGAACCCCTGCTGCTCCCCCTTCTAAAAGTCCCCATGATTTGAACGCCAATGAAGAAAAAACTCAGACAAATGTCCCCATCAATTCTCCTCCAATCTAATGGATGTCTCCGAGGGAGCCACAGCAAGGAGTTTCGCAATCACTCATGCCTCCCTCCCTTATCATTCACAACACCTTCCTGCCTGGCAAATGTCAGCGTGTCATAGCCTAACCAGGCTCTCCAGTGCATGTGTGTGTCATGTGTGTTGTGAGTGAGTGTGTGAGTGAGTGAGTGAGTGAGTGAGTATAGGGGGCATTGAGATACAGAGTCTGAGTGTGAGATGGATTGAAGAGGTGATGTGGAGGCAGCAGGATAGCGAGGGTAGAGAGGACAGCCACCGTGAAACGTCTCCCTCTGCCCGTATTAGTCAAAGCAATTCAATCTATCATCCTCCTCCCCACTCCTCGCCCCCTCCACTCACTTGTCATTCTGCTGTGAAGAGTGTGATGGATGGACTCCACTTCGCTGTTTATTCCAACTCCATGAAAGAAGCAGTCCAGGGTAGAAACGCCTCGGACAAACATCCTCATTGTTTGTTAAAAACCGCGCCAGCCTGTTACTAAACCGCACGGATGCACATATCAGAAAAAAAAGCCAATTTTCCTGGTTTTCATGTATTCAGGAAGGTAGAAACAGTTTTTATAAACTTTATGTAAACATTAACAAGTTTGATCAAACTTAAAATCCAGAATTGCAAGTATTTAACTTTAAGATTTGGGTTTGGTTTACCAGCATACTATTCACGCTAAGTATGACGTCAAATTGTATGTGTACTGCACAGTATGTGGATTTTGTGTACGAAATGCCTGGATGTATACTAGATTAGCGGCGTGAGCCTGCTGGACATATTCAACTGCTCCAATTTTAACTTGCCTTCAAATAATACTGGAAATGTTCAATTGAGTGGAAAAGGTAATGTTTTACATTTTAGACAAACAATTTTCATTCAACTTTAGCTCGGGCCAGTAATGTTATGATCAATACAGTCATGTGATGCAGTCACACCTCTCCTGAAACAAAGACCATCACATAAAGAATTTATCCATTTCTATAAAACAAAACAGCAACCAACAGGGGAAAAGTGAGGTCGCTATTTCGCAAATGCCGCACAGTTTGTTGAGTGTGACTATTGTTTAGGCAGTAATTTACTAACTTAATTGATCACAAGACAAAAATGCATCAGGATCCAGCTGGCTGACCATGATCATTTCTTACCGGGAAGTTTTAAATTGAAATGAAAATGGATCAGTTCAAATATTTTTGTCTCCTTGAACTTAATACACAAATGAGTGTATGTCAGTCTTTATTTGCTAACTCTTGCTTTCCTTTTATGCATCACACACACTATGAACGCTCCAATGTCACTGGATATCACTTGCACATACAGAAAGCTCCAAGGCCTTCCAGGCAGTCAGTAAATAATATCCTGCACATCATCACATGATGTCACTCATCTGTAGTCAATCGTGAACAGATGGGACGGTGTGACTGCCATGTTAATAATGTCCTCCAATCAATCATTTGAGGAAGTGTAGTGATAGCGGCTCGTGTAATGTCACATGGGAGGAGATTAAAGGTGAGCTATGACCTTTCCTGGATTACAGACAGACCCAATAATCTGCTGAGACTGGAGGACACACCTCGCTGCATCTTAAAATATTCTCCACCTGACCAGAGAGAGAAGGGGGAAAAGATAGTACCTCGCTGCTGCTGACATTTATCAGCCCTCTTTGACTGATGTCCCACATGCCTCCTGTTTCTCCTTGAAGCCCAATTTCAGTTTCATTTCGTTTGTTGACAAATTTCATCAGCTCAGACAAGACAACAGTGGATAAGCGGTGAAGTTGTCTGTTAAACCATTCAGGTAGAAATGTCCGCACTCTCTTTGCTCGCTCTCACAAAACAGAGGAAAATTGCAAGCTGTCTAGACAGGCGAGGGAGACCTTGGAGGGGAATTTGTCCTGTGGAGCATGACACTGGATGACCACTTGTCAAACACTGCCCCCCTGTGGTGAACAACCGTGCAGGAGAATATCTTTCGTTAATGGCAGTTTAATGACCCCTTAACATACAGTTTTCCCCTTTCGTTTCCCCTTAAGTAGCTTTAAATCATCCTGTGTCAAGTATATTCTGTATTGTTTCAACTCCTCACAGCAGCTATACAATGTCTTCTCTGAGTAAAATATTCAAACCCAAGACTGATGCTTTTCCGTCATCTTCTACACATTCAATCTGACATCTTTGGTATCTTTGGAAAGTTTGTGTAGCAAATCCCACCGAAAGATGGTCTGACACTTGACTGATGACAGTAGTACATCAAACTTTTCACGCAAAGTGCTTTAATTTTGCTGTTACTGCAGGAACTTCCTGTACATATTCAAAATAAAAGCCCTTCTAAACCAAACAGGAAATAAGACAATATGTGCTTAAACATGCAAAAATACGCAATAAAAGTAACTAAAATATTGTTTAACTGGGCTATCTCTTTTGTAGGGCTAAAACATAAATTGGGTTATTTACAGTTTGTATCTTCTGCTAGAATTTAGAATAAAGTTCTGCGGGTTTGAACCATGTTTGACTCAGGCTGCGGCTTGTTTTCAAGAAAACAGTTTGTCTACCTGTCAAGAGGATGTCAAAAAAAAGATCAGGTATCGGATTTCTGTCATTAGACCGAAATATCTTTTTAAATGTGTAACCATGAGACTAAGACGGACACTTGATTTCATATTTGTAGAGTGTGTTTACTGTCTCAACAATCAGGTGTTTCAAGTGTCAGCATCATTCTTTTAGCCGACACATTTAGCCAACAGATTGCACAGTAATAATTTCTGCTCTGATAGAAATGTGGGTTTGGTCATAAAAAAGTTATAGTGTTTAGTGTTTGGCCTCATCAAAGCTATCTAAATCTTTGTTGAAATCAGGCCACAGGGACAGGCAAAGGAATGACCTGGTCATCTTCGAAGGACAGATGTATCGCTGTTTTCCATGAATGTGGCGAGTGTCCAGTGAAGAAAGCCAATTTCCAACTCTGAAAATGTTTGTCTGTTTTTCCAGGAAAGCAGCAATGAGAGAGGGAGTGAAGAGAAAAGCCTCGAGGCACTTGAAAATGATCCACCCGGCTGGATTTCCTTCAACAGGACATAGGCTGCGTTTGAGGGGGGAATCCCCAGAATGCCTGAATGGAAGATGGCTGCCAAACAACGTGAAATTTGGCTCCAGTTTATTTGAATCAAGGGAAGAAATATCCCCTTTTGTTATTCCTCTTTTCAAGTAACCGTACAAAACATTTCCTTCCAGCACATTGGAACAGAAAACCTGTATTTTTAGGCATGTCTCTAAACAAGGACGGACTATATTCTAAGGACATCCTTGGCCCTTGTTTACACACAGTACTAGCATTTGGATGTTTACATTTTAAATGTCATTTTAAAAGGTTTTTTTAAACTTTACAGTTTGTTACGGTGACACATCTATTGTATCATCTATCTATATAAGGGAGGCTCCCTTCTTGTATGTGACAAACGTTAACACCAGGGGGCTCACTGAACAACCAGAGACATGGCAAAGTTACTGAATTCCCACTGGCTTCACACTCACTGCTGATTGTGACTTCAGAGTTATAGAGTATGTGTCTTTCCTGGCTCTTCTTTTTTCCTTTTCTTTTTCTCTTTCTTCATTTGTTTTCAATTCTGCTCAAAGGACTGAGAGTCAAACTTCAGTTCAGATCATTTGTGTGAATGTGAATATTGTGGCTTATGAGCGCTTGAAGGTGTGTGTGTGTGTAGATGTATCGATGGATGTATTATACATTATTGACAAAATGTGTTCAAATGAAGCCCTGGGTCAGTCATTTTCCTAAATTCACAGAATGTTTTTCTACTTACATGAGGGTTGTGTTTTGCCTTAGCTGCATGTTTCTCTCTATTTGTCAACATGAAACAAACTTCAGATCATGAAATTTGATTTGAGATTTCATGAGTTTCATTTTCCAGCCCCAACCTTAAAGACTGTAGCAGAGAGGATGTGTGTATCGTCAACAAGGACAAGGACTGTAGCCTCACCCTTCATCCAGCCGTCGGTCACATGTTCACAGACTGACAGCTGACCTTCACTTTACAGATTGTCTCTTTCACTATACTGAGGATTGGAAGACCGTTATTATTAGCATTTTCTTTCTGCTAAATATCTCTAAACGAGGATCTAGTTGCATCTCCTCAGAAACTATTTGCTAAAATTAATTTCCAAATCACAAAATGTTTCATACTTTTTGTCGGTAAAAATCAAATTAAACCTGAGCCAGAGCTGTTCTGTTGATTACATTTCATCTTCCCTCTCACCACCGTGGAGGCTCGGGAGTCTGCAGTTCTTCATCCTGCAGCTGATTTCCCTGGCACACACGCAGCCTCAGAGGAACGCGTAATCACTGAAATCTGCTGTCGCCGTGATTGGATGGAATGAAAACCTGTTGACTCTCGGGTCTCAGTGACACGTGGTGATGAACAGCCGCAGTACCGTCTGCATGTCTTCCTCTTGATGTTTGCAATGTGCAGCATATACAGCTTTGGACTTACTTTAATGGAAGTTGAATGAGGAAGCCTGCAAATCTGTAAATATACTGTGTAACTACCCACTGGATTTAAAGTAATCTATTACATTAATCACAGTCTTTATTCCTTTGCACTATTTGTATTCGTTTACATTTGACTTATATATAGACATTGTATGTTGTATGTTACCTACTTGTATGTACGTAAGAGTTTTATGTTTCATTTCTACTTTTCTTTGTTCAGCTTTGTTGTCCTTGTCTTTAGCAACCGGAGTCAAACTTCTTGTATGTGTACACATACAATAAAGCTGATTCTGATTCTGTCCATTGTCTTCATGGTAGAGAGTGTCATATTAATTAAGGAATTATAGAGACGATTAATCAATTAGTCTATAAAATGTGAAAAAAAATAGTGAAAAATGATCATCACAATTTCCCAGAGCCCAAAGTGACGTCTTCAAACTGTTTTTTGCTTGAGAAATTACTGAAAGGATTAATCGATTATCAAAGTGGCTGGCGATTTATTTCGATGGACGCATCGTTGGTCTACTAGAGAGTGCTGTATGCTGTGCAGATGGTGAAGCTCTTTGTGAATTGTGACTTTGGGGAACATAAAACACATCGACTTGACCTGAAAGTGTAAGAACAAAGGACCAGAGACATGGCGTAATGCTACATCTCTACCACTAGATGGAGTTCAAGATCTATTTTTTTTAAAAGCTTTCAAGACTTTCTCAGATGGTTTTTTTTAAATGCTCATCCGAAAACATTGTTTGCAAAACATAAACTTATTTTTCACGGACTTGTACTTGCACAGTGTTTGAATATTTTCTTTTATATGTTGTTTTTTTCAGATAATATAAAAGAAGGAAAAAGTACAAATAAAAGATCTGATCAAGATGTGGCTCACAGAAGCGGTGTGGTGTTTATGGTGCCATATAGACCAGACAGACGCCTCCCTTTCCATATTGCCTCTCGCTGAGTCTTGCCTCCATGCTTCGCACCCTCCTGCTGCTGGAGGAGATGGAGCTCAGCCTAAAAACCCAGTGAGCGTTTCACAGCGAGAGGGGAAAGATATCCCCTTTGGTTCTGCCCGACACGATGTGGCATCTGTGGGTTGTGTAACTCAAGTGGAAGGGAATTAAGAAGAAAAGAGGTTCAGGGACTCTAAAAGCAGTCACAGAGAGTTCACATGTCTCTCTGTATCGCTGTGAAAATGTTCAATCTGCACTTTGATGTTTGTGCTCTGCAGCCAGATTGGTTTGATGACAAAACAGTAGTTATTGTCTAGAAAATCTACACGTGGAAGTTCCTGTGTCACTGCACGTTTTACAGACAGATTATTGTGCAACTTCTTATGACAGGGTGTCTTTTTACACATGAATATTCATATTAATCAGCAATTAAAATCATTTTCTTTCCAATTAACTCGGCATTTAAACGCTCCTCTCCTGCAGTGCAACATCAAGGAATCAGGACACATTTTCCTGGAAGTTTTAGAGGAAAGAACTTGGCAATTTCTTATCATTAACGCCAATAACAAAGCTGTTGTCTGTCCTTGAATGATGGCTTCTGTTTAAAAGTTGCGCCGAGCTCCCTGCCAAGCCGGAACGGTGTGTGGATCAAACATGGTTTTTATTTACAACCAAGGTCCCTGCAAGGCCCACATTAACCTCTCAGTCTTATTTACTGTACCTGCTGGGCTGTATTAAGCAGAGCCTGAGTCCAGTTAGAGTTGGATGTAATTCTCCGTTCCCAGAGCCCAGATGTCCAGATTTCTTGGACGCATTAATTCATCAATTCAGGCAAAGGGTCTTTTAGCAGTCTGTGCTGCATTAGCCACTGTCTCGTAACTCTCTTAAAATCTGGCTCCTGGGGTCGAACTTTTGAGCTTCTTGCCAATTAAGGGCAGTTGTATGGTAAGCAGATCCAATCCTCCTGCGCCCGGAGGAGTCACTATGTCTTATTTCATCCTAATTCCACTTTCCATCATGTTTCGGGAGCTGGACATGATGGAAATGGCTTGTGACAGTTCTGACCCATTTGGAGGTCTTTCTACACAACATGAGCCGGTGAACTCTTCCTCACTCGCTCACGTTGGCCTTAATGTCCTCGGTGGCCACATACAGTTTTTCATCTCACTGCCACCATTATGGAAAATTTGCAGTGACCTCCTGCATCCCAGACTGTCTGGTGAAGGAGGACATTTGCTGTAACACCGTCAGACGGAACAGCAGCTACCTGATGGATGTTCGTCAAACCTGAAAAACGTACCGTGCTGTTGGCCGAACATATATTTACTATGTCTGTACCATTTTCTAATAAGGTATACTTACTAATAGTTTGATGAATGTATAACTTAAACATTTGTAATAGCTTTATTAAGTTGATTCATGTTAATTAGCATTCATTAATGATAATAATATAAAACAGTAAAAAGGCCTTCGTGTTGCCAGAAATAAACAAATCATGTTGGTTGGAGTTTCCTCCTCCAGCATAACTTTTGTTGTAGCTGCTTTTAAATTCACGAGGAAGACCCATCCAACAGATCATTCGACCACTTAACTTCTGGAAGAGGGCTGCAGACCATCTGGACTAAACTCCATCTAATAACAACTTCTTAACATTTCCAACTGCTGACTGGATGCTTTATTAGGAAGTGAGAAACCCATAACTCTTCGTTATTAGTGAATTACTCATTTCGGGTTTGTTTGGTCCAGATTTCAGTCCAGATGCTCTGCAGCCGTTTTTTCTTTTTTCAGAAGTGGTAAAACTGATGGAAAATGAGTAATTGGTTTACCACCAATTATTGCTATTTCACTTCAAACTGTATTTTGATGATGCATTTCTAAATAGTCATTCCAACTCAGTATTTTGTTGAGTTTTATATTTTATTTGCTTTTAAGGATTACGTAGTTCTTCATAGGTGGTGAGTGGAAATTCTTAAGAGTCTTGGGCTTGTAAAACACTTTCAGAAATCCCATTGGATACATTTAAATATTACAAATGGCTGTCAGCTCTACATACAGTTGCACACTGTAAAACGACAAAGATATTACACTTTTTAATTAAAAGAAATAAAAATCATTGATTAGTTTAAAATTATTTTCCCCTTGGTAATCTAAATGCCGTGCTGATGACATTTTTTAAAGGAAACAACAGCAGCGCTTTTATTCAACCAGAAATAAAGTAGGCCGCTGTTTATCATGTGTGCATAACTTATCAATTACGTCTGTGCATCACAGAACACACACTCATACATATGAGGGGTTGTTTCTTTTTATAAATACATAAACTGCTTTTAGCCTTGACTCAGTAACACAAAGAGTGGGATCATTGTTAGCCATCTTGTTTATTCTCGTCAGGCTCGAAGGAGGGCAGAGCGAGATGGACACGGGGCCGTAGCTATGAATTATGGGCCGTATGCAGAGGTGATGACTGGAGGCACCTCTACAAATCCTTCTTATCCGCACTCGGCCATCATTCAAACCTCAACAGAAAGTCTTTGTCCACCTGCCAACAACTCAAACACACCTTTCATCAGACATGTTCCTAAATGAAATGATGAGTTTAGGGCTCCACCTGGAAGCTGAAAAATACACTTCCTGAAAACGTTGCTACTGTTTGACATTTAATCAGTCACATAACACTCTGTGATCTCCCTCACGCACTCATTTCCTCCCCCAGTTGTACATTACGACCCTCAGAACTCAGATGACAAGCCTCTCCCAGTTTGTTCCCATGCTCGGCCGTGCTGGGCCCCGAGTCAGCAAGGTGTAAGAAGGTGGGGGGACTTACGGGTGGTCGAGACTGGAAGTAGAAAGGGTTTGGCGTGCCAGTAGGGTCCCTGCCCCCCCTCCACTGAACTCCTGAACCCCTCCTCTCCCGCTCATGGGGTAAACCTTTCAACACACGCGCCATTCTCCGCCGGGTCAGGCCGAGGTCTCCAGCCTTTCACGCGTCAGCCGCTAATGAGGTTTCAGGATCTCAGAGCAAGGTGAAGGGAGTCTGACCTCCACTCAAGAAACTGAGCTGTGGAGGGACGGCAGCACTGTTGGTCAAATCACTTCTGACATAAAACCACAGAACAATGTGCAGCAGTCTGGCTCTGGGGATACACTGAGAGAAGTGATGCTCGCTCAAATGCTCAATTTGACCTGAAAAATGATCAACGCTGCTTTTTGGTAAGTCCAACGTGATGTGGCACTTGTGGATTGTGATAAAATTCATGTATGCAATTTGTAAAATGCAGCCTACTTTTAGCATTGGTCTTCTAGCGTGGGAATCAAAACCCTGGATGTTTTGGTGCAAAATCCAGCGAGCTGTGAGGCATCTTTCAGTCTTTTTCAAATGTTGTGTACTCACAGAGCTTCAGGAAGTTTTCTTGTTTCTTGAGTCATTTTTGGAAGTTGAATGTGAGCTGGCAACAAATGTCCTGCCTGTAACACTGGAAGTTTAATAATCTTTTTCATTTATTAATACAAAACCTCATAGATTTGAATTTTTAAATAATAAAAACTTTGACTACTCTGGCCTACAAAGACAGTGACCACAGAGACACTGAAGTTGAGAATAAAGGGGTTCAAAGTTTTCAGGCTGACTCTCAAACTCTGTAATACTAATAGACAGATCTTGTAATACCTTCATTTTATGCCCTTTGAGGCTGATTGTTTTACCCCACATACATCTGATGAATGCAGATACTGCGCCCTCCTTTTGGATAAAATGCATCTACAAATAAAATGTGTTTGTTCAGCTTTCTCCGTTAAAGAAAATGAATTTGAAATTAAATCTCTGTTTTGCAGGGTGTCTGTCTCTATTTACTATTAGCATTTAAATTGAGATCAATTTAATACATTAATTTACAACTGCATACATTTAAATATGTGAAACAAATGCATCTTTAACCACACAAAACTGCATGAATACCACTACAGTTAAAGGCTGATATGGCAGCTGCTGTCACTAGCTCAGTAGCTGACTGAGATCTGCTAAGCTAGTTAGCTTTAGCAGGAGTTTAACTGGTTTTTTTCCCTCCTCCATCTTGGTTAAGCCACTGCCTCGTTTAGTTATCTGGAATGACCAACTGATTTTTACCAAGATTTCAGTTGATCAGTTTATTTTTACAGCTTTAGCTGAAACCAGCCATGGCTATCTCACCGGCTAGTTTTAACGTGATACAGTAACATTACAGCTGGCCGTCTCTCTGAGGACAATAAGCGCCACGGCGATCTCTAGTCCACAGATTATCAAACCACTGTGAAGTTCGCTTTCAGATCTGCTTTGTAGTTTCTAAGGCATAATATCTGTATATAGTTTATGCAGATTCTGGGTTTGTCACAATTTTGACCAAATATGCAGTTGATGAATTTTGCCTATTGCTAAATGATGTTACCACTAATAATATAAAAATCCCAATCATCAGTAACATTATCAGCTTCAAGTCATTTAAATGAAATTATAAAATATGTCTCAATTCAAATGAATTGTTATTTATAGCATTTATTTATGGATTCATTTATATAAGAGTTAGGCCCAACAACTGTAATGTACGTGTGTTTTGTTTCTACAATTAAAACTCTTACAGAAAAACACAGTCCTCTTCTTTGTCTTGTGCTGGACATTAGCAGTGGCTACATTTTTGTGATACCACAGATTTCACGTCACCATTGTAAAAAACAAAGAAAACAATTAACAAAAAAATACAAAAAACTACTCGTCACTGTTTTATAACAGATCTTATTTTTTATTGAGGAGAGTCAAGTTGGGCTTTCCATTTTTAGAAAATAAACCAATGACAATATTACAAATAATGAAATTGTTACATCATTCACAGGGTTACAGTCAATATACATTTATACAGAAATACAGGATCTCCCACAGCAGTCACAGTGGTCTGAACCGGCACTGGTCTATAATGTGGGCTTTAGAGGACCGGGGAACACGTGAGGATCCCCCCGTCTGTACTAGCCAACAGCCAGAGTGGTAGTGGGAGGGGGTTCAGGGGCAGGGGGGGGGGCAACAGAGGGTAACATGGGGTCGTAGAGGGGGACACAGGTGGCAGGGTGCCGTAGTGGTATGAAAGTTTGTCCAACAGAGGGAAAGACACGGGCTTGTTTCCGGGCAGCAGCCAGCGTTTGTCCATCAGCAGGCTGCTGAAGTGTCCTGAACACTGGAGCTCTGCCTGCCTGAAAATGTCAATCAAACAAGCTACATGTGACCACCACAACAGTAGAGGGCGCTCTGGTGCTTCGCGCTGCATCCATTAAACAGGAGCCATTTTCTGTCCTCCACAACAGGAGGCAGACCCCTCGCTCTGACCATACTGTAGTTTGGGCGGCGTTCAAACGCAGCCCAGTGGGTACAACCTGGCACAGCTCGTGTTTATGCACACTATCATGTAACAGTAACACTGAGACTTAACGGTTTTCCTCCGTCCTTCAAAAATTGGCACACGGTGAGGGCAGGACTGAGTGGTTTTCACTTCACACATGTAAGAGGAGAAAGTACAGTATGTTTTGCTGAAAGTTGAAGTGGGCAAACGTTGTGTGTGAAACCATCATTGAGCGTCACGACCACACTGCGTCTACTTCAATTTCCAGAGGAAAACTGTAAAACGTTTTTTAACTAGAGAAGCTGGAGTCTGCATGTGTAGACGGCATATTTTTTGGTGCTGTAAAACTTTACAATAAAACTACATCTGAAAAGTTAAATAATACATATTGCTTCTGGAAAGTGTACCGTAGAAAACAACTGCTTTGAAGGGGAAATTAGCAAGTGAATTAATACATAAAGGGCACAAATATCTTTCTGTGTATACAAATCTTGAATTGACATACAGTGGATTTAAATTTCCCAGTGATCCAATATTCAGATATATCCGACTGCACTTCAGTGCTGTGAAAACCATTCACAGTAATGGACAATAATTTCACTTAAATGAAATATTCAGCCTGATTTAAGAGAGGCGATAAAAGAATAATCACCACATTGAGTAATATTTCTCTTGGAAATATGCCATAAAAACGGTACCAGCTGAATTAGTAACTTGGTTTCTATACATTTTTCAGAAGTCTAGAATTTGGACATCAGGGCTTTTTTCACAGCTCTGCCTTTGGTGTAAAGAAAGCAGCCAGTCTGCTCTTGAAAAGGACGTCAGAACCACTTGAAACACTTGACATAAGTGCGTCAATTTCTTCTCCCACTATCATTGCTCAGCTTGAACTGCAACAGTCCGTCTCTTTTGTGCCATCAAAATCATAAGATACATAAATACTTCATGCAGTGCTTTCAAACACTCCACATTCAATCAAAAGGTTTTTCTTAAACTCCTTCAGATGAAATGGATAACAACAAACTAACCCTTCAGAAGTAGCTCAACAAAAATGTTCTCTCAGCGGCAAGAAAACACTGAAAGTACTTCAGCACTGTTTTATGTCGAGCACTAAGTATGTCTGCCAACCCTGTTTAAGGTAGTTCCTTGAAGCAAATTGCTTGATTAATAACTCAAAGTCTTGGCAGTGTCCATGGACAAGCATCTGAATGAGCTTTAATGGGGCCGGAGCAGAAACCCATCAGCCTCGTGTATACTTTTAGATTCATTTCTTGAACAACATTAAGTGTTTTTCCTGACGACGGAATATTTGACGTAGCATGACAGGACGTTCAGCCTCGCAAAATAAAAACTGATGAGCTGTTAAGTATTGAGAAATGGAAAGGGAAGACAATCAAAAGCTCAGTTAAAAAAGCAAACTGCATGTTGGCATCGATGGCATTTAGGTCACAGCATCACTTCTCACTTGCCTCTCAGCTATGACTAACAGCTCATGATTCTCCTCCTCCAGTTTCATATGTTATAAAGGCTTCCAGGGAAATATTCATTCTGATGTGTTGCACAGCAGATGAAAATAACCAAGGAGGAGGATTATGGAGCAGAAAGAGAATAAAAATCCCTCCACTCCAGGCCCTTAAATTCTCTGGACAGCCAGGGATAATGGAAGGTAAGACGACAGGGGAGCAGTAACGGAGGTGTCTCACTTTCTTTAACCAGGGCTTTGGTGCTAAAGCTTTCTGAAGTGACACCACAACATCTCAGGTCAAAGTCTGAGGATTTGGTTCAAGCGAATATGGAAGTATCGTCCAGTCTGGAGGAATCTTTTCCTTTTTCTTTTTTTTTTACATACTCAGAGGCATGCAGCATCCAGACAAGACAAGACACAACTGCCCCACTGCTGAGTGTCAGTTCGCCTGCTGCTGTTCATGCTTTTAAACTCGCCGAGACGTAGCCAGACAACTGCCGAGAGGCGACTGTGTGGAGATCAGTGGGAGCGGCAGACAGGTGGCTGACAGGCATGTATGTGATGAAGGGGAGAGAGAGGGAATCAGTGCCTGGACAGAGCGGCTGTGATCGGGGTGCGGTCGCCCCGCTGTGACCGGACAGAACTTACCGATGGCTCACAGCTGGACGTCCGTGTCTGGCTGTCAGGTCTCGGAGCGGAGCCCAGTAGGAACTCTGCACTGCTGATATCATTTCCTGGCTGTATACACAAACCCCCGCCTGATTCGCCGTCTCCAGGGAATCACTGCATTGCTACGAGCTCCATCTTTCCCCCACACAACCCTTACACCAGGTTACCGACGACAACACAAACAATGATTGACAGCTCTGTACTCATGAGACAGTGTTGTTCACAGGAAGCCGTACAATAAATGCATATACTGTCTACAAATCAAAACCTGTTACAGGGAAATGCTGTTTATCTACATGGTTTTGTGCACCAACATAATTCATGTGTCAAAATAAATGTCTAAGCATTGATGGAAGATCCAGAGTGTTTGTTGGAGCCAAACAGGAGACTCAGTGCAGAAAAAAAAAAACCCTAAAAGAAATAATAATAACAATTCAATAATATCCATACAGAAATTGCAAAAATATAACACGTTGCATTTTTGTTTTTCATTCAACGCCTGATTGTAAAGTCTATTCATGACTGTGTGTGTGTGTAAAATAACCATGTGTGGTATCAAAACTTTAATACTTTAAACATAAAAATGTCTTTTCAAACGGAAAACTGGAAGAAGAAGAAACACTGAATATAATGCAGCCACATTATACTCTGTAAAGTGTGTCAAATCCAAGCTCTTACCAAACAGAGTTCTAGTAATTGCAGCAAATCAAAGCACTGTGAAATTAAGCACTCACTCAGCATGCTATCAAACACGAGTCCCGGCGCTTCAGGAGCCACTGCTCCTTTGTGCATGTGGTAATGTGAACGCAACATGTGCACAGACGGCCAACGTGAAGGAGGATGCTATAACAGGACATACTGCATGTATGTGGACTCTGATGTAAACAGTAGAACCTGTTTCTTTTTGTGTGAATCTATGTAGGAAGTTGGTTTGCTGTTATTAAGCTATTATTTCACAGACTAAGGAAAGAAACTGATGGTCACAACAACTTAAATCCTCCCTGTGGTCACTTCCTCTCGATTATAACTGTTTCTGAGTCATCGCGTTGTGGCAGGTCTAGTGCGTCTGATATGTACAGTACAGGATCATGACTGGGGTGCAAAAAGGGAAAGAGTTGTATTTGGCAAGCTGTGAATATTTCACTGTGAAAGAAAAAAAAAACAAACTTGTCATTTCGTCTATAGTGAGAGGAAGCATGGTGAGACGGAATCTTCTTCACAAAATTTCACACAATATAGAAAATTACTTGCAATGAGAAAAAATGTTTCTTTCTTTTTCTTGAGTGTGACTTGTCAGTCTGAATGAATGTGTTTTTGACATCAGTCTATGCCAAAAGTTGTCCATTTCATGGTTTTTTTATTTATTTTCTTTCCAGGGGAAACAGTTGGGAGTGCACGTCGAGTCCCTCAGTCTCCTCTGCAATTTGCCTTTCAGAAGGCCACAGAGAGCTCTGCGTTTCCTCGTGATGTCCAAAATTAAAAATGGCAAAGACATTATCCACACCTTGTAGAGGATGGCCTCGTCTCCTTAACGCTTCCTTGTTTTCTTTTTTTTTTTTTGCCCTTTTAAAGGGTAGCTTTCCTACTCAGTTTGTCTAATGTACAACCTTATATCATCTATAAATTTAGATAAACTCCTTGCCTTTTCTCAGTTTTTCTTTTTTTTTCTTTAAAAAATTCTTTACAAAATTATCAGAACAAACAAACCAAGAAAATAAATGTTCAACATCAAATGAAAATTGGTGGAAGATTGAAAAATGTGTTGCTGGTCACTTCTAACCTCCCATGTTTCTAGCTCCAAAAGTGGGCTGGCTGTGGTTCCCTCTGATGCCTCATCTCACGGACTTTTGCTTCCACAACTCTCCATAGCTGATCCCAAGGATGGAGGGAGAGTGAGGGTGAGGGGATAAGAGGAGGACAGAGGGAAGTGGAGAGGGGAACAGGGGATGAATGGTAGTCTGGTGGGAAGTCCAGACACACTGTAACGCGCAAAAAAAACATCCACTCCATCCTCCGCACCCAGAGCCCTGCATCCCAACCGCCTGTTTTTTTCACCCCCTCTGCTCCGCTCGGGAGGGTCAAACCTCCACTGACTGGATCTGGTTCATCTGCGCCCGCATCATCTGGACGCTGTTGAGGATCTTCTTTTGATGGCCTGCTAACGTCACACCAACCCTCAGGATGTCTCTGTGGGGAGAGACAGACGCAGATGTCAGGCTGATGTTGCCACAGACTAGAAACAGTCCTGCAGAATCTGTCTACAGTATCCAGGCACTCTATCTATCTATCTATCTATCTATCTATCTATCTATCTATCTATCATCTATCTATCTATCTATCTATCTATCTATCTATCTATCTATCTATCTATCTATCTATCTATCTATAACAACATAACATATGGCTAACAAGATGACGCATGGTTTACAGATAACAGCTGAAACTATGTATGTATGAAAACTGAGATGACCGTAAAGTAATAAGCATGACACATTGTCATTTTGCTGAGAAACAGCTGCGTGTTCATCCATCTTTGAGGCCAGAAAGCTTATATAATCACGGAAAAATGTTTGAATGCCAGTCTAGTGTATTTTTCTGACTGACTAACTTCCTGACTGATGTGGTGAACCTCACCCATCTCATAACCCCAAAACAAATGCTAAGAACGACAAATTCACAACATCTTATTCACTCAAGTCTATTGTAGACACAACAGTCATCGCAGAGGTCACATGTTGTATAAAAAAGCCAACCCCCCCCCCCAGAAAATTCCACTTCGTATCAAGGCAGCGGCATCAGCTGCAAACATCATAATAATTCACTGTTTGTTGAACAGTTTCTGATCCACAAGACAATGAAATTCCTTTCTCCTAATTGTGAATCTCAACAGTAATCACGCTTATTGGATTACACATTACCATCTGTTTTGTTCAAAGAATTGAAGCTCAACATCTCCGTGGGTTAATCTCTGGCTCGTGATACTGTTATCCATAGACAGGAAGAGATTTTTATCTGTTTCTCTACAGGTGGCATTCTTAACATGATTATATCTTGTGTGTTAGGAAGAAATTTGGGCTAACCAACCCCATATTATGATGTTTCCTCTCAATCCTTAAAGTGAGGTCAAAGAGAGGCCTGCTAAACACATGGCAGAGAATAAAGGGTACTGTTATGGCTTCGAGCTATTGTGCCCACTGTTCAGCCTTGCGACTGCAGTATTACGATCTGCTAATTACATGCAGTGCAGCTAGCGTCTTTTATAACGGGCCAGAGGCAGAGTCTGGTGCTCGTTCGGGTTTTAAGGATATACGAGACTCAGCGAGACCCGCCTCGTGTGATCGTTTTCCTTATGCTTATCAGACCCAGAACGGCAGGAATCAGCAGCACTTACTCCATGGTCATCTGGGACACCACATCAAATGTAGTGTAGTCAGCGTTGGCAAAATTGTCTTTGTACTGGCCCATCTTGATGGCATCCAGCCACTCGTCCACAGTGCTGAAGCTGGAGAAGTCTGGGATGCTGCGGTCCAGGAGGGGGAGATGAACACTGAGGGGGACACAAGCAGGAGCCATTAAGAATAATGATAATACAAAGTGGCAGGTCCAACATCATAGTCAGCCCAGACCACCTGCATATGATTCAAACATGAATTATTACATTATATTTTCAAAAGACTAGACAGAACTTAGAGGATCCCACTGGCCTTATCCATGAACCAATATTTTCCAAACTGATTCCTCATAAAGTAGATTTTCCAAATGAAGTGATAGGCTTCAGGGAGCCAATATATCCACTCAGTGTCTGTGGAAAATCTGGCCCTCGGTCCTGCACCCCACCACAAATGAAAGTACAGACAGGGATAATGGAAATCAGTAAACCCGCGCTCTCAAAGGAAACTAACACCCAGAGCAGAAACGCTTGAAAATGTTTTGTTTTGAAAATTGCACAACTGCTTCAATCCAGGTTTCGCCCGAAGCATTCGTGGGAAGGATTTGATCTATCAAACCAAAAGGCTTTAATTTACATAACCGCTCGGCGCCAGGAGAAACAAGAGACACTGTGTTTGGAAAAAAGTGAACTGTGCCACGGATGGCACTGTAGCAGGAGCATGAACGTCCTGTTAAGAAGAAGGAAAGCCTTTACATTGAGAGACAATCGGATGCATGATATTGTTGATGTTATCCGCGTCAATGTGAAATGATGCTAAAACCAAAGGCCTGTCTTGTGGGATGCCTACAGAGACGAGATAAAACACATGCAGATGCCGCACAGAGAGTCAACGGCAGCACAAGGAAAAGAGAGGAACGTACATTCAACAGTCGTCTACACCATATGTTATGACTACAGTATCAGTGACAGACAATGCCAACACGAGCACATCACATAAAACTAATTTGACCAACAGCCTTCCTGCCACTCACCCTGAAGACAACGGGGTCATGGCCTTCAGCGTGTTGGGATTGCGGATCATCTTATCGAGGTTGTTGACGATCTGACTGAACTTGGGCCGGTTGTTGCGGTCCTTTTGCCAGCAGTCCAGCATGAGCTGGTGCAGCGCACTGGGACAGTCCATGGGTGGGGGCAGCCGGTAGTCCTGCTCTATGGCATTGATGACCTGCAGGGGGAGACACAGATCTCTAAGGGTTGCTATGAGGCTCTACAAACAGGAGATCGATTGATGGAGAGGAGAGAGTGTACGATCCAGAGGTGGAAGAAGTACTCATATACTTTACTTAATTAAAGGTACCGATACAACATTGTAAAAATACTGCATTAAGTCCTGCATCCAAAATCCTACTTAAGTAAAAAAAACATTTGCAACAAAATGTACTTTAAGTGTAAAAAGCAAAAAGTACTCGTGCCAAAAAAATAAAAAAAATAAATACATATATATGACAATATCAGATGGTTAATAGTGATGCATCAATGTGTAAGTAGAATTTTACTGATGTAGATGTAGAAGTCAAGCTCGTTTTAACAACTTTATATAAAGTTAGGTCGTCCAAACTGTTACAATAAATCCAAGAGTTTGTGAGAAGATTAATGAATTAGGAAAGAAGAAAAAGTTCTGCATTGATTTATTTGGACTTTTTGTTAAATATTGAATTATTTTATTTATTTATTTAAATTACAACCATCTAAGAAGTTTAGAGGGAAAATGTCTCTTCGTTGGAACTAATAATAATAGTAACAGCTCAGAGACGTCTTAAATGTGACAAGGGGCCCCAGGCAGGCACTACTGTTTTTGTAAGGGGTCACAAACCAAAAAAGTTGGGAACCACTTAAATTTTTTTATTTAACAATATAATGTTTTTTCAAGCTTATCATATTCTTGATGTCAAATCTTAACCTGAAAAGTATAAATGTAGTGGAGAAAAAAGTACCACGTGTTCCTCTGAACTGTAGTGGAGTAGAAGCAAAAAGTCGCCTAAAATGAACCTCAAACCACTGATAAGGTCCAATAAATAAGAAACATCCTCTCAATAACTATGCTATCTTGGATAATACTCCCAATCTCAGTGGCGTTCACAACAGTCATGTTTAATATGAAGTAAATATTGGCACCGATGCTCTCTTCTGATGAACAAGAGCATCTGTGCCTCTCACCATGTGCTGTAGCCATTACTGTGTGTTACTGCCCAAGAGTCAAAACTGTTAAATTATAGTGATTACTTAAACATAAATACATATGAATGTATAAATAAATATATTTGTGCACAAATCACCACATTAGTTCTTCATGTGAAGAGTTGTTAAACACCAGTTAGGTCATTAAGAACATAAACCTTATTCCACCAACTTCACATGTCTGCCAGCAGTGACCTCATCTCTGGCCTGTACAAAGTATTTAATGCTCTCTCTCTCTGTGAAGCCACATTAAAGCTAAGTCTGACTCTGGCCGGTGATGTTGTTGGTCGGGGGGGCACGCAGAGGTGGTGCACGGTTAGCAGAGTGAGACAACCCGGAGGACACTTGTGACGAGGACGCACAATCCCCTGCTCATTATCAGGGCCATTACAGGAGCTCCATTCAGACCCAGATTAATCTCATTCATGAGACCTCCAAACGAGGACCCCGATGGAGCAGAAACACTATCTGGAGCTGCTAATATGATAACTGTTGAGGTCCTCAGTCCCTCTTAGCACATTAGTGTTCTCACTTTCAATTTGAAACTATTTTCATTATCTCTCTCCCCATAATTTGCTCTCTCCTCCACTACCCAGAGGGAGATAGGAAATGGAGGCTCCAGTCAAGAGCAGAAATTGTCCATTGAGCACTGCCGTGCATTTCAAATGATCTGATTATGTCTCTGTGGTGAGTGTGGGGGGATTCTCATATAAAACCCATGAGTGAAAGCTGCTGTTAAGCTAAGGGAAAGCAGATACAATGACAAAATGTATCTCTAAGGAGTCTGAGGCTGTAATGAAAGTCAGGAAGCAAAAAATGAATGTGTGTAGTGAGGCATTGTTTCAAACAATGTTTAAGGGGAAAATCTGACTATAGACTCAACAGTAATTTAAAAAATGACTATAGGCAAACTAAATACATACATCTTGATTGGTCATGTCCCAGTAAGGCCTCTCCCCGTAGGACATGACTTCCCACATGACGATCCCGTAGCTCCACACATCACTAGCAGAGGTGAACTTCCTGTACTGGATAGCTTCGGGTGCAGTCCATCGGATAGGAATCTTCCCTCCCTGCGAACACAAAGGGCAACAACCTCAGAGAGGGAAGCGAGACCGAAACCCGACCGTCACAGTGTCCTGGCTCCGGAGAGAGACACCGTTCACGGCAACAATGCTGACGGTAATCCAAACTGGGAGGTGGATATAACAAAACCCCTGAGAGTAAAGTGTGGTACATGAAATACTGGAGAAGGAGGAAGGGAAGAACAGGTGAAGGGGCGATGTTAGTCTGGAGCAGTGTGGGAGCGCACTGCAGTGCACGTCAAATAAAACCAAGTGGCAGCGCCGGATAAATGGGATTGTCAATCAGGGCAGTTCAGATAGTGTCAAGACAAGTTCTCATTCACAAAATAATATATATTAAATGTATTTGAGAAGGCTCTTTGACCCTGGTTTAGTCATGAGTGTTTCTTGTTTCTTACCAGAGCACTAGTGTAAGTGGGGTCTGATGTATCATCCTCCAGGAAGCGCGAGAGACCGAAGTCCGACACTTTGCACACAAGGTTGCTGTTGACCAGGATGTTTCGGGCAGCGAGGTCGCGGTGCACGTAGTTCATGTCGGCCAGGTATTTCATGCCTGAGGCGATGCCACGCAGCATACCAACGAGCTGGATCACAGTGAACTGCCCATCGTTTTGCTGTAAACAGACATATTGTGTTATAATCCCTTATTGCACGGAGCGGTTCATAAAAAGGGCTCGCCTAACAATATGTGCATGAAGCCAGGCCAGCAGGATGAATTTAAATATTCTAATTTCAGTCAAAGATATTAAAAAAAATAGGGCCTCGTTAGTGTGCTGCAGAGAGTCTCATTTTTATACAAACATAAAATAATGCCATCAGAATTTGAAAGATTGCTACAATCACATTTAAAACTCTACACACGCTTTGAGATAAAATATCTAATATAGTCTTTCTGTTTCTCTTTCGTAATGATTCTTTTAGACCTCGATATTAACAAAATGTGCCATTAAAATTACAAATTGATTCCCACTTAACCGCTTTTAGTCCAATTATAATCATTACATTTTGACATGTCTACTTGTAACCCAACCCATATGTGGCTAATGTAGAAAAGTTACTTTGTAGTATTAGTTTCTCTGAAGAGGCCCTGCAGGATACTAACAGCGAGGTCTGGGTTGGGCTCAACTGGCCTCGACAGGGCTGGGCTGGGCTAAGCTGGGTCTGGCTGGCTGTCTACAGCTGTTCCCCTCCACGGTTTGGTGAGGGCTTTACCCCATGCATGGGGAGCGTCTGGAGCAGTGGTGCAGCTGTGCCTCCAACTGCGCACACCTGCACTCTCCCCACCACCCACCACGACGGCCGGAGGAACAGAAGATTCCAGAGAATGGCGCATGAGAGCTCGGGGACGGGTGTGGACAGACAGGAAAGGCCAAGAGAGGGAATTGGAAGGGCAGGCGATCAGGGCCCCGAGCACAGCCATATTAACAGTCTGTTTGACCGCTCCACTAGCCTATTTCTCTTTCAAACACTTTGCTGCTCATTAGCCGAGCGGATGCTTCTCCTCACGTCGAGCTGCTCTTCCTCGTGTACCACAGCAATTAAGTAGAATGCATTATTCATGAAACCTTTCTCACAAATACACATTGCCACCTAATCTGTGTGCTGTGTTTGCATATACTTTAATTGGAAAGATTCCTCCAAAGTCTTTGGGGTCAGGTTAGGTGGAAGAAATAACCAGGAATTTGTAGAACTGAGTGAGTCAAGGTCCATGCATGATTTATTTATATAAAAATAAAGTTTTACACCAAAGAAGGACTTTCGTTCTCTTTCATTCCTCTGCTTATAGTTGTTGTCCAGCTCTGACCGATCTACTCTCCCAATCCCCTTTCTCGCTCTGCCCTGCAGGTTTTTCTGCAGGAGGCAGCAGGGTAGACAAACCTTCAGCAGGCAGCTCAGTACACACTGCAGCGACCATTTTAAACCACCACCCACCAGTAGCCTCAGAGAAGACACAAACCATGTTCGCAGGCTTTGACACTGTCAGCAATTGTTGTCATAAACTGTCACCATGAGGTGCCGCAGAGGTTCCCTGTTGTTTTGAATACAATGTGCTGTCAAATATGTTTAGCAAACATCTACATATACACAAACACCCTTCACCGAGAGATCAAATTCCAAAAAGAGCTGATGCTTTGTGTCCCAGAGGTCGGAGGCAGAATGCAAATAAAGACTGCAACGCAGTCTGAACAGTGTGCTGACAGGAGCTTGCGTGTCTTCTTCTGGAGGAGGCTTTTGATGTAGGCTTGCAGTAGAGGGCTTAAACTGTCTATCAGGACGGTATTAAACTGGTGGAAATCGAGGTAGAGACTGTTCTCAGGCAATTTAATAATGCTGTTCAATTCTTCAATTACAGTAATTTACGTGAAATTCAATGGTTCTTATTAATTGCATACATACTTTATTGTATATACTACACATCTGTGGCCACAAAACAGCACTGTGCAATGCTATTGTGCTGTAGTGCATAACACAACAAAACATATACTTAGACAGTCTGTGTCGCATTAAATAGAGAGTTCCCATTACATCATTTGAAGTTACACTAAAAAAAAAAAAAATCTTTTGGAAAAGCTCAAACATCCCCAATTTCCATAAATCAGAGGCCCTTTTCTGCTCTTTCCAAAAATGCAAAAAGAGCAATTAGGATGGATGAAAGCATACAAAAAAGTAACAGAAAAAAAAATGTTTTTATTTCACAAAAACATCCCAAGACACATAGTGAAGGGCTGTGTGACATCTCATCTCATAGCCAGCTTCATTTTTAAACATTGGACATCTCATTTTAGGTCTAAAAGTATTTGAATTATTTATGCCGGTCGTAAATGGGGGAGCATGGCCGGTTCTCTGTAATATCCTCCTCTGGTTTGATTATGAAAATTAAAAATCCCATGAACTTGTGTGCGCTGCATATTTCTTGTCTGGGAGTCGGGGAAAAATACATGCGTGATTCTGTACTGCATAATCAGCAGTGGATTAAGTGTGCGGTGCGTGCAAAGCAAAAACAAGGGAAACATCAAAGAGAAACAAGACCCTGTTATTCTGTGGTTCATCATGAAGATTGACAGAGAAAATATAAAATATAGAGAAAAACATTAAATAAATCAATACTAGGGGTAAACAGATCTTCTGTGAGTGTCAATAGTGAAGCATGATTGCATAGAGACGAGAACCTCTAAGGAATTTGTGATTGACACTATACTAACTAACCAGCAGAGACTCTGTGACTAATAATGTTTACTTAAAGTAGGATTACTGTGCATGAGTGTAAAAACAATGTCAAATTATTGGACAAATATGTGTGTGTGTACACGCAAGAGAGTGTGTGTGTTTACGTGTTAGTCAGGTGTTGAATAACTAAAGTTAAGTACTCCTTAAGGGCTGAATGATTAATTGTTTTTATAGTAAAATCGCAAGAGTGCAATTTTCAAATAGCAAGAGCTGCATTTTCAAGTATAACGTCACATAATTAACAGTGTCTAAACAATCTGTAGGAGGTGGAATTTTAAACTGACAACTGTTTCACTGGCTGTAATGACAACTAACTGTCAGCGGTAAATTTACTCACTTGTAGATGATTAATTAATCATGTGAGTTGGCGAAACAACAAAAAGGAAATCTCTGCTGCTGTCTGGTTAATAATGTGCTCTTTGCAAGGTGAGGGTGATTGCTTCTCGTCAGTTTCTGACAGGTAGCTAGCAGGTAGCTTGGCAGTTGTCAAGTGTATCAGACGCTGATGGATGGACGGAGTTGTCAGAAACTCCCTTTAAACTTTAAAGATCATCATATCATTTTTTAAGCTTATTATAATGACTCCAATGAATTGAGACCTTTAAGGATTCAAAGCAGGGAAGCAGCTCGACCTGTCTGAGCCTGTGGAGATAACGTTAAAGCCCAATATCCACATTGTCAGACGCGATTCACCAGCAGTTTGTCATTATTACCAAGTGGCCGACCATGCAACTATTATCAGTAAATATAAAGAAGAAACTAAATAGGTTATCTGGTTTAATACTGTGTAGACCACAAAAATGGGCCTGTAATGTAATATACAGAAAAGAATAGCAAATTAAATCGCCATCGCAATAAGATATTTTCCCCAAATGGTTGTGTTCTAGATGAGACACAGAAACAACAAAAAACAACACGAAAACCGGGTTGCTTACTCTGAGGAAGGAGTCCAGAGACCCATTCTCCATGAACTCAGTGATGATCATGACAGGACTGCTCTTGGTGACCACGCCCTCCAGGTGAATGACGTTAGGATGGTCGAACTGGCCCATGATGCTGGCCTCACTGAGGAAGTCCCGCCTTTGCTTTTCCGTGTAGCCAGACTTCAGAGTTTTTATGGCCACAAACATCTCCCTTTTACCTGGGAGCTTCAGGTTACCGCTGCACACCTCTCCAAACTCTCCTGCGGAGAGGTGACATGGGGACAAAAAAAGCAATGCTCTTATTAAACTCAGAGCGATACGAGCAAGTAAAAGTAAGCAGATTTTGTGCATCCATTTGTATTTAGAAATCAACTATCAGCCGAGCTATTTTACAGTATTGCATTCCATCCACGTTTCAGTCAGATTTTTCCATTACCTGCACCAATGACCTGTTCAATCTTCACACAGGATATATCAATCTCCTTGGCAAACTCCCTCACAGCCTCGTTGGGGTCCTCATATGTGAACGGATCAATATAAATCTTCATTCCTGGAGTCACTTGGAAAAAAGGAAAGAGCAGCTATAATATTTGATTCTCGTGGTCATTACACACTTACACTCCTACGGGCTTGACGGTCAAATACATTCAGACGTGTTAACAATCACTTCACTTTGCATTCACAATTGCAACAATGGGATGTCTTGTATGACATTCAAGTGATGAAGGTCGAAAGATGGTGGAGGTAGTAGTGTAGTTACAAATGGTGGTTATGACTAGTGTGTATAGCTATTCAGCCAGCAAGGACATCGAACCTCCAGTCTTCTCAGCTGTGATAAGGCAGGTTAATATATATATCATCTCTTGTGAGTCATAGTGCCATTAACACTCAGGAGAGAAACCTGGGCCCTATATCAGCATCGCTCAGCTCCACTCCAAGAAATAAATTGGCTCTCCTAAGCCCTGATGCCAGGTAAATTGGCTTAAGGTGGCCTTTAAGTGTTCAGGGACTTAAGTGTCCCGAGTTTTAAATCCGATTATTCGGCTCTCACCTCCACATCAGGCCTCAGGCTATTTGAATGGATACTGAACTCATGCCTGGGCTGCAGCAGTGCTAGAGGAGCACGCACACCGCCTCAAAACCTGGCACACTACGCTGAAGAAACGTGCTGCAGAGATGAACAGATGGCGAGAATCTGACCAGCCAGAACCCCCCATTACTAAAACCCTACAATCTCATCCCAAGCTGACGTACTGTTCAACAGACCACCCTCCTATGATGGCAAAGACCACCAAAAACAGGGGCAGAAGCCTGAACCGTGACTGGTGTGAGGACAGGACACACACAGGACACATTGGCTTCTGCTGTTACTAGCTGTGAAATACCTGAGTCTCTTACTGGCACACTTTTCACCGAATCACACACCAGACACCATGATCGGATTATATTGAGAAAGCTATTACCTTTGGAGTGGAATTGACATAAAAGGGATGAAGCGGGGTGGTAATTACACAATCAAAAAAACAAATTAAGACGTAAACTTAAGATGGGAAAAGATCTGTGTTTTTCCAATCGTGCAGGAGGACGATGGATTAGCTTTAATATCTTAGACGGAGCCATGGTGAAATTACTTCGCAGCTCCTTCTCCCAGATTCATTTCTGCATCATTGTCATTTAAGCTCTGTGCTACTGAACTATATGAAGAAAGAAAATCATTGAGAAATTCCATTCATTCACCAAATCTTTTGAATTTTTTAACAATGGCAAATGACTCATGTGGCATTCGCATGCTAATGGCGTTAACATGAGTGAAGACTGACCTATTTCCACCACAATGGATTTAGTTAACTATGAAATGTGATGAGGCACAGAACACACACTTTAACATTGGTTTTGATGTGGTTAAATCCAGACTCCGAGTGAGCAGAGTCAAACAACAGGGAGGATTACTCGAAAGTGGGGGACGGGCAAATGAAGCGGTGCTGTGCTGGGCCGTAGCCAAGGACACCAGCATGCAAGGTGGTAGCCATGGAGACAGGTGTGTGAGGCAGCAGAGAGCTGAATGATAGCCATGGAGATGACTGTGTGCGATGGTAGTCATGGAGACAGGTGTGCGTGGTGCTGACGGAGGAACCGGTGGTGAATGCAGGCAGAGTGGAGTGGTGGTTTACTCACTGTGGCCGCTGGTGTAGTGCTGCAGTTTGTCGGTATATTCTGAATCAGCCCTGTCGAAGCCACGCCTCCTGGGGGAAAGACAAAGAACTCTAGCTCTGGTTCATAGAGAGGGAGCAGGGAGGGACCGAAAAACAGATCAAACACCCCCAGGTCTACCTACACCAGAGATACACCAACTGAGATCACATGGAGAACCAGGCCTTTGGAGATAGAAGAGAAAAGGTAGCTAGCCTTTTTTGACTTAATTACAATTTTGTGCTGGAGCTGCTGTCAGCTAAGTTTTAACTGGCGAGCAGCTTGACACCGACACATTAATATATCTTTTAAAGTTCTGTGATAGTGCCATCACAGTGCATTAGAACCTTTTTATTCCTTTGACTGTCCGACAGTTCTCCAAACTCTCGATCACTCTTTCATTTTGTCCTGGCGATGTTCCCAAACTATCACACAATGCAGCACACAACCTACGTCATTTGGCCGTCAAAGTCCAAAATACTGCATGCTGCAAAACAGTCCGTCTTTTGCAGTATGCAGCATATACTGCATTGTGGGAAATCTACCAGTAGAATGAATCAAAATACTGTACGAGAGCTAAGCTACAGTTTTAATATGAGTGGCCCCAGTGGGAGCTGAAATCCTAACCTTGGCAGAGTTACAAACATTTGATACTCATTGAGCAGGTGCACCTACAGAACTTTAATGTTCGCAATGTTAACTTTCATATATTATTTCTGCTGCTGAAAGACTGGAATTTATTAAGAATTAATATCTTTGAACCCAGATGGTTTTATCTCAACAACTCACGCAATTTTCTGAAGCTAGAAATGACATACAGCTAGAAACAAGAACAATAAAGCTGAACAAAGATATGTAAACATGAACATTTAACTATTATGAAGATACAACTAAAACGTGTCCACTTTGCCGGCTTGTGCAGATGTTTTATTGGCTCTTTTAAAAAGACTGGGACAAGGACTGACTCACCGGTTACAGACGATAATGATGACGACCACAGCGATGAGGAAGACCAAGCCAGCGGCTGCCGAGCCAATGATGAGAGGGAGCTTCTCCTGAATGCTGGTGTTGTATTCCTCTATAGAAAGAAGAAACACATACATAAACATAGTGCCATGCACACACACACACACACATACGCAAAGTCACAAGCTGCAACATATGGCTAAGCATCTGAGCCACTGCATATGGAAGGAGCAATGGGTGACAGACAGACATACGGCTGGGTGAACCAATGAGCATCTTGGCATCTTGACTGGCTGCGTGGACCACTTTCCAAAGCACACTGAATGTGTTCAGATGCCGCGGATATGGACAAATCATCTGGCAGAAAGCGTGTGAAGTGAGGAGAGACAGCATGTTTGGGTGAGACCCAGACTGATCAGGCAGCCAAGAACAGGAATCCAGCTACTGAATGGGCACACAGAGGCAGAGCCAGACCCTTCTCTTGAGCAAATGACACACGACTTCACAGTTTTAGCCAGATCCACGTTAGTTAGTGAGTTCCCCACAGTGTTTCTGGACAGCATAATCATTGTATTCTGCGTGGCAGAACCCATATTTATATCACTTAATCCCCCGGTTTAGCATTTATAAGAATTGTATTAACAAATAATAATATTATTATTAATAATAATAATAATAATAATAATAATAATAATAACATATTCATAATACACTGTAATGTCGTTGTAACCAGATATAAGGTGAGTGTTAATTAATGTACAGTATTTGTCAACAATTATAACTTATCCTATTTTATATAATTATAACTGTGTTTTTACTGCATTATAATTTATTGTTTTTACACCTGCCTCCACCTATGGCTGCCCACAGAAAGAGTTAAACTTGTTGACAAATACATTCATAAACACTTATATCTGCTTACAACTACATGATATTGTGTTACTAACCATTCATGGTGTATAAATGTATAAAGTGCTTATTAAAGTAAAAAGTGTTAACCAGAGACATGAGGGTTCTGTGCCTTTACATTTGTATTTCTTATAACCCATAATACAGTAATCAGATTTTAAAAATAAAATGTATAATGCAAACACTGTAGTTTAACCTTTTTTTCCCACTTCACACAGTACTTGGTAACTATGGTAATCAGTGTCTCCTTGCAACTTTTTGGGTGCATGGGGACAAAAAATCCAGGTGAAAAACACTTTGAACTGATCTGCTTTTCTAATTATAAAAATTTATAAATTAAAAATGTTTTTCCGTAAAAACAATGAGCCAGTTTACTCAATATTTACAGTAGTGAGTCTGTTTTGATATATCTTTAGTGCTGGGATGTGTGTGCGTGTGGCAGCATCAAGGATGTTTGTACGAGAGTTCAGACTAATGATGGCCCTGGGCACAGCAGGCTGAAGGAAATGAGATGTTCAGAGGGGAAAACCCAGGCCTTGGCTCTAACATTAACCTACATGACTGATGTTTACTGAATGTTCCTTCTTCTCCCAGTCGTGTCATTGTACGAAGATAAGACAACTTCGACCTCATCCTTCACTTAAAGGCTTATGGTGGCAAAAGGCAAAAAGATATCTTTGGCTAAAAGATCCGCTTGTTTGAGTGGACAACATTTGCGTACCACATAAAGGACGGAAATCTAGAATGCTGAAATATGAATAATGAACTGCTCATATCAGTATAATGTGTGGGATGTTTCCCGATACTGAAAAGGACATGATGGAAATGAGAATAGTCAAGTCACACTAATCTGGTTTTAGAGTAGTGAACTGTTTACTTCACAACATGATTCCCTTTCACTCCCGCAGCTGTCTGTATCCATACTATATACATGGTGTGTCGATGGGCCACGCATGAGAGGTGATAACAGCTTTGCGTGCTTTGGTGAACATTGACTGAATTCTCACCCTCAGTCATGGTCTGGAAGTACAGTTTGCCACTGTAGCGTCCAAACCCAGCTACGGTGCGGGCCCGGACCTGGAACACGTAGATGCTTCCTGACTTGAGGCCACGGATGACCACCGTGTTGGTCTGGCTCCTGATGGCGGTGGAGTTATATTCTGATTGGTCCTGGGAGAAGAAAAACAACATGTTACATTTGTGCACATTAGTAATTACAGTCCAATTGCAGAGGCTAACAATTATGAGATGCCACGCGAATAAATTACATACTAGGATAAGATCTAGGACCCAGGAGGAACAAATGATACATCAGTATCACAGTAGCACAGCCTTTTAGTGACATTTTAAGACCTAAAAAGATCAAAGTTTTTTATTTTGACATCGCGACGTGTTTTTTTCTACTTAAATTAAGCTTGATCAATAACTATTTAGAGGTGAATAATATTGTACAAGTCTTGTTATTAAGACCAAAATGCACCAAACAGCATGAACAAATTAAATCTTGGGAGCAGAAAAACAAACACCCGTCTCTACATTTATCTTACAAACACTCACAGTAACCACAATAAAACTGATCTGAATAATTTGCTACTACAAAAAAAAACATAATGTTTGATAAAGCAGCAGGAATGAAAGAGGCAGACATCCAGCAGCTGCAGTTAAGAAGGTAGATTTGGTGGCAGTTTCAGGTCAGGCGGCATTTCTGAGCCATGCCTTCTGATGATCAGAGCTGTATTTCACTGCCATACTCCTCCTCTCCACAATGCTGACAGGTCTGAGAGCAGAGACTGAGACTCTTTTAGCTGCTCCCTTCAACCCCGCCGCTCAGCGCACACTTCTGAGCCACAGCAGGGGCCGGGACAATTGTTTTGACAGCTCTCTCCAGCAGTGTCAGAGAAGGGAATTATACTCAAAAGTGGAACGTCTCAGCGTGTAGACGAAAGCTCGACAAATGCTGTGTATATATGCGCGTGCACACGTTTTTCAAGTGTGCGATTGTGTTTGTGAATGGCTGTATGCACTCTAGTGATCACTGTGCTTGAATCAACGCACATTTGTGACTCTGGGTGTTTTTGTGAGAAAGTATGCTGATTTGGTGGAGCTTGCCCCTTGAATACTATTTTTACAGCCGTCAGCGCTCCATTGTTTCAACCACAAGTCTCTGCGCATCAATCCCCAGTGGCCCTACTGCAGGGCTGAGCGCAGTTTCCTTTCCCAGTGACTGACCGTGATTATAATTGAAAGAGAATGAGCAGAAGTTCTAAGCAATGTTCAGAAGCTCTGTCTACATGCCTCCTAGGATGTGCTGTTATGCAAACGAGCGTGGGGAGATATTCTGATTTTAAATGTATAACTAAACAAAAGAGTTTTTGCCATTAGTGCTTCATTTATGTAGTTGGATGGGGAGAAAAAGGAAATGGAAGTTATGTTTATATGGATCAGTGAGGGCTTGGAGGAAGAATGTGTTTCTGCATCACTGATACCTTTTCATAATACTGCAGTTCGTAGTCCAGGATGACTCCATTAGGCTGGTCAGGCTGGGACCAGGAGAGGGTGATGCTGTCCACAGTACGACTGACCTGGTGCATTATAGATACTGTAGATGGAGCTGTGAGGAGACAAAGACAGTGTGTTAAGGATGAGGCAAATCAATCACTACCTACTTCACAGTCACGCACAGAAACTTTTACAGCATCTTTAATCTCACAGCCAAACACCAGGTTCTGCGAAGGTGTTATATGTAATGCCATAAAATCTATATAATATACTGCAGGCTCCTTTTAGAGAGTCACACGGCTAGACACGCACTTCAGGTTGGCAAGTTACAACACTGGCTAAACCACATAAGCAGCCTCATGGGACTTCCCATGTGTCAACTGTGATTTTCATGTGATGAATTTGCGCTTGACGTACTGCTGATAACAGACCACCTTCTCCAAATAAATCATTGTAAAATCACCAGACCAACACGTAGTACATGTAGTAAACCCGTTTGGTCGGCCAAATAAACTAAACAAATAAAGAGCGTGAATCAAAATCACGTCCTTTTTTGTCCTCCACATTCTAATTTTATTTAACTGTAGTTATTTATGCATATTTCATTGTAGATGACAGCTTTAAGGACCATATAGCAAACTGCCACAAATTACATGTGTTTTAAATTACAGCCAACAATTTTTCCAATTTAAGTTTTTAGATTATTTTCTCACCTTCCAGGCACACATTAGTTTCCTGTGCTTCCAGAAGGGTGTCTTTAAGATTCAACATTTCTGAATGTTGAATCTTAAAGATCACTTCATCACCCTTATTTATTTTCCCAAATGACATTATCATTGACTTAGGTTTTGAAAACTATGTTAACTATGCTATGAAATTTAAAGGTTTGACAGACAACTAGCGATGCAACAAACAAATTGAACAGCTATTTGCTTATTTGCCTCCTGGATTGGACTTTCTCATCAGTAAGATACTTTTTGGCACATGCAAGTTGATTTTTAAAGCACTACTGAGATGAACAGATACCAATATATCTCACGAAGAAGGAAGATCAAACTAAACACAAATGATATGCGCTGGAAAACTGTCGGTTGTAATGTGAAGTCTACATTATTTGTAAAATATTCAAAACTATTGACATGGTCCTTTAACAGAAACCAGCAAATCATCAAAAGGTATAATGGCTAATAGTCATAGTGGACAGTTGGGCATGTGGACTTTTAATGTAGTTTCCGTCTCACAGCCATTCAATAATAAAAAATAATGTTTGTTTTGGGTCAAATAGTATTGAATTACAAGTGACAAATGTTTTTTCAAGATTGTGTCACATTACTAAATATTTTCTTTTCTTTTTCTGCATTGGAACAAGAAAAATAATTGCACTCACGTATTTTCAAGCAAACACAATGTTAAGACTCAGTAGTAAACTAAATGACTTGTTTCAACATGGGTGGCCTGCTATAGTCGTGCATAGCCAGTGACATAAAACTTGGTACATTCTTTTTAGTACAGCCGTAAGGTCAGGGGGGCGTGATCACCTCAAGTCCTCCAACAACCATTAAGATTAGTTCAGGGTGCTGCAGGTCAGTGTAAAGCTAAGAGAAGCTGAAGATAAAAAGCTCTGTCTGGGGAGCCTGGCAAGGCCTGCAGGCCTCTGTGTCTGAGCCTCTCTGTATGTGTGAAAGGGTCAGAGAGGGAGGGGCGCTGGGCAAGATTTATGGACACCAAGCCCCACGCTCATCCCCTATAGGCCCGTGCTGCACGCACACGCAGCCCTCAGCCAGAAGCACAGTGGCTCCCCTGAGTCCCAGCAATAAAGAGAGAAGTCTCTCCACCGGCACGCGTTCTCTGTGGAAAATCCACTGACTGGGAAACTACAACCGACACGCCTCCATAATCTACGATTCTAAGGCTGCATGTGTGCGGTTTTTAAATCTTCTGTATATAATATTGATTTTGTTGTTGTTTATATAAAGAAATGAGTACAACTAAGTACCAAGCAGTCTTTGCAGCTGCTGTCCTGAAGCAGAGGAGAAAATATAGTGTGCAAGTGACCACAGTGAGTCAGAGCCAATGATAAAAAGCCCCTTTTATAACCTTACTCATTCTCATCAGCTAATCAGCCCTGCCTTGCATGCCCTCTGACCCAAACAGAAGCATCCATCTGAGGCAACAAATTATGATGTCTTATATAAACTGTGATGGTCAAGGGACTGAGTATGTCCTCATGTGCTGCTGCCAGCAGATAATAAATAGATGTTCTGTATTTCATCTTGGCAAAGCACTAACATCATGATGGCCTGTGACTCTGCAGCGTACATACATCATGCCCCTTTCCTGGAGCCGAAGGTACAATAATGTATACAGTATCCAGTCAGGACACCAGTCTCAGGAATCTCTTCCATCTCACTGTACTCACTAGTTTGTTTGCAGTCACAAGACGACAGCCTAATAAGGCAAACAGTTACTAGAGGAACTCACGAGTATCCCATTACGGACGTACATATATTCAAGACTGCCACATGGCCTTTTCCTGCATAGCATTTCCATTAAACACACGGCACAGCCATGCCTAGTAACCTGATACAGGACCAGAGAAACAAAGGCAGCTCATGTATTCATGTACAAAGGATGGACACATGCCAACATGAAAAGCTGTTGGAAGAGAACACTGTGGTTTTCTTCTGCTAAAGGACAACTTCCAGACAGCAGGGTGGCAGTCGCCACGTCTGAGCTCAAGAAACCGATAAGGGTTGGTGAAACAGAAAACAAACTGAGATTAAATTAAAGGAAGACTTTTAGTGCAAGGTCATTCCTGTGTAAAAACAAAGTGTTGAAACATTTGGCTTGTAGAGAAAATAGCAATCCAGCTGTGTTGTGTATTTCAAGTCAATTCAGTACATGCATTTCAAGCTAAGCTGACATTCCACCAATTGACTATGGAATGTAGTGGTATGCCAAATCAATGTTTCATTGCCTGCAGCAACGATCCACATATGAAAACCATTTTCCTACATCTAATTCATGTACTCCAAATCTACAAGTCTCCATTGTACTCAAAATCTTCAAGTGTACCTAGAATTTTCCCCCCCAACTTAATCTATAATTTCAAGAGTTGAGTAAATACTTGGTTTTCTTTGTGTCAACATCATTCACCGAGTTATGCCACTAAATACATGTTTTAGTTGTTTCAAGCCATTTTCTTTGTTGTTACAATAATTATTTTTAAACCATGTGGAATTCACCCCATTAAGGACAATTAGAAATTAAAAACAAAGATGTAAGAAAGTTTCCCAGTCATTTATATTCTGGAAGCCAACTCATCATAAACTATGTCAAGTCAGATCAATTTCTTCAAAGTGGGTGAGCTCCGCTTTCACTGGATGCTTTATGTATAGGTTTCTCCATGAATGCTCTATTCATGTTCTTACAACTAATGAAGCGGTTATAATGACAAAGACAGGGATTGTAAGTTTATGTAATTAAATTAGATGGCTGAATTGGAAAGATAAATGGCCTTGATGAATATGTCTCTAACAAGGGTAGCCTATGAGTTTCCCATACACCACAGAGGAGCGGGAGAGCGGACAGAGGAGTCGCAGCCACAAGGGGAGCTAGTGCTAATGATAATGACGGCCGATAGAAACATATTAATATCAACAACATTCCTCATGTCCACACCAAAGCTTGAAATGCATCATTGATTATATTATATTTTTTATATCTCAAATACATCCAAGTCTGCAAAGAGCTCAAAGATAATCAGAGTGACAATGAAGAGTGAATATGCTGGGACCTGGGACGGGGAGGGGTTGTATATCACATTGCTTAATTGTGAGAGGATGGGAGGCCCCAGCTGTTGTCAAAGAATTAGGTTTCAGACCCCACATCATTACTCGGCCTGGGATCTGATATGAAAGACGGTGCTTTGGAGTCTTTTCTAGCATGACGCTCTGGCCTTGGCCCAACAACACAGAACACAAAGGCTCTGTTTTGCTCAACATCTCTAATAGATGTTTTACTGTTATGTTTGAACACCTAGTGACTTCCCTAATCAATTAAAGATGGAGTTTACAGGGATATTCACGCTCATTTAAATCCAAGCCGATTAATGGGGCATGCTTCTGCTAACACACACACACAGAAGTGAGGCTTTCATCCATCCCATTCATTTATGACTCTGTTATCTTTTATTATACCACACTCTTTTGGTGGGCTTTTCTACTCTCTCTTTGACCACTTCCTTGTTTAGTAAAGCTGGGTTTCTACTGTTAAGCCTCATTACTAACTACCGCTATGAACATGATGGGCATCTTCATTAAGCAAGGCTGGTGAAGTGAGACCACTGTGAACAGAGGGAGATCAGTCACAGACGCCCATGTAATTTCCAGGAGTGTAGGGGTTTTCGTCTGCTCCGAAAATACACACCTGGACCTGAAGATACGCACAGTAACTGTTGCATCGAGCCATACTTGAAGGAGCTTCCCACAGCCACCTCATGATTTGATACTTTTTGCTTTGGTTCAACGCATGGTAGAAAAAAAAGGAAAAACCTCCAACATCTTCCGGCACATGAATCATATGCTTCAGAGAAAGTATATGTTTGAGGCCTTTTATCTGCATCTTTCTAACATCCTAATGTGTCTACAACCATGTGGCTCTGATATGATTAGATGTTCTGGTGCAGAGAGCAATGCTATGATTTGGGGGAAGATGGGGGAGGTAGCTAGAACAGGTCAGGGCTCGTAAATCCCTTTTCCTTTTCATTGTAAAAATCAGTTTCCCCACAGCGCAGTCTCGCCCAAAGGGCCCAAACCAGCTGGTCCTCAACCAGGCAGCCTCCCAAACAGCCTGCCACTGCTCCGCTCTCTCCGACTGCCGTCCATTTATGAGCGGCGCATCGAGACGTCTTAAAGGGAGAGGCCCATATTTGCATGTACTTTTAGCACGCTGGCAGCCTGCCCTGTTTCCCCAGCTGCAAAGGATTGTGGGTTTTACATCTATAAAGATTTTCCAGTGCAGTAAAGCTACAAAAGTGAGATTTCAGTTCATGAAGCTTTAAACCATCTGCACTGGAAAAGATTGGGGACTATAATACACTCATATACACACCATAAGCTAATTCTAAAATAGGCACTTCAGGGGCTTGAAGAGTTTTCACATGCTTGCAGAGGTTAGGGTTTAAATCTAAGTCAACTCTGCAAATCTGCAGACGGAGGAGATAAAACCCGGATAAGCATGTATGGAGACAATGCTGCAGAGGAAACAAGACACAATTGTTTTGCCGCAACTGAGCTAAACGTCATACAATCAAAAAAAAGTATGCTTCTGTAGAGGGTCTATGTTGGGGGTGCTGAATACAATCCTCAGTATTTGAACCACTTTGTAAATGAACTGAATAGTTTGAATGGCTCTTGTGGTTCTTTACGGCAATTGTTAACAGTTAATGATACAGGGACTTCCGTAAAAAAAGAAATGGTCCTTCAGTCGTTTAAGTGATGTTCACCTAAACATCCTGAAATTTGGTGGATGGTTTTAATGCAGGCAAAGATGGATATATTGTAGTAATACAATTTAAAAAGTCTGTATTTTAAAGACACACAGATCTACTGGGGTCCTTTAGTCTCTCGGGGCTGATTTGGGCTGAACAGACACAATGTTTGAGCTGTGCGCCACAGGGATGTGGAATGAGTGTTTTGACTCACACAGCTCTGGGGGAAACTGGACTCTTTTAATCAGCAAGCTGCTTTTCTGCATTTAAACATCTTCCAAACTGGCATCTGCAAGGAGAAAAACTCCACAAACCACAGAATGCATGTCAATATTCTACAATGTTGGAAAGGCGAGTGTGGGCTACAGCCGTCTTGTTCTCTGATTTGGTCAGTGGCATGCAAAAATATTTTGTTTTATCGGGTTAATAGTTTTGTTGGTAGAGCAAAAAACAGCAGAATGCTGACATGAGCAGAACAGAGCTGAATAGCTGTTTCAAAAAAGGTGTTATGTAGCTCAATATAATTCAGTCCATGTTAACATGACAATAGCCACTGCAACAAGAAGATGCTAATACATAAAAGTTCATGTTTGGTATGTCCTAGATTCAAATACTGAGAACTGAATCGATAAAAGTACATCTGTCTAATACGAACAGTTGATGTGGGATGCTCCCAAATGGAGACCTTCTGAGAAATGTGGAACTACATGCCTATTATTAGACTATTATACTAAGCAATGCCCTGATTCATGCTCATTCACGTTCAACAAAAAATCTCAGGAGGCAGTCAATCCCACCGCTTCCTACTGTTGCCACTGAGCAGCTCCAAAGTAACATTTTTCCAACATAAACAAGACGTGGAACTTGTAGACAGCACATCTGCTCCAGCTGTCTTTCAATGCACTGCAATGACTTTTGGCTTAACGTTGGAGTCATGCTCATCTACACAGTAAGAGGTAAGTGCAATGAATGGCACACAATAGCAAGGATTATAAAAGATCATCGCCGCTTATAAAGTTCCTGACCCCAATTTACACATAAAACCTTTGAGAGGATGACGGTGGATGCGGATCGCATGATCAGTGTGATCTATGTGTGCGTGTGTGTGTGTGTGTGTGTGTGTGTGTGTGTGTGTGAATCAAGGCTACATTAAAAAATCAGAGGCATTAGTGACATTTGACTATGAGCACAGAGGAAGCAGCTCGTTATGTTCAAGCCAGAGACTCCAGACTGTGGCAAGACAGTCACTCAGACAATGAAAACTCTGTTTTGTATACGCCTTGAAAGGAATTCTTAATCTACATGTCACCACAGGAACTTGAAAATCAGAGTGAGTTTGGCAAAGAGAAAGGGAGAGAAATAAGAGATAACAAAGAGAGAGAGAGAGAGCGAGAGAGAGAGAGAGAGAGGGGGGCTAAAAGACAGAGAAGGGAGTGCCATTGTGTTTATCACAGATCCATTTTGTTAATTGGTGAAGTTAAGCATAAAGTTCATATAAAAATTAATAAATTCAAAAACACTGTGCTGATTGGGTCATGATCCCTTTTTGCTTCATCACCTTTATTTATTATCTTTTTTTAATTATCACCACCATCATTCTTTCGTATGTAAAGAGTAAATAAACAACTGCATTAAAGCATGGTTAATTATTCAGGCATGTCGGGTATACAGCTAATGCACTCAAAATAATGAATTGTATAGTCACATTATGCTCCCTTTTACAGCCCACTGGGCCAAAAGATCGTGGCCTTTTAACCTAGATTTATATGCATGCGATGTGCACACTCTATTCCTCTCTTCCTTGCACAGTCTTAAACCTGCAGAGCACATTCTGAAAGAGGAGGTCCATGTAATGTACCCAGAAAAAGACACATGGCTACTGAATGATTTATGAACAAGATCAATTAGTTAACTAATTTTGACAATCCATGTGATAATTCTCTTCTGGGGAGTCATAATTAAATTCATATCACATGCATAGGTTATTTAAAGTCATCTGATGAACTACACCGTCAACCCTGCAGGCTGCTTACCACACACTTTATCGCTAAGCTAATCTCACTCTCTCTGCTGAAGTGCTTGTCTGAATCTGTCTTTGTAAACAGGTTGCTCTGTATGAACAGTCGCATGGATGCGATGCGTGTGTGGCTGGCTGGCTGACTACCAGAGTAGCCTTGTTTCAAGGCTCTGTCAGTACTGAGCTCCAGGTGCACGCTGAGGCCTCCTGTCTGTCTGCCTGGCTGACCTACACTGGCACCCACCATATGTGCCCTTCTTAACACCTTCTGTCACTGTCACACTGCACGCCGTGTATACTGGTGGTCCCTGTCTGACTCTCTGTCTCTCAGCCTCTTTATCTTTCCACCTGCATCTCTCTATCCCTCCCCTGTATTTAGAGCTGATAATAAATCTGACTGAATTAGTTTCTTACTGTTGTTTTATTTAACGTACCTACATATTTTCTCCCTATGGGTAAAATGCATCTTTTGCTAAAATTATCTTTTACATGCCAATGACTTATTTGTTTTAAGTGGATTTCTTGGTCTATTATTTAACAGAACTGCACCTACATATGGATGAATAATAGCTATATTTTTATGAAACTGTAAACAAAAATCTCTAGCTGTTATTCGCACATAAGGACTGCTTTAAAAAGTCACATAGATTAAAATGAGCCTGCATGAGATAAAGTCATGTCATTGCCATGAGTGTGCCATTGGACCACATGGAATCTGTGCTTTCTGAACTGGTGACACTGTCCTAAAGTCAACAGTGTAGTAGCCACACTTGGCTGGCTGGCTTATTGACACAGTGGCACTCTGGCAGTCCCACCTGGCTCTGCACCAGTGCTTTTCACACCACGGCCCAGTGGAGCAGCAAAGTCCCTGGTAGCCTGGTTACATTGGACCTGGGAAATTTGGACAATAATTAAGCCATAAATCTTCCCTAGACCATATGAAAAGGCTGCACCCCCCCCCCACCCTCTGAGTAATGTGGTTCACCTCCACAATCAGGCAGTTCACCTGATAAGAAACCAATTCAGTCCTTCTGCTTCTTGATAGCATTAGCAGCAGACGCCGCGGCTCACCTTGAGTTAATGAAATGCCTAAACAAATATGTCCTCTGGAATCTAATATAGCCAACCACTATAGAATGCAATATTGCACACGCGCAGGGTATATGGAGATCTAATTTATCTGTTGTGCAATGCTGAATTCTCTCGCAGAATACTGATAGTTTGCATTCACGAGGAGATGATCCCTCTTCTGTGCACTGAAATTGATGATACAGCAACTCTACAGTAAGCTAGCAAATAACTGGCAGTCACATTATTAAAGCAACAGTCTTCTCTGTGTACAGTATGTGTATAATTTTGTAATCCATAATACAACTTAAATAGACTTAAATGCACTTTGCTGCCTTCATACACGCGTGAATGACACATATTGATGACCACAAGCTTAAACACAGGCTTGGACATGCGGACCTGGAGCCGGTTGCACCCGCTCTGTCTAGTTCTAACTTAAGTGTTTACTAAGTTTTACGCATGACTGGAATAAAACGGGTTGCACCACACAAATGAGTTAGTACAAAATATTTACACCCCATAACTGCCCAGCTAACTGAACCAACTGACAAAACTAACGTTAGCTTGCTAATACATGGCCCGTTCAGAGTGAACAGTAAAAGAGATATATCTGACCCAATACTGTTGAACAATCTTGAAGATTTTAAATTACAAAAACATTACGGCAATAACATTTGACTAAATGAGTAAATAACATCAGTTGGGTTAGCATAATCAGATATTTCCCCTTTTAAACTGTATGAATACTAATAACTCTGAAAGCACATAAGACATAAGACAAAGTAATGACAACATTTAGAAAAGATGCATCTTTTGCGCCCCTAAAACTGTAATTTTTGGAAGTTATGCTAGAAGGACTGCTCCAGGGACTTCCTGTTTACATAGTTCATTGCTCTTCATTGGAGAGAATGTTTCCTAGTAACCGATTTACACGCTTTATTAGCAAATATATTTCTTAAGTTTTAATGGTGCAACCTGATTTAGTAAATCAATAGTTTGAAATTAGCTAGTGGTTACTAAGAACTAAGGAAGGACCTTACATTCAAACTTTATGATTAGGTTTATGAATAGCTGGTGCAACCCAATCCTGAAATCGCTGACATGTGTGTGCACTATGTGGATGCATAAAATATATACTGTGTGTGTTCTTATGTGTGTTTGTAGGCAGCCATGTGTCCCTGATTGTGTGAAGACAAAGTGGCAGGATGTAGTACTGTGAAGCCTATTAGGACAAAATCACATACTGCCTCTCAGCTGTCAGAAACATTTGATTAAACTTCATGTTGGGAATGTGATTTCAGCAACAATTTTCACTTCACACAATAATCAATGTGGGCCAACTAAACTAAGGGGATAGAGAGAATGTGGGAAAGGAGAATGGAATAAATGGTAAAGTGGTTTCAAAGGGCAAATGTGGGCACTGAGATAATAGTAGTAATGTATTGATACTACGTCATATAAGAGGCAGCAGATGTTGTTTAGCACTGGGACATTTTAAAGAGAATGTAATTATAAGCAGAACTCCATGCAAAAAGGTGTTTATTTAAAAAAAAATGTTAATGACAGTGGCAAAAACAAACACCAAAAACTAACTAACTAACTAACTGAACTCAACTAAACTCAACACCTAAAACCTGGCAGCCTTACAGCGAGCTGCCCCCGAGTAACCCCCAAGTAAACCAATGACTGGAATGACTTACTATCTGCGAAACCTTTCATGAATACACAATAACAAACAAACCAATAGTTTAAGTAATGAATTTAAGATTTCCATTACTGCTGAGAGTAACCACAACCATAACAGTGAAGTCACTCACTGCTTAGAGGGCCTGACGAAGCACACCTGTTTTCACTCTCATTCTGACTGAGCAGATGATCTGCACCAACGTCACAAACAGAACATCGGCAGAAAAAAACATTTCACATTTTCAAATAAACCTACGCAACTTAAACAAGCCTGGGTTCTCTTATGTGTAAAACCTGACTTACAAATGAACAGACTAACTGAAATAATGATTTAACACAAAGAAAAATGCTAATGTTGGGCCTGGGGGAAGATCTAAAAGCAGCCTTTTCATAAGTAGCCTTTTTTAAATTTCAGCTGCAATGTTGTTAAAAACTGTAAATAGGGTCATTCTTAAGGATCACCATAATGCCGTTCAACTCAAGAACATTTTCTAGCAAATGTTTTTCATCAAGATTTAACAACTGCATTAAGGTAGATGTTTGTACTGCATCAGTGCAATGATACATTCAAATTTGCCCCCCCCTCCCATGGTGTTACCATACGCCTACTGTTTGTGAGACTGGTCTTGTGTCACCACACTCTCACCTGTCAGACCCAGTTAAATCAATGTAACACCTAGACCCCCAACACCATGGTTTTCACCCTCAGTCCCTGACAGAAAGCATCAGATTTGCAACTCCGGCTCACTCCCTCCGCTCATTTAATGTCATGCAAAGAGTAACATTTTATAGACAGAGCAAAGCCAAAATAGATGGCTTACTTGTGACTCATTATTATAAACAAGGCTTGGAGGCGCATTTCAAGGCTTCTGCGTATTCAACACAGTACAAGTTTTGGGGAATTAGTCATATGCTTATAAAACGGGCTCAAACGCCATTCAGCACGGCATCTCCTTTTGTGTGGCATTACAGTGTGTAATCAAGCGCCGCACTTTCCAGGGCAATCACGTCCTTTATCACAGAGGAACTGTCGCCAGCCACCTACAGAGTGGGAGGATAAGCCCTGTGGGTAATAGAGTGTGGTGGGTGCTTGATTGGGTATGGTGAGTGAGAAGTTCTGCTCACATCTCACACCACTCTCCTCCCCTGCCCCCACCCCTCACACCAACAAGTCATAGCTGAGGACGGCAGCCATCCACACAAGAAATGAGACACACTTTCACGCCACTTACTTCCAATCTACTTATTTATTTGTTGCTTTCACTGAGCGCTGCAGCCTTTCGCCCAATGCAAGCTTACTAAAGGACTGATTAAACAGACAAAACTTCATACACTCTGGTTTTTGTTTTTCATCATCTAATGCTCTCATCCTCAGTGCAACAGTGAGGCACAGAACAGCCTGAGGTAATTAGGGGTGACATGATGTTTATGTAACCTCCAAGCCTCACAAACCAGACGCAATTATGGGCTCCTGGTGCCTGTGACCCCAGCCCTGTAGCGTAGCACCGCAAAACTGCAATCCCGTGTCCCAGGGGTGAGCCTGGTCTTGCAGGGTGATGGGGGAAGGTGGGAGGGTGGAGTGGGGGCAAGCAAGAGTTGAGTTCTTTTCACAGCTCCCTCTGACGGGAGCTCTTGCTGCCTAATCCAAAGTGACGGGCACTTCAGTGGAGAGGGCGCAGAGCCCCCCAATTTCCGCCAGGACCCCAAGGCAGGGGAAGCAGAGAAGCCAAGGGTTGGGGTGGCAGACTTATTGTGGCCCAGTGAGAAAGAGTGGGGCAGGGGCCTCATTACAACGCTTAACTGCACTCACAGGCCCTCATTAACCCACCACACCAGTGACTCAAATCAAAACAGACAATAAAAAGAGGTCGCCGTTTGAATAAAGGCCTCCATTTCAGCGTCACTTAGAGTTTCAGCATTGTAACTGAGTGCTTTATGGAGCTTTTACACAAACAGATTTCTGTAAACATTGAAGTTTGCTACAATGGCTCAATTTAAGTGTAGAAACCTCCTCTTAAATGTGTTCATCCGACTTGTATACCCTTGCTGTTTGACTGCTTCCATGTAGACATCTGGACATATGGGAATTCCAGAGGAAAGTAATGAGAGAGCAAGAGTGTAGTTAAACAAAACCCAATATGTCCGCTGTAATAAAAGCACAGCAACACAGTGCTTTAGGTAGCTCAGCCATAGAAGACTTCCCTCAGTGCAGGGGGACGGATGATGAGAGATGACAGGCACTTACGTTTGTTGCCAATGGGATGCAAAGCCAGTGCAAAGATAAAGCCCTGCCTGTGTCCCTCCCGCTCATCAGTGATTGGAGAAAAGCTTGGCACGCCAAATGATGCGTTTCATATAGACAATTAAAGAGCAAATCAATGCTGCTGCCTTTGTGAAATAGTTAGAGATGCGGCCGACTTCGACCGCAACCACATAGTGGAAAGCATGCAAAGCTCCAATAGTTGCCGAAGAGAGATTGAAGGAGATTTTGAGGTGTATTTCCAGAAGATCTACAGATTAAAAAGTTACCCCAGTCACCAAGGGAACCTGGTTTTCATTAGGCCTCAGAACACACTGGAATACTGGCTTCTTTGAAGTAGTGCTTTAGTTTACAAGGTAGCTCATACATAGTGTGGATGAAACTATATACTACGCTTTCAATGCATATACTATGTTTTTTAATTCTTTTAATGCAACACTACAATCAAGTGGGTGGATGAGAGAAGAGTTGTAATCACTGATGAAGTGGAGAGACAGCAGCTAGCTTGCTCTCAACTCCACAGTCTGAAAAACATGGTGATGAGGTCACAGTGTAAAGACCAACAGGCCATCACATTCTGCCTGTCACATCATCAACGGCACTCTCCTTCCCATTTTAGAGCCCTTAATCTGCATACATCACCATACAGGAGAGGAGAGAAACGGATTTAGTGGAGGTCTATGCACTGTGCATTATGTGCTTGTAGAGGAATGAGTGTGATGAAGAGGTACTGTACGGGGCATGAGCAACAAAGGAGCAGCACAGAAATAGACATGGAAAAAAGAAAGAGATGGGGAGAAGAGAAGAGGAAACCACATGGGGAACATAAAGTGTAGAAAAAGACAGATGGGCCCACTTACCAGCCTGGTTAGTGGTAATGTTGACTGAGGCGTACTGAGGGGAGTAGGGGCTCTGATCTGACACGCCGTTGACAGCCTGCACCTCAAACGTGTACTGTGTGTGGGCCAACAGGTCACTAATGTAGACCCGGGATTCTGTCAGGCCCAGCTGACGGGGCAAAAACTGAACATTGTCCCCACAGCGGGTGCAGCCTCCCCGGCCTCCGCCACAGCTCTTGCAGATGATGTTGAAGACCACGTCCTCGCGGCCCCCTGAATCCCGAGGAGGCAACCACTCCAGCATCACAGAGGTTTCATTCACGCTGGAGATAACAGTCTGTGGAGCTGAAGGGACGGCTGGAAAATACAAGAGAGATGCTGTGGTTAACACTTGAGTGATTAAACCAACGCACAGATATAAGCTTTAAACCTCGGTATTCAAATACACCATATTGAATTGAATGCTGTATATTCCTATGAAGCTTGATCATACATGATACGTAGGGCTCATTATTTCAAATATTCATTGTGAATACTGAAAAACAAGCTTAATTTTGTAAAAAAAAAATGTAAATACAAAGTAAAAGGAATGGAAAAGAAAGAGGAAAACAAATCCTCAAAGATCTGTTTCTGTGAAATTGGGCGGGGCCTTTAGTCATACATTTTTCAACAAGCGAACAAGTTTGGTTCCAGGCCTCAAAGTTTAGGAGTTTGGGGCCAAAATGTAAAGTGCTTTAAAGTGGCCATTTGATGGCACTACTGGATCCAGATCTGCAACAAAAACAGCTCATTGCCCTGTAGCCTGACTGTCACTGAAAGTTTTTTACCTCTTGGGGAAAGTACAGATCAGACAACATTAGCATTTATTTGGAGTTGTGTTTCTGGCCACCTGGAGAATGTAAGTCTAATATTCACTTTTAGCTCTGTTTGGGGTCTCCAAGAAACTCCTAGGAGAAATATATCACTGCTACTAGCTGCTAAATGCTCCGCTTTGTTCACCAGCTAGTTGCCAGCTGTGCCTGTCTGCCGTTTGGTGCTGGGCAGGTACCCTACAGTGGGTTTGTCCTTGCCTTTTCACTGAAAACAGCCGCCTGCTGGCTTGTGGAAACAAGGTTGATGAGAGCAGTGAGGGTGAATGAAAACAGTACAGCTGAGGGCCGTAAAACCAAAACAATGAGCAGAGAGATGCTACAACACTCCACAGAGGGAACTGCAGCGTTTGGTAATAATTCTCACTACAAGTGACCCCTTTCACGTCGTCACACTCTGTTGATATAAAAATCTTGATTTTAGCCGTTTTAAGATATCCTGCTTAATGGACAAAAAGGACTGAAAAATCCCTTATCATGAAAGTCTTACTGTGTGTACATGTATACATTATACAGGACAGGAATGAGATATAATAAAAATGGTTGTCACTCATATGAGACATGACTTCAAGGACGCTGGACTTTCGCATCAATTCTATAGCACTGTTCAAATGTTATGATGGAGGCTGTGTTGTATACTTAATGGCGCAGAGGGCATAATCACCACAGCCACTTAAATAACCCCAACACAGGAGAAGAGAAAATCCACACACTCACTAAGATATTATAGCCTCTTTGAGGTGAGGTTTGAGCTCACTGTCTTTTAAGCTGGCAGTGTCTCTTCCCTCGGGATGCCCACTTACATTCTCTCATTTTCCATGCTGGTGTCCACTTTGTCAAGTGTTTTCCTAACATCTATTCTTGACAATTTTCTCATGGAGCAACGTATAGAGTTACTGCAGCGGAGAGGAACCTACTGTTTCTCCTGTTGAGACATTCTTAGCAGCTAGGCATTACAGGGTGGAAACTTTCCACATGGTGCAACATGTTGAGTGACAGGCCAAACAAACAAACAATGAGAACTGTTTATCTTTTACAGCCATGTGCACCTAATTATGGAAGACGTACCCTCCAGGACTAATGGGATAAACAATTCCACTCCGCCCACAACATCCTCAATCTGAATCGATCACTTCTTATTTAACCTCCTTTTAATTGGCAGCAATTAACAGATCTCCGGCTCTGGAAGGAAGCCCATTGGAGTGCCCTTCTTGGTGTCTCTCATACATGGAAACATAACTCCTCCTTGGCATCTCCTTCCCGGAGAGGCGGACAAATACCCCCCCTCCCCATTAGCTGGCGGCCCGCTCTGATGGGCCCATTCCCTTGCTTTAATCAGGCCGGGCCCTGCTGCGCTTAATACGGGTGACGTGACGCTGCTGCTTTCTCATTCACAACAGCTGCTCGACTCCCAGAGCCAGGCTTATGCAAATCTCCTTTGTTGGAGACCATCAAATCTTTTCCCTCCGCTCTCCCTTTCAACAGGCAGAGAGGGAGAGTGAGGAAAAAACACAACCAAAACGTTGAAAGGGTCTTTTTTTCTCACTCACCCCCGTTTTGTTTTAGGTAGACCACACTCTATGCACCAATTCTCTGTCTTTCTCACATACACACAACCCCTCTAAGGCTCTCTCGAATTCCCTCTCCTTCATTCCTTTCTACGAGTCGCTCCCTCGCGCTTTACCCCTCCCTCGCTCACTTTTGCTTTGGTCTATCCTTCCGTCTCTCTCTCTCTCTCTCTCTCTCTCTCTCTCAACCTCGGTGTCAGCCTCAAATTCAAATTCAAATTCAAACAGCTTCATTGGCATGACAAGAGAGAGTCTCGCCTGGGCTCATTCTCCGTGCCTGCACCTTCACAAAGCTACGCGCCCTGGCCCAGTAACCTCTGGTCTGGCCTGGAGTACGGGGCTGTGTGATGTTGAGGAGGGGCAGCCGAGCCTTGTGTGTTGGGTCAGATCTGTGGACAGCCACACTATGGGCATGTCAGCGTCGTGCTCGCGCGAGGGACAGCTCTGACAGGGTTTCTCTGTTTGGAGTTACACAGACTACCACTGTCCTTTGATCCCGGGGCTCTTCTGCTTGCGGGTGTGAAATGTGTATGTGTCAGAGAGTTCATATTTGAAATCAAAGACATTGTGGGTACATATTCATGTCTGTGTAGTATGTGTGTTTGTGTGGAGTGCAAGTTAAAGTTCACATAGAACAACCTCAGTACTATACATACTTGTGCAAGGCATCTGGAGAGGATCGGAGTCGGTGCGATAGTATCCGTTGCGGCAAACGCAGTTAATGGCGCCTTCACTGGTGGTACGGCTGTTGATGGGACACTGCATACAGGGTTCGTCTCCTTGAGTTGGCTTGAAAAAGCCCGACGGACAGGCTGAAAGACAGAGGAAGATACGTGTGAAAACAAAAAATTAAAACCACAATTTTTTAAAAAAGTGAATGTAAATTAATTTCTTGTTATCAAAAACTTTCATAGTGTGACAGCAGCAGGACAACTGAACCTAAAACATAGTGTAAAGGTACTAGGGCTTCAAATAGTTTTTTTTTAAATTAATTGCTGAAATTATTTAGTCCATAAAATGTCAGACGAATGTCTGTCACAATTTGTCAGAGACCAAGTCGACAACTGCTTGTTGTTTGAGCAACAATCCCAAATTCAAGATATTGAATTTCAAAGATATTGAATTTATAAAAAAAAATTCTGTTTAACTTTATGTCAATCTACTAATTAATTACTAATTTAGGTCTAATCGTTAACCATACAATAGGCAGCAGGTATATATACACATTCAGTATCTATTTGAAAAAGAGAAGGAAATGTAAAGTTTGACATTCTTTCCGTTATTCCATATTTCTTCCATATTTCAAGGGCTTTACTTCGAGCTAAATTTAACGTTGTTTATTGACATCTTGCATTAGAATAGAGGGCATCAAGTGACCAGAATTCACAAACAACCCAAAAAACACAGACCACAAATCCAACATGGAACCATATATTAGGGCAACCCGACATATAAATACACACCAGTGAAGCCTTGCACGTGAGGAAACCCTCTGCAGATATGGCAACATGTTGTAAGTTTGCTTTGAATTATTCACCATGCTCTAGCTGCCTGAGAAATCTCTGAAGTGCCCTGCTTTCTGTTAAGAGCCCTTTTAAGGGCCTCTCTGTGGAAACCTGGGAGGAAAGTTACATTCATGATAGAGACCATGATGAATTCACACACCGTAGCTGCCATTAAATTCTGTATTTGTGTACCTGCCTGCGTGTGGGCGAATCACAGGCTGTACATGGTGGTAATCTGTTTGTATGTTGCCATAAGCATCCGCCATTGCTGTGATAAACAAACTAACTTAGCTGTCTGTGAAATCCCCTTATCCTCTCCTGAGTCACATTCCGCCAAAACCTTCCCTGCTTAAAAAAAATAACCTTTTTTTTCCAGCGTTTGCACCTGCACCATGTCAAGAGCTGTTTTATATCTTGGGCAAAACCAGCTACGGTTTTGCTTCGGGTAATCCAGCTCCCACCTGCCTGAGAAAACACACCGTTGTTGAGACAGGGGTGTTGGATGTACAGTAACATGAAACATTCGTACACGGAACGAAGTTAAAACCCCTCAGGCTGTTGTTTTTTTGTTAGTAACCGTGTAAAAAGCATAATCATTTATGGAGTCTGACGAAAGGAAACAAAATAAAGCAGCTTTTCCATCAATTTATGGTTGTTTTCAAGTGAAATGTGAGTGTGGTTCAGAGTAGTATATATTTTTTTATTGTGTAATATTTAAAGCTATTCATCCCACTCACTATGGGAAGGTTTTTTCCCCCATTTTCTATATGTTTCTAAAAACTTCTATAACATGACTACAGTTTTCTACATAGTAAAGTAATAAAAATACAGCCACTATTTCATTCTGAGGCTGTGCTCTCAATTACAGCTCAACTGTAGCATCTGGAATACGGAAACATCTGCAGCTGCAACCTCCATTTAGAGGAGTTTAAATCACAAGGCAGAATTAGTCCGGGTCCAATCCCAATGTTTATATTAGACAGACACATCACTGTACTCAGAGACTCTACAGGCCAGGGATTAATGCTCTTTCCCCCCCTTGTAACTCAAAGTACATTACTTAGCGCCATCACCTTCTAAATCTGGCTATTATAATGATTCAAAAACTGTGACAGATGCAGACATGTTTTTAAAACAGAGAGCAATGTGACAGATGACAGATCTGTTTAAGATGTGCTGTAACAGTATTACAACATGTACTTTATATCTATGACTACAACTGTGGAAAGGGGTGGGTATAACAATGTCAATTTTTGTGGTTCAGTCTGATCGACCAAACCATATCGCTTGAGAGTGGGCATAGAAACAGCATCACTAATACAGTTTGTTTAAAAGAGAAGCTGTTTTCATTAAATGCACATTATGTCAAGCATCTTTGACTTCAGTTACCTTTGTTTGTTATCACAAATAACAGTTATTCCAAAATAAAGCTGAAGTAATCTTAAAGATCTCCTCGCTAAGTATTAGACTTGACATGTTTTTCTTCTTTCGTGATTGATGGGGGAAAAGATTTTGGGTACAGAGCGAAACACGAGGCCTGGACATTCACACTGCCAGTCAACGGGGCCCGTGAATGAGGCCCAGGCAACAGCTATGTGGGGAATTGGGATCGAACCTTCGGCGGCACAGTGAGGTCTATGGGAGTGCGGCGCTCAGAGGAGCAACACCAAAGGAAAACTGCATAAAGAGGTAGTGAAGGGGGGAAGCGGAGAGGAGAAGTGTAAAGATGGGAACAAAGAGAGGAGAAGGGAGAGGTGGGGAATGGCTCTGTTTGGGAGTTATTCAGCCAAAGGAATTCACCGTGTTACTGTGCCCACAGTGAATGTATGTGCTGCAACAGTATGCAGGCTGTGCATAACAATCAGAACAATGACTTTAAAATCTGCATGGGGAGGAAAATGAAAGAATACAGTTGATTAGTACTTATGAAGCCCCATGATGCCTTGCTACCACAGTGTTTGTATTTAAATATTCTGCGGTGGTTGTTGGACGGCACACTGGTGGGTAATGCAAATTTTTCCCACCGAGCACTAAACTTTCAAAAACACATTATTTTTATTCGAGGAATAGAAATTATGTTTTGAAATGTTTTTATATTTGGTCTGTCTGTTTAGGTCAGAATTTGGAATTGTTAATCTCATATCTTGTCAAATTTGGACAATTTTAAACAACCTTACCTATTAAAACTGTCCATTATGTGTTTATACATGCTTTTATTCCTTAAATAGTATAACTGGTCACATCCCAACCAATCTTCCCATTACTGTATTATTACTTGTGGTTCATCTGCTGTTATTTCCGCTTTGCTTTGTCATTTGTGTCTTTGTTTTGTACTTTTTCTATGCATCGTTTTACATGTGCATGTTAAAAAAGGAAAATAAAATACACTGTATGTATAAAAGTCCTTAAATGTCTATTAACAAACCCTTAACCCAATATTCGGCTTGGTGGTTGTTTTGTCCAACATGTACTACATAGGTTGGACTCACACTATCTACATAATTCAGATAGTGCCAAGTACATAATTCATCACAGAAAAGTAAACAACATTGACAAGACAAGTGTTTACCAGTTTTTTTGACATGTGTTGTTGTACCCTCTGTGACAAAGCTTTCTCATCTAGTACCTCAGAAAGTTAAAACAGTCCATGAAAAAAAGTATTTGTGAAAATCCATGCAATCCAGTTCAAGAGGACACAGTATTATGTGTCTTGGCATGCCTCTCTGCCCTGCCACGGTCATTATTTTGGGGAAATATTTGGGGAATTTCCAGTTTATACCCAGATGACAGATTTTAAGAGTTGCAAAGTTGTCTGGTGTCAGATGTAGAGAAGCAGAGACGTGGAGAGCAGTGATTAAAAAACAGATCAGAGCTTTAATTCCCTACCTCCCCGCCTGCCCAGATTGCTGCTGTTGAGCTGTTTGATCACCATCCTGGCAGTCTTGCTCAACATGTGAGAACTAAAGGCTCTTTTTTTGGATGCTTCCTCTAACTTCAGATATCCTTCTGGCAAGACGAGTTAATTACTGCAAAAATATTCATTGACAACAGCTCCTCTCTGTTGTTCCTGCTTCCTATACTTAAAAAAAAACAAAAAACCCCTCACCGCTATTAATATCACTAATATCATCAAGCAAACAGGCCACGTTTTTTGCTATCAGATCTCTGGGGACTGCGAACGTGGACTCTGGAAATGGGACAAACAATGAAAAAGCAGCAATAAGTCAAGAACAAAGGCCACATAGAGAAGATTTTAGAGAATTTATAAACACTTCAGACTCAATTTAGTGGTAGCTGTGTCAAAAGGTCCAGATCACCTCAAATTGGTTCCAGAGCCACTGCAGGCACATTCACTCTTAAATCTTATATTTAAAAAACAAATGAAAACTTCTGCCAACAGGGTGAGATACTTTTGTTTCCAATGCTGTTTGATCGTTTAAAAACCAAGTATTACATTACTTTAATCTAACGCTGAGTCTTAAATCTCAATCTGAATATTACCTCCCCCACACACATTCCAGACCCCCAGCTGCTTGTGCCTGTCTATGTTTATGACTTTTAATAACATATAGTGACATAAAGGCTTTAATTAGGGGTTTTTCGCAAAAAAACTCACTGAACAAAAATAGTACTGCAAGAGCTGTGAGAGGTGAGTCGCTGCGCCAGGGTGCTAGTCAGCTTTTACAGCAGGTAATTTGCTGGTTGTTTCAAAGGTTTCCTGAATATTACAGCCGGAGAGATTTATAGCACATTGAAGACGAGACCCGCAGCTGAAGCCATCTGAATCCTACAAAGTGAGCGCTTATGTGTGTGAGAGAACACACAAAGAGTAGAGAAGAAAGACACAAGCAGACAGAAAGACTGAAGAAGGCAGGGAGTGTTGTTTCAAGCGGCGATGCCAACATGACCAGCTATACTGGAAACACTCCCTGTGATTCTGGCTCCTCTGACCAAATCAGCAGACACACACACATAGAGAGAGGCCAAACAAAGACTGGGCATTTGACATTTCCATCATAGTCGCCAGGGCAGTGCTGTATGCTGTGCGATCACAGACAATCAGCTGGCTGATACCAGGTAATCCAGCCTAAGGCCACACCTATTGAGGAAAAGAAAAAAAAAAAACAACAACCCCGACACCCATCCAGTCTCTTTCACCCACCATCCCTCATCTACACCATCCGACAGAGAGACTCTTTGTCCAGCAGTCTGGGGCATCACAGCAACAACAGCACACCCCTCCAGCCCCCTCTTCCCTGTTCCCCCCATGCCCCCTTTTCAGGATGGAATCCACCCTCCCCCCCCCAAAAAACTGCTTTATTTAATGAACACACCATTAAAGAGACAAGGGAGACAAAGACAGGCAAGGTGTGTGCGCGCGTGTGTGTGTGTGTGTGGTGTTCAGGGTGTGAAAGAGAAAAGGCTAGAGGGTAAAAAAAAAAAAAAAAAAATCAGAGGTGCGAGGTTTTGTGAGCACAGCAGGAAAAAGTGCTGAAAGCGGTGAAAATGGCCAGCGTCAGAGGGATTGTGTGTGTGTGTGTGGACGCTGGGTATTTCCCTGTATTCCATTGTGACCAAAGAGGCCGCTACAGTGAGCAATGCACAAGTTTGGGCCGGTATCTGCTTTGGTGCTGCCTGTAAAAACTATTTATATGAATCAGTGCAGGGACAGATCAGAGGCTATCGTAAAGAGATGTGTTTCTTTTACAAGATAGACCACTGTTCAAAATTAGATTACGACAACCTGTTAGCTTTTGCAGTAGCTTTCTAATTACCTCTTACATCCTGCAACCACAACTACAGACCGTCAGCCTTTGAACTGGTCACATCTAAGTTGAGCGTAACCTTGTGAAACGACAGTGGCCACAGATTAACCAGAGGAGAGCAGCCTCGAGTTGTATGTCTGTTCCTGGGAGTGAGGACAAGACGGCCCGTCCCCTCTCTGCTTCAGCACTTCCATGGGGAACACTAGCTAGCACTGTTTGCAACACAGGGTCTCCGCAATTCAATTAGGAACGCAGTCCTCCTTGCTGTCTAATTCAATCAGGCTTGTGTGAAAGCCATTAGACAACTGGCATTCGCTTCACCCCACGCACACACTGGCACACAAATGAGATATTCATTTCTCCCTCTAGGTTTCCATGTCTGGTGCAATTAACAGGTCTGGGACTCTGCGTGGCTCCTCACGCTGTAAGCCAGGACAGTGCCAGCGAGTGAGGGTGACCACTGACGACCTACAAGGTGTAAATCAGGCTACTCTCAAACTCAAGGAGAGCACAGGGTCATTCAAATGGGTTATTTTCTAAGACACTCCTGTCTGATGTTCAACATTTATAACTAAGACACGTTCAACTCTGAGCAACCAGGGCAGCAACCCTGCATTACCAAATCACTAAAAATAACTGGAAAAAAAGGACACAGGCACTTTCATGGGCTTACCCAATGAAAGGAAAAACATTACGACCAGTTATTTTAATGATTAGTTGCCACTTTTAACTCTATTAACTTTAGTAGTAAATCCCACCCTTCAAGCTTCGGAGAAATGCCTCAAACTACTCTGAGCGGCTCAGAGACTCACCCAGAAGTCAGCCTTTTCACTAAAATGTGATCTATTTAAGTGCCTCGAACACTTCGAACACATGTTTACTGGTCCAGACTTCTTTTATACAAGCATTCATGCGTGTGTGAATGTGTGTTCGCATACAGCACGGGACATGTGTGTCATGGGGTATGGGAGGACAGAAGGATGATTGGGAAGTGACTTTTCCCTCTGTGTCCCTCAGCATTTTGCTCTAAGCTGCATCTCCTCTGCAGTTGTCACAGAGCTCACATCCCCAATCCCCCCCCCCCAGCAGGCTCCTCTGAGACAGATTAGGAGCCAAACTGAGCAGCAGATTAACTGGAAATGTGGGACACCTGGGAAATGAGCTCTGAGGGCGCAGGCTACTCGAGGGGGGGGGGCTCAGGCTCAAAGAACCCGTACAAACAAGACATGTACTGCGCACACTCCGCAGGAAACTTAAAAACACACAGGACATTGCACCACACACGTCATACATGCATACACACACACACACACACACACACACACACACACACACACACCCAGAGCTCATTTAATTCCATCTTCTTCTGATACATATACACCAAAACATAAATAAGCATCGACCATAAAGAAGAAAGCTGCTAATAAACTCCATCTGGCCACTGCCCAGAGGACAATTTCAGCTCATACGGCGGGGGCTTAACCTCATATATGTGGCAGATATACAAGGCTCACCATCACAAGGTTTGGTATTTACAAGGACAAAAAGAAGTGTGGAGCACCGCTCAGAATGTCAGTGGCAGCTAAAAATACTCTGTAAGGGAATTATTAGTCATGTAACAACTGGTGTAAATTAATTTCCCACTAACTGACCTTATTTCTCATTATCTCCCCAGCATTGGCCATAAATAACACCAGCAACATGGTATAGAGATACTGTTTCCACTTTTTAAACTTTGCATTCATTTTCACAGAAGTATACTATTATTAATCATAAAATAACAAATATTTGTGTAGTTCTAAATAGAAACATATTAAAGGAAGAATTGTAGCCGATTGAAAGATTGCACACATACATAAATGCAACCAAGACTGTAACCAACATATTTTTCCATTATAAATGAATCAGATCATTATCTATGAATCTTTAGTCTTTAAAGGTGTCAGAAAATACAGAAAATTCCCATTGCAGCTCCCCCAAGCTCAACAGGACGTCTTCAAACTGCTTGTTTTGTCCGAACAACAGTCCAAAACCCAAAGATATTCAATGTACAATGATTTAAAACTGAGAACAGCAGCAAATCTTCACATTTGAGAAGCTGGAAGTGGTGACCATTGAACAAATGTCTTAAACAATGAATCAATCATGTCTATCAACTAACCAATTTATCACTTCAGTCATATCAGCACTTTGGTGTGTAACAGTACTTGAAGTACACACACACACGCAGTGCACAATCCCACTTCCCGAACACTCAGGCTGTCTGGAGATAGTGCGTCATTCCCATGTGGCAAACGTTAGTTCCTTGATTCAAACAACGTTGGCAGAGCGGCCCTCTGTTCAAGACCACAACGCTCTCATGATGATCATCAGGTCATAAATACCAAAGGAAAAAAAAACCAGTGAAAACTATCTTAACCACAGTATTTCCATACTGTCTGATAACTACCATCTGTCAATGGAGGAGGAAACAGAGATGAAAGGGGAGTATCACTGGAGCCATGCATGCAGCACAGTAATAACCTCTGGAATTTTCACTGCGCTCCTTTTTTTTTTTTCTTCTTTTCCCACTTTTTTTTCAGCACGGGGGAAAAAAGAGGCACAAATGTGGAATGGTGAAATTATAGGCATCTGAGCCAACACATATACGCACAGGGGAAGAATATGAACAAGGCTGGAGGGTGGGCGGTTGTGGGGAATAAAGCGGAAAGGGTCATTTCATGCAGGCAGATCACTTGACAGCTTGCTCTCCAGAGGATGTAGGGGTCCAATCAGGTTGCTGGTGGACCCCTTCGGTACACTGGGCTGCAGATGGCTGGGGTGTGGCAGGAGGCAGGCCCCTTTGTCGGCATTAATCTCCATTTAAGATGGCTTGTCAACCTTCAGGATCCACATCACATTGGAACTAGCTACATTGTTTTCCATTATTTGTAATGACAGATCATTACCAGAGCTGGGGAAAATGTCACTTAATGCAAATAATGGTACATAATATGAAATCATGGCATGGTCCTCCATAAATTTGCCACCAAATGAGCCTCTGTGCTCAGAAGGGGTAATTAATTCAGTCAAATTCTGTGGCTGCTTGCATAAGGGTGGGAATTAGCAGATGTATGCCTGGTGTTCAGTAGTTACAAAATAGCCTAATTCGAATTAATTCAGCTCAATAATTTAGGATAACGATTAAGAATTAATTGCTTTGCGGCCCTAATTTAGGATGGCTTGGTTAAACCACATCACATCGCATGTTGTCTTTTTAAAATCTTAACTCTGTTTGTATAATAACAGCCTCAGCTTGTGTTCATCCTTCCACCAGCAGCCCAGTGATGTCCTCTGTCTTTGTTCATACTGTTGCATAAAGTTCTTCTCCCCTAAACAAAGCCAGCCTGGCCTTACTTAACATCGCATGCAAGCTGAAACTAGAGACGCTGAACTTTCACTGTCATGTGACACCAAACGTCAGTTATTGTGTTCCTCGTGGTGGGAAGGAGGAAAAAATACAATACACCTGTCTTTTCATGTACAGCAGCGCCTGAATGGGCGTACACTGTTACGAATTTGAAACAGGTCGGAAATGAGGAGACTTAGGAGCGATCAGATGTCAGAGCAAGCTGTCATTGTTGAGGCAAACAAAAGAATGTGGGCCACCTCCACCCACCCTCACCTTCATGGGAACAGATCACCTGCTGCACCAGGATGCACTGAATAGCACAGTATCCCTGGAAACACCCACCCACCTATGACAAGATTGTACAGTGGGTGCAATGAGTTCTTCCCTCAAACGTCCTATTTCCCCCCGTGGACAGTCACTCACTCACACTCCACACCCGTCATACTCACAGCATTCATTCATACATTTTATTTTTAAGGACTGTGCTTACAGTACGGCCTCTTTTAGACACACAGATCGATGTGTCTGAACTCTTTATGAGTTTTGACTGGGGCTGTCAGAGCCTCGGCCTCCCAAACCCCCAAATGCGCCCTTTTCTCAAGGACAGCTAGTTGCTAGGGCAACAGGAGCTATTGCCATGTAAGGCAGCTTCCCCACTCCGTTCCGCAGGCTGCACCCGGACCTTAGAGCCCTGATCACAGCCTCAGACTGCTGATGACAGTGGGACAGGGTGGATGGGTGAGTGGAGGCGAAGGATAAGGTAAAAGGAAGGAGAGGAGCGGGACGAATGGAGGATAAATAACCTCAGTGACCTGCTGAAGACATACAGTGGATCCATCCAGAATTCACATAATTGTCTTGGCAGAGATAAGAAGCAATACAGGATGAATTACGCTGCCCAGTCCATGAAATAAACAACCCGTTAAAGTTGCTTCACTGTTTTGGAGCTTTCCGGAATTCATAAACTATCATCAGCATCATGCTGATTTCAATCTTCCATATCTGGTTCAACAGCCAGCGTTTTCTGCCCGACACAGTGGACCCAATAGCTGGCATCCCGGCCACAGGTGAGAGGAAAGCAGGGAGAGGGGAGGAGGTGGGTGGTGGGGGGGGGCCTTTGTGCCTGGAGGCAGATGTAGGAAATAGCTGACAGAGGCAATCACTAGTCTGTATGTGTGTCTTTCTGTGTGTCTCTGTTTGTAAAGGACAGCACAGGGAGCAAAAGAGAGCAAGACAGAGTGAGAGAGAAAGGAGGAGAAAGGGGGACGGAGGGGGGACTCTACCAGAATCCAAACAAAGGCAGCAAGCGGCAGCTCCGAGCTCGGTGACAGAGGCTCCCTAAGGTGCAGTCTAGCTGATGGACAGGTGGCATAAAGGGGCTGCGTGTTGTCCAGTCAGTAGGGACAAGGGGGGTGTCACAGGAAAAGGGAGGTAGGAGGGGAGGAAGGAAGGGAGAATGGGGGGGGGGGGGGGGGGGCATTGCAAGGAGCAGCTGGTGCTGAATCCTGTCACTGTCCCTGTGTAACCCTCCAGTGCGCACATACAAACACACAGAACACACACACACACACATACCTCAAACAAAGCACAAAAGATAAAGAGTGACTGGACTGTGAGTATCACGTTCATGGGCTGGATTTCATATCTCCAGCCATCTCTCCCTGGAGTGTATTTATTAAAGATTATATCAATTCTTCTGACCACAAGCATTTAATGAGGCAGCAGGGAGTCTGAGTGAATCCTATTATCCATCTGATCTACAAGAGAAAAAAAAAACAACAGCTGTAATACGTCTATTTTGCACGCATGCATGCACCCAAGAAACACACACACACATACTTGGAAGCATGCACACACACACACACACACACACACACACATACACACACTTAACTTAAGAATCACATTACTTCATTAAGTCTGAAACAAAGAGGGAACCTACCTCTCAACGATCAATGTTATTGTGTCTCTCGATAGCCATTAAGTTCTGCTGCCAGCATACTTAATGTTTTGTGGGGGAAAAAAACATTTAAATAGTAACTTCATGAACTGTCTCACAACTTTTTTGAGGACTTGCTCAGACTAAAATCAGGTGAGAGTGTACCTCTCAGGCGTTGATAGATTCTCTCATCACGTGACCTGAATCAGGCTTGCTTGTCAAATTGATAATAAGCTCATTCAAGCCATGACGTGCCACGGAAAAGACTTAAACCACCAAAACAGGATTTCACCTGGTATCAGGACTCAAAGACGCAAACTTGAAGGATTGAAATCACACATTTGCACTCACACAAATGCACACACACACATGCACACACACACACACCCAAATCCTCTTCCTTGCACCATTACACCTGCGCCTGAAAGGGCTGGCATTGTTGGGAGGAGATTCATTTGAAGGCTTTAATGGCTGCTATTTAGAGGTGGAATACATTAAATAGTCCAATCATGGCTGCAGAGTGAGGTGGTGGCCCCAGCAAATTTATACTGAGTGAATAGATCGACTAATTAGCCTTTAAATATGTCATTGATTCATCTAAAACAAGGGATCCCTGAGCTATTCATCTGCCTGCTCTGCGTCTTTCCCTCCTCTATGACTACATCCTTAACCCTGATAAAGGAGGGGCTTGGCTGGCTGGTCTCCCTTCCATTTGTCCTAATCAATGGAGGCTGTTCAGCCCAGACCCGGGGGGTCAGTGAAATTAAGTACCCAGCTCACACAGAGAGGGATCGGGCCAATGCTGGGGCACGGGGGGAGATAGGAAAGCCCTCTGTTACCTTGGCAACTACGCTGCTGCTGAGTTTTCCCCAATATATTCCTTCAGTCCAACTCTTCTCCCCTTGTTAGGATGGTTTGCACCAAAATGGCTACTATCTAAGGATATTGCTTTGTGTGCAGTGCAGTTTGTCACCATGGACGATCCTTGCAAACAAATTCCAAGCATTGATTTAGACATACACATTATCAACATGAGTAACAAATTATTTTCCACTGCTGAAGACACTTTTTTGTTTTTTCTATGGTTTCCTTGTGTTGTATTTCACAGAATAACAAATAATAAAACTAGAGAGGCAGAAGAGTCAGTATTTCTTTACCATGTAGTGTTAATACCTTTCTTATAAGTCATATTTACAAAGGATTAAGTGTAGAGGTGATCAAGAGAAGAAGTGGCGATTGGAGGATAACCTCATGTCCCCACACAGTGCCTGGCAAAATGTCAGAGTGTGGGGGGGCTACAGGTAAAAATCCCTTGCAATCATTGTGTCTTTTGGTTATGTAATATGTACTTACCTACTAAATATTGGATCTAAATTCATTAAAGTATCTTTTCTAGCTTCTTGTTTGCATTGATTTAAGCATTAGTTTCTCTGAGGTCCACTTTCTGCTTGGGAATGTTCCCCCATGCTCTACCAGGTGTTGGCAATCTGGACCTCAACCAACTGGGATTTGAGGGACGGAGGAAACGACGGTTTCTTTTTCTGTATATTTTGGCTTTTCCTTTTCGTACCAGGCTTACAAAAAGATTAACTTCAGCCTTAATGTGTTGTAAAGTCATTCCACAGCTACAGCCTAAATGAATAACTTCATGTAGTAACCTGACTTGACAGTTTTAATTGTTTGTTTTGTCACACCCCTGCTAAAAGCTTAGTGGTTTTAACCAATGTAGTTTTAAAGCTGTTGTTTCATTCACTGGCTTGCTCGGAAACTGCTCTTTGTCTAAGTTGCTGGCTCACATCCTAATAGATGAGGTTTTAGATCCATACTTACTACGTGGTGGAGAGTCTCTGGTGAGACATGTCAGTCATTCTCAGTCAGACTGGATTAGTCGTATGACTAAAATTCACGAGTCATACATGTCACACAGATACGCATATAACCTTAATGCAACCAACCTAGCCTGAAGGCATTGCTTTCCCCTTGGCACGGATCGGCACATTCCAGTTCTGCATATCTGACATATCCATACAGGCCGGCACATGTCATCTTTGACGTTAATGCTGAGGTGCTGAAAAGGTCATTGTAAAAATATAAAGGTTGAGTAGAAGCCTCTACCTTCTGGGGATAGCTACTGTATTTACTCATAAGCTGACAGTCATGTGAGTCATCAAAACTATATCTGTTTGTGCCCTCAGCAGACCAGTAATTTACAACAGATGAGGGCAGATGTACTGTAAACACTCACAAATCAGGGTCAAAATCTGGCTTTGTGGCCATGATGATCGCCGAATGTTAGTGAAGGTATTACAGAGGTTGAGGAAGCTTGGAATGAGTATGGGCCTGCAAAAGGGAGACTGGAAGATTAGTCTTGGGTTCCTGGAGGCAGCAGGATTATCCCAGGGAAGCTAGTGGGGGTCATGTCAGTTGCACTCAGCCTAAAATCCCCATCCGCAACAGACCTGGATGAAATGCCATGTGCAAAAAATCTTTACATGTGTTTTAACCTGACCGTAATACCAGATAGGTGTGGTTTTCAAGAAAATGCCAAACAAGACTAAAGCAAATTTGTGTAACATGTGTGTCTTAATGGTTCGGGTTTCCTAAACCCTGATCATCTCCTGCTCCGAACAGATTAAAACAAATGGGGGAAAATTATATGCAAAAACTACTTCAGCAGGTCTGGCACACACAATGAGAAAAAAGGAGGGGCACAGACACGGTTAGTCTTGCTCCGCTGCATGGAAGTTTGATGAGGAAATGGGAAGGGCATCCATCCAAGACCTTCGATTTGTGGACCTCTGCCAGCTGCCTTAACCAGAGACATAAGCAATTGATTAAAGAATGAGGAAAGTCCTACTTTCCGTCCTGTGCGGTGATTTTTATGGGCTCTTTCCTTGGACTGCATCAGCAGCCTTTGATAAGTGTATCAAACTTTAAATGATAAGAATCTGCCCCACATTTACTGTCAATATGGTGTCTGTATGCTGGATTAACGTACAACAATTGTCCAATTCACTGTTCCAGTGTCAACAGACCAAGCATCTAATAAGGCAATAAAAAAATCAAGTATAGACAAAGGTGATTTTTTAGGATCCTCCCTTTGGCTGCTATGCTCTTCTGGATAGAAGAGAACACTTATCGAGAACATGTTCTCCAGGGCACCACCAGGGGCCTCCTAAGAGGTCAAATACCTTCTTATCAGCACACTAACAGATTCTGGCTTGACAAGCTCAATTAGCCAGCGCTTAGTGCAGTGTATGAGGAGACCACGCTCTCAGCACGAGGCCCATATCAACAGAACCAGGGAGATGACAGACAAGCCGGGCCCACAAAGGCCTGATTGTGGCGGTGCCTGGAAGGTCGGTGAATGGGCAAAGAGGGAGGAAGGACTTATGTTCTCAGGGGTTTTGTGATGTGGCTGATAAGAATCTCCCAGCTGAATGACAATGCCACTGTAGAAAGTCTTCTGGATAAATTACCTCCATTGAGGTCAAAATCCGTAAATGAGCATAATAGGAGAGAGTGCCGATAAATGAGTTTTAAATGAAAGATTGTTCTATTGAAATTGAGGAGCTGTATCTAATACTTTGTTTCCTTTCGCATACTGCAGCATTAACTGACAAGGCCAGACAGCTTGCAGCACGCCTGATGTGGCAGCTGTACTATTTGGAAGGGCAAAAAGATAAATAGTAAGGTGTTTAGACACGTCACCTGGCTGTTTTGATAAAACAGTGACAGTGTTTCTAGAACTCAGCTCCCTTGAAGAGCACAACAGTGATCCTGTTGATGCCCATCCCTCTTGCAACACTATACTGACAGATAACGAAGCACATTAGAGCCATGATTTCAATCATAGCCAGTCATTCCGTAATGGGAAGCCTGCCTGCTGGCATGGAGTAGACACAGATGGAATTTAAGCCATCTTTTGCCAAGCTTTCATTGGCCCTTTTCCCCATTGCCACACTTTAATAGCAGTGAGGTACAACACTGTGAATGATCCGTACTTAATCACGCCACTTGCAGACCCAGTTGATTCTCGTAATCTCGCAACTTTGCACCGTGTTGAGATAAAGCATCTTCTTGAGAGAACACACAAACATTTAATGCTGTGATAAAATAATATGCACTCGTACAGGGTTCCTGCATAGAAGATACTGAACTCATGTTGCCAAGAGGCCATCGGGAATGCATGACGGTTTCTTGGCCTGTGCAACAGACCCGAGATATGTTGTGTCTACCTCCGCTCAGAACATGTGGCTGTGTCTTCTTCCTCCTGCAGCCTCGAGACAAAGAGCGCACAGAAAAAAACTACTTAACTACAAGCAATCTGTTGAAATAGGTCATTATGGTGGAGGCATGCTGTGAATGCACTGCGTCCCCAAATCAATACGTGAATTGCTATATTTAGTAAGAAGGTCGCAAGGAGGAGTTATCAAGGCTGTACAAGGAATGAGAGACATCAACGAATCAGCTCTGTGCTTGACTGGGGGCCTGCTTATTTTAGATGCAGAGGGCTCCAAAATGTCTTCTCTAGCGAGGGTTTCTCTGTGGAGAGTTGAGCTGTCCCTCATGGTGGCTGAAAATGTCACATTCTGCTCAGTGTCAATGTCATAACATTAGCCTACATTGAGACAATGTAATCTGAAATATCTGTCTGGCTTTGATTCAGTGGCATGTTTAAAGGGATTGACACAGTGGAGAATACGTTTGTGTGTCTCACCTTTAGATAAACAGTCACTAGACCATTAATCACGTCATAAATTGCAGTAACCTCAATACCAGAGCAGTGTGCACACACAAGTTACTGAAGAGTTTCAAAAACTAAAAACGCAATTATAGATTTACTTTTTTTCCTTAAATTATCTGATATTTTTCTCCAGTGATGAGCAACTACTTTATTTTCTGTGGCGTTTGTCTTATCTCTTAAAAGTCATACCCTGCCACTGTCAAAGTTAAAAACAGCTCTCAGAGACACACTGTACTGAAATGCCATTGACAGCCCTAAACTGAGCCAATTCATATCATACTGTAAGGGGAGAGGGATCTACTCCTTTGCCAAGTGCATAACATTATGTAGTGTGGTTAAGAGAGACATAGTGTAGGTCTACACTGTACTGTGATCTCTTCCTCGCCTTTCTGCCTCGCCAGTTTTTCTGTCTTGTTTTAACTTTATCTGTCTCCCCGTGAGCTGACAACTTCTGTCTTTTTGTTTAAGCCAAAATCCTTAGCCCCGTCATGACTTTGCAAGGTGGAAAAAAAAAAGCCAAGACAAGGGGGGAGCAGAATCAAAACAACCTCATTAATAACTGTGACTAATGTATTCCAGACAGTTCTTTAAGCCTGTTACTTCACATAGAAGAGATGCCCGTGCTGGGAGGAGAGGCAGCGGTGGCCCTGGTGTGTGTCGAGACGGTGCCCTACTGAGTCGGTTGGCGGGGTAGAATGAAAACACCCCGCACATGAAAATGCGCTGATCTCTCCCCCACCTAAACCGCCAAAATAACTCTGTGGAGACCACACAGCCTTGAGATGACCACAATAAACCAGAACACTGGTCCCAGCACGAAGTGAGCATTTCCCAGGCATCAATATGCTGCGAGGCCAATCCAGGCTTTGTAGTAAACACTGGCGGGTGGTTAATGTCCGGTGCGGAGGAGTTTTGTACGTGATTTTTCAGTTTAGTCTGTTGACTGTGTCTCACTGTTTCACTGCCAGTCTCTCTGTGAGTCATATACATTTCATCTGCAGCGTTTTGCAGTGCTCCGAGTCCATGTTTTCGATAAATAGGAAATCAAATCCATACCTAAGGTACCTCATATTTCTCTCTTTTTCACATCAATACATAACACCCATTACTTAGAGGTGATGGATTATCAACAACCTATATAATGCCTTGTAGGGAACTATAGTTTGAGATATTGGACTTAAATAAAGAACCATGAAAAGTTCTGTGTTCAAAGGATAGAGCAATTCACCAACAATGGACATATTGATCTATTCTTTAGTCTCCTCCTGGAAATAATTCAATTTTTGCTAGTGACCACCCCAAATGCACAGAAAAGGCCTCATTCTACCAAAGCACAGAGTCAATTTCATGGTGTCTAGAATTACCAGAAACTTGTGGGGTCTACAATTACACGGAATTGAAAGAATATACTTCGGCCTAATAAAAAGAAATTACGCAGTAATTACTGTCTAATTTTCAAACATGATGGGGACTTAAAATTATGATATTCCAGCACTGTACTTTCACTCATGCTGTGAAGTGCACAGGAAGCGATTGTTATTTTTCCACACAAGGCAAAACAGAGCAGCCTTCTCATTAGCTTGTTGTTTACAATCTCACCTCCTCCTTTTCCATATAAACTCAATATAAACAGAGAATCCCTAAAGGCTTTACAGTATAAACTGTGGGAAACCAGCACTAATCACAAGGCAAAGACCTAGACGTGGAAGACAAGAACAAGGAGACGAGGAACATGGTGAGATTATTCTCACCCACAAACCACTGGTACATACTATAATGTACCGGTAGGGATATTCTAACTGACTAGATAAGGATTAGCCGGGCGGATTGTGCTGCTTTCATCTTCCAAAGCGTGGTTAAAAAAAAACTGTATCCTTTAGATGAACCCGGTTCCATACAAGAGCTATAAGAATGAGAAAAGGCGTGTCGAACCGTACCTTTCAGTGGAAAGCTTGGGAATTCCACAGGAGAGTGGAACAGCTCATTATATTGAGTAATTTATTTGCTTAGCAGCTGCCCAAGGGGATGTGAAAAAGTTTTAACATCCAGAAAATTCTGTAAGTAGTCCATTTACAAAGCCGAGCTGTCCCCCGCAGCAACAAAACACCATCCCCCTCAACCAGGCTTCAACAATTAAACCAGGCCACTGGAGCCAAGATTGTTTTCCTGCCCAGCATCAAGCATGCTCATCCTGCACAATTACGGGTCTTAATTGAGTACAGTGATAAACAAGCAAAAGTGGGGAGTGAGCTTATTAAACACTGCAAACAATATGACAGACATATGGAGCACTCAGCAAAGTGCTGTTGTCAACCAAAGACATTTTTTGTTTATGACTATTTTTCCCAAACTAGCAGCATGGCTCTATGGATAGCAAAGTCAGTCTGTCGGTCCGTCAGTCGCTCCACCACTTTGTCCAGACTGAAATATCAAAATAACAGCTACTGGACGGAATGCCATGAAATTCAGAACAGACATTACGAATCCTACTGACATTGGTGAACCTCAAGGCATTCCCATCTTCCTTAACTGTACTTTGTGATTTGTACTAATTCGCCAACGTTAGCATGCTAAACTAAGCTGGTAAACATTGTAAACATTATACCTGCTTAACATGTGAGCATTGTCATTGTGATCATGTTAGCATACCGCACCTTCACAGAGCTGCTAGCATGGCTGTAGTCTCTTAGTCTTGTTAAATAGTGGGTGTCTCTTAGGCCTCTTTTGACCCTAAGAAGAATCATTTGTGGTTTGAAGTTAGTGTGCAGGTGTTAATCTTTCATCAATATCTCTTGGGCCTTCACCTGGATTCTCTTAGAAGTCAGGAACACACAGGTAGCAACCTGGCAAAGAAAACAAAGTACAATCCTGCAGCGGTGGCTCTCAACAGGGGAGAGCTTAACTTTACATCGGCGGGGCTTTAGAGGCATGTGTTCAATTTCAAACTCAAACACCACTCAGAAACCTCCCGGGGAGGATGATGACAGAAACATTTGCTATGCCAGTCCAACTTTTGAGTTGACATTAGCCAGTGGTTTTCTAAACATTTCGGAATTAAATCCCAAAGTAAAATAAATCTCAATATAAACTGCTTGATTTGGTTGTTGATTTTGCTGAAACACTGCGGAGGGCCCAGTGGGTAGATAAAGCCTGTGTGGACACGATCACCTCATAGGGATTCACTGAGGTTAACAGAGATGTTGCCCTTGAATCCAAGGATACTTTCTGTTTGTTGTTTTTTTATTATTTGGTTTCAGGCACTGGAGTTAGTTGTTAATTGAACTCAGACTCTTTGTTTTCCTTTGAGAACAGCAGAGTGTACTTTCTGAATCTAAATCACTTTTAATTAATGGCAATCAACCATTAATTAAATGCACAGGAATTTATCTTAGTGACACTGCAAGAGAGATATATCGACAACTCAGAGATTTACAATGCATGCTGACTCATGGTACAAAGTAAAGTGCATGTACATCAACAGAGTCTTTGAATTTACATCTCTGAATTGTGTATCCACTCCATATTTTAAGTACTGGATGTCAAAATTGGAAAAGAGTGACCGTCCCACAGAATATAGTCAAAATATGTCTTATTTTAAGTCTTATTTTCAAATACTGATGAAAGCAGCCTTAGTTTTAGGTTGACAACCACAGTGTTTTCAAATTATATAATGTGTTTTGAAAGGAGTTGTATCAGGAAATCTTCTTGGTGCAGAGTAAGTAATCCCTGAGCTGAAGTCAAAACATCAGAATCAAAAAATACGGGAGTTGGGAAGTTTATAGCATTAATATTCTCTCCCTGTCATGTCTTACTTTTTGGCTGCTCAAAGGAGATGATCTTTCATGGTTATTAGTGCAGTATGTTGATATGCAGAGACACATATAACACTGATAAGAGAAGAAAAAGAAGAAGAGAAAAAAAAACAAGCTCTTCATATGTCCTTATTAATATTTCTCTCCCCCTTTTGCCTTTCCATTCTGATCTATCTCTACCCTCCCATCTCTCTGCCTCACCCATGCAGCCGTTCAATCTTTAATCACCTGAAGTTTAACAGGAGAGAAGTCTTTGTTGATGGGTGATGTTACTTATTTTAGAATCCATTATACTTCTGGAGCATCTCCTCCATAGGAGATGAAATGCATATCCTCTGTTTTACTGTACTAAGTCAAAGTGAGGGCCATTGCAGACTGCAGTCATATAGTTACATAAGTTGCTGTCGTCAAAGTTCTTCTCAAAGGAACCAACTGTCAAATAATTCAAATGAACTGAGCAGCAACACAATGAATAGCGGGTGAATTATATAACCAACAGATGTTTTTGTAATTTCTACTCAGCCTTAAGGGGCACATATTCAGGTGGGGTACATGCCACCACAGTATGCGCCTGTATGTTTGGAGTATCTTATGCTGCAACACTGTGATGTTGTACGAGATTGAATGACCGTCCGGTGTGAAGCAGAATATAGACTCAACTCTTCCAGCTTCTTAGTGAATGACCAAGGGGTTAACTGTGTGTGAACAACTGTGCTCATCTCTTGGATACTATGGCCGCAGAACACACGTGGCACATCCCACCAATGTCAGGAATGGATAAGCTTTCACTTTTAGAATAGCTCTAATGTAGGTCAACGGCATTCAACACAAGACCCCACAATTTTCTCTCAATGTTGACCGAGTTCTAATACATCATTGGAAAACAAGGTCACTGATACTCAGGAGGGATTCCTGTCTTTAACAGTGAGCCCGATTGTTTCTCATCTTTTATCCAGACAGATGCTTGATCCATCAGTCTCCCTTACACGAGAAAGCGACTTGAATCCTCTAACAGCAGACAAGTCGAGGACATCTGAGAGAGAGCACATGGGGATGTTTTGACAAAGCCCTGGCCTTGTCCCTGATGAGAAAAGAGAGGCACATATGGAAGGATCTCTATATACTGCACAGCTCTCATTTCCTCAGTGTCATGGCAGCCCATCCAAGGCAGATTTATCATGAACAAAACCATAAGGTCTCAGGTTTGTCACCCAGCTTTGCTCTCATGGAAAAACACCAGAAAACTGTCTGTGGTCATCAGTCTGTCTGGTATTTCGGGGCTCAGGGTGAGACAGGGATAGGTGTTACAAGCAAGAACCAGACCTGCAGGAAGCCTCTACCGTTGACGAGATGACCAATAATGTAGAAAAAAAAAAGGCACTGGGATTATAGTGGGTCATACTGTCTGAATCTGAGATTCAATAGATGGTGTGGGATAATGAGGAGTGTGACGGAGGGGCATATGGAGCGCAACCCGACATGTGCAGGAACATGTGGAAAACGTTAACAGGCTTAATAGGCCATGATCTTTGAGTTCAGGGAGATTCGCAGGGATCGCAGGTCACGTTATCACATCCGCATATGATGGATATGCTGTGAAAACGAATATGATAAAGTGTATGTGTGAGGGTATACAAGGTTCCTGTGTGTGCACATGATTGCATACTGTATGGTATGTGCTCGCGCACTGTAATGTGATTTAGGCCCTCACTGTACAATAATGTATATGAGAAGGGCTGTATGTGTGTTTAATTTAGAGTCATTACACCCTCGCCTTCCTCTCGTTAGAGGCTCCCCTGCTTCTCGTCTCTCTTCTGCTGTATGGATGTGTGCAGAGCAGACAGAGAGAAAGAAGACTGGCGGACAGAGAGAAAAAAAGCACCTGGCCGTACTGAAATCCCTTCACAGTGGGGAAGAGAGAATAAAGGCTTCCTGAATGTTCCCTGGGGCCTCTGCGGACACAATGACATGTCTTAGAGCTCGCCTGTTCGCCTCCTGCTGTTACAACATCCTACACTGTGTACAGACCAAAGGGGCTACGTCTATCAAATACACATCACAGACGATTTATTGGGTCTAAATGAAAAGATCAGTAATGGAAATTAAGCGATATTGCCTATGATGCAGAAATTAAGTCATGTTGTCTATGATGCCATTTAACAGACAAACGTTGCAGTAATGAACATCTGTTCAGGAGCTAATTTGTATTCCTTATGCTTAACTAAACAGCTCCTAACAGCAGCCGAAGCAGCCATCAATCGAAGAGAATACGTGTGGCTTTTACTTTAACATAATATTGTGTGAATGCCTATTGTGTAGGCAGACTGTTGATATTTCCTCCCTCTATCTTATTCTTATTTTCTCCCACTCTCCCTCTCCCTCTCTCTGTGTTACTGCAGCCCAATGCAAACCTTCCTTCATCTTTGTTTGCACAATGCACAATGCAGCAAAAGCCTTGAGGGGGTGTGTTTGTTTTGTTTTGCTTTGTGTCTTGTTCCAGCACAGAGGACAGTCATCCAGTCATCAGCGTGGCTGTTCCCCACGTGCGCTGTTAGTCAATTAGAGCTGCCATTAAAGACAGAGGCACCCAGGGAAATAAAGGCAGCGGCGTGGATTTGTCTGTGCTACGCTGATTTCCACCCTTAAACCCTCTCCAGACGAAGAGACTGTAATAATTGGGATTCTGACAGTGGGTTAGGGGGACTCATTTCTTGCCTTCGCCTCCTCCCCTCCTCTTTTCCATGCAATCATGTCTATCCAATCATGTCTGCCCAGCACCTACCTTTGCACTCGATCCCCCTAACTCTCTTTATCTACAACCACATTTGGCTGAAGAATTATTGAAGCCTTTCCTCCTTAATCTAATTGCTCTGGGTTTCAACAGCAGGAACCTCACTTCCAAGCAGCTACTGCCTACCACTGATGCAGAGCTCGCCAACGGACTGACATTAAACGAAGCACAAATTCTCCACACTGTGACCTAAAAATGCTCATCATTCACGTGACTTACTGACCCGCTGTGGGGCCTGCCGTGCATGTTCAGTGGAATTTCCTATGTGCATTATACAGTATATCTGACTGTGAGTGTGGAGGTATGTTTGCATGTGCATCTCTGAAGGACAACTGTAGGTGAGGTGAGGATGTGGTTATTACAGAGTCACTATCTATTAAGGATTTAACATTATGGACTGGCATATATTCTAAAACTCTGAATATCAAAAGTAAAATACTGTATGCAAAAAGCAGAATTTCTGTTTATGTGATATGTCTCACTTCTTTATACACTCTCTCTAAGACTTCCTCTTTCTCAAGCAACCTGGTTGGTTTCGCCATCAGAGTCTTTTTTCGCACCATTGTTTCTACTGCACGTAAGTGTGTAACAGTTGCACTTCTTTAGCCACTGTCTTGCTGTGTGATGCTACGTGTTGACTCTTCTCCATACAAACCTGGGTCACAGATCCACACAAACTACGCTGCTTGTTTTTCAATGCTTTTCTTTTTCTACCCAAACACAGTCATTAACGAAAACATCACCAAAGGATGAATCAAGCTGTTAGCATCGCTGTGACAGATTGTCTCCATCCGAATCTTCACTGCTCTATAACACGAGCCACGCTCCCACAGTCGAGACCCTTGAACTCACAATAGCATGGGGTTAGATGATCAGATTACAGTGAACATGGGCATTGTTAACACACATGGGCATTGTTAAGGGAGCTTGCAATTCCATCCATGAACATTGCTTTCACTGAGGAGAATGCTTTTCATTCTGGCAAACAGGACCTCACGTGTCTCTGCGGTGCACCATCTCCTCGAGGCTCTGAGGGGAAGTAGGATCTCTCTTTTCAGGGCCGTCTCTGCTGAATAGCCCTGGTGTGGTTCCTTCACTCCCAGCGCTTCATAGGGAAGAAACTCAATCTCACAGAGGAAAAGGCCTCAGATATTTGATGTAAGCGCCCCCTTCTACTGTCAATATTTTGACAGATTTCATGACAGCATAATTATTTGCCGGGATCCTTGCCAAGGATTTAATTGTTACGTGCGTAATTACACGTTTAGTTACGGAGATGTTGGAACAAAGCATTGGTTGCGTTATTAATATCACAGTACAAATAGTCACTTTCATCTTGGCTGCTTTATGCTGTCTCTGTGGCTCCATAATCCATCTACGAAAGACGATATCTTACGAACCCTCCGAGGGCACCTCTCACAAATCAATTCATTACCCCATAATATCGGCAGGCAAAGGCGCATCTTTCATAGATCAATTCATTATCCAACTTCTGGCAGTTGAAAGGCGGTGACTGACCACAGTTTCAAGTACTGATATCAGCTTTCAGTGTTTAGGAAGATGACTAGAGAGCAGACCAACTGGTGGCAGCCTTCCATCAAAAAGGGCTTCTGAACAATGGGTGGACCACAGAATAATATCCTTTTTAACTGTAATGGTTTTATTTTCCTTCTTGGTAAAGCACACACTTCCCCGTTGTTTGCACTGAGGCTCATAACTATTGTATGGAGCCATAAAATCCATCTCCGTGCGTAGCGTTTTGCTGCGTTCCACAGCTGCACTCTCAGATAATGCATTCTTTTCATAAAGCTTTAATATTCAGTGCGTCACGTGATCAGGGAAGACCGAGTGACAGAGAGAGCGGTCAAAATCTTCGTATGTGCTTCTCTCAGGGTCACTACAGTTTGTCTGTGAGCCCTGCAGTGCTCCAATCTATAACTTTCACTACTGCAGTGATGAAGAAGAGAGCATGCAGTCAGTGAAGCCTTTCTTCCGGTGGACCGTGGGTAACACAACCAGTGTGCAGCAGGTAAGGAGAAATAAACAGGAGGGTGGTGGTCAGGAAAGGACGATGAAATGCTCCTTTTTTGCAGTTAAAACGTCTCATGCCCAGTGGAGCGAGGATATAAATGAAACACGCTTGTCCCTTTTGAGTTGACAGCATTTAATTGTATAATCCCGTTTAGCACAAAAAATACCATGACTGAGGACACCCCTGAGATGTTCCAATCCACCACATGCAGCGAATTACATGTAGGTCAAAAAACAAGCAGATTTGTGTAATTATGTGGGGATGTGGATTCAGAGTAGCGTGCTACAGCAGCTATCTCCATGCAGCTCTTATTGGCCTGTATTCCTTTAGGAGGAGCTAGTGCCTGTCCTCATTAGTAGTCATTGAACGGGCCTGGCAGTGTTTGTGAGGCAGCACCCATCACGTTTTCCCTCCCAGCACACAGACACTGGGGGATGTGTTGTAATTACAGACGCGCACAAGAGAGGCAGCAACACACCGATCTAAAACGCAGGTGGGTGGTTTGTTGTGCTGGGCTGAAGCAGCACGGCTCCAGTCTGCAGGCTACACGCTGTCATGCTGTTTCGAATGATCAAGATCTCTAAGCACGTTGACCAAATACCACCTGTCAGTGTGCGGATATGGCATGGCACAGGTATATGTTGGGTACATTGATGTTTTGAAAAGCCAAATCGATCTGCCTGTAAGGGATTCCAATTGATAGGAAAATGCAGGCAATTTTGAAAAATATCCTCTTTGTCCTCATGGATGGAAGCAGGCGTTCCACCAACAAAAAGTCAGCACAGACATTTCAGATTGAAATTTGCTGCTCTTATTTTCTTTGAATTTCTGTTACGCATGAGTGCTGTTAAATGAGCACAGAGAGGTGCTTCTTTGTAGGGAGAGTCTGAAATGTTTTATATTCTTTTTATTCTGGAAAAAAAACATTAAGGTGTGGAAGAAATAACCTAAACATACTGACAAAAATAGTCTAATCTTTATGTAATAGACTGGAGGCTTAATTGTAGATGTGTCACAAGGTCCACAGGAAGGAAAGTAATAGTTTGTTCCCTGACGAGCCGTTGTGACTTGCAACCAACCACCTGCGATAAGCAACTCTCATCCTTTCATAGCAGCTCAGAAGAAACTGTAAACTGAACATGCAGTCTGCAGCAACAACTTCAAAAGGCAGCAGTATATTTTCCGATCAAACCCTCGCCAGAATTATCATATGAATTGCCACATTCAGCAGTGTATTTCAGTGGGTGATGATTATTTTTATGGAAATATGGCGAGGGCTTCTGTTGAATAATCTATGCACAGGATGTATACCTTCCATAATGTCCATATAACACTGGCTTGTGCCATCAATTGAATGGGAATGAATAGATTTCCTGGAACAGCTCGCAGCGAAGATTGCACTACAAGACATAAACACTGTATGGATTGTGTCCGTCAGTGTTTGGATTACTCTGTTGGCAGAGTGGACTGATTCATTAGGCTTAGCAGATTCAATGAAAATATTACAAGAGCAAAACATACCTCGACAAACAGTCCCATTCTCCACAGCCTCATTCCCAGCCTTGCACATACAGCGTCCGATGGGTACCATCCATTCTCCATCTCCATTGCAGTACAGCTTAATGGGCACATCCACCTCCTCTGCGTTAGGGATGCAAACACCTCTTGCAGCCACCAGGGAGGTGCTCTCTGCTCCTGAGAGTGTCTCCTGGAACAACGCCCCGTTAGTGATGATACGAGGGCACTTTCGGTAAAAGACACGAACGGCGATGAGCGACATGCAGCCGCCGTAGTCCTGGAAGGCCAGGTAGAAGCCATTTCGTGACACGGGGCCGAAGCTCCGAACCTCAGTGTTGATCTTCATCACTCTGCCCCCTAGGTCCACCTGGGAGAAGCTCTCGTCTGCTGCAATGGTGTCAACCTTGATCCAGGGGTTCTCCATCCAAGCTGGCGAGGTCCTGGTGGCTGTGTCGGAATCAGATTCATAGTAATAGAGGTTGAAAGTCTCTTTACAGGAGCCCGGCACGTTGGGAATGCTACTGCAGTCCCTCACAGAGAACTTCATCTCCACATGGATCCTCTGAGCACCACGACGCCGGATGTACTTTGTCCGTACCCAGTTGTTCTGATTGTTGTCGAAAACATTGCAGACCTGGTACGTCCGGATGGTGTTCATGTTTTCATCATAACCGCTCACTTCCTCCCACTGTTGGCCAAGGACAGACATAAACAGTGAGTTAACATTTTTACATTGGACTACTCTGAGTAGGAGTCTGACTTAAATGCAGAATTTTATGAAAAAACAAAAATTGGTAATTGAGGCACATAGTTAACCTGATTCATTCAATTAAGTGCAATTCAGCTGTAAAGCAGTAAACGGTCTGCATGTTTCCTATTAATATAATCTCATAAAGGCCCCGCTGATACCTATTTACAGCAACAACAATGTTTCATGCACACTTTATAATACTTTGATTACTGGGAGTAATAAGCTTGAGGCAATATTTTGATTAAATTACAAAATATCTCTAATAACACAGTTTACATACATGCATTAGACGAGTTCAAAGGAACAAATGAGAACCAGCCTTCAAGCATGTTCTTCCATTTCATGAGGTAATAGTGGAATATTGATAAGGCGACTTCCAGGGTACTTACTCTGACCCTAAAGTAAATAAAGTCGTTGTCACTTAAGACCCTACTTGGCTTATAGCATCAATTAGTTTGCCTTTTTTTTACCTTTTCAAATTCATGTGTAGCTGCAATGAATGGTTAAATTCATTCAAAGTTTTCAGTTGAGTATTCATTTAAAAAACTCTCCTTTAGGAAAAAATATTGCATTTTGGATTGTTAGAAAATATAAACCCTGCTTTGTACAGACAGACAGCTTTGACGTTTACCCTCTCCTTTCCTGTCCTCTTATTGAGGAAACCATTCACATCCTGTAATGCTTTAGGAGAAACTGGAGACGTGACATTAAGTCCCTTAAAAGAGGTTCTGGTTTATGTGATAGTGTGTCTTACTTTTTTATTGTGTCTTAATAGGACACATTCATAGCGCATACTGTAATGGGTTATTGACATTGTAGTGAAAGCTCCTTTCACTACAGTGAAGGAAACATGACATAAATTTTCCACAATCAAAGTCACACTAATCTGGCATAAGCATATTACACAGGTAATCATATAAAGAATAATCAAGGGACACATTTCACTCCAGGTTTTAAGGGTACGCTGTTGTGCTTCAAAGTCCACATATTGCACACCAATTTGAGCACTCCCTCTGACTGTACAGACTCCAGATGCAACCTCTGTGGTTTTCCTGCCCCTTGGCCATGGATCAAACCGGCTTTAAACACTATGCGCTCTAACCACCAAGCAGGTCATGACCTTGACCTCGGCATCCCAGCCGAGCAAAAACCCTGTTCTAAACCCTCAAGAGCCACTTTGCATCAGCTGCACCCTCTACTGCTTCTACCTCTCTACGCCCCCCCTTCACTCTTCACTTCACAGCTGATATAATTTCTCAAATTAGTGCCCACTTAGTGAGGATTTTGACAGATTTTGACGGGTTGGGAGAAGAAAGTCACCCCTCTTGTTACAAACTGCCGTTCTATCAAACACTTTCTGACTAATTAGAAGAGCTTTAGTTCTTAATTCCCATGTCCTAATTAATCACTGCTAGTGTGGTGCTTGGCTTGACCCAAACCCCAAACCCAAACCATCACAAGAGCCAACCTAAACACAAAAGACTGATGTGCAGCCAAAAATAATCCTGATCATGAGAGAAAACATAATGCAACATAACAAAAACACTATAATAAGAACTTTAGCTGAATGTTACTTATTAAAACTGGGCCTTTCTTCCAAATGTGCCTAATGAGCAAAATGTAAGTTTTCAAAAAAATATATTTCAACAATTATGTGTTGTGGTTGGAATTTGATTTTACGCAAAAGTGTGGACACAAAACAATTCACATAAAAAGGGAATTTTTCTGTGATAATTAGTAGGACTTGACAGCATTTTTAAGTCAGTACAGCTTTTCTGGAAGTTCCACTTGCAAAAACAGTGGGGGGGGTTTAATGTTAAGTCAGACACATTTTGATGGTAATACTGCCAATTTAGATGCATACATTTAAATCTAAATTTGATCATAAATTATATCAGACATAATGAGGATACAAGTTGAATTCTACTGATGCATCACACCAAAGTGATGCAGTGTGGTCAGATTTTCTGTGTGGTAGCTTTAAGATCATAGAAATAAAGCAACTGTACGAGCTACAGGTTCTTGGTAGTTGAAGGGTGAATCTGTCTTTTGGCCCGTACTGGCAGACATCATCATCCCAGGTCATGAGCAGCCATTGACCTTCCCACTTGTTGAGGAGCAGTGGGGAGGCTGTGGGCCAATTAAACAAGAGCGGACAGTCCGCTTCTACTGAGCACAGAGCGTTGGACAATCGCAGTTTAATAAAATGAATGTGGAGACAGGTGGGGGTTGCTGCTAATGAGGGATGCAGACAGGGGAAACTGCAGGGGAAAGTGTTGGCAGTGATGTGGGGGGAAGGGTTGAGCCAGGCTAAAAAAGACCCCAAACAAAATGTGTTTTGATGGAGGGCCCCTTTTTGTCCTGTCATGGCCTCTTTGCCCCGCTTTCATCACAGCCAGTGGAGGGAAGCAAATGGGGCATAATAAGAGCCTAACGATCAAGCGCAGAGTGTGAAATTAGAAGAAACGTCTTCATTTTCACAGCTATTTCCCCTGGCTCTTTACAGAGAGTGCTGTAAAAGGGTGGTCATGTGTTTTAAGTACAGAAGGTGGAGGTAACCCTGGTGGTGGATGTCAAGATGGATTAGTTAGAGGGGATGAGCTGCCCTCAGATGATGATGGAAACAAAAACTCCAGCTTATTCTACGGAGATCCTGTTACATTTGGCACAATGTTGTTTTTCTTGTTCTGAGTGTGGAACTCAACAGCCATAGGGCTGAGTGCACTGAATAGTGCATTACTATAACATAAAATAAATAGAGGGTTTAAGACCAGAATGATCAAAGGCATTTTTCCTAATAACCAAAGGCATACCAAATATTATCAGGAGCTAATTTGCATTTGTGAAATATTTGGGGTATTTTTCAAAGTTATTAGACAGAAAACTGTAAATAACAAGCAAAGGATTTTTTCATGGTACACTAGATGTGCTTCTTCCTGTGAGAAACACCACACACAGAAACATGCTCTTACAAGACTTTGTCATCGGACCCTGAATAATTCTGTTCTATTAGCAAAACATGACAGCTTTAGTGTTACATGAATGATAGCAGAAAGTCATTCCCATATATAACAAAATTAGCATTTAAGAGCAGAATGCTGTACAGTGTACTCTGTCTGATAAGAGTGCACACCTGCTGTTTTGATAAAGCATGTACTGTCCCCAAAACAATTCCTGCACCTTCATCATCCTGCCAGTTCAACTGATTTTCAACCGTTTCAATTGTTCTCGGGCCGTCTCTACTTTGTTAATAAAACTACTTTCCCACACCAGCCTTGGGTCCACTAACTGGTGTGCCTGTAATTTATATTATGCTAGAGCAGCGATGCTGAGAGACAAATGCACTGCACAGGAAACCTGTCTGAAGTGAATATAGATTGCGGTGGTTAGACTACGGCAGGGCTAGCAGAGACTGCTGTATGTCAGCTGCTCCGCTCTTTCTCTGGTGTTATATGAGGTGCTACAGTTCAGTGGCGCTCACTGAGAATGAGGTTGAGAATCAATATCTCCTCTGCCACTCCAGGAAAGAGAAAGAAAAGTTCAGCTGACCTGCAATCCATACGTCTCCATGACAGTAGGTCTCTGCTTTATCTGTAAAGCCAAGCGGAACGCACTGTCCAGGCTGAATTATAGACAAGAGTTCTTCTACAGCTGAGACAATTCACCAAAGACAGCTTTTTGCCTCATTCACCAAGCGAAACGATGAAACAACTCCAGTCCTCCTTGGACCTCTTTGTAGCAACTAATTCCCAAACTCCTCTGCAAGCTGACATTTTGCTGGGAAGCTACTGTACACTTTCCTTTTTTACGTTTACATCTTGTCCATTTAACTGACATTTTAATCCAAATTGGTTTAGCGAGTACAGGTTCAGTGCTCACGTACACAAGTCATGCATTTGTATACAGACTTAATTACAGTCATAGCCTTAAGGTGATTAACAACAGCCACATTGACTCGAAAGACAAAATCAACAACTTCCAGCCGTTAATCCTAAATGAAAACACATCCTCATTTAAAACGGAGGAAGAAACCTTGAGATTCACCTCACGTCGAAGGATATCCCCATTCAAGGACAGTCAGGCAAACATCAGCCGCCGAGAGTCCGCAAACAGCCACATAGCTTTTGATATGTCACCCATTATATTGCTCTGTTGGGACTAAAAAAAATTCATACTGCAAGCAACACAATCAAGCTGTCAGAATTTTCAATTTCCTGTACATCTGCGCAACTAGGAAAACTTGTGCAGACGGCCAATAAGTTTGTTGGCTGCAAACCGTTGACCATAACGACACTCTTCATGGACGCTGGTTGTCAACAACCAGGCAAATGTTTCATAAATAGATATGTCTGGCAAGCGCAAGTGGAAGAGTTGTTGATGGTCGTTCTGTTTGAATGACTATAAAACTGTTATATGGAGGACTGAAGGAAGAATCACCCCCAAAACAGAGGACTGCATGCGTTACTGCTCCCATCACTGGGGTTATTTTATAGCTTTTACCTTCTGTTACTACCTTTTTATTAATCAGAGTACTTTATCATAGGCTATATAAAGGCTATGTAGGGCTATAGCAGCATAAGACAACTGCAGAAGGCTGTTCAACGACCCACAGTTGGTCAGAATAGAGTGACACATCAGTCAAGTAGTTGTGCGAGCTCGCTGTCAGAACACTCAAAGATTTAACGGTTTCATTGTTTTGGCATAACATGAACAGGGTATTTATCACGTCTTGTCATTACAGTGTTTGAATTAACCTGAACTAGCTTCACATTCCAGAGCCACATTACATATCACCGCTCTGTCACTGACAGAAGTAAATAAATTATTCACACAAAAGCAGGGAGAGAGACCCCGTGGAAAACTCCCGGGGCACAGTCGTCCCATTTGCAGTTGTGGGAAATCTGTCAGAGCAAGAGTTCCTTCCCTTGAGGGACAGAGGACAAATGACACCCACTCTCTGCATTCAATTACTACGAGAGAGGCCATGGGAGCCAAATCCTGCAGGAGAACGGGCTTCATAGAGAGGAGAGACTCACACATACACAGACTTAAGTAGAACTGTCTGCTGCAGTCAGCTCCAATTACCACTGTCCACTACTAATGCACAACATGTGAAACTAGAAGAACAATTCCATCTTTTACCCCCATTCCACAAGGTTACATGTGGATTAAGTTTGCATATTTCTTTACCTAATTCCTAAAATATAATTTCACAGACTTTAATTGAGAATCAGTCACAGTCACAAATTAGTGGTCAATTTCAATCCCAATGAGTCCAATCCGATGAAATATGTTTAACAAATGACTTGTAAAGAAAAAGAAAGGCTACGTGGAAAAGAAAGTATGCCAATGTCGGTCTGCCACACATGCCCACAATTATATGTAAACAACCTCAATCTTATTCCAAAGGAATTCTAATACAAAATGCAGGATCTCTGATGAATCATAAGGAACTCATTTGTCTAAAACCATTTTGCAACATGCGCTGCGTATTGTCTTCGTGCAAAACTCTGCAGTGCGGTGTGTCCCCATGTGACACTAGATATATCCTGGTACAGCACATCATGACACATCCATAATGATAACCTAACCCACACACACCACCTCATTATGTTCTCCGCCTATGCAGGAGACCTCAGTTTTCCTTCCACAGTAGCTCCGTGTGCTCCCTGCGGCCATAAGTCTATTTCTAAATGGCTGCTGTTGTCAGTACTTCAGCGTAGGCGAGAGCGGGTCAGGAGGTCTGACCTGATGTTCACACGTCTCTCAGCTCCACTTGAGAAGAAAACATTGACCACTTAACCCTGCTCTGCTGGCCGGCTATGCATTAGCTCCATGTCACATAGCAGATTCTCAATGGGTCAAGATCTCTGAGTAACATAGACTAATATTAAAGGAGCGGCACAAGTTTTCTTTGCAGAAGTCATATGCATGCCAATAGAAAATGTTTCCTCTTAAGCTACTTTTTTCAACGTATTCTCCTAGTCAGTATACGTAAAATCAAAATGCAAACTTGTTGTGAAACAGCGCCAGATGTTTATACGTATTAACATTGTTATATCATCATTGTGTGCACTCGGGTTAAGTATTCACAGAGCTGCCCATAGACACAGGTCTACATGATAGTCCAACTATGCTGACTAAACCACCTTTCCTGTGTGGGTGGAGTGAGGCTTGTGATACGAGTGATTTATTGCCAGAATCCCAGAACGTTAGTCAGAACACAGAAAACTTCCTAAACTCCCCTGGGAGGAATTCTGGTTCGGTAAATGTGAGATTGGTTGTCGCCATTGCTATCACGAATAATGAAGATGTCTTGCTTGTCTGGCGCAGGGACAACGCAAGTCTGGTTGTCACTTAACATAATTAAAAGGAAGAACTGCTTGGCTATACAAAGAGAGGGTTATAAAACTTGATTTACAGAAGCTGAACTATAATTTTGTTTTACACAAATCACTTCCAAAAACCTACTGTAGGAAGTCGATTTTATAGCTGTACTTGAAGAAATTTCCTACAATAATAATTTGATAAGCGATATTCAAATATGCTGTAAAATAAAAGAGTGAAATAACACCAACTGCCATAACATTTCTGACTTAATATCCTGCTGTTACTTGTTTGCATTTCCATTGTGTCGCGTAGTATCACATGACAAGTTAGGATATATTTCATGAAGCTATACAGAGTAGTGAAAGCCAACTGCTGGTGCGGCGCTCTGCTGGATGTTACTGATCCACCGGCTAAGCCCGTGAAGCCATGCATATATGTGTGTAAGACAATAGCTTCTGTAAAGCACCTCTTGCTGTTATACTGAGAGGCAGAGCGAGCTCTGTTTCCACACCTGTTGCCCTGGGCCATAAGGGACAAGCTATCTCCATCGCTCTCACTCTTCACTTTCCGAGGGAAGACTGTGATTTGACAAGCTCAGCCATATCGTCTTAAAACTTCAGTGCCCACGCTGATAAGGCCAACCTATACCTGACTAAATCCAGGAGCTTAGGGACTTGTTCGCATTTCATTGCACTCCGAGAGAGGGATATATGTCGTGACTGCATATGGAGGTTTTCGGAAATGAGCACGAAATGATCTGAAGTCAAAAGCAGGAAACAAGAGTCTTCATAGATAACTTTCAGTTAAATCAAATGTGAAGATATTTCGATTTGGAAGAGAAAACTATCACAGAATCTGGCAGTACACCACATGTTACTGGAACAAAGATGACTCTTGAAGAGCTTAGAGGTCTTTAGTTCGATGTTTAGACCTTCATTTCACCTCACTTTGGCCAGAGTGGGCATTTTCACTACACAAAATAGTTTGCCACAGTACCCTTATTATTCAGTCTGAAGTTTCCACTTAGTTTTAAATCTGATTATGAAATATGGGTTGAGAGAATGTTTTGCTGAATCTAACATTTTGCAAAGATGAAAGGAAGATGTGATGTAAACTGTCTTTGGGGTCGGTATGTGTGCGTAAGCTCTCTCTCTGTGCAGATTGGATCCAGAGCTGGCGAGAGAAAAGGAAACCAGGAGTCTTTTTGCTTTGGTATTGATTGTGGGAATTAGCAGGGAGGAGAAAACATGCCCTCGGGTTGGGAGAGATGAAGTTGTCCTAAATTATTGCAGAACAACTTTGAAGTTGTATCATGGAACTGTTGAAGGCCAGTTCTCTATGCTGCCATTTTTTGCATCTTTTTTTTAAAGAGGCAGCATGATAGAGTATAATTCAAACCATCTTTAATACAAACCACAGAAGCATAAATAATTGAATAAAATCGGCAGTGGTTTTTTGAAATGCACCAGCAAATAAGTCTACAACATTTTTTCTCTCTTTTGGACACATTCTAAGAAGTCTAAATCTTGTGGCGGGGAAAGAAGTGAAGGAGACTGAGACTCTGGTTTTGGCTGGCTTTAAGTGGGCCTGGCTTGCATGTGGCTAGGAGGAACCAATGCCCTGGCAAACCATGTGGAAACACTGTGCATCAAACACCAACAGGGCCCATATAACACATAGCTTCTAGCCTGGCATATGAACACACACTTAGTTAAGTTTATAATTGTTTATTCTTACTGTGTTTGTCATGAACCAGAAAGTTCAGATGAGGTTAAAATGCACAAAACCCAGATCAATAATGGGAGAATAATCCAAAAGAAATGGGGCTTGTGAATATTTGTGTCTTTGTTGAACTACGTTAATATATATAAAAAGAAACTGGTAGTATCTGTTCTTCAAATTCTACACCCAAATTTGCCAAAATCTCATTGTTAAATTCAAATGATTTCCATCTTTCTGTGCAGCTGAGTGTTTGGGGGGAGATGATGTAGCTCACTCTGGGGACCAGGCGGGCTCATTAATTGATCTTTGACCTCAGAGTGAGAAACCAAAACACAGACAGAAACAACGCTATCATGGGGGACTGAGCAAATTTACACATTAGCTGCACAAAAGAGAGGGCCACCTCACACCTCAACTTTGTCACAGTGAAAATGCCCTAAGATTAATTACAATCACATTATTACTTAAATAATAATTTAATTAAATCAGAAGCAGATCATAGTGAAAGTAGAGCGTGTCACTTACGCTGTTGTCACTCGACCCTGACACGGGGTAGACCGTCCAGCCGAGCTCCGCTGTGGCTGTAGTGGAGTCCATAAGTGTCTCTGTGGAAAGAAGTAAGGAGAGGCGGTGGTCAGATAATTTCCTGACAACATGAAAACGTTGCTGCGGTTGACAGGAAACTGGCAGGATAAAGTTTACTCTCGTAAATGTCAGAAAATAACGTAATGCCCATTGAAAATTCACAGAGCCTGCAGAGTAATCTTCACATTTGATCTGACCAACATATGAGAACATTTTAAATTACAAAAACAGCAATAAAATAAAAAAACATATATATTTTAATTATTTCTTTAACATTTTGAGGAGCAGAATATAAGCAGAAGGGCTACATAGTTTATAGGCATTGTTAACAGGTTTCAAAAGGTTTTCTTATGGATGATGAATGATCTTTTACATTATTTATTAAGCAAAAATGCTGGTTCATACTTCTCCAATGAAAGAATTTACTGCTCTTATGTTGAGTTGTTGAGTTGTTGAGTTTTGTACTGGTTGTCAGACAAAACTTGAAATTTTAAGACTCTGGGAGGTTTCAGTGGACAATTCTGCACTATTTCTTGACATTTTATGGACTACACAAAAAATAATTGACATAGTAATCAATGTTAAAAAAAATTGCAGGCCTGCAGGATGCAGGCCTACTAGGGTTTGGTGATTGGACGAATATATCAGCTATCAGTGATTGCCGGTTATTTGTTTGGGGCGATTTTTGTTATTTTATTTTGCTAATTTAATGGTCTGTCTCCTCCAGAATTCAACTCGGTAAATAATGAACCTGTAAAGCACAATTTAAACCATGCAAGAATAGGAACCTGGAGTTGGAGCTGGGCCATATTATGCAGTCTTTCAGAGGTCTTTCACAAAACAGGGCAGTGACTAAATGACAACTTTAGTGGTTGCTGTCCGATCGATTGGTGCTGAAAAGCAACTTCAAATCATGACTCATATTTGAGAAGTAGACCAAAAACTGGATGTGCATTTGTGCACCCTGATAATTTAATAGCATATGTTGTCCCCACCTGTTTGTTCATTTGGAAGCTGCAAGCGGAGGCGTCCTTCATCTGACGCAATCAGACTCTTTTTCAAATAGCGTCAGACAGCTGTTCAGCCTGTCTTTACAGCTTATTGCTTAGCAAATATCTCAAGGTTTGTTTAATTGAAGAAGAGTGGCCTATAAGCTGTAACATTTCAGTAAAATTTGATTTTCACATTAAAGGCAGCGAATGTCAGAAGATAAGGTGACAGCCAACCCTACTACAAAGACTCACTTTGATAAATTCCTCGTGTTAAGGTACAGAGAGATTACTAGTTTGATTGCTAGTAGTTTCGCAGGAGGTCAGTCCTGGTCAGCACAACTATGCCAGCGTCCGACTCGTAGGAAAAACAACAGGCTGGAAAATCAAATCTCCACGGCACAGAGGAGGGGCCACCCTATATGCCATGGATTAGCTGGTGGACAGAAACACCTCTGGTAATTGGGGTCAAAGAGAAAGTGCCTCCTGTCTGTCATGAGGTCCTCTGTGGCACACATTCCACCAGTCTGACCCGACTGTCTGTCACACGCTTGCTGAACCATTCCCACTGTCACCTTCCTTCCCTCTCCTTCTTACGCTCTGTACCAATGCCCTCACGCTCTCTTTGCCATTCCTGACCTCATCTCAGCTCTGCTTCTCTCTGCATGCGACAGAGGACAGGTCCAATGAATTCCTCCTGCTGATTAGGCCTGTGTCACTCTTGTACTCCAGTGTCGAGCGGCAGCAGATGGAGAGAGCATTCATCAGGTTTGAGGCGTCAGCTGCAACTTCAAAATGCCAGAGAGGGATTTAGAAACCCCCTCGACAAACACAGCTACTAAGCTTGGAATAAGTCACAGCCAGCGACTGTAATACAGGTCTGGTGAACAACTGCATGCTGCTGTGGCTCTTCATCAATATTGTGATACGAACTGATATGAACTGATTGAATTGGTGCTATTTGTGTGGCTTAACTGACAGTAGATCCTAGAGAAGAAATTAAAACAGAGGTCTTGAAATCAGATAACGTGTAAGAGTTCTTTGAGAAAAGTGTTACAAGTAATGAGTGAAGGAAATCAAAGACAGAGGATCTTGAGTGACGTCTCACTCCGTATGCAGCTCTGTACCAGCTTGCAGGATATTTACAGACCTCCAGTTGTTTCATAACCCTGGATTTCCTCTGATTTATATTCCAGCGAAAGTCATAGCTTTTAATTAACAGGCTCCACACGCATCGGTTTATTTCAGGACCTTCTGCTGACTTTCCGCGTCTCACCAGTACTCACAAGGCATAATAGTAGATTTCACATCCTATTCAGTTATCACAAAGCCCAAATCGTATAATTAGGCAGATGAGACTGCAATTGAGCAGCTATTGATAACCTTGTGTGTGACTCAGAGCCAAGCAGGCTACATGGGTGTTAGGCGGTGAAATGGTAATTATCCCCCATAATGATAACGATAATTAGTGGAGGAGTAAAGTGAGAATAATGAACCCCCTCTGTGGTGGTTTAAGGAGTGTTGTGGTGGAACAGGGAGCGAATTTCCCCAGGAATGTTAACACAGGCCGGGTGACACCCCACCCTCTCACCCACCCTTCTCTTTCTCTTTTTTCTATCTGGAGCTGCACATTCCCTTTGTTTCTTCCTGCTTTCTCTTCCTATCTACCGCTCTCCCTTTCTCTCAATAACTCTCCCTTGACGGTTTCTCCTATTTTACCCCTTCTCACCTCGTTCACCTCACCTCACAGACCCCCCCCCCCCCCTCTCTCTTTCATGCTCTGTCTCTCTCCTGCTATCAGCGGCCCACATGCTGGACAAGTAGTACCTCACCCTGAAAGACTGATCACTTTTCTTCCTCCTGCTGTCTACACTTCAGTCCTGGCAGCCACACCGATTCATTACCTCCTGTGGAGCAGAGCAGCGCATAGCTCACCACTGTCAGACTCTGCCTCGTTCTCAGTCTGAACCCCCAGCCGTGGCAGAGCATGGCTGCTCAGCAAGACATGTTGGCTATTAATCAGGAGGAGCACAGGGTGCAGAGATTCTCGACTGAATCCAACCGCAGGAATCACTTATTTTTGTTTTTTCTTGTGGGCACACGTTTTATGATGTGAGCGTTTGAATTTTGCCCCTCACGGGACGGGCGGTGATGTCATCTCAGAAAGAGGCTTGAGTGTGCAAACACTGGCAACATCTACTGTGTTTGTTGGTTGTACCGTGTAAAATAGACAATACACCGTAAGTTGATATAGAGTACCAGATGTAATCCGTCTGTATTCACTATAGTTTCCGCCCTCAGTAAGACCCTGGGAGGTTACAACCAGGTGGCATTTTAAACAAATTATACCAGACTAAATAAAGTAAGTTTACAGTAACTTTCCTCCTTGCTTTGCCTAAAGAACATTTTCTCTTTTGTGATCCGTTTTTGCAACTTCAAGAGCACCTGAAGGTGGACTTGCTGCATGTGAAACTTATTAAGCACTTGGCCTGTGAACACTGTTTGTGTTTGGGGGACTTAGAACCGGTCTTTTGCATTTTCTGACTAACTATGAGTCTTGACAACCTTTTATAACAGCATAACTTATAGCTTTGTTTGAGGACATAGCTTTGTTTCAGGACTCATTATTTTGAGTGTTTGATAAAAAATTTAAAAAAACAGATTTTAATATTGCAATATCAAAAAAATGGTGAAAACCAGTTGAGGTGCATATCAGCAACTTATTTGCATATTTTCCCCATTTTTTTGTTAACTCTATTTACATTCTAAGTATTTTATAAGCTGTGCTCAACAAAATAAACCCTGTTACTGCAGCTATTAGTGTCGTCTTTCAGAAAGACAATAATTTTGTAACCAATCTCCTCATTCCAAAATTTTGGTTGTATATCCCTAAAAACTGAAAACGACGAGTCTTACTGTTTTTCCATGATCTATTAAAAGAAGATTCTGGCGCTTGCAGGTTGCCTGCGCTTAAAATAAAGTGTAACGTATGGTGCTGTGCGACCTGTTTGTAGTGTAATGGATTCGCTCAACACCAGAATGTGTTGTTCAGGAGGACACAACCAGTGCTTTAAGATCTGATGACAAATTGCAGCCTCTCAATTTCCTACTTACAGCGGTAAGTGTCTTTGCATTATTTGTGAGGCAATGGAGAGTGATGCATATAAGTGTTTTAACAGTTTGAACTCATGGGAAAATGGCCTCCGCACTGGCGGTCAACAGCAGGAGGAATACTTCACTGTCTACACGAACAAAGCAATGTTTTTAAATATGAAACATTAATGTTTAAACCTTAATATATTTTCTATTTTTAATTACAGAGAATATTAACAATATATCAGTAAATAATTAAAGCTTGGATGTCGATGTCTTTTGTTCTTTTTTTAAACTTGATACCCTCGACTGTGGAGGGGGCTATGAATATGCAATGAGACCTCAGAGTCTAAGAAAAGCCTACTAGGCTGAGAGTGCTTCCTCCAACACTTCCTGAGACTAAGGAGAGTTTAGTGCTGATCTGAGAGAGAGCTCTCCAGTGAGAGGCTGTCTGAAGTGACAGGCGGGGGGAGAGGAGGGGGCTATGGTTCTACAACAACACTCTTCTTCTCTAAGAGGGGTCAATGCTGCATCTCAGCTTTCTAAAGAAAGCAACAGCATTTTCAATGAGGGATACAGAGAAGAGCTGTTCACAGAAAAGACATTTCAGCTCAAACAACCACAGCAAGTAAGAAAATAAACATTTTACACAGACAAGTACAAAGACCTCAGACTGAAAGTTATCTACAAGCCATCGTGTTGTTGAATTAATAAATGAAAGCAACACAGGATATTGAGTGAGCATCATCATCATCCATTCACTTTCTCTGCACAAGGAAATGTTGCTCGTGGTTATATTATTTCTGTTTCTTGCCAGCCTTTTTCTCAACTTTTGCAGTTGGTCACTGACCATTCATGCTTTGTCGGAAATCAGGATATGACAGATCGATGGACAATTAGTTCGAGCAAACAAACAGATTTCTGCAGTTTTTACTGCCATGACTAATCCCTCGTCTACACCTTCCAACTCGTGCACCATTTCCCCAGGCAGGGAATGCAACAAGTCCAGCTTCAAAACTTTTTTTTTTTCTTCTAGCACAAGCACATACATGCTGGTAAGTTCTTGTATGTAATCATATTGTTAAATGACTGACTTGAGATATTTCTCCTTGGCCCTCTTTTTCTCAGCATGAAGAATATGATTCGACAAATGGCTTTGCAACGTATTGCATGCATATAAATTGCTTTTAAATGGCAGTTCAAACCAGAATTAAAGAGAATATACCAATTCTCTTAGCAAACTAGCCTATATTTAGGGCCTTCAGTTTAATGGGGGTATTTTGAAGAAGCAATTGACCTCCAAAACAGCATGAAGCAGCTCGGAGGCATGACTTCTTTTTATCTTTCTCACCAGCGGAACTGTAGCCTCTGCCCGCTATGGAACAAATCCCTCAACATTCAATTTAACATTGACATAAACCACATATGGTGCTTTCCATGGCTGTGATAATGTCAGCTAACAGGGCTAAAAAAACAGCTAAACATTCTCCCCATAAAAGCCATGCTGGGTAAAGTTCTGTTTAACCACCGCTGAAGGGCGCATGTGCATTTTCTTGCATTTCACTAAACACCTGAAAGCATAGTATTTAATGGCAAATGTGGGAAGATTGTGGTATGCAGTGCAGTTGCAGAGTAACATGAGCAAGCTGTTCATTGTGCTAAAAACAGACCCCTATATAGTGGACCCCGGCACGGAAATCTGCACAGATTAAGGGGCAAGGCAATGATATACCCCTGAGGGAGCCAGTGCAAGTGCAGAGACATGATTCATAGCTTTAATGATGGACAGGGCTACTGTATGGCCTGTTGGAAAGAATAACAGTCTGTTTCATTTAGAGGGAAGAAGTGAATGGACATCCTGGTTCAGAGCAACTAAGCTCAACTTATCTGTCAGCACAAGCTGGGCCCATTAAGGTACAGTAGAGCTCCCACCACTGTCACATAACAGCATACCCCAGTGTGTTAAATGAATTCTTAATCCCACTTTTACAATGAAACAGGGGCTTTGTGGACCATGTGGCACTGGCCCAAACCCCAGAAGCATGGCTTTTTTTCTTCTTCGTTTTCAAGAGTAAAAGGCAGGCTGGCATGCAGCCCTGGGTATCCAGGGCACTACCCGGTGTGTCATTGGTGAGACATCACTCTGTCTGGGAGATTTATGTGGTGTGGAGGTTATTGTTGGGTCGTGAAAAGGCAGGTTCGAAGTTGAGATGATGATGTAGGTGTTTCGGGAAGCAATGAGGTAGGGCTCAAAGTTCAGCCCCACCTCAACATAGCTGCAGAGTGGTGTGTTTTCCAAGGCACGGAAAGATGAGGGAGGAAGCTGGGTAGTTGGTTTTGGCAGAGGACGGTGCAGTGTGAAATATGGTACCACACACACAAACACTAACGCACAGAAAGTAGAGCGCTCTCAGAGCACTAACTGTTGACAGAATGATACAGCATGGCGTTCCCAGGGGCCTCAAGCAGGATGTACAACAGTAATCCCTACACAGCCGAGCTGTGTTATCAGTCAGTGTAACTTAACTTGTCAACAAGGCCAAAGGGCAACAGCCAAAAACAAATGTAAGTGAAGCAAAAACTACTAGTTGACGTATGATTAAAAACTGTCAGGTCCTCCAATTAGACTGTAACTGCTTTTAGCTCTTTCTGACGATGGAATACAGAGTAATCTCATTTGTTGTCCAAAATGTACTGTATCGGTTGCTGCATCTTCCACCATATTGTCTGCCAATTAAAGTTGAAAATATACTATTATTCATAGGCACATTTTGTACCTCCTACACAGGGTCAGCAAGTAAAGTAACATGGAAAAGGAGCACAATTAAAATCAATGTTTTATGCTCCAAATTAAGGCATTGGCCCAAATATGAAACGTTATATAACATTTTTATGTTATATAACGTTTTATACGTTTTAATATTTTTATTATGTTTGAAAAAATGTTGGTGGTATTACAGTAAATTAAAGGACTAGCCTTAATGTTGGTAGGCTAGCTAGTGTGTCCATTTATAGTGTGTCACATCACGGAAACTTTCCCAACAGAACTAGTCTGAAAGTGTTTTGAATCTGTAAGAAGTCTTTTTCCAAAAACGTGTGGGTACGGGGGTGGGGGGAGAGATCATAATTAGGGTTGTCTTATAATATATCCTGAATATCTAGAGAATCTACAGATACAAAACACTAGACATCACCTTTCAGAGGGCTCTGCTAGCAATGACAGCTCTATAAAATATAACAATACAATTTAGCCCACAAGCTAGCAGGAACAATTTTTTTTCAACAATCCATTATTTCATGGAAGCCTGAAATATATTTTTCAGTAACTGTCGCTGTCTTATCTCACCTATGATTACAAAACCCCATTCTCGTGCCAATCATCTGAAAGTATAGCTTTTCTTTCCATACGTCAAGATGTGTTTTTGCTATTAGCGGCACCTGTAGGGGTATCATTAGTGTACGTTCACCATTAAAATGTAGTTAGTTCTGAGTGACACCATATTTCATGGCAGAGAGACATCAATGTAAGCAATAAATTGCGAGTGGGAACAGTCACCTGGCCAATCGTAAGCTGTGTGAAAGAAACCTGGCTAATAACACAGGCTAGAGGATTTATAAGTACACTTTCCATATTTCCCAAATCCCTGACAACCCACCGAGACCTGTTTAACAGATCAGTACATTTTAAATTCTGCAGTGGAAAATTCTGTAAAAGTGGGTCCCACATTTTTATAAGCAGCAGCTGAAGAGAACATGCGTATGATTCAAAAAGAGGGCGTACAAGTGACATTCATCCAGCCATCCAATCATTTTAAGTGCTGCGCGAGCACTGAGTTGTTCATCAACGAGTGCGGTGGAAATACCTGCAGCAAAGTTAGACATGGATGTGCAAATCGCTTTTCATCAAAGTGACAGCTTTTCAGATACCACTACTAATTGACTTGACGGAAATAATCATCGCAGGCCTCCCACGCCTTGCCTAAGAGCCATTAGTTAAGAGTGGATGATTAAAAAATGTACACAGCTCATGCAAGAACATGAAGGAATCCTTTATTTCACGGATGTGTGGTTTCACATGAGGAATTTCTCTCTCTCTCCACTGTCTTTCTCATGTCTCTTTCTCTCACTCTCCCCGGTCCTTGATTAGGCTGTGCAGGTTAGAACAGAGCTGCAGGCCCTGTAGGAGCAGTGCGACCATGATATGCTCGTATTAGCCCAAAAGACAAGATGTTCCCCCCAGCTTAAAATATACTCAACTGGAAGTGTGGAGGCAAAGGGACCCATTTCCCCTCCTAATTTGTCCTACATGAGATGTCTGTGGTAGTCAAGGGAGCAGCTATCTCCATGCCAACAGTTTTGATTGGCAGCTCTGGCAAATTGTGGGTTAGTTGAGGAGGTGAGTGACACCAACTGAAGAACGTGAGCGAGATCCGTTTCAAGAAAAAGCACTTTGGCGATGAATAAAGTGGAGACTGATAACTGCTGTTTTTCAGCACCCCAAGAGTTTGCATTTGGTTTAAAAGGGAGTGTGTGCATGCATTAGTGTCTATGTGAATTTGTGTGAAAGATAGGTACCTCTTTTTATTGTGATGGCCTGTCCTTGTTGCCTGATAAAAGGATTCAACCTCTGATATCTAGCCAAACTACATCCTCCTATATAATGTGTGCCATTAAAGTCTGACAAACAAATCTAGTTTATGGCCTATTCTACATCCTTTTAAAGAGCCTTTCATCCTCTGAAAGATCCTTTAAAACCTGCAGTAAATTCCTGTGCAGAGGCCCTGGGTTCTTGTCATTTGATGTTTGGTGATAAGGTTGAACTGATGACCTGCGAGCACGGCAGCCTCCTGGCAGAGCTGCGGTTTTGGTCAGAGACCAAAAACCATCAATGAACAATATGACCGTCAGTGTAAGACAGTGAATCCTTACCTGTTCACTAATGCAGCAAGGCCTATCATGGTAAAGGTATAGGACAAGGCTGCGTGTAGCCTACTGTTTTGAACAGCAGATCTTGACATATACATACTAATGAATGTAACCCTATCAAGCATATTTGTTTATGTGGGTTTGCTGTTTGCCAAGAAAAATCATAAATATTATAACTGGAGATATTCTCGACTACAATACACAAAAACTCCGAAATACACAGGGACTGTTTTCTTATTAACGGTCTGTTAAACGGTGAATTGTGAATATAGAAAGCTTATGTTGAAACATGCAATATGAATCATCATTTATGAAGCTCACTATGTCCCGACAAATCAGTGAACCAATGTACGGCACAAGTTGGACTCTCGTGAAGAAACGCTGAGATGAAAAGAAACTAAATAATATTCTACAGCACACTGCAATGCCCCCCAGCTGTGTGTGCTTGACCAAAAGTATTCACAAAATGGAAATGTGCAAGATGGCTGCTTCCACTTCCCTTACTATGGTAATTACAGGGGAATATTCTTTTTCCATTACTAATCTAATATCGCTTAACTATAATGTGTCAAATAACAGATAACCAGCAACATTTACGAATAAATACTACCAAAAAAAAAAAGATAAATTAACAATTATGTGCTTTTTTGTCAAAACACTAAACATGAAGCTCTGCATGACCCACAATGGCATCTGTGAGAAAGTCACAGTATCTGTATTTGACAGTGAGTCTTTTTTGTATAAATTTAGCTGTATTTAAGCCATTTAAAGCTTGAATTTCAGTTGCTCTATTTGAGACATATCTGTCTGAAGACTGTTCAAAGATTTCCCAACACTCTGACAATGAGACAATGACAACTGAAGAACGCAGCATGTGCTTGGCAAATTAGTTTTGCATGCCATCATATATCAAACAAATCTGTCTCAAAAACACCTTACACGCCATGCTGTCCTTTTTTTTATCTTTTCTTTTTTTTTACTTAGATTTAGTTTCTGGGTCAAGTACTAGCAGAGAGAGTAAACCGATCTTTAGACTTCCTTCTGTTGATAAACGTGCCTCATCTGGAGCTGTAAATGTTTCACAAAATCTAAATAAATTAGAAGCTGTTTTCTTGCTCTAAAACTGCGTGTATTTGTCTCAGGCAAAAGTTATGATTACAAGCAATCAAGGATACAAACAAGGAACCCTCACCGTATATGTGAGGAAATTTTGTTCTGAAATAATCAGCTTTTGGAAATCAAACTGTAATAGGATTTACAGCGACTACACTGATGCAGTCAGGAAACACTGCACAACTTTTAATTAGCTTCAGTAATACATGAGATTTCTTGTGCCTTTCTTTTGAATGCTCGTGGACTATTGAATGAACAAAGACTATACACACACACTCATTCACATAACCACATTCATGCTATGACACATCCCTATTCATACACAGACCATTATAAAGAGCATGTACTGTTAACTGTGTGACTCAGTGTATATGCTTCATTACCTGGAACTAAACTGATTATACTTCTTTAAGAGGTATTGATAAACTATATCAACCGCCACAGTCACAATCGTTCTTTCCCAGGAATGAAAATAAGAAATACATTATGGTACTTCATTTTGTTTTGGTCATGAAAAGAAATGGCTGAATAATTCAATACAGAGTAGAGTATGTCGTGGGAGAAGCAGTTGTGTCGGACCAGTTCTGACAGCACCACAGACTATAACTAATTTCTATTTGGTGTGATTTGTGGCTGTTTTTAAGATTGTCAAAATCTAAATTGGTGCAGTTTTTCAGTCAGATCAAAGCTCTGCACACTGGCACTATCTATGCTCAGTAACATCATCTTGATGGAAGATGTGGAAAAATATGCTACATACTCATCTTTTACTTTCAACCAAAATACAATGAACAATCAGCATTTGCAATCATAGTTCATTTTCCTTTGCAAACTGAGATAAAATCAAAACTTGGCTGCGACTATCAATAATTTCATATGTGTTTAAGCACATCTGCAGTGGGAACTAGCAGCAACTGTATCCATCTATTGCAGTAAAACGTTTTTTGATTGGCACTGCCTCAACAAAAACACACCTGGTGATCAACAAATAAATCAAATGAACTCTGAGTTAAGAAACTGACATCCCTGAGTAATGAAATTAGTCATTCAACCATATCTTCCTATAAGCCACTTTTTTCTGTTCTGTTCCCAGGTACAACACTTCCTAGCTCTGTGTCATGCAGAGGAATTTAAACAGCGTTATTGATGTGTGAGCGCATCGCAGGGTCAAACTGGGAGAGTTGATCTCTTGCCAGTCGATGCCGCCTGTCTGCCAAGAAAGTCATCGGATCAGAGTTGTTTCTCTGTCTGGGTATATATCGCAACCCCCAACCCTCCTCCACACAAACACACACACACACACACACGCACACACAAGACCATCCACCTCCCAGACCTCCTGCTAGTTAATCAATGGCGTGATGTACTCAGCCGACATATTTTCTCACTTCTCCGCCGCTTGATGTTAGGGGCAGAATAATACTTAAGACAAGAGGCCTTAAATTATGTATGCACATTAAAAAGCCGGGAGGTGGGTGCATAGATGCTTCATGCGGTTGAGCAACTTGCAATAAAATATGCCTTTACGGATGATACGGTATTATCGTCTGAAAGAGGGAGGCTAGATGTAAGGGTGTAATAATATGTATTAATGGGTATCTTTATGTGTGTTTTACAATGCCTGCAGTCATGTAGGAATGGTAAAAGAGGAGTAATGATTTATTCTCACTTAGCAGCACACCATAGACACCGTGTCTGGCCTCCTCTTTTCCTAATTTATTTCTCCTTCTCTTCTCTCCCCCACCTGCCTCCTCTGTCCTGTCTCTCCTCTTTCATCCTTCCTCTTTCCCCACCTCCTTCATCCCTTCTCCACTCCAGCTCATACGTATTGTCTCCTCCCTGCCACCCCTTGACATTGCTGTATTACATTGACAAGACGCCCCATTTTCAGCTCTCGTCCCCTATTCTCCCTGACCCGAGGAGGAGGCGAGTGTACCTCCTAATAGCCGTGACTGTTTAACTATCACCAGCACTGTCCGTCCCCATCCTGCCTCTCCTGATGGGGACCACACATTTCACAGAAGAACTAGGAGGAGGGATCACTCGGGAGGTAAGGCACATTGGTGGATTCCAGGCCCGTGAGCTAGCTCCTCTCCCTCTCTGGCTTTGGAAGAGTTATGGAGGGGGTCATGAACCCCTGGAGGTCTATAAAGCAGAGAATGGGAGGCAGTGGAAGGCAGTATCTCGGCCATATGCCTGCCTGCCTGCCTGCTGCACTGCTGAGACCATTACTGCATCCAATCACACAGACACAGGCCTCGGAATAACCCAAATATCACTTACAGTACAGGCATCCCTAAAGCCCCTGCAATCAACATCCTCTTAATCACCGACTGCACGGCACAATGGAAATTGCGTAGGCCAACCATTAAGGCACCTTGAGGACCCTCTGTTAGTCAAACTAACATATACTGGGAGATATTGGATACCAGTGGAGCACAAACACACAGCTAATGGTTTCATGGTGGTCAGCTGTGAATGAGTGGACAGAAACTGAATGAGAGAAAAGATGGAGGAGACTTAAGCAAAGCAGACTCCATTTATGTGAGGGGTAAAAACCACCAGACTCATTTCCACGACCTGTGTCTGTCCTCACAGCGTTACGGTGTGTACCCTTCACCTCAAATCAGGGCCAGCCAGAGCAAATTAAATTGTCTGAAGTGTATTTTTTGAAATGTAAAGTCTTCAGGGACAAAACGAGGTCATCTACCATTTCATAAAAGTGACAGCGACTTGAATTACTGAGAGCGTAACAACACAATGATACATTTTATGAATCATTTTAAATTATAATAATTAACTTGAGTCCTTGTTTAACAAAATCATAACACCTTTACAAGCATCATCAATATTTTATAGATAGGGCACACTGCAGCAAAACTGTACTCTGTGCGTCTTTGAGAATACGTCACGTACACACAAATCTATATTTCCAAAGAGGGGAAACATAGGCATGTTTGGGGTTGGAGGCAGCAATCAGAAAGGTTTTGAGTTTCTCAAGTGGAAATGGGGTTCAAAGTGCTGCTCAAGGGTACTTTGGTAGATATCAAGTGTGGGAATGTATTGTTAAGGGGCATTCTGTCTAAATGTAAGGTCAAAATGGACAAAGAAATAGTACTAGACATTAGGAAGAAAGTGAAGAAGAACAACAAGAACTGAGGCCAGCGCCGACTAAACTCAAGATTCTTGGCTTTTAAAATATGCATTTCCCCTATTAGGATGCTGTCCTGTGCAGTAACAGGCACAACAAGTTGCCTTATGTGGCATTATGTCAGGAACAGGAAGGTGTAGAGTGCTCTTAGCCCTTCGCCCATAAACTCATAAATATTTGCATTACAACCTGCAAGGTAAACAAACAGTGTCTGGCTTAAGTTAAGTCCAGAGACGCTTCGTGGTTCTCTGTGGAATGTAAAGTCCTTCTTTGCTCTAAAGCAGCGAGCCCTCCGTCTGTTTGTTTTGTAGCCATTACAGCCACTTAGCCTGACAGAGCACTTTGTTTCCCTTATCTCCTGAACAGCTAAAGCGCATAAGTGTTTTCAGCGTCTGTTCGACCTTGGGTTTAACTCCTATCACCGTGTTTACTCGTGACACAGATCAAAGACAGATTGCTTTCGAGCAAGCAGTCGTAAAAAGGACGGCAAACTTCTGTCTGTGTGTGACTTTATGGTTTCATTCCAACAGGGAAAAGACAAAAGGCATATTTCAGCACCAAGGGCCACCTCTGACAGGTGAGCACAGGAGGAAGACGTCCAAACAGAGCTAGTGGAGAGTAATAGCAGCAGATAGTGCTGCCCGGGAGAGGGAGGAGGGAGAGGAATATTTGTCTGTTTGAGTGATTTGCCTGGGGTGGCTCAAAGTCAGGACTCAGAGAGCGAAAGACTTGTCAAAACACCAGAGCAACCAGTTGTTGCTATGGTAACTGGTCAGCAGGGTGCTGAGGTGTGATGGGCAGCATGTCATTAACAGCAAGGGATGACTCAATTTCCCCCTAGTCAAGATAGCTTTGTCTTGCAGGAGCGAGGAGGGAATCATACAGGGAGCTGGTTATCAGCAAGGAGATAAACCTGTACATGTTGTCTCACAGTCCAGGAATTCAAGGCTCTGTAACACCACAGAAAAGTTTAATATCCTTTCGAAACAATGCCATCTGGGTTGCATTGCAGTCAACAACAACAGAGAAATTTGAGGTCGTTCCACCTGGTTTAATTTTGGCAGGCGTGTTAAAACTAAAATCACATCTCATTTTGCAGTTCAAAAGAAAAAAACTGGCTCAATTCTTTTTTAAAGCACATCAAGTTTTTTAAACCTCATCTGAAGGGTGTGTTTTGTCTTGGTTACCAGCAAAACATTTCATCTGATTATCTCTTTAACCAATAAAGTTATTCCATAATTTCCATAACCATGCTTCACTTAAATACCCACGAAACTCATTCCTAGAATATTACACATCAGGCCTCATATGAGAGGGGATTTCTGCAAAGCCTATGTTTTTCCATAACACTGATAGTTAGAAGGGAATGAGCAGAAAATGTGTGAGAAAAAGAGTGTCGCACCAGTAAAACAGTGTTGGGTTGAAATATGTGGAAGATCTGTAGAGGGTGTCGACGCCTACATGCTATGCAATATATGTTCATATATATGTTCATATATGGTCTCACATGTATGTGCATAATGGTGTGTTACTCAGCTTCAAGGGTGTTACAAACTTGCTGTCTGAACTTCAAGATTCAGGAGACGTATGAATCCGTTGATTAAAAAGCAGGAGCGTGTACTGACTGTGGGTATCATACAGCTTCATTGAGGAAGAGGGATATTTTTGTTCAAATTCAACTTCAAACAATTTTGATATTTTGGGTCCGCAGAGGCAAATACTTTGTGGATCTTGAACTTAGTCTTAATTGCCGTGTTTGTGTGTGAAAGACCAGGAGACAGGGTGTGTGTATGCATCCCTGTCTTTTCAGTTTGAAAAGTTTTAATGGGATCTTACAAAGTCTTTTATTAGAAAGGCATCAACAGGTGGCAAAGAGCGACACTGAAGACAGGTACAAAAGTGAAACATTAATGCAGCCAGAAGAGTCTTGAAACCCAAAAGTGCAGACATTGGAACAGAGTTGAACACAATGATAGATAGATAAAGAGATAGATGCATAGACATAGTGAAGGACTGAGCCAGCTGAAGCACAGAGGGGCTGATTCACAGGCGGGGTGAACGGTTGGCATGCTAATCAAGCCTGTATGTGGTTGCAGGCAGGGTGAGAAGCGGGTGTATGAGACGGCTTCACAGGCAGTCATTTGCCAGCATTCAGCTCCCATCAATATCAGGACCGATTAATGAGGGGCTAGAGGGGAGAGCAGGGGGGACTGGGGGGGCAACGGCCAGGTGTCGGAGGAGGCACAGAATGGGAATAAAGAGGGCGCGGGCAGTGATCCGCGAGGAATTCCAGCCGAGCGGCAACGAGAGTGGTGGGGGGTGGCTGCTAGTCGCGCACTGCAAAAAACAGACAGAAAGCTGCACTCTGGTTTCTTTTTTTAACACTCATGTTATCATCCCAAATGATAAAATTACGCTGTTAGACAAAAAAGCACGCCAAACCTTAATTGAGACAACAAAGAATTCTCTTACCTGAATAAAATCTTGTTACTCTGTTACATTAGTACAACAATACTGTAAGCTGTCTTCTTAACAGTGGTGAGTGAGAACCTGTTTGATAAAAGTGATCACAGACTGGCTGGGTTTGTAAAAGTATCGCATTATGACATCATGTTACATGATATCCCGGTATTGAAAGTCAGATTTTGGAGGACTGTGAACCTGTGAAGTTGCCAGGTGCAGCTTAAACAAGTCAGTCAATCAAGTACTTTCACAGCTCTCTAGAGCACAAGAATTTCTACGTGTTTCACTGTATTTGTGTCAACAATTTTGTCAACACTTCACTTGGTTCAAGAAAATGTCATGTAATTCAAGCCAACCTTTCTGAAAACAATGATTTCCTGTCCAAACTGATGAAAACTCTGGAAGTGAGGAAGTAGTTTTTCACTCGTTCTAAGAAAAATAAGGACTCAGTATTGGATTACGTGACTTAATAAGACTTCTTTTTTTGCAGCGTGGAAGATGGAAAGACATGAGGAGGATAAAAGAAGAGGAAGTAAGGCTGAATGTGCGTGTGTGCGTGTGTGTGTGAGTGTGTGAGTGTCTGTGTGAGGCCCTTTAATGTTTAGGGACGGAGGTTTAAAGGCTAAAATCATGTTTCGACCTTGAATAGCGCTCCTCCCCCAGAGGGAAAGGTCCCAGTATGGATGACAAAAGGCCGTGTTCTTTTAGGCATCAGCGAGCCCGAGGTTGTGTTTTATTGTCGTTCGTGCCTGTTGTGCATGTGGGTGGCCGTGCATGTGTGTGTGCACTTATGGGTGGAGCTTGGATATGTGTGTACACATATAGGTGTATGCATGAGTGTGTGTGTGTATGTGGGTTTAGTGCATGTGTCTGCCTGCCTGTATGTGTGTTGGCACAACAGAAAGGCATTAGCGCATAGTGGTTTAGCATGTGTGTGAGAGAACTGTGGGCCCAGGGGAGCAGGGATTTCTGTGGGGGTCACAAGGGGGAGGTGGAGGGGGGCAGCCCCGGCGTCCCGTTCCCTTCGTGCAGTGACTCACCAGGTCATGTGACCACTGGTTCTCACAGGGGCACTGGGCAGTCAGATACAAGAGGGCAGCGTGTTAGGGCCACATGCCTGTTTCATTGTTTGTGTGGGGTGCCTCACTGCTGAATGCAGACAAATCAATCCTGAAACATCAGCATCAACCCACAAACGCAAACTGGACTGAGGCAGGACAGAGGCAGCACTGTGCCAGCTCGTCTCTGGGAACAGACTCAACAGCAGTGGAGAGTATTTCCTCCTCATTTATCTGTCTGTATGCCTCCTCTGTCTCCGGCTCTTCATTCGTCTGTTTCTGTTGTGTGTTTCTCATGGCAGGAGGAGAAAGGAAAGTATGTCTGCCTCTTTCTCTCTCTGTCTTGCTCAACAGTTCTCCATTTGCTCAGAGCAGGTTGTAAATCCCACAACAACTAAAGGTACTACATGTAAAAACGCAGAATGGGGGTGTAGGAATACTGAGTGCTAATTTGATATCCTCGGATTACATCTCTGGTCTGACGGCCAGCAGTTGCATTCCTTCCGTGACAAAGTGCAAGAAAGCAGGAGAGCAGTATATCAAGACATACAGTATTACCCAGGGTAGCATAAAAACTGTGTGATATGTGTTATTAAAGGTAAATGTTAACCAAGCACACTGACTCTGATTTAAAAGCCACCAGCCAGGATAGCAGTTGGGGACAGGAAACACTCACATATACTTAAGCATCAGAGCTTGCTAGTCCCCCGAAATCAGTGGATCAGTTTCTTGCTCTGTAGGTCAATGAGGTGATAGTTGTTAAGGACTAATGTTACTCATTTACTCTCAAAGTCACACAGTTATCAGGAATCCAAAACTAGAGAATTGGCTTACTGAATGAAGCATGTATTCTGTGGTTTTTACTACATTTTAGAAGCCACAGTATAATGTGAAACCCTTGCTCTGAGATACACTCAACCGGCCAAACCAATGACAACAAGTCTTTCATATTTTCAATCACACCACAAGCTAAAGATATCACAGATCAGTCGAGATAAGTCCCCTACACTGGCTCCTGATTTCTCTGGGAAGTTCTCGGGTTGTGTTGGTGGTTATCACAAGGTCAGCTTCAACCATCAACTAAATTAAACAAAATAAATTGGGGGGGGGGGGGGTTCTGGCACAACTCCTCTGGAAATAAATGCCACCGCAGCTGTGAGAAAACCGCAAGACACAAAGGTCGCCTTGATTTCCAGACAGCTCAGTGATTCCCAAGGGTGGGGACTGGTCCTGGCGAGGACAGTGTTGGGAGGTGGAGGGAAGGAGGGGCTGACTGTGCGACTCTGACAAGTCCTCTGTGGCACCCTGTGCCTCTCTCTCCCCGGTGACCTGAGAGAGTGTCGGGGCCTTCACTGAATAACCAGCCCCATCCGCCACATTCAGACGAGGGCTAAAAGGTTAATTGAACCTCTGTGCTGCGCCTTCCTCTGTGTAATTTACTGTGATTAATGCATGGAGGTTACTGTCAGACTCATTTACTAATTGTCCAAAGCAGTACGTAATTAACCACATCTGCAAAAATGTGTCTGGAACTGTACAGGCTCGGTAGAAACATTACAGCTGTGTCCGGACAACTATGTGCCACTTCAGTCAGAATACAACAATTTCCACATTTTTACAAGGACTTCATGCACTACGCTTGCTGATGAGCTCTTCTGTAAAAATCACCTTCAGTTAAGTCTGCCGTTGCTTATTTAATTCTTCCACACTGCTTTGTTTTGAAGTTTTTAAAGACAAAGGCTCTCCTCCACCATCAAGAGACAGGGTTGCTCATTGTGAAGACAACTTTAGAGAATTAACACCTCATCACTCAAAGGCCTCTTCGCAAAAAGTTTCCACCTGAAACTACTGACTGGTCTGACATGCAAAACTTTACATCAAGAGAAACGCTGAAGTCAAAGAGATCACAGAGTACTCTCTTACGTATAATGTGTTTCTGACTAACAAAGTGATATCCAGGGTAAACTTTTCAAGTTTTCTTTTTTTTTTCCCCGTCAGCCTCAGCCCGTCTGGCTCTGTTCCCTGTGTCAATTACTCCTGGAGATCCTTTTTGCCAGACTGTCAGACAGCTCTTGTATGCAAAGCATGCGGCTCTCTGAAGTGACAGTGCCATAGGTAGCTAAAGCTCTGCTTGTGTTATCTTTGTTTTGCAATAGCGTCAGTAATTCAAATGCTTGAAAAGTTGCAGGGAACATTTTTTGGATTGCTTTCCCTGAGATAGCTGCAAATAAATACCAGAAATTATAATGTCATAGTCTATAAGCCTCAGCTCTTGAAGGGCTTAAAATTTAATGGAGCCTTCTTTTTTTGATGATATGGATGGCCAAATTCCCCTGATGACATGCTGCCACAGCTTATCTCTGGGAGAGAGTGTGTGTGCGCATTAATTCACTGTGTATTCTCTCTGCTGGGGTGTGTGCCTGCATACGTTGAGCACATTCTGCCAGCCCAGCGCTGTGACCTTGTGTCCCTCTGTGTGTGTGACTGTGTGTGTACTCAGCGCTCAGGGTGCCTGGCCTATTCTCTCGCTCTTTCTTGATAATGGGTGTATATACATTTTAATCTTGGATTACTTGGCCAACTCAGAGGAGGGCTTTTCTGTTAGCCCTGGTGCATGCAGACAGCCATTACAATACTCCGAAGCTGAGTAAGAAAAGCGTTACTGTATGCTTTCTCCAATATTTCTGGTGCTAACTTAAGGCGTCTACAAGTACAAAACCATCAATGCAGAACCGAGACAAATCTGGGGAATGTAACAGATTTATTCTATCCTTTCTGTGCACAAAAGGACACAGAAAATAACGAATTCAGTCCAATACAAAATTGTTTCTTTGAATAGTGAAGGACAATGCTGCCTCTCATTCTCTCAAACACTGTCCAAAATTTTTTGATGAGTACACAAACTGACAATGATTACATTTACATCAATTAAAAAACACTTTCACCCTTAAGCTTTAATAAGATTTCCAATGTCACGTTTAAACAACAGTCTCCATATTTTCTAAGGGCATCGTTTAGAACTAATTACAGCAAAGTCAAACTTGCCTGCCTTTAATTGTTATTTATGAGGGTGAATTAATTTTCAGAAAGTTGTGGGCTACTTTGAAATGTACACTGACCTTGGCAATAGGGCGCAACACAGTAATGCATTCACACCTTTGGCAGACTTTATGCAAACGAACGGCAAAATGAATATTTGATCAGGTTTTTCCTCGCCAAGGTTACATGGTTGGATGATTTTTCGGTATGCTTTGTAGATGTTCCTATCACATGACTTGCAGCTTCTAAATCTATGCTTCTGTACAGAGAAAGGTACCATATAAAGGTTTAAATGTTCAGTAATCTGACAAAGTCTTAACATAATATGGGCTGTTTTTGATGTTCTTGGTTGTCACTGGCATCCAGCCGGATGAGTGCATCTGTGGTCATCTCCTGAGGGAGCGCAGAGGGGAATGAGGGATTGTGGGTTGTAATTAATTTACTGCTAGATTACACTGGATAATGCCCGTATCATTACAAAATGAGGTTGACGGTGGTCTTGGTGTAGTTAGTGTGGGGCATGTGTCAATACAAACAGGAATGTGCATTTGTGTGTTTGTATGTTTGTGGAGGCTATTAAGGCCCTAGAGACATTCCTAAGTGGGAAATGGTGGTTAATTATACACAAGCAGATGAACACACGGGCAAATAGCCGGCATAAGTCACTGAAACAAAACAGCTCGAGCGTGATGTTGTTCGTCTTTAGTGCAGGCATAAATCATCAAAATAAAGCCTCTTATTAAGGAATACTTTTTTAAGTTATGACATTTATATCAATTACTCACAACTTGTAACCTGGAATTCTACATAAATATGTTAGCATTTGAATTCCTTTATGAAAAATGGAGCTTCAGAAAGTGGTAGCCATTTTGGATAATGACTCAAGACCCACTTTAGCTCCTTCAGCTTTTTACCTAAGAAAGAAAGCAACATCAAAATGTCCAACAAAAAGTGCTGTGAAATTCTGCTTATAAGTTGCCACTTTTGGGCCAAATGTATCAGAAACACGTGTAGTTTTTTAAATATTGCTGAATAAACTACCCCAGGAAATCCTCTCATGGATGAGAGGATTATGCACTAAAGACCTGTTCCAGGAAACATATTCCTTTAAAACCTTTTTCATTTAGATTTTAGGTTTGATGCTTTGAAATTGCATAACCATGTATTTCTACATGGATATAAAACACCAATGAACCTTTCATGTTTATCTTCCCCAAATTCTGATTATATTTGTTTTAACTTCTGAAAGTTTGCAGTTGAGTAGGAGTGACCAGACTCTATCATTATGGTAGTTATAACTGTTTGTTCTTTATTTTTTAGGTTCAACGAAGCAGAAACATGCTCTGACGGATTCATCCATCATGAAAATTTACACATTGCTTGGTCTGTAACACCACAGCCCGCCAGTCCCTGCTGCTCAAACATGGACAAAAAGTTTTCAAGAAGAGCCTTCAGAAAGCTTGAAAGCATCCCTGCATTCTGTCCTTTCTCTCACTCTTTTCCTGTCTTTTGATTTGCACTTGCACAAAGGCAGTCAAAATGCAAAAATGCTTGACAATTCAACAGGCGCTCTCCTTCTGCATAAACTTCTCGGTTGCCCCTTTGTCCGATTAATACCTTCATGTCTTTCAGACTCGCCTTGCCCCCCAGCCCCAACCCCAACCCCACATCGCCATCCCAGACAAGCCTTAGTGCTCATTATACACAGCTTCCACTCTAGTTCCCAAGATTAGGCAAATGAGCTCCCAAGCTCAGTCTATAGACAGCAACTCCCTTTTCAAAATCAATTCTGACATTCACCAAAAACTAAGAAGCACTTAATAAATACTATTTTACTTTCTTATATAATCTCAAATTGTAGTCTGATTTGATGTGAGCCACAATCATGGCAAGTTAAAAATATCGTTCTTTTTTTCTTAAATTCCCCACGATAGATCGAGAATGAGCATTCCTATCAATAACAATAGGACATTCTTGAGCTGTGGGGCAAATCCCTTCACAGAGCACAAAATGAAGGCTCTTGAACAAAACACATCACATGCAACTCAAACATAATTCAGCGTCAATTGAATCACTTCCCCTCATTTCAAAAGCAGCATGCAGTAATTCATTATTGCTCACTTATTCTTCAATGAACTCCAGCACTTACTGTAGAGCAGTTTGCAAGATTACAGAGAGAGACGGAAAAGGTTTTTCACTCTTGATCTATTAGCAATTTCATGCTAGTAGGCTGTACTTAAAGTGAGCGTAGTTCATGCATGAAAAATGTCTGAAGCATCTGTGTAAATAAAATACCATGGGTCTTAATAAAGTGGGCACTTGAATCCCATTTTTGTGTCACTTTTTCGGGGACAGGTTTTCCTGTCACTATTTGTATGTTTGCGTGCATGGATCCATGCAAACATAGGTGTTTTATACTGCCGTCCTATATTTTCTAATGGAAGATATAAATAGCACACTGTAAACTAGTTCAAACTAGATGAGGCTGTCCACCGAAGACGAAGTTTTGAATGACAGCAGCAGTAAAAAGCAAAAATACTACTACTATATGATATGATTGACCATATTGAAAATTGCGAGTTCATTTACCCTGGTGGAGGTTGTAAGCATTCCATTTTCAATTTACTTCCTGAGCACAATAAATACATTTGCTGGGAAAGTCCAATCTTCCCTTATCAGATAATGAAATCTCATATTTGGGAGTCCCATATCCCAGCTTGGACTGTATCCAGCTACGTGCATTTTCCATCGAACAACTACACAACACAGTTATAGGAGGACACAGTATGGTATTGAGCCTCAGACTGATGTGAAGCTGATTATAGCTTCCCACCTCCTGCAGCTCTCTAGGTCACCCAGAGTCTTAACCTCCTTCCACCTTTCATTCCCACCAGCCAGGACTAGTCAGCTGAGAGAGGGTTAAAGGTCAGGAGGAGTCAAACCAATGTACTAAGAGTGGGAATATGCATTATCAATTTAAAATATGCTGCTGCCCCTTTTATTTCTGCAAGTGTGTTTATTCTTTTGTCTCAGGATTGTATTTATGTTCACATTACTGCAGAGGGCAGCCAGACATTTGTTTCCAATGAGTGCAGTCATGTTGGCTTTTTCAAGCTGAGTGTGTTAGCATGCAGAAAGCTGCAGTAAGAGTCTGAGCATAATGTCCCGAAAAGTAGCATATTTTAAGAGTCTTGTCAAACTCCTTCTTTGGGAGATTATTGAATCTAAAATGCATCCAAATGCTTCTCTTCATTAAAGATTGGGTAGTATGAAAATATTTTTCCACAGCATAGCAGTCCACTATAATGCATGTCCTGTATTTGTGGCACATTGTCGATCTTTTTCCGAGTGTCGTCATGGTTGCTTACAAGACTTTTTTCCCCCGTCCATATATATATATATATATATAATGTACACATTGCTTCTAACTGGACGCAAAGAGGAACTAACACTAAACATGGGTTAAAAACATTGCGTCCCTCACTTTCCTTCAATCAGTCCCACAGAAAATATTCACCATCTGATCAAAACGGTAGTCAGTGCCTATGACTTAGATCTTAAGGACAGAAGACAATATATAGGCCTAACTCACTGACAGATATGAACTCAGCAGCAACTACCTAAAAGAAAGCAGTCCTGGAGTTTATAAAACAACTCTCTCCATCTTCTTGACATTAACCTTGATATACATTCCCTCCCCCTCTCCTGCACATGAGAAGGACCAGAGAGAAAATTGTTGTTAACCCAGACAGTACTCACTCCTTGACACTTGCTCCCAATTTATTCTGCTTGTGTGAGTTAATCTGTAACAACAAAAAAAAAAAAGGGGGGGGGGGGGGCAACGACTCACTGTCTAATGGCTTCATGAACTTTTCTAGAATTCAAAAGACATACATAAAGGAGGCAAGGCAGAACAGAGGCTTGGGAAAGTAAGGATGGGATGCGTGTAGCTGTCTAATAAATCCCTAGCTCTAGCTGCATTTGTTTGGTTTATATTTGTCTGGTTCCATCCTCGTAGCGTAACACATGACATATAGTTGGCAGGTAAAACTTTGCTTAAATCCGCTTCACTACTGCTTAATGCAGGAAGATGTTGCAGCCCTTTCAAACTTGGAGAGAAGTGTGAATCCTAAGCAGGCAGCCAAGATAATAACAATTCATCATACATGGCTATTGGTCCGATCTGAGCTGGAAGACAGCCAAAACAGCACTTTCAAGAGAGAAAAGACACCTTTGCCTTTTAAAGGAGCCATAAATCCCATTGATTGGAGTTAAATGCTTTCATTCTGTGGATACTGGCTATTACACCAAGCAGCGTGTAAAAGGGGGGAGAGATCATTCTGAAACAGCAAGGTACTCAACTAATGTTCATTTTAGATGAAGTCAATATTAGACTAAATGAGAAGAACAGTACAGCAGATCAGAGGTTTTTGAAACCTCTGCAAACATGACTATGCATATTTTAATGAGCCGCAAGTATCTTGGGGAAGCTGAGCTCAATACATGTCATCACCTTTGTTCTTTCTGGTCAGACTTGTGGTGTGGTGGGTCCAATCTACTCCCTGCCTATTTGATATATATAGGAGAAACCCTCATCCTAACCCTTGCATAGTGCACTTTGCATCATCTTTACAGTGAGAGAAAGCACAATTTATAAATGCTGGCTAATGTCTGCATGTGGCAACATCAGCACCGGCTTTCTCCCTATAACTGCTAGCCTCCCTGTCTTTCCGAAGGAGGAAAGGAAGAACAAAGAAAGAGACAGAGGATGTTGCAACCAAGGATCTTTCACTGGAGGGAAACAGTATTTCTTGGCTGGACCACTGAGGCTATTTTTAGTATCTGCTTATTGCTGCAGGGCTGCACCACAGCTTTAACCTGAAAGATGGCTTTTTGGGAAACACCAAAAGACTCAAGAAAGCCTTGATTGCGACGGCGTTACTGACAGAAAAAAGCACTGACTATCATTAAGCTAACAGTGATATGTGGTACACGAGCTCCAAGCCCATCCACCAGGTCTGAGTGAGGATAATCACTAACTTACCACTAGCATCAAACTTTTGGAATTAGAATCACTTTAATTTTTGGGAGAAAAGAATTGTGCAGCAATTGATACTTTGCTGCAGATGCCAAGACATACTGTCAGCTTCACTGTTGGCCTGTGGGAGGGGTAGACAGAGGTAGACGATATAGACCCTTTTAGTCAACAAACACTGTCAATTTGCTGCCTTTCTGGCTTTAGAAAATGTACATTTAGTTCAGGCTGAATTGGTACAAAATTTAATCCTAAAGAGTAAGCACCAGAGAAACAAAACTGTCCAAATGTATTTTTCTGTTCTTTCATTTTGGAATATGGAAGTGTGTAGGCAGCCGCAGCCTTTTCTCACGTGTCTGACGTTTGTATCAAGTATGCCATTAAGCCAAATCAGTACCATAATGCTTTGAATAATACGTATGTATTTACTGGTTCGCCTGTGCATTTTTTTAACAATCAGACTTGAGTGAGGTCAGGGCTTCACTTTCCGCCGGGGCTCTTTTAGTGTTTATTTCGCGATAAAGACAAAATGAAATCAAGGACCTTAAATTTATTCGTCTCTGAAACCAGGTTGAATGAGCAATTATTCTATAAAAGCATGATTGCCTTCAATTGTTAAAAGGATAACACAGCAATCCACACTCATTTCACATAGCTAAAGCTCCAGAGGAGGAGTGATTTAGCAGAGTGGTGATGGGGAGGGATATGATCAACAGTGCTAGTGTCGGCGGTAATCTTAACATGACCAGCATCACATGTATTCGCTTATTTTTGACAAATTACTTCAATTGCTATTCAGTACCTGTATGAAATGGTCTTATTTGTTACACAATGAGGTCCTTTCCTTTATGATGATGTAATACATATTTTGCAAAATTACAAAAGTAACACGTTATCCCTGACCTTTTGGAAAACAGGTTGGTTCACCTTGCTGAAGAGTTGGCGAATAAAACAACAAGTGATTGGATGTCGCCTTTTTTCTTAGTTGGATGGCTGAATTACTGTTAGATTGGCCAAATGACTTGTTGATTATCTGTCTAGGACAACAACAGTCTCTGGAGCGCAGCCACTGCAGATGGTCCCTCCCATCCCTGAACAGTATGGAAATCAGCACAACGAAGCCGCCATCTCTGCTCTCGTTAGGAAAAATATTGGGACCATCAATGGATGCTGTGGCTTACAGATCAAATCACTGCAGTAGATTTCTTTCAGAGAATCATAAACGTGTCAGTCTAAGTGTGCATATCTGTTCCAAGAAGTGCATGATGTGAGGCAATGATTAAGCAGAGCTGGCCAAATCCTCCGCCGATCTGCTCGTAGTTGACATGAAAGCAGCTCTGCACTGGAAAACAAGGGCAGAGTTCCTTATGTTAACCCAAGCAGACATGTCACTTACTGTATTAAAAAAAAGGAACAAAGGGAAAAGCTAGAACACGCTGAGGAGAAATTATAGGGTTATATCTTCCCTCGTGGTTTCTGTGTTATTGCCGAGGGATATTACAACCCTTTCAGTGCTAATCCATTCCTTTTGTCTCTCCCACTCTATCTATCTATTTTTCTATCTATCTATCTATTGTGGAGCAGCGAAAAGTGGAGCAATTAAAACACAAATCTTGCACATATAATCTTGCAGGGCAGACAGTCCTCAAGGGCTCAAAACTGAGTAAGCCGCTTGTTCCTTGTTCCCCTTCTGGCCTAACATGTAGCTACCCCATACACTTATTTTGCTAAGGCAATGCTTATGCATATGTCTCATGGATATCCTCCACTGAAGGTGCTGAATGTTTAAACCTGCTCAGCTGTGTAATACATGTACATTTTCTGCTTACCTCTCCAGACTAATTGTAGAGGAGGTGAGGAGATGATGTGCTGATCACTACAAAGTGTGATGAACCTACATGTAAAATCCCCCAAGAAATGCACACCCACGTCTCCTTCTAGTGTCCAAAAATGGCCTAGCCAAACCCAGCTGTGCCCATCTCCTGATTTTGGCCACCATTAGGCATTAAAGAAAGCATGCACATGACGACAGAAAATTACAAGCTAACTGCTGCATCTTTAATGAGGAGATTAGGTATGATTTTCCTCTCTGCAGTTCTTTTACCAAACTCCATCATGTGTCTGAATAATGTATTGCTCAGACTCCATCCTACAAAAGCATGGCTTCAATAATCAGCACATTAAGTGCTGCTGCTGACAAGGAAAAGGCAGTTGGTTGCAGTCAATTCAGGATCTTGCTGTCCAACAAAAATATGTGATTATTGTTTGCAGTAAGTCCCTCAGGCATCCCAGACCTGAGTCTAGTATATGCAATCTGCTTGAGTCCAGTGGCCAGGGAGCTAAAAGGAACTAATGACTCATGCTCTATGTGATGGATCTGCTCTGTGTGTATAAGAGGGTGTGTGTTTTAAGGAGGACTGGGGGGGGGGGCTTTATTTTTTTAACCCCTCACTGTCACATAGTCCCTGACCAAGATGGAGGACAACAGGGAGCGTGTCATGGCAGGTTAATTCTCTCAGGGAACGAGCGTGTTTACCAGCCCTGTTATCTACATACTGAAGCATATGCTGCTTGCACGAGCAAAAGATCCTCTGTACAGATGGTCTTCGTTGAAAATCACATCCGACTCCTACTCAGCCGTGTAAAATCCTGTTGGCATTGGCTGAGGGGCTGTAAAGCCACACATAAGCAGGGGACAGAAATGAACACCAGCACCGCTGCTGTTTGCATTGACTGAATTAAGAAATCCAGAGGATCAGCAGAAAAAGACTCACATGGATGTCTATATTTTTCTGGCTGTTCTATGCAAAGTAGTGGGAGCCCAGTTCTAGAGACATAATAACAATCATAGCATAAAGTACCCATTATGTGCACCAACAATTGTAAAGGTAAATGTTGTTTTTTCCACTTTACAATTGACTGACAATATTTTTCTAATGTGGGCTTCGCAATATAGAAAACAAGTCAGTAATGATGAGGAATTTAGATTTTGACATATATAAATAATCAAACTACTTTTTATCACATTGAACAACATGTCAAAATATAAATATATATGTAAAATAATGTTATTTTTAAGTTTATTTTGAATGTTTTTACCATACTGAATTATTGCCCAGCCTTATTTCGAACCTTCTGCCCTATAAAGGAACTATATAGTCAACCTTGATTCTGATTGGCCTATAATTTGGTAAACTGGTTTGAAATACAGTATAGGAGGGAGGAATAAACATGGGAGGCTGGTGACAAAGGAGATGAAAAGTAAGGGGAGTGGAAGATGGAAAAGAACTACATGTGGTTGCTATTTTCTTTTCACAACATGCGAGCCTTGCTGTACTGGCAAAAAGTAACTTCCTCTATTGCAGCTCCTCCTACGTGATCGCAGCTTGGCTGACAACAAACATATGTCAAAGAAAACACAAAATAATCTTGGCTATAATACAATTAGTTTGACTTTTTGACTGTAACACTTTTTATTTCAACAGTCAAATATAAAGCCTCTTTTGCGTGCACAAAGACAAATCCTTTTATGTACTGCTCTCACAATTTAAGATGATTATTGACACTGAAACAAGCGCAAAGAGAAAAGCTAATAATTCAAACGGGGATCATCTACTGTAATGTAGCTCTTGCTGTTGATATTGTATGAATGAACTCTCACTGACTATTCATCCACTTCACAAGAGGCTTTTGGGCTGAATCAAACCGCCGCCATAAGAAGTCTGCCAAAGGCCCAGCTCTCATTTGAAACTGATTATAGAGCGAAAAAATGAAAGGAAAAACGCCTGTTATCTTTAAGTGAGAGCTCAAATCCTCTGCAGCGACGTTTGAGAGCTGGACACTGGGGTTAAAACACTGTCTAGCCAGAGTGCTAAGAGTTTTAATTGCAACTGAGTGATTAGAGTTCAATGCAAAACTTGATTAATGTCATCTACACTCTTTTAGTGTTTAATCATCATTTGCTTTCCCCCACCTACTGTGCATGGTGTCTGTAAAAAGATTCTTGTGACATTTTAGACAAGTGCTTCAAGGGCAATCCAAACTATGAGTTTCTATGAATTGTGAATGAAAAGTGTTTTCTCCATTAACAGGTGTGCGTGCTCCCAAAAGGCACCTGATTGTGTTTTTAACATACAGCTTGTCCGTCTCAACAGAGGAGAGTGTTGGGTCATGTAAAGTTTTATGTTGTAGATGGATCAATGATTTGGGATTGGATTATACTGTACTGTGGTTATCTTGTGTAATTTAACTTTATTATTCTGTCTTCTTACACAACTGAACTGACTTATATCCATCCCACAGGTATTTCAGGTATCTCTTTTTTCCAAGTCCACTTGTTATATTTAGACATGATTTGCACACAGCCAATTCCCCAAAGGACCTCCATGACGGCGCCAGCCGAGGTTGCTGGGAAATATGTGATGCAGCTGCAAAGCTTCGATATAATGAATGTCTGTTCACTAAACCCAACCACACTTTGCTTCTGACATAACCTTGCACCTTATCCAGAGTCCATCCCAGAGGAGCAATTCACTGTGTCAATGATGTTGAATACCCCCACCACACCTACCCTCCCGCCCATTCCTACAGCTCCCCAGCCTCTGCTACACTCCTACACTCCAACAAGTCAGAGGTATCCACATTGCTAGAAAAACCGGTTGGATTAAATGCACAAGGAGTTCCTTCTCTCATATTTCCGCTGAGATGCCCCTGAGCAAGACACGGATGCCCAAGCGCTGTAGTAGGAGCTGCTCAACGGCCAACTGGTACAAGCTCCTAGTAAAACAGCTTGCACTGAAATGTTAAAGTGTGTGCACAGTGCATAAAGCCTTCCCATCAAGCATGATTTTGGTTGGAACTGAGAGTTGAGCAGGGATCTGCGCTGTGGCTGCAGTGGGAGGAACAGAGGTAGGGCTGGGGAGGAAGGTCAGGACTAAGCCGGGACTAAAGCCAGGCAGAGAGGAATGGGGCTTGGACTCTGTAGGGAGGGATGCGGTTAAGACTGAGGCCAACTGAGGCTGGGAAAACAGCAAAAAATATTCGTAAGTTATTTATCTATGTATTTAGCACTTTTTAGTGAAAACACATGAAAACATGTCCCAATGTGACAGCGATAATTACTTTTTCAATGTAGTTTCCAATGCAGTTTCACTCCTTTTGGGAATTCCACTAAAAAACGCTACAAGAAAAAAGATCAGTCCATTTCTTTTGCCAAGATAATTCCACTAGATTACAGAATCTACAAACAAGACCTCAGTAGAAGCTAATTAAATTATGTCATGGTTGAATTTTTAGTTTTAAGAAAAAATGGGTAGTTAAATTGGACATTTTTGGCAGGAAAGAAAGCCTGAATAGAGATGAAAAGCAACAAAAAAGCTTTGAGCAGAGGAGGGTTTTTGAGGAGGAAAACAAAACAAAGACGGACTGCTGCAGCCTATACTGAGAGCTCCATAAATATTCCACATCTGCTGAAAAATGCTATTAGTAATCAAGCAATGTTTACATCTTTAAAAGTCTCCCTGTCTTGGTCAATAGCTTCTCTTTGAATAAGAGCTGTTTTTATCAGATTCAATTCAATGATGAAGAGCTTCTCCATGTGCGACGTCGGGTAGAATGATGGTTTCAGGCAGCCCATTAACCGCCTCAATTAGACCTGCTGGTTCTCACCTCCTCCTCACTCCCTGTGAAACGGACTTAACTCTTCCTCTGTGCAGCTGTACACAGCGTCTGACACACGCTCGAGTGAGAAAAAAAAAACATTCACCGCACACATCTGGTACTGCCTGTCTGACGCCTTCAAAAAAAAAACCAGCACATATGTTTCTTTATGGCCACAGGCACAATCATGTCTCTCCTGACAACCTAGCAAAAGGCCCTTAAATCATTTGGCACCGCTGAAGTCCTAATCCAGAGACAGAGTGACAGGTAATGTATTTCTTCGAAGTGGTGCGTTTCTACTCGGGCTCTCAGGCTGTTAATGTTTCACATTAGCATGGGGATGACAGGTGGCGGATGGTCAGAGAAAGAAAAGCGGGTGACGCCGTTTTTTTACGGGACAGGCCTGGAGCAGGACAAAGGAGGTAAAGATGGCAGCAAATGTGGGGTTTTTTTAGAAATCGGGCATGTGAGGCTATAAGAGTGAGCTGTTGAGAAAAGCCCTTCAGCTACCTAACATGAGTGTAAGCGGCAAGGAGTGAGAGTTCAGCACACTTCTTTTGTCAGCCTAAGGATTAGGTGCTGTGAATTGGTCGTCCCACAGCCTTGCAACAATTGAAAAGGTAGAAACCTTGAGGACCACCGTTTCCTTTTGCCCCATTAGTGCTGAAGTAATCACTTTCTGAGATGTACGATCTGATTCTCTTCATGCTTAAATGAACATTTGTTAAAGAACAATGGCTGGGCTTCTTCCTCAGAAGTGGTGGGGCAGTAAATACATCAGCACACATGGTCTAGTATCTGTTTGCATCTGTCAAGTCAGGTGTCCAAGTGGTTAGAGGGCTTTTCCATGGTCAAAACCTTTGATGTCTTCAGGCAACAGGTGTTCATCAGTACCAAAGTGTCCTGACTGCTTACTCCTTGTCACTCGTTTTAAGCTGAAATCCATGTTTTTAAAAGTAACAAATCATTATATTAATCTGTATGGTGGTTAAAGTGCAGGGAAACATTAAAAACGGCACATTTACTGGGTTTGGAGAGACTCTTCATACCCTTTGAACATTGTTTGTTGGGTACGTCGGGTTGCACCTGTCTTGTTAACAATTTCAATACTATCTAACTTCATCACTTCAGTAAATACTATTTTTGCATTCATGTTGTATGGTCCGTCATTGACATTTCCAACTTCACAAATGTGCTACTGGATGCGTTGTCGTCTTTGCTGTTGTTGGAATGTGCAGAAAGTTATGGATTTCAGCTTCAAAGGCCCAAAAAAACGATAAACGTAAAAAAACTGACAGATCCAACCTGTGCTGTGGAAAATGATCCCAGCCTAGGTTTGGTGGAGTTCTTAGCATACAGCCCACGGACCCCCAGGTATAATGTTAACAGCAATTTCAACCTTATTTCCAGCAAGACACTAGTTTCCATAGTCTTTACTCAACAAAAGGAAACCTAAGGCTCCTCAAAACACCCGCCTCAGGCTATAACATGTACAGGAATCAGATGTGTGTGCATTTGAATTTTTCAAAGAATCAAAGAGAGAGAGAAAAAAATCACCAATAGCAAAAAAGGAACATTCATTTTTCCTTTTGTGACTGTATGTTTGTCTGTCAGTATGTGCCACGTATTATGATATGACATACAGGGGTAAAGGTATGACGACAAATATTAGCTGAAAGGCCATCTTTGCCCTGACCCTTGTGTTCACACCTCCTCTCGACTAATCCAGCCTCAGGCCTCTGGTTTCCATGTTAATGCCATGACTCCTTAAAAGCCTGACGGCACAACCCTGCAGGTGTTGAGTTGGAAAGAGTGTAGACAGAAGTGTTCATACATTTGTGTCTAGAGAACAGAATAAGAGAGAAAGAAAATGAGCATGCGAGTATCAGTAGAAATAGAGATTAGTATGTGTTCATGCCAAAAATCTGTCTGTAAGGAGGAAAACCACTAAACACTATTATGGACCTCAGTTTCTATTTCACAAAAATAGGACGTATTACTGTAGGCACTAAGATCAAAGAATATCATTTTTTGCGTAATGTGCTGTTTTACAGGTTCTCATGATGGGAAGAAAAGTTAAGTCATATAGTAAAATGACCCAAAGCCTTTCCATTTTGCTCAGTGAGGCAAAATGAAGCTAAGTCAAAACAACAATTCCCTTTCTCTTTGTGTTAAAACTGTTGAATTTAGCGTGCCCAAGGGACATCTGGAGCACGGATTTAAATTATCTCTCTCCATGTATCGGGCCACAGAGTAGGGACACGTGCGCCCGCTAGCATGGGCAGGTCATGTAGAAAAATGTGTTAGTGTGTGTGTGTGTGTGTGTGTGTGTGTGCATTTGGTAGTGTGAGAGGCTCTGTGTCAGCAGAGTGCGAGAACCGAGGTCCAACTCTACCTATGCCATCACTCAGCACTATGGCAGGCCCAGAGAGCGGTGCAAACCCCGGACACACACCCCTGCCAGAACGTCACACAGATGAGGACAGACGGCTAATCCCAAACATGCTTTTTCAATCACTCCAACAGGCAGGCTTCCTGACAGCAGCCCCATCAACTTGTACGCAGCTACATGCTTGTAGTGTGCCTGCCTGACCACTACAGAGTGTCAAACCATTTCTAAAGAAAAGCAGATTGAAAAGTGCTCAGGAGAGGCGTAATCAGGCTGGGGCGGTACCGCAGTGAGCACAGCAGGCGAGTAACTGTACCCACTTCTGGGGTTCCTTCCCTGCTGGGGCCACCCATGCCACAAATGTATTTGTTCCCTTATGCTAGTATAAGGCACTTTAGATAAAAGCATCCATAAAATGGCACATGTTTGGAATATACTTTAATTTACGAAAGCTGTGTTTTAAAGGTTTTGCTCCTCAAATAGCCATTATGTTGTATAAACTGACAATAGAGTGGTAAAACAGAAAGAGATTTCAATACAGATAAACTGAAAAATAGAAGCAGCTCCAAAACATTAGTTCCATAAGCTATATAATAGTCAAGCTAACTATTTTTCAAGAAAAAATGCCAAACATTACCTGGTTTCAGCATTTAAATGTAAGGATTTACTGCTTTGCTCTGTCTTACGTGATAGTAAAATTACTCTCTTTGGGATTTGGACTGTTGGTCAGAGGAAATAATGAATATAAATATTTAAATTGTTACCTCAGGCTTTGGGAAATCGTAATTTATATTTGAGAGTGCCCGCAACCTGAGTGCTGCAGAGTTTTATCTTCGGCTACAGTACTTCTTATTTAGTAATACACTATAATGAAACCAAATATAGTAAAGCTTAAATGTATTTAACTCTCTCAGTTGCCCTCTCTGCCTCTCTCTCTGTCTTAAAGCTAACAACAGATCACAGACATGACGGACTGCTTGTATGTATAGTTGGTGCTTGAAATACAAGACAGTCTGTGGTGCCTTTATTGACGTCCATGCCTGCTTGTATTATTTGCAGATGAAAAACCTATTTGGACTGTATGAATAATAATATTCTACATGTTTAACCCTATCATATGACATTCATTTCATTTAATAGTCTCAGCTGGATCTCTGTATTGATTTCACAGGCACAGCAGGTCCCCTGAGATTCTCTATGGATTTTCCAGCTGCCCTCCCAAATGATCCATTGTGATTTCTCCCTGAAAGGCCCTGCCAGGGGAAGGCATGGAAAACAGTCATCATTTCACCATCTCCTTATATACCTGGCTCCCGTTTTGTAAGCCACGTTACCTCATGGCTGTATTGTGATTCCAGATATTGTTTTATTGACCCCAGAGGACGTGTATCGGTCTTTCTTTGGCAGCTCTAGAATCGCGGGGACGGGTTTTTAGAGATAGTGTTTCCTGCTGGAAATCTTTAACAGGTTTGCAATTAGAATAAAATAACAATGAATTGTTAGTTGGAGCAAGAGGGGGACAAGATGTTATTGCATTAACAGGAGCTCTTACAAGTGTGAGTGTGGCAGATGCTGCTGATTGCTCCCCACACTAGATCCACTTTCAGACAAGTGATTATGTAAATTCAGGTAAGCTTTCTCTGCCCAAATGGTGCATTTATCACCGGCTTTGCTGAATATAAAACGACTACAATGAAGAGTCAATTGATAGGGCTCTATAAACACAATCATAAGGGTATAATCTTTGCTGAGTCTAGGCTATTGATTTTGGAGCTGTAAGCCGAGGTAGACTGATTACAGTGGTATGAGGTCAGAGAAAAAATAAAAAAGTCCTGCCTTTCATCAATCCAAATTATGCCTGTGTTTGAAGTAAAATAAATCCACTGGTCAGGTTCATTGTGTGCTCCACCTGCCACCTGATGAAACCTCTCGCATGCTTACTACGACGATAACTCTGTCGATCTGTATTGGTCACTTTGTTATAATTAACCAGCAGTAAATGTTACACAGCGGCATCAGTTTATTTTGTTATTTTACAGAAGGAGATATGACACAACTGACAATTAAAGGAAAACTTCAGCATGGGTTTTATTGTCATATCCCAGGCCATCCGTTCTACTGATTATGATAACATTGTACTCACCAAAGTAATGGCTGAGATCTCAGAACTCAACTTAATTTTTCTTTAACTCACTTCAAGGAGTTACTAATACAGAGGGCAGACATCCTGTATTGTCACCTTAAATATTTGTCCGTAAAATGTCACAATGTCTTCTAGTTCTAATAAATGTGCCTTTAAAATTATGCTTTTATTCATGAATTGTTCTTGAATTCACAATATCCTTAACTCAACATAAGCATTTTATCTATTATAAAGAGGAAAATAGAGTCTGCCCACTTGTCCATGCCCACTACTCAAATAACATGGCTTTTTGTGTGTAAATACGTAACTGTGTAGATCAGCTAACATGCCCCTCTCTCAATTCATTGTTCAGGTCAGGGTGTAGTGTTAAGTGCCAAAGTGTTGCTTATAGTACACACTGTGTATGACACACAATGGCAGAATCCCATTAAGACCACACAACTCTCTATGGTGAAGAAGATAATTGTGGCGTCTTAAGCAGTTCCCAATAGATCTCTACCCCTAAAGTTGAAATGAAAATTACACTCTTGCTGTTGACAATTAGCCATCATGGCCTAGCAGTCCTCAGTAATTTGACAACAGGCAATTAAGCACAAAGAAGTGTGTTTACCCTGCTGTTGTGATGACCCTTGCCTTTGAGATTCCTCACCTCTTAACCCTCCACCCTGCACTTTGTCTTTTAGTCATGAAGTGCATTTCTTTATTAGGTTTACAGCTTAATTAGAATGAACCATGCTTGAAATCTCACAGCAATGGTTGTTTTCTGCTATGCACCCACCCATGATAAATGTATTGACTTATTTTACTGAGGTATATCAAGTGCTAGAGTCTCCCATTGTATGGTTTACAAGGCTCTGCATCTGACTGAATGTGATTTCTAAATTAATCTGTGAAAACACAGGATGAGCTCCAGCTCTCTAAAACCAGACAAGTCACAGCCAAAGGCCAAATCAGTTAATTGCTTTGTGTTAATTCCCTATTCTCTAAGCTAATGCAATTACTTAATAGAAATCAACTATCACACTTTAGGACACAAAAAGTCATTCTCTGGCTTTCCATCCCTCCCTCTGCTGTTTAAATGTCAAACCCTGGTTTATCTATTGAATCTATTCATAAAGCGTCTTAAATGGGAGATTAAAAGTGTACCTTTCAGCTACATTTATCATGACTGAGATAGCGCTAACATCTTTGTTTCTCCCCAAAAATGAAAACTTTGTTCCACAGGTTAAAGAGAAGTGCACATTCAGGTCATAAAATATGAAAGGAAGATGGGGACTTTAAAAAGTAATTTCTTTGATGATGATGATGATGATGATGAAGTACTGCAAAGCATTTAAAAGCCAACATAAGCCTTATGGTAAACTCGTATGTACATAAGCATAAGAGGATAATCCGAATAGGGAAGCTTGATCTATCTCTGTTATGGCTGCTGGAGCTGCCTGGGTCAACAACACGAGACAACAGCCATCAGTCACAGAACAGAGCTCGGCTGCCCAGTACACTAATCAGATAAAACACGTCTGCTTACTGGCAGCACCTCAGCTGGGGAGTTCTCTCTGTCCGAGTGAGACCGATAGACGTGTTAGGGTCTGACAGCGGGAGACTGGGCTTTTTGTCTGATGTGTCTGCATGTTGGCTGAGCTGAGATACAGCTAGCCAGCCAGAGCCAGAGGGGAAAAGAGGGAAGACAACCAATGCGTTAGTGGGTCTTTGTAGCGAGAGAAGATGATGCACACCGCGCTGAGCACATAACTACCGGCAAAAACAGAAAAACGGTCAGTGCTGGTGAAGACTAAGAAGCTAGTTTCCACAGAGGAGGGAAGGGGGAGGGGGTCCTGCTGTTGATATGGGCTGTGGTGGACAGACGGAGAGAGAGAATGGAAGAGGGGGAGACAGAGATGAACAAAAAACAAAAGGCAGATGTCACGTGGGTCCAGAGTCGCTGATAGATGTGATGTGCAGCGCGGCGCACAGGCAGCGGTTCAGGTAGAAAAGGCTTCCCTTTGTGATGCAGATGACAACGCAATCAGCACCGCTTTGTCTCGGGCGATGGGCTCTGCTCCCGGGGACATTGAGAGCCAGACACTAATCCGGTGGGTTTGTGTTCTACGGGCGCGCTCATAAAGGCAGTGTCACAGTACCTGGGGTGTGTGTGGATGGGGGTCTCTGAAACGAGGTCTGACCTCTCTCAGGGTACACTCTCCCTCCTCCTCCTCCTCCTCCTTCTGTCTCTCTTTCTCCCTGTGTCCTCGCTCAGTAGCTGGGTTTGCTGTGTTGAACATTACAAGCGCCATATTGTTAATGTGTATAACTCAACGTTCACATGAAGGATGTGACAGGAACACGGGTCACGTTGATCCGTTTATCGCCGCTTTTCGAGCAAACTCAGTTATCATTTTTAGACTTATGAACAACAATTTTACTGGCGGGACAAAAACAGGAAATATACAGTGACAAAGACATAAAGCACACTGATCCCACATAATGGCTGAGAAGTCAAATTACGGAGACTGCACAAAGAATTCAGACTGCAAATTAGGCCTTGATGTTGCGGAGCCATTTTGATTGTGAGTGCTTACACGTTTCCTGTTATGAATAATGTCTGGAAATACATTTCACTGTCCCCTAATGATTTCTATTCCCAACGGGTTACGATGAATCAGGCTCTTCCTAATAAATATGACTTACCAAGAGACTGCACATTGCCAATTAACATGTGCTAATTAAGATAGCAGGATATAAGAACATCCTTGATCTAGATTCCTGTGTGAAATATCAGAGAGGTTACATGGAGGTAAAGCAAGTTTCTATTTACCCAAACTACTCTCTACTCTTCTAGTCAGCAAGAAAACACCATATGCGAACTATATTCCACAGGGCTGCAGCAGGCCCATTGGTCACAAACTTCAATCTAATTGCAGAGTTAAACTCTCTGAATTAATTTATAACCAATGTCTGTAAACTTAATTGGGTAATATACATAATAGATGCTTTATGTAGATAATAGATGCTTTTAATATGTGAAAAATGTGGAAAAAAAAGAACAACCTGCTCTAAGACGTTGAGTTAAGTATGACCTTATCTTTGTCCAATCTCAAATTTAGGAGCGCATGCACTATAACACTGTTATAATAGCTTTAGTCACACTCTTTCACTTTTTGACCACACCGACTACATACTGAAACAATTACAGCCCTCGAATCAAACGGCACACCTATCCTTAAAGCACTGCAAGAAAAACAAATCTCAAGGCCCCTAATTCACCTGATCCTCACTAAATAATACATTTCAATACATCTTTTCACTATTCATAGCACACAGTACATCCAGTGTTATATAAAAACTTAGAAGAAATTCTATCTGTAGCATGATTTGAAATTGATTTACTATTTTCTGAACAGAGATTGGGTTGTGCATGAAAAGGCCTTGTACAAAAGTTCTGTGCATACGCTACATAAAAATTATATATTTGATTTTTGTCTAAAGAAATAAACAACACATGTTCAATGTCTGGACTAGTATTAAGAGAAACTTTATAGACAATGAAGGAAAGTAATTGAAAGTCAATGTGTGTATTTTTCTGGGACTGGCAATTAACATAAAAACTAAATGTCACTTATTAGACACTTTAAGAAGAATACATCAAATGCTAAGAGTTGCGTGCAAATCATTTAACCCGCACATACTTTTGTTTGATATGACCAACTTGATATAAGTGAAAGGGGTGGATAGAGCTTTTTATGTGTTTAAGATTTGATGAGATCGTAGATTAAGATTTCCTGTCAGACTTGTGAAACATGTATGCGCTTGTGACAGTCTTGTTATGAACCCATAATAATATCTGTGCTTACAGCTCTCAGGTTTCTTGGTTCTTTAACAATTAAACAGATATGAACAATATTAGCAACATTGCTAATGTACATGGCAATTTCACATGGTGATAAAGTTGGTAACTTGTTTTTGTCTTCTTCTACTTAATTTTGAAAATGTTGTTAATTTAGCTACACAAGGACTGGACCCTTTGTTTTACAAAAACAAATACATTAAGCACAAGAGTTTTTGTATCTCAGTGCAGTGTAATTCATCTTCTGTCCGGGTCCTGTACATTTAACTATAACGTCTTTCCAATTGTTATAAATTCATAATTAACACGTTATTACACATACTGTATACAAAGAAATGCACAACGCTTCAGAGCAAAATAATTAGTATAAATTAAGTATGCTTTAAATCAAGCCTCTTTAAAGGCTAAAACACACCGAGGGAGTCTAAATGAAGTCATATTTACTTTAAAATGAACCCACTGTTCTCAGTTGCTGTTTCAGTCATGCACTCGCAGCATTATCTTGCCTATCGAAAGACTCGAAACACCTGTTGACTCTGAAAATATTTTCATTTTCTGATAGCATCAAGTAGCAACCATATCTGACCAGCTTGTCTCTGCAAACTAAACAGGCCTGATTACAGACCAAAGAGACAGAAGATTAAACACCTGTTCTCTTTTGAATATATGAAGTGGGCAAAGGTCAGTCTGAATGCAGTAGATCTACAGTACAGTACTGTATACATCAATATAGTAATAGTACGTGTTAAGCCACTAGGTACAGTCTGTGGAGGCCGTGCAGTGTGATACAGCTCAGATTTGGTTTGGCTTCTGAAGTTGTCATTCAGTGTGTTATGCTGTGTTTTTAACCGTATGATGGTACTTCCCAGTGTGGTAGTTAAATTCAGAACTTCGGTAAACTGATCCTTAGACTTAGCTTCCACTCTAAACTCTGTAGTGCACTCACAGGAAGTGAACATAAGCAAACTTGACCCAACAGTTAAAGGCAGGAGAGATTGAAGAGTTGGCTCATGACGGTGAACCGCAGTAGTCAGAGTCAAACAACTGAAAGTATGGAAACAGCGTCGCACAGTCAATCATGTCTTGGACTGAAAACTTAACAAGCTGGAGCCAGGAGCAACAGACAGAGCCGGGACAGAAACCTACGACACAGAAATCCCATGTGTGAAGGTTGTAACAACTTACAACTTAAGGGAATCATCCTCCTCTATGTTTTTCCAACTTAACTTTCAGATAACAAACTTTGTATATGTATTACAATACATTCAAACCTCTAGTAACCTGACCAAGGTCTAGGTCTAATATCTACAGTGGCCATAATAAAGCAGAGCAGCTCAGTACCAGTGTCAGTAACCTTATGCAATGCAAGATTTTCTTAAGCAAAGCGGTGACACTTCTGCCTTAATCTCACCCTAAAGGTAGCCATAGATGTCTCTGAAATGTGACACCCCCCTTCAAGCGAAACAACTGGTACCAGCACTAATTGAAATTTTGCATGCAAAGTGACAATGCCTGGGCCCTCGGCAGCATGGATTAAGGCTTGAATAGAGACAGATTCTTTGTGAAAGCCTACTGTGGCGGTTGGCGTGCAGGCCAGCTCCATGCATCTGCTCATTGGGTGGACTGAGAAAACACGGATTGTATACGGTCGCTCATTTTACCTTTATCTAATCCCATTTCGGAGCCCGCCTCCGTCTGTCTTTTGTTACTCTTCCACAAAACATAATGCTTCCATGTTACACTCACCCGTCTATTCCTTACAAAACAATTCCGGTCAGGAACAGCAACTGAATTTACATTTGAAAGCATCTTTACCAAACTTGGCAGGACTTTCAAAACATTAACAATCATACTGTGCCTTGAACTGTCAGACTTCCTTATATTGTGTGAGAAAATGGCACTGAAGGGGTTATGCAAAATACATAAATATATGTAATTTACTGAATTAAATCAAAACAAAAAAACTGAAATATTGAAAACATCAACTAGTGTGCCAGTGTTTGCCAACTTTCAACCGCTCCAGTGCTCAATAGAGCGCTGAAAGAATGCAGCACATATTGAAATGCAATCAAATCTGCTAGACATTTTTTAAAGACTTCATGCTGTGATCTCATTCTAACCCACTTCACCATCCTCTACTGTGGTTTCTGTCCCTGTTCCTTCAAAGAAAAAGTGAAAAAATGTTGCATCAAAGTGATCTATCATCCTGACGACCCCAACAACAACTTGCATACAAGTCTAGAGGAGGTTGCCATTGCATCAAAGCAACTCCACACCAATCCTCCCGGAAAATGTTTGCTGTGTTTGCACAGTACAAACTGTACTACCACAACGGGGGGGGGGGGGGGGGGGGGCAAATGATCCATCTCATAAATTTCATCTCCTCCGAACAATACAAGCTACTACAATTTTATGACCGGGGATGAATCTGAGAATTTCCACTCAACAGAATTAGATGAGCGCTGTTGTTAGTATTGCTGTCAACTGAGCACTGATGACAATGAATGGGTGAACTAATGAAGGGATAAATCCACAGTGTGTTTTCATAGACATGTTTGACATAGCTAAGCTAATTTCCTTGGCAGTACTACCTCCATTAATTTTCGAAAAAGGGCCTGTCTGTTCCTGTTAACTAAACCAATAAGACGTGGCATCAATGGCAGCACACATTAACACTAATCAACAATTTAGAGTTGTTTCACATTCCACAGGGTACATTAAATGCCTTTGAAAAGTGGTTGAATGGCACTGATTAATAAACATATAGTTGACCAACATGGCGATATTACTAGAGAGAGGGGACATGGTGTAGTAGAGATACAATGCTGAGGGAAAAAGGTCAGAGGCTAAATTCAAACAACAGCATTTAAAAGGCCAATTTACAGGACGCAGCAAGGATTTTCTGAAGTTTGGCCCCAGTTTTAATCCTCTCCAGTATGTGATCCCTGCCCGATTCATTGATTAGTTGTATAACAAGTAGCATTTTCATACGTTTAGGTATAGTTCAAGAAATGTGTGATTTCATTAGTACTCCGCTTATTTTTCTCTTTTTTTTTTTTACCAAACCTTTCCGACAATACAAATAGTGCTTCGGTGTTCAACAAATAATGTAATGCGATAGAACAGTATAATTTAGCACACATTTAGCAAGTAGCGCTCGTCAATAACAAAAAGCAGAACTATGCGAAGACGCCACTCTCTCTTAAACAAAAATAACAATAGAGGAAATGTAGTGTCCCGTCACTAAACGTGTCAAAACGATCCAATGGAGGGTTCTTTTCTGTTGCATGCTGGGATTTTTTTTTTTTTTCGGATTAGAGCTGCAGTGACCTCTTTTTCAACCCTTTATTTCTCATACGTAAGCCATCCTTGCAACTTCATTGGACAGTCGACTAGGGTGATTCACAGGGTAAAATGGAGGGGGGCTGTTTCGAGTTGGCGACGAGACTAGCTGGTCTCCGAATCAAAATGTGAAACACCACAGGCCCGAAAGGTACTGCAACATGCATACTGTATATCTAGATAGAACACTAGATATCAAGAGCATCTTCTAAATCCTCTTAAGTGTACTTCAATGCACTACAATAACTATTTGAGGAACCGTGCCGATCGGTATTTGAGGCACTGTATGCTCTCAGCTTTCACATACGCTTCACAGTAGATCGTACATGTAGACAAACAGTAACTGTGTTTGCATTTTAAAGAGAAGGAAGGAAACAAGGGGAAGTGATTCACTGTGTAGTGTGAATCTGTTGTTATTTCTGGCACTTTTCACATCCTGTGCTTCCCTTGCTCTTGGACAAAACAGCAAGGATAAAATCAAAAGATAAATAACCATTATGATAGCAATCAAGCATCATGATTTCAGTAATTAAAAGAAAACAAATCATATTGAATATTAATTTTATACATATGGTATAACGATATATAGTTACCTATCATGAGATTCGTAGAACGTATTTTTTTACTGAACATATTTTAACTAAATCTAGAATATATTCATTGTATATTAATATTCAATATATTATTCAAAAAAACAAAGATGTGGGACATGACAGTATAATTCATGCAGTTTTAATATTAACACATCTGGCGAGATGTTCAAAGATATGAAGTATATCATACAATATATTTGTAAGATATTCAAATAAAATTTATGGATTGTATGAAATGTATGTTGTACATTATTCCCTGTATTATGGGGATGTTTTCGTGCTAAGACTGGATGCATATAATTTACTAAAATATAATGGTTGTCCTGGAACGATGTCTAGTGATCAAACCTTAAATACAATTAAAAAGCGGTGACACAAATGTTTCAGCTGCCAATGTGAAATGTAATGTAAGCCTTCACGATTGCTTCCGTTGGTCTGCTTTAGAGACGTGACTACATTGAAACCATACGCAGGAGGAGCAGTCAGCAGAAGTCTGCATAAATACGCATGACGTTTGTCTCTGTGCCAGTCCTACATGGGAACTGACAGGTTCTTCAACATTTGCTCTACAGACTTGGGATATTATTGCACATGTACAAATTATTTTGCAGTAAACAAGCAGCTAAATATTTGTTTTCCTGTTTTTCTTTTTGTTGACGTTTTATCCTGCGGGTTACATTTGGTTGACTTTTTACATAGTTTCTTAACTCCACCTGTAATTACGTGGCTTAGTCAAACTGACCAGAGGAAGAAGACATGTTTGTTTTCTGACAACATCCTAAAAATAGTCTGAATAAATGCATGACTGGGCTGACACTTTCCATTCTTCAGCGTGGCAAATGTCTCCTGTCCTGTCACAGGGCAAACTGAGTCTAGGTAGGGGCCTACATAAATTCTCCTGCAAATTAAAACTGATAGTATAGACTTGACACCACTTCAATTAAAAGAAACTGTAAAAAATAGCTTTCATTTCAGCTTTCAAATAATTGTTTTATGATTAAAGGGCAAATATCACAATAATATAGCCCCTAAAAGTGCCAGAGGTGTTATATATTTGAATACTGTAACAATAAGTATGGTAAGACCACTATAGAGCTGCTTTTGAACATCACAGACAAACTACTGTAAACACATATTATAGAGATTATTGTCACCATTCAACCTGTTTCATTGTGGGTTGAGCCACGCTGCCTGCTGCCTATTACTGCTTAGCGAAGCTTTGCGTACAAATGACTGCACAAGGACCAGGCAGAGCCTTTGGTGAGTTAAACTAGGATATGTTCAGCGTCTATATTTGCGCATTTAGTCTCGGACATACCGACAAGAAAGCTTTAAGGCATTCGTCTTTCACGTTTTTATCACCAACTGAGACGAAACACCTCCACGGACACACACACACACACACACACACACACACACACACACACAGGATGAGACCTAGGTTACCTGGCTGAGATTTGACGGTGTCTAACCGGGTGTAGCAAGCTGTGCAACACAAAAGCCCGCAGTTTTATTCCGCAATTAACGCTACTAACGTTGAACAGCATCCTTATACCTGCGGAGATGCGGGAGCATGTTTTTGTGAGTCCCCCCCTCATCATCATCCCCTGCCTGCTGTTTTGAGCTGACTCTACGGTGCATGTAAGCACTGTAAACGCCATGCTATAACACATTAACAGACATTAAGGAAGCTGAAAAGTGATTCATTTTCCGTTAGCCTTCTTCGCTTAAAATGAACAAACGTCTTATCACGCGCTTTGTCTCAAACTCAAAGCCGGCAAGAGGATGCGGCTTTAACCGTTAATGAAAACATTAGCTTACCTTCAACAGCTATTACGGCCGGTATGGTCCATAATATCCATAGAATATCCATTATTGGTCACTTAAATCGCCCAGACATTCAAATAAAATACGTCCCGAAAGCCATTGACAGCAAAGGCAGAGAGGGGACAGGCGGTCCTTCACCTCCAATAGAGCGATCCCAGATAGCAGAGAAAACCAACTCAAATCAGAACCAAGTTTGGGCGAAACCAAAAAAACGACAGACAGAGGGGAGCATGGAGCAACGCAGAAACACAGCTCCGCATTTTAGCGATATATTAACCCAACCAGTCTCCTATAGAACATAAAATATAGCTAAATGTGAGTAGTTAATGATAAGATGCTTAAAATGTTTGAATTATCCATGCAGCCGCTCGTCAAGAAGATCCTTCTTCCCCTTAAAAGCCACTTCAATTTGCCCCGCTGTCAATCATCAAGAGGAGGACAGTCCACACTGCCTTACCTAGAGATAATTAAGTGTTTTGGGACCATGTGGGGCATTTATAAAAGATGGAGCAACTTATTCTCACTGCCACACGAGCCGAAATGGAAATACTGGTTATTCTTTTATCAGGAAAAGTTTAAACGTGTTCACGATGAGGCTCCTAGGAGCCATTAAGGGATTTTTGGCGCTGTAACAGGTGACGAACACGGGAGAACAACTAAAGTAAGTTCTACTTTTCCAGTTTCACCTCCATTATTATTTAATTTGTTACCACTTTACAGTTTTCTAATAAGCCTTACACGAGGCCATATGATGTTTGGGTTCTTTTTTTTCTGGGACAAGTGATAACGGTAAGAAATGACAGTGTGCAAATATTAGGAAAATATTTTATTACGATTATTTACTCTGATAAAATATTAGTATTGTTTTCTGTATGTTGTTCCTTATTTAATCAATTAAATGTATGAAGTTTAAAATTCTTGATTGATTGTTGTACCTATTCCAATAATTTATACATATATATTAATTTCATTTGCCTATAGAATAGATTATGTGAATTAAATCATAATATAGTGATATGTAAATTAGAATAAAACCTTTTCCTTTTCTGGCAGCTGTGTGTATTTAAACAGACGATAAGGCACAATGGATTTTAAAAAAAAAACACAAAATACAGTATGTATATTAAATTAAATTGAATATTTCTTTGATTTTATAGCTTTTACAGTACATTTTCCCTTTTTTCACAAGAGTCCAAGAGCCAGTTTTAGAGTTTGCACTAAGTGTCTTGTAAAAGCAAATTAAAAAAATAATATATATATATATATGAGACTTATTATAACAAACTATGGGAACTGGTATTCCTTCTGTAAAATAGGGCACGCTGATATTAAAGTAAAGTCAGAAAAATTTGAGGAGGAGTTCCAATTAATTCTATAATTTAATATAATAGTGAGTTTGCATCCACCAGCTTCAAAACTGTTATTGAGTGATTCAAAAGATGCAATTTAAAAAAAGTTTACATGCTGTTACTTAAGCGGTCCATTAAAGGTTCTAGTAGTAAGTATTGGCTGCATTCATTCTTCTTTGCGCGACAAACAATGCTGACATTTGCATATGTAACAATGCTACATGAGCAGAAGGTGCTCTAGAAATAATTCAACTTATTCAACTTCTTGTCGCTAAAATCAGACCAGCTAACCATTATTCATGCATCACAAGGAAGGCATCATGTGTCTGAACAGGCCTAGTTGTCAGCTAGGTAGACCTGAGCAGCAGTTATTCTCCAATAACACCGCCAAAGAACCAAAGCCAGAGTGAAATACAACTTCCTCCAGAATGCAAAACTTTCCTTCCTGTGCATGAATCATCATAAAACTGTAATCAGCTGATGTGATGTTGGCTCAAAGCACTTTGAGACATGTAACAATTAATCTTCATAAATTATTAAAATTGAGCTGTGTTTGCACTAAGTTGATTTAAGTTGGCACAATGGAGTCTGGCAGCAACATTACTGGCAATCATTTTCCAACAATCTATAAAAATGCTATGCGTAAAAAATAAATATGCATATTAATAATCATAACATATTCAACTTTTATGAGTTTTAATAAGATTACTCTTTTCCAAGTTGGTCCAAGTTGCCTGTGATGGTTGGCATAAAACAACATCTGTATTTATATTATGCATCTTGCAAGCCTTTGCCATATTTTTTGAATTTCCTAAGAGTAGTGCAAAACCGATTTCCTGCTCCAGAAGCTGGCAGTAAAATTCCAGTACCTTTATACACACAGTTATGATGGATAAAGAATACAACACACACTGGTTTTTATATGACAGGCACGGAGACAGATGCTATATACACCGAAGCAGCTGCAGACATTACAGATATGCCAAAACAATTTCTACTTTGTTTAAAATATATAGATAGCCAGAGAGAAAGCGTGATTGAAAATGTCCAATGTACAGAAAAATGTCAAATTGCTTTTTGTACAACAGAAGTGATGGACATCGAGGAGCAGACAAAAAAAGATGGCTCTCAGATGTGATCATGAGGATTTACAGTACACAAGAAACGGGTAAACATGCACGGAGAGAGATGCCTCATGGATATACAGCAAGAGTCACTAAAGCTGGATGAGAAACAAGAATTAAGAATAAATAATTTGTCACCAAACATGCCTTTCTTATTACGTGCCGCGCCGCTGTAGCTAAGCAGCAGGACTCTCATGGGTTAAATGAGCCAGGCTGATTTATTTGCCTCCACTGAGTTTGACTGTATTGATTCCAGGTCACTTGACTGGCTGACTTCAGATCATGTTCAGGTGACTACAACACAGATGGAACAAAACGGCAAGGCACTGAGAAAGCAGCTTTCCCTCACTGTAATGAGTTCCATACCAGCTCAATATCGACTAGAGCCAGAAGAGAAGTGAACGACGTTGAAGAAATATTTATGCTCCTCTCATACTGCACACAGAGATCTTTCTGCCACGCTATGTTATAAATGCTGCGTAGTAATAAAATATGTGTAATGCAAAGCAGAGATGTCTGAATGTGGCATAAATCCTCTCGTGTTCCTCTGTGACTCCAACAAAAGCCAAACATACAGTACTGGACCTACAATGTTCCCTAACACAGCAGAATCAAAACAGCTCAATGTTACAGTAACACTGGCCACAGCAGTCTACAGTAAACACTAAACGTACCTCATAATATGTGCAATAAACGTACCTTTTAAATCACCTCCTAATAATGCGCAGAAGGTGCAGCGAGGAGAAATTGATTTTAGCTCAGACATGCTTGAAAAACTGCAGCATTTTGCTGGTGTAGTCACTGAATACATGATGAGGGCAGTGTTTTGACCAGCTGCATGCTGTGAAGCTACATAGCAGCAGTCGTGCAGAGCTGCATGTTTGTTTTGTTAGCATGTTAGCATCTTTTGCATGGATGGCAAGCATTTTTAACAAATTAATTAATTAACAAAAATTAATCAGAATAATGGTTACATGACATGATAGGTTGATATTATACGTCTTATAGAGCAATAGTTTTGCAATTATTAGAAAATGTTTTCTACAGAATTTGCATATGTGCAGCATTAATTTAGCACCATTAACATAATTAATTTATCTCTGTGTAACCATTTATGTTGTTATTGACTTTAATTTGAATTTACTATGACTTTATCACAAAATAAATGTTTCATTTTGATTTAATCAGACAAACTCATTAGGATTTTGCTATAATTGAGTGTAATGACATTTTAGATGGTATTGATAATTATAATAAAAATTTTAATAATCACAATTTCACAAACCCCCTATCAAAACTGCAATTCAAAATGGCCAGCAATATTCATAGCAGCCTTTGTACGACCATGATGATATTTTTATTGCATTTACGTTATAAATATGTGTTTCTGTGATAAATGTCTCAAACTTGCAGCCGAAGGAAAATTCTTATTATTTTGGCAATGTTTAAATGAACCAGATTTATCAGAAATAATGTTTAAAGTCAATACTAAATCCATATAATAGAATATAAGCTATATATTGATATTGAATACATCAATATGAACATGTATGAGGATGATGATATGAAGCTGTTCAGACCCAAACACACAATATACAGGGATTCATAATTTGATACTCATTAAACTTCAAACAATTGTCAAATTAGTTTAAAAGAGGGATTGAAATGTAACATATTTTGAAAAAAATAAATAAAAAAATAACAAAATCAAGAACATACAGTACCACCAGCAGAGCAGAAGAGGAAATAAAGTTTTTTATTTAAATGTTTGGTGAGTATGAGAAGAGGAGTAGTGGATTTCCTCCTCAAAGCAGTGTGATGTGTCGTTGCATCAACACTGCCACCCAGAGTTTAAAAGCTGAACACTCAAAGGCCTTAAATCTTCTACAAAGATTATTATTATTCTAAACTTGAGGCAATATTAGTTTTGGTATCTTGTAAATTGAAACTTTTTATTTATCCACAGAAATTAGATTTAGAAATTAGATTAAAAAACAATTATAACGAGCAAAAAAAAAATGTATATTTTTAAACAAATAATTATAATTAAACTCTGAATAGCCTCTGGAATAAAAGGAGTATTTTAGTAAGTGTTGAGGAGCTGATGTGGCTTTATTATAAATTAATATGAAGTAAACAAAAAGCAACTCTGATGGACGCAGACTAAGTTCTGTTCGTTGGTTTTGTAGACTTTTTTTAAAACTGATTTAAATGAACATTAATGATTCATCTGTGTTGTCATCTGAGATATTCTGACATTATTGACTTTAAATTAAAACAAAAAACTTGGCCCCGGCCGCTCACTGAGCCCCATTATCTGAAGTTAAACACGTGCTTTTATTTGCCAGCCAGGATGAAATGAAGTGGACGAAGGTGAGAATGAGTTCCTGCGGTTCATAAACTATTCTTATCCCCTGGAATATTTAGCTTGAACTTAAGCCGCATTCAAAGCAGCCACTCTGGGCTGGAATCGATTTCACCTTGAGCCTTAAAGGGCTTACGGTGAAGTATTGCACCCAGTCGGCATCAGCAGCTGGATAAAGAGCGAGGAAATAAAATGGCCTGCTCTCCATAAAAGTTGGTGTGTGATCCCTGACCCTGTGCTGAGAAGGAGCCACGGACTCCTCTAATCTAAAGAGACCTTTTGCATGTGGATTAACCTCAGCTGAGACCACGTTTTCACAAGCAGGCAGAGGAGAGGCGGCTGGATTGAACTCTGACAAGCAGAGGAACCAAACCTAACTTGGATAATCCAGGTTTTCAAATGTTTTTATTTATTTATTTGTCTTAGCAGACGAGGCAAACTTCGGCGTTATCTCCTTTTTCCTTTTGCTAAATTAAATGGCGCTGCCGCAGAGGACACAAAGACATTCTTAGTTGTTTTGGAAAGGAAATATTTATTCATTAGAGCTGAAAAAAAGATGGCCTCACTGCTTATCTTTCATGAATAGTCTACTGCACCCTACCCCGCTCCAACCACCCCCACCACCCTCCCAGCGTATTGCTTTACCCCTGCCAAAAATTTAATTCAATCCCACTAAGTTGCTCAGCTTTAATTAAATAGACCAAAAGCCTTGTCGGGATTTAATTTACTTTCTTGTTAAGTGAACTTTACAGACACTGTAGAACTTTCACTAGTATACTGCTGGGACCTGAAAGAGGACGCTACCACTGAAGTCCTTTTCCTTCACTTCCTCAGAATTAAATCTCACAACTTTCAAGCACTAACGTGTGTTTTCCCTGACAAATGAGGTGAAGTGAGGACTGAAATCAGTGTCTTCTTTGGTTTATGGCGGGCCACCGGCTTTCATGATACTTAAAAAGAAATGTGTTTGAATGGTGCACGCCTGTCGGAGGGCACACAACACTTTTTATCATCATAATAAATCTATGCACTATTGCCATAAAACAGAGGCCCAGTAAAAAGCAATTCAGCTGACAGTCATGACGAAATGAATGCCTTGATAAAGTGGCAGTCATCAATCATGGCTTTGGGTTTGGATGCTAACATCTCGTCTGAGCTCTCTACTAATTGATATGAAACGTTTACATAAATCAGCCGCTGTGTGTGGATGCTGTGTACTGTTGTCGCTGTGGTTTGCTATTGCAGAACCACAGATAAATTTCCCCATAGCACATGCTGAGCAGTAGTCTACATGTGTTCAAGTCATTCTCCGATGATGTGGATATTTTTCTTGTTATAATAGAAACAGACTTGAATACGGTTATGAAATGTTAAAAGACTGAGTCATGTATGGGTTCACTTATATCTTTGCTGCTTGGAACTTGCATTTGCTTTTGGGACTGTTCAGAAATAGCTGAAGTTTGGTTGTAGGAGTTTGAACAATATTTGAAATGATCCTCAGCGTTTTTCATCACTAGAAGGAGCTTTTGACCCACGCAGATGTAAGCTGCAGGAAAAACTGCTTTCTCTTAGGGAGAAAATGTGAACTATTTAATTGGACCCAAGAAAGATTCTACTTCTTCTACTGGACTCGCTTGTACACAATAGTTCAGACCTTCATTGTCTACATCTAAAATTCATAAATCACTGGAAAATCTGAATAAATACTAATTAAATAGTCTTATTATAATAATCTTGCCTTCTTTACCAGGCATCAAACATAAACACATCAAACTTAAACAACTATTAGAATGTGTTTTTCATGTTTTTCATGGAAAGCAGTAATGTACAAAAGAAAACTCTATTTTTGAACCAACTCAATGGTCAGTTCTCAACTGTGCAACTAAAGATACTTCTTTATCAACGAGATGTATTTTATGATCCGGGCCAAATGTCTTGTTTGATATGTAACAATATGTCTTATATGTATGTAACATTACGCATAACAGTGTAGCACATTGTACGTTGTGTGGTGTGACATTTCAGGGATGTAACATTTTTGACCTGTGATGTATGAGCTTGTGTGAGGCATCGGTATAATTCGATAAAATATTTTGTTATTAAAATATTTATAAATACATGATCTCATGTTTTATTAAACTTATCTCATCTCATAAGAATGACATCGTATAGCAGCACAAAAGTACACTTTGGGCAAATTTTGCCCCTATAAATTAAATTCACATTAAATATAGAGAATATTTGATTGAATTTTGAATACTGTAAATACATTACTTGACAGAGTCCATCATGTATTAAATCTTCCTTCACTCAAACCAGAATACAGTACGTGGTGCTCCTCCTGATCTGGTTTCTCCTCTCTCTCCATCGCAGAGCAACAGATGGAGGTGCACGACAGGATATTACCACTAAGAGGATTCCTCTTTCTTTGCCTGTCGCTGTGGACTTTTTTTTCTGTGGGGACAGGCTCTTTCATCGTGACCCAGCTCGAATGGCTTACTGGAACTGGTGTAGAGTTGTTGGTTAAGCCCTCTGAAGCCCGCCACTGCCCATGTTGACCCGCTTGGCAAATAGAAATCCCAGATGAAGTCCGCTGTTAATAACGTTAAAATAAGTAACCAGGTGGGATTAGAAAGTCCGCGTAGCGTCTTGAGTCTCTGACCTCTTGACCTTTCGCTCTGTATGTATGTATGTGCCAACTCTCTGTGTGTGAATGGCCCAGTGTCAAGTTTACTCACCTGTCTGGTACAAGAGGCAGTATGTGCTTCCCATTGGCCGGTAGCTGATTTAATCTGCAGAAATTAAATGGAGATACATTTGTGTTATGAAACTAGATATTCTCTAAACACTTATTCAGTTACCTCCAAATAATTCAGTGAAATAAGTTTGAAACAACTGAACCAGTGCTAGTTTGTTCTGTGAGCATGACAACATAGTTATATATATATGTTCATATTTGGAGGTGAGAGGTTTTCCCAGTCATGGATATAAACACCATGTTTTCAAAACACTATTTACTAAAATGACAAAGATGCTGTTTACAGGCTCGATAACATCACAACAAGTGAGCGATGAGATGATTCAGTTCGGTAGAGATAATGCATTAATAATCATTCTGAAAATTAATTTATTGAAAAAGCATCTGAATGTGTGGGAGCATATGCTTGATGCCAGATCCAGAGTGCTGTGAATACATTTTCCACCTCCAAGGTTTTTAATTCAGGTAATTTGTTTTGATCTGTCAAACATCTTCATAATAGTTTTATCAGACCACTGAAGGCGTCCTCAGTCCTTGGAAATATTAGATTGCACAGGAAGAAAAAAACAGGTTCAAGGCAGCAACTTGATTCCTTCTATAAACTTTATTGTGCCAGCACGTTTCAGAGAAGTGCCTCCTTCCTCCGCATGCTGACATTTCCAGTATGTCGTTCTCAATGCGCTGCCTGAAAGAGGAGCTGCTTTTCTCCCTTGAAACCTTTTTATATGACTGAGTTTGCCTGGCCACAGAAACATAATGGTTGTGAGTTTGGTTCATTCATGTTTTGTGAGCGAGTGAGACAGTTTTCTGAAATGCTTTGGCACGGCACAACACATTTTACTGAAGGACTCAAGTTGCCGTCCTACGTAGTTTTTTTTTCTACTTTCTGTGTGATCTTTAAAATGGTGTTTGCATTCTGTAACTGCATTGCAAGCTTTCATATAATGCGGACGGCTTGCCCTATGTTTTGTACAGCGGCACGGTTCAGGGGAATTATTGTTATGTTTTTTTAATGTTATCGCTTTTAAATGGCACAGTGCTTTACTGTCATGTATATTGTATATATATATGTATATTTAACAGTTCAATACATAGATATATATATACACATACATAACAGTGCAATACATACATATATATATTTATATATACACATACATATACATTGTAAATGTGTATATTTTTATTTTCTATTTCTTATTTTTATATTTTGTACATACTTTTAGCTCTAAATTATGCTACTTTCTACTCTTGAATGGGAGCACCGGTACTGTACAATTTCCCCCCTGGGATTAATAAAGTATTTATGATTCTGGTTCTGATTGTATGAGGAGATATATCGTTTGGTTTTAGGGATCAGCCGTCGCTAGTTTTCAATTCCTGTGTTCCACATTACAAATCATACACTTTGTTCAGCGTAGTGCGGCGATTCAGATGATCACAGGAGTTACAGTATATTCCTCTTTAGTTTGTGAATTTTATGAGTAATAGTTTAAACTCTCTGATACTGTAGCGTTACTTGTACTGTATGTCTTTACATCAGTATTTCTCAAGCCGTGTTGTGCAAGTGGTTTTATATAAGGAAGGGCCTTTAAAGTCATAAACTACCAGGTATTTCACACATGCACAGTTCAGTAAAGTTCTAATAAAAATCCTGCAGTCCTGGGATCTAGATGTAGATGCTTTCACTGTTGGAAAGCGTAAAAAACGGTTAATTTAACTTGGTTGCTGCTCTGAGGGATATTACCTCTTTATTTTATTTCCTTTGTATTTAACCTCAACCCTGAGAGGAAGGACGGAGAGGAATTGGGAATCTCCAGGGGGATCCAATTATATTTTTTCTCATGTTCACTGCAATATAATGACTTTCCAAAAAGACCTTTCTTTCAGCTTTCTGTGTGTTTTTTTCAGATTTGATCTCAGTGGACTTTAGAAGTTTATTTTTCTTAGGGGCCCTTTATCTGACCTCTGAATTTCTTTTCCCTTTCCCATTTTAACCTAATGAACATTACAACAGGCTACAAAGTGCTTTCCTGTCGTCTGTGGTCGCAGCTCAATGCTTGCGGTAAATCATCCAATTTAACTAAAAGCCATTATACACTCACCAAAAACAAGTGGTTGTTGCATTTTAAAGTTTGCATGGTACAACTTAAAATTCAGAGGTTAACATTTTCCCTGCAGATCACAGATCATGTTAAATTCAGCTATAAAGTTTCAGCATGAACAGACATGGTAACTTTCCAAGCCCAATAGCTTGTGGCTACAATCTTTCTTTGCAGACTAGCACAAATTTGTCACCGCCGACCAGAATTTGTCTGGAGGCTTAAGGATTCTCAGATGACGTTCAGCTGAGTTGACTTGCCAAAACAAGTTAAGAGTGTCATTTTATGAATCTGATTATAAAGTATTTAAATAACGTGAACACAAGGTCACATAGGAGTTAAATATTTGTTGGACTACAAGAAATTGAGCATTTGCCTGATTTAACAAGCCAGTATATAGGAATGTCCTTTGGCTAAACATCCTGGTTTGATCAATAGTAACATAGTGCAAAGAGAGATGGGTGTTTGTGTGTTTACATTATGTGCATGTGCAGAGGTGGGGGTGTTGTCCTGTGTGTTTGTGGCTATGCATAGACATGTACGTGTCAGCATGCATGCAAGTGTCCAAATGCCACTGCATGTAAACATTGGTGTGTGTGTGTGTGTGGAGAGGAAACAGAGGGGGCTGAAACTGCAGAGCAGAGTGAGGAAATAGAGCAGAAGAATACGGGCCTGACATAAAGAAATCCTGAATAATTCTGCCTTAAGATGTGTGAGGGCTGCAAAGAGCAGAGTGGAGCATCCAGAGGTCGTTCCCATGGCAACCTTTGCCCAGGGAGATCGCTGACCCTCCCGCCCTGCAGAACAAGCGGAGCACAGATTGTAGGTCACATATGGCACCAGCGATCCAATCAGGCCTAATCTGGCTTGACTTGTGGGTCATAAATTATACTGGAAAGCTGGTTAACACTGTGGCTTATCTCATCGGTAGACTCAACTGTACACAAAATACGTGTTTATGGCAACTTGATGAACTGACCCATTAAATATATATGTCAACAAATGTATGTTTTGTCTGCCGGCGAGGAGCAGAAATAGCTCAGGAGCCTATGATACCCTGCTGAGCAAAAAGCCCCCATCATAAAGATTTATGGGTTGAAATGAATCCCTCAAACTACAAATACTACTCACCTCATTTATTCTAATTCTTTAATCTAAGTGTTTTAGATTAAATACATTTAATAAAAAAAAATGTTTTTATGTTATTTAAATGTATGGACATTTTCACACAAATGTACCCTGAACTATTTTTTTTGTGAAAAATATAAAACTTAATAAGAATAAGTTTTACTTTGCATGTTGTCTCAACAATTTGAAATTCTTGACAGCTTTTTGTTTTCTGTTATTAATTTACATTATACTTTTTTGTTGGCATTGGCTTTGGCTATGTTGTTGGGTAAATTAAATTATATATTATGATATATATTATATTATTTTTTAAATGTTATATTCATGATATAATAATTCTAACAGAAATCAGGATTATTTGGGATTTTGGAGTGGCAGTGCCGCATAAAAAGTTCTATCAACAGCAATCACAGATACAGAGGAGATAAAAATCCATTGTATTTAACCCTGTTTCATATAAGGGTTTGTAGCAGATTTCTCAAAACGTCATTAGTTCAAAATCTTGTTTATGATCAATTCTAAAACTTCAGAAAAGTCGCGAGGAATCAAGTTGATAAAACAATGTTATGTATATTTTTAGCTTTAGTGAAAACGATTTAGTGAAAAAAGTAAATGTGTATTTAGAATGTAAATTTCAGTGCTCAAAGTTCTCCAAACGTCTCTGCAGATGTAACTTTGTAATTCCAACCTCACGCAGAGTCATCAGTGCGAGACACTCTGGAGGAAGCACTCCAGGATGTGAGATACAGAAGCCAGCGGCCATGCAGCAGAAACACAGATATAATTTGAATGATTTATACGCCATGTTTCTGGAGTATTGGGGTAGTGCGGATAGCCAACCTCTGAGGGGTCTTATAGTTTCATGTGCCTTTAAAGGGTTTCCAGATACACCGGGAACCGAGAAAATATTTTTTTTAACTCACATGTAATTCTCACAAACACTCAAGTTTGGTGTGCACTGTAGACTGCTGCACACTGAATCTAATCTGGATGCAATAAACACAATGCTGGAGGAAATGGACGTCTCTGGGAAAGCTTCTCAGTGGACTATAAATATTTCATGTGTGTGAATTTAAAGTAACGGGGATGACTTTGGTGTCCAACATTTGCGTGCGTGTTTTCTTCTTCAAATCGGAGACAGTAAAATGTGTTTTTCCTTGGTGTTTGTCAGGTGGTGAGGCTAAACAAGGCAGCTCTCTGTGTGTACCAGTTCAGCCTCGATCTGATAGAAACCAGCTCCTGATCTCTGGCTGTCTTTCCTCGCTCCATCACTGCCCCGTGGTTGGCGATTTCATGAGTGAGCTGGTAATAATCACGGGTGACTGGATTCTCACCTTTTCGCTGAGATCTATAAGTGAAGGCGCAGCTACACTTGTGAGGCATTCGGCGGCCATATGGGAATGCTTGAGGTCTGAAGTCAGAGGAATCTTTACATCTGCTTCTCGTTGCTTTATCTGCTTCTTATGTGCGTCCAAGTTGAATATATAACAGGTTACATTAGAATTGCTGTAATTATTTAAAAAAATTTAAATGTGACTTAATTTTGAAGTAGAAATTCACTTTGCACATTGTTTTGATTGTTTGTTGGACCTCATAGAAACATATTGACAGAGAATACGCATTTAAATGGCGAGACCATACACTCAAATATAATTTTACACATCTTGAAATATTCGAGGAAAGTACTTGCAGGTGTTAATAAAATTATTCAATGTCTGCTGGACATTACTTCACTTGCATATTTGTTTTCTTCCCTGGGTGCAAAGTATTTCTACAGTTGAAAGTAATTGACCATATTGAGTGATTTTTTTATGTGTGTGTGCAGCTCCAGTAGGAATTGTTATTTTTTGCAGTGTTAGTGTCTGAACCCAGAGAGCTACACAGCACCGCATGACCAAAACTATACAGTGCAGTGACCTACGTCTCCTCCTCCCTAGACTGAGCGCCGGCCTTTCTTTCAGTTGAGGCTACGCTGCTCACTAGTCTTGACGTTTGCCTACACAAGAATAACTCATACTGTACACCACCCAGTCTGAGACAGACAGAAAAAAGAAAACAACTGAACTGTCTCACTTCTTTCCCCTCAAATGTTTGTTAACGCTTCAGTCATTTTTATTTGGCTGATAATTTAAATGTATTTGATATTAACACTCCAAGTGGCTTCATGATGATCTAAAATAATGACAACTGAAGCATTTAACCATTTAGAAAGTTGACAGACATCCAAAAGTATTAGCAAAACAAGTCAAAGCAAAGTCTGTGTAAAAAAAATGGCTGCTATTTTCGTAATCATGTTGTGTTTCAGAAACAGTGCAACAAACATTTTAATATTTCAATATCCACACACACTTTTTGGCAACAAGCTATTCAAATATATTATATACCATTCATGAACACAGTAAGTTATTTAAAAATATATGTTATAAGCATTCAATTTTAGTGTAATATTGTGTTAAGTGGTAAGCTACTGTTTATAGTTGTTTATGTGCTTATTAACTTATCTTTACTGTTACTGGCATTTACTTTGGCTATTTGTTTTAAATGCTATTCTTTACGTTGTCTCTTTTATATATATATTATCTATAATTTGTACAATTATTCCTAGATTTTGGCTTTTATAAATGTATTATATAAATGTAAATGTAATTTTAATTGGCACGATACTGCAGCGCTGGCCAGACTCTCTGTAAATTATTTGTCTAGTTTCAATATGAATTCTACCTAAGATTAAAGTTTAATAAATTTAATAAACAGAGTTAAGTGGCATTGCTAACCTTATAACCAGTAGCCATCAGGTTCAGTCACAACTCGTCAGTCTAGACAGTTTCAAACTCTCCTGTTGTCCTTCTGAACTCTGCGGCTGTATCTTTAAAATGTCTTCAAGGTTCACCGAGCTTGATGGAACTTTCTGGTACAGTCAAGTGCACACAGCGTGAGTGATCAGGCCCTTAACTTGTTACTGAATCATGCAATGTTCAACCTCTCAGACTGCTTGTTTTAGGAAAGCCGCCCTCCTCCTCTCAACGCAAGGAAGAGAGGTACGTCGGGAAGGAGGAGGAAAAGGTGACAAGAGCAGAACTCTAACGCTAATGCAATCTGAAATGGCCTGTAATTCCCCGTTTCTAAATTGGAAAAATTGACCTTCCTCGGAGAGGTGACACAAGCCTGCACTCCGAGACATTTCAGGGGCTAAGTGGAGGTTTCGGAGCAAGCTGCAGCAGACCCTGGAGGCCAAGCAAATATTTCATGAGTAATTTAATATCTGGAACATGAGAGCGCGCTCAGCTCAGGATGCTGGCCCGGATATAGACAGTGATCTAGGAAGAAGGAGGGGGAGAAAGGCGAAAAAGCAAACCAATGAGTAGTTAATGCTGTACATCAACTTTCCTCCAAGGGTGCCTAAGGGATAAAACCACCACCTTCAAAAGCTCTGTCTTTCCACTGGGTACACTCCTGCAAGCCCCCTTGTGGAAGAGACATCAGCAATTATAATTTATTTACACGTGAAGCAAGTTACTCTTTAAACACTATTGTATTGTCCAAAAGTGGGCCTTAGACTTACCAGCACCTCATAGAGTAAGCTACAAGAAAGCATAGTAGTCTTTCCCTTAGTGTGAAAGCAACAAGGAAAAGCACCAAAGATTTTGAAAACATGCTAATAAAGTTTTCAATATGCCTGTCCACTCAAAAGGAAAAAAGATTTTCTTCTTGTGTGCATGAACCAATCCTGCTTTGCCTTCTTACCCGTGGATGGATTACTGTTTGTGCTCGGTGAACAACTTCCACTGCGATGAATGGGCGCCAGATTTCATGAACTGGATCCAGTGTGCTAGTTATGCAGGTAGGAGTTAAAGTAGTCTTAGTACAGTAGAAGCAGGAGAAGAGAAATTATTCAGATTACATGAAAATTAGGTTTATTTTTCCCTCATGGGTAATCTGTTTCACAAAGTAGACACAAGAAATCACTAGATGTGCATCATCTGTCCTCACTCAAGGCGACACACATATCTCATTACTTCTTAAACGGCTATTTGAGGTCTATTGCAGCTATAGGGAGTATTTGAAGATGTGCTAGGCATTACTTTTATTTAAAAAAACACCCCAGAGAATGCTGGACTTTACAGCATTAGACATTTTGCCCCTCTTGTACTTAAGGTAACGTTTGCAAAAACTTGCTTTCTACAGTGTATTGATGTCAGAGTAAATGATTTCTGGGTAATAAAGTGAAATAATTTTCAGCCCTCCAACCATCAACATGCAGGTTTCACAGCATTAAATATGCAAAGGCTTTTGCATCATCTGAAAATCATTCTTATGAATTCTTTAAACATTTAAAGGTTACTAAAATACCTCTCACAAGCTTTAGTTGTTGTCAAATAGCAACAAGGGGCCTGGCTATGTTAATATTAAAATGATCGAAGACATTACTTGTTCAGTAGAATAGCCCTTTGGACTTTTGGTGGTTTACCATTTAAAGCACAACTAATATCCATGACACGAGGGCAACAGTTGTGTCAGAGCCAGCTCTGGTGGATCTGTTGTGGTCTGATGTCTTTTTGAAGCAGAACACAATGTTAGGAGGGTAATGTATTTACTGATGGCTTCAGCCAAAAGGTTTAGGAGGTTCACACCACGCCGATCACAGTCAAGAGAGATAAAAATCCTGCGGCATCATCTGTTACTGCTGGCACACACACACACACACACACACACACACACACAGTCGAATTTATTATTGAGCGCAAGGGAGCTCCCACGACGCAGCGAGGGGACATGTCGATGCCTTGTTGTGAATAGAGATACGTGTAACCAAACAGGGCGGTTATTCAGCTGTGCATAACACAATATGAAGTTATAAAATCTGGAATAAAGATTTTAGAATAATGTTGTTTTGAGCTAGATTTTTTTAGACAGCTATGTGGTGTAAAATGAATGTACTTTATCAAATAACATTATACAATACAATACCAATGTCTAAGCCCTTGAATAAGCACACAGCATAAACTTAATTGACCATTTGCTCAACCCTGAACAGCAATTGCCCAATCATAGCAACAGTAACTAGGCACGGCAGGCCTGTCAAACTTTGGATTTCTCCCCTTTGAAGGGGCTCTAATAAGAGCGACACACAGTATCTCAAGAATTTCGAGTGTGGTGCCTTTTTTTTTCAGCCTTTACAAAACCAAAAGTGTAAGGAATTAAACTGTTTGTCTGCTCTATAACGTAAGCTACAAACATTAGCATACCTGGATGATGGAGGTAACATTACTACCTGTTACCCTAAGAATGCTAGGATTAACAATCTCTACCCGGCAGTACATGAACAGTGCAGCTCCATCTCATGAGCTGGTGAGCATTAGCATTTAGCATTTATCATGTATGCAGCCAGCATGTGCATATTTAAGACCCTTTTACAAGCTTCTCGTTTTGAAACAAGGTCACCTGCGACAGTTTTCAACCACAACGACTTTTAGCGTTAGCATTAGCTTGGGGGTGGGGCTTAGCAAATTGTCTATTGTAGAAAGCAGCATTTGTTTGTGCCTTTGTAGGTTATCATAGATCATAGGTAAAAAAAGAGTTTCTCATTTGATATTACATTTACAGGAAGTTTCTTTATGCAATTGCTTGAAAGACTACTACCCTGTAGATTAATTTAAGATAATAATTAATAAAGAAGTTGTAAATTGATGACTCAAATGTGTTTTTTTTAATCAATTCTGTTGGCTTATCTTAGTTGAAAACTGAACATTTCAGCCTTTTTGTTCCCATAATAAAACTAAATATCATGTTTCAAGAATTGTTACAATAATAACAATTATTTTGATACAATAATACACATATTTTGATAACAATCCAATCAAAATATTGTCACAATAGGTAAATTAAATACAGTAAAAATGAAGTCCCATGAACTGTTTTAACACTGACTCACTCTTAGTCACTGATAAGCTAGCGTTTAATTGTTAACATGCACACAGACTCTCTAGAGCAAGCCCTGTGTTACAAAGGGATTTCCGAGATTACAGCTCTTCTGTCTTCACTAAGTGGCTCCACGGTCGGCGACTCGTCTTTTTCTTCCTCAGGAGAATGCCACGAAGCTGCTGACACTAAAATCGATGGCTGTCAACACGCTGCCATTCCTGGTACCACGAGGGACATTGACAACCGTGGCTGGTGTGAAGACCGGTAGTCAAGGACGCGTATCTCTGGTGTGCTGAAGGAGACGGGAGGTGAGGAGAGTGTTCGCAGGTCTTCATGCACTTACCTGTCACTTCTAGGTCTCAGGTGCTTCCTGATGTGACTACATGGACAGAGTTGGTTTATATTCAAGACTGTGGTGAGAGAAGTAATTACAAGTAACAACTGCAGTATATTTCTGTGTAGCAGAAATGGAATAATGCTCCTTTTAACTTAAACTTTTAAAGTTGTTGTTGAAACAATCTGATTAAACAGTGTTAGAGTTGCATAAGAGAATGATATTCGATTTGTAATTGAACTGATTTGGTTACTTAGGGAGAGAAAAAAGGCAAATTATCAAGATAAACTGATTGTATTTGATTGGAAAGGATTGTAGCATTTCTTTTCTTTCCTCTGCTAATCGGGGACAATTACTTTAAATGTTTCCAAATAAATATATGTTGTTTGAAAGTAATTTCTTCATTGAAATTTAGCTGTTTATATGCGTTACTGGAAGATATCTTGTTATATTTTTTAAGTTTGATATATAGTGGTGTCTTGTGATCAGATGGGGATGTGCCAATAAAAACTAACTATGATCATTTTTATGTGATGGGGGGAAATGGTTGAGAGGGAGATACACAATAAATATACTCTGTGTTGGAGAGTTTTGGTGGCTTATTTCCAAAAAGGAAAAGAGAAAAATGTAAATATAAAATGAAAATATGAGGCAATATTTCAATTCACATAAATCATATCAAAGTTCTGTTTGTATTTATGATTAATTGAAATGCCTTACACTTCTGTTTGTGTGACTTAAGCTTCCAAAATTAAGTATTACTTAACTGCCACACAAAATGGCTGAAAACACAAAGACAAGTGTGAGTTCAAGCTGTGTGTGTGTGTGTCTGTGTGCAGCTATGAGATATGTTGACAGCCAACACTGGATGGTGGAGTGCTTGTGCTTCGCCAGCTTCGAGCCTTACCATAAGCCAAGGCTGGCTGGATCAAGAGTGTCACACAGGGGTCATGAAGAGTTTGGTCCCCTGAACTCTCCGATGTTAGCTGAAGCATGGAAGCATCAATGCTCCCACCCCTCGAGGCACTGCTGCCCACTAAATCTGTGTCAAACTACATGAACCCAATACATCTCCTCTGTGGTACAAAATAATGAGAGACATCAGTTGTTCGCCTCTGTTGGTAGAGGCTGATCAATGGGCCACCCATAGTTATTAAGCTGTGTAAATGACAATCGACAAAATCTAGTAGGTGTGAAACTGCAGGATGGCATTGGGATGGGACGGACACAAAGATATACATTGAATGACCTTTAAGCTCCAAAGAGTCCTGTATGTATACAGCGTTACACTGATGTGAAGGTCATATTCTGACATTAAACAATATCTCCTCGTACAAACTCTGAATCAAATGATTTCCTGTAATGTAAAAGAGTTGCTATTACTCCCAATCACACTGAGACTCAACGCCACTGTCTGGAGCTATATGGAGCTTTAGTCCCTTATTTTCCAACTAATTTCCTGGATATTTTAATACACACATATAAATACAAATTCATACATACATACAGACATACACATGCATGATACACAAACAAAGACAAACATTTTCCTCACTGTTTCCTGAAAAGAGTTGAGACTAGCTAGCAGATTCACTGGAAAGGGCAAAACAATGTGGTACTACTAAGGATCATCTAAAATGAACAGTGGATCCCAACCTGAGGGTCAGGACCCTCACAAGGGTCCCAAAATAAATCTGAGGCATCACAAGATGATTGACAGAATAAGAAAGCAGGAAAAAAAACATTTTTGCTACATCAAATTTCTTTTTCTCTAAACCATGATTCTTAGTGGATTACTCAATAAGTTATATTTATTAATATGTTTGGTTGAACCAGGTGTAGACAAAAGCAATATGAGAGATGGCAAGTAAACATACCTTCATTTTTAGGGGTCACAAGCCAAAAAGTTTGTGAAACACTGGTTAAGATTATGTTTAGGAATTCAATGATACACTGTTTCTGCTTGAAATGTACAACTTTATAATATAAGCCATTGGTAACCCATGTTAAGATTTTTTTGTGTGGGTTGTTTTGGGTTCTTTTTGTCTCCTAGTGGTCAAAAATATCTTAATGCAGCTTTAACCAAATGTATTTTTATCCCTCCCTCTAAACATTAAGACAAAAAAGAGACTCCACTCTTCATGATTCATGTTCTAGGCATTCCTGAACTATAAACAAGAGGGCTTTAAGGAGCGTCCAACAATATAAAATCCATTATTAGCATGAATATCGTGTAATGCATGTCAAAAACAAATAATTATACAAACCATATGAATGGCTGAACAAGCATGAAGTATGAAGAAGAATTGGCAACAGATGGAATTTCCCCCCAGTGCAGTGACATCCCGTGAAAAGCACATCAACCCCGCAATTAGTTAGTTGTACTCATAACACACACTCACGCACACACACATGCTCACTCTCATGCATTCTCGATCTGTTTATGGTTCGCAAGTGACACTGAGGGCCATTTGCTGACCTACATAGACCTCAGTGTTTGAGTAGCTCTTAGTGGGAACGCTGCGTCCAGATGCCCTTCTCTCTGCTCTGGAGGGAAAATAGGTCAGAGGTCAGGAGAAAACCAATGAAAGAGGAGGATTCACACAATCATCAACGGGCTCCATGGAGGAGAACAAAAAGCCTGGGTGGCTTGCTTATGCCATGTTTGCGGTAGGCTCGGCTTGTCTGTGGCCACATATTAGACACCACAGGCGTGAACCTTCAGATGACGGTGTGTCTCAGTCACAGGGGCTGTAAGCCTTAGAAATGGTCATTAGGAAGTAATTTGAGGGACTGACATTGAGTGGTTTTTAAAGAGCTTATGATAGACTCAGTGTCACACATTAAGCTGTACTACTGGTTGTTAGATAAAGCATTGTTACATGACATCACACTCGATATAATGCACTACATTTATCCTCCACCATTTTGATGTGAGTGTGAAATTCATGCTCTGTATGGTTCCCTCAGATACTGGAACAAACCCACAATGCAATGCAAGAATTACCCTTGTGTGAAGCGAAAGCTGTAAGTGGTGATGATGATGTGTCTGAAATCTGAATTTACTGCTCACTATAGAGTAAACTAGAGTGTATGTTATATAAGGAGTAGTAGTAGTAACAGTATGAGTAATGAGTGAATGAGGGAGTGACTTTGGACACAGCTTAACTCAGTTTCACTACATACTTCTATGGTTTTGCGTTGACTTTTGAGCGTGTTGCTGATGGACACTGTTGTTCGTGAGGCAAGAAAACTGAGAAGCAACTCACAACTGAAAACAAATTGGAAGGAAGACAGCTCCAGAAAGATCTTAAAAACTAAAACATATATATCAAATCATCTGTTGCCTCTTTGTGAAGTTTAATCAGCAGTGTCAAAGTAAGTCACAGTTTCATTGAAATCTACTGGCTCATGTATCTTTTCATATAAGAAAAGAACGGAAAAGTATGTTGATTTCTTGTATACTAACAGCAAAACCAGTACAAGATCTATAGTGCATGCTGCATACAGTAGAATTAATATGTAGTATGTAGACCAGAGCCAATCAAGACCCTAACAGGCATCAAGCAGTTTATTGTTCTTGACAAATTTAAAGATAACTTGAGAGCTTAACGTGTTTCTCACAGAAAAGGCGAGATGGTGATTGATCTGCAGGAGCTCTGTTTTTAAACATCGAACTATTCATGACTAATCAGTGTCTACAGGTGAAATCCTTTAAATGTTTGTAGTGCTGAGGCAACAAAAACAAGAAAGTCAAATCCGCATCAAATAGCAACACACTTTCAAAAATAGTCTTAGACCCGCAGACCTGCACCAGCAGTTGGGTTTTCTCTCCTCAGATTCACCTCATTATACAGCTGTGGATTTTGCTGTAGACCGCGTCGTCAGGAAGATTCATCTCACCTGCTCTGACTGCTTCACCTGGCTTCAACCCTTTTGGTTTGCTATATTTGGGTTGTTTTCTTTTCTTTAGTTAGGTAGGATAATAATAAAAATAATAATAATCTACCACTCATACGTGGTCATCTCTTTTGTCCTTCCTTGAGCTTGTTTGTGACAAAAACAATGATAGCAGCAGTGATGGGTAAGATCGAGATAGAAGGGATATTTCTAGCTGACTGAAAGTAAGAGAAAGATCCACAAAGCTGCATTGAATTTTTGGCCTAATGAGGCTACTGCTGTTAGGAAAATTGGCCATCTCTGGCTCAACTGTAGTGGATTTCTCTCTGTCTGATTGCTTGTCCAAAAATGAAAAGAAAAAAAGTCCTTGCTCTTTGAAATTGAGTTTTTATTTTTAATACGCTTTTTCCTCTCTCCTCACTAATTGTTTTATCGTCCTATCTGTGAATGGATAGTTAACACAGTTTGTGAGGTTTCGAAAAAGTCTATTGTCAAAGTGTGTCACAAGTGATACTGTAAGTGAATGTCACATGTCAGTGCATTTGCAGGACCTTCTAAACCGTCCTCACCGTTGCTCCCATGTGTTGCAGTCACGTGAGCCTTTTGGCAATTGGCACCGGTTAATTTTCCACTTTTCCCTTCTCTAATGCTCCTGGCTCGACATGCTGGCAGGCAGCACTACAGTTTGTTGCCATCCGCAGAATATCACAAACCAAGACGCTGCACCCCGGCTTTCCCCCCAGGGACTTGACTTGATTGCAATTTTGTATCAGGGTTGGAAAGTCTTGTGGGTTTTTGTGTTGGTGGCAACTGTTGGCAAGACTGCAGAGACTTGGCACACAAATATAAAAAAACAAACAAAAAAAAGAAGAGGATGGGAGGCCAAGATGCAACACAAGCCACCAGTGCTATTTACTTTAATAGTGTTTTCCTCTCTGCTGGAAAACACATGACAGTTAACAGTATACAATGGGAGATTACCAGCAAATTTATAATACAGTCTCATGACGAGTCATCACGCAAGTTTTCTTATTTTCTCTTGTATTTGCCAAAAGCATGGCAATGAAAGCCAGTCCAAGGTATTTAGTCAGTCAAAACTCTTCACCTATGAACTGTGATTGGTCTGAGAGCCGCTCAACACTGCTGGGTCAGAGAAGCAGCAGACCACTGACTGAGAGACTGGAGAGTTTCAAACCTGAGTGGAGCGCTAATGCCATCTAGTGGCAAAGACGTGTCAACACATATCAGGATTGTATTGATGGAGTGACCTTAGAGGAAAGCCCGAATATTTTATAGTAACAAATCAATGTCTGCTTAGACCTTTTTCACAGCAGATCTGACATAGTAAGAAAAGCACAGGTTTCACTAATAATATTAACTTGGGCTGTTCTATTTAAAGGCAGCATGCACAATACCAGGACCCTGAAACTGAAATATGTCTTCTGTGAAAATGACCATGTTGTTCTCTCATTGTTCTGTCTTCCAACAGGATTTAGTGAAAGAGAGAGAGAGAGAGAGAGAGAGAGAGAGAGAGAGAGAGAGAGAGAGAGTTTCTGGATCTTAAAGCAGCTGCTTCCCTCTCATCAATGTTTCAATAATATGGCACTGGACGGCTTTTCAACGTCAGCTCTCATTATACTTAACACGTGTGTCTGTCACAACATGTCAGTCATCTATCTGTGGCTCATCATCTTTGACTTGAGGATCTGATGATGACCTTGGCCTGACTGATTCGATGACGATAAAAAAAAGTAATGGCACTAAATTAGCTCTGAAAAAGTAACCCTGAAAGCAAAACTGAGTGGGTGATAAATCATCTTTAACTATTAGAATTTAAATGACTATCAAATCCGGAAACGGCAACAACAAATAAAATACTTAAAGGAATAGTTCGACATTTTGGGAAAGACAGCAAATCTGCCAAACAGCTCACAGCGAGATATAACTTGTTGATTTGTGTGCTTTAGAAATGCTGGAAGGTGGAGTTTGTTACCATTGGACAGAGCCAGGCTAGCCGTTTTCCACCGTTTCCAGTGTTTGTGCTAAACTAAGCGTCTGTTCTTTCTAGCATCATATTTACCGGACAGACATGAGAGTGGTATTGCTCTATTCATCTAACTCAACAAGAAAGCAAATAAGCATGTTTCCGCAAATGTCGAGTTGTTCCTTTAAATAACAATTAGAATATACTGAATACAAAATATAATGTAAAATAAATTAGTTAGAAAGAGTACCTTCTGAAGATAAAAGGTCTGATTTGGAAAACTGAATACAATGGCGTAGATTTTCTAGACATGCAGTACTGTACATTTTCTTAATGTTTTCTTAACCTGTCTGTTTAACACACAGAGGTGAGACATTGACAGCCCAAAGCGCAAAGAGAACCCAAATCAATCAGGTTGTGCAAAGCATGAGCAATTTCAAATGAATTAATCTTCAGTAGTTCTGACATTTGCTTTGAAGTTCATCAAAGTTACCACAGGGAGCGAGTCATTAAAGCTTCGTCACCTCATTCATCTTTTCAAACCTTTTAGGAAAGGAAATTTAAATAAATCCAGAGATATTACTGGATATTATCACACTGTCATCTACATTTCTGTTTTACATAAAAAAAAATACATTATACATTGTATTATGGAAGCTGGTGCTCCCAGCAAGGGTAAAATTTAATTATAATTAGACTTTTAAATCTCGGATCTTAGGTTACCACTCAGAAAATGTTGTAGTTTGCACCTTTCCACTAGAGACCAGTATAAACTGTTCAAAGCAGACCGCAAGGTCTTTAAATCCTAGCAATTTGTACTCTCCTCCCAAGTCTTAACACTATTATTCTTCAACCCTCACCCTGTGTGTAGGCGCACACCTGCAGGGAGCTTAACAAACTTCCAATAAAGGTTGAAGACAAGACGTGGACCTCTGAAGTTTTTACTGGAAGCAATAGTAATAATGTGAAAACAGTGTTCTACATAAAACACAACAAATTCAATGATTGTGACATTATAAATCAAAAAAAGATCGGATGTCATAAACAAGCGTTAGACCAAAGGTGTTGAAAAACACAGTACAGTAACAAGACAGTTTACTGAAGTAAAAGTAGAACAGTCGAATTAGTTAAATAGTCCATGAGAGTAAAAGTAAAAAGATTTAACTACATAACATCAACAGTAGCCCAACAGTAAATTATCATTTAACGTTACTTAAAATGTTGTATTAGCAACACATCAGCCTAAGATAGCTAGTATAATGGTTAGCTTAGTTAGCAGTGAACTGATCACAGAAAAACAAATTTAACATCTCGAATTACAAACAACAAACGCAAAACAGCTACTAGAAACTGAGCACTGACAGATAATGCTTCAACAGGGGCATTTAAATGGTGGTTAAAAGGTGCTCATCAATATTTGCTTGGTCATAGATTTGACAAAATGGTGGATGTAACAATGTCAGTTAAACTGCAACTGCTATAGGACTGTGACAGTTAGTGGTTGCTACTAGCAACAGAATGTTCAACTAAAACAAACTGCTGGGCTTTAATTACAGCGTGTTCAGAGACTGTACAGTAAATAAATACCAGTTCACACAACCAACTTTTCACCACACGTCATTCCCCAAACAGCCAACGTACCAACTGTACGGACTGATCTCCCCGCTCACCAGAAACTCCCTCCAATCTCTCTTCTTTTTGAACACGCTTTAGCACAGCTAGCGGTTAGCTAGGTAAGCAGGCGAACGATAACAGAGAAATTAAAGCCGTCACAACAGTGGCGTAAGAAAATACTTACAGGTAATGGCCCAACAAGGTGGATAAAAGATCTTTACTTTAATCTGATACAGAACTGTGCCAGTCGGGGTTACTATCACGTCATGTCACGTATATATTTTGTAATTTTCAATTGAATAACATATCACGTTGTTCACAAAATTTCCATGCCACAATGTACACCGATTTAACAATAAGTGCCATAATTTTTTTTTCAAATGAAAAGTCACCAGTATTTCTTCAAATACAGCTTTAAAAACTATTTTAGAGTTACCTAATGCATTACCAAATCTATAAACCAATACAACTATCACAGATTTTTTTTATTACGTCAATAAAAACGTCTTTCTTCCTCAGTGGTATCTCTCTCTCTTTCACTCTGATATTCCAGTGATTGATGATGATCCCTCCCTGACTCATGCCCCATCGTAATATACCGTTTAATTAAAAAAAATAACCCCAAATCATTAAATTAAGGAAGCAGTATGCTCTCAAATGTTACAACATTGTTTGTGAATATAATAGCAACTTGATTTTTCAACTACCATATTCTGAACATTGTGCTTTTGTTGTATACCACTACCAAGGTCAAATAAAGTATACAGTGTTTTATTGATGCACGTGACCAGTGCCTCTGATTGTTGATGGAAAACAAAGGATTGGATTTTCCAGCTTTAGTCTGTTAATGCTAAAGTCTGAGGATTACTGATGTCAGTTACAGTAATGATGGAAAGAGTGGATGGCAATCATACATTATATATATCATTTAATGAATATAGAATTAATTAAATGGAGTGGAGATTAAAGGTGGAAGTGATGTTTTTGTAAATACACTCCGGGAAGACAGAGAGTAGACAGCGCTTTATTTTCAAGGGTTGCATTTACATGTTGTGCCGAGAGATAATGGGTGTATGCACTTTTCTGGCTGCAATGAATAAATATAAATATTGTAGATGTTACTTAGAAGGAAGATGTTTTTTTCATGACACAAAATTTGTTTTTCTCACCCTCTTTTAGAATCATATTTAATGAGTTTGTAAACACTTGAATTAATACAGCCTATTTTGTTTCACTAAAATATAGTCCACCCTATAGGCTTAAGTCCTTCGTCTGTGATCAATCCCTGTGTAACAACCTACCTATCCTCCAGATAAGGTATTACTGTGACAAGGGGATTGCGTAACGCTCATGTTATGGTGAACATCTAATACAGCAGACTCTCTCATATCACTGGTGATCTTGTGCATAATCAAAGCCAGTGAGAGCAGCAGCTTGCAATAAGCCTGCAACTCTATGCAATAAGCCATGTGCACTAAAGTGAGCTGCCTACATATTTATTCTCAAACCATTTCCGTTGTACGTGCCCAACAGCATTTCATTATTCTTAAAATGTACAAATCCAAAGTGCCGTGTTCCTTCATGCTTGTAGGCATGAAAAGACTAACTGTACAGCAGCTCCATAGCATGTTTTTCATCCACTTTCTGCATTACCGTTGTCACAGACAACATGCTGCGCTGAGCCCTTATCTGTGTTCATCAGATTGTGTTAAAATGCATCTGACCCACAAGTAGATGCTTTCCATGTTCCTACTCAACATGAAATGAGAACATTGCAGAAAAATAGGTCAGACGTCTTCTGTAAATCCAAAACAGAGCCGAAGTCAGGGGACAGAGGTCTAGTTTAGATTCAGCTTCTGCCAATTTTCTTTTTGTGTGTGTTCCAAGAAACGGCTCCAAAATCATGAGGCAAAGGAACACGTTTCTTAAAATATGGAAGTTTAAAGAAACCAGAACAATATACTGCTCTCTAAAAGGGCTTGAACTAGTTCAGTGATCAGTCTGCAAATATCAGCATGATTGAGCCACAGGTATCTGAGGTTTTTTTATTCTATTAGAAGATCTATAACCTTAAGACCCATATCATCATTAATACACTGTGTAATCTTTCCCTGTCAGTAAAAACTATTACTACTATTAGTAAAACTATTATTTTCACCTCAGCAAGTAGCACCAGTTGGCTTTTTGTGTTGAATGAACTTGTCCTCCTAAAACCAAACGCCATGCAAATGAAAAAAAAAAGAAAAAAGAAAAAACACACAAAAAACTTGCCGCACACACTGAAAGGGCACCTATTTTTGTGCCGTGGCAGATGTGGCCATTGGCTGTGATGGTTAATCCAGAATGCTGGGTTTGATACAAGCAGGATTTAGCCATAACCATGATACTAACATCTGTCAGGATCCCACTTCGAGCTCCCAAACCCAGACGGAACAAAAACGGAATATTTTTGTCTTAATGTTTTGACAAAGAGGTGGGAAAAGCAGTCAATAGATTCAGAACCCAAGGTAAGTGTTCAAGGAATTAATCAGCGTAGTATATTTCATGGCCTAGAAAAGAGGTGCTTGATTCATTACAGCTTATGTAACATGTTTTTCCACAGCCTTGATTCTCGATGCTTTGTGCATGTGACGCATCATTTCATTGAAATGTTCTGCATTTCTTATAAACATGGTCATGTATAATCTGAATAGGTACATGTCAATTCTTGTGAATTCATGTGACTGCAGTTTATTGTTCTACCTTACTGAATACAATAGAATTACAAATATATGTCTTCAGAAATTATAGTGATAAGTGTTTAAATTTGGAAATTAATTTTAATGAATTCAGTTTTTGTTTTTATTCATCACCACATTGCTCATGTTAATTAGAAAATCACTTTTTTTTTTTATTGCTGACAAGGCATATTTTAGAGCTAAAGTTACTTTTGATTTTGATTTTGTTTGACCGGAGGTTAATTGGGGTGACGGGCTAATTAGATCACTTGCTTTAAAGCTTATATCTTATCAGCTGACACATGCTTTATTATAGTCTCATCGTGTCTACACGATAACACACTGTACTGAATATCTGATTTCATGATTAGCAGCGCTGAGGCTAATGAACACATGAGTCAGTTGAGATTTTTAACTGCGTAATAAAACCCAGAAGATTTGAGAGTGAATGTACTGTAGTGCACTGTGCACTACTAAACTCCTCTACTCTACTAAACACCTCTACAGTGTGTGATGGTGTTAAAGGTATTTTACCTTTAAAATCATATAAAATGTGGAGAAGTTCTCTCATCACACCAAATTGCCAATTGATATTTGAATTAATCTTACATGCTTTATAGTAACAGGTATTTATTACAGAATAATACCCTCATTGTCTGCAGCACGCGAAGGCTGTGAGTGAGAACGCTGGGGGACTTTATGATTCTGGATTGATTGAAGAATTTACATTTTTATGATCTCTGACGGAATTTGGGTCACTGAAGCAGACAGCACAGACAGCAGATCAAGAACAGATGAAAGCCAATGAATAAGATAAAGTATTGGGCAATTTACCACTTTCATAATTACAGCCCAAACAATTCCTACTCAAGATGCATAATGTATTGGAATAATCAATTTGATATATTCATTTTAATAACAAAGCCGTCCAGTGATTCCATTAACTAAGGTTATTGATGCATTAATTAGTAAATATGTCAGCACATTTTATCACACACTAGTGTGTGTTAACTTGAATTCTGTATCTTTGGGCATCCAGACTGAAATATCTAAAAAGCATCAGATGGATTGCCATGAAATTAGGTTAGGACATTCATGTCCCCCTCAGGATGAATTTTAATGACTTCATGACCAAATATTAAAACTAAAGACATTCTCATTAGCCTCAGCTGCACGCTAACATGCTAAACTAACACGATGAACATGGTAAACCTGCTAAACATGGTCATGTTCGCATCGTCATTGTGAGCATGTTAGCATGCTGACATTAGCATTTAGCTCACAACACTGCTGTGCCTAAGTGCAGCCTCACAGAGCCGCTAGCATGGCTATAGACTCTTATTTTAAACAGCATTCATTATTTTTAATCCAATTTTATTTTTGCCTTTTAGTCAACTCCAAAAAGCTCTGGCCTCCAAATTATTTGCATAACTCATAACCTGCCTTATTCTCGGGACTTCACGTGAAACTGAGTCCCAGATACTTTCCACAGTATATTTGATGTGCGACATTAAAATGTAGGACCATCTCTTCCTACAACAAGCTAATGACACTGCTGAAATGATGCAGCCTGGTCAGCACCTCAGAAGCTGCTCTGTAAGCTGCAGCTAATTCTGACTCATTAGCCCTCGAACACTGAAATGCCAGGTCAGGTTTTAGCTTGGTGCTGAATTTTTGATGGAATTTTAATTGGTTTGTAAGCCAGAGATGTCAGGCTACACACTATTTTCTTTTGCTGCATGGCAGTATGATTAAAAGTAAACATGCACAATCCACGGTGCTTCTCACAGTTTGACTCGCCGACCTTTCAGTGACATTACCCCCTTTTGTGAGTATGAACATCAGAAGTTATGTCAGCAAGAAAATAGCATTCAACACACTTTGTGCGAGGACTGTGATGCAGCCGCCTCTGAAACATCATAGTGGAAAACTATTTATCATCAACTTAAATTAAATATAATTTCAAGTAAAATTTTAAAAAGTTAAATTTTCTACTCATCATTTTCACACTCACTTAGTGAGTGACTAATAATGAGTTGAATGAATGTCCTGCTGAACTACTTTCTAAGGAAACAAGGTCAGCATACTTTATTAGCCTTTATTCCTTGAGCTGATTCATGGTCATGTTCTCTAATATTAATCAAATCCACATGAGCCGCATCGAAGGTTAGAATCCACTTCCATTCCTTCATACACTTTGTCAAAGGCAGCGGGAGCAGCTTCATGTGAACTATCTTTGTCTCTCTGTAGCTTTTGAAAAGAAATGGCTTTAACTTGGAGGTAAAAGCAGGAAAGACACGGTGGCAAACGACAATATGACCCTGAGACTCCCCCACACTCATACAACTGCAAATCATGTAGAATATATGAGAACAAACTGTTCAGTACTAGTTCTGTAGGATGACATTTTTGAGGCGACAAGGAAAAGTTTTGCAGTGTTTGGAAAGGAGAAATATATTATACCAGTATTTTTGTAAATACTGGGTACCTACAGGGTGCAGTGCTGGGGAACAAAACTGAGGTTTAGCTGCAACATTGTTCCTAGCCTCATATTATATTACAGACCACATGTTCGAAAAAGTGCATTGTTATCCCCATGTGTATGATTCATCGCCCCTCTCTGTGACGGCAGGCTTTTCACCCAGCCTTTGAGTGTGGCCATTATGTACAGGTATAAACACATTTGCCTTTTAAAGTGGTCCGACCACACTTTGCACAAACCAGTGGATTTCAAGCACACTCTGGATTTAGGGCAAAGTTTAAAGGATGACTCTCTGCCCCATCTTGGTTAGCCATTCGCAATAACCAACAAGTCCACCACAAAGACTCTTGAAAGTGTCCAAGGCGGTCCAGAGCAGTCCAGACTCAATAATGAAACAAAGGTGCATTGGTCTTTCTTGGCTGTAATTCAAACACTTCCTTTCCTGGCTCTGGTTGATGCCAAAGGGATCCATTTCCAGATCAGTGACTTCATAATGTCCTTCTCCCCTTTCTTTTGAGTCCTGCCAGCAGCAGTACAGCAGGTCGTCATGACAGCGTGATGCTTGCCCCCTACATGTTCCAGGTCTTGGTCTCCTTCTCCACCTCTGACAACTTCTACCATCCCAACCGGTGTCTGGCTGTCAATCACAGCCCCAAACAGTGCAGTACTGGGTTGTTGTTCTGCTCTTGTTGCAGCTCTGTATCAAGCATTTTGACATTGCGAATCTTACTTTCTGACATATAGACTGAGATTAGTATATTTCAAAAGCGAGCCATCATGCAAATGGAGAGACTGCACATTCTTTCTGCCTTCAGTAGCATAAAACATATTTACTGTCAGAACAATCCTTCCAAAAGTTGGCACTCCATTACAGTTTTTGTTCACTATTAGTCATACAATGTTTGTCGGTCTATTGTGTCACCTTGTTATATATCACAGCCGTCCAAGCTGCTCCAGCAATAACAACAATTCCACCATCTGTGGACGTTCTGTACGGAGAGAAATGACACTAAACCTGCCATATTACAGTCCTGAAGCAAACAAAGAAGACTAATTCTGTGCAGAAGCTATAACTGCTTGTTTTTGTTTTCCATGTTAACAGCCGGTGCAGCGAAATCATGGGCAAGGCGGGGAGTAAGGTCCTCAGAGAGACCTCAGAGGATGGGGTTCAAGCTCAGGTAAAAGCAGCCACCGCACACACATACAAGCTGTGCAAACTCCTGCCTGCACACACACAAACACATGCAGTAATGAAACCAGCAAATATACAAAAATATGTGTCCAAACTTAAAAACACATTAAACTGCCGTGATGGTCAGTGCTCTGGTGGTTACAGGGCTGTGTGTGTGTCTGTGTGTACATCCTGACTCTGGTGAAATGGGCCAGCTGCTGTGCTCTCCCGCTATCACAGGTTATGCAACCAGGATCAGCCGCAGCTTGCTTTCACACTTAATTTTTCCCACATCGCATCATCATACCTTTAATCATCAAAATACATTACTGAGCTTTGGACAAACCATTAATATCTTATGATGAAGCTGAGCGAAGGAATGATAGTCACTGGATGTTCCCAATGATGGATAGAAATTCTATAAATCGCCAAGGTTTTCAGACTGTGCTTCATTTATATAAGCTACCCACTAAGAAGAAATGCAATAGAAAAACAATTTAAAGATAAAATAACCAGATTCCCACCCGCTCTGTTTTTGCGACGCTCCCAGAGTTTTATCTTGTGCACAAAAGATCATAAAAATATCATCTTTGAGAACTTCAGGCTAGGGTTAGGGCTCTGTAGGTTTTGACTAACCCAATGAATTAAATACCTAACTCATCACAAATCCTGTTAATCCAAAGCCCCCCCCATCACTCAAAAATGTGTTTTGCTTATTGTTCCTTCAATTGTTTTATATTTGACAGTGATAATCTCTGTCATCTCACGGTATATATCATTATTTCGCCCAACGGTAGACTGTTAGTGGTGCCTAACGGCATTGTATGTGAATTATATTGGTTTATAGATTTCATGGTAATATACTCACAATAAGAGCTCCAAAGACTACAAGCACAGTATCCAGTTTTTATGTTCCATCAACTCTTCCTTTTAGCGAGAATGGAACAAGACCTTATTTGCCTTCGTCTGTGCTGAGTAAACAAGGCAAGGTCATTTGTGTATATTGTTTGCCAGTGAGCCAAATTACTGTTCTTGCTGTGAACAAAAAAGACATGCAAACACATACTCTTGGACTCTCTTGGACTCTTACAGTCTTTTTTTTCTGTGCAGTCTGTGTTGGCAGTTATTAGAGTGAGGAAGTTGTTGACAGCAGTGCGTCTTGTTCTGGGTCATTATCTAAATTCCCCTCAACGTCCCGAATTGTCTGTCATTTCCTCACCCATTTGATCCAAATTTGCTGCACCCAAGTGACCGTACTTTTCAGCTCATGTTCTGGCTAAAAGGCGCACCCTATCACCCCATTTCGCCTTGTGTCGGCTGAGTGGGTGCCATCTTTGTCAGCTCGTGCGGCTCGGTGGTGGGCTCCACAAGGCGTAGCTGGACTGAAGTGAATTGATTCCCGGGGATTAGGGATTAAGACTTCCCCGGCCGCTTCGGTGGAGTAAATCTGGGGATTATGATGTCAACAGCCTGTGGCTGCAGGAGAGGAAATTGAATTGTAAGGGACGGGAGCGCCGATGGCCCAGGATTACAGCACAGTCAGTGAGAAATCAGAGATGGGAGTCCGTGTCTGTGCCTTTCTCCTGCTCAGGAAAACCTCCATGGGACACCATTTACTGGGGTGCAGGAATCACTTACTCAGTTAGTTCTACTAAGTAAATGTTTGGGATGTTGATTGAGTGAAAAGAAGATTTCTGTGTCACTGGTAATCCAGTCCATCCTGCTCTGGCCTGTGAAGCATCAGGTGGTGAGTACCGTTAAGTGCAACAAGGATCACTTGTATAGGGAACAAGATGACAGGGATATCTGCCTTCTTCTACAATAAAAATCCACAGATAACATGGAGGAGAATATCTGGTCAGAGAAAAGATGGGAAACTTTTAGAAGTGCATAGCCTAACAATTTCACACCCATTAGTAACCTACTGTGTGTTTGTGTGCCTGCCTGTCTGTACTCAAGCCAACTCCTGCTGAGGCTGCTCCTGCTGCAACTGTTAAATTCGAGGGACTCACTAAAACCAGCAAGATGAAGGTGAAGTGGACCCAGCTGGGTTTGGTGTTCTTCCTCGTCTTATCACTGGTGATGACAGGATGCTTCTTCTGGCAATATCAGCTGCCAAAAGTTCTGCCAGGTAAGACCGAGTACTGTTGATAACAAGTGATGGGCCACATTGCAGAAACAAGTCTGAAATATAGTTGCTGTGAAGTGAAGAATGTCTTGAAGCTGAGCAATCTTTGTCTTTGTCAATATTTATACATCAGTGTTGAGTTTTTCCAATGGTCCTTTGTAATAACATTTTCTCAAACTTGTTCAGACCACATATTTATTCAGGTTAACTGCAAATAATAGTGAGCTGTGACCTATTTCAGACTCAACAGCCTTAACACTTGACCTTTCTTGAGACTTGAAAGCAAAAACAAATTTTAAACTTGCCAACTACCACTTTGTGCATAAGTAATTCATGTGCACCTGTTTGTTTTTGACACTTAAGGCCCTTAAGGACTGACTTGAGACTTGCTTAACGACTAAAACAATCTAAAATCACCTCTGCCAAAACATACTCAATGAATGACTCATTTAACATCAGGCAAAGTGAGTATTTCCATTTCATCATGAGGACACAGTTTATCATTTATTATTTTGGTTAAAAGAAAAATCCCAGCGTCTGTGAGTCTGTGACCCTGCGACATCCAGTTACTGAAGGTTCCTGCCTGTTAATTACATTCAACACAGAATCATAGCTGTTACCTTGCAGCTAAAACTCTGGATGCTCCTTCTTATCTGATCTTATCTGATCCACAGCGATCCACAACCTCAGCTCCCACTCCGACTTTGATAATCAATAATTATTTTCCCATAATTAAGAGATACAGATCTCGTAATGTAGAGATAAAACAATCTCTTAATTGTACGATCTTTATCTGGTAATTATGAGAAGATATTAGCACACAGTTGTTGTTGTTGTTGTTGTGTTGGTTGGGAGTGTGAATAATTGGCAGCGTCATAACAAGATCAAGATCTCAGACAGCAGCGTCAATTAAAATAGACTAAACAATTGGAACTTGTAGAGTAAGTTGTTCATTTTTAACTTCTCAGAAAGCAGAAGCTGTGTTTAAGCATTAAAGAACACAGGCATCATTCAAGATTGACATGTGAAATAAAAGTTCAGGAAAATGAGTGTGAACGTCAAAACCAGTGCCATAATATTCAGTCTTCAACTGCACAAGTGGTGCTTTAAATCACAAGTTTGTTTTAAATACGCTGACACTTAATTATGGCATCTCAGAAATCTCTTTAGTGTCATTTCTTCAAACAGAGCACACAGAGAAAAATGCTCTGTTCTCCAAAACACAGTCACACTTGATGATTCCATATGAGTAAAGGGACATTATTAATGGAAAAGCATGGCTCCACAGGCTCTGATTCATATTTTCCGATGTGCGCTGATACGTCTTTTTATATTCCAAAAAGTACATTTTTCAAGTATAGAATGAAAAGGCAAATAGTGGCCTGAAGCTACAGTGAAAGATATTGAAATATCCTTGTTCATCCAGAGTTCACAGTGGGACCAGGCTGCATCTCTTTTCATCAGCGAGTTGCATGTCGTACAACCCGTCAAATTGTATATATAAGATCAACGGGGTTCATCTGGAAGAAGAGGGAATTAATGAATCCCTAAGCCAGCCAATTATACCACATTATGCGGGCCTTTTGTATTCTATCAAATATCAAGTGGGAATTACAATAGCCTGTCCCCCTATGCTTCCTTGGCCCTGTCTTTCTCCCTTTCTCCCTTTCTCTTTTCTCATTTCCCATCCACCGCCCAGATGAAGGGATGGGTCGCAATGCCAAATTAGAGATGATGTGTCCCCGTTTCCCCGAGCCTCTCCAGCTGGAGCATCCTATACCCAGTCTGAAAGAGGCCCTGGAAAAGGTGAGAGGAGTCGTTCATCATGCACAGATTTAAATCTGAGGTCGTATTTCTATGATGCCTGCCCAAGTCCGAGGAAATTTACAGGCTGACTGTGTTAATCCTTCACACCAAATGCTGTTGCAGTCGACAGAAGGAGATTAAAGATATAGCGGATGAAAAACCGAGTGTCTGTCCGAGACACACGGAGCAGCAGTATCCCAAGTTGATCATCCACATGCAATAAAATATACTAGACACCCATAAGAGAATCTGAAAATAAAGAGCAGTGGGTGCACATTAGTAGTGAGGACTTAACCATAAGTAGTGAAGGAATATCAGCATCAAAATGTGCCTCATTAGTTTAAAGTTGAGCTGAAGTTTGCCAGTTAAATTTCAGTTTGTCTGTACTGAAAAAAAAGCTTCTTTCATCTCTGTGACCAAACACTTAAAGCCAAACTGAAAATTAACGTCAGGCACATGAACCGTTTGATATTCATTACAGTGAACGCTTGTCTTTTTCTCATTTCTGCCTTGTGAGCAACTTGAAAAAAACAATTTAATCTTTCCTCAATTAATTTTGAAGAATAATCTTGTTTTACCTGAAGATTTCACTGCTCAAGAAAAAGGCACTGATTTCCCCTAATAGGAATATAATTCATAGACTGTGCTCCTTAAATTAATATCAGAACATCAAAGTAATTGCTCTGGGGTTTCGTATTGCTGTTAATAAGGGACCTCTGTCAAAGTAAAAGCACACAGAAACAAATATTAAAATATTGTGGAAAAAGTACATTTGAGCTGTGATGCTCATTTGATAAATCAATATCTGCCGGTTCAATACAGTGTGAGTGTCAGTACCGGCTGTGCTACTTACTGTACATGTTATATGATTGTTATCAACATGTTTAGGCACCAAACCAGCAACACATGGCTTTATATCTGTCATACATACCTCATCGTCTGTCCTGCAGTGGTGGAAGCAGTATTCAGATCCTTAACTTAAGTAAAAGTACCAATACCATGATGTAAATATACTCAATTACAAGTAAATGTTCTGTATTTAAAATCCTACAGAAGCTACAGAATCAGTGTTTTCAGCAAAATGTACCCAAAGCATGAAAAGTAAAACTACTGATACTAATACTGATGCATCGATGTGTAAGCTGCATTTTACTGCTGTAGCTGGTCGAAGTGGAGCTAGTTTTGTGTACATACAGGTCGGTATATTAGTCCAGTGGTTCCCAACCTGGGGTCGTGCCCCCAGTAAGGGTCACAAGATAAATGAGATGATATGACGAAGAAGAAATAACCAACTTCTGCTCCACACATTTGTATTTATTTATTCGTCTATTCTCTAATCTTTTTTTGTGAAATGTTTTTTTTTTATCTCTTTGGGCATCAGATAGGTTGTTTAAATTAAATAATCTGAGAAGTTTGACAGGACTGTGATGGAACAACCGAAATATGACTGCTTTTTTTGACAGGTTGGGAACCACTGGTTGAATCTTTGACAATGCATTGTATTGTATAAGCTTATTACATGGTTGTTTTGTCTGTCTGTTTTTTGTTGTTTGTTTGTCGTTTTAAGTAACTAGTAGCTATAGCTGTAGCGGAGTAAAAAGCACAATATTTCACTCTGAGTAGTAGCAAAAAAATGGAAATACAGTGAAATACAAGCACCTCAAAACTGTACTTAAGTACGTACTTAGGTACCTGAGTAGATGTACTTAGTTACTTTCCACTGCTGCTGTTCTATCACAGTAACATAGAATTAAAAAATCATAGCAGACAGCTGGAGTTTGATTGACTGTCGGACCTCTGTGTATTACATTTGATTGTAAATCCAGCGTGCTTGACTGGTAACATACTGTGTCGAAGGTTTGTTGCATGAATTAGCGGCTGACACATCCATCATCTGGCTTTTTTTAAATGTCTATGGTGTGCTTTTTGTCTTGATGAATTCAAATTACTGCATGAGGGCAGAGCGTATGTTAAGAGGAAATAAAGCAGTAGGCCTTGTGCCTGAAATCATCATCAAGCACTTAGAATAACTGTGCCTGTGATCCGCTGCTTTTCACAGCGACTGATTCAAGTGAACATAATGACAGAGCTGTTGATGGGCAGGTGACATATTTATATATATTATTGTTACGTCAAGAGGAAGGAAAAATGGTCCATGACACACTGAAGTTTAATATGCACATTTGTGATAAACACAGTTCTGAAAAATGACATGAAACAGCTTCCACTTTAGCTACTCCACTTTATACAGTCTGAGACGCCAAACCTCTATTTTAAAATGTCAGTTTGACTGAAGACTTACTTACTTAACTTTTCATTAGAGTCTCATTGGGGTCTGAATTGGGTGCCAGTGCCAGTGCAATACATATATGTCATACACAACAGTGCAATACATACATATATATATACATATATATATATATATATGTATATGCATATACATTGTTATTGTATATATTTTTACTTCTATTTTCACTTAAATACTGTAAATGTGTATATTTTTATTTTTCATTTTCTATTTCTTATTTTTATATTTTGTACATACTTTAGCTCTAAATTGATGCTACTTTCTAATCTTGAATGGGAGCACCGGTACTGTACAATTTCCCCCCAGGGATCAATAAAGTATTTCTGATTCTGATTCTGATTCTGAAGGTCTAATCGTTTTCGCTGTTTTCTTAATGAGGGGATTTTGATCAAAAAGACGTTAAACTTAACTCTGAGTTACAATCCAAATTAAAAGGTTACTTAAATGAATAGTTTATATACATTTTTGCAAATATGAATCAAAAGTTACGTGAGAAGATCAACATCACTCTCATGTCTGTATACCAAATATGAAACTACAGCCAGCAGCTGGTTAGCTTAGCTTTGCATAAAGTCTAGAAGTGGGGCGAAACAGCTAGCCTGTCTTCCTTAAAGTTCATTTTTCATGTAATTTTAGTAATCTACATCCATCTAAACTGGATTTTCAGAATAAACTCCTCACTTCCTGCTCTGTTTCCTCAAGGTGGACGTTTTGCTTCGGCAGAGTGTCAACCCCATCAGCCTTCCCTCTATGTCGGCCATTGTGATCCTAAATGACACTGTTTTGTGGACCGGCAACTTTGGAAAAAGGAATGGCAGTGACCCGCTCTCGGGACCCCCCAATGAGTACACAATTTACAGGTGAGTACTGAAACTTACAGCACAGATGATCACAGATGTCCCTGTTCGTAAAACTTTCATCGTCATTATTATTTTCCTATGGTACGACACGCTCTACCATATGAGCCACAACCGCCCCCCACATACCGAGGTCATGAGTCGAAGTCCCCCCCACCACCAACAACAATGATAACAATAACAATAATAATAATAATGATAAACTTTATTTACAAACCACTTCAAAACATAGTTATTAAGTGATTTACATGGGGAAATCAAGACCAGCAGAGTCTTCAGTAAGTCTTCAGTAAGTTACAGTTTAGTTTAGCTTCTCTATTTAAGTTCTTCTGTTATCCTAGTAAGGCCTGTTTCAAGTTCAACCAGTAAAACACCGTAAGTATTGACACACACCTTGTTTCCAATTTCCAATTTGCCTCAGGAAAATAGACCTCCAGGTACAAAAACATTTCTGGAACTAAACTTTCAGTTTTTCATAGTGAGTGTGGTGACTTGACTTGACAAAAACAAAAAACCTACAAGAAACTGAGGGACGTGTTGCCTTTGTGGAGCATGTCAGTTAAATGATTCACATTCCCAACATCTGTATAGCCATACTCAAGTACTTAAGTGTATTCATTTGTACTCCATCAGCTCCATCCACAGCGTAGAGGGTGATCCATATGCACTTAATATCAATGAATAACTGGCATGCAAACAAACAAAAACTGTGTGTCTCTTCTGGTAAACAACACACCTGCTCAGTGATTACTGTTTCATCTATTTTTTTTATTTTGATTGTGATTGTGATTCTGATTTGTGCTTTCCCCCTTCTCCACATACCACCTACTGTGCAAAAAGTGAACGAAAACTACTTCATGTACACATACACATACTAATAAACACAATACAAAAATGGCTCCAACAGTGAGGTTGCAAGGCAACCAGCAGAGACGCCAGGAGGTCCCTGAGCCTGGCCAAGAAATCCAGCACATAGACCCCATAAAACCACAGCTGGTTTTTGTGCAGATAAAACAAATGACTTACAACGTGTTAATTATTGAGCTTTAGAAGTGCTGGCAGGTGGATTTTGTTACCTTTGGACAGAGCCAGGCTAATATGTCCCTCTGTTTCCAGTCTTTATGCTAAGCTAGGCTAGGGGTATCAATCTACCCATCTAACTTTGCTAAAAAGCAAATAGGTATATTTCCCAAAACGTCAAACTATTCCTTTAAGAATCTTAAACAGTCGAACGGTCAAATATGATAATATGAAATAACACTTACTGTGTAGCAAAAAATGATTCAGATTCTTACAATACATTTATTTTAATCTGGCTCAACATATATAGTTGTCCATTACGAGCAATTATTTTACTATCGGCAAAAGACATGTTAATGGGGAATTGATGGATAGTAAAAAGAAAAACAAAGGAGGGAGGCGAGACCCAAGAGAAGGAGTTTCAGTAAATAAAAACTGCCAACATAAAGACACTGACAGAGTAAAAAACAGTTGCATTGCTCTGTAATCGGTCTTTCAGAATTGCCAGCCTATCCAAAATCTTCCCGACCCTGATGCTGTACAAACTGTGGGAGGACGGGAAGATCGGCTCCCTAGATGACCCTCTGGAGAAATATGTGGAGAACTTCACCATCAAAAACCCGCTGGGGAAGTCGCGAGACTCTGAGCTGAAATATGTGACAGATGGCCTGATATTTCTGGACAGCGGGGAGGTTCAGATCCGCTCCTCCTCAGTCACCCTGCGCAGGATGGCCAGCCAGCTCTCAGGTACAAACCGATGTAGCCTGGGAACTAGACGAATCTGCAAGCTCATGTTTTATTAGCAGGTGTGTCTGGTCCCGCTTCCCTTCAGACAGATTTCGAGCTGACCTGGACCGGATCGGGCCAATCACAAGCGTTTATCTATGACTGAGAGGAGCGCCGCTGGTAGTCTACACAGTGGATGCTGATAGCACAGTTGGCATTGGAGCCCATGTTAATCTCAAAGTCTAAACATGTCACATTTAAGAAGCAGGAGTTTAACCGTTTAACACAAGAAGTTTACAAGAAGCTTACGTCTGTAATACTCCACCACGCTGACATGGATCTTCTGGTCCGACTTGGAGTTGGCAGATTGGGGCACAACTTTTACTCTAGAGTCCTCTGCGGCTTTGAAGGAGCAATTTAGGCTCCCGCTTCATTTCATCTGCAGCTGTTGATGCCGACACTTCTTCATTCGGTTCGGCTTGTTTTTCTTCTCATCTTCTAAAAACTGGTAAATCCCGTTCGTTCTTGAAAGTAGGTTGGTACACTGTTGACAAGTTCGTATAGATTTTTCGGGACTTTTTGTTGGAGTCAATCCTAGATCAACAAGTCGATCAAAAACAGTTTTGGCTTTTCCTTTTTTTTCAAATATTTTAGCAGACTGTCTGCTAACATATTTATATTTTCAAATTCTGATGGCAAAAACGGCAACACTCGTTCACAGACCGATGTATCGATGCTACACCATAATAACTCTTCTCTGCACTGATTGGTTATAGGTTTATGTTGGTCTGCGCCTGTTGATAATGCCCCTCAGAAACCTTAGGTCTTACCTTTATTAGACAGTTAGTTGTGGGTGAAAATGCATCTTTTCTATCTGCAAAAATCAAAGAGTTTGTGTTTTTTTTATATAATTCTGGTGCTGGACATGTCTTTACTCACAGGAGCTGACCTGTTGAAACTTAAGGGCGGAATAAAAACTCAATATGAAATGTAAACATGCTGGTTGCAGTTCACTCTTACTAGATTTCAGGGGATTCAAAATTTTGATAATTGTGTCATTTTTTAAGCATAAATGCAAAACATTTGATATCTGATGATTTGAATATCAGAAGGGTCAGACAAAAAAAAGTAACTGACTTTGACTTTGGGGAATTGCGATGGGCATTTTTTAAATATTTTCTGACATTTTACACACCAAACAATCAATCGATTAATTGAAGGAAATAAACCTGCGCTGGTTAAGGATGAAAACAATATCATCCTAAACAACTGTGAGATTTTCATTGTGTTTGTCCTCAGAAGTAACTGATGTACTGTAACCACTGAGGCGCTGTGAACAACAAAACAAATGAAAAATGTATCTTCTAGTTTGTATTTAGAGATTGCAATGGATACTTCATCATGCTGGAGTCTTTCAACATTCATATACTGACACAGCAAAAGAGTTGCTATGGTCATGCATAAACAGGCACCTGTTTATGTGAGGAAGCTTTTCAATTTTTAATACTTCACTCTGTGTAATGAATTAAAATAAAAGATGAGAGAAACGCCTGCTGCGAGAGGAATCATGAATCTTTAAACATCCTTCCCTGTCTCAGTTTGTCATCGAGGTATCAGGGCTGAACGTAATAATCACGTTCAGAGAATTTGTCACGTAGCAGATTCAAAGAGAAAAGAAATAACCGTCCAATTGATTTAAAAAGAGATGAGATATTTCTTTGAGCAAGACAGAAAGAAGAAGAAGAAATGTCTTGTGCGTACAAATACAATACATTTGTTATACTTGTTGTTTTCATTTACTGCTTAAATTCTTTTTATTGAACTGTGTTTTACTGTGGGCTGATCCAGGCCTCCCCAGGAGACTGCGGGCCACAAATCTGCTTTGGAAAGGAAAAACACAATCTGCGATCAATCTGCTACAAGATGACGTCCTTGTCGCCGACCCAGGCACCAAGTGAGATTTGTTATGCTGTGTTGATTTCAGTATTTCAATATGTCGATTATTATTGAGCAAACTGGGGAAGAAAATTGTATGAAAATGAATGAATGCCTTTATTCGCTGTTGTCTGTACAGTGACGGAGTACAGTTTGAAGGTGTCTATTCAGGCAAAATCTTAGTGAGTTTCCCTGAACTTGAAGGAAAGACACTGTTAAAAAATACTACATTCTTTTTTACTCAGTGTGATTTCAGCGAAACCCGCCAGGACTGTAGGCATTTTAGGACTGCGTTCTGATGTCTACACTGTTTCATCCAATGTAATTGACAGTCAAAACATGTAACTCTGAAGTTGCATTATTGCCTACAGTACACCAGGTCTGACAGACGTAAAACATAATATACATCCCACTTAAAACTGACTTCTCATTGTACCTGAGGAGCTAAATGTCAAGTCTAATCTTACTGCACTTTATTTGTCTATACATATTGCACTGATTGGTCTTCATGATTGGCAAAATGTTTGATCTTTAAGTAAAGAAAATGTTCAAATGAAATTTTAATATCTCAGAGACCAGAGCTTTTTATTGAACCCACAGGGGAGTTGCCTTTTGGCACTGAGCTCTGCCGTTTTATACTTTCTGGATTTGATAAAAGATTAAAACCTGATAAAACCGTCACTGTCACAATGGCTGATGAAACTTCTTGATACAAATTTGACCAAAGAGGGCCTTAATCATTTGGTGACAACAACATATGTTGTCTAATCGCTGTCTGTTTAAAGCAATAGTTTGACATTTTGGGAAATAATCCCTTTCTTTTCAAGAGTTAGAAGAGAAGATTGATACTAAACATGAAGCTACAGCCAGCAGCTAAACAAAGAAAAAAAAGACTGGACTAGCTCTGTCCGAAAATTACAAAAACCACCTACCAGCACCTCTAAAGTTTCGGACTGTTTCTTAGCTGGAAGCAGTGACTTTCTGAAGTCTTGCTGGTTATTTATTTTATTCAGGACCATGTACAATATTAAACAATATAAATCACACAAATGTTATCATTTGATGTATTGTACTGGAGTTAGCTCAAAGTAAATTTTAATTTCATGAGGTTGCCTGACAACCTCACGGTGACAACTACACATCAGGAAGTTAATAGTCCCAGCTAAGAAGTAGCGCAGCCCATAACCCCTGTAAAAACCACAACTTGTCATTTTGACACTGCAGTTTTCGAACAGATTAAACAAACAATATATAAGGTGTGCTTTAGAGGTCCTGGTAGGCAGATTTATTTAGCTATGGACAGAGCCAGGCTAGCTGTTTCCCCCCGTTCTCAGTTGTTATGCTAAGCTAAGAAAAGCGGCTGTAGCTAATTGAAGAGTGGTATTCTCATTAAACTCTCGTCTAGAAAGCTAATAAGCATATTTCCCAAAATATTTAACTGTTTCTTCGGGATAGGTGATGAGTTTCAAAATGGAAAATTGTTCTCTTATTGTCTGCATGATTTTTTCTCTCTGTCTCTTTAACTTTCTTTCTTCCAGATGTCACTACAGCAACCTTGCCTTCTCGCTGCTGGCTCATGTGATGGCCGAGCGAGTAGCTGCCGTCGACTACCAGCGGTGGATCACAGACAACATCCTGGACCGGCTGGGGATGGAGGACACCGGCTTTGACATCACCCCGGGGCTCCAGAGCCAGATGGCTGTGGGAGTGTACTCTAACGGAAAACCAGCCCCGCTGTATGACCTGGGCTGGTACCGGCCCTCGGGTCAGATGTTCTCCACAGCCGCAGACTTGGCCAAGCTTGCCATGATGCTGCTGGGCGCTTATCACCGCAAGCTGCTGGAGCCAGACTCGCTGAAGATCATGCTGACCCCACTCTTCAGGTGCGATAAGGACTACTTCGCCAACCGTACTGGGACGCCGTGGGAGGTGAATGAGCTGATGGGCTACGAGATGGTGCGTAAAGATGGTGATCTGGATGGCTACTCTGCCACCTTCTCCCTGGTGCCCAGACTGAAGCTCGGTCTGGTGGTGCTAATGGCGGGCAGCCGGTCTCAGAACCAGGATGTGGTCACCAAGGCCTACAACCACATTATCCCAGCCATAGAAAAAGCCTTCAGGGAGGCCAAGAAGATCCTCTTTGCTCCCCCAAACCCAGAACCTTACGTCGGCTTTTTCACCTACAGCAACATCACCTTCTATGAGATCAAAGTCGGGCCGGATGGAGTTCTGATCATGCAACAGTTTGGGCCTCAGATTGAAGAGCTGATCCCAGAGAAGTACAGGACAATAAAGCTCAACTACCTGGTTGACCGGGTGTTCAGAGTGGTTTTTGAAAAAGAGTATCCTTGTGTTTTGCAAGTTGGCACGGCCTCAGTGTCCCTGGAAGCCCAAGATGGCCAATTATTCAACTTCTACACGTTTGACAAGCGCGGTTTGTCCCCTGGTTTTGATGCACCAGGACTGAACACGTATAATGTGGTCAGAATAGCTCGCAGGCCGACCTTCTCGAGCTGAACTGCAGCCTAAAGACAAAATGGTGTCCTTTGGATTTGTGAGGGACGGTACACAAAAAAGAGGCTGTGAATATTGAAAGACCAAATGGGAAAGTTGGGGTCAGTCAAAGAAAGGATTGGGCTCTTGATTTACAGAGAGCACAGAGAGGGATGGCAATATGTATAATGTCTTGCACAGAGAATGAATTCATTTATCTGCTGATTGATGTATATGACTGTCCTCCTTACACTGGTCCTTCATTATGCCTCCCAACTGAACATTCACATTATTGTGATCCAGTGTTTGTGTGCTTCTTCCCTGCTTTCATTTAAACTGCTCTTACACAGCATCGTCTTGGTCTCTTTTGTCCTTGAGTTTTCATGAGAGAGAGCAGCCGAACACTGACGCACATCAAACTCCTGTTGTGGTCATTTGCATGAATATTTACATACATTTAATTTTCAATTCTTGGACCGTGACTACAGCTTCACGAGATCATCGGCTCATACATATTTATCCGCCATTGGTGAAAAAAGAAAAATGTCTTTGTGTGCTTGTGGCAGGTAAAACCAGGGCATTTTCATGGCGATGATGTTGCCACGGGGACGGAACTGCTGATTCAATGTCAAAAATCATGCTCTTACATGTGACTAAGATGCAAAATATTTTAACTCCCCTATAAGAAGCGATTAGGGACAGAGAGGCTTTCGGCTGCCTGTGTGACTCTTTTCTGTTTAATCCCTAAAAATGGACTCCAGTGTGTGCTGACCTCTAACACCAATATGAATAATACACTGAAAATAAGGCCAATGTTGATGTTTCTCCTTTCATATTAGATTGCGCCCCTGAAGGTAAGATGGAAATGGAATAGATATTGAAAACGTTGCTTTGTCTTGAAGCATCAGGTGCAACGAGTGTTATTGACGGAATATGAATGCAATGCTGCCTAAAAATAAATCTATTGTATCTATTCTATCCGGCGATGACTGAAATATTGAAACTGGCATTCAACTATGAAATGTATTATTGCCGCAGCCCACAGATTGAATTCTGACGGATGGTGGGAAGAAAGAATCGCTTGGGTCATGCAGTTTTGTAAGCCACACTGAAACAAAACTATAACAACATGCAAATTATACCATGCGTGGATTCTCTGCTATTGTTGAGGCTTGTTATTTCAGGTAAGATGTCAGATGAGGGTCACGCAGCCTCCAGAAAAGTAACAATCACACTGTACAATGATCAGTACAACCGTCAGCAAACACCAAACCAGGCATTAACACTTAAAAAAAATAGCTACGTGTGGACAGCTTCAACATTTATTTTTGTTGCTTTTAAATTAGGCATTGCACAATAGTCAGTTTTCAACTTTGCAACCACAGTGAACAAGAGCTTACAAATCAATCAAATCATGTACATGATGGCTGGCCGTGCAACAAGAGACAAAACAAGATTAGGAACAGCTCACAGTAAAGCATTACATTCTTAAGTTCCACTGAAACATTTGATTTTTTTTTTTTTTTTTTTTTTTGATTTCTTTATTTTCCAAATAAGAACAAAAAAGTACAACATGTTACCGTTCAGATCAGATTTGACTGTCCCACTTTCCCCTCTGGATTCACCCTCTAAGGCATACAGCAGTTACAGAATAAGACAGCAGGTGGGATATGCAGGCACTGTTGAACAATATCATTTATAGTAACAAACAAACAAGCCAAACCAAAGTTCACATACAAGCTCTTAAATGACATGTAATTAATTCAAAGGAACAATTTGACATTTTGAGAAGAGTTAGATGAGACAATCAATACCACTCTACAGATTAAACAAACAAGATATAATGTATTAATTTGTGAGATTTAAGGTGCCGGTAGATGGATTTTGTTACCTTTGGGCAGAGGCAGGCTAGCTGTTTCTCCCTGTTTCCAGTCCAATCAGAATCAGAAGTTTAAGCTAAGCTAAGCTAACCATCTCCTGGCAGTAGCTTCATATTTAACAGACATGACGGTGGCACCCATCGTCTCAGCTAACTCTCGCCAAGAAAGCGTCTAAAATGTCAAACTACCCCTTTAAAGTGAAATCAAATCTCAGTTAGAACACAGAGGTCGTCTCTTTACATGCACATGTGAGGATCCCAGTGTCCATGCTCAGTGTCATGTTAGGAGACAGCAAAGGGATGCAAGCGTTGGAGTCCTTACCCTCGGCCTGAGCTCTGGAGCCTGAGACAGAGGGATCCAGTAAAATCTTAGGGAATGGCGGCGAGTCTCTTACAGAGCTGTTGTCCTCCGTGTGGGAGCACACGAGCTCTCGGAAACACTCCCTGAAGCGTGTAGAGAGCAGGCTGTAGATGATAGGGTTGACCGCTGAGCTGAGGTAGAAGAAGACGCCCGACAGGATGTGAACGTACTGATAAACGTTGTGCATCAAATCGGTCCACTGGCTGATGGAACTCCACAGGAGCCGCTCGATGTGGAAGGGCGCCCAGCAGACTCCAAACACTGCCACCACGATCGCTGGAGGATCAGGAGAGAATGAGGCTGTTTAAAAAGCTTGAACAGAGTTTTTGATGCCATTGTTACCCTGACATGCCAAGAGGGCATCACTCTACACTGGAGACATTATTATTCATATTTCATTTGAGGATAAACCCCTCGTTTATAAGGGGGGAATTAACATTTAAACAAAAGATGAATACAAATAAAATAAATAAGTAATGATGAATTAAACAATCCAAACAACATAACTGTAGTAAAAATCAAGAACACATATCTAAGGGCTCTCCCACAATCCCAAACCACACACACTACATCTCTGTTTCATCTGCACAAAATCAACAAGAAATGGAATAAATGAACACTTCCAGACAAAAAGAGTCTATCTATGAACTAAAAATGAAGGCAAATACAATCAAAAACGAGAACAAGTACACTTTAAGTCATGAAAAGAAGTAACTGATCTGAGCGAGCAAATTATTCCAGTCTGGTGGCGCTTCAGACATTTAGTCTCCCAATTTCATTACAAATTCTAGGCACAATAAGAAAGGGTCACAGACTACTAATTTACAATGTTTTTGGGTGATAAAACATTATTCACTTCAGTACCCTCAGGGGTTTTGATACTGCAGACTTACTTGGACTAGTATGATCAGTAGCTTACGGTGGCTAACATTCGCTAATGTTAGCAAACTTTAGATTTTGCTGCGTATCAGACGTTATTGAGTCAATTCACTGTAGAGATGCAAAAATTACTAAATGCATCTGTTTTGATGATCATTTAATTGTTTTAGTTGATTAATCCATTAATTGAGAAAGCAACAGGCAGATTATACCGTCAGTTAATTGTGGGTTCAGTTTATAGTGATGTCTTTGAAGCAACTCAAGAGCATCTTTGAAACTGCATAAATACTTCCTGACCCTTAAACTGGAATAATATTGTCCCATTACATTTCTTGATGATGAATTTAAGAATTTGATGGTGATTTCGCTCATTTGTAAACGTGTTACTCTGAGCTGCAGATGCTCAACATCACTGGGCGTTACAGCACTCCTAATAAACCATGCATGATGCTCTCACGGTGCTCTCACTGAAGGAGGTGCAGCAGACGCAGGCTGTTTGGCTGTTTTCGATGGTCGACATATGGCAGGGGTATTCAACTAAAATTCGAAGAGAAGATTTCCTCAAGCAAAGGTCTGGAACATCCTAATGTCTAACTTGCGTTGTGATTTAGTGTGATATATATTGAAGTAGCCTAGTAGTTGTATCAACGTCTGCATGTAATCAACAACTGACTGTCAAATCAAATAAAGAAAGTACAATTCAAAAACATTTTGACAATATTTATTGTCACTTAACATTGAACTATACAGATATATAATACTGTAGATATATATAATGTCCTTCTCTCATTAAGTAAAAGAAGGGCTGCATTTAAAAATAAAATAGAGAAAATAAATAAAATAGCTTTTGAAAAACTGTGCATCTTAAAATGAAGTGCTTAATTTTAGAAAAACAAAATAAAGTGTAGCAGCAGCTTGAGTTTCTCTTTTTCTTTGTTAACTGTTTTACATGTTGACTTAACAGTCTCTCCCTGTATCGTTCACTCGTCTTATCATCGGTCACTCGCCTCTCACCTCTCACACCTCTCACACCTATACAGACAGACACCTCTCATCTGTCTGTATACAGAGTCGCAATGTTTAGCGCCTGGAATGCACAGATTTGATTGGCTGAGTGGCATCACATGGGCTGGCGTAACTCGTATGCTATTGGTCTGTGAGTTTCCTGATCTGCTAAACCAGCGCCGCAAAGACTAGAAAAGCTGCGCCAGTTAAAATAGAAGCACCACGTCAAAATTTAAAATGCCTTAATAATTCATTGATTATAGGTCTGGGTCCGTAGAGGACGGCGTCTGGGTCCGGACTCTGACCGCGGCCCCCCTGTTAGTGACCTATGACATATGGCATCAAGCTAACTGAGCTTTGTTGGAAGCTTTGGACAAGATATTCATAAACGTCAAAGTGGCAAACTTAGTCTCTCTCTTTTTCCAACAACAGGGTTTGTGACATTTGTCGAGCAGCTTAACAAACGGTTGTTTCACTTTTTCCAACCTTTAAGCTTCTCTTCAGTGAAGCTGAAGTGTTTACACTGAGTGAAATATTCTAACCCCTGAGTCCATGTTTTTATAGCTGCATAAATGCATCAAATGGAAATATTCCAGATGACTTGTGCATCATTTCTACAAGATTCAGCCCGATATGTTTGGTATTTTTGGAAACTTTGGGATCTCCGCCAGAACTTAAATACAATTCTGTGGGTTTGGACAAATTTTGGCCAGACAGTTTGTACCGACTGACCCAGACTCACAGGTAAGTGACATTTAAGGGAACAATACTAATATAAGAAGAAAAACGTTAAATAATTTATAACTTATACATAATTCTATTCTGAAAAACATTTCCTGTTTCAAATAAAAGGTCTTAAAGCATCCAAAATGTGGTTAAAAATCCCATAAATACATAAAAGTATTTCTCTATAACATCAGATATTTGTGATTGAATGATATTTGTTGATATTTGTGTTCTTAGTTGAGCCGGGCAGCGTAACATTTACTGTTTACCAGGGTTAGGGTTAGTCATTGGTTTTGCAGGTATTTGCTTACACAGCAAATATTGGGAAAATAAGAAGTGAGACCTGATGATGGCGCTAGAGGAAGAGTATAATTCATCATGAAAAAAAAAAGAAAGAATGGCAATGATTTCAGTGTGGACCATGTTTCCATGGTAACAACCAGTGACACCTGCGCTACATTATTACATTGATTGATTTCATTTGAAAAGAAAAGTCTTAATTTACCTAGAATTCATGGCAAATTGGTCAATTTAGACGTCCATGTGAATTCAAACTATTACTTATATCTAAGCCGTAGTCAAAGTGAAACCAGCTGCAGGACTGTGTGTGTGTTTTGATCAGATTTGACTGACAGTTGCGTCTCCCTGGCAACATAAAGTAACACCTGTCATCAGATTTTGATTTTGACTTCTTTATTGCTGAATTCTGATTGGCTGTAAAAATACCTGACATCTCTCCTGTGAACATACCAGTACTGTTCGAACCTTAGCAGATAATATTGGGTTCATGTTGAATTCCATCACTTCCAGCAAGAAACTGGTTCAGAAAACAGGCCTTTAAGATGCCTCCTACTGGAATTCAACACCAGCTATCATTTTGTTACATGTGGTGGAAGACGTCCAGAATGAAACTCATGTTCACTGATAAGAATGAAAGGAACAAATCAATTATCAGTTATATTAAAGGGCCTTAGAGTGGGGTAGATGGATTGCATTATAGGAACATGAAATCTCATCAAGCCACAAAGCTTAGAAGCAAACAAAAAGACGCCCAAATGATTCATACAAAGAACTGACAATCCCCTGACATTATTTGCTGTGTTTTTGTCATGTTTTGTGTTCGGGAACATGTCTTGGCATTGATAACACAGATTAGAGGGGATCTGACTTCAAATCATAGCAGCCTTTCACAGTAATGCGTGTTTTCTGAAGAGAGACGGCGAGGGTGGGGGGAGGGAAAACTCACAGAGCATCTTGTTGACCTGCCTCCTGCGCCCGTTCACACTGGTCTTCCTTCGAGCGTTACAGTTCTTTCCCAGGTTCCCGCTGGGCTGCCGCCTCTCTCTGCCCAAATGAAGCCCCATCACCAGGTACAGCACGCTAATCACTATCATAGGCACGAAATAGAAGCACACAGTGGTGATCTGCATGACCATGTTATAGATCCACAGGGGCTTCAGCACAGTGCATATGGCCGACTCCTCCATCCTCTCTGGCAGGTAGAAGATGCCGTGCAGGGAGGTGTTGGGGATGGCACAGATCATCGACACCACCCACACGACGGTGATGACCCGCTTGGCGTGTTGATTCGTCGACAGGTAGCGCGTTTTGAGCGGGTGCAACACAGCTATGTACCTCTCCACGCTCAGAGCTGTGACGTTGAGGATTGAAGCGAAGCAGACCGTCTCGAAGAGGAAGGTCTTGAAGTAGCAGCCGCCCTCGCCGAAGGAGAACGGGTAGTTCTGCCAAAGGTCATATATCTCCAGGGGCATCCCGAACAAAAGCACAAGGAGGTCCGACACAGCCAGGCTCACCAGGTAGAGGTTGGTGGGGTTTCGCATCTTCTTGTGCTTTGCTATCACCACACATGTGAGCAGGTTTCCAGACAAGCCCGTGAGGAAGATGACAAGGTAAACACTGGTCACAGGGAGGAAAAAGGGAGATCGTTTCGGACCCAGGATTTCAAAGAGGTTGACTTCAGGGAAAGGGTCGCTGCTGTAATTCCCAGTGGCATTTAGTGGTATGCTGGTATTGTGGAACAGTTTGGATACGTTCGAAGGGGAGCCCTGCAAAGAGAGCTCCATTTCAGAGAGGAGAACTGGAGGAGACACCAGGAGATGTCAACACATCCTGCGCTGATTTCTGGGTTCATTCAACACCGGGGGCCTGATATAAAAATAAAGAAATCATCAGAAGAGGATTGCATTTGATTAGCGGCTCTGTGATGATTCCTCAACCTCAGTCTAGCATTTCTTTACCTTGTTTCATAAATCACACTTTTCAACTCAAACTCAGTGATTCACAAATTCACAAAGATTAAACTAATGTGATACTTAAATACATGTCACTAAGGCTGCAGCTAATTATTCTTTTAAATTGTTGATTATTCCATAAAACATACATTTCACAGAGCTCAAGGTGGCGTCTTCACATTCCTAGTTTTATCCGAGCATCAGTCCAACACCTGAAGACATGAACTTTACAATAATGCATGAGTCAGAAAAGCAGCAAATTTGGGAAGATGAATTTGCTTGAAAAATCGAATATCAAAATAGTCGACTAATGGTTTCAGCGATAAATACTACCACTTAGATGTCAGACAGATGCAGTTTGGCATCCTAGTGGTCTAAAACAACAACAAATGCTTCACTTTTGAGGGGGACAAGCAGGAAATACAGGAGTCGAGCATTTTCAGGGTATAAAAATATTACGTGTCAGAACCATCTGGTGCAGAAATGCATCACTCATTCATCAAAACCGATAACATTATATTTACTATTTTATTATTATTATTATTATTATCATTATTATTACCCTTCCCCTTTTGAAAAAGTAGAAATTATTGTCTGTGAGCTTAAGTACGCAGTTATGCAGACCTCACAGGACATAAGGAGACCTTAAAACTGCTGCAATAAAGAAAGGAGACCTGGTTTTGTCTATTTATGCTGCTGACCTTTGATGACAAAAGACATTTTCTGTTGGTCATGGATGATGAAGAAACAAACAAGTGAAGACAAAAAAACAAATAGAAATGGCAGATTCCCTCTGTGGGTTGAGGATTACTGCTTTTACTGCCACAGTAATATGGATCAAGTCATTCTCATCAACTGAGGATAATTGGCATTACACACACCGCACTAATAGATGCTAATGGCTTCTTCTAGAAGGTTAATTGTGTTGCCAGATCTCACGCACCACCCTGGAAATCCAAGGTCATGTGACTAAGACGGTATTAGCTGTATTGTTGAGTTAACCTTACAGGCAGTTCAACATCATGTCCCTCTAATATTTCTTTCCGGAATTATAACCCGCCTGTGAGATTTAATGTCTTTTTGATTGGTATCTTTTTTTTAAATGCATGTTACGCGTTTAATATTATCGTTACTATTTTATTTGGATGAATTTGCGTTGATTAAATGTCAGTTGTGCTTTGTCAAATACTTAGACGCGTCATTCAGAAAGCAAATAAAGATGTAAATACAACGACAAAATGCAGAATGTGTTAAACTTGATATCACTGTAACTTCAACTTTTGTTGAAATATTTACAATAGAAATAAAGCTCACCTTGACGCTGCAGGTCTGCCGCCCGCTTCTTGCAGCGCGCTCTCTGTGTGGGCATGATCGGAAATTTGAGGACACAAACAAGCAAATGAGGCGAATAAAAAGCAAATAGCGAATGCAAAAGTTGATGGACGCGCTTCTGCACGTCAGAGAGGAGAGGAGACCGACTGGAGGGTCCACAGAGGAGGAAGGTAACTGCGCTGCAGACAGAGATTAAAGTGGTGAGAAGCAAAGAAGAGGTGCGAGAGAGAGAGAGAGAGAGAGAGAGAGAGAGAGAGAGACAGAGAGACAGAGAGAGACAGAGAGATGGGGGGGTGTAGGCTACTTTATTTGCTTTGAAAGCTTTGAATCAGAGTGCAGCATAAGCTTCATCATTCAGAGTCAAAATGAGGTTTATTATCAGGTAGGTTTTCACATACAAGGAATTTTGTTTTGGTATATTGTTGCATAAAGCAAATAAAAAGCAAGACAGGTTTTGGCCTCAGGGTCCTGGAGGCATACAGGTCCTGGAGAGATGGCAGATTGCAGCCAATCACCTTCTCGGCAGAGCGAATGATGCATTGCGGTCTGCCCTTGTCCAGGTAGTGATGGAGGAGGTGAGGATGGACTCAATGATGCCACAGGAAGTTCATCCTCTGCTGGGCTCTCTTGAGGTCCTGGGTGGTGATGATGGTGGAGTAGGGGGGGGGGCCTTGAGGGGAACCAGTGCTGATGGTCTGGGAGTCAGAGGCGTGCTTCCCCAGCTTCCCGTGCTGCCTCCTTTCTGACAGGAAGGCTGTGATCCACCTGCAGGTGGCGTCAGGCACACTCAGCTGGGAGAGCTGGATGGAGAGACTGAGTTGTTGATGGAGTGGAGGGGGTTTAGGTTTGTAGTTGGTAATCTGCCGGAGACCCTTCCAGACAGACAGCGTTCAACAGCAAAAGACAAAAATACCACACACTATAAATCTAAAACTGTTGTCGCTAATTAAACTCTGATTTGTCTATAGGAATACTGTAACACCACTGCAGGAGGTTTTAAAAAAAGTCATGGTAAAATGCTGTCGTGTACCATGAAAACATTAGGGACCGTACAAAAATGATTGGGGGGGACAGGGAGTCAGAAAAGGGGAGAAGGTTATGTATTCTTAATTTTGCTCAAAGCAGGGTAGTCTATATGTTTATAAATAAATCTGCCTTGACTTCGTTACCCTGCATGCATGGCTGGAATTATCTGCTACATGTCCCATCAGAATCAGAATCAGAATCAGAAACTGTTTATTGCCAAGTAACATACATTACAAGGAATTTGCCGTGATCTGAAGGTGCTATTGTTTTGATAACAAATAAGTAGAATATAAAAGCTAAAATAAGAATAAAAATAAAAATAAGATAAGATAAATAACAACAGTACAGTGACCAGAATAAAGTAAAGTGTCCAGATAAAGTGTCCAGTAGGGGGTGGGTGCGTTAATATAACGTATAGCTTGTGTTTGTGTTCTGGGGGGGGGGGGGGGGTCAGTGTGAGTTTGTCAGGTTGACTGCAGAGGGGAAGAAACTGTTTTTGTGGCAGGAGGTTTTGGTCCTGATGGACCGCAGCCTCCTGCCAGAGGGGAGGGGGTTGAACAGATGGTGTCCGGGGTGGGAGGGGTCGGCAGCGATCTTCCCTGCTCTCCTCAGGGTCCTGGAGGAGTACAGGTCCTGAAGAGATGGGAGGTTGCAGCCGATCACCCTCTCTGCAGAGCGGATGATACGCTGCAGTCTGCGTCTGTCCTTGGTGGAGGCAGCAGCGTACCAGACGGTGATGGAGGAGGTGAGGATGGACTCTATGATGGCGGTGTAGAAGTGAACCAGCATTGTTTGTGGCAGGTTAAACTTCCTCAGCTGCCTCAGGAAGTACATCCTCTGTTGGGCTTTCTTGATGAGGGAGCTGATGTTCAGCTCCCACCGGAGGTCCTGGCTGATGATGGAGCCCAGGAAATGGAAGGACTCCACAGTGTCCACTGGAGAGTCACACAGGGTGATGGGGGCGGGTGGGGCTGCGCTCTTCCTGAAGTCTACAACCATCTCCACTGTCTTTGAAGCGTTAAGCTCCAGGTTGTTGCTGTTGCACCAGGTCACCAGGTGGTCAATCTCCCACCTGTAGGCAGACTCATCCTCTCCAGAGATGAGTCCGATGAGGGTGGTGTCGTCCGCGAACTTCAGGAGCGAACCATGCCCCTTAAGGCCCTTATCATATCGGTGGATATTGCGGTGCATACCTCTATTCCTAAAACTAATTTTCTATTAAAGGATAGGTTCTCGATATTTCAAGTCTGTCTTAAAACAATAGTCAGTAATTGGTCGCTGTAATCATTCCTCCTGTTTATACTGGCCATTAAGAGTTCCCTTCCTGATGCGCTTCCAGTGTAAGTGATGGGGGACCAAATCCAAAGTCCTCGTTCTATTCAAAATGTCCAAAAGTTCCAAAGTTAATATGAGGCGTTAACAATCTTTTTAATACAAACTGTCCCTCCACTGCAGCTCAGCAAGGAAACGCTGTGACACAAAGAAATGCAAAGTCTGTTTTGTTCTCCTTCATTTACATTGGAAACACATTAGGAAGGGATCTCTTAACGGGCAGCGTGACCAGGGGAGAGATTGCACAGCAAAACCTGTTTCAATGTTCAAACAATATCGGCACCTGACTATTGTAATAAAAGACAATAGAAAACAGTGAACCTTAATTATACACAGGCCGGTTGACATACATATCCTCAAGCTTCTGCGGCCTCTGCAGAGTTTTGGGCACTCAGCTCTGTTACCTGCCCGACTGGTAGTCCAGCCACATGCCTGCAAGTAAGGACAAAGATTGAGCCAACATATCAAAAGTGCTGTTTTAGCTCCATCATTTTGAATGCCCTCCAGATGTGCAAAGGGGCACCTTGACTAAATAATTCAAATCAAAAGCCTAAATATAGAACACCCAGAATATTTTATGAAGGCTGCTCAAAAGAACTTTATGTGAGGAATACTTCAGTGGAGGGTTGCGTGTCTTCTGGTTTAACTTATTGGACCCACATTTTAAATACAGATGTTTAAAAGCATGACAAGCAGAACCTGAAGTGGCTATTGGTAACTTCAAGTGTGTTTCACTATAAGTTTCCCAGAGTTGCATTTGAAAAGTAAATGTATATTATCATTAGTATTTCATAATGCAGCTGCTTCCATTTAGTGGAGGCTGTAAAACACTATAAGCCTTTTAGCATCTAGTTTGCAAAGTAATTAGACGGGTTTATCTGTGATGTAGCTGCAATTAAACCAAACAAACCATGATTAAAGCTGGTACTTGTTATGTTTTATAATCAATCAATTCTCATTAAAACCATCTGTCTGGAGGAGTTTTGTGCACTAATACTATGACTGAAGACTTCCTTCTTGAGGATGATGATGTGAAATGTTGGTCAGGTTGGCAATGTAGCCGAAGGCTTCTCAAAACAGAGACAAATTTCGCACCATGTTTGTGTTTTTATGTCGACATGAAGCATAAACCCTGGGTTGTCTACTAAATGAAACATCAACTTAGCCAAACGTTGCACAGTGTTGACATCATGGCACATATAGCAATTTAAAATCTGTATGTCTGTGTTGAACAAAGAGTTGCTGCCTTCACATGAACCACCACAGCTTGTAATATATAGATAGATAGAATTATTATAGATTATAGAATAACTCCTGTCACATTTTCTCAGAAAAGAGGAACAGCTGTACATTCTGACGTATAAAACATGTATGAAGACTTGAAATTATGGGACTATGAACAGTTAAAATTGGGTTTTTTTGCGTTTTGTTTTGAAGCCTCAGCTGAAGAGAAGGGTGATGTGATGCAACCAGTGGTAAACATGTGTGTTGATAACCAATTCAAACGTCCAGGAGTTGAGGAATATAAGTAGATTTCAATCTGCTCTTTTGGGAAATTCAAACCACAGTGTGATGCAGCGTACTCCTGCAGTACTGTGTGTGTGTGTGTGTGTGTGTACCACCACAACCCCTCAGCAGGCTGCGGTGGCATTTTCTGCAGACTACAGAGACGTTTGATTTCACCTGCTGTCTGGAAAACTTTTTTTAAAGAGCTTCAATTTGCAAGTATTACTCTCCCCCCTTTGTTCAAACGGCGCAGTTTGCCTGCAGTCATCATCTTTTTGGCTCATTAGTTAAATGTGGTGGAAAATGCACTTTTACAATAGCTGATAGTGAACCTCCACAACCCATAATCATGTATCCTGCACTCTGTCTGGCTGAAATTCATTCACATTGAGCCCTCGACTCATACAGTCTGGGATCATTTGTCCTCTCTATTTGACAGCAAAGGTTAAACGCACAAGCACTAACAATTCAGAAGTATCCATTCACACATAATGAATTGGTATTAGTTTTATTCTCAGTTTAGAATAAAATTTGACCACCATCACCCCAAAAACAGAGTGTGCACTTATCGGCTGTCAACATTTTAAATAAACCAACTGCTGCATTTCTGTGTGTATAATTATTCAGGCTGCGTCGTTATCCTTCTAAGAGTGAATGACCTACTTCAAATCCATTCTCTCCTCAAAGACTATTACTTTTTTAAGTGATACGCAGGAAGTTGTGATTCTTATTAGTATTCAGTGTTGGTGTGGATTTATAACAGCTTTCTTATACAGTCTGATTTCAAAAGACTTGTCGATGCCTTTTTTAAATCCATAACACGCCTTAAACCTCCCTCGAAGATATTTGCCTTGTTATACATTTAATGTGGCTCTAAATTGTTTAATTTACATAAAAGAAGGACAATTAGGAGCCTTGGTTGTCTATTTAATGGAGAGGAAACATTTTTGTAATGCTGAATTTCCGTCATTTGTTGTGTAATCCTTAAAATCGCACCATTGTCCTACAATATATAAGAGTTTATATTTCAATTGTCTCATAGCAAAAGTTCCAGCTTAGTGATCCTCCAGCTGTAAAAACATAGTTGTAGTCCATTACACTGAGGTCGCCAACAGAGGGCACAGTAAGTTGAGGTTGTGACATTGACTCCTACTCAAAGTATAAAAATGCAAATGAAAGGGCTGAGTGGAAGTTAGAGTAGAATAGGGACTCTGTATAATGCAACAAACAGAATTGTCGTAGTAGTGCAACTTTTCTCGCAAACTTCTGAGTTTGTTCTCATGAATTTATCACTTAAATCTCAGAGAATATCCAAGTTTCTTTCTCATAAATGTACGACTTTAATCTTGGATCTTTTTTTTTTAACTACAATGTAGAGACAACAGTAATCTCAGTCAAGATAGTGATTCTGTACTCGGATGCTTTGGACCAAAGGAAGCTGCGGGAGGGAGCGCAGAAGAGGGGTGACATGGAAGTGGTTGAGCAGGTGTCTGTTGGAGTTGTTTGATCACCTGTACAGTCAGGCCAGCAGAGCGAGGCTGGATCAAGCCGTCCCATGGCCACAGGGACCCAGGAGCCCCCCAAACTGAAATGTTGTTTTGGAATATGGGAATAAAGCACAATATCAACTAACACAAAAAAAAAGTATTAAACCAGCAATAACTGTTTTTTTTTTTGGCTATTTAAGGGCAGCAGAATCAAGCTGTGAACACAACACCGACTTATCAAGTCAAGTCAAAGTCAACTCATTGACTTCATGGTGAATCTGTCAGCAAACAGCTGCCTATTTACACATCCAGCAGATTTAGAGCAACATTATCATTCATTTGGAGTTTTGTTTCTCTCCACCTGCAAATGTGAGTCCAATATTAAAGTGTATCATTAATATAAAAGTCCATTGTTTACTCTCGGAGCAGCTCGGTTTTTGGTCTCCAACAACTCCTGAGGGGAATATCTGGCTCTTTAGCTGCTGAATGCTCCACTGTGTTCACAAGCTGTACACTAACTTTGCCTGTCTGCCATTTAGTGCTAAGCAGGTAGTGTAGGTTTTTAGAGCTGTTTTGATTACAATAAGCTGCCTGCTGTGGCCAAAAACGACGCCACGAGAGCAGAGTGACCAGACAGTGAACCACAACAGTTAAACTGAATGAAGCTCTAAAGCTCGATAAAGCTGAGGGGATCTGCAGAGTCTGGTGATTTTTATCTGTAGGTTCATCATCATAAGTTTCACATACAAGTAGTCATGTGAGCCGTTGTTAATCTAAAAAAGTTGTTCATTATTTCAATTATGTGATTTTATGATACATGCTTCTAAATTAATTTGTGTTTAATCAAAAGACCACTCAGCAAACCTGGTGCCATGTAATACCTCTGCACAAGTAAACACACTGCACAACGAGTTGGGAGGTCAAACTCTCCCAGTGATATGACGGAGGAACCTACATAAACAAGCCACATTTGTCAATGTTTAATAAATATGCAAGGCTCTCTAGCTTACTGGCACCAAATCACATCCATTAAAGGTTCACTTTTATCCTACAATTGCTTTTAGCTTCATGCAAATCACACAAGAAGAGAGACTGCAACATATACAGCATTTACTTTCAACAAAATACAAAACGGATCAATATTTTTCAATGTCATGAAACATAATGGATACAGTTTTGCTTGCAGGCACCATTGTCCTACAATATATTTCAGTTGTGTCAAAGCAAAAGTTCCAGCTTAGTGATCCCCCAGCTGTAAAAAACATAGTTGTAATCCATGACACTGAGGTTGCCAACAGAGGGCACAGTAAGTTGTGACATTGACTCCACACACCTCCAGCGTGAAGACAAACTACTGTGTGTGTGTGTGTGTGTGTGTGTGTGTGTGTGTGTGTGTGAGTTCTACATCTAACACTATAGATAAAACACATCAGTTGAAAGTCTGGCAGCTGCAGGTGACATATTTCCGTTTGAAAAACATGTCCGGACATTTTTTACACACTGTTGTAGTTGCTGGTCTTCACTAGGCCTCTTAGTTTCACTTAAAGGTTCAGTCTTAAAGGTGCACTGATCAATATTTTTATATTAACATGGGACAAAATTAATGTAGGAGTTGCTCCATATTATCTTAACTTTGACCTATGTTCCTAGGGTTCCTTGCTCCCTAGCTCAATATCTATATAATATGACACATCAAGGAGACCTTTCAAAGGGTTAAATGTTCTCAGCAATGTTTTTTCTCTACATCGAATGTTCAGTGTATGTTTCCCTGGGTCGATATGATGAAACCATATGGTTTTCTTGACTTTAGACACTGATATCTCCACAGTCCGCAGATTTTTACCATTCAAACTCTATTTGAAACGTCCATCTCCCTTCGTTCTTTTGCAGTTTGGACTTCAAAGATGTCCTTACCAATCTCTTACAATGTTAGTTCATATCAAGAGACACACATGCTGGGAACCGAGGGATGAGCGCATTACAGCCTCTTCCATCTCTTCTTCTCTTTCATTGTTTTCTGGCCCACAACTTTGCTGTTTTTGCTCAGATAAACTCTCTGTACGCTACCTTCTCAGTACCAAACAGCTGACTGAGGCAGAAAGCCACTAGCTTGTGAACATAGTGGAGCATTTTGCAGCTAAACAAACAGATATTTCCCTCAGGAATTGTTGGAGAGAGCGTATATTGAATATGTAAATAGGCTGTTTGCTAACATGGTTGTTGTGTTGCCCCCAAGTGGCCAAAAAGATCTATTTATGCAGCTTTAATGCAACAGCGCACAAAGGTATTTTAGATGATCGTGTGACTCCAATTTTGTGGCAACAAAAGCACTTCCTTTTTCAACATGACAAATATGCACAGGCTTTCAGAGTTTGGTGTGGAAGACGTCTCATGAAAAGTCTCCCCAGAGGAGTGGAGGCTGTTATAGCAGCAGATGAATAGATATTCAATGGTCACATATGGCTGCGATGTTCAGGTATCCACATACTTTTGGTCATGCAGTGTAGGCAGTTTGTCCTCATCAACAAATGTGGTTTGACACACATATTTTTTGCATAAGTCATCTGGCATGTGTGTTTCATATAGAGCAGGCTACCATAGTTGAGGCTAAGGAGGCCTCCAAGTTCTTAACCCTTTTATGACAAAAAGGCGTTTTTCAATAAGCACATTTATACACTGTATGGTCCACAATAAATATTATTTGCAAAGAAATAAAAAACAAGTCAAACAAGTATGTAGCCCAGTTTTTACATTCTACCGCTTCATTTTGAAAGACGTAGTAAAAGTGCTTCTCCTCGGTCTGTGCTTTAACAAGACGAAGGAGAGCAACATGAGTGCAGACGTCAAGTTTAAACTTACACTTTAGTTCAAGAAAGTGTAATGAAGAAGACCTCATTCGACATGATGCACTGAAGAGACAGCACGGCTATTCATCTCCCATAATGTATCTTTCACAGCAGCAGTTCCTCTTATCTTTATCTTATGAACATGTTTGGCCTTTCACTGCTCAACTGTTTTCACAGGTGTCCTTGAAAAGGGTCTGAAACGTTACACCAGAGACATAAATCAGAAGGGCTGTGCTCTTTACTTTGAGGTGATGATTTACAGAAAAACAATCAGGATTGTCTGCACGAAAATAAAATAGCGAGCATGCACAGCTCTACATGGCATAAAGCATGTTTTGTTCCCTCCCTATGATTGCATGCTATGAGAGCGCAGGGGGGGGGGGGTTGGTTATGCAGAGCGGTGTAGCCATCAGCGCATAATACCTCATCCCCGAGATGATGAAAGGCTTAATCAGTGTCATTTTGTTTTTAAAGGCCAACAATCTCAAATAAACTTTTGTCTGCGTAGCTTTTATTTCACTGTGTGTGGTCGTAACCACGGCAACGCTGGACACACAGCTTGACCATAACTGGATGAAATCACTGCTGTACTGATAGGGCCTTTTATGGGTCGACATAATAACCGCATAAAATATGAAATTCATGGTACACTTAACCTACATTTGAAACGGCTGTTTTAGCCGAGCTGGTTTAGTTTATTGGACAAATTCCAGCTGGAAACACATGAACAGTTCTTCAGACAGAGGACATACCTGAAAGAAATGAATTAAAGCAACACGTCGGAGCTGATTAGGCTAGTTGTGGCTAACACAAGGAATGGCACAGAGCAGCAAACTTGCAAGAATAATGAATATATAACCGCAGATGAATGAAACTAATTAGAAACAGCTTTACTTTATTTGATACAAAGGCTTTTGTTTCTCACTTCACTTTGATTGGCTTTAAATCTTTTTGTTTATACACAGCAAATAAAGGTGGTGATACTGATGATGATGATGATGATATGATCGCATCTGTTTGCAGCATTTGTTGGTCTTAAAGATTGAGCTTTTATTTAGAGCTGAAAACCTCAACCTCTTCTTCTTCTCCTTCTTTGTTTCCATCAAATAATCTGTACCCAAGACACCTGCAGTAAAACACTGATGAGTACATTTCAAACCTCTCTCACTTGCACGTTAACAAGAGTAAGAATCTACAGCCGTGCTACTGTGCTGTGATTGGCTAGCTCATGACTTCGACGCGTCCTTGTGATTGGATGCGAGCTAACCACCAATTTTCAGCAAGTCCCGCCAGCAACAAGTGACACCAACGTTGACGATAATGTGATAATAATACAAATATGAATATATTTTAAATCCTTAAATCTACAGAGGGGATGAAACTCAATTAAACTCTACACGTACAACTCGTTCATATAACATTTGCTTCGCATCGGGAGACACTGGAGGCATTTTGGGGTTCAGCGTCGTGCTCAAGGACTCTGGGATCAAACCGCCAACCTCTTGAAAAACAAACAAGGTCTAAAATCTGGTTATTTCACAGTCAGATTCCTCCATTCATTTTAGATCTATCGCAGTCCGTTCAATATATCAGGCAACATTTCACCTGCAGTTGCAGGAAATGTTCTGTTTGGGAGGTTATTAATGAAGCTGATATTCTCCTGTTTAATGTTTTACCCTCTCGTCAGTTGTGGCTACAATATATTATCATGTTGTTATTGCTCAATATCATTTTTTTCACGTTTTACAACTTGTTTGGGTCGCTCAAATTAAGTCTTTTGTTTCCTTTTCTTTTCTTTTTATCAGCTGTGGACCCAACAGATTGACTTTTGTACTGACTGATAATTAGGGGCAATAACTTCTTGAAAATAATCAAGATGCAACTGAAATGCTACGTTAGCCAAGGCTAATCCTGTGTCTTTTTTCGTCCTCGTGTTCTTCACACTAGAACAGAGGAACATTTGAACACAGAATTTGTGAGTGGTTATGACTAGTAAGTTATGTATTTTATCTTAAAATCTAAAAACATCAAATAAAAAGAATAAAACTGTAGAAATGACTGGGTGGTTAAGATGTGGAGGAGAGCACCCAAAGCAAAATCTCGGCCCAGGGCCCCAATAGCGCTAAGCCTGGGCCTGATTACCATATTATCTCATATCAACCCCAAATCGTGCCTGCACATGTAGGTCATCCCAGCATCAAAGAATAAATAAACAAACACCAACACACTGCAGTGTATCAGTCCCACCCTGATGCATGTGCAGCCGCAGCTGTAATCAATGCCACTAGATAATAAGTTACTTCACTTGGGCAGATAGACACTGCTCTGGTTGTTTTGCACAAAGCATATACTGGCACAACTGTTTTCAATTCCCATAACAGATAAGACGCCCACAAAAAAAATCCAACCAGAACTGCTGAAGTAGCCAGATCCGTCACAGCCGGGCTTCTGTGGAAATCACGTTCCTCTCAAGTGACAAGACACAAAAAAACTAACCAGACAATTCACTCACATAGTTTGGTGTTATCAGCTTTGTGAATGAAGTATAATCACAGGTGAAACAAAGTATTTGTTATTTACGTGATTTCTAAAGATGAGAATCTATCAGAGCTGTGATTCCCAACCTTTTTTGGCTCATAACGTGTTAAAACAAATCATCTTTTACTTGCAATCCAGTGTCTCTGGTTACATATGTCTACCGCTTGTGACCAGTTCAACCAAACAGTAAATATTTAAATACTTTCTTTCTTTTTTCCTGTTTTATTGGAATACTTTCACAGAATCAAAAGCAGACTTTTGAGAAAAGTTTCATACCTCATAGCATCTTAAGCCCTTGTTGTCCAAACTCAGAGGAGAAGCCACAGGACTAGATCCGTCATCACGCTTTAAATTCAAACTATTCTTTAGTACAATGTGAGGGCGGCATACAGTCTTAGTGTAACTTTTATTATGTGTTATTATGTTATTGGGATTGTTACACAGTTGGCTCAGAAGGCAGCATTGATGAAGATATAAATCATTAGCTTTCAAGACATTCTTTTCAGAAGTGCAATAAGCAGACCTCAGTTACTCCCTGTTGATCTGCTGATGTTGTTTTTATTCACATGTACTTTTGGGTTTCTAGGGAGATGTAAGGGGACGGCAAGAGGGATGGGAACACTGGCAGCATGACGTCTAGCCTGCAGGTGAAATAAACAACGCTGATTTATTGGCGAGGATTAAATCACCCGAGCATAAATCTGACACTCCCGATAAATCTCCAAAAGTTTAGTCTGCAGGAACTGGAGGAGCCAGTCTGTGTCAATTTATGGCTTCGTAGTAAAGCCGCCTCTGTCGGCCTTCGTCTGATAAAAGGTGTAATCTAAAGCACTCCAAGCGTGAGACTTATGATTAGCAATAAGATTCTCCGTGACATAATACATTTTTTATGCCGTGACCAGACTTGAAAGTATTGTTGATATAGACGACAGGTTGGGAGCAAAATCCATAAACATTTGGTCATTTGCTGAGCAGACTTTATGCAGTAATAACAATATTTGTTTTGTACATTTCATATGATCCATCCATCCGAAACATATTCCCTGAATCCCAAAGTTTATAATGTCTATCCTCTTAGGTTTTGTGTTGCGGTGTGTTATGTCACCTATGAGAGCAGCCCACCAAGTCATATTCCTTGTTTTGTATCCTCAAATGTACTTGGCCAATAAATTGATAACAGTTGTAAATAGAAGCAAACATCACATTCAATTACAACATACAAGATAATAAGGCAATAAACAATGACATAAAAAAATACTAGACAGTCAGACCAATCACAAAAACATTATATCCGTATTCACTTGACATTTCTATTTCTGTTTCTACAATCAAGCCAAAGGATGAAATGTACTTCACTGGTTTTTCAAGCGGTTTGGCATTTCAGTGTGCGGTTGCTGTTTGAGTACAGTTCATTATCTCTTTATTGGCCGTGCTATGACATAACACGTTTAACAAGGATGATTTGTCCAGTTTACGGCTTTAGCCGCGACAGTTGTCTGTTTTACAAACCAAAAAGGCTCCGATAAGAAGAGTTCACATACGCCAGAATCATGACACCTGGTTCACTTGACATAACTTTTATGTGCCTGACATTCAGTGAGTTTACACGTCAAACCCACAGATTTGAGGATCATGTAATAACTCAGAGATTACATTTTGCGCCTCCTAAATGTCAAGTATGATTTTGTTTTCAGTTTAAGGGAATAGTTCCACATTTTGGGATACAAGCTTTGTTCGCTTTCTGCCCGAGAGTTAGATGAGAAGATAAATACTCTCATGTCTGTAAGATTAATATAAAACTAAAGCCAGCAGCTGGTTAGCTTAGCATAGCATAAAGACTGGAAACAGGGGGAAACAACTAAACAGCACCTCTAAAGCTCAATAATTAACATGTTTTATGGTTGTTTAATCTAAAAACGGAAGTGTAAAAACTATGACAACATGTCGTTTTTACCCTTTCCAGTTTCCATTCTTTGTGCTAAGCTAACCAGCTGCTTCATATATACCCTACAAACAGCGTTTTCCCCCCAAATGTCAGACTACTCCTTCAACCGTCATTCATCATTTACTTAATGAGTTAATCTCATGGTGTAACCACAGTTTGTAACTGCACACGATAATCACTGGAGTTACATGTCCACGGTGATTGAAATAAACAGTATATTCAATGCAAATGTATTTATAAATATATATATAAACTGCGAGGTAACAGCCACAAAGTGTGGTTGAATATTTAAAAGACGTCTGGCCACAGCGAGGAAACTGAAACTAATAACAAAGTTTACAGTCGTGCAATTTGTATCTTATTAGTTTCAAAATCATCTACTTAATCACGAGAGCAGGTTATTATTTCACAGACATCTTTGGCCTTTATGCGACGCAGCATGAGCACTGTCTGAAAAACAGTAACAAACTTCGAGGAGAGTAGAGTTTGTTACTATTGTAAAGAAAGCATGAGACAAAAACAATGAGGCAATCAAGCCCTTTCAAGACAAGAAGTTCATTATATTTCATATTATTGATGTTTCTGCTTTAGTCACTCCCACTTTGATACATATCTGTGTCTGCTTTTATCCTACTGGGAATAAAGGTGCTCATTTCTGGCTTTGTCATGGAGGATGAATGACTCACAACGTTTCTGAAATCATGCTTTGACTTCCTGTCGAGTAGCAGCATGGATCTGATGGTGGGGGCCAAAGGTATTAAAAGTGAGGAGCTGCATTTGATATCAAGTTAGGCTTTGATTTCATTATTACAAAGAAAGTATGCAGATTTATCACATGTGATGGCATCTCACATATGATAAAACTCAAATATACGGCTTTGACACATGCCATTTTCAGACATTAAAAACTTGTGTATCATAAACACAGGATGAGTTTTACATTTGCTAGTATTTCTCTGTGAAATATCATTTCCTTAGTGGAAATAAATTTGGATGACCTCTTGACTAAATCTCTGTGGGTCCCCTGAGCTCTTCAGAGGGTCTTTCAGCCAATTGTTTTGGTTTTACAGCACCAAGCAGCAGACAGACAAAGTTAGCAACCAGCAGCTAAACATAATGGAGCATTAAGTAGAAACTTCAAGAAATACAACGTAAAATGAATGCTAATGTTGCTCCGTGTCTGCTGGATGTGTAGTAAGTAGGCAACAGTTTAAACAACTTTAAAAGGTGCTGATAATATGTCAATGTTTAGTGCTTGTTTTGCTGCCCCCTACTGGCCAAACAAAATCAAATAATGCAGCTTTAAGGAATTTGGATCTTATACTCAAAAAGGTCATAGGTTCATGTTCAGACAAGAGGGCTTGATGATGTGTCCATAGGGAGAAACATTGCTTGCTGACCCACTTGACTGTAAGATGTCTGTGGCGAGAGGAGGTCAGATAAATACTCAAAGATATTCTATTCACACTCAGGCTGATGATTTACTTCCCTCCGGCCTAAATGGTCGTCATCAGTCTTACCTGTCTGATTAATTGCCCTTTCCCATGACTTGGAGACTATTTTTCTTTTCTTGGCTCAACAAGGAACCTTTGGACAAACAGTAAATTTTGACAGGCGTAGGCGAAGCGTGACTTGAAATCAATACCTTCGTTGAATTATTGTCAGTTAGCTTTACATTTTTCAATCACCGACAAATAAACAGCTTCTAGGAGCAGCACAACAAGCTGTTTTAAGTTGAGGTGAAGAGACGTTACTGAGTGCAGAGACATGTCAGAGTGAGCCAAATCCATCCTCTCCAGCCTTCACCCAAACACTTTGGAGCACAAAAATGCTGAGTTTCTTTTTAATATTTCAACAAACTTAACACATTTGTTTCACTGTGCTGCACGTCACACTGCTCCACCCACACATTTCCGCTGGAGAGCTTCCCTGCTTTCGTGGCAGCGTGTTGGCCTGATTTCAAAACACCTGATTGGGTAAAGCCGTACCTGTCTGAAGTGAAGGTTATTGATTAACAATGCAATCTCAGCATCATATAGCTCTCCCACCTGTCTGCGTGGACTGTATGATGCATGCAGTGCAACTAATGATGACTAATACAGACTGTGAAGGCTAATGCTGCTATTATTTTGGTTTTTCATTATTCATTAATCCATGTCCTGTGCGGGGTCACTGGGGGCCTGAGCCTATCCCATCATACATCGGAAGAGAGGCGGGGTTCACGTGCAGTTTGCCCGCATGTCACATGGGCGACATATAGACAAACTAAAATCAACCAGTTTGGACTGTGGGCGAAAACCAGAGGCTTGGATTCACCCAGTAGGGGGGGGGTGGGGGGGGTCCCTGCATATTGTGTATGTATTTAGTGATCATTTAATTTTATTTAGTAAAATCCACTATGCAAGAAAATATATACTGAAACTTTGTTTTACTCAGAGCCCCTCCACAAAACGGGGGTAAAACAGTTGTTTCCTTAAGGCCCCTTTTCATTTCAGTTTATATTGTGATTTATGATGCATACAGTGTTGACAAAACAAATTAGCAGTTAATTACCTCAAACTGATGGCCACACATTGAAGCTGGAATATAATGTCCCCTGAGGGTCTGGGGCTCCAGGAGAGTTGCCTGGTTGTTCTGTGCCCAACTTTTAAGCAGCAGCTCCACAAACATGGCCCAGCTGTTCTCTTCTCCGCTTTATAAGCTGTGCACTGTGGAAATACTGGATTTAAACGTTGGTTTTCTTCCCAGTCAAAGATGCTCTCACGCTCATCACCTGTGAGATCGTGGAAATACCTTTGAGGATGCAAACAGCTCCCAGAAAACAGGTTTTAAAAAAGGGTCTAAGGTCCCTAAGTCATGAATTGGTGGTTGCTACTAGCAACAGAACATTCAACTGAAACCAACTGCTGTGACAGAACACCTTCATTATACAACATGGCTGCTGTATTTTATTCTGACACATCTCCACCGCTGCAGTTTTTGACCTCTGGAGTGACACGCTGTGTCTGGAAGAAACTACACTTGCCGAGTTTGATGACGACACTGTTGAGATGCAGTGTGTCACCCCGGGTCTGTTCGGTAGATAGATAGATCTGTCATGCTCTGCGTAAATAATTGCGTTTAATGAGCTCATTAAAAACCTCACAGAGGTGTCGTTGACCTGCCACACCCTTTCACTGCTGCGTATGTGGGTGCACGCTTCATGCCACTCATAAGCGAAGTCAATTGATTTTTTTCGCAGCCTCCTGTTGTCCTTGAGAGGTGTGGGGATTAGATAGCTGTGTCATTACTGGAAGGTCACAGGTTTGATTCCTGCAGCTGTCGATGTCTATGCTGAAGAGTTTTTGACCTTGTAGCTTTGTCTGCTAAACTTTTGAGCCTCGACGGAAATGCATTTATTGGTATTCATGTTGTTTGCAGCATCTGAGTGATCACCAAACACCTTTCCTTGCAGAGTTCAACCCGCACTCGCTTCCTGGAAGCTTTTACAGCCGTTGATCTACACACCCAGTGTCTAAATACCTTTTAGGAAGTATACCCATATCTTACGTTTGTTACCAATAATTAATTCAGACCTGGCAGGGCTCAAGGGCTAAATAAGTTAACTGATTTAGCCGCAGCAGAAGCAGAAACAGCAGTCCTCTCATGCACCAGTATTACCATCTGATTATTCCACACAGCGGGCTAACGAGAGCTGTGCAGGCAGCTCACATGGGATCGCATACTATTTGCATATAGATTTAATGGTTTGTTTTAGCCTAATTAGATGCAGCTGGGTGTGTTTTCTCTCACAAGACTGTAAGAAAGGCAAGTCAATAAAATTACCTGGCATGAAATTTAGCAGCATATATTTTTCAGTAATATTTTCTGTAATAAGAAATATACTGTATAAAAACAATATATTTATATATAAAACATAGGACTTCCTTCTAAATATGATATGATCCAGGTCTGTCAGACCGTTGGGCATATAAAACAAAGTCCAAACATTTGCTAAGGTGTGAGTAACAGGACTTTCTAACAATGGGCAGGCGTGGCTTCATCGTCATCAGAGGTGTTAACCCACCAGAGGTGTGATCAATTCTGCAAGACTGAGTGAGATCCATAAAAATAATCAGACAGGCGATGAGGTCAAAAGAAGGATTTATGAATTGCCCTTTACAAGCCTGTAAAACCGCATCGCTACTCATTAACCTGTGAGAAAAACTTTGCTCCCATTTGTAGCACCTCTGGTCACATGACCCGCCAGGCTGCAGGGCAGAACGGTTTAAAAGGAGGCTTGTAGACGGAGGGAAAGCAGACACCGAGCTGAGCATCTGCTGAGCGCATCAACGGCAAGAGACCAAAGAGACAAACTGCTGTCGACTGTCACCATGAAGGCCACACTCGCCACCATCGCTGTCCTTGTCCTGGCTCTCAGCTGGACCTCTGAGGCTGTGCAGGTTGAAGTAAGTGCATCGCTTAACGTTTCTGTGTGACTGGTGTCTTCATGATGAGACGGCGTGGGCGATTTCTACTCATCAGAAGAAGCAGGGGCTGTTTTTATCTATAAGTCATAAAGGTTGCAGTGCAGAGGAGGCACAGGTTCAAACTTGCATTCTGTATTCTCGTGGATTACAAACCATACGAAAGCTGCTGCAATCCTCTGCCTCACACTTTTGTGATGTCACATTACTTGTACTAATGCAGTTCTTTAACACCAACAGGAGAATGGATTGTCTTTCTCGCTGGAAGCCATCAAGAGGCTTCAGGAGCTGACAGAGAGCGGCGGTGCGACAGGACAACAAAACCCACGACTCAGGGCGAGCACCGCCTCCCTGTGTGCCGACCCAATGCTCCCACAGGAGTTCCTGCCCCTCTGTAAGCAGAGAGGAGCATCTGCATCCCTCGCCAGACTCGGTGAGACCATTATATATTGGGCAGCCAGGCTTTGTGATGGAGTTTTGAGTGGCGACATTCAACAGTTTAGCTGATGTCCGTCTTTCTGTCTCCTGTGTTTATTTCAGCTATGGTTCCCATGGACGTCTGTGAGATCTGCGCCTTCGCTGCCTGCACTGGCTGCTGAACAAACCCAGCAAGCCAGAAACATCTCGCCCGGCTTAAGACTTGTGATTTTTTTCCTCCCACTCGAAATTATTTCAGGGAATTTCTAAAATGTTTGCCTGCAGTGATGAGACGATGACTTTATGTTCCCTGAATACAGACGCTCTTACTCCGGCCCATTGGGCTCTTTATACATTTTTAAGTCACTTTTAGACAAAAAAGGCCCCAAAAAGAAAAGAAATAAGACAAACTGAGGCATGTTGTTTTTTTTGCAAACTGTTACTTTGTGGCATATTTACTACATATTTTTTTCTGCTGGCCGTTCTTTATCATACATTTTATTTTTGAGATTTACATTGTTTGTTACATTTCTATCTTGCCAAGCTTTGAATACATATTTAAAAGAGAAGTTTCTTTTTTTTTTGTTTTTATTAACATTGTTTTGAATAATAAAAAGCCTTCATTGATAGATCATGTGTACATTGCGTCTTTCCTGCAAAGTCAAACATTTGCATTATTACTGTATCCCTATTGTTTTCAATAGGGGGCAGAAAACATTAAAAAGCAGACAGACTGTGGTCAGCGGTCACTCTGTTTAGGTCTCCTCCTGAAAAACATATCTAGGACTTCATGAACTAGTCGTTAACTTTGTCTACCTGTGAAATCTCCATATACCTGCACAGCCTTGATGTCTGAAGGCACATAATTATTGTCCTGATGTGTTTATATATCTGCTGTGATACAAACATACATGCTGTACATACGTACTGTATGTGTAATTGTTGTTGTAGCTTTATAGAGGAAATAAGATCCCTGTATTTCACGTTTCCTTGTTCTTATTGTGTTTCAAAAGTACATATTTTTAGACTTAAGACTATGTTTCAATTTGACCAGTTTTAGGCAAAAAACAATTACATTAAATTAAATAAACGGACTCCTCCAGATTCATATCCTGGCAGTGTGGAGAAGGATTTGATTTGGTGGCTTGTCAAAAATCTCTTTGTCGGGTTGTAAACAAAAGCAGCTTCCCTGAGCTGTAGAAAGAGAATTGTTGAAGCTGTTTTCATCTCAGTTCTGGATTATGGGGATGTCACATGTGAACATGCTCCTCGTGTGGACTCCATTTACCACTCTGCACATTACATGTGATGATTACAGCACTCAACACACACCATTCTATAGAGAGGTGGTTGGCCTTCCCTGGCTGATGACATAATCATCACTGGTGCTATTTACCTCCAAAGCCCTTGTAAATTACCTCACATCTCAGCCGTGCTGCTTTGATGCTGCAGGAAACCTGAACCAGAACTGATTGAAGAAGAACTGCCTTCGCTGTTAGTGCAGCAGCACTGAATAATCTGCAATGTCACCTAAAAATCAATCAACACTTTCTGTATATCTCCTGTACTTCTGTCAGTTCTCTGTTTCTGTCAAATCACGTGTATAAATAAAGGTTAAATAAACAAATGTAATTACATAAGACACATAACAAACAAGAAAAGAAAGTATGGAACCATTACAAGCCATACACCCATGCATACATCCTGAAGATTCATGTTTGATGTTTTACCAAACGTTTTTATTTAATAGGAGACTTTTGGTTAGTTAATGTTGTCGTTGTTCAGAATTCTTCCGCAAATTGTGAACTACTCAAAGCATCGCAACAACTCCCATAGCATTTTAAACTTCTTCCTGATTCAGTTGTTTTACTCAAGATTTATCACATGACAGGCTCACAAGGCTTGCACATTTGGGGAGTTAAAATATATGCAAGAACAGATATCTCCCTTCTTATTTATTTTCCTAAATCATGTTTATTTATTGTGCACTATAGGTGTTGGGTTGTTTTCATAAGATATCCCTTTTTTTTTTTTTACATTTTCATGAATCACTTTTTTTATTGTGCACTCCAGTAAATATCAATCAAACTGGTGTTGTGGTATTTAATATAAGAATGGCGTTTCTGTGTTTTTGCAAATGAATCATCAGTCTTCTGTCACATTTTTATTATTCATAACTTTTATGTTGCACATGTATTCCGTGTATCCCAAACATCAATGAGGTTCAAATTATATTCCATACACACACGAGTAAAACAGAAGATATAATTTGTCTTTCTGAAGATTGTACTTTGTCTTTTAGCTTGTTTCATCAGAAAAATAGCTCTTTTCCACACCGGTCTGTGGATAATACATCATTTTGAAACTTTATTCTCCTTATAAGAGGATTATTTCACTATTTTGTGTGCCAGAAGAAATGGATTTATGTCCGACACATCCTTTAATTGTCTACTTTGGGACCTGTAATGGTTGAAATAGTGCTCTCCCTTTTAACACCTTCCATTTTGATATTTCTCCCTCCATTTTCCAATATTAAACTCATTGTCTGGGAGACATAGAACAGACATTTCTTTGGGGTCATTGATCTCTTTCAGTCTGATTTTTCCCTGAGGCAACATCAGTATTAGAGTTCAGTCTGAACTTCACTGTGATTATGTGTTTAAATGTCCTCCTGGACCTCCATCCTCTAACCAGTGTTATATAATGTATATTCAATGAAAACCAACAAAAATCAATGAAAATCTCCCAGTATTTATTGATTTTCCAAACAATACTTGTCTGGTTACTTTATGGTTTTTCATTAACAACTATTCTATGTGTGTTTTGTGAGTGCGCATGCATGCGTGCATGGGTCATGTGTGTGTGTGTGTGTGTGTGTGTGTGTGTGTGTATTCTGAGTTTATCAGAATATTCTTCTTGTTTTGTTTTTTTTACAATAAATTGACAATAGTGATTTAAATCAGTAGACTGGTCTCTAATAGTGGATGAGTATTTGAAAGTTAAAGTTCAGATTTTAGGCTCATTACTAGGTTCATATCTATATTTTGGTGGTAAAGGTGGTAAAGTAAATGTTTGCATGCAACACCACCCTCAGTCTAAAGTCCATTCTATTTCCTGTGTCTTTACAGACAGTTTGGCCCAAAATACAAACAGACAAAGTTATAAAAACAAGAAATGGACAAGAAAGCTGAAGCTTCGATTATCTCTTTTAACTCAGCAGAGTGAAACCTGCCAAAAAAAGATCGATTTTGTGACTTTGAGGAGACTTCTGAAACAATGTCTCTGAGTTCAGACGGTCAGACTACAATGGAGGAGCTTCAGACTGTGACTCACAATGACGTCACATATTTTACCCTTATCTGTTTGGGAAAGAGCTGCTCCTTCTCACCAAAGTTTACTTAAGTATTTAACTTCTTAGTTCATTCATTTGAAATTGTATTGTATTATGTAATTGTATTATGTATGTTTTGAAACATGGGAGTTAAAGTATCTTATGAATTGACGCGATACCTATCTATGTCAGCATTCACGTTTATGGTTAAAAAAAAAACTTGACATCTGAATGTGGAAAACGTCATCATTTGCAAACATCACAGCTGTTAAAACAAGTGACCTACATGAATCAGGTCTGCGCTTACATGGCCACTTCCTTATCAGGCAACTCGGTGACGAATATCTGTGGGAGAGAGAGACAAGGGATGAGATTTATTGGGTGGCAGAGAGGCATCGGATGTGTTAGAATGAAACCCAAAGTCAATAAAGAAATATCGTGCTGATGGAGGAAAGAGATAAAGGTGATAAACATATTTAGAGGATAGTGGTTATAAACTAAAAGAGAGGATCCAACGCCCTCAAGTGTGCCAGCCTGTGGTTATCTTTGACCGGTCAGTGCCGCCCCCCCACACACACACACACACAAACACACACACCTTTACTCCCCTCACCCTGCTGGTCGTCTGTGTTAATAAATCACTCACTAATCTGTCCAGACACCTTTATAAGAGGCAGAGTAGATATACAGCGACCGCAAGAAACTCTCCTCTAAACTGAGAGGCATCTTGCATCATCTGAAAATGAGAGTCCTCAGTGTCGCCCTTGTTTTGGTGCTGTGTGTGTGCAGGGGAGCTGCAGGTGTGCAGGTTAAGGTGAGTACTGCTTGCACATTGTTTTATCTTATCAATCAGGCCATTATGTTTCTTTCTTTCTTTTCAATCTGTTTTTTTTTTCCTAAATGTATCTTACAAATAGTAGTAATTGACACCATTTATTCGGAAAATCCAGATGTTGTCAGGCCTGTTTAAGGTAGAGGATTGATTTGAGCATTGATCCTCTAAAACATGCATTTCAAAACTAATTATTCTGTGATTTTCTCTCTGTCCTGCAAAGTGGTTATCCAGTCGTCCCTGTTCAATTCAAGTTTGGGAATACGTTGAGCTAATTTTCCTTGCAGCTCTTTTCATTCCCATTACAAGACAGCAAGCTCTCTTTTCTCAATTCAAAGCACCTGCACCTGGAAGATTTGAATTGCGCCAGATTTTTCTCGTCCCTCAAAGACAAAACAGTTAGCCTGGCTCTGTCCAAAGGTAATAAAATGTGCCTACCACCACCTCTTAAGCTTGCTAATCAATAAGTTATATCTCATATAACTAATTCTAGTCCTGTTCAGCGAGCATCAACGCCAACATTTGGCTTTTGTCAAATTCATCCAGGAAACAGTCCCACACAGGCTCGTAGAGATGATGTTAAATCCACAGTTTTATTACTCAGGCACACACTCTCTCTCAGACCTCAGAGATCAAAGACTTTGACAACAGACGCAGACTCACTCATGAGTCCACTGTTTACACATTGTATTATGCACATCCTGCAACGACTGAACCATAAAGTGGCTCTGGAATGATAATGCCAGACAAGAGGCCTGTGAAAAAGCTGTGCAAATAGTCTTTGGGGACCATTAAAGCTCATTAGACACAGACGGCACCCTTGTTGCTGTACTGAGACGGATACAGATACGGATCCCATTATCAATATTAGCAGTATTTCATGAAACTGAAAAGCTGGCCCTTGGGTGGTACAAAAACATCTTTTAGGTCAGATGAATATTTATGTTTCCTTTTTTTTTCTTGCACTTTCCAGTGTATATCCTCGCATCTTCGGATCCTTGTGAAATATGTGCCAACCCCTCCTGCTTTGGGTGTCTGAACTGAGGCTGCCATCTGCCAGACACACAAACACATCGACTGAAAGCCACTGGGGGCGTCGTCCTCTATAGTTCTTCTACATCTCTATGTATAAAGAATCGGCAAAACACATCCTGTCACCCAGCAACCAAGCCCAACAGGTCTCAAGGCTCAGTGGTCATTGTACTGGACTTTAATAGATACATAAAAAACACGATTTTTATGTTTATGTTTTGGTAGATGCTGTTCATACATTGTCCCTTGTCGTTCTGTGGTGTTTGAACATTACTTTGTTGTCTTCAACTTTCTTTCATATTGAACTTTTAATTTATTGAGTCTGATGCAGCTTCTGATAATAAAAAGTATGTATTGTTTGCAACAAAAAAAAAGCAGTTTTTACTTGTAGTTTCAGTAACACAGTAATGCTCACACACTCTTACCTTTATACAGTCACGAAAGCACACACGCATGCACACACACAAAAAAGCTTCTGAATGGGAAAAATAATTATAGGAAAGTCAAGTCTAATGAAAGCAAATGGCAACACTAAAACATGTGAGAATGGAAACTGTCTGATTGTGCCATTCAAATCAAAGATTGTCTATTTGGATGATGAAAGGATTCACGTATCAGGCAGCAAAACTGATAACTAATCTGTGAGCGCTCTCTTACTGTGGTTTCAGACATCTATCTTTATTTTTACATCCAAAAACATGAATCACAAAATTTTAATATGTTTATCTAGATGTTAACAGACCTTTGGGTTCATTGTAAAGCTGCAAATATACCAGCTCTGATCTGCATTGCCAGTAACGATGTGTTTTCTCACATGGCTCTGATATGACAGGAAGGAAATCTTCTCGTACATGTGTACAGGAAATGTAATCTGACAGGACAGCCAACTAGAGCAGCTAATTTATGGCAGCAGCAGTCAGGAATGTGCATTACTGACATCAGGCATCAACATGTGACCTGCTTTCCTACCCCTGAACTTCACAGCCATCAGGCGTCACACATGGCCATCAGTCATTTACAATCATTTAAAGCTGCTCTACTTCCTGCATTGTGTTTAAGTTGCATCCACTGATCTATATAATGCAAGGCATCGACCGCAATGAACACTGTGTGCAGGGCGCCCCCAGCTCGGACCATTTGCACCTATTACACCAGCTAATTTTCACAAACAGGCACAATAAGCATGGTCCGTGGACTATAAGCACAACTCAGTGGACAAAGATGATTTTTTAAATTAATTTTTATCCATTTGTGAGTATTTGTTATTAAACTTTTAATTCCCTGGCACTTTTCCGTTTCCTCTTTTTTTTTCGTTAATCTTGTTTATATGTTACTGTTGTTTGAGTTTGACAGTTATCAATAAAGTTGAGAGAAGAAAAAACAGAAAGAAAAGAAATGTGTCGGGTCCCACCGTTAATTAAGATATAGCCATCGAAGTAATACATATTTTAAGTAAGTATGAGGCCTTGAACGTTGAGCACCGCCACAAAGCGTAGATTCATGATACATTTGAAGAGATATTTGGTGTAATCATGTCGTCCGCGTTTCACTGTGTTTTGTTTGTTTTAGGAGAAAAGAAAAACAGTTCACCCACTGAACTGGCTAAACATTGACAACAGCTGCAATGTGAGACAACCAAGGTAACCGAGTAACACTGTCTTTGTATTGAAGCGACCGTTTCTTTCTTTCACAACATGTTGGACGGTTTGAATTTCTCTGTTTTCTCTGTGCAGTTCACACACAGTCGGCTCTAATGAGAGATATTCACGATTTAGCTTCATTGTGCGGCTGTAACTTCAAACGAAAAACGTTTGTTGGACACAAAACAGACAATTTATCCACTTTGCACGCAGAAATCAAACGCTCTTGACTGTTTGTTCAAGTTTTGTCTGAATAGGGCGGAAAGTCACGTGGCTCGTTGGTCTAGGGGTATGATTCTCGCTTAGGGTGCGAGAGGTCCCGGGTTCAAATCCCGGACGAGCCCACTATAGTTTTTCAATGACGTAATTTTCAAGTATGCTTACACATACAAGGTATAACTTTCAATGCACTTATACGCTGAGACAAAACAAACAGAAGAAACAGCTACAGAAGTAAATCTGTAAAATGATAATTAACCACATAACGTCCAGGTTTCCCGTTTTATATTTTAAGTAGCTGGTGATGATATTTACACTGATTGAAATATTGTAACCCAAGACCTGCACTTTTCCATCAAATGAAAACACTGAAGATATCTTGTACATCATTTTACACACATTTCCCCAGAATTCAACCTAACAGATTTGGTACATTTCAAAACTTTGTAACTCCACTATAAAATACCTCTGCAGGGTTTGTTCAGTGTTAAGTTGCACAACATGGGTTTTATGCTGACTGCACCCACTGATTTCACGCTGCCTGTTAAGCGGTACTTATTAAGTACACAAGTAAAATGGTAATATTAAACTTCATTTATATAGCACCTTTCATTCACATAATGCAGCTCAACGTACTTTACATCAAGAGAAACCACTATAAATTAAAGTTAAAACTTTAAAATACATCCAAAACATGCCTAAAATAGGCAATTTGGTGCATAAATAACTGTAAACAAATGAGACTGGTTCCTATTAGTCGATTAATGGTTTATTCAATTAATGACAAATCTGATAATAAATTAAGTCGTTTATCAAGAAAAAATGCAAAACATTCGCTGTTTCCAGCTTCTCGAATGTTGTGGTGGAAAGTAAATAAGTACAGTTACTCAAGGGTACTTAACTACTTTTTTGAGGTAGGCTACTAGTACTTTACTGAAGTATTTTCATACATTTTAGAGGGAAATATGTTGTACTTTTTACTTAATACTTTTTACACATTTACTTAACAGCTTTAGCTTTTACTCTGCAGATAAATATTTCTTTTTAATAAAAACATTTTCTGCATTTAAAATATGATGCATTATCATGGATTGTATTAATCAGCACTATATAAAGTAGTTAAAACTAGTCCCACCCTTACCAGCTACAACATTAAAATCTTTAAACCCTTAATAATAATAATGCAATGATATAACTTATGTAATAGTATAGCACTATGAGAAGGATCATTCATTTCAAGTAATACTTTTGTACTTCTGTCCAGTGTGCTCATTCCTCTCAATAACCACCAGAGGGCACAATTCACTAAACTATTTTTACTACTTCGGCAGACTTCATAGCATGTTGGTAGCATTTGGATATACCCTCTGCATAAAAATATTTTCATGCATTGTTGGTCAGATTTTGGTTATGTATTCACATTTTGGCACAGAGTCACCTCAACAACAACAACAACACACAGTATATGGCAGAATACTGTTCACCATATGCATTAAAGAGTGAACAATACATCAGGTTACAAATATATATCCACGTCACTTTTTGTTTCATGTGATGACCGTGCTCCTTTTTATTGGAAAAAAATAATTCTAAAACATCAAAGACAACTTGAGAAGCACATAATGTGCACAAGAGTACAGCTTGACACGGCATGCTTGTAAAGTTCATAATAACCCCAGCTATGCTCCCTGTTTCGAAGAACCATGAGAAAGTGTGAGATTCCCTGGCACACATTTCTTAAGTTACTTGATCTCGTCTTCTCTGGAAGAGGGGTGTCTTTATTTTCACAGCTTGTCTTAAATGGAAAAGGGAAGCCATTCCTCAATCACTCATTTGGCTAAACTACTTTTCCTCTTCAGGGTTGATTTGCTGGAGCTTATCCCAGTACACACTTAGAGAGAAGCATGTTGACAGTCTATGTCAGGGCCAACAAACATATTGACAGATAAACACGATCACACATAAGATGTAGACTCTACATCTTATGTGTGATCGTGTTTATCTGTCTATATGAACAGTAGAGTTTTCATGACATCTAATGTTCACGCTTTGCACTGTGGGAGAACATGCAAAGTCCACACAGAAAGGCCCCAACCCGGGGAGGGGTTTGTTTTAAAACCCACAGTCTTCATATTGTAAGGTGATAAAGGAAAGCAAGTGAAAACATGTGTGTTTTGACTTTGAAGTCTTTTGGGTTTACACGGCCCTGAACCCCCACCTTCCTCAGCCCCCCTCATCGCTTCTGAAGGACTTACACCAATAGATTGTGTAATAACCTGGTCGTACAATAGCGTTTCACTTTCAGTGTTACAAAGAAATAAAAGTCAATCTTGATTTCAACATGTTGCCGTTGGTCACATCAGATGAATCACCCTCTTACACCCATACATTTCAGAAATAAAAACAGTAGATGTCTCAATTGGCCGTTAACTGCTCAACCCACTCCTCTTAGTAACTGCACCCGTCGAGCCGACTTCCCATTCTCACATGACACATTGAGTTTACAATGATAATGGTGACAGTTGTACTACTCAAAAGTATTTAGTATTTTTGATACAATGATTTCAGACAGAGGTGGATAAAAGCAGGCTTCTCATTTCCAGCCAGCGATTAATCTGCTTATTATCTTCTCGATTAATGATTTTAAATTGTCAGAAAATAGTGAAAAAAGCTGACCAGCAGTCCAAAACCCAAAGATAGTCAGTTCACTGTAATGCAAAGGAAAGCAGCAAAGTGTCACATTTAAGAAGATGCTTAGAAAATTACTTTTTAAAAATTGCGATTAATCGACTAATCATTTCATCTTCACGGCAACCAATGATGTTGCCGTCTGAAATGATAACTGTCACTGGCAGATTTAATCATCTTACTAGCGAGCCAGTTAAGCTAACATTAGCTTAGTGAGCTGGTGGAAAATGCTGTCTCCGGCTGACTTTTTAATGTTACTAGCTGACTAATTTTAAAAACAAAAATCCTGTAAAAGGAAAATATGCTACATACATGACATTGTGCTATGAGACTGAGACTGAGGCTGAAGCTGCATGTCCCAAGCAAAAAGTCAGCATCCTCTTCAGTTGATTATCCTTGCAGTGAGTCCTAATATTATGTATAATTAATATTAATATTAAGTATGATAACGAAAGACTGTCGGCCTTAGTATGTTTTCACTTTCACATTACGAGTGGAAAGAGTCTGAGGATGGGCTGAACCAATGTGTTTTGTGAACATAACGCTATCTCAGGCAACGTTTGCTGGTGTTGCAAACTTCTGCAAATCCAATATTTAGCAGCACAGAGCCACTAACATTACCCTCTAATAGCATCCAGAACCGGCTGTGATGGTGAGGAAATACTACACGGTGGATCGTGAACAGGACTCTCTTCTAATATAGCCTGTAATCACACACATTAAGACAGTGAGGTGATGAAATGTACCTTGGTTTTGGAAGTAACCTCCTGCAGGTAGTAAGCCAGTTAGACAAACATGCTAACGATTGCAGTTTGCGTTAGTGCAGACCACCATTTAATCCATTCCTTACACTTTTGCCCCATGCACACTGCTTCAAGATGTTTAGAAAGCCTGGTCAGCGTAGTTACGATTGCTAGGCTATGATTGGATGATCGCTGTTTGGGGGAGGGATTTAGTGAATGGTCAATATCCTTACTTTTAAGTAGGTTGTGCAATTGATAATAGACAGTTCTCTCCTTCAATCGGATGTCAAAATAAACCCAGACTTGATTGGATGAATGCACGGCTCACTGAGCTCTTATTGGTTTCTGTTTCTGAATTACAAACTGGAAAAACATGCTGGCCGTTCTGGAAAAGTCAAATTCAGTCAGTTTCTGGTTAAATTTGAGGAGTGAATTATATGGGCCACGCAGTCGTTAAATCATCCTGCACTTTATATCTTCAACACATAGTTTTAAAAGTTGTTAACAAGGTTTCAGGCTTTTAATCTCAATGCTAAACACATAGATCACTGATTGGTCCAGCATGTATCCGACCAAGGTGAATTTGAGCACATAAGATAAATAGACTCTCTGGCTGTGTGAGGATATAACTTTTGCTGGTCTTGGCTTGAACGCTGCCTGAAGCTTCAGAGTCAGTCTCAGTGTGGCCTTTTGCCTCTACACTACAGTGTACGCTTCAGTTTCTGGAATAAAAGTACTCCTTACACCTGTTAAAGCCACATGTCATATTTTGATAATAGCGTAAGAGCAAAATATAAACATGTGACTTTAAATTATGTCCATTGAATAAATCATGGTAAATAAGGCTTATTTGTTTTAACTTTTGGCCTGGTGGAACACCGTGTTTGGAGGACTGTATCTGTGAATGAATAAATATTGATTATAATAATAATTGAATTTTCAGACCAATCTGAATTTCCATATTAAAGATAAATGATCGCAGGAATAGTTTTGTGTCATTTTATGTGTTAAGACTTATTTTTCTGTATGGCACAACATTTTTTTCCTGAAATAGAGACTGGAGAAAAATCAAAAAGCGCAGTTGTTGTTTTTTATACACGCAAGCTAGAACACAAACACAAGTCTTTTTGTTTGACTTGATTTATTTTCGTTCGAAAGGAAGCACCTGTTTCATATGAACAAATGTCTTCCAAAACAACGTGGGAAGCACAACATCACTCATTGCACTTGGTAATGCTGTTTCCTGTTGAATACAAATATATATATACAAACTAGAACCTTGTTTTGGAGACAGTAAATTAGAACTCCTCATTTGAAATGCGCCCCAGTTCATCCAAGTAATGTGTCAGGACAACTGGCATTACAAACAAACTTCACTTTGTCAGTTATTGGCATGAGCGACCTTTCAACCTTCTTTGGCGTAGACGTCCTGTCACAAAGGTTTCACAGTCATAACACAAGAAAAGGAAACATGCTACCAGCCAAACTCTCCCAGTACAAACAGTTTTCCTGCAGAGTTCTCAATAAGTGAAGATTTTTTTCCCAGATCTGAGATGACATTAGAACAAACACACGTCCAGAAAAAGCCTTTTGTGTTTAACCTTAGGCTGAACCCACCAGTCAGACAAAGAAGCAGTCTTTTCTTGGACTGTCTTTCCAGCTTCCTCTTTTTATGTTTTCTTTCTTTTTTTAGCCACGTTAGCAGTTCTTTGGTTGGCGGAAATATCTCAACAACTATTTGATGGATTACCATGAAATTTTAGTGCGAACATTCATGGTCCTGAGAGGATGAAGCCTACTGACTTTGGTGATCCCCTCACTTTTCATATAGTGCCACCAAGAGGTTGACATTTTTGGTTTATAATGAAATGTCTCAACTATTAGCCTGATTGTGATGAAGTCTGGTTGACATTCATGGTGCCCAGAGGATGAATGATTTCAGTTATCATCTAACTTCTCATCTAGCACCATTCTCAGGTCAAAGTTTGGTTTGCAGTATTTGGTTTCTGACCAAATATTGCAAAACAAATGTAATTCCCAACAGCCTCAGCTGCACTTTACTGCTAATTAGCAAGACTAAGATGGTGACCCTGTTAATTTCACCCAAATGCTAAAGTTAGCATTTAGCTCCCCTCACAGAGCTGCTAGCATGGCTGTAGACTCTTGAGCCTGATTCTGACTGGATTTGTTTCTCTAGTGGAGGTGGCGTGGTTTTAGCATTACCTGTGCTGGTCAATCATTTTAATCCCGTCCGTACCTCCACTGCAGAAACAAGACAAGTTTCTGAGTTATCTTCCACATGAAGAGCTGTTCGTTCTTTTATCTGCTCAGTGTGAAATTTGACTTTTGTGTGAAAGTGGAGTAAGTCAAAAATGTTTTTGCTAATCTGACATGTTAACATGTTCACATGTAGGCCTATTCGGGAACCAGTATGACGACAGAACCCATGAAGGGTTGTTGTAATGCCAGAGAATACTAGTAGGTACTTGCATGTACTCATGGAAGTACAGACAACTATGACTGGATTACTTTGATACTGAAGAAAACTTGAAAATGTGATGATTCTCAGGCAAGTGCTGAAGTGCAGATAAAAATATCCTCAGGAAGTGTAAGCCACGCTGAATGATATCAACATGCGATCTGACTCAGAGATGGAGTCTCTTCCTCCGCGGCTCCCCTTCAACTCTTCCATGCCCCCCTGGGGAGGCTTTGGCTCTGTCTTTTTGGCTTTTTGGAATATCCGTGTCTATTACATAACATATCATGTAATTTTCTGATGGTAAAAATTCCATCAGGAAGGGTTAGTTAAATTACAGAGGAGCCTGGGGAATATTTAATTCCCCACCTTCCCCTGAAATGTTAATCCTGTCGGAATGGAGCTTTAGTCTTGTCAAGTAATTTTCCATTGCAGATACTTAGAACAAACTAGGATTAAAAATATGTAGTGCTTGAACCTAACCGTGTTTCTTACAATTTAAAGAAAGGAAATCAAATATATCTTCTTTCTGTATCAGTAGGAGTAGGAGTATGCCCCCCCCCCCCCCCCCCCATTTGTCATTGTAATCAGTGGTTAATCCCATTTTATAGCCAGATGGACTTGTCTTCAGCATGAATTACCTTCTGATTACCTTCTGGTTATAACTCATACTTTATAATGACCTTTTAGTTTATAACGCACACATGCTTAGACGAGTTGGATGAGAAAAAGAAGCAAAGACTTGATGAAGTCTGTAAAACCACAATCTTGCAGTGTCCACAAAAATGAAATCTTCATGGGCCAAATGTTTAAATACAATCAAATATCTGCCAGAGTTTATATAGTTTATTCTACAGAAAACTGTATGTTTGCTTTCACTGATGTATCCAGACAGTTGAAGGAAAGAATGTGTAGTGATTAACCCCAAGGTTTGTTAGTGGATCCCAACAGTAACTCATTACCACACATCAAAGAGTCCTCTGTTTCAGCAGAATTTCAAGCAGCCATTCATATGCTGCCATCCTGAATAAGCAAATAGGAGCTATGTGCTCTAACAAAGAGTAATTGGCATGTAACGAGGCAAAGGCCCCAAATATTGTGTTTTAATTGGGGGGCATTATGAACAGTAACGGCCTATGGGAGAAGGGATTTGGGTTCAGCAATCAGGTTAATTGGATATTAACTGTACTTGGCAAGTAATTCTCTTCTGCAATCATCAGATGAATACAGCAGTTTTGGGACATCATCCAAAGTGTGACGCGCAGCTGAAGCTGGCTCTGCTGCAACAAATCTAAAAGCTAGCGATCCAGATTGTGACATGTGTGATTACTCAAGAGGAAAAGCAGAGGTGTCGAGGGAGCACCAGATGATTGGTTTCCAAGCCCTGCCAGTCTCTTGGGAATTGCTGCGTGTATCAGTTCATAGAGCAGATCAATGTTGAGCCGTGATAAAAAACACTTCATTCTGTGACTTCATCATGGGTGAAATCACCTTGTTGCTTTGGCTCTCTGCTTAAAGCCAGATCCCGACGAATGCCCAGAAAATGTCATGTGCAAGATTACAAAGATGTTGTAGTTTATCCTCTCTAGAAACTCCCAAAGGATAGTTACAGTAAATCTGGATGAGACCAAAAGGTCACTTCATCCACACCAGATAAAACCACTAAGCCACAACCTACGGTATGTTCACTCGATTGTTTTTAAATCATACAAGAGCTGAAGAAGAAACGTGAGTGTTGTTTTGCCAGCAGGCATTGACTTAACCACCTTAACCTCATTTTTAGTTTTGCATTTCCACTCTAATAGTTTATACAGGATAGATTACAAAAGTGATGTAGCAAATCATTGTGTGTGTGTGTGTGTGTGTGTGTGTGTGTGTGTGTTGCTGCCTATATATATATATATTGTTTAATTAGACTGCTTTTTTGCCTCGTGTCACAGTGTGTAATTACGTGGTATTTTATTGTACGGATGTTGTATGCAACAGAATGATAATAATCTCAGTCTTGCCTGATGATGAGAACTCCCTCTTACAGGAAATCCTTCTTCCTGCGTCTGTGATATTAAATGTTCCCTGATCTCAGATACAGGACTTGATGTGGACTCTAACAAGTCTCATTCGATTTCTATCTGTTCTGGTTAATCTATTGCAGTGACCGCTTTCTGGCTTAAAAAGCTCATTAAAGGTTAACTTGGCGTCCTCTCTCCCACTAGGTTTTTTCAAGGTATGGGGAGGGGGATAGCACTGCGCTCACTGTGTGGATCAACTTATGCATGCAGCTGTGGAAGATTCAAGACGCTGGGCGGGGGAGGTTAGGGAAGGCTAAAAGGAGAGGGCAGAGGGAGTCAGGAGCCGAGAGACCACAAAAGAGATCAGCTCTCCTTCATTTCGACGCTCTGCTCTCAGGAATTGTAAGAGGAGAGAAAGCCGACACAGAGATGAAGCATACAAACTAAACAGTTCAATTTGGAAAAAAATGTTTTAGCAGTTTTGGAAATAAATCATGGTCTAAAATTGACTGTTCAATATCATCAAGATAATGTAGTCTGTCAAAATGGTTTTATTCTAACAGCCAAAGATTTTTTGTCTTTACTGTTTGTGGTCATCAAGTAAACACTAATATGAATCTCATTTTGGATTGAACACAATTTTCTTTTCAAACTGTCCAGATGTGACAACCTTTTTCCACAAATTGCCCATCTGAGGAAATGTATTAAATGTAATGAAACATATGATGATCTTATAGAATGTGATACATTGCTGTAGATAAACTACTCAACAATATATAAAGTAGTTCAAATTAGCACAACCTTAAACATCTGCAGCAGTAAAATGCAACATACACATTAATGCAGCAGTAGTATTAATCCAGAAACATCATATATAGTATTTTCAAAGGGTATTAGTACTCTTTCCCGGTGTGTGACGGGTAGTTACGTTACTTTAGTCAGCCATAAAGTGTGTAAATATGCTCAGGAATAATAGGCTGGAATAAATGACTCCTTCAAGACGTCATTTGAACATTTGTTTTTGTTTTGTCATGGTTCTAACAACTTTGGTATTACAGGTTTTGTATATACTGTATATTTTCCATTTATGTTTTTTAAATTCATTTATTTGATAGGGACAGTAAAAATTACTTTTTGCCTATTAGACCTGAATTCAAGTTCTTTTCTACTGCTCACTGCTGCGCAACAAGTTGCCCTTTGGGGAAAGTGAGGATTTACGGTACCCAAAACCCCTAAAGTCACCATCTCTCCGACTCTATCTCTCTGTCTCTCACCCTCCCTCCCCTCTCTCTTTCAGCCTCACCCTCGCTGTGCAGCCTCGTCTGCCTGTCTCGGTCACACTGGGAGGTTGTGACTGTGTAACCAATAGTGCTGAAACAGTGGTGACCTGTGTACTGGCTGCCTGAGCAGTAAATCTGTGTGGGAAAACAGTATTGTCTAAACGGTACAATACATACTCTTTAGTCATGCCTCTGTTCAGAAACCTGTACGGAAGTAAATACTAGCCCCTCTAGGTATTTGATGGAGGCATGAATGCATTTTCTCATCTCATTTGGAAAAAGATGTAGAACAGCGTATAAAAACAGACACTGAAACGAGGCACTGTCAAGCTCTGTTTTCTTAGAACTAGCTGCACTTTCATCTCCAGGCTTTGATTTGTGTGGTCTATCACAACAACAATTCAACATTTGGCCCAATAGGAGTTTTTCTTTAATCTCTGCGTTTCCTGACAGTCTGATTCTTTTCAGGGCTGCATGGGGTTGGAGCCTATTCCTGCAAAAACACAGGGAGACACTGTGGGCAGATTGTCAGTTTATCACGGTTTTAACATACCTAGACACATTCATTTTCACCCAATACTGCTCATCCTGAGCTTATTGCACAGCTTTAGGTTGGACCATCAAAAAAAGCCACCTACAATTTTACCTTGAAAAAATGGGGTGGCATCAGGGATACTGCTTAAGAATTGTTAAAATTGTCCTAATCAAGCAGTCAAACCTTTTTCCGCTTCCACGAGGAAATATCATCTGCAAACACATACATTATCATTGTTATGCAGATGACACACAGATTTATGTCCCTTTAAAAAACAGGCAGCTTTAGGGGCTTTTTTGTCGCCTTAGAAATGTTGGATGTCTCAAAACTTTCTCCAGCTGAATTAAAATAAATCCAAAATCACTGTATTTGGTCCATCCCCAGTTTACAGAACAGTTCTGACTTCCTGTGTGCAAATATCAAACCTGCAGCCAGAAACTCATGTTTAACGTTCAACAGTGACAAGAGGTCATGTCAATTTATATTTCATTATATCGCCCAATATCACAAAAAAACTATTTGCCTGAAGGAGTTTTACAGTCTGTACAGCATACAACACCCTCTGTCCGCAGACCCTCGATTCAAATGATTCAAAAGTGCTACCTCTATATTAGGTCATGTTCATAGTTAGGCAACCAACACTAAGGTTAATAAAAAACAGTGATTGTTAGTACGAGACAGGATGCAAACTCCAATCTCCACTGTCAAAGTCACACATCTTGTACAGCCAGCCATCCACCCAGCTCTCACTTTGCCTGCCATATAACAATGTCGTGCTGCTTCCACCTTTGCTGCTCATAATCATTATTCATACAACTCTGAGAGTTTACCAGGAAAACTAACTAAAACTATATGACAAATTGAGTTTCACAGACAAAGTTGATTTTATATGTAAGGAAGCAAGTCAGAGATAGTTTTTAATTAGGAAAGTGAAGTGGGGTCAGTCGTTTTTGTAAAAAGTGTATGTCAGCTTGATGGAGAGCATACTTGTTTTTAATATCTCTGTCAGGTATGAGCACATGACTTTAGTCAATAGAAACAAGCTGACCGGGATTGATAAGACACCAGGGAAGATAGTAGGCTGCCAACAAAAGCCATTAGATGACCTCTACAGTACAGCTGTACACAGGAAAGCCCTGTCAATCATCAATCAGTTGCTCCCCTCAGGGCAATGCTATAGAAAACCCCTGGCAAAGAAAAAGATCTTCAAGGGTTCTTTTGTCCCAAATGCAATTAATGTGGTCAACAAACTACCGTAAACTTAAATATGAGTCTGAATGCACTGACTGTACAGCTGAGAGATCTTTGTTCTATTAATGTGATGCTTTAACCTTGCGGACATGCTTGTGTTTGTATTTTCCTTGGTGAGACCAAAGACAATTTTCCTGCTTCGGCTGGAAAATAAAGTTTATTCTATTCTATCCTCCAATATTTAATGGATATGCTGCTATATTCTCATTCCACAGTATGTTTAACACTCAGCCGACCAACCTTTCAATCACAACGCCATCTTGAGCTGTCCGATGACATGAGCGCTTGCGAATAGTAAACATGGAAATCCTGCCCATCTTAAAATGTCAAAAGTAAACACAGAACAGATCGACCAGAAGTAAACAAAGAAATTATCAACCTGGATTAACTACTGTGGCTAGCTGCATAGGAATATTAATTCTGGATAACTTGCTAGCAAACCAAATGAGGCGCCTAAGACCAACAGTAGCACTGCGTGAAACAACGCAACGTCATCCATAAAGGTGCTACATTGGCCAATCAAATAAATCCAACTATTGTGTATGTAGTGAACGTATAAAAGACCACGCACACCCAGTCAGATCAAAAAACAAACACCTCTACCTGAAATCTACAGCTGTTCTCGTGGGTCAAGGGAAATGTAAAAGCAGAGGACATACTAAACTGTGCTCAGACAGTAATCTGTGATGCCATTGATCGACTCTCTCTGAAGCTGCTCCATTGACAGTTAATGGAAGGCTGACTTTGTGCACCCTGTGACGGTACGATAAGCAGAAAATAAAAGTGTTACCTTATCAATGGCTAACAGTTGGTGGACGCAGCGGGTGAGATGAGTCTGGCTGACAGTCAGACAATACAAAGGAGGAATCTCAGTCACTCTGAAAATCCACTGCAAAATCACCAGCACCGCGACTTGCTCGATGATTTATTTCCCAGCTTGACCAAAAGGAAAAGAACCGCGGCTTTGTTTCACTAAATGCTGCAAGAACAGAGCGACTAGCCGCCAACCTTAAACACTCATGTATGTCTATAATTTTTAATGATAGTCATTATGGGTTATGTCATTACTTTGAAAGGATTCCAATTGTGTTTTTGTTTCATTGTGAGGTAATTGTGGATAATGTGGGATCTTTTGTGTAAAGACAAAAGCTCGGTTTCATGTGCTTCTAATTAGCATGTAAATTTGCAGGCCACGTCTCTCCCTGACTTTGTTGCAAATTTCGCCGTCCATAAAATGTACCACTGCGGCTGGCCTCACTCTCAAGTTCATTCATTTCCTGCAGCTTTCAGCCCCTGCATATTTTGGGGGCATTTTAGGTCATTATGTTCCTGACAGTGAGGCAGTAAGGAGGAGAATTGGAGAAACCAAGGGGAATATGTGCAGAAGTCAGGGCCCAGACTTGATTCTTTCTGCCCTCATTAGCTGCAGAGGGATTAACCCTCATGCTGGCTGCCCTCAGAGGGGTGATGGGAGCTCGGGTGTGTAGAGAAAGGCGATTAGGACATGTTCACCTCTTCCCAGTAGGAAATGATAAGAGGCTATGACATTATGAACAGGTCCAGAAATGTGCAGAGGGAGTGACAAAAGTACTCAGTAATTAGCAAGTGTAATAGTTAGTGGTAACCTTGGTAAAAAAAAATCCTTAACGAATACAAAACATTTGATCCAAATTCATCAAAATGAGGTATGAGGTTTGTTTCCTGTCATATGATGAATAATAAACTTTCTTCTTTACATATTTAACCAAGTATTTTGCATAGTGATCATTAGGTTGTGGACCATTGTGGGTTTTATTAAATGCACTCAGCCGAACTAGATTACCCAAAGGAGGAGGGTCATCGCCCAGAGAAGGATCTCTGCTTTGAAAAGGGGAGAATTAGCATCTTCTTGCAGCCTCACTGCTCCTTTTATACAGCAGCCCAGAGCTGTCAGCCTTGCCTTGCCTTCTTAGTTTGATCTGTCTGAGGCTCTGAATCTCAACACCCACCCACCCTTTTTTTTTTTTTTCAATTACTTAACCATGCCCACAGCGAATCAAAGGGCTGGAGATCATGACACAGATTGAATAGAGGGTCCCTGATATAGAGACAGAGAGATTGATTGATATAAAACATCATCACTCAAAGTAAAATTGGCCAAATCAAAGGGGGAGGGAGAGAGATGGAGAACAGAGGGGGTGAGATGGAAAGCATCGAGCTGTCACAGCGTGCTGCTCAGAGAGGTTGAGGTGATGTGTTTGATGAGCGACTTGATGTCAGTGGTGTCAGGGCGAGTGACGCTTTGATGACACAGTCAGAACTTTTCAGGGTCAATCAAGATCTATATCTACAGCAGAACAGCTGCAGCTTTTTTCCATTACATCCAGGCTCACAGTGAAAGCTCTAACTGAGGCTCTGATGAACAACTGACAAGGAAGAGCTTCTCCCGAGAGCATTACATATGCTATGTTTTATACGCAAGCGATTTTTACATCTTGATTAAAGGGAACGTTAAGGACAGAGGTAAATGTAAAGATTATTTCCATGTTTAAAAAAAATCTGTTAAACCAAATATAATGATTTTAACCCTTTCACGCATAGTGGTCACTACAGTGGACAGCTGTTCAAAAGCTGTTTTCTTGTATATGCATGGGTTTTAATGGTATAGTTGCACATCAATCACCACAGTGGACGCTAGTGCGTCATCCCATACACTGCCACCCACTGGCCAGCCGTTGTAAGTGCAACACAAATGTCTCAAAACCAAGACGGCCAACGGAAGGCCAGAAACGCTGAGCAGCTCAGGAATACCTTGCCGATCCTTATATAGTAGGAGACCCTTGCAGGTAAATAAAATTTGGTAACATCAAGTAACAACTAAGGAGTAATACAATTGTTAAAATTTCCATTTTAGTCATTGGTGTGTTAAATATATATTTCTTCAGTTGAAAACTCAAACGCATGCTGTCCACCAAACATGAGTGGACATGTGAAGAAGTTTGAAAAATGAATGTTTGAAAAAAATTAAGTTCATTTATTTTTGTTTTTTTTCATGCCTAAAGAGAAATAAAAACACTAAGGAAAAAAGTCCTGACTGAGGCTGTCATAATTTATGCATGAAAGGGTTAAGATTTAAAGAAAAAATTACATTTGCTTTCCCCATGAAAGGCTGGAAGTTGTTTTCCATATGACAGTATCATATGTATGTTATATATCCATTTGTTCCAGCTTTTCATTGAAGCTATATTCAAGCAAGTTGGGATCTCCTCTAGAATTGAAAATAAAGTTCAGTGCGTTTGAACAATGTTTGGCTGCACAGCTGGAGCTTAATGACTGGGCCACTGGCAGGTGGGGTTGGGGTTTAAAAGACCATAGTCTCGCATAGCCAGACCTATCTCCACACTTCGGAGGAAGGTCTGGCTCAACCCATTATCACTCTGGGATAGGGGAAAAATTCTCTGCCTTGTTTGTATTTCTTTAAACCAGGATGCAGCAACAGTGCCCTTACAAAACAGTAACATGCAGATAGCGGAAGGGGAAACTGAAATAGTCGACCAATGGCGGACAAAAATAGATTTTGTATGTATTTTTGACACAGTTCCAGAAAGCCACTGGGTTCCATTTATATGTCTTTCTATATGGTATGAAACTTACTTTTGGCCAATGTAACACAGTGTCACTGTAACATGTTACAACCGTCACAGAAGTGCAGATTGATTTGAAAAATCTGCACTACCTCACAACAATAATGGAACTTTAATGCAGACTTTATACTAATTACACACCTCGAGCAGGTTTTACAACAAATTCATTTTCTTGTTGGGAGGTGTGCATTGTTTTGTTTTGTTTTGCCCTAACCAATCAGAAGTGAGTGATGTGTCCGTCCTGTCAACATAATTGTCAGACAACACAGAAGCTGCTAACAACACTTGCCAATTTTCCCATGGATCAAAAAGTGTTACCTCAGTTTAAAGACCCTGCACACCCATGGCAAACCCTCACAGGTGATTTGATTATTCTAGCCGATTAGTCATTTTCTCAGGTCTGTGTGGGCATGTACATAGTATGCTTGACTGACATTTCCCGCAGGACAAATTACACCTTTATTGTCCTTATTTGTACATGGAGCCCTGTGACATTGTGTGATTGGCACTCCTTCAACTTCAGCAGGCATCGACTGGAGGAAAACAGCCATTGTTGTGACACAACACCAGACCTTCTGAATCACTGAACAAATCAGAGATGTGGGTGGTGATTCAGGCGTCTGTAACCAGGCTACTGGCTGCCTGGAATGGTAGAAAATGTTCACTCTAACTTTTAAAACACAGCAGCACGGTTTACAAAATGTTTGTATGCCAACAAGCAAATGCTTCAACTACTGTACACTGATTGTGGACATTGTGTACATAGTGGCTGGATAAAAGTCAAGATCCCATTCGGGGAGAGGCTAGAGACAGAAAATTACAGTGTTTCCGGTATGCAGCCTTACATATGGCTTTTTGATATGAACTCACCAGACGTCATGGCTTTCCTGAGAAAATTATACGTCTGCTGAGGCCACCTCAAGCGCTTCTATAGACCTAACTCGGTTCCAGCTGAGAAATGTGAGTGAAAGAGGAACACTTCACCCACTATTGTTCTTCATTTTAACGGCTTCCTTGTCGTTGATGGATTAAACGGCAAAGCTTTGGCCAGGCGCCCACTTTAAAATACCATACACACAAGACCCCACCAAGGCCTTGTCCTGGTTTCATCACCCGTTTCATCATTTCAGAAAATAAACGTTTTCGTTATTCAGGAAATATAAGAAGCACTGTGAGTTATGAACAAATATATTTGAAAGCGAGGGGAAGCTGGGGGTTGAAAGCCCACTTGAATATTCATGCCGTACAATCTGATACCCATCGTCATCCATCTCTAAATATAGAATACAAAAGATAAAACAGGATTACAGGACAACGTTTTTTAGCTGCCAAGAGGAATAGAAGAAAAATCCTAATCAGCAAAGCAAGATTACACAAAAGTATGAAGTGGCCCTCGAGGCCTCGATCACAACATGAGGACTTCATTTCATACCCATTAAAGCTGAACCTCCCCTTTTCATGCTTCTGCCAACACCAGTCCTCCTCTGTTTTCCCAGCAACCACATGATGCCAAGGAATGAGTGGCTTCAGTCCATTCACATTCCACACAAGCCACAATAGAGCAGATGGAAAAGTGCAACATACAACGTATAAAAAAAGGATGTTAACTGAGAGAGGTCATTAATTTGTGACATTTCGTGTTGAAGTTTTGTCTGTACAGTAGTTACATTTACACAATACACAATGTCAAATGGCAATAAATTTGACTTTAGTATTGTTCTACTGGAGACTCAAAGCACTGTTTTAAAATAATGAAAATTTAGAGGAAACATTGTATTTGGGAAATCAAAATAACATCTGATATAAAGAACATTTAGGAGACGTTTAAACCATTAGTGTTGCAACAAAACAAAAGATTATCAGAAAACAAACAATTATTTTATTGGTTAAGAGGTTTTACAACTTCTGTTATTGGACACAGCAATGGTGGGTGGGCTTTTTCAGTACTTTTTTTGCAGTATGCACAAGGTGTATGACAAGAACTATATCTTTTTACTCTTTTGTCAATTATACATTCAGTTGCCTCTGGTTTCGGCATTCAAATTTGACCATGAAAATGTGCCCTTCTGAACACACCATAATTACACGAGAGATCTTTTGCAATCTTATGAGGTAGATTCTGTTAACTGCACATTTAAGATATGAAACATATTCAAACATGTGAAAATCCAATCTATCTATTCAAACCTAAAGTTTGTTTACATTTAACACTGAGGCTCAACAGGTCCTAAAACTTTTAATAAAACCTTCAATAGACGTATCACAACTGATTTTGTGGCGGTCTCTGCAACACCACTTTTCATTTCGGTGCATCAGGGGCGATTGATTATTTTGTAATGTTTTACATATTTGCCTGAATAGACTAAAACTGATATACTTTTATTAATCAATTATCATAACACAAACGTGCCCTAACAGTGGTCCCATGATCAAAATAGTGAAGAGTAAAATTAGAAAATGTATAATGACAATTGAAATCTTAAAACGTATGACTGGTTAAAACAGGGGTACTAACAGGACGAGGACCGCCAGGGGAAGGTCAGCACAGAAGTCGGGTGAATGTGAGAAGGGCTGCGATGCTAGAGAGGACGGGGCGCAAACCGGCAGTCCCGCTGAGTAACATACAGTGTTCCCTGTTCTGGCCAATACAGCCTGCATAAGCCATCACGTGGGGGATGTAGTTCTGCTCATGGACCCCATGTAGCAAGTGAGCCAGGGGACCTTTAGCAAAGACAGCCACATCCTCTCCTCCATGAGTCTCCATGCTCAGCGGTACAGCTGCCTGAGCTCGGTAGTTGTTTTCCTCTAGAAGGCAGGGACACAGAGAAAAGACGTAAAGAAATCATTGTTTTTAACTTCTGAGCAATGGAGAAAAAAGAAATCCAATTTAAAGGTTCCCTGTGGAGTTTTTGCCCTCTAGTAGCGCTCTGGAGCTGTTATTTTTACATTTTGTTTATCACAGTGATGTGATACACAGTCCTGCCACTGATTTCACACTATTCCCCTGAACTACAGGTGGCAGTAATACGCCAAGATATGCGCCAATGTGCCAACAATGGCAGGGAAGATGGAGATTGCTAGCGAGCGAACATGAAAGTAAACAATGCTGGAATTAACATACTTAAAAATAGAGGAAAGAAATTGCATTCAAGGCAGCCTGGATTTTTCTTTTAACATAACCCGACGTGACTCTCATTGAGACGTTACTTACGGTAGTTAATAGTGGAGACGTTCTCCCTCGCACCGTTAACAATTTTGTAGCCTGGTCCGTTCCCATATAAGATGGAGGTGAAGGGCTTCTGATCAATATCACTCAACATTGGGGCCAGACCTGTGGATGGAGACGGAGCATTAAACCCCATTGTACAGCATGGAAGATATATACAGTGCTGGATGTGCATCATCATTACATACCAAATATTGTGTTTCCTCTGGTTGTGTAGCCTCCGAAGTTGAACACGTGAGAATGGTCAGCAGTGACTATCGTCAGTGTATCGTGGATGCTGGTCATGAGGTCTGCCCGGCCGATGGCTCTGTCCATTTCCACAGCTTCATGCAGAGCCTGCTTGGCTTTGCCCTCATGATGTCCGTGGTCAATACGTCCTCCTGACAGAGGGGAAAATATTTCCAGTTGGCTGTTAGACTCTTAAAGACACAGTCATAATTATATAATTGTTCATTTATCTCTTGCTAAATATGCGTGTGTCTCACTGGTGTTTACATAAATGTATCCCATCAAATGTGGTTTAGGATGACTAGCTCCCACCCATCATATAAAACTGCACTTGACTGTTAACTAGAGCTCTGATTCATTCATTTAGCCTTTATCTTCCTCTTCCTGATCATACTATGCAGGTGGGGGAGGTGTGGGTGGTCCTACAGCTCCTTATTGTTATTTGTTATTTTTCCACATTTCCAGGATTTGATTGAAATCCCTCTCGTAACTAAATCCCGCCCACATATTCTTCACTCACATTCACGAAAAGCTAAAGATGCTCTAACTGCCGTTTCACTGTGACTTGAATATGCAAACGAGATTGTATGATGTGTTGTTCGACCACGTCGGGAGCTGTTCCACCGTGATCGTAGGCCAGGCGAAGAAAAAAAGGGCAAGACGCAATATTTGTGCACGAAAAGTGCCAAACTAGTTGTGTGAAGAATGAATAAAAACAGCTTGAGAGAGCAGTTCAAACCCTGCTTACTTTCTCAGCTCCACACAGCCGACAATCTGACACGTTATAAAGAAATGTTAGATGTAGCCCCCACAATTCAAGAATGTGTGGGGGGCCTTCTGTCACCTTCTTTCAGATGGTGTTCACCGATCCGACAAGCACTCTGTTTGAAATATACAAACCCTGTGTATTCTCACTCAGTCTGGCTGAACAATTGCTGTCATACTTGCAGGTGTTTGCTCTCAGCAGCCGTTGACTGTAACCATGCTTCTTTCAGCACATTCGGCCAAGGACACACAGCTATCAACACCAACCTACTTCTGCCTTCTATATCTATTGTGCTGACAATGGCCATTCACACACGTCTCAGTGCTTGTTCCAACAATGATGATACGACCAGGACAATGCAGAACATTGTTGGAATGGCTCGTGTTTTCTCTTCTCCTAAATAGACAGCCAAGAATAAACAGCAACATGTATAAGAAAACGCAAACTATTACATTTCTCAATTTTCATAATTGATAAATGCTGTTTTATGTTCTCTGTCACCCACTTCTCTCCTGCCTCTGAGTCCTTGACTCCTTGTCTTTGATGTTTGCTGGCTTTTATGTTCTTCATACATATTCCATGTAAATGTTGCTGGATGTTACATGTTTCTCTTTTTATTTTATTATCTGCTGCAAAATACGTTTCCCTTGAAGGGACAATTAAGTGAAGTTGGCGGCAAAGTTAAAGACTTGGACAATAGTTGCCTTTGAACTACCTGTAAAAGCTTTTTGTTGTTTTATTGAAACCAAGTGCTACTGGGTGAATCGTTACAGTGTTTTCCGGTGGTCTCCACTGGTACGTTAATGAGTCATTTTATGATTTTCTTTATGATTTTCTTTCCATGTGAACACAACATGTCAGTCTAGTAGCCAATACAAAAGAAAGGCAGGTCCTCTAAAGGGCAATCTTGCTAACCACAGGCCACCCTCCATCACTCATACTCCCCTTTAAGACAAAGAATCTGTAACAATGATAAGTTACCTATCTGGGTTCATAAGTGCAAAAGAGGAGTTGAAAATGTTTATTCATACTTGAAAACGTGACTTTATCCAAAGTAAGCTAGACTAACTTTTATGGGGGGAAAAAAGAGTCCTTTTCAAACGTGATTCCAACATGTAAATCTGGCAGAGCATTTAGGGATAACAGTGCATGTTTTGAAGGGGTGTTTGTTCACAAAGTTGTCTTGGCTAAGTTTATTTTTCATGTACAATATTTTGGGCAAATTAAGACTCTACTGAACTAAACTGAAAAAAATGGTGGACCTATCAACAGATTGAAGCTGCTCTCTTTACTCCAGCAGAAAACGCCTTGTAAAAGTAATTTAAAGGTCTGATGGACATTTTAGATAAGTGAACCAATGACAAACTGTATTTCCAAGGGCTTCACGTTGTCTCTTGAAACACATTTTCCTTGTTCCTGCTTTTCATGCTCCACAGAATTAATAGCAAACTGCAAACTGGGTCAAGTTTTCCACTTTGATGCCAGTCAGCAGATGTCATTGATGAAATTACTTTGTTTTTGTGGACCTATCACTTCATAAACTACACAAACAGATTACTGTACTTAGCGCAGGGGCAAACATCTAGCCTGGCTCTGTCCAAAGTGAAGAAAACACCTACTAACACCTCTAAAGCTCACTAATTAACAATATCTGTTGACAAACAAAAATGTAAAAACAACAGTTTGTGGTTTGAGGGGGAGTCACAGCTACAACTATTTCTTGGCAAACACCAGCCCGGTGCAGTAACTGTGTATAGCTCCCCAGTAGCATTGTGCCTCTACAGAGACCTACAGTATATCATAACCAGTGCATGTTTGAAACTAGCTGTTTTCCCTTGCTTCCAGTCTTTATGCTAAGCTAAGCTAACTATGTTGCAACTCCAACTCTGTACCCATTACATCTCATCACATCAAAGTGTGTTTGCAGGTCTTTTCTATTGCATATATGAGTAAAAGTTGTATAAAGCCTTTTGTTGCTGCAGCGAAATCTGATAAATGTCAGTTTGGGCTGAAGACTAAAAATCAAAGAGCGTGGAGTCAGAAAGAAGTGAGTGTACCTGTGGTCAAGTTGCGATGTGGGTGATGTAGGTGCCAGATTTTGACAAATAGAGAAAGACAATATCTCTGGTTCTGCTGCAGCAATTTTGACCCTTTTTTCCCCATAACTCAACTGCAAGTCTGACAGTGTTTTAAGAATGCAATGCTAAATCGGTGGAGTATCCTTTGAGATTGTCCTTGAACTGAGTAGAGTCTCTGCTGTCCTGATGTTGATGGGGATCTTGTTCCACCATTGTGGAGCCAGGACAGCAAACAGTTGTGATTTTGTTGAGCGGTAGCTGGGCCCCCCTGGTAGTGAGGAAGCTGGGATGTATGGTTTGACCATGTCCTGGATGTAGGACGGGCCTGAGCCATTTGCAGCACAGTAGGCAAGTACCAGTGTCTTAAATTGGATTTGAGCAGCCACCAATAGCCTCAGAAAGTAGTTTCAGAAAGACGGGAAGCACGTGTCTCCCCTGAAATGTTGAACTATTTCTTTAATAATCCTAATAACAATGTTTGGTATCAACTGTATAAGGAAGCAAACAATCCAAACACCACACACACCATATGATTTTATCTCCTAACAACAAAAACTGGCCTTGACTAAGAGACTTGGTCAAACTAATCATTGGTGGTAATAACTATAATCTGCCCAACAAAGACTTAACTAACTCAGTAGAGCAGTCTAACAGGTGTTTGTCCCCAAAGCCGTCAGTCCAATTTCACCACGAGGCAACAAACCCACCTTCTACAAGCAGGTAAAATCCACTGGGGTTCTTCCTCAGGATCTTGATGGCCACCTCCACCATCTCCGTCAGCGAAGGATCCGTCTCAGTATTCCTCTCCAAGTCATATGTCAGATCACCAGGTTCAAAGAGCCCTGGAATAACAGGAAGGCACGGTTCAAGGAGAAATAGGATATTACACCCAGCAAATAAGCCTACAGCAAATGCACACACATATGGCTCTTCATTTACATTTCAATGAGAGTTTCATGATGACACGGAGACTCGAAACTCACCCAATAAGTAATCCACGTGGTTAGGGTTCAGTGATAAGAGCTGCTTCTTGTTCCATACATAATGGCCTTTCTGCACAGTTAAGAAAAAAGACACAGATGTGCAGCACGGTGTGACTGGTAACACTGCAGTCACTTTGAACTCCTAAATATGTTAATGTAATTGGGAAGATAAAAGAGGGAGCAGAGAAATGGGAAGAGCAAAGAAAGAGAGGAGAAATTTACTTTATCCTTCATTCTGTCAGTCCACTCCTGCACCAGGTTTCTTCCGTCTTTTCGTGTGCCGCTCTGCTTCGCAACCCCAGGGTACTCCACATCCGACTTGTTTTGGGGGAACATGTACTTCCTCCCTCCACCCATAATCACCTGCAAAGGCAGCAGAACACAATAAAAAATTACAATCTTAGTTATAACTGTTTCAGGGCCAAATGATCACTGTGTATGAGAAAGCAACAACTGACTGTTAACTAAAGCCCCGCTCCCCTTAGTTACTGTTGCTACCCCTGTCAAGTGCAAATATGCAGTTTGCAATGATAATGTGGGCAGACTTACCACTCAAAATTATTTTTAATTTCAAAACAATGGATCTGTGATTCCAGACAATGTTAAAGAAAAGCAGACTTTTTGTTTCTAGCAGATTTTAGCTAAAGCTGCACGTCTCAGGCAAAAAATCAGCATCCTCACCAGCTGATGATCCATGTAGAAGACGTGGAAATAAAGAAACAGAATTGTTCTTGTATTGCAGTGTGGAGCTGGTTAGTCCTAGTACTTTAAGTGTGATCAGGAAAAATGCTTACACACTTACATTTTCAACAGTATGTTTAAATTTTAGCATTATGTCATATCATGTGGCAAACATAACACGAACTCGGACAACAAGTTTGGCTGGGGTTGCTGGAGTGTAAACGGATGCTATGCTGTGATTGGACAAACATTGTCTGGGGGAGGGGCTTAGCAAACTATTACACAGATCTTCAAAAACAGCTGGTAAATGTAAAAACTAGAATGAATACTTTTGACTCACGTCAATGTTGGGAATGTTTTCAAAGAGCTGTCTGGCGATATCCTTGCAGCCGGCCTTCAGTGCCTCAGCTGGCATCTCATTGTCGGAGTACCAGTCTCTGTCCACGCTGTGGGCGTAGGCAGCACTGGGAGTTGCATGGTTGACACGGGTTGTTGTCACTATTCCCACTGACTTACCTGCAGTGGACACACATACACACACAAGCAGCTGTCAGAATTAGAGCATTTATTCATTTTATTAAAGAACATGTTCAGTTACTGTCTTTTTAGTGCAAAATTTCCTTTTCTTGTTTACCTGGGCAGTGTTTCTCTGCTGAGCTGCAGTGAAGGGAGAGTAACACAGATTTTGTATGGCAAAAAGTCCTAAAAACCTATCCTTTAATCATGTGAAAAACATCTCAGAAATGGATACCAATGTTCCTTGTACATTGCAATTCTGTTGTGTAGTCAAGGTCCCCACAAGAAGATGTTGATACTGCTCATCCCTAGCCTGCATCACAACTTTAACAGTAATGTCCACCAACGATCAATAGATGGACAAGTATTTATCAGTTTTCTGTTAATAAATCTTCTGGATGCAAAAAGTTAAACATTAAAGGCAAAATCAGCAGAGGACAGTCTTTTAAAAGGACCTGATAAAACACACTCCATTCCTACTTGCTTTGTGCAGGAGGTCAGCTGCTGCCTGCGGTGTTCCCTGAGGAATGATTGGATTTCTTATTATCTGTGACCCCTGAACCCACACACATGCTCTCTCTCTCTCTCTCTCACACACACACACACACACACACACACACACACACACAAACCCTGACCCTCACCCACCCGTAACTTCTCCCCTTTACCGCCCTCTGAAACTCCATTGTGCTCAATCCTTTCACATCCCTGACTCCTTCTTTGTGGTAACTTTTGTCTTTGAAGTTTGTTACACAACATGTGTTCCAGCCGACTGCATAACACCATGACGTATCCTGGACGATGACATATTAAAAGCACCTTCTTAAATGAAATCAGACGCCATTGATTGTGACACTTCAAAACTGTTTGTAGATGTGATTCTGTGTTGTGTTCAGGCTCTATGGATACAGCATTGAAGTGATTATTGAAACTGAAGCCACCCGTAAACCCATGTGGAATTGGTTTTATATGTCCAAACAACACTACAAACCACTTAAAATTTTAATCAAGAATGCAGACACAAACAACCAAAAACCAGACGAAACTTCCTAACGATGGCCAGATAGAGATTTTCGAAACATTTGTGGTTAAAAGTTTGTTTCGTGACGACCATGGAAAAATAACTCTCTGGGTCAAGTTATTGTCACATACAAACTCAAATCAAAGGATGAGTGAAAATATTAAGAGCATCACTTTCAAGAACACTTCAAAGTCATTGCTTTGAGCGGTCAAGTCGCCCATTTCCCATGAACACAGCATTAGCATGATAATTGATTGCAAACGTCTGAAAAATTACAATGCTACCTGCGTCCTTGGCCCATCTGAGGATGGAGGTGACCTCATTGCCCTCTGTGGTGTTACACTGGGATCGTACGGCAGCTGCACTCACTCCCACCGTGCCCTCGTTGGCCTTGACCCCGCAGAGGTACGCTGTGGCGGTGCCTGCGCTGTCTGGCACCTGAGCGTTAGTGTTGTATGTCTGCAGAGTTACAGGCCAATGACATGCGGTCAGAATTCAAATATCAAATAGGATCTTTTGTAGTCATTCTGAGATGATTCTGACGGGGTGTGCGATATAATTTGTTTAGACATGACACTAACTGGACTGGTGCTATTTCTACAATGTCAGTATGTCAAAATGTTTTCTGAGTTAGGATAAAGCTGGCGTTATTCTTATTGTCAGTTAATCCCATGAAAAGACCAAAACCAGCAATGTGTTGTTCAGTCTCTCAATACTTTCAACTTCCTCACCCTGTCTGTGGCTCACAGCCTCAGGTCCATTGGTTCCATGGAAGATGTGCAGTTTTAAACAAACATTACGAAGAAATATTACATTTGTTGGGAACCATTTTCAGCAACAAATTAATACATATTCACTGTTTGTCAGACAAAACAAGCATTTTATAGACATCGCCTTGAGCTGTGGGAAATTGTGATGGCAAAAAATGAATCAGCTGACTACTCAATACAGAAAATCATGAGTTGCAACACAGTTTACAACAGCAGTATGGTTGTGTTGTCTTTATGTTTACTTGCCTATCTGTCTGTTCAGATCACCTAGCAAGTCATTTTCATGGCTTCTCGGCTGAGGCGAACAATTCAGACCTCTCCACGTATAGACGTGACTGATTCTTATCAACACTGTAATTTCGTAGAATGTGTTAAGTCCTTTTTCAGTTAAATACGTTTAACCATCAGCAGCAGGAATATCTGCGTCTCCACTTTTTGATGCTATCTTCATTATTAGGCCTATTCAAATCTTTTGACAGTTTTTGTTTTTGTATGAGCTGTTCCACACAGATTCCAGGTTTATACACTTTTTTTTTTTACTTTAAGCAAATCTCCAAACCGCATTTTCTCTGGATAATCCAAATAGATTTTGTTTGTTAACAAGATTATTGCAGGAAGTTCTCAGTTTATGTAAGTAGCCAGATTGCTTTTCACATTGTATTCGTGGAGGAGGCATTATACTGCACTTGTAAATGTAACCTGATAAGACTAATTGAATGCTGCTGTTTCAATAAACTCATTAAAAAATAGATAAATATATATGCTTGCCGTTTTGGACAACAGTAGAGGGACAGAGGAATAAACTACACTCATGAACAAGATCAGTTAATTGTTGGTTTTGGTCTTTTCATGGAAGAAAAATAGAATATCATCAGATTTATAGTTTAACTGGTTCGTGTAAGGCCATAGTTGCTGATGATTCATGAGGTATAAATAATCAAAGTGTTCTAAGATTTCAGGCTGTCTTTTTTACCAAATCTGTAACACAATACTCCAGTATATATACACCAGTATGACGTGATACACTGAATGACCTTGTTTACGGTCACAGGCCTTGTCAGGAAGCCATTAATGGCCATAGCAAGATCAATACATTCTGCGCGCCATACTGTATAATATAATAATGACCGACTCAGACCTTGGCCAAAGACACAAAAGGGAACTTGTCCATCTCCAGCTGCGTCTCCTCTCCACTCTGTCCGTTCAGCTGACCCTTCAGTATTCGAGCAGCCGTCACCGTGGGAACACCCATCCCTAAACACCAAAAGCAGGTCGACTGTGAGGACTGCATTAATTTTTCCTCAGGGCGGGAGAGAAAGAGACTGCACATGACAAACATTAACGCTTTTCATTCACTGCTGTGCACAGTTTGCAACCCGTGAAAGAGTTTTTGCTTTCTTTGACATTTTAGAACGAGATGAACTGCTGTTAGGCAAAACATTTTCTTAGATACAAATGACTTAGTAGTTAATCTATAATTTGCAAACAGTGTGTTATTATTTTTAGGTAACAGGAAGTGAGGACCTCTTTGTGAGTCTGTAACCTGCCAGGCCTGGATGAATTTAATTTTCCATGACTTTCTGTTGTTTGGTTATCTAAAGTAAATGTCTGAAATTAAAGATAATCACAGGGAAATATGAGAAATAGTTTAATATACTCCTAGGTAAATGCTGTTCTCACCATACTATAAACCACACCTTTTTGTATGCAGGTGGAAAACAAATTGTGTGTAATATTCCCAATTACCTTAATTTGCCTCAGGTCTAGTTGGATACCTTACACTAATGTTGAAGACTGCCCTGGGTAAATGAAGCATGCACGTTACTCAGAACAGAGTCCTGTGACGTGGTGTAATGTCTGGGAAACATTTTTCAGTTCAATTAATCGTTCCCTGTTGAGTCTTACCAACAGATGCTGCCTGTTATTCTCAAACTACGCAAACTTGACCCTGCATGCAGCAGTGCGCAAGAATGTTATGCTGTGCCTATAGTCCAAACAGAGAGAGCGGAGGCCGGATCGAGGATAAAGGTTATTGTGCGACCAATGAGCGGCGCAGCACAAACAGAAGCCCAGTGATCTGGTGGCAGCACGCTTGTTTTGTTTGATACTATTCTTTCACCTCGAATGTTGAAAACATTTGAAGAATCTCATTCATTTTACTACTGGATTACTGGATCCTCTACAGCATCATTTCAGCTTAAATAAAACTGTTGGCTCGGCTGGATTGTCCATAAAAATGACAAAAGGGAAAAGTGGGTGTTTAGTGATGAGCTTACTGCAATTCAAATCCATCTGCAGCAAAGTTACCTTCTACCTTAAAGTGGATTAACGCTGCATTTGGGGACATTTCTTCTGTGACAATTTCTAATCTTATCGATCTTTTTAAACATAATGACGTTGTGGTGGCTTACCGTCTCCAAGGAAGAGGATGAGATTCTTTGCTTTGTTTTTATTGAGATTTTGCAGCGTCAGAGCATTTTTCAGGGTCCGCTGGGCCCAAGCATTCCAAAACTTAGGATCCTTCTCTTGTTCTGTGTATGTCAATAAACGAGTCTGGTTAGCTTCGGATAGCCTTCATATTCGTCTTGTTTTACGGGACAAAACCAAAAGATATTCAGTTTACTGTCATGTATAACAAAGAAAAGGACACAATCCTCACATTTGAAAGCTGAAACCAGCACGTTTTTGCATTTTTGCTAAGAAAAAATGACCAAAACGATAATTAAATTATCAAAAAGTGGCTAATTACTCTTCTGTCGATCAGTAAAATCTGATCTAAAAGGGACATACAAATTCCCATGTTACTAATCCAAAAAGCCCCCTAAGGCAAGCGTGATTTCTGATATTGCGATATGTGAATAAACTTGACTTAACTTGCCTTGACATACTTTACACATTTGATATATCTTGTTATAAAATGTGAAATATTACACAACCAACACACATCTATCTCCTACAGAGCAGCAGGGTGGTCATTTTTAAAGAAATTGTAATCAAACAATGAATTCCTGATATTTTCTTGGCGCCAACAAGCCGAATACAGCGGCAGAAATATCCAATGTTTCTAAAAAACAGGAAATCCCTTAGGATAAATAAAACATCCTTAAAGGGTTCCAAATATTCCCCTACAACCTTGGAGTGTTTTTTTTTTCATGTGGCGACTGACTGACAACACAGTAACTTACCAGGGAATTGTTGCTTCCCCAAACTCCCCAAGATCAGACAGGAGCAAATGATGAGCAGGGCTGTCACCTTCATGTTGTCGTCTCTGTGTGGCTGACACCGTCACTCTACACAGCCATAACATGCCACTTTGAGAAGCTGAGGAAGCCTGTCTGCAGTCGCCTCACAGCTGGCGAGAGAGAAAGAACACACACTAGTGATTAAGTCTGTGTCACCTCACCACACACTGACTCTGACATGCTGGTTTAATATGTATTTACTCTGTGATGATTTGACTGAGCACACTTGATTCTGGCACACAACACATTTCTTGCTCGTGCTGTAGCACTTCAAATATCCACTTTCTGTAAGTGACCAATATAGTCAGAGGCTAGAGAAGTGGTAATAGCACTTTCCAAATAAAGAAACAGGCAAAATAAGGCTGTGTGGGGAGGCACGAAGCGTTAGGAGAATGCAACCAACGGTCTGTTTTCATGTCATCAAAGCTGAGCTGATGAAAGATATGTTTTTTTAAGTGTGTTGTTGAACAGTAGCAGAAACAAAAAGAGAGCTTGGTAAAGTTAAGCTGGAGGCCTCGCTGTGAATGTAAGTAGTCACAACAAGGAGCCCTTATGGGTCCTGGCCAGTCGAGCTTTCATCTATAATTATCCACACCCTTCTCCTTTCTTCCCTGTGCTTATAGTCAAGGTCATTTTAATGGGATTGAGCTCCATAGCACTGAGAGGTTTAAGGGCCATAATAAAGCCGATTAACGCCAAATGATTGACACATCTACCCATGAGAAAAAAAGACTCAAGATACTAATACTTTTATCGCAAAGATCTTCCAATTCTGACAGGAGGTTTTTTTTTTGTTGAGTAAGGACGGGGTTGCCCTCCAAATTGGGACATAAGTATTGCATGACAAAGTCAGATCACTACCTATTGTGTTTCTCATCAAGCCCTGGCCTGTTGTCACTTAATATTCACGCACCATATCTTTGAACTGCACCTTTTCTCACTGACTGTGATGAAATTCCAAATTGCAAAGATCACATCATCAACACTTCTTGCTCAGACTGGAAACGGTGCCAGCCTCTATGTGGTTTAACAAGAAACGGACAAGTCTGAACCCAATGGAAAAAAATCCTGCACCAACCAGGCAGAAGTCGACGGATGTAATAACAAGGTACACTATTAATCCGAGGTGACATGCCAGAAGCCAGTTGCTTATACCGTTCCCCCAGATGAAGCAGGCCCCTTAAAAGCTGCCAGGTCCACCCAGGGGCAGTGAACCGGCCAGTCTGCAGGTAAAGTAGCAAAGCAGTGCCACCACGACCACCAGCAGGACGCCAGTCAGGGCTGTGGTCAGTATCACGTGAAATACCACTCCAGTCATGGTGTCACCAAACGTTCAGCCGCTCCAGTGTATCCAAAAATTTCCCAGCAGTACAACCCGCAAGCTCTTTCCTGAGCTGCTGTTGAAGCCTGAAGCAAGTCACACGGGCACTTGAATGTGGCACTCCAGCAGGTAGCAGCTCCACAGCAAGGATTAGGCTTTTAATTATGCTCAGAAGTGGAGGGCTGATATAAAGAGGCTCCAAAGTATTCTCTCAAAACTCTGCCGTGCTGTGCCTGGTTTTCAGACAGACGAGATTGTGTTATCTTCTCTGTCTCTGTTCACTCTGACTGGCAAGGACACTAAGCACGGTTGCCAGATTTTAAATAGGCAACTTGGTTTGCATCTCACACCAGGCTGTCTCCTCCAAACTCTTGTATGCACACAGAATAACATTTAAACTTTATTTCACACTGAGGGGGTGACATCTTACTTACTTTTTTCCCCCTATTTGAGTAAAAATCTTATCTGTCACTGTGTGTGAATATTAAGCTTGATCAAATTTAATAAAATCATGAACTTCATGGGTGTTGTCAGTCTAAAGTAGAGCCTCGCAAACTTGTTCATGCCCCAAAACTCCCAAATGTATCTGCAAATGTCCACACCACATCTGAGAATCTGTCTTTGAAAACCCCAAATAAAATATACATTTGGACAGAATAGCATTTGGGTGAGGAAACAGGAGCAAATGCAGGGAAATCCATGGAAACATTGCAAGCACTTCTGCAATGTCCAGCTGTGTAAATTACTTTCTGGTTACTATCAAACATCACGACATAAAATCCTGTATGTCTTATTAATGACTGAATTAAATCTGTACTACTGAAGCCCGTCAAGGACCAGCTGAGAACAGAGCTGGTCTCGGTGCAACAGTTGACCATAAATCTATCTTTTCAAACCCAGAGTGGATATTTTGACATCGCTTCAGAACAAGGATAAACAGCAACATTCAGGGCGGATGCTGGCAGGAAAGATGCAAAGTATAACAACCAGATTTCAGCCTACACTCCGACGGCGCGTTTCTCCAAAAGCAACCTGTTATCTGTGTAAAACAAGCCCCCGAAAAAAGTTATATTGTTGTTTGACTTACTGCAAGCGGAGTTTTTCTTTCCGGGACAGAAATCTACATCCAAATGTGCCTGCAGTTCATCAGTCCTTCACCTTGAAATGTGTGTCCTTGTCGCTGCTTCCACAGTCCTTTTTATAAGGCCACACTTGTTCGACTCTGGCTCTGGGGGTCTGAGAATAGCGGTCTGTATCCCACGAGGGGCAAAAAAACAAAAAAAACCTTAGAAATAACGATGCCATGCTGCTGTGGAGTAGATGGACCGAGAGCTCCGCCTGTCGGACGACCGATGCATTGCGTCAAGGACTGAGTAACATAATTATACTGTAACTAAGTAGTGGTAGAAGTATTCAGAATATCATAACAATAATAATCAGCAATACCGCAATTAAAAATTACTTAATCATAATTAAAAGTCCTGCATTCAATCATTTATTTAAAGTACAGAGGTTTTATTAGAAAAATGTACTTAAAGTAGTACTGAATTAATGTACTGTATGTACTATTATATGTTGTAATATTGTATCATTATTAAAGATGCATTAACATGTAACCTATATAGAGATTTAATGTTGTAGCTGGTTGAGGTGGAGCTCATTTTAACGACTTTATATATATAGTTTATTTTTATTTATATTTGTTATATATATCATGGACCAATGCGCATCGCTACATGCCCCTTTTTAATACACAAAATACATACAAAATAACACAAAACTAACAATGCAAAAAAATGACAAACAATGATAAAATTACCGTAAAATCAATGACAAGCACAAGAACTGATCATGTGTTTTGAATGTAAAATGAAAACTACAGCAGTCAAGAAAATGTAGTTAAGTAAACTGCACAATATTTCCTGTACTGGAGTAGAAGTGTAAAGTAGTATGAAATGTAACTAGCTTCTCAAATACAAGTACCTCAAAATTGTACTTGATATCATTACTTTAGTAAATATACTTAGTCACTTTGCACCACTGCTAACTAAACTACTAGTACTAACTAAACTACTAGATTGATACCTTCCAATTATAAACAGTGGTGAAACTTGTAGCCTAATATAATTGCTGGTAAAATAATCACGCTATCTGGCTACATTTTTGTTAATTAAATCCTTGAAAAATTAGACAACAGAAACAGTAAACAGGCTTTCATTTATGACCTGACTGATGCTACATTGGAAGTTCAGGCTCCTTGCTGTTTACTGTGGCCTCCTTTGGATGTCACTGCCTGCTGGTGTCCCTCACAGTAAACTGGTAGCAGCTGAACAGGTTTATAGGTGAAACAGTATCAGTCATAATATGGGATACAACATCTACATTTTTTTTCTCCTTACATATTCCCAACCCCACAATTGCCTATTTAACATAGAATTCCCCAACCAACCACCAAGCCAAATAGGCCTCAGTATAGCATATGTGTTGGGATAGCCTTTTTTGGCCTAGCTTTTGTGGGATATTTTGAACCCATTGTAGTCTCATTAGTGTAATATTTCTGATTTGTTTTGTGTATAACATCCGCCTCTTGTTTGTAGACCCAACTCACCCAATTTTGGTCTTTGTGAGTATGGTCTTTCTGCTTGGAAAAATACAATACAGAGCAGAAGCAAATCCAGTAAGGCGAAGAGAGAGCTTTCACTCACAGTGGAGCTTCTGCTTTTTACCCCTCCACCATAGTATTAGTATTGCTTCGGCTATTTTAAGGTTATAATGCTGTTGATTGCTGAGAGCATTGTGAGGTGTATGTGAGGCCTCGCACTGTCATAAAAGTGTAGGCAGATAAACCGTTTGATGAACGTTAGCTAGCTAACTGTTAGCTACAGTCAGACAGTGGTTAACGGTCAGATTCTTTACACACAGTTTATGGTAACGGTTACATGCACGTGGATAGGATGTTACATTTAATTTAAAAGCTAGTAACCGTTGGCAATCGCCAGATAAAATTAAGTAGCATTAACACTAAATCACAAAAAAAAGTACAAAGTACCAGTACCCCAGGATGGTACTTAATTAACATTACTTGGATAAACACTCATATTTTACACACCGGGACAGGCAGCTCCTGGGTCAGTTCATTTATCCTCTGTTCTCTCAGGGAGAGCTGTTACCTGAGAAACTGTGCTGGTTAGCTGCACATCTCGACCAGGTGGGAAATGTACCAAATATGCTTAAAAATAAAGCAGAACATTCTGTAAAGTGGGATGAAAAAGTAAATGGACTATCGTAAATGAGTTCTACAGAAACATAGGTTATATATTAACCTAGTTCAGTCCGGTAAGTAAGTAAAATGAGCCACAAAAACATTTTTTTATCACGCTTCATAGCTTTTTTTTTTACACCTAACACATGACATCAGCTTATTATTGTCAGAACACCGCCTCTCATTTACAGGGTTTGTTTTTTTTTTTCTTAGAAACGTTGACGCGAGAGCGAGATGATTTCCGGGGTAGCGGTGCAGCGGACAAAGTTTCAGTGGGATGTGAACTATCTTGACAGTGAAGCGCAGTCTCTTTGGTTGTTGCAGCAGAGGCTCACTCGCTGTCCCGGGTCAGAAAACACGGCGGAGTCACGGCAGTGGCGGCGGACCATCTGACAGCAGGGTAAGAACATGTCCTCTTGACTGTAAACGATACTCAGATATGGCTTTAAGTAAACCATCAAACGTCCAGTTGGGTAAAATCATCTGTTTGTGGACTGACACAACATCACGTGTGTTCAATTTTACGGTTGTTTGTTTGCGCGTTGTTGACATCAAACTAAATGTTTTGCTAACGAAATGTCCAAGTAACCTAATGCAATTCTGCGACTATATTTCTTATATAATTACAGAGAATGTAACGTTGGCTATATACGGGACCTTGCATGAAGTTCAGTGACCTTATTATATTCCAATAGGGACGTAAGGTTTTGCTGCTGTACATTAAATTGTCATCAGAAGACATGTTGGCTCTGTTTTTCAGGCTACTTTTAACTTTTTTTTTTGACGTCTTAGTTTCCCAAACTTCCACCCAACTCTGTAGGAACTTTGACACCCATAGTTTCCCAATCTGAGCTTCACATGTGCTCAGAGCACCTTCAGTGAGTCATATAAACAACATAAAATTACCACATAAAAGGCTAATATCGAAATAATTTCCAGTGGTCTGTGTCATTATATAACCTCTACGCCTAATAAATCCACCAGCTGCAACCAAAACCACATCTTACACAAAATGAATGTGTATCCACAATACAGTTGCATGTTAGTTATTCTGTATTTAATGCCCTCAGTGTCTTAAAATTAATATTTACTTTCCCTGTCTAAATGTTAGTTTGGATTGTGGTGAGCTCATTCATCTTATGAGGTCTTGGAGGGGAGATCGTAAGCAACTACGTGAGAGAGATCATCAGTCAAAGATATCTTTGAGCAAACACAAACTTTGAACATAAACCAACTTGGAAGGTCAGTGGCAGATGTAAAATGTCATCTCCTGGTTTGTCTTTTACTAAAGTAAACTGTCATGCTTGGCAACACAAGCCCACCCAAAAACACATAACGAGGGAGCATCTTGTTAATCAGCTGAAAGAGTGAAGAAAAAGTTGTTAACAAGCAAACACATTTTATTTAAATAGCACGTTTCAAAACACATGTTACCAAGTGCTTCACAGGGAACGAGGGAATTAAAGCAGTGGTAGTAGAAAAAAGCCTAAGGCCAAAGCCAATTTATTGCCAAAATATGGATTGCTTCACTTTAAAGTCAGTTGGGCACGACATGAAGTCTCTTGTTACCACAGGCAGATATTTCGTGTCTTCATGCTCTGTGTCATTGCTTGTTTCTTTTCACCGAGGACTAGTTGTGCTTCATTATGTTTTAACTCACGAAGCAGTAAAAATACCAAATATCCGGTGCGACAAATTCAAACCCATAAATATGTTGGCTGTGCAGGCATGAAGCATGAGAGACACAGACCGCTAATTGCACAAGCTAATGCCTGAGTGATTGATTGGTTTAATAACGTTACATGGCTCTGGATGTGTTACACTCCCGGGAGCTTGGTTTACTTTGCAGTTATTCATTACCTAGGTGGGATCGTGAGTGTGCTGCAGAGAACCATAACAACAGCAGGAACAGGTAATCTCCTTTATCTGTTTGTACCTTGGCTGAAAATCTCATCGTAAACAAGCTTCCATGTGCCACTCCTTTAATCCCAACGTCAGGCTGAAAAAAATCAAACTAGGAGCTCTTAAATTACATTTGGGTGACGTAAAAATCCCATAGTCTACAGTTGTTTTGAAATATATACTCATATATAAATATGTAATGTGAATATGCAGTTTCATGGCATGTTTTACCGTACTGTGCATGCCTAGTATGGCTGATCGAACGTAAAGCTTTTGCTGCTTGCACTAGTCCACGACGGTGACACAAGACCCTAGTGGGTGATATTTGATCATTGCACATACGTCAGAACACCTGAACCGTGCACAGGAGAATGAGTCCTCTGGCAACCAGGAATCTGAAGAATTTCAGAGCTGCACCCTGCATATTAATAAACATGTGAGAGAAAATGCAAGCTCCTTCTTTATTTATTTATTTATTTTAAAGCAACAGTGCACATGCACGACTAAAAATAAACCCAAAAGTGTTATGATTCTGGTAAATGTCCCTTGGCTTATTTTAACAATCCTACTCCAGAGCAGGGAAAAGCCGATTGCCTGGGAAAGTAGCTTTTCTTTTTTGTTAACACGTCATTATCAGGGTGTTTTCTCCAAAGGAAACATCTCTGTGCTGTGAAAGGAAAGACTTTTCCATTGCTGTCCTGACATCAGAGGTCAGGAGCTAAAGCCTGAGACAATTTTGTCTTATCTGTGGCCTTCGGGCAGAAACACAGGGGACTGAGCACAGAAGCGCTGAAGTGGCTAGCGGCTGTATTTATGACTGTATGTGTTGAGTCATCATCCCAATCTGTTTGTTTGCTGCATTTGATATGTGAACATACAGTAAAGCACATATTGTACATGGCACAGGGTCAGGACCTGGCATACAGGTCAAGGGGGACAGTACATGGCAGCTTGTGTCACTGCAGTACACAACCTCATACATGATTTAGTTGCAATGTGTGCAACCAGTTTACCTTCAGGTGAGATAATGTCGAATCGGATGGAACTGTTTGTGCTTGCTTAATCTTGTGGTAGTAAGAAGTGTGGTCATGTTTACGTTTGGGAAACCTTTTCCTTTGGGATTCACAAAAAAACAAGGTGCAACTGGTTGCTTCAAGCCTGAAGAGGAAGTTTCGTTTTGCTGTAGTTGCTGTTTGTGGGTAATCTTTATGTCACAGAGAGGTTACGAGCACACTATCGGTCACAACTCAGAAGGAGAAGTTGGATTTCATCAGAAACGCGACTCCAATCGCGGAGGTCAAGTAACTTGTCACAAAGAATGTGAGGCGCAGATTGTCACTTAGATTGTCTTTGGCGTGTAGTCTTTAATTACTGTTTCCCTGTGGTCTGAAACCACATCCAGACCCAGCATCTGACTGGCTTACCATGGTGGTTGACTGAGCCGCCTTTCTTCAGATGCAAAATGTGTTTACTGCCATCTTACGTCAAACATCCCTGTAAATTACCGTCCTTCCACTGACGTCTTGTCAGCTTCATTTTTTGACACAATTCCTCTCCTGTAAATTCTTGTCCTGTTCTCGTTTTTATCTGTCAAACACTAGTCACTGTCAAGCAAACGCAGCACCCAATCCCAAACATGCTTCAGTTATTCTTGGAGGAATGCCCCTGCTCTACAAATAATCGTCTGGTTTGCAGGATCAGTGACGAATTACTGACGCATGTTTGTGGTTTTACGGCCTCGCTCGAGGGCCGTGGCCTCGCGTCATTTACAAGAATCATGGGATCCTGACCCCCTCATGCTATCGGCTTGCCTTTGGGAGGACATCTTCACGCCCTGTGGGACACAATGGGAGATTTGCTTTAAACTGTCCAGAACTGACCTTGACCACAGACTAATATTATGAAACCTGCATCATTCAGCATTTTCAGATGACTCCCAGTTGCCACTTAGCGTGACTTCCAGAAAGTCAGGCCATCAACAGGAACTCTTCTGTAGGTTACAGTTTTTACAAATGTTATCCAACACTGCTCTCACTCGCCTACCATTGCAGCAAAGTTATGGCAAGTTCAAAGTTTGTATGTAATTCTCAGTTTCAGAATGTAGAGGTGGTCAGTGCATCAGGTTCAGAACTTCATAGGCATACTTCCTAAGAAATGGCTGATATTAGTCACCAGATATCATCAACAGGAAAGGGAAAGCGGGGTTGTCACTAAGCAGTGATTCGGCTCAGGGGGGTCAATCTGTGTGGCAACATGTGCAAGCACATCTGCACAGACCCCAATGCCAGGAAAGTGTTCAGAAACACCGAATGTGTGCTGAGGAATGCGTGTGTGCGACAACAACATGGCCTGTGCCAGTGGATACCGCTATGTTTTGCTCCGCATTGTGACCGGGGCCGACCACGTGATTAAATCAGGGGGGTTTATTTTGGCGTATAATACTTTTGTGAGGTAAAATTCAGTTTGAGTAATTCAGTAAGCATCCGTTGTTTTGTTAAACAGAACAGCAGTAATTCTTTCATGAATTGTTGGTTAAATATTGATGGAGACCAAATGCAGTCTGTGTGTAGAGAGGAAAAAGTCAAACATCAATATCCCCATTAGGCCCTTTTTGCTTTCAGCTATAGGTCATTTGAAGCCATTTATGTAATTGAAAGTGTCCTAAAAAAAACAATCGGTGGCCTCTTACCTCTCCCTCCCTCCCCGGCTCGCTGCATCTCTCATCACTTTAGTCCTCCATCTTTTGTCCCAACAGTCCTTTTTATAAGCCGATAATGTGACGTGGCTGGCCTGATGCTGGGTTTTAAAAGCAGAGTTTAAATGCACACCAGCACAGTAAGTGTTTGGACATTTATATGATTTTATTTTGTTGTTGCTTTTGAGGTAAAATAAAGCTAACAGCCGTTCCCTCCTCCCGGTGTTACTGGGCTGATTTGCGGCATCTTGTCGGGTAGAAAACAAGATTTAACAGGAATCTGTGCTCTTGGTTTGCCTGGAATTGTCTGGAATGCTTGTGGTGGGAACATGGTTTTTCCTCTGTGACATGTTTACATGACACAAGTGGGAAATAAAATAAAGCATGGTTCTGCGACTGGATTGCCTCCTGGTCATGTTTACAGGAAAACTGAAATCTGTCTTCATTACGTACACAGTTTTATTTAGTCATTGGTAGGTCTTCCTCCTCTGTGGATGTTAACATGGGAAGATGCAAGCCAGAGCATGAATGTCCAGAAGGAGGAGGAGAACAACATGGGCAGCATTCGGCTGCACTCACTTTTAGAGTCTGACTACACATCTGTTGTGTGTTCATCATATTTCATTGGCAAAAATGTACTCAGGATTCTTTCTTTTCAGAGTAACCTCTGTGGTGTATTGTGTTGAGCAATCAGTCTGGAGTGAGCTGACAGACAGATGACATTAATCATTACCCTCTTTAAAGTGCCGACACTGTTCTGTAAGAAAAGCAGAAGTGAACATGCGTCGGTAGTGCCTCACGTTTCAGCCACTGGACCTTTGTTTACTATTGTTAAATTAACACTTGATTAGTTTGAACCAAAAATCATCATTCCTTTCAGAATCAGAAATACTTTATTGATCCCCGGGGGGAAATTGTACAGTACTGGTACTCCCATTCAAGATTAGGAAGTAGCATAATTTAGAATATAAGTATGTACAAAATATAAAAATAAGAAATAGATTAATTACAGGTATGTTATCTACTATTGAAGGTTGTGAATGAAGAAATTTGTATTCATCAGCTGATCATACAATCAAAATATAGGTGTATTTTACCTGCGTTGTGTACAAACCTTCAACAGCATCAGAAAACATGAATAACTCTCTCAGTTTTTCACTGATTCAATTCAATTCTACTCTATCTGAATTTGTGATATCATGCTACAAGAACAGAATGTTTTAGATTGATATTTGACATTTTCATCATAAATAATAAAGAAAAATAAAGATGCAGTCCTGTGTGGATGTCATATTTAGTACAGCTAACGTACGATATGTTAGCAGTTGCTTTCTTTTTAAACCTTTTTTTTGTCACACAGGTTTGAAATACCTGACTGAAGACTAAACTATTTAAAATGCAGTGTTTGTATCATGCGCTAGTGGGCCTGTGGGTGAGGGGTTAAATTGGAGAGGAACTCTGATGCCTATCAGGTAACGGTCACCACGGGCAGCAACTACAAGCATGTGGTGGGAGGAGGATATTTTGTCCGGGCCCCTCCCCCGAGTGCCTCATGTTCTATAGAAAAGGCACTGGGTGTGAACTACAACTGTGAGGTTCCCTCCCCAAATCTAAGTGAAGCCACACTGGGGAATGCACACACACACACACACACACACACACACACACACAATCACTTCCACAGACTCAGTCCCGTAAGTCGCCCAAGTCAGTGCTCCTTCCTGTTTTACACTAGTTCCGTCTTCTCTCGTGCCGTGTTTGCATAGACTGGGCTGAGGAGGAAGTCCAGAAAAAAGTCTGCCCAGGAAGAGGCACACAACTGTTAAAGAGGAAGAGAGGACCCACAAGGAGATCTTACAAGGACTTTCAAGAGGAGGTTTTTTGTTGGTGTTGTGACGTTTGCCCTTAGGGTGTCTGCCAGACGCCATGGGGGCTTTGAGAGACGTTGTTGGGGTTGAAGGGAGCAGAATAGTGCTTATGAAAGGAGAGGACTGACTCACTCTTTGAAAGTGTTTTGAGTGCAAGAGCTCCAACCAGACAAACCAGATTCCTCCTGATGGATTCTAGAGGGAAACCCTCAGAGACTGCTGAGGAATAGACGTCACACACACAAGAGTGGGAGAGGAGAGGGGCTGGAAGGAACATGGAAGCACTGAGAGAGTCTTTTCTGCATTTGACTTTTCAGATGTCAACGTACAAGAGAGCCACACTGGATGAGGAGGACCTGGTGGACTCCACCAGTGACGACATCTACCCATCATCACCCATGCAGGTAAACATGCAAACACCCCGTGCTAAAAATAAACAAATGGGTTACTGCCAGCACACTAATATTACACAGTCCATAGAAGATATGTATAGGCCTGTTAGGGTTTCACACCTTATGGAAAATATTGTAAACTTTGATTGCAGGTGAGCATCCACTAATTCTGTGTTATCACGGCAGCTGTTTTAACTGGGACATGGAGTCATAAATCTCAACCCATGAGGAATCAGTTCAACATGCGTTGGCCCAATCTGATAATGGTGTTTGTTGAAGCATTGTAGATACTACTTGTAATGTCTGATCAAGTGTCCATAACTTGCGATGTGTGAGCTGCTCACTGATGCTTGTGATATGATACTAAGTCTCTCGTCTTTTCTTGTTAAAACACAACACATTTCTTTGGAGGCCTGAATTTCATAAAGTCTCCATAACATGATGCAGAAGCCAACCTGCTAAACAGATGCTTCATGCTGCGCTGTGAGGCTTGAAATATGGGAAGAAGCTCAGTGACTGTAGTATATTTGCTTTATTGCAAACATACATACAGTAATTAAATCATGCTAGCTGGGATAACAAATGTATGAGACTTTTATATGGCATAGAACCGCATTGTTAGATTAATGTAGGTTAGTTATTTTAGTTTGAACCGTGTACATTGTTGTTACTGACCCATCGTTATACTTATATTGGTGTTTTTTTTTTTATCACCCATCTAGGACGTCAGTGTCTGGTTGATGTACAGTTTATGGACCCTAAAATTAGCCTCATTCTGTGATTTGTCTGCCGAATCTGTAACAGCGGGCCCAACTCTCGTTTCAGCAGATCTGCATGCCATTTTGTCGGCGGAGACGCACAATTTAAAAACGTTTCTAATAACAAAGCAATGGCTGTCCAACATGTGTAACTGTTGAAGTTAGGAGTTGTCTTACTATAAGACCGTAATAATCTTTGTCATTTAAGCTTTATTTATTCAGAAACTCTTTTACACAAGAGACCTAACAAATTACATGTACAAAATATAACAACAAGACAATTTAGTTACACAAAGCTGTCACACACACACACACACACACACACCACACACTAATTAAATCCTTTGTAACAGCTGTGTTTATATATTATATATATTTAGGATATTGTCTGAAATGTTGGCTGATAAATGTAAGATTGCAGAGAATTTTGCCTGAATCCTCATGTTAAACAGCGTACTGTATATGTCTGCACGCATATTAAATATCCTGCTGTTGTGCAGAGTAGGTCTTTTTCACAATGCATATGTGCAGCCTATTTTAGGCATGGGCCTTTGTATGTCGTGGTCACTTAGCATATCGTCAAAGTAACTTATGATTGACAAATTGTTTCACAGCCTCCTCTGTTACCAAACCTGTTACTTTTTAAAAAGTAGCCGTGCAAAATGGTTTGCTCTGGGCACTTTTTAAAAATCTTCATTCGTGTTTTAAGCGGAGCTGAGATCCTTCAGTGCTGCCATTCCTCACATACTTTATTTGACCTAAAGAATACCTGAAGAGCTCGAACGGAGGGCTTGAATTCAAGACTTTGACGTAATTCTGTCATCATCATTTTGCAGCAGTTTTCGGGGTAATAAAATGTGGTTTCGAGAGATTGATAAACTGCAGATGGAAAGTGCACAGGCTTGGCAGTGGGATTCTCTCAATTACACTCAAAAACACAGTTTAGGTCCAAACCAACCCAACGTGCTGAGCTCCTGGGATTAAGAAGCCGCTGTGGCTTTGGCATTTGATTTGGTCACATTAAGTTTGGCTGTTGAACTCTCATCTAAGCTAATACCAGTAAATCGGATCCTTATATATACACTTCAGGGGTAATTGACTTCCACAGGATGTATGTGAGGTCCAAGATCTGGCGTTTATTTACAGCGGGGATACTGAACGACTGGCCAGAGTGCTAAATGTGCCCTGCGAAAGATTTGTGAGTTGCCCCTGGAATCATTCCTAGAGGAAATAAATGCCCTTAAAGCAGCATTCAGTAGAAAAAGAGCAGGAGCAGGGCGTAATGGTTTAAGGTCCACTGGATCAATCATTGATTTAAAAAAATGTTCAGTTACTCACCACAAAGAATGCACTGTCTTCGGTCTTATAAATTCTCTCATGTTGTTTTTCTAAGAAGCTTTCTAGCATTTAGAAGCAAAATATCTGTAAACTGGTCTCTTGTCTGTCTGTTTTCCTTGGTTGACTTCCTTAACATTTACAGATGAACCGCCAAAGCAGCAGATATGGTTCAACAGGATTATTGTGTCTTTTTTCCAATCTGGGGCAAAAGGAAAATGTCCTTTATGAGTGCATGTTAAACTAGAAGTGAGGGAACAATAGATGAATGCTTAACCTTTTCTGTGTAGGAGGGTTGAAAGCGCCGTAATAGAGAAGCCATTGTGCTTCAAAACCAAACCTGTCATCAAATCCCTGAGAAGTTGTTTGACTGTAGACAACATTTTCCACACTGTATTAGTTCAACAAAGTAACATGAGTGTGTGTGTTTGTGTTTTAAAGCTGATTTTAAAGTAATTCTATGCCTTTTAACCATTTTAAACCTCTTCAAAGGTATCATGTTTGACTTAGTGGATTAAATGAAGCCCTCAATGGTTTTTTCGTGTGTGTGTGTGTGTGTGTGTGTGTGTGTGTGTGTGTGTGTGCGCGTTCAGGTGACCCTTCTGCAGAGCCGTGGTCCCACATGTTGGCCAGACAGGACACACCGAGAGAGGAGGCTGCTGTTTTTACTGTGTGTTGTGTCTGTGGGCTTGTTCATATCTGTCATCACAACTGGGGTCTTCTACAAACAGAGTGAGTTCAAAGTTCTATTTAAACTCAATGCTACGGTGAAATGCGCTGAAAAGAAACACCTGCGGTCTCTGTGGTGTAGTCGGACCTGTGGACTAAAGATGACAACTCACTTTGTTTTGTCTTTTTTATTTTGAAGTTGTTTTTTTTATATAATGTCAAATCAGAAACAAAGCAACATTTCCAAAAAGAAGAGTCTTTAAAAGAGTATTTAAAATAAAAACACATAAAAAGGAGAAAGGTTTTAAAGAACAGTTCGACATTTAGGGAAATATGCCTATTTGCTTTTTTGAGAGTTGGATAAGAAGATGGATATCACTCTCTTGTCTGTCCATTAAATATGGAGCTACGGCCGGTAGCTGGTTAGCTTAGCTTGGAATAAATACTGAAAACATGGAAAACAAAGGTGACAAAATCCACCTACCAACACGTTATATCTAATTTGTGCTGTTTTACGGGGGAGTTTATGTGCCTGAATATTTCTAGACCAAGAAATAGGCGGGTTAGGCGTTTTTTGTTACCCTTGGACTGAGCCAGGCTAGCTGTTTCCCCCTGTTTACAGTCTTTGTGCTAAGCTAACCAGCTGCTAGCCCCAGCTTCACCATTACCGTACAGACATGAGAGCGGTATCAATCTTCTCATCTAACTCTCAGCAAATAAGTGTATTTTAAATGTACCTTTGTAAAGCTAGGTTTTGTCTATAAAGCTACTGAATGCAAAATAAAGGTATAAAAAAACTAGAATTCAGTCCACAGTCGTCTTGAATGAAATAGATCTGTAAAGACCCAGAGGCTGTTAAGTGTAACCTTTCTACACTGAGCGTGCATGTATCTCTTTGTCTGTTTAATACAGTAAATGTGGTTCAATATTTTTAAACCAAAGCCACACCTTCAGCTAAGCTGCCTAAAAACAACTCTTAATCTCTCCCTTGAGGTTGTTCATTATGGAAAAAGGGGCTTGTGGATTTACCATCACATCCAGGCGGCGTCTCATCGCGTGGGTTTCCTCAAATTTACCATGGGAAACTTAATGCCACTTCCTCCCATTCAGAACCACATGTCAGATCACACTTTGAAATAATAAAAGGAACAGGGATGAATTCTCCTTGGGGTACTAACCTCATCACTGCTCGTAACTTTGGCTCCGTCTCTGTTTTATACCTTATATGGACAGATGGTGAAAGTCTTTACTGTAAGTGGAGTATTAGAGGTGAGTTGTCCCCTGGAGTTGTGCCCTGCAATGAGTAGCACTTACACTTTATTTAGTCTTCCAGAGCCCTTCCTGTTAAACAGCCTTTGTGTTTGGACTTTAACACAGAGTGGCCAAAAGCCTCCGTGCTGCCCCTCTAATGGCTTCAGCTTGACAATATTATAGAAAACACAAGATACAAAATACCCATTCTCATGAAAAAGTAGTTTTGGAAGTCTAGCTACTGGCACAGACGAAGGAGTAATGACATTTATTTACTAGCCAGTTCAAGTCTTAAAACATCTAGATGATGTCATCCAGGATCCTGAAGCTCCATCTATCTGTCTGGTCTACTTAATTAATCATACAATTACATAATCAGTTGGCATAGTTAACATGTGACAGTCATCGTCGACCGTCACATTCCAGCTAATTGTTTATCCAGGGTTTTTACAAGGAGAAAAATTCCTGTCAGGTTGTATATCTTGGCTGTTCCCTCTCATGAAATAATATTTTCCAGATGGTCTGAAGACCCGCATGCATATTTGGATGTCCCACCATGAAATATTTTCAGATTACCCACTGTGATCCTCAAAAATGTTTTTTTTTTAACCTGGAGAAAGTGTTTCCCACATTAGAGGGCGGATAAAGCAGAGGGTTTAAAAGTGGACCATCTATAAATTAAACTTTTATAAAAAATATTTTCTCCTGCAGCTCACCCGGGCTTGTGCCTAACAGAGCCATGCATTACTGTGGCCAGTGCGGTCATGGGAGCCCTGGACAGATCCGTAGACCCATGCCATGACTTCTACAACTTTGCCTGTGGGGGCTGGGTGAAGAACAACCCCCTCCCTGAGGGCAAGTCCCGCTGGGGACCTTTCAGCAACCTCTGGGAGCATAACATGCTTGTAATGAAGCATTTATTAGGTAAGGGTCCTTTGAGTGCAATCTGGTGTCCTCCGCTGCCTTTACCCCAGACAATGTGTCTGTTTCCAGCTCATTTTTCAGCACTGGGGAAACCAGCTTGTTTTTGTATTCATGTAACTTATCTTATATCGTCATTGGGCAGAAAACACTACGATGAAGGATCTGAGTAAGGCTGAGGAAAAGGCCCAGCGATACTATCAGGCCTGCATGAATGAGGCCAAGATTGAGGAATTAGGAGCAAAGCCACTGCAGGAGCTAATCAGCCAGGTATACTTATTTCCTCAAACATCAAACACATTCATCATTTCAATCCTTCTTCATTTTTATCGAAAGAACCAATTTCCTTGCATCCAGCAGTCTCTGAGTGTCTGCCTAAACACTGCCTGTTACAGATGGGAGGGTGGGCTCTGACCGAGCCCTGGGACAAGGACAACTTCCAGGAAGTTTTGCGTATGGTGTCAGCCAACTATCACACCTCGCCTTTCTTCACCGTGTTTGTCAGCACCGACTCCAAAAACTCCAACAGTAACATCATCCAGGTGAGAGGGCCAGAGATTTGTAGCTTTTGTAGGCTTCATCTGTTTGAACGATTACATGTATTTATCTAAACTCGTGTATTTACATCTCAGAAAGTGCTTCTTCACTGAAACCTTGGATCTCATCCCAATAAACTGACATTCACGTTTAAATTCTTACATCAAATTCCTTCCAACTCAAGCAGCTTTTACAGGCGTGCCGAAGGGGACAGATTTTTTAACTCTGCTGGTGTTCTGGGGACAATCCGCTCATTATCACAGTGGTCTTGATTTCACACTGACACTTTGACAAGAGAGCTCACTCCTTTGTAGGGTGTCACGTCACCCTAACAAATGGTACTGATCGGATCTTTGGCGAGCTTCTGCTTTTAGCCTGCATGCTGGCAACACAGGAATGAAAACAAAAGGTTGTTTGTGAGTGTTGAAATGGAGGGTGAGCTCTAAGTCTTAGGATGTTTCTCTTGACTCTAGGTGGATCAGTCCAGCCTGGGACTACCTTCACGAGATTACTACCTCAACAAAACAGCAAATGAAAAGGTACCGTTTACAGCATTACACTGGTTTCACTGTGGTTAAGTGTGTAAGTTTGATGGTAAAGGTAAAAGATATTAAAGCTCAAGTCAGATCATCAAACAAAGATCCGGATCTTTCTGCAAAGAGAACAAATAAATTACTTGGAGTTCAGTTATGAAAATATCCAAAGGCTCATTGCAGATATTTGCAGAGAAAGTCAAGAAATATTAAAGGAGAAATATTTCTGCTTCAGGGGAAATACTCTGCGTAGTAGCTTGTATTTGCATAGTTTAGGATTACTTTCCTAATTGAATTTTACCAGAGACACACACACCCCTTGTCACCCCAACCACCCCCACCTCCACCTCACTGTGCTGCCTTTTTGGACTTTGCAGTATCTGACAGCATACCTCAACTTCCTGATGGAGTTAGGGGTTCTCCTGGGTGGCTCCGAGGAGACGTCTCGGGCGCTGATGGAGGAGATTGTGGACTTTGAAACCACCTTGGCCAACATCACAGTCCCTCAGGAGGAGAGAAGAGATGAGGAGCTCATCTACCATAAGATGGAGGCCAAGGATCTGACGGTAAGTGTCTCCTGCTTTGATCCACCAAACAAAACAACAACAACAACAGTATACAACACTTAAGATACTGTGTTGACTGCTCCTGCGATATTGTGTGAAAACGTAAATATAAATATAAATCTTGAAGAAACAAAACAACAACATGTCTAGTGTTGTTGTCTTATGTGTGTGTGTGTGTGTGTGTCTTTGCAGACTCTGGTTCCTGCAGTGAAGTGGATGCCATACCTCAAAGAAGTGTTTGCTCCCGTGCCGCTCAACGAGTCAGAGCCGGTGGTTGTTTATGCCAAAGAATACCTCCAGAAAGTTTCTGACCTCATAACTACAACAAATAAAAGGTCAGACATGTTCGTGTCAAATACAGATTCTTAGTCTATGCAGTAAAATGAATAATAAAGTATTTACACTGTTAACATAATATATACATGCATAAATCCTCCAATAGTAAGCATTCAAGCAGTATTGAAGAGGGCAGCAAAACAATGAACTTGATATTTCCCTTTCAGCCTACTCAACAACTACATGATAATGAAGGTGGTGAGGAAGATGGTGTCCATTTTGGACCAACGGTTCCAGGATGCCGAACAGCGTTTCCTCGAGGTTATGTACGGAACCAAGAAGGTGAGAGATGAAATTCAGGCTTTTTACAGTCACTATAATCCAATATGACATAGAGCGTGTTTAAATCTACACAGTGGTGGGATTAAGCAGATGAAAAGTGAAAAGTAACAGCAACAAACTGCACCAGTTTTACTTGCCCACACATTCTCATCCAGATTATGTATTTGTAGCATGAACCTAATACAAGTATCTAAATTGCTGTTTTCTCATTGTCTTACTGCTTTTTAACTTTAACAAACTTTACAAGAACTGTAAATTATTATGTTGGCTTTCAACCTGATTTCTTAAACTTCATGTAATTTAGAAGCCTGGTTTCCTTAGTTGGGGTAAGAGCTTTCAAAGAGAAATCTGCTTAACGCAGCCGCATTTCTGCTGGAGAAACCTGTTTATGTTTGCACATGTGCATGACAAACCAGCACAAAGTGACCGAATCGCTGGGTCAGCAGTATGGTAGAATGAAGGGAAACATCAGTACATGCAGCTGTGTCCAAACAAATAATTACATCTAAAACTGAAACTGAAATAAACCAATAAATTGTCGAAATAAATTGGTTTCCACATCTGAAATGCAGACACTCGTGCACAGCTGTGATTCTACTCTACAGATCCTGTCCTCGCTCGCTTCAACCCAAAAATAAAACTAAGAAAACCCTCTTGAGACTGCATCATTATGTTTCAGTCTTGATTCAAAAATATTACATTGGGTATAGGAGAAGTCTTATTACTGACAAGTTGTAATACATGAACTGCATGTAGTAGTATTTACTTGGATGTACATGTAAACAGTTAATTAGGTTAATGGTGAGACTAAAGAGACAGTTCACCCAAATTACAAAACAATGATAGTTTTGGCCTTCTCGTTGTCAGGTTTTGAGATTGACCTTGAGAACTTTCCAGGAACAGAGACCTGGTTATTCTGGATAATCCACAAACTTCACTGTGAACCGTTTTCATTGCAACGATTTCTTTGGTAGAAATACAATATAACACAGTTAATCAAACCAAAATAATCTGCATGGCTCAGTACCACCACACTATGGATACATGTTTTTTGTAAATTGGGTGAAGTGGGCCTTTAATTAGGCACATAGTTAAGTGTACATTCAATTGGCAGTAAGGTGTACTTCTTTCTCAGTGAGTAACTGTTTGACTGTGAAGGCTCTGGTGACCCCTGCCCTTATCGGGGCAAGATCCTGTTCCCTGCCTTGTTTCCAACTTGGGTCAAGCTGTAATAACAAACCCAAAACCTCCTACGTGTGCCTCTTTGTCTGTCTGCTTTATGTGAGAGTGCAGCTGTGCCTCTTTTGACTTACGTCTGTGAATGCAGGTTGCTTTTATTGTGTGCACAGAGAGAAGGACCTTAACCATGCAAAATGAGCAGTTTCTGAGTTGCTTCTGTCCCTCAGGCGTTTCCCATCCTTGTTACAGTGAAAACCAAGAGAAAAACAACACTTGCGTAATTCGTGGGAGCTGCTTGGCTGTCATAATTCTAAAACAAAGACTCCCAACATAACTAGGTCTAATTGCCTCTACAAACACACACTTAGGCTTTGCTATCTAGGCAGCTCAGGGTGAAAAGTTATACCAGTATCAGTACGTAAGTACCAGTAAGCTGTAAGTACTTTCTGATGAACTCTTACAATATAGCTGTGAAGGCACAGTTTATTTCCCACACTTTTTTCATCTGTGCTGATGTGCACAGGTTTACAACTTGCGGTTGTTCATTTCCTCCCTGCCTTTGCTTCCTCTTTATCTACGTATACATGCAGCTCCATTTGTCCTTGTCCTTCCTTTCACCTGATAATAACTTTGTCATATAGGGACTGTTTTCTGTTTTGTTTTGTTTTTTTAACTGCAGTCAATTAATTAGCCGGTTGAGTGTGAGATTTTAAAGTCAATATTTAAAATCACTAGTTTAAGATAGATAGAGACACGATTGTTGAAAATAGATATTATGCGCATTTGTGTATTGTGTGTTTATAACTTGTAAATGTAAGTAAAACAATGAGGAACCAAATGCTAATTTTCCAGCACAATTTGAAAAATTATGGCCACAAAATCATTTTTGATCATAAAAATTGCTCACAAATAAGCAAGTTTGCAGTCACCGGAGGAAACCCTTCTGTTTAGCTTAATCAAAGTTTCATGCACAACTGGAATATGTTTCAAAGTTTTTGTAGGTTTAAAAAATAGCACAACATATAACAAACTTATTGGGTAGGTGACACTCAAAGCAATGTCAGAGAGCAGTTCAGCACTAAGTGAAACTGCCCCTTACAAATAATTTCCCCACTGAAATCACTCACTCGCATTGCTTCAGTCTTCAGTGTAAAAGGGCTGGGGATCTCCATGTGGGGTGTCCTGTTGTTGCCATTTTGTCTAAAAAAAACCTCCACCACGCTGTCCTTTAGAGAGGACACTGTGTCTCTCAGCCCACCGAGAGATAACGGCTCAGCTTTGCCTCAAAAGCGCTGAGCTCAGAGGTCACTAGAAGATCATGACCATTTTCTCTCATTTTCTATTCGTTAGAGGAATCTTCTACGCGGATTTAAGTCTATTAAGAAAGAAAAATAGATATTAAAGACTTTTTTTTTTTAACAGTTTTAACGTTTTTAACAGTGGCATTTATAGTTTTATGTATTGTATATATCCCAAAAACTTGTCATAAAACAATCCAACTATGCTCATATTGTTTTTTATTGATGTATATCTTAATGGCAAATTAAGGCAGGAATACAACCACTTCACATAGAGGCCATCCATCAAGTTGATATACATGCTTATCCTGTTCAGAGTCATGGGGGGTTGACACCTATCCGGGCTGGGTCACCGAGCTATCACAGGGCTTTGCAGGGGAAATAGCGGTCTGTCAGTAGACTTGTCTTAGCAGAAACAGTCTCACTATCTTGCTTTCACATCACGACTCGTGCACTATCAATGCAGTTCTCTCACACGTAGCCCGCGGCTGAATGGTACAAGTCCACCCATGTTCTGTGGGGTTAGTAATGTTCGTTCTGGGAAATGTAGGAAGTGACTAATTGAAGCAGACGAAATGAGTTGAATGAGACAAAAAACAGTGCAAGAGAATGTGAGGATGCTTTTTTTCCCAAACATGCCTTGATGTGTTCATTTGATGTTGCAGAGCTGCACTCCTCGCTGGAAGCTTTGCGTCAGCGACACAGACAGCGCCCTGGGCTTTGCTCTCGGAGCCATGTTTGTCAAAGCCACCTTTGCCGAGGACAGCAAGGCCATTGTGAGCGCTTCCATGTCCTTCCCTCACAATAGCTGCTCCTACTGTGTGAGATGATGCGCTTCTGACCTTCTGCTCTCTTTTCTGTGCTTCAGGCTGAAGATATGGTTGCAGAAATTAAATGGGCGTTCGAGGACAGCCTGAAGTATGTGAGCTGGATGGACTCGGAGACAAAAAAAGCAGCAAAAGAAAAGGTGGGAGAATGACGTTGTGTGTTTCATCAACATTAACATCTGCAAATGAGTTCTGTTGAGCTGTTTTGTGTGCTGAAATGACTGAGAAATACAGCACTGCCACCTGGTGTGAAAATGTATCTTTTACAGTTTCTTTTTCTTATCGTGTTTGTCACAGGCAGATGCAATATACAACATGGTCGGATATCCAGAGTTCATCATGAACGCCACAAAGCTGGACAAAGTGTTCAATGATGTAGGTAAATGTGGAACTGTGTTATATGTCCTAACCATTCTGCAGCTTTCATGTTTCACATCACGTCTCATTTTGCCTCACTAAAACGCTTTTCTACCACTTCTGATTCCTCTCTCTTTTAGTTCGAGGTGGTGTCAGAGCTTTACTTCCAAAATGTCATGCAGTACTACAGCTTCTCAGCCAGAGTGACTGCGGACCAGCTGAGGAAAACTCCCAACAGAAACCAGTGAGTTGCGCCCCGTAACCCTCAATCCCCACCGCCCCGCTTGCCAGAGAGGAGGTTGCACGCTCCGACGGGGACACATTCCCACTATACTAACTCAGCAGAATACTGCTGCCATCCACAAATGTTCCCAGGCAACCAACCTCTCTCCGCTGAACTGATCTTTGTCTCTAATTAGGCAAACTGGGGGAGGGGGCAGATCAGGGTTCCCATGCCTTCCAAACTGATCTGCAGTCACACTGGCACAGCGGAGCGGACATACTCGATATTCTTTATTTTGTTGTGACCTTGATGTCAGCCTCACACGGTGGCTCTGTGTTCCTTGTTTTTTCAGGTGGAGCATGACCCCTCCAACCGTGAATGCATATTACAACCCGACCAAGAATGAGATGGTTTTGCCGGCAGGAATTCTTCAGGCTCCGTTCTACAGTCGCTACTGGCCTAAGTAGGTCTTCTGCATTGAAGTTCAGGTTTACTAAATCGAGTTGGATGGATTGTATTAGAATAGATTAGTAAATATGTTCATTGTGCACCAGAGTAGAAAATTGTGAAAATTGAGTTCACAAAACCATAAAAACAGCCTGGAATAAAGATGGTATTAAAACCTTAGAGTATAAAACAGTACTGGTAGAAAAAAACTAAACAAAACAAAAAAACACAACTATCCAGCGGGTAATTCAGTGGCTTTGTTTGTTTTTATGTACACGAGAGTCCTTAGGTGTGCTGTAGATAAGCAGACTTTCTATCTTCTCATCTAACTTTTGGCAAGACAGCTTTTCTCAAAATGTGGACCATGGCTTTAACCAACTTGTGGGCCATACACACAAATGTTGAAAAGTTGTTATCGGGGTTATAAAAATGTGCTGCACTGACATTTTCAAAATGAATGATTTTGTATGTTTTTCAGAGCTCTTAACTTTGGCGGAATTGGAGTAGTCATGGGACATGAGCTGACTCATGCTTTTGATGACCAAGGTTGGTAAAAGGTTTTCCATTTTAAACAGTTTACATTTCAGAGGGTGACAAATAACGCCATCCTTCTGATACTAAATGATTTGATTACAAATGTCTTGAAGCATGATGTGGCAGTGGATACAGGAATATTTCACACTTTTATCGAAAGGGAGGGAATACGACAAGGATGGAAACCTTCGACCCTGGTGGAAGAACTCTTCTGTGGAGGCCTTCAAGAAGCAGACCCAGTGCATGGTGGAGCAGTACGGAAACTACAGCGTCAACAAGGAGCCTCTGAACGGAAGACACACCCTGGGAGAGAACATCGCTGACAACGGCGGACTCAAGGCCGCATATAAGGTCTGATGTCAGATAGGAAGCATAAGTAACCCTGAATATTTTCTGTATGTGGTTAAAACATGAGGGAAAATGGCTTTCTGTCACTGATGTAGAGAGAGCATTTAGATTATTATGGAAAGTTCAGACCACCGCTGTTATGTTTCCTACGGCAACATTGTCAGATTGCATGTTTACGAGGTCAGAAAACTGTCTCATAGATCTGACATTAATCCTCTGCATTAGTTTATTCGTTGAGGCTGTTGTGGGTCACATCCATTAATCTGTATTGGAAAAAGCAGCTTGTCTGGTTTACAGTGAAGCCTGGAAATGCAACAGGTGCTTATGAGTGGCCTTGTCAGCCTCTGGTTACTTCTTCGCATGCACACATTCTTTCCATGTAATGAAAGGTCATAAAGCTATGAAGCAGATAAGCAAATCATATGGAAGTAAAAGCAGCCTGCATTGTGTGGTGGGTGTTAACCAGAGGTGGATCTAAAGTGGATCATCTATTTCCCTTGGTCTATGTCACTATACACTTTTACATAAGGAAAACAGTGGCTGCATGTGTGTAATGTGAACGCTTGTTGGTTCGAAGGCTTACGTGGACTGGATCAAAAAGAACGGCGAGGAGGCCACTCTACCTGCCCTTGGAATGACGAACCATCAGCTGTTTTTTGTAGGATTTGCTCAGGTTTGTATATTACTCTTATTCCTTCTTCTGACTTGATCATACTGTCTGCATACAAATAGTATTGCTGTTTTTTGTATTTCTTAAAGCCTCCATCCAGACACATTTTAAGACATATGTTAAAAAACCTTGTTAATAATCTAAAAATTAAATCTATAAATATGCAAATGTTGTTCATTTCCAAATGTTTAACTGCTGGACACAAGATGTCTCCTGCTTTATTGAAAATCCATTCTCAGTGTATGTGTACTGGAGGCTTCAAGTTTCCACATTACACTTGTTTAAGTTGCATACTGTACTGTGATTGGCTCCAAACTAGTTGTGAGTTTACTGAATCTTGCTCGTACATTCACATGTTAAACTCAGGTGTACGGTGAACACAGAGAAACTTTACCCCTTCAGCAGATGAATGTGAATAAAGCCTTGTAGTGTTAAACTCAGCACAGTGAAGCTCAAACATCACAGTCAAGGAACAAGAAGAAAAAACACATTTTTGACATGAACAGGGACTTCTGGGATTTTGTGTCATTTTGTGTCTCTTTATCCTTTATTGTTTCTGCAGGTATGGTGCTCTGTCAGGACACCTGAAAGTTCACATGAGGGCGTCATCACAGATCCTCACAGTCCGTCAAGGTTTAGAGTCATTGGCACCATCTCCAACTCACATGAATTCTCAAAGCACTTTGGCTGCAAAGCAGACGCTCCCATGAACCCGAAACATAAGTGTGAGCTTTGGTGATGCCTCATTGCTCAGTGCTGTTTATCAGCAAGGAGTGAAATGGAACATTGGGGAAAAAATTGCTTAAGATACTGACGAAGTCTCTCCGGACGGGGAACGCAAGAACCACTGAAACCCCTACTGCCTTACCACTTAATGCTTTATAGGACAAAACGTGCCTGCTCTGTATGGAGTATTGCAATTGTCAGTGCTTTTCCACAAGGACCGTTGGTTTAGCAAACAGTTTTCCCCAACTTCTGAAGTTAAATGTAGCTATAAATGTGCTTTTTGAACACTGGAAACCCAAGAAATGGTTCCAAAAAATGGGGGAACCACTCTCAAATTTTGTACACTGCTTGTTTGTCACATAAAGTGATATATAAGCAAAGTGATGTTTCTTTTCCCTGTAACTCTTCACTGTGCTTGGATCTGCCCCAGTTTACTTTTATTGTATTTTATTTATGGTCCCAATTTTCTATTGGACAGTTAACTAGGGACCGGCAATATTTTTAACCTGATGGAAGATTTAACAGTTTTATAGCTGTTTATTAAAAATTGGTATAAATATGATAACAGTTTGTCTTTGAACCATTGCAATATTTCAGAAGCATTTTGTGTACAATCTGTCAATCGGTGAAACTGTTACATTTTATAGACATATTGACGTGACATTTGTGTTTAAAAGGAATTTTTGGACATGATGTCAAGATAGCAGAGTCCCATTGCTGCCCTTTTATTTCTGCATTGGAAAACCAGCTCAAATCAGAAACCCAATGAAGGAATTAAGAAATTCAATTGCAATAAATTGATCAACTATTTTTTCATTCAGGACTTGGTCATATATATGCTATGATGTGTCATACCTATTTTTATGAGTAAGAGTTTGCCACAAATTATTTTGTATAGTAAAACAAATCTTAAAACATTTTTGTCTCATGTCCACAATTTGTTTAGTTACTTGAGCTCTCGCTCACACACACACACACACACACACACACACACACACGTTGTGCAGAGATGTGTGACTAGATTCATATAGCACCCTCTGTCTCACATTACATTACTTCACCAATTACAATAAATCTAATGGGAAATGGTGTTTCTCGCTTGCGGATGCGAAGCAGCCAGAAGAACGGTAGATGGCGCTAACACACAAATCCATGTTATAGTCCTGCTCATGGTTCAGAGTACAGGCCAATGAACTATACAGTGTAAATAACTGAATACTGCTTTGGCTGAATAAAACTTTTTGAGACATGCATACGCGCAAATTAAAAGAAACATTTGTGTAACGTGATATAATTAACAATATTTTAGTTTCATTATTTTGCTTCTAAATGTGTTAGCCATTGTCAATAACGTGCTCTAACATTCTGGACTAATCTAAAACCGCAAAATAAAATAAAAAAGGCAGGGGGAAAAAATCAGTATTTCAGCCACATAATGGAAACGTGAACCACGCGCTGTGCCTGTAGTTGATTGTAGGTTAGTTGAGTAGCCGAGCGAATCCGTAACTGGCCGAGAATTGCCGAATCATCTGTCCTGCCCGGACTGCTGGAAGCGGCCGCAACGCCATGTTGGCGAAGTCTCTCATCTCTGTGAGGAAAAAAATGATAGAAAACATACTTGTCGAGAAGGAAAGGTAGATCGCCGAGGGAAGTTGAAGATCGTGGCGATTATTTATTTTGAAAGAAACGAACCGAGCCGGATCCGCAAAGGTTCCGGACGGGCGAGGGAGGCTAAACCTCCCACCGTCCCCATGAATAGCACCGCTGATCCGAACAGCGACTTTCCATGAAAAAAAAAGACGTTTGTGTTGCTATTCGAGCTTCGTTATCCCAGTTCGTTAAAGGGATTTGGGGCCTGCTTCAAGAATCTGCTACGCTTGCTCTATGTATGCAAGCTAGGCGTTGTTTGTATCAGTATTTATTAAGGTATTGTTTTTATTAGTTGATTTTTTTTTGCGATGAGTTTACCACCGAAAGTGGTTCCCAAACCCGCCGCTGTCGCAGTTAGCGGACCTGGAAGTGGCCCCTCTCCGTCGAGCCAACTGCGGGCTACCCTGACCTCCGTGTCTCTGCCGCCGGGAGCCCCAACAGCTCCTCAGCCCGGCGTTGTACCGCCACCTCAGTATCCTTTGACTTGGGTAACATGGAATTTATTTTATGCATTTAACTCCTCACAATGACAGCAACACACACTATTGTTTTGTAAGCGATAGATAATATAGGTTGGATGCGGGGATGATGGTTTGGAGGGAGCTGGGAGGGGAGGGGACAATTAGCTAGCTAAGTATGCTAACATTAGCTTATCAAGCCGGTTGTCAAAGCTAACGGAAATGTCAGTTTGAATTTTGGGAGTTCACGCTACACTACTGATTCCAGTTACATTTATGAGTAAATATAGCTGTCATTTGAATATAGTGGCATTACAAATTAATGATGGACGGGGTGACATTATTTGGTATATGAAAGATCCATTGCCGGCAAGCCATCAGGCTTTCCACACCGGTTACCGGCTTTGTTCAGTTATCGTTGTTGGCTAGCAAGGTGCATTAGCTTAGTTACTGTACCAGCCAGCTAAACTAAGGTTAGCCTCTATGGCTAACAAGTGCACAAGTAGAGCAACGTCGCAGAGCAGTAAAGCTTCGTCCATTTCAAGGTGCTGACCTGTGACTTAATAATGGGGCTAATGTTAGCCTGCACAAGGCCCGGTTTGTGGGAATTGAACCTCCTTTCCCATTTTACATTACACTAGCTTTTGAAGAGGTGCTACTGTGCACCTTGACAGGCCTGTCAGTGCCAGGGCAGTGAGCTCCTAGGATGACAGTCTGTAGAAATTAGCAGTAAGAAAGTAATCTAACAAAGTTAATGACATATGGGTTCATATGAACGGTTTTAAGCTGTTATCAGCTGATAAACGTGTTGCAATTGCTTCATGGATATTACACTGCTTGTTTCTGTGGTCTCCCAGAAATCTGTCTCCAGATTTTTGACATGCAGTTTATAGTTCTATCAGCCTTTATTGTCGTGGGCTTGGGCTGTCATTGCCCAAAAATATACCTTTACCTTTGAGTTTACACAGGGGTAGATCAGTGTTACTCTATCCTACTTTTGGTGGAGTGAAGTCACTGTGGTTATGTCACCTCCTGTTTTATTTACAGCATGGTGGCAGTAGTGTGAGGGAGAGGATTAGGTTGACGTCTCCTGCCTGCCAGTGGCAGGGAGATGTGTCTTTTGTGATCTGACAACTTCTGTTGTGGCTTAGCTATGAGGTGTGATGTCTCAACCTGATTTCCTGCCACCCACGATCACAGCCGCCCTGTGTTTCTGACATGTGTAAGGGGCAGTAAGTAGCTGGTTATGGCAGGTGGCAGTATGAAACCCTTTCTTGTATACAAAGTCTTGTAATGTTTTTGAGTTGTCTGTGAGTTAGATGACTAAATCAAGCACACCACAGAAGATAATGGTCTCTTTATCTGTTGTGCCATGTCCTCCTCTGACTCTCCAGGCTTTTGAAATGACTGTTAAATTTGCTTAACCTACTTTCAGCTGTATGATTGCCGACCAGTTGAGTACAGAACTGCACTCTCACTCATTTGCTCAATGGATGCCTTGTTTAAGGGAAAGAGATACACAACACTGACTAGAATAGTGGTAAACATTTCTCTTTTAGAGTAAGAGACGTCAGACCTCTTGGGCATAATTGTTTTATTTGGCTTTTTGGTTTGTTGCGATCACTCTTGCTTAGCTTAGCTATAACATCGACTAAAGGGATCAATCTGATTTGGTTCAATATAATGGAATTTCTGACCCCTCTTGATGAAGTTGTGGCTATTGATCCACTGATGCAGGAGTACCTGTGTCCCTGTTAGATGCACAGGGACAAACCTGTGGCAGACAGCCATCAGACAGCCATGTAACATCATTGCTGGTTATATCATAGACTAATTCTTGTTGCTTTAGATTTTTAAATATCATTAAGAGATTAGAGTTATCTGGGCTGCTTAACTACAGTTTGACAGAATGTGTTCAGGGGTTAAAGACCATCTCATGAACACAAAACATCCAACACTCCTATAAGGTGAAATGATATTATGTAATCCATATGGGGGTTGGGGGCGAATACACTTGACAATACACTGATGCCATGCCAGTGTATTAAGTTTACCTAGTTAATGTACTTTTAATTCAATCCAATGCAACAGCTGTGCAACAAATCATACTTTTATGAAATTAATCATATTGGCTTTGTTGTTGTGTGCTGACAGGGTGTTGTTTCAACTATCTGGTCATTTTGGAGTTTGTGGTGGTGTTGAATTTAATTGGATTATATTGAATCTTCAATTGTTGAATGTCTTTCACTATAATAAAATATGATTTTTTTTCATGCATTACATAACCATCTGTGCAGTAGGTGGGAGTTAACAGAAAGGATAAATTGTTCTGACATCAAATGAGTGAATTTGCAGGGAAATTACACTGGTCTGCTTTGTCCTGGGACCTCAGTGTAATTTCCAAGATCCCCCTGATGGTTCCTGGACCCTGTTTGGACTGCATTGCACAAGACTGCACTGCATTTTATTTTCATGTCTATATGAACACAGACCCTCTGAGTGTCGCCACTTGTCTTGACCTCTCACTCTCTCTAGACCTCTGAGGTCAGGAGTGTGGGAGTATGTAATGCTCTGTCTGGCCTGGGCTTGTGAGTGTATGGGAATTCCCACTTGGAGGATGTTGGTGTGTGTGTGTTTGTGGAGTCCTGAGATGCACAGGGGTTCAGAGAAGCAGGGTGTGTGTGTGTGTGTGTGTGTGTGTGCGCAGTCAGTGCTGGGGGGGCAGTTTGTTTCTGTTCCTGGTTGCCAGAGAAACACCCAGCGCATGCGTCTGCTGCTGCACTTGTCAGACAATGGCAGTGCTGCTTAGCATTCAGAGCGAGAGGCCAAGGTGGCGCTTCCCACCATCTGCCAACAAAGGCCCAGGTCACCCAGCCTGCCTCAGCCCTCCCTCATTTCCTTCCATCCCCCCACGGCTCACCTCACCCCACTGCTGGCCCAGCTGAGAAAACTGAGGGCTTCTCCCCATTTTCCCCCTGCTCGTCTCCTGGGGCACCCCCCCCCCCCCCCCCCCAACCCCTCAGCTTTCATGGTACAATACATTCATCTCTTTGAAGATGCTCACTCCTTTTTCTCCCTTTCAACCTTGCAAGTTTATTTTCAATTCTGTATCCTTATGGTTTGTTTTTTTCTGTTGGACAAAAGGATGACAGCATTTGTCAATAAAGAGCAGTGAAGTTTAATGTAACCTGCGAGCCAGGCATGCAGTCATAGCCAGTGTTGGTTATGACATACAACTACGTAATGTATGTACCCAGCTGGCAGGTCACACAGCACAGTAGTGCTGTATTTCAGGACAGGTGTGTGCAGCCTGCATGAGAAGATATTCTCATGAGCATACTCACTGTGGGATGTTATAAATAAACTGCTGAGTTGTTATGAGCCAGCATGCAGGGCTGTTCTTTCCAGAGAGGGAGTGGCCTGTTGAAGAAGACATCCTGCACACTGTCAGTTCTCTCCTAGTGTTGACATTTACACATCACTGTTGATGTTTTTTTTTCTCAACCTTGAATGAACACCTATATTCACTCTACAAAATGCTTTTTGCAACCAACAAAAGCAAAAAACATTTTCATCACATTGCTTTCAGCTGTTCACAATACTCTGTGTTTACAGTGAACTCTGTGTTTGGAGATCCATCCCACCCACACTGTGATGCTGTAAGGTCCATGATGTAGTTGAGAATGTTCATGTCCACTTGTCAGCAAGTAGTGCCACAACTTTTGCCAATACAGTGTTAATGTTTGTGTCAGAGCAAGAATTTATGCTTTGCTTTATAAACATACAAATTCAATATTACATGTACTGTTAAAATACACTGCAACCAAACAGGTGCTTCATTTGTGTGCAGTTGAAAATGCGGTGGTGTAAACAGCAAAGCAGTGCTAGTCAAGTTTAGCAACCATTTCTGTCAGCTGTCTCTGTTCCCTTGTTCTTGTCGGTGTTGGTTATTTATTAAGTTCTGTTGTCACACGTTTCAGAAGTCTTTTTATGCAAAACAGAATCCGAATCATTGTTTGCTTCTATTGCCTAAATTATCCTGGCAAGGGTTTGTTGGCCGGGTCAGTTTTCATTGTGCAGGTGGTGTAGGGTGGTACAGGTAGTGCTACTGCTGGCTAAGTTCAGTGCTGCAGCTGTTTTTAGCCAGTAACGTGGCGATAACGTATTCCTGTCTGACTACTTTGTCTGCTTCCGCCACAGTGTCTTCCGGGCAAATTCCTCATTTCTTGGTCAGTGTAATTTGGCTCATATAATTGATCACCTGTGTCTGACTCACACAATTCAACAACACATCACAACACAAGTCATCATGCATTCCATCAAATTAATTCATAGTTTTTCAAGTAGTTTTGTCTAAAGTTTCACAGAAGATAGCTGTCAAAAAAGGTTGTGTCCACCATGGTTACTGCCTAAATAACAGGAAGTCAAATCACCTTGGCAGCGTTTCAGAGATGCACAACAGACTGTGCAGCATTATGGCTGCTGGTGGAGTTTTGTCCTCCAACAAATCTACTCTCGTCTCTCTGAAAGGAGAACAATGTTTATGTCTTTAGACCATCATTTGTAGTTTCAACTTGAAAGTGGATTTACCCATTAAGTAGTGAAAGAACATGTGGAGGTAATATTTTCACTTGAATTCAATACAACTTTATTTATCCCCAATAATGGCAATTGGTATTACCTTTTTCTGCATCTATCTTTTTGATGTACAGCTTGACCGCCTGTTTCCTTACTTTTAAAACCAAACACAATCTGTGCTGTAGAAATCCAGAACCACTGTTGCTTAAGATTTGGTTTGTTAAGAGTTGAATCCATCACCTATCGTTCATACTGTAGTGAAAGAGCAGTCTCAGCAACAGCAGGCTGGGAGTGAGAGCTTTATGAGCTCTGCTTTTATCCAACAGTGTGTGTGTGTGTTTGTGTGTATGTGTGTAAGAGTGGCCAGTGGGCCAGCAGGGAGAAGGAGGGTTTGTGTCTGCACCATCTGGGCCGTCTCCACTCACTTCCTGTGCCTCCACTCTGAACCCACTGCACTGAGATTTCCAGGTAACCTGTGTCTTTCAAAGGAGACGTGACATTTGAAATGTATGTCATATTTATGTGACGCAAGACTTTTTTGCTGTGGCAAAGAAATTACCCATGTGTTAATATTTAAGGTAATATTTGTCTACAGAGCATATTTCATGTGATTTATTCTGGGGTTAGATTGTTAATTACACAGCTGTGATTTGTTGATTTATTCAGTAATAGCTGATTACAGTTTATTGAGCTGTATCATCCTCCTGATCACACCCCTGCCTATTTTAAGGCTGTATTTCCTCCTGTCTTCCCCTATCTCTCCCTCTCAGCATATTAGTGGCTTTACAGTAAGCTAGTGATGAAACAGGAGCTACAGCAGCTTTTCACTCTTAAATGAGGCTCACAGGTCACTGTAGGATCAAAGGTCAAGGAGGAGTGGCTGACTCTCACACCTCAGGGAAGAAGGGTCAGCATGGGCTCCTTTTAGTCTGTGGTGGCAGACTTGTTTTAGACCCAAATTTTACCTTGTCAGCAATAAACTACATGGCAGCCTAGCCTTGTTTAGGAGGTAGGAACCCTGTTTGAAATGTGAGCTGCTTTTCAAAATATATACATGAACGTAGACATTTGTCATAAGAAATCTGTGGTCACTGTCTTCATATGTCCTTTGAGTTTGAATAGCTGGCATCCTTGATTATGTTCCGTCCATCCCGCTCATCTGAACACTGTATTTCTTCAGTCTCAGCGAGGGTCAAAGGTGTTGCAGGTATTTTTTCAGCTACACTGACACTCTTATTCCCTGAAGCACTATCCCTGTTGTAAGTCTTGAATTGACATTGTGCTTGCCCTCTCTCCTCAAGCAGAAAATTAATAGAGATCAAACTAATGACTAATGTCTAATTAGTGCGTTCAGCCACTTGACTGAAAATTGTCTGCATCCATTTGGTTACCTGGCCACCCACATGGAGGGCTTGATGATGATGTTTTACCTCAGGACATTTAGCTTTCCCAGCGGGATAACCTGGATATATGACTGTGCATAAATGTTCAAGCTGGTATCAGAGCATTGTAATATTTCTACCACCAGCAGTCAATCTGAAAACTGCAAAAATAAGCAAAGAAACTTAAATTAAGTGGTGAAAGTGCATCATATTGCTATCATGAATGGACGCCCATTCAAACACAAATTCCTGTATACCTGATTCTTGCCAAAAAATTTCAAATGCTTTAAATATCAAAGTGACATTTTGCCTCAGATTGTCTGAAACAAACACCTTTTTAGGCACAGAAATTGAATTACTTTGCAAGTTGTCCAGAGGGAAAACAAAACTGGATCAGTTTTTCAATTAAATAAGTTTCTTGCTGTGATGCTTAAATGTCAATTTGCTGTGGAATAGAGTTTTGTGTTTAGTATCGCCTTTCGAGTTTCTCCCAAAACGTGACATGAAGAATTATTCCAGCTAAAGGCATGATACAAGTGTTCAAACAGTATGCCTAGTAGAACAGCGCTCTGCCATGACTGCAGATGTTTGCCTTCTGAGATAACAGAAGTCTGCATACTGGCTTTGAGCCATTTAAAAATCTATTGTTTTTACAATTTGGCTGCGGTTTTAAGAAGATCTGTTGTTTCATCTTACCTGATCATTTTTGCGCTTGCTTTTCCAGCCCTTGTCACTGTTGAGAACAACCCTTGACCTCCAGGTGGATTTGTTCCTGTTGCTCCAGCAGTTTGAACCCTGGTTTCACCTGTGTACACCTTTCTGCCTTCCCTCTGTTTACAGTCCCCGACACAGTTGCCCCTGCCAACCAGCAGTCATGTAGAGCAGACAGATCAGGTGGCCTCACTGTTGATCACCCCCCCCTCCATCCCCTTCTCTGTCTGTCACCCACCAGATCTGGGTCAAGAAGTATTTGAAGTGATTATTACTGTTAATTTTCTCAGCTACTTCGTGCTTTGTGGCAAAAGTAATATGCCAATCAGTCTTTCAGTTGCACTATTTGTTAGGATGACTACTGTCTGGGACTCTTGGCTCATCAAAACAAAAGTTAAAAACAAAAGTACTGTGTTGCCCATAGCCCAGTTTTATTGTGCTCCTCCTCACCTAGACTGTCATGTCAGTGTGAAGAGACTGAGCCTCTAATTACTCTTAATTTCTGTGGGTATGTGTACTGTGTGTGTGGGGTTGGGCGTGTTGTTTTTTCCAAATTCCCCGACAATGAAACAAATAGTGCTTCCTGTAGTGCTTCTGCTTTTTGAATTGCAGCCCTCTTTTTAAACGATTCTTCTCTCTTCTTATCTGCCTCTCGTGTTGTCGGTTACGAGTAGCGGTGCTGGCAGGGGCCCAAGAGAGATGATGGCCCCTGCAGGCAAGAGTAAAGGGAGAGGGTTTAAGGGGCCAGTTTTCTCTGTCAGAACTGCTTGTCGGATGGTCAGATAGCCTCAGAAACCCTCTCCCTCCAACACCTTTGCGACGTCGGATTAGCAGGGGCTGTGTCCGACCATTTCTGTAACTTTCCGAAACCGACAATCTGACATTCACACCCACTTGACGCCATGATTGGCCAGCTGTGTGGAGGTGAGAAAGTAGTAGGGGTTTTGAACTTTCTCTCTAAAGCTGTTTTTCATTTGTTACACAACTATTTGTGGTACTTTTCATGAGTACAACCGAGTGCAACAATGAACAGTTCTTCCTGGAGAGACTGTCTGAAAATATATACTGATATCCCCCATCCCCGATATCGCGCCTCACCCCCTCTCCACGATGCCCGGCTTTGCATCTCAGATTTGAGTATGGCTGTTTGGAATTAACATATTTGATCTCCGACGTGGTTGGACAACGCGTTGTACGAAATACTTCTTTTCTAGTATAACCCAGCTCTTAGGGGAAAGGGAGGCGTGATTTGGGTGAAAGGAAGAAAGCCAGACGCTCGGTTTCCCTTAAACCATGTGACCAGCAGTGAGTGAGCCTGTCTGTCACAGACAACTGCCTGAGCAGGTTACTAACCACAGGGCTTCCCTCTTTTATGTGGCTGCTACACATTCCCTCTTTTGTTTCCTCTAACATCTGAGTGATGTCTCCCAAGTGATTCTCATTATTACATGTTTCAGGAGCCTTAAAGAAGGTTATCTTCTTCTGTTCTGGTTATTGTCCTAACGGAGCCCAAAGCATTAATAAAGCCGGAGTGTTGCATGTTTTTACAAGAGGTTTTTCTTTGACCGATTATCTTACCTTTAGCATAAGAGAGAGTTAATTAAATTGAACGACGTTTGTACCTTTGCTATTCCTTTGCAGTTGTCTAATCTTCTGCTCTGCCTGTCCCTGCCTGAAGTGGTCCAGAAATCCATTTCGGATTTTCCCTTCAACACTTGCAAAATGGTGAAGGTACATAGTGTACTCTCAGAGATGGGGCATTTTGGGCGGGGTGGGGTGGTTGGGGGATCCTTGAAATCAAACTACACAGCCATTGGGGTTTGAGGAAAGCCCTTTGGATCTGAATCAGCTAAATGTATTTCATAAAAGCGAAGAGAAGAATAAAGTAATTTCAGCAGAGTTATGTCAGTGTTTGCTAAAAAGGAAACCTCCACACATGCTACATCAAGTCTCTTCATGTGGTTTAGTCAGCAATATTTAGACTTAACAACGTCTCTGACGTGAATACCTAAAATATGACAGGAATCTTGCCTGTTGAGCTGTCCAACTCTTATTTAGTGTGAAACTTCCTCTTAGTCTCCAGTTGCCTTTAGAGATTTCCTTAACGCAGCTCTTTCCAGAATCCCACGGGTTCAGCCATCACTGGACGACCGAATCTTCCCCACACAGCCTGGAGTCACTGCAGTCTACAGCGTGAGTCACTGCACGCAGCCCCTCTCACATGCATATCCATATGCACCTGTATGCTGCAGTGCATAAACAAGAAAATGCACAATTCAGATACAGAATACATACATACAAGTCTGTATCTAAAGTACAGACTGTATGGCGATGACTGTACCAAAAACAGACACTCAGTTGCCAGATTATTAGGTACACCTGGCTAAAACTAATGCAACACTACCTTTTATAAAGGTTGCAGTGCTTTTAGAGAGGTGTTGATTCAGCTTTATCTTTAACTATATCTCCCCCACTGAGAAGTGTTTCTAATATTTAGTCTAGATATAAGTAGGATGGACATAATATTAAAGAACATTGTAACTGTTGTAGTCACGAAATATGTTAGCAGATTCGTCAACCTATTGATTGTAAATAAATCCACCGCAAAAATAATCAACATATGAGGTGATTCTTATACTGTTTCTGACCTCTCGAGTGCCACAGACATTGCTGCACAAAACTGTGAATTGAGTTCAGTGCAGGAGTTTTTTAAGCGTAAACACCTTCAACCTACCTAATACACTGGCTACTGAATGTATATTTGTTCCAATATGCTATAGAGGTTTGGTATTACTACTACAAGATAACAGTTCCCATAAAACTAATCTCCCCCTCCATATTTTTAACATTGTGTCACATAGTGAGCAATTTAAAAAATACTATATTTTGAAAGTGTAAACAAATCTCTGCACGAGGATGAATAGCTTTTATAGGCACTGTAAACAAGCAGTTGTGGTTTTTTATTATGAAAAGAAGAAGGGATGCTTGTAAAGACATAATGCTGTGATCTGACCGCAGGAGGCCTGCTGTGGTAATTTGTCACCTCAGGGGACCTCTGCCATTCACTGTCTCCTTCAGGAGTTAATTAACATTTCCTGTATCAGATCTTTATCATAATAATATTCACATAATTCTTGCTGTTTTTATTTTAACCTGCCTAGGGCATCAACATGTGAGTTAGGGGCTTCAGGTAAACAATTTGGTCACAGAAAAAAAACAAATCCAAGATTAACCATGTTGTCCTTGGCTGAACTGTGGGGCCATTTATTGTCTCGTCCTCAGTGACCTGCCACATCTACTGTATCTCCCTAAAGACAAAAACAAACCTGAAATGGTGTCCTCCTTTCCTCTGAGGATCTTGGCCTGACAAGACAGTCACCCCAGCCACCCGGTCCATGTTGAGAACTGCTGTTTGCAGACCCTCAGTGCTCTGCTGCACTGTTCTGGGCTTCTCCTCTGATAAGCCAAATGTGCATTTACCTGGAGGGCAGTGATTTGTTGGAGGGCTTTGTAGACTTTGCAAGATACTGATTAGTGGCGATTTTTACCATTAAAAGCAAAGATATCTCTATATTCATTGTTGCACATCTTGTAAACGAGTGTTTACTACATAAATTAGAAGATAGGAGTATTGATTTCCTTTCCTTCACTTCACAGTTTATTGATTTTTCTCAGGTAAAATGAACTAAGCTAACAAATACATTTGTGGCGCTCGCTGAGACTTCTTCATTGTTTTAATACAAGCGTTGTAGTGGTCATTTGTGGGAAAATATTGGCTTGTGCTTGTTTGTTATCCCCATGGTGCTTTTATTTGTACAATCACTGGCTTTTACAAGCATGGCAGTATACCTTTTAGAATTTCCACTTTGATTATTTGACACCACAAAGAAGATGTTTCCAGTGATGATAACATTTCTGAAGGGTAGCTGCACATTGCACAATAGAAGCCATTGTATGTTTGAAGATGGGCTATTCAGCTGTGAGCTTATTTATCCACTGTAACACAACGGTACTGGAAACACTGCAGGTTTTATGAGATTGTCTAGCTCTGAAAGTTCTTTTTAAGGGGTTAGGCTGCAACAATGATGACACTGGTGGAAATAAACCGTGCCCATGGCATGAAACAGTTGTTCTGTGCAGTGGATGTAGGATTTGTACACTCTCCACTTCCCCTCATGTACAGCTCCTATACAGCCGCTTGCCTCCCCTCCCCCATCCCATCACTCTGTATGTCCTCAGAATCAGTCACTCGCCTGAAGCAAAGCAGGCTCCTCCCCTGGTAACAGCAGCTAGATTAGTTGCTTTATCCCAGGTCATCTGAGGGAAGTGGGCCACACAGAGAAGATGGAGAGATGCAGAAGGGAATGGTGCTATAGAAGCTGTAAAGAATATTGCCTGTAGTACTTTGTAGATTTAAATATAACATCATTTGGAGATTTGGAGTTACTTTTTAAATGTTAGCTTTGCCCTTAGAGCTGTAACTCTAACGGCCAGGTTGTAGAGAGAGATAAAAAAAAGGCCCTGGAGAGAAAGGTGGGTTGCCCATCTTCCCTGCTCTCAGTGTCTGCCTCCTGCTTTCTTCCTGCAGTATCTTGTCTCATTCCCTGGTGTGTCAGGCCTGCTGCAGCAACAAGCAGTACTTGCAGTGGTGCCAGCCCACAGCTGCAGCAGCCAAGGCCTGTCCTGCCACACCACAGGCTAAGAGCTGAGTCGAATCTCATCGTTTCCTGATGCTGCTCACTCGGTTGGTGCCTACCCATGAACCTTTCGTTGGCCCACGATGAGGCTTGTTTAGCATGACTCGGTTGTATCTATTGTGCCAGGTGCACTCTATCTGTCACAGATGAGTGGCATTGTAATATGATTACTTGACCCAGTTTTGCCATATGAGGCCCAGACATCCTTGCACCGCATAGTTGGGCACAGCAGGCTGCAGAAGAAGCCAGAGTCAGTCTTAGCCAACCCCAGCAGGCTTCAACACCCATGCACAGCACAGGTCTTCACCCCTGCACACATACAGGGGCTAATCCTAGAGCTTGAGCGCTTAATTTACATTCCTTAGCAGGAGGGAGGACTAATGACCTGTGGAATCCTGCCACTGCTGTGCCTCCTAGACGTCAGTGTGTGTGTGCATCAAACATAATCATTTTGTGCATCTATCTAACCTGACTGTTTTATGTGATACAGGTACCCAGGCATGCTGGCCCTCCTTACACTGCTCACGACATCACAAAGGGACACCCTAGCTTGGCTGGCACCCCGCCCGGTCATGCCCACTCCCCGGCGCTCTCTCAGGTATCAATACCCACAGCTTCCCCATATCGCTACCCTAAGGGCTGGGAGGCAGGCGGAGGGGTGAGTTTGTCAGTGTGTCCGCCGTCATTTTCAGTGCACATTCATATTTGATCTGTCCATTTGTCTGCTTGCCTTTTATGACTTGTGTTTGGGGTGGGCGACAACTCAACACTAGAATTTATCATTTCTCAATATAATCACATCATGACTACATTTTACAAAGATATTGGGGTGTACATGTCTAGATTTAATAGTTAGGCTTTTTTATACCAAAATTTGTCACATTGTAAGATTTTCAAAATTGAAAGTTTTTGTTCTACAAAAATACAATTGCTTATTGGTGAACATAAGTTAAACTTTTTGATACTTAAATTGTAACATCTATTTTGAGATGCTGGGAAAATGTACGTAGTATATTAATTCTGCCCATGCCGTCTACACCTAACCTGTATTATTGGGCTTTTCTTACATTAGCTTTTTACGTGTTTTATTTTCCTGTTTGTCACTTTTCTTAAACAGCAGTAAGCCAAGTGTGCGTGACTGTATTGTTTTAATGAAATTCAGATGAATATATGATTAAAACAGGGTCAAATCCTAATAGAACAATCTATGTTCTCTGGTGCCTATAGATAATCAAATCTACTATATTCTATGTACAGTACTTGTTTAATCCTAAATAATATAAAGGTCAGGAGGGGGCAAACACAGCATGCATGCAAACATGCATGTGGCAAAATAGAGATATAGTATATTGTGGTTAGGTTGCCAGTCTATCGCAGGGATAATGTATATATGGACAAACACATTCAAATTTGTGTGACCTGTATACCTGGAAGAAACCCACGTGAACAATGGGAGAACATGGGTTTGAACCCTGAACATTCTTGCTGTTCCAGGGTAGAGTAATGTTTTGATTCAATCGCAATTGAATAATGACAGATACCATTGATATGTACAACATTTTTCCCAAATAAGTTAAGCCAACTGTCACTGATCATTGTCTGGTTCGTCAGCTACTTCATAAAGCTGCTAAAGATTGTGTCACTGTGGGATTCCCATTGGATGGTATTAATATTAAATTGTGTCAGTTGTATTAGTAAAACCAAGCCACGGGAATCACCTGACAGTCATGTCAAATGCCACAGCTATTTCACTATGAGGTCATGATATATGATCATTTGCTCATCCCAAATTCAGAATATATTGGTCTGTTTTTACATACTGGGGCCAGATCTGTGAGCCTGCAGCTGAAAGAGGTCCTCTGCAAAGCTTCAGCATCATCAGTTTAACATTTTAAAGTATTGCCAGTCATGTTTAGACCCTGGTTCTTTGAATAAAAGTCAAAGTGGGAAATAATTAAGCAGGATTTGGAATACATTACAAGGGGATGTGGGTGGAAAATCCTGTATACTACCAGGGTTAAGGACAGAGGCACAGTGATTAAGTTGGATTTAGTCAAGATTGAGTAATTAATTAGGATTTGAGAAGGTTGGGGTTAGGTAAAGGTTAAATACTGTCTAACAGGGACTTTCTTTCTCTGTCTACAACTACAGTGAGATCCATACATATGACGGTGATAGAAAAAAAATCAGAAGACCAAAACATAACTAATAAATAAATCAGGGGTGATGTTACCCTTCTTTGGTTAAGGCAGCATTATGTCCTCCTGGTTACTAGGTGTAACAAGTCTTTAGCGCGTGAGTTCGGGAACACGAACAATCTTTGGACACTTCTCGTGACAGTGCGTCACATCCAGGCGGAGAAATGCACAGTTTCACAGCCAAGCTTGTAGTTCGTGTCCCCGTCCACCTCAGGTACCTCAGGTATGTTATGCTAGCAGCCCAGAGCCCACAGGAGTTAACTAAATTCTACAAACACATGCTAATGATTAAAAGTAACCCTTCTACTCACTGAGCGCACCACATATCAAGGCTGAGTCCTTACCACAGCGGCTCGGGTTCAAGTCCAGCCCGGGCTCTTAACTGCATGTCATCCTCGCTCTTGCTGATTGTTTATCTATAAATATTAGTGCGTTCAATTAGCGTTCAAGTACCAGATCGATAATCAGTATCGATAAGAGTAGTAGTATCGTTAGAATCTCATTGAGACCATCCCTACTGGTTACACCACTGCCACAAGTATATAGACTCCATGACTCAGCCTCTCTGGAAGTATGTGACTATGCTTGCAAGGAATCTGATTGTTCCTCTTAACCGTTGTAGCCTGATGGCCCACTGCCTCACCCTAAAGCAGCTCTAGTCTCTCACCAGCCCTCTATAGATAGTCTTGTCAGCCAGCACAAACTTAAATTATCACCATACCAGCAGCGGCGGCTTGAAGAAGAGTAAGCAGATCTGCTTAAACCCACCGCTGCCTAGCTCCACTGCGCACTAGATGAAGAATAAAGGAACGCAGGATTTGCTGTCCTTGAGGGTACCAATTATCTTTGCACAGTACATAAACCCCAATCAAAAACATTTTCTCCCAGCAACATCCAAAGTAAGTTAGTGTAGTAATGTCTGGTTCTGGTGTCTTGTTAAGGTTACAGTTGGTCTGTGAAATGTCTTAATGAAAACTAGTGACTGATTGCTGCACAGTTCCTGGTCTGTATGTATTGAACCCTCTCCTTCTCTCTTCTTTCTGCTTCGTCTTTTGACAGTCTCCATACAACCCTGGACAAAATGCTGGTTCCGCCTCTCTAGTGTATTCTCCCCAGACACAGCCAATGAATGCACAGCCACAAAGTCGCCCGGTGAGTGTCCCTCTGGTCTTAGATTTACAGCACGCCTGCCTCCAAGTACCCAACCAGTTCGTAGTTTACTGTGACGGTTATTGAAAGTTTCATTGAGTCAGTGATAGAGGGATCGGGTGTTTAGAAGTCGCCTAGAGCTCCAGAAACATGGACTGATCTCAGTCTGCTCATGGCAGTGAGGCACTTTAACATAGGCTGTATTTTTTTAATGAGGTCTCCTTCATTGTCCCCTTAAAGGCTCCTTATAGGCTTGTTGTTGTCCGTGGTACTGTATCACTGGTGGCTTATGGGACCTTTGTTATGCCCCAGTCTAGGGGGGTAGGATCACAACACAAAAGTTAAAAGATTGTTCCCTATATTGTTGTTATCTTACTTAGTTTAAGATATCTATGTTTGCGTAAAGTCAAGCTGCTCTGTCTTATAGTGTTTGTTCAGTGTAGCCTAAGGAAAGCCATTTTATGATAGCACCTTTTGTGAAGAACCCTCCACCACGACAAGCCTAGTAAGACATTTCCAAATATTATATTTACTTTGCCAGCATTCTCTGTACACATGCACCTAGTAAGCATTATTTATTAATCTTGCCTGGCTCCTGCCCAGCCCCCATCAGTAGAGCAAGGCTAACAAGACCTCGGTCAGTGTGTTTTCACATACATAAGTCTTGTTCCAAACTGTGTGGTTACAATGGTAAGGTTTGCCACATAAAAAAAAAGGACATTATTTTAATTCCACTACAGTTTGCGTCACAGCATAGAAATTATGTTCTTTTCTGTGTTTGACAATTTGGCATTATAATGTCCACATTGTCCTGATGCAGTTAACTCAACATATCTGGTACTTAAAGCAAGCTGTTATTTGCAAATACACACTTTGACCTGGGTCTGAGAGCTGCATCATCAATCGTGTCTTAAAAGCTTTGTTGCTCTGTGGTTTTGTACTGTATTTTCAAGCATCTGCCTTCATCGCTCATCTTATCTCTGTGTCTCTCTTATGCTCTTTCTTCTCCCTGCTTTGCCATCACTGCTTCAAATCTCCTTGCTGGACCTCTCCTCCCTCCCCCACCAGTTTGCTACGGGCCCTCGACCAACCCACCATCAGGTAATTTACCCCCGCTGAACACCCCTCCTGCTCCCCCTCTCGCATCATCATCATCAAAGCAGTTTGCTGGTACCTGCTGGCAAAGGGCTGTTTGTGGGGCGTCTGCTGTTCCTTAAAAAAGTCTCAGATTTGAAAGCCTTCAAGTATCTTGGATACAGTTAGAAAGGTTTTAATTATCATGGTATTTTTCTGAGCGTGCTGCTATTTAATCAAGATATCCAGCCAGGTGCACAGAGCTGTTTCCTGACGGGTGTGTTCTTGTACTATTCATGTTTATTTTTATGGTGAGATTGATCTTAGTTTGTTCCGAGAATTGACTCGGTATTTAATAGTCTTTATTGGGTTTAGATGTAATGAAGCGTGTGGGTGTCCTGGGTTTGGGCTCTGAGCAGAACAAGTAACCGTTTTTGCGCAGGTTGTATGCTAATGATTGTGATACTTTCAGCCTCCCTTACAGTTTATATATTTTTCTGAGAGGTGTGTAAGGCATTTAACATGATAGAATCTTGATCTTCACTATATTACAAAAGAGTATGTTTATTATAATGTATGGCCAAAATACTAATTGATGTGTTTTTCTCTTTGAAGAAAAAAAAAGAGAAGGTGAAAAATGAGGAGAAGCTACATTAGAGGATGAAATAAGTAATTTACAAGGATAAACTATGTAGTTGGTGTATAGTTAAGTTGGATGTTAAGTAGAGACCTTAGTAGAAACATTATGTACAACCAGACTAGTGTTCAAGGATAGTTTGCTGTATTGCAGATTGCTTTATGCCAGAAAACAGAAATAGGGACATTGTTATTTCTGTGCAGCTAAATCTGTCAGACTTTTTGCAGTTATGAGTCATGAGACCATGGTCTCATTTGTTTCCAGTAATTACACCAAGGTACTGGAATTAGATTGGCCATTTTATTGTTGTTTGGGTGAGAACTTTGTGGTCTAGATTTCTTGACAAACACGTCTACAAGCCAAAGTCTTAAGATGCTGATTATTATTTAAAATTGCTTTTTGAAAGCTTATATAATCAAGTGGTAATCATTGATTTTCAGGATAAAACAAGACAAAGTGATGAGGGACAGTAGCCAGTGGTCAGGTAGGCTGTAATCAAGGAAAGAGTCAGGAACAAGTGTGTGGATCGGTCCCAGTGTGTGTGTCTGTGTTCATGGCTGACACTTAAACTCTGGATCCTGTTAAGCAGATGACACTTTGTGAACCAATGTCATGAGGTTATGAAGGGCATGTTAATGTGTTCATGTCTGGCAGCACAGTATTTATGATGCTGTTTGTGTATTACCTTGTGGATGCTAAGAGTCTTAGGCCCTGTTTACACCTGGCATTAACATGTGTCTTGGGTGTGGATCCGATCACAAGTGGACAGCTGTAAGTGCAGGTGTGAATGCACACAGGACGCGTTGAGATCCGATCACTCGGACCACATTCGGAGGTGGCCTGGGCCAGATATGGCCCCATTCTATTAGCAGTGTGTATGCGAATGTGTCCTGGGCCAAATTGAAGGAGCGCCTACTCAACTGACTTCCTCTGCGTAAGTGGAAGTATGTACTCATTCGTGCAAGATATATTACAAGTGGGTCTTGGGCAATTTGGTTTGTCTGGAACACGCCAAGGAATAGACCCAGTCTGTATTGTTTTGATTTTGTCCGTGCACCAAAGATCTTATTATTATTATTATTTTAATGTCCGTCAGACTAGGCATTGCTGCCTGCCACAGGTTAAAAACAACAATGCATTTGGTCTTTGTAAATGGAAATGATGCACGTGTTTATTTATATATATAAAGCAGGGAAGTGGTCACTCGAGATGCGTTCTAATGCCAGGTGTGAACTGACATACTTAGAGCTGTCCACTTGTGATCGGATCACCCAAGATGCATGTTAATGCCATGTGTAAACAGGGCCTTCGACATGTCTGGGTGCGGACATTCAGTCCATGTGACTTCCTGTCATCTTTGTGTTTGTTGATTCATGCTGCAATGATTCACGCAGCTTCCCACTTTTAAGATTGATGTGTTATTCACACTCCAGGTACTCAAGATGTACGCTGTGTTACTTGTTGTCCAACATCCTCACCTTCTGGATGATTCTGTGTGGACACATTTCTAACAGACTATTAATAGTATGGTGTCAAAGTGTGTCGGGTGTGTTTGCCGACATTAGTGTGTACACACACACACACACTCTCACACACACACACACACACACACACACACACACACACACACACACACACACACACACACACACACACACACAGTGCATGCTCTGGCTGATACAAACTGGCGCTGGGATCTCTTGTGCCACCACGGAAGTGGAGTCGGAAAGCAGATGAAGCCGAACAGTGGCCTTTTATACCAATGGAGAAAACAGCCATTGTCCCCTTGAAACACACTCAATGCACAGTAAAGGGTACATAGAGATCAGAAAATGAATTCATTTGGCCAAAACATAAGTTTGTTGTCAAACAAGGATCATTATTTAATTTTTTTCCTCCACTTATCAGTGTAACTGACTTCTATGGATTTGGATGGAAAAGGTCCAAACCAGTGGAAATTATAGTCACCACTAAAACAAACAACTGTTGTTGTTTCCTCAAGAGTGTAAATAACTGTAGATAGTATTAATAGTTTTACCCTTGAGTGTGTCCTCTTGGAAAGAGAGAGAGAATTTATTTTATGGTTTGTCACATGTATTTGTCAGCATTTCCATCTTAACATGCGGCATACAGAACATGATCAAATAAGAAGAACAGTTACTTTGGCATCAAAATCTAGCCACTTCACAATAATCCTATATGCTGACAGTATTTCTGGTTAACATTTCACTTTGCTTACACAGAGAAAAGATAAAGATCAAGCATCAGCCTGAGTTCAGTGTGTGTGTTACTAAATTACCTCTCTGCAATACAGTGAAAACATCAGCCCACATCTCACAAGGACACAAAACATTTGTTTTTGATTTGTTCCACGTGAAGTGTGTCAGCTCCATTAGATATAAGGCTGTCTGTAACCCTCCCTGGCCCCCAGCCCTCAACATCATCTGTGTTGCTAAGTCATTGTTGCAGGTGACAACCAAGTCCCACTGGGGCTGGAAAACGCCAAGTTGGCAAAGTAGGAGGTAGACTGTCACACAGGCTCAGGCTGCACAATTTGAGAAAGGAAATACACTTGTCAGTAAAGTGTGTGTGTTTGGGTGATATAGGCTTATGTGCGTATCTGTACATGTTATGTCAGGGTGGCACATGGCCGCAAGTCAAATGCTGATGTGACATTTTGACTGACTTTTAAGCTTTTCCACTCCACTGCCCAGTCAATGATAAACCAGCCCTTATTCTATTTTTTCTATTATTATTTTAGCCAATAAAAGTGGCTCAGGACAGGAACTGTGTCGGGTAGTGGGAAATAATTGGGCAGTTTCCCGCCTTGATGTGTGGGGCTGAATGATTGCCTGCTTGTTTTTGTATTGAGGCTTCAGTCTCACCAGTACAGTCTCCCATTGGCTTTTCTCTCTTTCCTGCTTTCATTATTCAAGGGAGGATTCAGGCCCATCCAGGTAACATTTACCTCTCTGTCAAAATTCTCTTCTGACCTGCATGGCATGATGAGGATCATCCTTATATGATCCCATCCCTCCTATCTATTAACCCTGCACACCCCCTCATCTTCACTACAGTGTATGCTCGGTAGAGAGGTCTTTTGTCATCATGTTATCCCTACGTTTTGTCTTTTAGTTTGTAGAGGATCTTTACTGGACCTTTCAGTTCATCATTTTGTCATTTTTGCTCCATTCATTACTCATCTTTAATTAGCTTGCACAATTTAATGAACAGCATGCGGAATGAAAGAGACTGTATATTCCTCCCTAAGATACATGTGTTTTATTTCCTTTTATATCCAAGTGTCTGTTTATTTGTTGGAAATATGTGATGTTCAATATTTATTTTCTGGATGCCCATTGGACGTGTTGTTGTTTCAGTGATTGTTTTAAGCCTAAGTTACGAGGCGCTTTTTTTGTTGACAGTGTTGAAAAGTTGTTTTGTCTGTTGACTCTTAGTTTTTGCTTCGCCAGCAATTTCTACTGAGACCGTCTTTTGGGTAGCTGGTAATGAACAGTTTCCTGGTCGTTTCCCAGATTTCCACAGGGATATTTACAATAATGCCATTGAACCTGATTTATTATGTTAAAGGTGATTTCCCTCCTGGGTATTTTTAGACAGTTTTACAGCATTGTTTATTCTGCTCTCCTTCACTGGAGCACACTGTGACTGTGGTTGGGTATTCCCAGCTTGAGCCCTACTTGTTTGGAAGTCGGTCACAGCTGTTGGTGGTGGTCTATCTTCAGGCCCGTCCAAACACAAAGCCCGTCCAATATTAAACTTTTAACTGATTGTGACGTGCAGTATAGAAGTCATTGCAGCTGCAGTGACTACGAGTATATATTTTATCTAAGTTTTCTGTGCTCTGTGATTCACGAGAAAAGAGAGCCATGCCATGTGTCACACATTCAGTACAACTACAAGGTTGGCCGGGCTGCTCAGGCACAGAAAGAGGTATTTGAAGCCATTCAGCTGTCCAAGAGTTTTTATTTTTTACAGCTGTGGAGCCTGGTGCAGCTTATTCACAGTACAGACAGACTGGCTAAAATAAGACAAATAAAGAGCTTGAAATAGGAAAATATAAAAAAACAAGAAGTAATGAAATTTACACTTTGGCTAATCCTTTTAGTTTTCTACAGGAAACAGTAATTGGGCCCGTCTCTGCCAGTAAGCTCTGGTCTGCACTCCAAAGTTGTTGCTTATCCAACCATAGGAAACATTTATTAACAATCACCTCAGAAAATCTTCAAATTATTAATATTGATATTGTAAAAAAGTTTAGTTCATCACTTCATCATGTTTGTCTTGATAGGAAGTGGCATCAGGTGTCATTAGTGAGGGAAACCAATTGGTCTAAGTCTAAACCATACTGCAGTTAATGTGGTGATCCACCACTTCAGTAATTGTGAATAATGTCTGCTTTCCTCCCACCTTCATAATAGGAACCTTGTGAAGGTGCCTGTGATCAAGGTGATGGTGAACACAGGGCCTATTGTGAATGTCTGGAAGAACTGAGACACTCAGTGACTCACTGATTATGGTTATGTGCCATGGTTTTGTTTGATTAAATTTGATATGAATTACTTAATCATGCTTTTAAAGCTTCTGTTTAGTTGATTAGGTGATTGTAGGAGGAAACATGAAAGCCCAAAGTGTCTAAACAGAGAGTGGTGCTCCCTACTTTGTAGATGTCATTTGTCTGATTCATGTTGCACGCCAGTGACGATATAAAATCCAAACTTTAGAGATGTTCAGTAAAGCAATTCACAGAGGAGATTATGGGTTGATTATAGAGACATTTGACAGAAGCATAAAAGGGTGCATGTCTGCCTGAAAATCATTCTGCCTTTCATCCCTCAGAGTGGTTTTAATGTAATGGTCTGAATGGGCTGCAGCAATAATGAGACTTCTGAGACTCTTTTTAAGCTGCTGATAAAAACCAGGGCTGTCTCACTGTGAGAAATGTGTAGACCAAATGCTGAAGACATCTGAAAAACTGCACTTTCTTAAAAAAATGTAGATAAAGCATGGCAGCATGCTGAAATGACACTGTTGCCTCTGGGATAGTACTTAATATCTTTTGTTGTTTCTCTTTTTCTGTGTTTCTCTCACATGTTGTTTTTAGTTTTTCCAGAGGACTCAGATGCAGACTGCGAGGCCCACCATCCCTACAAACACACCCTCCATACGGCCTGGCTCACAGACTCCCACAGCGGCTGTCTACCCCACTAACCAACCAATCATGATGACTATGGCACCCATGCCTTTCCCTTCCCCACAGGCTGCACAGTACTACATCCCACAGGTGACACAGACACACTGAAGTGGTTCTTAGAATTACATTTGAAGGCCTGTGCCTCAGTTCCAGCTATAGTTATGTGTGCACATACATTTTCTAAAAGCATTGCTCTTATTTTGATATATTATTGTGAACACAGATTCTGAACATCAGAATTACACTTTGTCTTCTATTAAAATTTAGCAAAAATTTAGATTTCACATTTGTTTCTGCAGTTGTGATCCTTTTCCTTGTAGTGAATGAATACTGAGAAATTTTTCTTTGGTTTTAAGGAGTAGTTTTGGAACATTTCGGGAAATACGCTAATTCACTTTTTTGCAAGAGAGTTGGAGGAGAAGATTTATGCCTCTGTCATGTTTGTCTATTAAATATGAAGCTGCAGCCAGACACCAGTTAGTTTAGCTTTGCATAAATACTGGAAACAGGGGGAAGCAGCTAGAATCCAGAAAGATACTGCACGGTCCAGAATATAACCCCGCATAAAACAATGATATAACAAACACAGATTCTAAACATTAGCATTACCCTTTGTCTTAGGTGGAAATTGAGCAAAATCATTAAAATTTCACAGTTGCTACTGTAAAGCGCCTGCAGTTATTTTTGTTACTGTGCTGAATGACTCCAGAGAAAGTAGCGGTAGCACCTGATACTGGTTAGATTTGAATGACTACTAGAAATACAGTTCATAACACTGGTCTGGGCAGAATTTAACAGCGGGCTTATTCCTCACAGAAGGATGATTAAATCCGATCATTCAAAATAAAAATAAAAAAATAACATCACTGATCGCAAACGTGTGCAGTTGTTGAAATTATACATATTTCTTTTACAGTATCTGTCTTGTCCTCACTGATGATGTTTTAAGCTGTCTCTCTCTGTTCTATTTACTTGCAGTATCGCCACAGTACGCCCTACGTGGGACCTCCTCAGCAGTATTCTGTGCAGCCTCCAGGGTCTGGCACCTTCTATCCTGGTCCAGGGCCAGGGGAGTACCCTGCCCCATATCGTGAGTCATTATTCCAACACAGATACACATCAAGCATTATTCCCACACTCCTATCACATTTAAAATTTGATTATTTGAAATTAACCACGCAGTAGCACAAATACACACAACCTATCAGCCTTGTGTGCCTGAACGTATCAGTGTTTTACTAAAACCTGTTTTCTTCTGTTTTGTTTTATCATCCATTCAGATCCCCTCAGGTACCACCCACCTGTCTCACCCTCTGTTCCTGCTCCAGTTCCCACAGCTGGTCCACCCTACTACCCAGGACAGACTGTGTACCCCCCCTCACCCCCTATCATAGTGCCTACACCACAGCAACCTCCACCAGCCAAGCGTGAGAAGAAAACAGTGAGTATCTTAGTAGTTTTCATCACATTTGACACACTAAACCTCCACTAATAGTGCTTTTTTTTCTTCAAATTTCGAATCATTTGCTTTAATGGAAGCTTGCAAAATAATAAAGATTAAAAAAAACTTTGATGACAAAACAATGTCACCTCAAGGCTCATTTAGAAGCTTCTCTGGTCATATCTCATGATTTTATTAGATGTCACGGAAATGTTGAAATTTTCATTTTCTTCTGAGCACTTTCTCATCCATATTTGCTTGAAAGTTGAGCTTCACAGTTCAGTTTTGACTTTGGAAGCATCAGCTGACAAAACAATCTCACCTCAAAGTTCATTTAGTAGCTGTTCTGGAGCTTTCGATCATACATACACATATTCATGTGTGGGAGTTTGCCCAGTTATTCCAGTTGCTCTTTGTGTTGAGAGTGTTTCTTTGTGTTTAAAATATGTTTAATAATTTAGCATAAAATGTGGAATTATTTTACAAATTTAATGGAAAGTGAAAGTGAAATCTGTGTTGACATTGTGAATTAATGGGCTGCCACTATCAGCATATAATTTAAAACCTCCAGATAGTCAAGAAATTGAAAATAACTACATGACATGAGGTTATTGTTTGATAAAATGCACAAACCCTGTGCACAAGAAAGAAATGATATTCTGCTGCCTCTGTGACCTCTGGTGAAATACGTGATGATATTTAAGTGTCAGTGACCTGTTTTAACAACATTCATGCGAGAAGGAGGAGCCTGTGAGTCTCAGTTGGAGCATGACTCAGATGTTTCTCAAAACCAGAAGTGCACTGACACTACACTTGTATAAGTCTGGCATTTCTGGGGGGGGGTCTTATTAGTGGGTGAAGAGGCTGTGTGAAAATTGTGTTAGCCTTTGCACTGACACTTCATTTGCAGTTATATGTGGTGCTTTTTATTTTACTTGTGATAACACACCAATTTTTATTTATTATTTAGAGTATGATTTTCACTTCACGACACTCCCTTCTATCCCACAAGATGCTTTATTCCTAATTTATGCATAAAATATGGCTGAGGCAGGGTTGCTCTAAGACTTGGGTGCTTTAGTGAGGTCTTGTGTTTTTTTTGTGCCATTGTCCTCCCAGATCCGTATCCGTGACCCCAATCAGGGTGGCAGGGATATCACAGAGGAGATCATGGCAGGGGGTTCAGGGAGCAGGAATTCAACGCCTCCTGTCGGTCGCCCCTCCTCTACCCCTACACCCCCACAGGTATGGCTCTCTCACACGCTCAGCCACCAATCACCTACAGTAGTTACAGCTGAGGGTAGTGTAGCATTAAGAGCAGCTGCTTAGGCTGGAGCCTTAGCCGAGGAGAGGACAAGCATCTCATGTTGCTTTGTAGCAGTGTGAGCTCTGTGCTCTCCACCATGTGTGTGACAGACAGGACACGGCCTCTGTGTCTGTGGCAATTTATTCGGCCATCTTGCCATCTCATAAGAAATTCACGATGGCTTTCTGTCCAGAACATGCCTGTTATTTATTGCTCAGGACTTGCATTTAAAAAGAAAATCATTACATCATCTAAAAAGCACTTTTATTAGTAGTTTTATGAATGTGGTTGAATGTTTGTGTTCTACAGCTACACAAGCAGTCTTGGTTTTCCCAGTCATATGGGGACTACTGGGACTATTTAGGTCAAAAGGCCAATAGAATAATAATGAAAAACATAAAACATATGAAGAGACATGCACATGGGGCCATGACTTGAGTGAATTCACTGTAGTCTTGTTTAACAGCTGTTACAGCTTTTAATCTTACACCTGCTTCCTTCCTATCACTGATTGTATTCACCCACTATCTTTTACAGTAGATTGCATATGTACTGTCTGTATTCTCCTGCTACTTCTACAGAATCCACTCATATTCTCTTATCTATCCATCCTCTTCTTTAAAAAAAATGCATTGGCTAGATGTCAACAAGTAAAGCCTGTGGTTCTGGTCTCTTTGACCAAGAGTTCCGCTGTTAGTGGCATTGAAGCCCCTAATGCCACATTTTAACAAATGAAACGTATCGAGCCCAAATGAGACAACTTTCCTGGATTCTGAAGAAGGACATTGTGACTTCTTCCTCCCTGTGTCCTTCTGTGGATGTTAACAGTGTCTTTCCTCTCTTTCTCTGTCTTTTTGTGCCCCTTTTGATTTTATTTCTTTCTGTATCTGCCCCTTTTCTCTGCATTGTTCTGAGCCGTTCCCCTCCTTCTGCCATTCCTCCCACATTGATCTTCATTTTCTGTCTTGTTCTCCATTGCTGTCCTCTTAATCTAACCATACTGCATTGGACTCATTATTTCTGCTTAATCCTGCACTTGGGCTTGTTTGTTTATTTGTTTGTGTGCGTGCTTGCCTACATCTCTGTGCCTGTCTTTCTGGTTTTCTGTGTTGCTAGTTTTTATGGCCGCACCCTCATTATCCTCACATTTTCTACCTCAAATCGCAGCAGCTGAGCAGCAGCCAGACTCCAGAGCCACAGTCGCAGCCTCCTCAGCCACAGCAGGCCCATTCTGGAGGCTACACGTTGGAGCCCCCGCAGCCCCCGCAGCCACAGCAGCCACCGCAGCCACTGCAGCCCCCACAGCCCCAACAGCCACAGCAGCCGTTGACAAGTGGGGTTTCAGACACCAAACCAGGGCCAGGTCTGCACCAGCATCCCCTCTCTTTCTTTAAAATACATCCACAACTCCTAACAAGTAGGGGTCCCACACTCCCACACAGTCTAACCAAGACAGGTTTAACCATATTTTTATGTTCAAATTGTGGAAATATAACATTAGACCCTCAAGAAAAGTACACTAAATACTGGACTGTTTAACTGCTGTGTCATTGCCTCCTATGTCAGGCAATATCCTCTTTGGTTTTATGGCAACCCCTTATGTGGAGCAGCAGCCCCAGTAACCCTCCAGCAAGAAATCTTTTGCTCAACCAATGATTTCAACACGTTTCTTTTGTATCGCTTTGTTTTCCCAAGAACACTCGAATGCTTTCACTTTCATTTCACATACAAATCAGTGTGTAATGTCAGCAGGGCTCCCTGCTTTTCCAGTAATTAGCTGGAACATTTTAACCAGCAGTTCTTGGCATAAGTTTTGGAACCACTTCTACTTTGTGTGGACTGCACTTTTAAACTTCTACCTCCATGCAAATGTTGGAAGATTTTGTCTATCTGGTTTTTTGAGCCTGGGGCTAATTGTATTAGTATTAATGTGCTAACACAAAGCCCTGTTTCCGTCCAATAATCTTTACACACAATCTATTAAAAGAAACTGTAGTATATAATGCAAATATTACCTTTGATGATTAAATTGTGTGTTTATCTGAACTCTTCATCCTTCCAGATGATACGCCAAAACTGGAGCCAGTTGTCCAGAAGTCTTCCTCGCCTAAGCTTGTGCAGCCTGAAGCCCCTGTGGAGAGACTTGAGGCCAACACTCCTGTAACTGAGTCCTCGTCTACCGTTGAACCAGAGCTTCCTTTCCCTGCCTCGATGACTGCCCCCGCCACTCTCCCACTTTCAGTGGCCAACAAAAGTGAACGTCCCTCAGCCAGGGAGTCCACTGCTTCAGCCTCTTCTCCCTCCTCCTCAGTCGGGGAGCACAAACCCTCCTTGGCGCCACCCCTGACTCCCAACACAGACAAGCCTCTTTCAGATGCCCCACGAACTCTGGCTGCCTCGCCTGCACCGGCTCCCAAGGCTTTGAATGGCCTTGCAGACTCTGGGACTGAGCTAGACACCCCGGCTCAGGAGCCTTCTCTTCTGTCCCCAGCTGCACTCCAGCCTCAGGCCTCTGCTGCTGCTTACAGAGAGGCCTCCCCCTCTGAAACTTTGCCCTCTGATGTGAGGCCAGAGGTGCCCATTGCTGCTGCGCTCGCCCCTATGGCACCTGTGGCTGTGGTGCCAGTCACCCTGACCTCAAGCCCTGCCCCAGCTTTGCCAGTTATGCTCCCCCCTGGCCTTCCGCCTCTAGTGCAGGCCACAACAGAGGCCGACGAGCCGAGCAAGCCCTTAGACACTAAAGACCTCGTCCCCACAGTAGGGACAGAGGCACATGGAGGCATTACTGATGGCAAAACAGAGTCCCAGCAACAAGCACTCACCAGGAAGAGTCCCACTACAGGTACTGTATCTGTTAAATGTATTTCCGCCTAGATAATTTGTTTCCGTAACAAACTGTTTTAACCTGCAACAAAGGAGTAATGACTTTTTTTTGGTGACAGTCCAACCTAAAATGAGAGGCTGTTTTATGAGTACACTACTTTTATCACGGTATTATACCTAAATAGCAAAATTAAGTGGCTCTTTCATGCACTAGGGTGTTTCCTGAATACCCATACAGCACACATTGCAGATAATCTCTCATCAAGAACTATGCTGACACACTTGAGAAGGCATAGAGTAAACTCTCAGCAAGGTCAGTTATCATGCTTTCAGAAAAACCTGGAAATTATGAGACACGGAGACATGTGGTATTTTTATTTGCCAAGAAAAAAAACTACATTCAGAAGTAAGTAATGGTTAAAAAGTGGAAGTATTTTGGTGAATTTGTTTGTTTTGTGAAATGAGTGAATGAACAGCTGCTGGGTCACATGCGTGTCACACACCTGACAGACAGGTAGAACTGAAAGCTCTGTATGGTGCACTATTCACTTACTGCACACCTGTCACTATGATTACAATAGGATAAAAAAGGGATGCATCAATAGTGACCTAAAGCATGTTAAACATTATTAAGGCAGTTGTCATTCAGTGTCAGATTCAGCAAACCATCTTTAGCTAATGTGATTTGTTGTCATCTACCTCTCTTGTCTTGTCAAAGTCATGTCACTTCTTCTAGCCCTTTAAAATCTTGACTAATGTATGCTTATTAGTTTATCACATTCTTTACTGTATGAATAATAGCAATATCAATTTATGACAAGTGCCCACAAGTACAGAATTTGAAGAACTACAAGCAAGAACAGCTTATATAAGGTGTAGCAATGGACTTTTAAATGGCAGGAACCTTTATGTCTAAGGTGTGAGCTATCTCTGCTGTACCATCCGTCTATGTCATTGAAGATATCTTGGAAATCTCCTAAACAGCTATGACTTGTGGTCATAATGGTCGTGGGAAACGTACCTTTTCCCATTCATCCCTCTTTTTCTGATCTGTCAAATAGTAAATAAATAATGTTAGTTTTAGGTTCATCAGAGGTGGGTGAGGTTTAACACATTGGGACTATGTAGACGTCATAGTTAAGTTTGTTCAAGTAACTGAAACTACACAAGTAAGTGTGGTTTCAAGTGTTTTATGTCATTGACAACCATAATCATCTGCTACCCATCGTAAGTTTAAACAAATTTTAAAAATGTATTTGCCAGGACTTTAAACACAAATACATTGTGGTTCCATTGACTAGCTGTGGCTGATTACATGTTCCTGCATTTGTATTTCCCTACAGTAAGTCAGACTGCTTCTGCTATACCAAAGACCTGGAGGAAACCAAATGAAGGGATCTCTGCTGGAGACGTACCTCAAAAGGAGGACGAGGTAAGAAAAAAAAAAGAGGAAGAAGGGGAAACAAGACTGAACCAGCTCTAGCGAGTATTCAAAGTCCTATACATGCATTGAATTTAAATCATCTTAAAGTTTAGATATATCTGCCATCAAATGTTATGTGTACATTGTCCCTTCCTTTTGTCACCTTTTTTGAATGGCTGGTATCTCATTTAGGAACTAGACATTTCAAAACGTCTACAGAGTTTCAAAGGATCGGGACAGAGAGGGTGAGAGAGAAGAGGAAAGGGACAATGTGGGCAATAGGTCAAGTGGAAAATGTTTCCACATGTGTGGTGGGGGAAGCAGACATTAATGACTTTGGGGTGTTGTTATCGGTCGAGTACAACAGCAAGGAGTTATCCATCATCTTCATTGCTCACCCAGCCCACTGTATATAAAACCAGCTCGGTCCCACTCTCGTTTCCTCTCCTTTATTGTTTTGTTCTGGGCTTGTAGCTGTGGGAGAATTTTCACACCACCAAATACCGACTGGTGTTATAGACTTTTAAATGGCTTATTTTAGGCTACATTGAACAAGCGCTGAGTGAAGAAGAAATGTTATTTCATGCAGAAACACACATCTCACAAACGTTTTAACATACAAACAAATTCCGCCCACATTTTAATATCTTGGACATAAAAAAGTTATTTTCAATTCAGCTCCTGAATTCAGACCCTGTATCTAATAAAACGTTAATACAAGTGTCACAATTTTAATTTATATTGAAGACAAAGTGGCTATAGAGTGAAAGTATTACCACATTGACATAGTCGTTTTTCTTCAAAACCCAATTCTTTGCCATAATCTAGTTGAAATCACAATCATCCTGCTCCACGAGTCAGAAGACTTGAAGTTGCTGTTACTTTTTGAATAGAGTGTTTCGCTGAGATGAAAAATCACATACAGGAGTGTCCTGGCCAAGATCGCACTTAAAGCTCGTACCATGAAGCATGAATTACATCAAAGCGATAGATACAATATGACAATAACCCCCTTTTTTTTTTTTACTGTGCGTAAATGATGATTTATGTATAGATAATGTTTTAGATAATAATAGTTAAATGACAGAGGGCTGATGTAGAGGAAATCATACCAGCATAGGCTGTCCACTCTATGGACTATTGTGCTCCTGTTTTTCCCCTTTTCTGTCTTTTGTTTGTACCTGACCCATTGTGCCCTCTCTGCATTTCATCATCTCTCATTCATCCCTGAGTCCCCTGCCTTCTCTCTGTTTTTATTCATTCATCCCTCATTTTCCACTGCATTTATTCCCCTTTATCCGTCGATCCATTTCACCCCGTCTGCAGATGACCTCCTTACAGCGCTGTAACTGATAATTATAGACTGTGATATGTGGAGAAAAATGTGATGCTACTGGTTTTTAAATGTGAACTGTCAAATATGTTTTTTGTTTTATACTTTAAATCCCCAGCAAGAGAGCTACACGACATCTATTAGGAGTTTGTTCTAATGCTAAATGATGATAAAGCAGGCCAAAATGCTTACCGACAAAGTATTGAAAACTGAATCCTACCTCCACACAGGACGAACCCAGGCCAGTGGATCAGCCTGCCAGAGACCAGGCCCTGCAGTCCGCTCCTCTGAGTAGCAGCCCGGTGCCCCTACCGCCAGTCTTCACCTCCACCCCTCCTCCAGCTCCTGCCAGCAGCCCCGAGGCTGACGGAAAGCCTGCTGCCCCAGAGGAGAACGGTGAGGCCGAGATGGAGCCCATGAGGAACGGGGCAGGCCACACTTCAGAGACGGAGAGCAGCGACAGTGGAGCCACCCCCGGAGACAAGGAGAACTCCACAGGGGCTCCTCAAGACATGGAAGGTTAGAAGGGCCCCTTTCTTCGGCTATATGTTTAAGGCTACTATAGGCTAAACTCTTATGTAAAAATACTGCAGTTTTATCAGTAGAACAATGCCTCTATGATTTCTGTGTGTTGATATGAATTTGGTTAGTGTAGCTTTTGCTTTACTCATTTTCAGTTCAGTCTTTGTTTTATTTATATTTGCTCTTTTTTTCTCTTTCCTTCCCTGTCAAACCGTGGTTGGTGGTCCAGACCTGGCCGAGCCCAATGGGAAGCGTCAGTATGACCGGGACTTCCTGTTGGGCTTCCAGTTCATGCCCGCCTGCGTACAGAAGCCTGAGGGTCTCCCACCCATCAGCGATGTGGTGCTGGACAAGGTGAATAAGCCAGATGTTGCAGATATCCCTGCATAATTAATCAGACCCCAATGTTGTTAAACCTTCCGCGTATCAAATGAAGGTGAATCATTGTCTGAGTCTGTGAATGTTATCTGTAAAGTCTGTTTCCTTAGCAGACAACCAACAACCTCAGGAGGTCCTTCTCTAAATGAATCTTTGTCCATTATGGCCACAGTGTCAGTCTATATCAATATAGACTGACATTGTGGCCATAATGGACAATTATAAAAAGAAATGCACATATGTGTTAGAGCTGAAATAATAAGTTGGTCAACAGAAAATAAACTGGTAGTAATTTTCATAATCAGTCTTTTAAGTCAATTATGAAACAAAAATGCTGCAAAATTCTGTGGATCCAGCTTCTCAAATGTAAAGATTTGCATTTTTCTGTTTGTATCATTGTAAATTTAATGTCAGAGCAATTAGAAAATCTCACCTCAGGCTCTGGGAAATTGTGATGAGCATTATTCATAATTTTCAACTAGTTTTAAAGACTTTAGTTTTTAAATGATAGATTGTATGAATCAATAATGAAAACAGTCATTAGTTGAAGCCCTCGTTTTGAATAAACTTCTTGAAACAGGGCTCCTTATCTTTAGCTCATAGCAACAGACAGTATTTTAGTCATTGCCTTATTTTGTTAGATTGTGTGCACTGGATCAAAGATGCACCGCAGAGAGTTTGGTTCGTTCCTCTGATCCACACATACGTTTGGGTGGAGCATATGGCCCGCTGAAATGCTGTTTTGATTAAAATCACATTGCTATTATGTCACACTTGGCAGTGTTAAGAGGACATGCCCCTCCCCCACTTCTCCAAAAAGAACAACCCGACCGGCGAACAGTTGATGTGCAGTCCCATAGCCTCATTTTCTCTGAGGGAGAAAGTGAAATCTCACTGGGAAAGAGTCGAGAGGAAGTCAAGGACAGCTGAAAGACAAAGAGCTGGATTTGTTCTTCTCTCCTCCCCCACAACTATCTCGCTCTCTCCTGCGTTCCTTTCTTCCTTCCCTTCCACATCTGGTTCTGACTTCTCTCACTGAATGGCCCGCTGAACCCGCCAAGCATAATTTATCACCAAAACACTAAAAATACATAAACCAAAAGCTGGTAATGTAGTAGTCATTTACAACAGGTCACCTTTAAGGGACCACTGGGTTAGAAATGCACACACACACTTGCCAGGCAGACTCCGTTTACCCTGTTGCCACTATTATGAGGGGATCACTGCTCCCCCTGCTGTTCAGCTCATGGTTTGTGTGTGTGATGTATTGTGCATGTTATGTCTCGTACAGATTAACCAAAACAAGTTGCCATCTCGAGTGGTGGATTCCAGGGCAATTTCCAGAGGACCTGATTTCACACCTGCCTTTGCAGATTTTGGCAGGCAGATGACCGGAGGACGAGGCGCTGCAGTGAGTCACACGTGTTCGCACACACATACAAGCTGCCACAATCATTCATAAAGTCACACACACTCATTCAGTTCCTGCTTTCTGTTTCCTCTCAACACACAATTTGTCCTCGTGTTTAATAGATAACTTGCTGCTTTTAAGAGGGGAAAAATGAAATCGATGCTACACATATTTCAAACTTTTCCATTACAGTCGTGGGATAATGGGATACAGTTTTAGGTACTTGGTTCCAGTTGGTTTCAGCCGACATCCATAAATGTTCAGTGGCTGATTCAACACAGACAATCTCCAATATACCACTCCAAAGTGCAATGCAACACTGTTTTACCATTGTCAAAGTCCAGATTTGTTTGATTACAATTAACCTACTCAAGTACTGCAACACATTAGAGTGTTTCTGTTATTCTAGACAAAGCAGGCTCAGTGATATGGCTCTGCTCAAGTTGAGCTGATTTCATATTTCACAATGTAATGAGCGGAGGCTTTAGAGAGTTTAGAGTCATGTTGCTTTTATGTCATGTTTTTGGTTATATTTTGTTTTTCATTACAGATTAAACTATAATAGACAATGTGCTATTGTGAGTGGTTAAAAGAAAAATCATCTAGTTGGCAACTTGCAGTGACCAGGAATATTGACATGCTGAAGTCTAATCTTTCATTGCATTCACAGCTGATAAACATTGGGGCACGGCGGCCTCCGCCCAGGAAGATCATTATGAACGTGTCGGTGAATGATGAAATTCAGCTGAAAAAATCAGAGAATGCCTGGAAACCTGGTATGAAGAGGGAGGGCCCTGCAGAGGACCCTGAGATGATAAAAACACAGGTAGGGCCAAATATGCACACAGAAATGATCCACAAAAGTGGAGCTGACTATTAAAAAGCAGCAGATATCAGCGCCAGACTATTGTTAATTAATCATAAAATCCACTTTATTAAAGCTCTGAATTATTGAAATTTATACTAAATCAATTGTTTGGTCTAATTCTGGAAAAACTGGAAAACCAAAATGAGAGTTTTGTTATTATTACTTAGTAAATTATTGAACCTACCACAGAATGAAATGACTTCACATAATAAACACACAGTTATGAGGAAAAGCATGCATATGCACAGAAAATGGTGTCTTTATCAAAAACTACCAATAATAGCAAGCCCTGTAACTAAGTTAGTTTGTCCAAATACAGTGATTGATTGATGAGCCCCTGTGATTAACTACCTTGTATGGTTGATTCCCCTCAGGATCTCTTCAGGAAGGTACGCAGCATCCTAAACAAGCTGACGCCTCAGAAGTTCAACCAGCTGATGAAGCAGGTGACGGACCTGACCATCGACACAGAAGAGAGGCTCAAAGGGGTCATTGACCTGGTCTTTGAGAAGGCCATCGATGAGCCCAGCTTCTCTGTGGCTTATGGAAACATGTGCCGCTGCCTCGCCACGGTAAGCAGGTCACTGTGTCGGTCAGACTGGAAGAATTGTGTCAACTTCAGGGTAGAGAAGCTGGCTGTTTGTGAGGTTAATGGTTTAAATTATTCAACTGATCTAGAAGATCTTGACGGGGGAAGTGAATTTTTGATTCCTCAAAAATATGTTCCATTTACCAGACGGACAAACATGACATGAGAATTCTAGTACAACTATAAGTAAAATCTTCTGAATTCCACAGGCTGTGACTGTTTTACTGTTGTCATGACCGGCTCATAGGGCCCTGGCAAATAAGGGAGAGGCACCAAAAATGCCCACCAATTACACAAACCTGCAAGAGAGGAGTGAACAAGGCACAACCAAACAGGGCCGTCACACTGTAGGGGTGTGTGCATCCTAACTGAAACTAATCCAATTTGCATCTCAATGTACAGTCAACAACTCGCTAAATGTTTAAGCTGCAAACAGATCGATGGGTTTAGATTCAGCTCTGCCTCGACGCGATATAATGCTACACAATACAACACAGTTCAATACAGCGTGATGATATACTGTGAACATTTGCATTTTCTGATGACTTGCAGGAAGAAATCATAAGATGTGCACACCCACTATCTTCAGTAGTGGGAGATGAAAAGAAGACTGCTGTTACACTGTTTGGAATTAAATTTGGTCGGTAGTGAAACATGAAATAAGTCATCTCTTCTTTTTTTTTTCTTTCAAATGGGTTGCGATTCATTAAAAATGCATTTCTGCAATGTGGGAGAAACATTTAAAAAAAAACAATAGCTATCAGTTGGTCTCCCTAACTGTAGCATGCATACATATAGAGCTATAAGGCTCCACACATGGACCTGTGGCCTTGTCTGCTGGACACCCGAGTCACCATTAAACCTTTTTAAAGGGTTAGTTCGTCACTTAACTTGTCTTTATACTTCTGTTTCTTTACTATATCTTCTATGTCTACTGTTCATGTACAGCTCAAAGTGCCCATGACTGACAAACCCAACAGCACAGTGAACTTTCGCAAGCTGCTGCTAAACCGCTGCCAGAAGGAGTTTGAGAAAGACAAGGTGGACGATGTGGTGTTTGAGAGGAAGCAGAAAGAGCTGGACTCTGCTGCATCGGTATGTGGTCCATGAATTACTCAAGTGTGACACCCGATTTCATGCTGTACCAAAGCTTTTTTTATTTTATTTTTTTTAAACACAGTAGCAAGACATATAGACATACACATTACATGGAACAACCTTATACAGAGATCTCAGGACTTGGATACATTGCACGGATCAGGGAGTACACAGCTAAAGCAAAGCCGTAAAATACCCAGGAGAGAGCGTTAGACATCCATGGGGCCAGTGGAAGGATGTGGATGCAGGAAGGATGCATTTTTAATATGGGGGAAGAGAATGAAACTGGCTCAACAGTGGCAAAGAGGTTTTGTGAATATCTTCCAGGGCAAGTATTTGTTTAATTTTTCCTTGGTCCCCTCAGGCAACGGAGCGTGAGCGGCTTCAGGAAGAGCTGGAGGAAGACAAGGACAAAGCCCGGCGGCGTTCCATCGGCAACATCAAGTTCATCGGCGAGCTCTTCAAGCTCAAGATGTTGACGGAGGCCATCATGCACGACTGCGTTGTCAAGCTGCTGAAGAACCATGACGAGGAGTCTTTGGAGTGCCTGTGCAGGCTGCTCACCACCATCGGCAAGGACCTCGACTTTGAGAAGGCAAAGGTGAGGCGGAGAAGAAAGTTGATTTCATTAAGAAGCGCAACATTTTGGGAAATGTGCTTGTTAATATGTTTGTAGCTTAGCTTCGCTTAGCATAAGAGGTGATGGTAGGCGGATTTTGTTACCCTTGGACAGAGCCAAGCTAGCTGTTTCCAATCTTTGTGCCAAACTAAGCTAACTGATGACTGTAGCTTCAGTCTGTACAGTCACAAGAGTGGTATCAATGTTCTCATCTCAGTCTCTGCAAGAAAGCAAATAAGCGTATTTCCCAAAATGCCAAACTATTACTTTTTTATTTGCAACAAACTAGCTTCATTGTGGAAAGGGCTACACAATGGATTAAAAAATATATTAAAATCAGAACGGGGACCACTGTGATTTCAATTCACTGTATACTGAGACTGTAGTGGCTAAAGCCGTGCAGAAGCTCTGGTATGTAAATGATATGTAAAAAATTTTTTTTACTATTGAAATTAAAATGGCTCATGGTTGTGGATGTGGCTGTCACTTGAAGTTGTGTTGTCATACATACTAGCACAACCTCAAGGCTGTGGGTTTGTTGTGCTACACAAAGTCTGTTTGTTCATAACCGGGGTAAGACCTTGAAGAGGCCGATGTCTTGTCTGGCTGCAGTGAAAACTCAGAAATGAAGGTGAAGTAATACAGACCTTGTTTGCAGGGATGTAGTCATAAGATGAACAGTTAGTCACCAGCGTTTTGACGTCAGCACAGTACGCCTCTGCTAACATGCCACCTAGATAGGTTCCTCTGCATTGGTTGGTTTCTTGGCAAATTAGGTGATTGTGGAGGTGATTTCGGATGTACAGCAACACAGTTTTGAGAGACATGAAAGAGAAAGTTCTGGTGCGATTCGATCCCACACCAGCTGGGCTACATTCAGCTCCAGAGGCAGAGGCGAAACTGTTTATGTAGGTTATGAGGAAACAGGAATATCCCCACAGTGTCCCCACAGAGGATGCTCTGCTTTGTTCTGTCTGACTGGCTCTCCTGTAGTCATCAGTGACTCCCAGCTGGACACAGCGAGAGTCCCCAGATGCTTGGAGAGACATATCTGACCTGAGGGCCACTCTGCTGTCTCTCTCCCTGCTGTATTGTGATGTGTGGTTTGATCTTCATCATCTACCAGTCACCCTGCAAAGGGAAAGCCCTCTGACAAGCAGGGAAACTGCTATGAACTCAGCATAAAAACCTAATGCTGCTTTGTTTCCTTTTCTGTTTGCTACTGAAGGATATTTACACTGTTTACCAACATAAAAGTGCAGTTTGTGTACATTACATTCTACAGAATGTGGTCATAAATTATCCATCTTGTCCTTCAGAAGAGTTTCATCATGTTTAATGTGGTAGTTTTCTGAACACGTTTTAATGTCGGGCCATTACGGTGAAATGGATATTGGTTATTACAGTTTTCGTTCTGCTGTCTCCCAAAAATGTTCCGATTTAATCTTAGGCGGTCTGGACAATGAACTGAACAATGGGTTAGTTTTAGTGAAATAATGTGGAAATCCCTGAAATCTGCTGCGCAGTAGACTGACAAGAGAAATGGAGAAACTAACCTTAGTCTCTTAATTTAACCTCTCTCTCTTTCCTCAGCCTCGGATGGATCAGTATTTCAATCAGATGGAAAAAATCGTCAAGGAGAGAAAGACGTCATCTCGGATACGGTTTATGTTACAGGACATTATAGACCTGAGATTGGTGAGTGTGTGGCAGTGACATTTGTTTTATCTGCACAATTGTAGAAAGTCCAGAATCTTGCCCCATTTTCAAAGTAGCTCTGGTTCACAGTGAATTTTCCGACAGAGGTTTATTTCATTGATCTTTCTGACCTTCTGGAAAATGATATTGGATATGCTGGTCATATTCTGCTAAATGGATATCTATTACTGCTCTTGTTATTGAATTTGAACACATTTTAAGAAAGAGTGATGGGAAAATTCACTGTGGAACAGAGGCAAACCTGGACCTGAAGCACATAAACTACCTCTACATGTATGTGCTTCATAACTGAGGTGCTGATCACCTCTTACTGCTGATAACACATGATAAAGTTTTTAATTATGGCACCATGGACTCCAGACTACAACACGATTGACTGGGTTGTCAGGGCTGTCATCATTATGCATATATAACAAATACCGATTATCTCATACAGCTGTGGACTGTCAGTACTGCTACATAGCTGCCTGTGCTTCTTGACATTAGCCTCCGCTATTGAGCTAGCTTTTGCTACGAGGCTACGTTTTGAGACAAACCACAAAATGTAGAATCCGCACACTGATTAGTCCTCTCATGGCTTCACCTCTTGAGAGTCTAATCAGTCTTTCGTCAACAAACACAGTGAGCTCAGATGAGTGTGTAGAGTCGTTTTACACTCCTTCCCTCTTGTGGATTGGATTGCTAGATTCACCGTGAGATATCCAGAGCCAGCTAGCCACGCTGCGTCATGACAGTCCTGTAAACTGTGGCTGGTGCACATGTAGTGCAAATGTTCGTGTCACAGTTAACACAACGGTCATGACTGAAGATGGCTAATGTACAGTATCATCTATGTCATGTTTTGACTGAAAATAATCTTTTTAGTTCATTTATGATAAGTAAATTTCCATGTTGTAGACATATTATAAATTGGGCAAAAATAAAAAATACTAACTAATCGAATTAATTAGATTTATTGCCCCCTGCCTTAGGTCAGATACATGATGGTCTGCCTTGCATTTTAGTGCTAGTGATGAAACCTGTGATGACACCTACATATATGTTTACATACACAATGTCACCACTAATTTCAACCATGTGTAGTCTGTCACTAATATATTTTGACTCTTGCACCTATATGTCAGTTTATACAGTCATCTACATTATATACGTACACACACACACACACACAGTCTATTATCTGCTGTTCTTCTCCTCAATCTGTTGTAGTAATTTGTTTGTTTAGTTGTTTTAAGCTCTTCACATCTGATGTATTGTTTTCTTTATGTAATAAATAATAACAAATAGATAAATAGTTGCAGGCACATAAACATTTTCTGGGCTCACAACAGTGGCAGAAACAAAAATAAACACTTAGAGGAAGAGACACAAACAAGGAGCAAATGACTGAACATGACAGGTTTCATGTCAGGCTTTTCCAATAGAGAGACGTCTGCATTGATTAAACTGTGATAAGTCTTACCTAACAAAAGCTGTTTGAATCAATGTCACTGTCTTCTACAAGATGCTGGAAACACAGATTCAAGCCCTGCTGTGCTGCGCTCCTGTCAAATTTGAAATTCAAATGAGGGAGGCTACTTAGGCGGTGCAAGGACCCACTTTGTTAAAAACAAAACCTCCATATCCAGCATCGTGGAATGGCTCAAATGTTAATGACAAACATAGGATTGTAACGCAAGTTAAAACTGGTAGCCTTGTTAACACATCTGTCAGGATATTCCTATGTGGTTGACAACATCTTATATCTGAACTGATATATGTGCTATGATAAAACCCACCCATACTGTTCAGATATTTAAGAAAATGATCTTTGCTGTTTATTTAAAAATGGCTCAGATCAAGAAAAAAAGAAACCAGTTTGAAAGTACTGAATCTGACACTACAGCTTGATTCACCTCTGAGGTCATTGTGGTTCTCGTTATGCTTTCAGCACAACTGGGTGTCCAGGAGAGCCGACCAGGGCCCGAAAACCATCGAGCAGATCCACAAGGAGGCGAAGATTGAAGAGCAAGAGGAGCAGAGAAAAGTGCACCAGCAGCTGCTCTCCAAGGACAGCAAGAGACGGCCAGGTCAGGCCTGCAGTCCAAATCCTCTTTAAGGCTTAGAGTCACATCGGCATAGCTACAGTGACTCAGGAAGCCTGCTAGCATACATGCAGATTTCCTGTTCCTATAGCCTGCAGAGACGCTATTGTGCCCAACAGCAGACAGGAAGCCCCCTACTCCCTCCCATCTGTTAGCTAGCCTATAATATTTCATCATGTATAGCAGAAACAGTCAAACGTGTCACTCTGTCAGCCCCTTTCACAGTCTTTTGACTTGAATTAATGAAAATACTGTTTGATTTCCACTGAACTACTTAAACCTGTATTTGGCCTACCTGTGTGTGTGGGTGGGTCTGTTTTGGCCTCGTAGATCCAAGAGATCAGAGAGAACAGAGAGAACAGAGGGATCAGCGCATGCAGAGAGAAGAGACCTGGAACACTGTGCCCATGACGAAGAACAGCAGGACCATCGACCCCACCAAGATCCCAAAGATCTCCAAGGTGACACACGCTGCGTCCTTACACCCACGATTTTCCCTTTCAACTAAGGGTGCTTTCATACTGGTAGTTGGGTTCAGGTGGTCCAGACCAAGAGGGGAAATAAATGACGAGAGTTTGATTGACATCTTTCACAGCCAGCCTGACCAAACCAAACGGGTTAGGTGTGAAAGCATCTCGTCAATCAAATGCCTTACAAGAGTTTAATTAAATAATGCATCACAGTCAATGTTCTGTGACATCAGGAACATCAGGACTAATGATTAGAAACTGATCATGGATCCATACTTGACCAAAGACATTTTCTGAGTCTGATGAATCTGCAGGCTGTTTTGTACACTGAGTCTTGGCTGAATATTGTCAGGTGTGCATTGTAATTTAGTTAAATTGGTGAGGTTGTTCTTCGTGTCGTGGCAAGTTTGTCTCGCGGTCGTTAAGTGTTTTTCCACGTCAGTCGAAGCTCCTTCATCGGTGGCTGCTGTTCTTTTGGTAGAAAGTTTATGTTTACACATCACCAAAAGGAATCCTGCGGCTCATCATGTGTACACATACACTGTCCCTGCCCTCATCTGATCTACATTATTGTGGTTTATGTTCAGTAGTACACAGGACTACCCCTGCTGGATTCATGAGGTACTGCTGTGTAAATAAAATAAATAAATAGCATGTTTGGGTGTTTCTTCAGAGCTTCCCCTGCTGGAGGAATCCTGCCATGTTCTCAGTGTTTAGTCATACCAGGAAAACACTCATTTTACTGATTCTTTCGGACAATTCATGTAATATACTACATGTTATACACTGTATTGTGTGTGCTACTTGTCCTTGAATAGTATCCTCAATCAAAGGCTTTAACCAGTGCCTTCTTGAGACCCTGAATACAAATAAACTGGTGTAAAAGAAGAATTTAGTACATGAAAAGCAAGCAGGGTTATTGAGCAAGTAATGTGCATTAGGGAGTCATTTGTCAGCAGATTGTTAGGGTCAGGTAACACATGCATGTTAGCGTCTACCCTGATTGATGAGTATTATTTTTCTCTCTGCTGCGCGTTCTGGCAGCTCAGAGCGTTGAAGTAACCATCATGTACTTGTAAGTTAAAGTCTGGGTCATTTCTCTTGTTAAATGTTGTCCTCGTTTACCTATTGCTGTCAGTTTTCCGTGTGTGCTTGCAACTTATTCTTAAATTATCCTCTCTCCGCAGCCTCAGATGGATGAGAAGATCCAGTTGGGCCCCCGAGCTCAAGTCACGTGGGTGAAGGGCAGCAGTGGAGGAGCCAAGGCCAGTGACTCAGGTAAGAAGACACGTATTAACTGACCCATGACCACTGTGGGTTGAAACGTTGCATGAGCAGGAGTTGGCGATATTATACAGAACTGAAAAGGCACAAGCACATTTCATCTTGTGTCTCAGAGGCCCATTCATGGTAGCAAAACTGATTCAGAGGTGGAACTCTAATCTTCCAAACCTTTTTCTTTCTTTTTCTTTTTTTTTTATCCTTCAGCACTCGGATTTCACTTGTTGACTGATTGACATTACACATCAGGATCTGAGTTGTAACAATTATAAACGTCATTGAAATAATCATAGATGTTCCATCTAGATTAGATGGCAAGAGATGAAATAACACCGACCCAAACTGAGTGTCGAAAATCAGGTGTGATGGTCAGATTATAGCTGCACCTAGCTCCTTGTCCAAATGGAGCATCTAAGGATAGAGACTGTTGTATGCTGTATAGTTTATAAAGCCCCTTGATGCAAAATTGTGATATTGGGCTGTAAAAATAAAATGTACTTGACTTGATTTGAAGCACAAATGACCAACATTCACATCCTCTTCACACAGTGATTGGATTGATGGTTTCTGAAAGTCCCCAAATTCCACTGTCTTAAAAGTGTTTCTGATCGACCATCCAGCAAGCTCTTCTTTTTTCTCCCTTTTGATCAGCATTGAATGTTGTATTTTCTTCCTTCTTGACATATTGGTTTTCTGTATACTGCATATACAGTGACACTCTTGTGAATTATTTGATCATTTCCCTTGGTTTTCTGCTCATTTTCGTCATTCATGTCTCTTATAACTTTTCTCTTTGTTACAGAACTATCGCGGACAGCCGGCCTCAATCGTTACTCGGCACTGCAGTCGACGCCTTCACCTCAACCCTCCACCACTCCTCCACAGAACACAGACTTTGACTCCAGGAGAACTCTGGGAAGGTAAAGTACACCGCCAGGGTCATATTTAGCTCCTGTTGAATCATTGTCTCGGCCCTCTTAAGGAACAGTGTCTTTGTGGTTCTGATCTCTCAGATACAGTAACATCCTGATTGACTTATTTGTTAGCTCTTTATTTTTATCTCCCAGCAGTCGTAGCAGTACAGGGAGGGAGCGCAGCGAGAAGCCACTGATCTCTGTCCCCCCATCGTCACGGCCCGGACCGTTCATCAGGGGAGGCAGTTCGAAGGAGCTGCTGGAGAGTCAAACCCCAGAGGAGCAGCGAAGAGACCGGGAGCGAGAGGGAGCCGAGCCCCGGAGACCGAGTGTCACCGAGGACAAAACAGAGTCAGAGCGCAGCAGAGTCAGGGAGTCTGGTGAGACACGCAGTTCTGCACAACACTGGACATGCATGAAAATAATATTTAAATAGGTCCGTCTCTGGCACCACACTGATATTTGTTTTTGGCATTTAAAGCCCAGAGCAGGCATTGCTTGGTATCAACAGTCCTTCACATTTTTATCTATTTTATAGTTGGTAAAATAGAAAATAAAATACAAAATGCATTGCAGTTTAGCTCTTTATCACACTGTGTATGTCACTGTGTTATTAGTGGTTTTCTCAAAACATCAGCTGGAAAGTCTTGTTTTTGCGCTAATGTTCATATTACAATATCAACCTTTTTGTCTAGATCTGGATCACAAATTGTACCTTTTGGAAGCAAACTTGGCTTGTAATCTGTGATTATTATATTCATTAAAATCAGAATAGAGTAAATTGGTGCTCATGTGGGGATTAAATCCGAGAAGACCAGGCATGGTTCTTATCTCTGACGTTTTTACGCTTTACAGTGAAACCTGAGCCAGTGGTCCAGACTCCGGACAGACCTGCTCTGTCTGAGGAGGAGATAGAGAGGAAGTCCAAGTCCATCATCGACGAGTTCCTGCACATAAATGACTACAAGGTACTGAGATTCACAAGAAAATCAACAGTAGATGCCTGTTTTTTTTGTCCAGTGTTTTTAGGTCAACAAGCAGGTGCTTAGAGGGATGTTAATGATGAATCAATGGTGGCTTCCTCTCTTACGGATTCATTTATGATTTAAATATTTTGATTTAATAATTTGGTGATGCTGTGAAAGTAGCCCAACTAAGTCAATTGTCATCATGTATTTTTTTCTTTAAAATACATTTAATGAAGTGTATAGATTTATGTATTGCTCTTTAATTAAAGGGTTGATAAAATCAGCCCAGTAGCTGTAATCTTCCTTCTATCACTGTGCATGCAACAATAACTGGTCAAATTCAAATGCAGGAAGTGTTTAAGTTCCCCTTCTCCACTCAGTCTGGATCATATTTCTTTGCTTCCTGCAGGAGGCTATCCAGTGTGTGGACGAGCTCGATCTGGGCTCTCAGCTGCACGTCTTCGTGCGCGTCGGGGTGGAGTCGACTCTGGAGCGCAGTCAGATAACACGGGACCACATGGGCCAGCTCCTCTTCCAGCTGGTGCAGCAGGGAATCCTGCCCAAACCCCAGTTCTACAAAGGGTCAGTTCACATGCTTAATGCACTCGGCCTAATAATCTGGACGAGGAACTGATCGTTAACTCTTTAAAGTCAGTCTTTTTTTATGCTTGGCTGTGTTTCGTGAATGTGACTGCTGTGTTTTCATAAAGTGGGAATATTGATTAAAACACACTTGCCTGTTCTGAAATCTCCCTTTCTAATGATTTTGTGGTGACAGTATATTCAAATAGAAGACATATAGTCAGCAATGTTTGCATTTCTACTTCATACAGTAAACAATAAAGTTACAACATTAACATTGCGTCCAACAACAAAATCACATCAAAACCATAATATATAAAACATTAAAACAATTAGAACCTATTTAAATTGATTGACAAGTAAAACAATAATAACAATCTTAAGTTCATGTAAACATCCATATTGCAAAATAAAATATTTATTTATTTTTCAGGCCTGTCTTGAAAACCTCTTTAGCTGCTTCTCAAAACCTTTTATTGTAAACAGCAAACTGTTCCAGTGAGATATGACTCACCCCCCCCGTGTGATATTTTCAAATACAAACAATATGGTTGTTTAAAAACTATTAGATTTCCTAACAAAATGAACAAACTACATCTGAACTGACCCTCACCCTGCAGCCATATGATAATTAAAAATTAAAACAATTTTTTGTTTGTGTTAAAATATAGTAACTTGTATATTTGATCAGCTTTGTGTTTTATACAGGTTCATACTGTTCATACTGTTCATACTTCACTACATGTGTGAGTCACCTTCTAGACCACAGGAACAATAATATGAAATAGTGTCCTAACCCCCGCTGTGTCTTTTTGTGTTCTCAGGTTTGCAGACACGCTGGAGCAAGCAGACGACATGGCCATCGACATTCCTCACATCTGGCTGTACCTGGGCGAGCTGCTCAGCCCCGTGCTGAGGGAAGGGGGCTTCTCTATGAGAGAGCTCTTTAGGTACTGAAACGGCTACACCTGACTTATTCACTTCTACTTCTACTCAAGGAGGCCATATACTAGAAATAAAGTACTGTTTGGTGTGTTTCCTCCGGAGAGATGGCCACCTTGTGACCTGTTGTGCTGTATTGGCTTCGATCACCTCAGTGTGAACAGGCTCGAGCAGTGTGAACAATATTCTCCTTGATGAACAAAATTAAATGGTTGTTGTCCTTTTGGTCACATTCTTCTAGTTTATGTTTCTCCTTCCTGTAGTCATTTCCAAGATTAATTTCAGGATGTACTTTAAGAGTGAACAGGCACTTACGTCTGCACAGGAAATTGTCTCACTGCGAAGCTGCATTGTTAACTTCCTCAAGTAGCATACAAGTGATTTGAGTTATTTTCAGTTCAATTCAAAAGGCTTTATTGGCACGAAAGTCTTTAAAACAATGTTGCCAAAGCATCAAAATACAATTGAATCAACATTAAGATTGATATATATTAATTATATATGCACAGTATATCCTACGCATGTTGATACACATTGTCTCCTTCTCCTAGGAGTATTTCTTTATTTTGAGAGCTCATTAAACTCTTTGAAATCTGAAACTACAGAGTTGAACTTGTTGGATTAGATATTCCTTATTTCATTGACTGTTTCACATTGTAGGATGAAGTGCATCTCTGTCTCATCCTCACGTGTCGAACAGTGACCACATATTCTGTTTTCTTTTGGTTGCCTCGACTTTTTGTGTCTTCCTTTATCGATTGCTAATTAGTGGTCAGTGAGGCTGTGCTTAAAGATCTGTCTCGGCTTTCTATCTCTGACAGAAGAGAGATATTCTGCCAATTCATAATCTCTTTCTAGGGCCAGATAACATTTTAATCTGCTTTGTCTTTTAGTCTAATCTACTTTGGTTTTTAATCTACTTTGGCTTTCTCATTTCTTCTGTGTAAAGGAAAACAGTTGGGCAGACTTACATTAAATTTTTAATTTCTGTCGTCTCTGTTTGTTCACAGTGAATTAAGCAAACCTTTGCTTCCTGTGGGAAGAGCTGGGATCTTAATTTCTGAAATACTGCACATACTATGCAAACAAATGGTAAGCAACACTTGAATTGTTTTTGAATTTCTTCTGCATACTTTGCTTCCTACACTCATTATAAAGCCACTGTAGTATAGTAGTAGTATCAGTAGCTCCATTGTAGTTAGGAGTGTACAGTTAATAGATCAATCATCGTTGTTCACTGAAATATCTATCAAGGTTGAGTTGGTTATATTATGTGCAGCAATCTAAAAAATACTGTTCTGTTCTTTCACATTGTGAAAAATATTTTGAGTAAGGAAAAAAAATGCACTTTTAATGTTGCACTACAATGGATTTGATTATTAATTTACTTAGATTATTAACATTAATCAAATTTAATGAAATCAAATATTTTGCCCTTTTCATTTGTAGCTCATTTTAGCTCATTTGGCTCGTTAAAATCTTTTTAGCTGGAAACCGGACAGAAGAAATATTTCAGAGAAGAGAGGTGTGATTTTGTCTCGTCTTGTGTCCACAGAGCCATAGGACTGTGGGTTCTTTGTGGAGGGAATCTGGCCTCAACTGGACCGACTTCCTGCCAGAGGGAGAGGACGTCCAGGCTTTCATCTCACAACAGGTTGGTTGTAAAGAAATGTCAATATTATAGGAAAACCCAGAGTCACCAACAATGAGCACATTATAACCCCCCCCCCCCCCCCCCCCCCTTTCTTTTTCCCCATCTCCTTTCCTTTATTTGTCGACGTTCTCTCGTCTTGATGCAAACAGAAGCTCCAGTTCGTTCTGTCGGACGGCTCCAGCCCAGAGGCGGCTCTGTCTAAAAGGATCTTGTCTCCTGACGAACTGAGCCAGCAGCTGGAGAGACTCCTCCTGGAGGACATGGCCAGCGACGAGCAGATCTTTGACTGGGTGGAGGTATGAGAAGTGACACATTGTATGCACGCATTTCTCAGGGAAATACCGCAGAAGCAGAAATACTGCTAGCTAGTGGCTAAAATTCAGAGGGGCAGTCTGTTATTCATCACATACAGAACCCTGACACAGCTCTTTTTCATAGGCAGCCTGTAATCAGCAGAAATGAAGTCATAATGTGACAAAAGGAGCAGCTAGCTTACTGAATTAGTGTCTGTTAAGGTGCTTACAGACAGAAAGTGCTTGCTGCGGCTACATCTAAACCTACCTACCTACTGTCATCTCCTTAAGCAGCCAAATAGTGGGTTCTAGCTAAAATGAGAGGAAATGGTTATAGGACATGATTAATATAGCAGGTTTTGACTAACTAATATATTAAACATCCTTTAGTGGCCCAGACCAGATAATCTAACTTTGAAGCTGATGACTGCGGTTGCCATGGTCACATGTTGAACCATCATCAACTCTGACGGCAAATAGTCGTGCAGCCGCCCTCTCTCCTTAAACCTTTAGTTATTCAGGGGAGTTTTGCTCTCTTTTTCAGGAACATCCTGATCCCACTCACACAGTCACGCACAATCACACCTGGAAGCTGCACAATACAACTACAGTGGTGGTAGCGAGGGAGGGGCAATCGCTCCTGTCACTCTCCCCACCCAGATTTCCCAAGTGTTTACATGGGGAACAAAGGAGGTGGTGACGGGAGCCACATGATGAAGAAGCTGAAACATGTATTTTTTTTTAATATGCAGTCAGAGCATAGTATTCATTTTTTTCAGGGGGCACAAGCAAGAAGTGCTCCTCACGGGCCGTCCACTCATAGCAGGGTTTGGCAGTTTGAGCAAGACACTGAACCCTGAACATTGCTCCTGATGATCAGGCACCTTGCATGGTAGCTCACTGGCAGGTGGTGACTCACTAACTTTAACAGTGGTTCTATGTACCCGATCTACCCTGGACTAGAAGTTGTTAAGTCACATGCTGGATAATAGAAAGCTGTTGTGGTTGAGGTGAGAGTGTTTGGCAAGATGAGAACATCCAAAAATACGACAAGGTACAAAGTGTTCCTGCTCACATGGTTGTCCAAGGAGAAGGCATCTCTCTTTGCGCCCTCCTCACACACCCTGAACTCAAACATGCTGCTTCTTTCAGTACTTATCAGCCCTTTGTAACATGTAATATCGTTTTTTTTCATTATTCTTATTGCAGGTCTTTCCTATTCTTCTGTAGCATAACTGCTAAGATGTGTTGAGCCATGTGAAATTTACAAATAGTGTGTTTTGTCCTCTTCCTCTGTGCTCCGCTTCCCAGGCAAACCTGGATGAATCTCAGATGAGCTCGTCTCCCTTCCTGAGGGCTTTGATGACAGCTGTGTGTAAGGCAGCAGTGAAAGGTAAGCACTCCACCACCTGCAGGAGAGACTCCTCCATTCTGCTAAAATCGCACCGCTGATTGCAATATTTACTCTGTGCCAAACTCTGAGCGGAGCGGCTCGGCGTGCACTCACTCTGCCTCCTGCTTTACCAAACAGATGATAACACCAACTGTCGAGTGGACACGGCCATCATCCAGAGGAGATTGCCTGTATTACTCAAGTACCTTAACTCAGACACTGAGCGACAGCTGCAAGCACTTTATGCACTTCAGGCGCTGATCGTCGCCCTCGATCAGCCTCCAAGTAAGTGCTGCATCTCAGTTTACTCCTCCTACCCTCCTCCCATGTACCCCTCCCACCTCCTCCTAATGAAACCATGAGATTTATTTTTCCTTACGTCGTCTTTTTCTTAATTTCTTTGTGTTTACAGCAATGTTTAAGGCAATATTATTATAGATGATAAAATATAATCTCACCACAAGGTCCATTTAATGGCTGGTCTGAAGCTGTCGATCATGTCATGTGACCTTCACCAGAAGATGGAGTTTGCCCAGTCGTTTCTTTCTGCAAATTCATTCTTTCAACTTTGAATCTCATTATTATTCTCTGTCACATTAACTTGATTTAGGTTTGGTCATTTGAGGTCATTCAAACTCTGCAGCTCCTTAAGAATGTGTAAATCTGAAATAATTATAGGAAAAAAACATGTACAAACATTATATGGATTTCAAGAGTTGGATTGTGGCTCTGATAGTCTCTGATAGATTATTTGGGTTTTGTAAACCAAGCATGTGAACTGCAATCTTGACTGAAGCTCATTCTAGATATTCTAGAGGTCAAACTGGGGAAATATGAGTTAACTTGAATGAGTTGACTTTAATTCAATTACAACAAGAACAAGAACTTCCCTTGGGAAACTCATGGTACAGCACCACATATAACAACACAGCCATCATATAAATAACGTATTCAAATACACAAAGTACCATAAAGAGTTAAAAACAATAATACCTTAAAGTGTGAAAGGCCTGCAATTTAGAAGTCAACTAACATATTAAAGAGGACCTATTATGCTTTTCCTTATTTACTGTCATATATATAATGTTACATGTGATGTTACTCTCTTAGATATAACGTTGATGTCAGATATTCATACTAAACATTGCCAAAATTGCCAAATAATGAGGTAAATGTATGTAAAAGTAATCCCTGTGAGCCTGAAGCTCAGGCTTCAGACTGCTCTGAACGCTCTGAATCAGTTTTTTCAATCCGGGAGGAGGGGGGGGCCTTAAAGAGACCGGAGTTCAAACGGCTTGTTTCAGACAGACTGAGGGGCTGCATGAAGGGCCAGTATAAGATAAATCAGGACTTTTTTGAACTGTGAATCATGCAAAGCTACTCTAGTGGAATCACAAAATGAAAACATCGAGCTGGAAATGAGCATAATAGGTCCCTTTTAAGATACTAAAATTACCATAAATAATTACAGAGAAAACTACAAACAAAATGTACCTTGAAGTGCCAGAGGTTTACCTTTTCAAGAGTCGATAGCCTGAGGAAATGTACTTCTTTTGAACCTCCCAGATTCCTCCTCCAGAGGAGCCACCAGGATGCCTCCACTGGAACTTTTGAATGAATCGAAATACAGATGGTTGGGTGTTACTGCGGCATTGTTTCATCAGTCACAGAATATAATTTGTAGATACGAGTCACACTGCACACATTGTGCCTCACAGGAAAAATCTGTTTTCTAGCGGGGGTTTTTTCCCACAATTTTTACTCAGTAATTAAGTTTTAAAAGCCTTATCTCACTTCATGAGTCCTTGTCGGAGCCAAAATGACGACTGATGTGTCTTTGCTCTTGTAGACCTCCTCCGGATGTTCTTTGACTGTCTGTATGATGAGGACGTCATCTCGGAGGACGCTTTCTACAAGTGGGAGACAAGCAAAGACCCTGCCGAGCAGCATGGTAAGGGTGTGGCTCTCAAGTCTGTCACGGCCTTCTTCACCTGGCTGCGGGAGGCGGAGGAGGAGTCGGAAGACAATTGACGAGGGAGACACCCGGGGGACACGACGTAGTAGAACTGCATCCTTACAGCAGAACAAACATTCAAAGTGGGTGTATGGACAGGACGACATGTTTACGGCTGGAATTTTTTTCTGCGGTACGGTTCTGAAACATGCCGCCATTTTGAGTTTGGATTCCAACGGCGGAAGCACTAAATACCTGTATTATACATAGAAAATATTTTTGTTTTAAATTTTAACTTACTTTTCTTTTGTTACTTTTTAAGAAGAGACTTAAAAGATACATAGGTTCTGGACTCTTTAATTTATTATTTTTTTAAGGACTGCAAATACAAAAGTTATTTAACATTTGCAGATGCTCACAAATGAGAACAAGACAACAGAAATAACAATATAATTAATTATAATAACAAAATAATAATTGTGAAATAAATAGCCTCCCTGGATTCCACACTGTTTGGTTTAAAACAGGGTTAAACAAAATTATTTTGGGATGAAGGGGAAGCAGTGATAAAAAGGAGCTGATGCACAGAAACTATTAACGTTGTCCGTGTATGACGTTTGAGGTCAAAGGTTATCTCCTAATAACCAGGAAGTGTTTCCCTCAGCCTTGGCTTGCTCTACATTGGTATGTACATACACCTCATGAGAGGTAAAGATATGCATTCAAGAAGCGATGCAAGTCAGTCCACAGAACTGTCAAACAAACGCAGATGAACAAACCGGATACATTCAAATAAAATGAGCAAAAATGCAACTTTAAAAAGCAAATGGCCAGGGTCGCTGAACACGAAATGCTTGTAATACTTCAGACCTACAGAGCAGATTAAAGCTTGTAAATACATTAAAGACAAAAAAGGTATTTAAAAAAAAATCTCTGATTCTCATGATTTGTTCTTTTGTTGTTGTTTGGAAATGTGTGGGTTGCCAGATTTTTCTCTTGTGGTGACTTTGTGTGTGTGTGTGTTAAACTGAGTCAGTTTTTTCCGTTTTGGACAACACTTTATCATCATCAGGAGAAGAGCTGTATGATTTGAAGAGGACGAGCAGCTGGAGTCACTGGGAGCCACTTATTTGGTCTGCTGAGCCATTTCTTGCTTGTATCTGACCACACTTCTCATGTTTTTTGTCTGTATTGTGTTCTGATCCATTTGAGATGTGTGTCAATGTGGTCGGTTATGCAGTTGCATTCATGTTACAGTGTCACATGCTTATCAGATCACCAAATAAGGCTTGTGAAATTGGATCTCCATAGGTCTCTGATGCATTAACTTGTCTTTACAGCTGTTCACTTGTTTTTTAATCACCCAAAAAACATTTAAGGCACCCATCAGGAACATGGAGACTTGAGTTGACACAATTAATCGATTAGTCGATGGACAGAAAATTCCAGCCTCTTGCTTGTGAGGATTTTCTGCTTTTCTGTTGTATGCCATTGTGTCTGGGTTTTGTTTTTGTTTTTGTTTTTTTTTGGACTGTTCAGGACAACATAAGCTATTTGGAAAAAGTCACATTGGGCGTTAGAAAATTGTGACGAGCATTTTTCACACATTTTATAGACCAAACTATTCGACGAGAAAATAATCTGCAGATTAATCAAACGTGGAAATAATTGTTAGTTACAGTTCTGATGGGGTTAGTGGTTATTTTCAACTGTCATATCATCTAACATCGACTCAGAAACACTCGGTGTATTTTCATACACGATTCATTTTATCACCCTTTCCTGAAAGCTGAAATATGTTTCTGGTGTTTTCTGTCTATATTTGACGCTGAAGGTCTCTTTTCTGCTGTACTGAATCATAAAAGTTGAGTTCCTCGTCATTTGAACTTTGTTTGCATTCGACAACTACAGCTCCCATGAGCCTTAGTCATAGACACCCAATCAAAACCCCTTCAGAGCTGTAGTATTTGAACGCTTAAACGGTAATAATTGGTTTATCTTGATTAAAATAACGGTGTGCTCAGGTTGTATTGACTTGTAAGGTAGACATCGAGTTAAGACAAAATACGGACAGAAGATCTCAGAATCATGTTTGAGCTTTTTGCAAAGAGTATTAAAAGAAAGAGGGGGGAAAAGGTTGCTAGCTAGCCTCTTTTCCACTAGCCTCGGTCGGCTAACCCTACGCAGTGACAATCATCACTTTATCGCACATTGTCTGGTGTGGCTGTTACTTTGTTCTGTAGTTTGAATGTTCCAGAGGACTTTAACGTTTTTCAACGGTTAGTGTCGGCGGCCATGACAGTGGGAATCCTCCGACGTGCCGTGTGACGCTGCGACGTGACCAACGGACCTAATGGGGCGGGGCTCGTAAACAGAGAAATCTAAATAAAGGATCGTGCAGAAATTTACTCCAAAGTATCTGACTTTTTCTCGACACGTAAAAGGTAAGTTTGAATCGGATTATGGCAAGTTATTAGCTAAATATGCAGTTGCACGAATGCGATGTTGGAAAAAACCGCAGGCCGGTGGTTTTTACTCCATGCAACTGAAATGAATTTTATCTGCCTTGTACGACGCCATCACTGTGTGTAAACCAACGGACAAAATGGCGAAATTGCCGGAAATTTTTGGGAACTCATCCTCTGGCTCGCATGGAAATGATTGGAATTTACTGGCAAAGGCTGTCGGAGCAGTGCACCGTCTTGAAAGTGGTCTGCGTTTTGCGAAATACAAGTGCACCTTTTTTTCCTGTTTAAAGATAATGGGCATCAATGAATGAAGTGGGTTTGGCTGTCTCCCCATGTCTAACCACGCACATACACAGAATGGGCCCCAGACCAGTGCTAATGTGCTTTCCTGGTGTTCAGATGCGTGTTATTTTCCTCATTCAGGTAAATCTCGTGTGATGCCGATTCGCCGAGCAGCAGCGACTCCAACCCAGGAGAAGGCCCCCTCTGCTGCAGCGGAGAAAGGTTAGGCCGGGGTTGTACGTCACCTTAACTAAAGACCCTTGAACGCACCATCGTCTCTGACACAGATTTCACTGTGGCCACAGTACCCATCACAGCCCATACAGCCACACACTGTAGTTTGAGTCTGGAGGTGGATTTGTGGACATGCCAAGTTTGTGTTTACATCCCTCCCTCACAGAAATGCGTCTCTAGACCTGAGAAATAGTGTCAAAATCAAATACTGCAATATTTCTTGGTACTTGCACGCAGGAAAAGAGCAGTCGAACAAGTTCAGTTCAATACTGCATCACACACTTTGAAATGAGGAAATGCTAACCCAACTGGATAACAGAACTTCCAGCGGTCATCAAAACATTGATACGGAGTAATATCTCGGAGATGCAACAGAGTACACTACAGCAGATATGGCCAAGCAGCGGTCACGAGGCCAAAATCGTCCACCACTGTATCAAGTGGAGCAGTAGCATCAACCGTTAAGCTCTCAGTGAAGAGGAGAAAGTCCCTTAAATCCTGGTAGCCTCATGATTAAGGTGCATATCATATAATCACAACTTCCCCAGTGTGATTCCAGCCGGAGACATCTGTTGCATGTTGTACTCTCCATCCTCTACATCTGTACTTCAGTGTGTCTTAACTATGGGTCCTACTGACAAATTAACATCTCTTCTTTTGTTGGTAGAAGTTTAATATAGATATTATTGTGGTTAATTACACATTGATGAGCTTTGGTACATGGGGGCATGTTGCTTTTCAGTTCTGGGTCCCTAGAAAAGTTTAAGAAGCCCTGTTCTACACTATCAGCTGTAAATAAAGGTAGACAGTCCAAAACTGGCATTATCCGTGTGTTTTGATTGAACTTTGTGATATTCTCTGGGTTATCGCACATATTTTTTCACTCCTAAATTTCACTGGCTTCCTCCTCTCAGAGCCCGAAGCCTCCTCGGAGGAGTCGCCCTCTGCTGACGAGGAGCAGGCTGCATCTTCAGCTGCAACAGCGGAGGTCGAGGAGGCCAAGGCCACGGGTGAGACGGAGCCCACAGAGAATGGAGAGAAGGCCGAAGGAGCCGCGGAGGAGAAGGAAGGAGAAGGAACGGAGAAGAAAGAGTGAGTTTCACCAGAGAGCTAGTCTGCAACTCTGAGCACTGCGATATTTCACTTTGATAGCACTTTTATCTGTTTATATTATCCTTACCTCTGCTGGATGACAGCAGACTGCTCCTCTCATGGTTGCAGTGTTGCATTTCCAAAAGATGTGATCTGTCACAGCCACATTCATGAGGTAGAGACCAGACAGATGTACCAGTCTCTTTGTCCGCAGTTTTGGAGGAGTCCAGGAGGAGTCTGGCGATTTGTTACGACGACAGTCCATATCTAAAACTATCTACGACAAGCGGCATACATTTAGAATAATGCTTGGAAAATATTTTTGGTTTGCCCATTTATTCAAAAATAAAATAAAGCAAACTATGTTCTGAATTTTAGAAAAAGCCCCGCGATTTAGCTGTAGGGGATCAGATTGTTTGGACATTTCACAGCATGGACATATTTTTTCGTGACAAAGCAATGACCTTTATTTCAACCAATTGTCTAAAATATACATGGGTACCCAGATATTATTAAGAAATAAGTGGGAAAATCGTAGTATCAGGGACATGTAACCTGGCTCTAAGTTTAAAAGCTCTTAAAGTTAATAATTTCTCCTCCTTTTCTTCTCCCAGACCTTGACAAAGCGAACGTTTTACGTTTCTGCACATAGCACACTAGCATAGCAATTCAGTTAGGCTCAAAATGACAGTGGTGATCATTAAGACAGATGTTCTGAAACTTCATTTTGTCTTTCCCGTCGGTGACAAACGGACAAAGTGACAAATGCAAGGACTGCGCGGCTGGACAGTGCGCAACACACTGCTATGTTCTCCTACTAAGGTGAGGATGTGATAAAGATAAGGGTGGTAACGATCACAGTGAAATATCGCCTCTAAAGAAACGACCCACTTCACTGACCTTGTGTCTCGCTCCTTCTTGGTGACAGGTTGAAGGATGGCTACAAGTACGAGAAAGCCAAAGTCAAGAAGGTGAAAAGGACAATTCCTGCGTGGGCTAGCGTCACGGCCAGCAAAAAGCTTCCCGTTACCAACTTTGCAGGCAATCAGAACAAAGTGGATAATATCCTCATCGAAGCTATAACGGTGTGTACAAACTTCACATGTGGTTGGGTTTTTTCCCCCCTTTTTGTTTAAAAGAAATCTGTGTGATTTCTCGTCCACTTTCTTTTGCAGTCTTGTAATGACAGGTTTGGGGTTTCATACCAGTCCGTCATGAAATATATTGTGAAAAAATATCCGGGGATGGAGCTTGACAAGAAGAAGTTTCTCATCAAGAAAGCAATGAAGAAACATTTGGAGAAGGGCACCATCAAACAGGTAAACAATGTTATGAACATATTTTTAATTTTCAAAATTTTCCTGTGCGTTTTATGTAAATAAAAGCATCATCTGTGTGAAAAAACAGACACTTTCAACATGGACGTTGTCAAATGTGTGTTTTGTTTCATGGAACAATAATTAAGATGTAACTGGCCGTAAGCCTTTTTATTATTTTTTTCTTAGCATGTAAAAAAAAAAAAGGGTCCTTGAATTCAGACGGCGGTAGACAAAAGCTGGCTTGTTATTTTAAGCTGACGACCACTGAATTGACACTTGTCGCTCGCAGATTTTTGTTAGTTGTAACTAGCTAGCATAGTAGCTAACATTAGCTCCACGAGTTGGTTGAAAATGCTGTCTCCAGCTGACTCTTTAATCTTCCAAACTGGCAGAATCCATAAACCACAAAGTAAAAGGACTTGATGGTTGTCCTGGATAATGAGCTTGGCTGGTGTTGCTGGAGTTGCTGGAGTGTAAACTTCCCCAAGTCCTCTAAAGAGCAGGGTGGCATCCAGGACCAGTGGGGAAATACTACACAGTGGATGTAACCTGTAACCCCACAAAATAATGTACTATAAAAAATGCTGCTTGGCCTTGGAAGCAACGCTGGATTAGGTTACGACTGAATGTTGTAAACTAGTTAGCCGGACATGCTAACGTTTGCAAGCGTTGGAGAAATCCAAAGCTCGACTGGGCTGCTTTTCCTAGTTGCAGTTGCAAAGCTACGATTGTACAGTCACTATTCAGGGTGAGGAGTTTAACGAATGGTCTGTGTCACAGATGTTCATTAAAGTGTGCAGGAACCCAGGACAGTCTGCTTACTTTTATATTTTTTTCTTGGTCTCTCACACAGCTGAAGGGTAAAGGCCTTTCAGGAACCTTCGCCATCGGGAAGCAGTCCACCTTGTCTAAGGTATGTTACTGCAGGGCGCGGAAGTGAAGTGATGTACAATAGTTATGTGCCGGACCATTTCTTGGCAGGGAGCAGCGACTTCCTCGGGTCTCTGCTGGTTGCCTGGCAATAGTGAATCGTTGTTTTTGTTCTGGTTTTTGTACACAAATGAGATAAAAATGTGTTCATTAGCGAGCTTTAAAAGTGCTGGGAATACAGAGCCACACTAAGTGTTTTTCCCTGATGCCAGTCTGTGTGCTAAGCTACGCTAAACTTCATATTTAATGAACAGATATCTAACTTTCTGCAAGAAAGTGCATACGTGTATTCCCCAAAATGTGGCACTATTTCTTTATACTTTACGTCGTGAGTGAAGTTTTAATCCCGTCCATCCTAGTTTGGACTGCAGTGTTTCTTCATTGATGTCTAACTTGATATCTAGGACGTCACAGTGCAATATTTCATAGATCTAACCCTTCATTATTGACGTAGTGCCAACAGTTTCCTTTTCCCATTTTTCCCTATGAGACTGGGATGTGTTTGGTTGTAATCGTCATGTCTGTAAATGGATGGTGTTTTAGAAAGCTGCTCAGAAGACGGAGTCTCTGGGAGACGCTCTTCCTCTGATCATCACTCGGCTCTGTGAGCCCAAAGAGGCCTCCTACAATCTGATCAAGAAATACCTGGAGCAGCACTTCCCCAGCCTCAACATCGAGAACAGGTACGCAGCATTACATTTACGTTTTCCTGTTGAGTGTCGATTCATCTATTTTTAATTTTAACAAGTCTTTGAAAGTGTCAGAAGTTTCCAGGGAAAAAAACAATAAGCTCATCTGATCAACAGTCATAAAAAAAAGTTATTTAACTATTAATGATATGAAATAGAGCAGATGCAAGCAACTTGTTGCATTTGTGAGGAATGTAACTTCAAAGATGATACAGCCACACACAGTTTTACCAGTGGCTTACACACAAAACAAAAAAGAGGCGTGTGTGAAGTTGTGTTGAATATATGGGAGATTTACTGACTCTGGTTCGTCCTCAGGCCAGACGTCCTGAAGGCAGCGCTGGTGAAGGCGGTAGAGAAAGGACAACTGGAGCAAATCACTGGGAAAGGAGCCAGAGGGACTTTCCAGGTAAAGCTACTTAGCTAGTAAAGCTACTGTTTTATTCATGTTTGTTCCAAAATGAGTCACATCTGCTGTTTAAAAATGTCTGGTAGCACATAAATTGTTCAATTCAGGTGAAGAGCAGTTGGTATGAAGGCGTCCTCCCTCAGCTGTTGAAGTTAAAGCCAAACCACGGTGGACAGATGTAGTGTTTGTCATGAGCACCGCTGGCTTATGTCACAAGTTCTCCTCTCGCCCTCCATTAGCTGTACGTTTTTAGGCATTAAACAGTGAAACGCTTACAAGATACATTTTATTTGCTAATGAAAAGGAAACCCTTTTTACCTTGTAGTTAAAAGTCCTGCCTTTATGTAGCAGTTGTCACCAATCAACCTACTCTGAACTATGCCAGGATCCGCTTTGTTTCCAGGCCAGATGAAAGTCTGCAGTGCCAATCAATCTGCCAGCTCAGGCATCATTGTTGTATTATACTATTTCAGTAGAATTAGATATTGCCAGTTAATATTGTTGAAGTTAAAAAGAAAAGAGTGCTCGACAATATATAAAACATTAAGCCCTGGGAGAAATAAAAGTGCGTGATTGGCCTACTCTGTGGCTTCACGTCTAAAAGCTACAGATTCAGGGGCGAGTGTCCTAAAAATGTTTGTATCCGACTGTCGCAGCTGAAGCGAACTGGCACCCAGGTCCTGCTGAAGGGCGGCACCTTGGAGGACGCCATCACAGCCGCCATCACAGCCATGAACGAACCGAAAACCTGCAGCACCACCACTCTACGCAGATACCTAGTAGACTCAAACAAAGACAGAAAGGAGTACCAATTAGGTAAGACTCCCTCCCTCCTGCTTGCATGTCTTCGCAGGACTACTGACTGCTTTCTCAGGCATCATCAGTTTTGTTCTTCATGTAGTTTACAATGGACGCCAATAGTGACCAGTTTTCACATTAAAAGGAACGTAAATAGAAACATATAAAACGCCTGCAGCTCATCGTCTTCTCTGCTGTTGCAGAGACGCATAGTTTCGGGCAGAGTGCGGCTAATTACGCCAGTGGCCAACTATGGTGTTCCTTTTTTTTTTTTCTAAGCTAAGCGATGGCACACCGGTAAGTGAACCCGTCACCACTCATAATGCTGTGTCGTTTTGCGCTGCTTGAGAAGCGGTGACGTGAAGGCATCCTTTTAGATCACTGTTGGATTCCATTATAACAACATGAAATCACTGTTCTCTGCAGAGAAAACTTTTAACCCCATGATACTCAAAAGGTAGATTTTTGTTGGTTGGAGTGTGACTTTAAGGACTTCAAATTGGTGTCACTGAAAAAAAGCAACTCTATTCTTTAGTGGCCAATCTGAGGAGGACCCTAACAAAGTGTAAAGTACTCGGCTGGATGGAGCAGATAACTGGCCACGGCTTCACAGGGACCTACCAGCTCTCGTTCCCCTTCTATCCAAGGTATGTCAACTACATCTGGAGAAAAGAGATCCGTTATTTAACCCTTTTAATTCCTTTTAATTGTATATACTTACAAGGCTGATGTACTTGTTTTTATATGCCTTCTCAGATCTTTTCATTTTTATTTTTCTCTTTAGTCCCACCATCCTGTATCCAGAGAAGTTCAAAGAGCTTCCGAAGAAAAACCCTCCACCTCCACCAAAGCGGAGGCGGACGGCTGACTCATCTGACGAAGAAGAGGAAGAGTCAGAAGAAGAGGAAGAGTCAGAGGACGAAGCTCCCCGTAAGAGGTGGGTGTAAACAATTTTGACCTGTACTTAGTTTCCTAATGAAAAAAATTGTAAGTTACGTGAAAGGAAACACTGAAATATTGTTCATGACAGAAATGGTATCAAACCTGAAAATCTCCACACACATGCATCATATTATACACTGACATAAATGTATGTTATGTGAGAGACTATGGACAGCTACCGACAAGAAGCTTGTACCATAAATACATCGAAAAGTAATCTTTTATATCATATTTCACCACATATTCATGGTTCCTATTGGATTTTGAGCAATAAGAGGTTAAAACAGTTGGATAAGAAGAAGAATAAGGTCAATATAACCGTTTTTAAACATTTTGACCAGACGAAGATCCAACTGGGATGAAATGTTGTCTGTGTGGTTTGGAGTCGGCGTGCAGACGTTCCTCTTTTCATTGATGTGATGTGTGAATGATTATGATGATTATGCTTCTACTTAAGTAATGGCTGCCTATTCAAATGACTCTTAGGCAATCTCAGAAGAGGCCTCCACCCAAGGCTCGCCGCCCTCCACCGACCAAGAAATCTCGGAGCGCTAGTCAGTCAAAGCCAGCTAAAGGCAGGGGGCGCCCCCTCGCAAAGAAGTCTCCGGCCAAGAAAGCGGCGCCTTCGGCCAAGAGATCGACAGGGAAACAGTCAGCCTCCAAGAAGGAATCCACGGCGCCGTCGAAAGCCACACCTGTCAAGAGAGGAGCTCCTGCGAGAAAGCCCAAAACGCCAGCTGTTAAAAAGCTGACCAAAAGGGGGTCCAAGCGACCCGTGTCCAGAGATTCATCCCCCGAGGAGGCTGCAGTCACGAAGGAGACGGCGAGGAGCGGGTCCAAGCGATCTAAGCCCGAGGAGTCCCACGAGGAGCCCGCAGTTAAAAAGCCAGCGACCAAAAGTGGGTCCAGGCGGCCCGAGCGTGAAGAGTCGTCCCCTGAAGAGCCTGTAGTCAAAAGGGGGGCGAAGAGCAGCAAGCAGTCCACTCGTAAGTCCAAGAGGGGGAAATACTGAGCCCAGGAGCGGCTTCCATGAACTGGGCCGCTCTGGATATGCAGCAGTCTGCCGCTTCGTTTCAGCGCTCTCACTCTTTTTATCATTTTCTCCCTTTTTTAACGGGGCTGTAGTTTTTTTTAATTTTTTTTGTAGAATAAGAACGTTATCCTACCAGTTAAGTTTACTGTACATTGAGAGTTTCTGAATTTCCTTTTTAATCGCCATGTGTAGAAAAGCTCAGTTAGTGTTGCCGTTTAAAAAACAGATGTGTGGCCGGCTGCCAGATCGGGGGAAACATAGCAAGGCGCGACATACTGTAACTAGAGCCATGTAGTGACTTCCGTTTTCATATCTATTCCTCATCCACTCTTTAGGTGTCGGCGGCACACGTTCCTGATATCAAATGTTTTGGAGGGTGAAAAGAAATGTCCATTTAAGTTAAAATATGGGTTGGAAAGTTTAAATGGCTACTAAATGATATTAATATTTTATAAAACACGGATTTTAAGGTTGTTGTCCTGTGTTCTGGGATAAAATGACAGTATTTTGGCCATGTGGTACTGTATCAGAATATTTGTCCTTATATTATGAATTATTGTTATTATTTAGAATGATTGATATTTGTTTATTTAAAACACAAAATCGCCCCTAGAAAAGATTTGGCCTGCAGGTGACACATACACAAAACACTTAGCATTAATTTCAAACATTCGGGGGAAAGTGTCTTCTTTTTTATATATATATATGTGTGTGTTAACAAGCATATATACATGAATTGATTTTATTGCTTCACAGCTGTAATTCAGTACCAAACTGTAAGAAATGTGTGTTGTGAATAAGAAAAAGGAGGATAATAGCTCATACATACCCTGCATGCATGTATTCCTTGTGTTGTTAAGCTTTTTTTTTTTCCCAAGTCATTAATAAAATGGCTATATTTGTAAACTCCTGCTGTTTTTTGTTTTAACATTTTAATTTAGTGCACAGGGACCACATTTAAAAACATGACTCCAGGACATGAAATAGTATCAGGATAGTACAGACGGTTATCAGTCAATGTTTCTTTGTTCTGCACAAAACTACACAGGGTTGTATAATGATGTCGCAGGTCACTGGTTCTCGACTGGGGGTTTTCTGGGATTTCAAAATGATTAACTGGACAATTTAAATGATTCACTTCAGAAAAAACCAACACAACGGAGAGCACACATAGTTTTTACAGCCTTCTCATTGTTTAAAGTGGAGAGTTTATCATTGTGGTTTTTGATTTCTTGAGTAAGAAGAGTAAGTTACACATTGTTCATTTTTAAGTTTGTGGAGACGATATTTTGCCACTTTTACTAAATTAATTGATTGAATTTCTTTAAGGGCAACTTTGAGGCAGTTGTACTTCGGTATATATCCATCTTATGCTACTTTGTACTTCGCTACGTGTCAACGGTCTGTGATTTTCAGATAAAGATTTTACATAAACAAGTTTACAAAATAAGATTAAATAAATTAGTAATAAAAAGTTAAAAGATTAAACTAGTGGTTCCCGTCCCTTTTGGCTTGTGGCACCTCACAAAAGAGCAGTGTGTGTGTGTGTGTGTGTGTGTGGTTGGGGCCTCTTGTCACCTTTCAGATGTTTTAAGGCCTAAAGAGGTAAAAGTATAGTTTTGTTTTGTTTGTTTTTTTTAAAAGCAAAGACTATAGAGAAGTCTAAAAAGTAAATTTGTAATTTGAATTTGTAAAGCGAAACTTGTTCTATTCTTTTCTACCCTGTTAATCATCTCATATCTTGTTACCTTTGGGGGGGAAGTTACTGACCTGTAAAGTAAATAAGTAAAATGCAGTTCACACATGGATGCATCAGTATTAACAAGCTAATAATGTCATAAATCAGTCCCAATAACAGTTACTTATGTACTTGTATATAAGTAGGATTCTGAATGCAGTACTTCTACATTGTTGTATTGGTACTTCAGTCACTTCAATCTGCTGTTTTTAAACGTGCTGTGTAAGTTATATGAATAAAGTTGACTTCAGTAAAGTTTCTGGATACTTTCCCACCACGGGGCGTGTGACGTCACCGGGGTGAATTGCGCAATGAGCAGGAATGTGCGGGGCTGTGATGAGGAAAAAAAGTGCGGATAGAGACAGCAGCAGGGGGAGGGTGAGCCGAAGTCTCCTATCTGTGTTCATGTACCCCTCCTCCTCCTCCTCCTCCTCCAGCCCCGCCTCGGGCCAGCAGGAGCACACCTGGACCAGGACCACGGAGCGGCGGCGGCGGCAGGTAAAGGTGTGAAGAAGACGCAGACTGGGCGGGGGAGGTGGCGGTTGTTGTGGAGGCTCTGCGACTCTGAAAAGTGAGTTTGTGTGATTTCAAAGTCTTGTTACAACCTTCGGACTGAGCTCAGGTTGAGACGCTCCGGTGTCTGTGTGTCCGGGCAGGGCGGAAACGGTTCAGAGGTTTTGTCCACCGGAGTTTGTCTTTTTAACTTCACAAGCACACGTTTTTGGATTTCGCCCACGTCTCGGGACGTAGCAAGACGGACAAGTTCACTAAAACAGAAACTTAATCGTAACTTTGACGCATTTAAGGCGCTGAGAAAACGTGTTAAAACGTGTTAAAATGCGCAACGACCTGCTAAACAGCACACAGGCGCAAATTCACTGAACTGTGTCACGATCACGGTTCAGAGTCCTAAATCACGCTCCTGTGGAAGTACAGTCGACACCAGGCCAAACTGCGACTTAACAAAACTTCTTATTTAAAAAAAACAACAACAAAAAAAACCCTGTATCACTATTGTGATTGTTTGACTTGATGTTTGATGATTTGAGAGCTTTTTAAATGAGTTTTTAGTGTCCTTTTGCTTTTTGGGGTGTAAGATGTTCTTGCTGTGTGTTTTTCCAGAGATAAACAGGCAACATGGGCGAGGCACCAGTCAGGGAGGATGGTACAGTGACACGATCAGCAGAGGTGACTCTACAAATGTTTGTTTTCATACTCACATTATTGTCTGTGTGTGTGTGTTTTGCCTAAACTTGTGTCTTCACTGTAAAGTATGTGGGCTCATTTCCTGTGGACGACCACTGTTTGGACGACCAGATACAGCAGCTGCACACTCAGCTGAAGTCCCTTAGAGTGAGTCCTGAGCCGGCTGAGGTTTCTCAAAGTTATCAGTGTGGCACAATGCAACAGCTCGTGCCTGTTTTTAATGGAGAATACGACGCCTAATGCTTTGGTTGTTTTCCATCAGACGTGCAAAAGAAGGAAGGCTGTATCCATAAAATTCTCCATCAAGGGTGTGAAAATGTATGATGAGGATGAAACCGTAAGTATGGAGGTTTATCTCTTGTGAAAACATGATGCACATACATAAAGGTCAAAGTTGAAGACTGGCAGGTTCTCCTGTCTCTGTCTGCAGACACTCCTGATGGCTCACGCCCTGCGCAGAGTCTCTCTGTCCACCGCCCGACCCATCGATGGCCAGTTTGCCTTCGTCTCCCACAACCCGGGCAGCACTGACACTCAGCTGTACTGCCACGTCTTTCAGGCTCGGCACGCCAGAGCGGTGAGAAACGACCAGTGTCGTCGTTCTTTTATCACAACAATTGGAAATATGTCTGCTATTATTTAGACAGCTCGGATTACAAAAAGATTTCTGGGGAAGTATATTTTTTGATGCATCAAAGGGAGAATACGCCATGTATTTTAATGGGTCCTGTGGGTTGGTGTATGAGGAGGGGCTGACAGTTGCACCTAGTTGAACTTTTGCATATTTGTATTTGTCTCAGCCACTGAAACCTGTACAGAAGATTGTGAAACGGTGTCACAACAACACAGTTGAGATAGCGATAATAGATAAAGCCATATATCTTGATTTTTTTTTTTTTTTAAAAAGGGAAATTGTTATAGTATAGTTTTACTTTTTATTAAAGGCCCTGGACACCACACAGGTGTTTTCAGTTACTGTGGCTGATTTGACCTCTATTGCAGTTAAAGTGGTTAAAATAAGAGTGACAACAGGGAAAGTTGTCCCACGCTCATGAGTACTGAGGGAGCTGCGACTGTACACGCCCACACCGCCCTGAGAAGAGGTCTGTTCACATCACATGAGGGAAAACGCAGGTCTGGGTGTAGAGACTTTAATGTCACAATAACCTACAATTAACGCAAGAGGGAAACCCTGATGGGACCACACACTGCTGGACTGGACAGTGACATGCTGGTCAATATAATCACCGATCTCAGTAATTACAGGCAGACACAGAAGCCCTTTCTAGACCCTGACCATGTCTAGTCTTAAATTAACCATTTTAATTTCACAAACGTATGCTTAAAACCAACCCTCTGCCCATAACCCTGATAGCTTTCAGTAATTTTGAGTCATCACAGTTTGTGGTGAGACTATAACAACGAGATGTTACCTCTTCACTAGACTTTTATGGAATTTGCCAGGGAGCTCTTTAACAGTGTAGCTGTATTTATGTTGATTACAGGTAACTTTAAACTGTACCACAGACCTGTCAAATACGGTTACTATGCCACTTAACTAGGAATGTGGTTTATCAGATAACACTGTCGCACTGTAGGACCTTGAAATGTTAGATATTGCATTGCTTACCTTATCTTTCTCTCCTGTAGGCACAGTTCCTGAACCTGCTGCTTTGCCGCTGTTTCCAGCTGTCTTACTTGGAGAAGCACCCAGACGAGGCCCAGGAAGACTCTGTTGGCGCGATGCCTCGTCGCAACCCCTCCCTGCTCAACCACGGCTTCCCTCTCAGCGTCAGTGCCCTGGTGTCCTTCAGAAGAGCCCCTTTTCGAGGGTTGTTGCCAGGGACTAAGGTTTTGACTTTAATGTATTCTTCTATTCTCTCTTACACCACAATAATATTACTTCAGCCCCAGGGTTCCCCGTCTAGTTTGCAGCTTCAAAGTCACTGTTGTTACTGATGAATCTGCCAAAGGGCTCTGTGGGGTTGAAGAGGACGAACCAGTCGAGAGTTTAGTGTGCTGCTGACTGACGCAACAAACCTTTTTTTCTTTTCCTCCCATCTGTAGAAGAATCAGAAGTCTTCCGATGACCAGCACAGCAGCCAAGATGAAGTCTTCCCCACCTCCTCCCCCTCCCTGGTGCGCAAGAAAGCCATCCGCAATAAAGGACTGCGCTCTGGGGCTTACCGCTCCTTCACTTTCACACCACTCAAACAGCGCAATGTTCAGGAGCGACTGAGTGCGTCACAAGGTGGGCCGAGTGTTCACAGAGCGCTCTCAAGAGTCAAAGAGTTGATTAGGTAACGCAAACCCCTCAGTGATGGGCGATGGGCCGTCGCTCACTGTCTGTTGTGGTGTCAGAAGGTATAATAGAAGGGATAATGGTCTTGTGTCACGGGGGTCATACTGTACGTACGTTTTCTTAAAGCTTCTCACGGATGTTCATTTAACTCTCAGCTTTCACACGTTGTAATACTGGTTTTATGGGTTATTTTGTCACCACTTGCTTTGTTCACTTCAAACCCCCCCCCCCCCCCCCCCCCCCCCCCCCACACACACACACACACACACACACACACACACACACACACACACACACACACACAAACACGGTTGGTGCAGTATCTCCACTTTGTAGCGTCTTGAAATGTAAACATCTCGATCAATTCACAATGATTTCACACACAGGAAAGGATCAAGACAAGACTCCAGTAAGGAGATCCCGCACTCCGAGCCTGGCCGAAACAGAAGAAGCACTGGCTCAAGCAGTGTGGCGTTGGGATGGTATCGCAACGTGAGTCTCTTGCTGAACGCCTTCTCGGGCCCTTATTTTTTTCTCGAGTCATTTTCTTGATGGTGTATCTTCTGTGTTTCAGTGACAGCAGCTATTCCCTGCTTGCAGATGATGTTCTGGGATCGTACCTCCTGTGCCCACATCCTAAAAAACCCAAATGTGGCTCTCTCATCGTTCGCTTGCCCTCTGGTCCGATCACCCACCTCATAGAAAACACTCGTAAAGGGAAATTCCTGCTGGAGGTAATTGTTTTGTCAAGACAGATTTAATCTTATGCATATTTATTAGCAAACAGTGAGTCTGTCATTTTAGTATTTGGACTTTTATGGGAAAATTCCATAAAACAGCACAGAGACAACCATATTAACTCAAACTCCACTGAAACCAAGAATAATTCAATTATTGTCGGCCTTTGATAATACGTGTATTGACAGACTGATAATTCTGCGTAACCCTAGTTGTGACTTGTGATTTTACAGTACTTCTGTCTGTTTCTTTGGTTTCTCTTTGTGGCAGAAATGCAAGACTGAATTCACTTCCATAGCAGAACTGATTGAACACTACACAGAGACTCAGGACAAGCTGCCGTGTCTGCTGAGCTGCGCCCGGGTGAACCACTGTTACGAGTGGGAGGAAAATACCAGCAAACAGCAGGTTGTCAAGCCACACAACAGCCTGAAGAAAGCCAAGATTAAAAGTACCCACAGAAAGGCATGGGTTTAAACCCTGGACACTGGAACTTGTGGATTTCCGACCTCAGAGGATCCAAAATAAGTGTCACCTTTTTTTCTTTTTTTTTTCTTCTTTTGCACATATACTATCTCTTACTTTGACATCACATTTGGTGTTGTGGGTAGCCTTAAACGGTATAACACATTGCACTTATTAACAGTGTTGGCACTTAACGTATGTAGTATACAAGTCATTTCATCAAAGGGTACTTATTTGTCAAAGGTGTCATATTTTGTGCTTGCTGCTTTTATGTTTTTCTATATATATTTTTTTTAAATATTTTTATTTGTGTCTTTAAGACATCGGTCAAGTTTATTCGTGTTTTTAAGACATAAACTAACAGCCTGAAACTGTGGAGTGGAAATTATCTCGCAGATTGTTGCACCTGATGGCAAAGCCATAACTCTGCTTTTTACTCTTGCATTGTAAAGATGCTGCACAAATATATTTGATCAAATCTTATTGTTTCATTGAGTTTTAATCTTGCTACGAATGATACGAATTTAGGTCTGCCCTGGGATTTTGGTTATCATAAGATTATCTGTGATATTGTTTTCAGATCCAAGAATAGTCTGTACCATCTTTTCCACATTAGGCCAGCAAACATTTACATATTGTTCACCCCTGTTTGAGATTAAATGACAGGTGTGTTCTGCTTTGAACCCACTCCTTTCAAAAATGTTGTTTTCCATCATTTATGATTTATGACTGCAGCGGTAGTATTGAGAAAGATGCTACTTCACTGCAGTGAATTATCAGGCAACATACAGTACAGTATACACAGTTTATAAATCTTGGGGCAGAACTCCACAAGGGACTACTTGATGTGCAAATTGGGCCACAGGAGATTTCTACACTGGTATACACTCAGTGGCCAGTTTATTAGGAACACGTAGCACTTAATGGAGTCTGAAACATAGAAACACCTGTCAGTATAACGCAATACAATTCTACATCATCACAAACTGCATCCTCCACAATAACTATCAACGCCTCTAAAGCCGTTTTAACAAAAACTAAATTATAACCTTCATTTTATACTCCTGTATAAAACACACTCCTGTGTGTGTGTGTGTCTATATATCTATATATATAGATATATAGAGCGAGAGAGATATATCTATAGATGGATAGATGGCTATAGATTTAGATCATTTCATTAGTCTATTAGGAGTTCCCTCACTGCTCCTTGACCTCACTCCCTCCTTATCAAAATGGCCGCCGGTCAGGGGCCGTTTCATCCCGCAACGGTTGTTTACGGTTGCTAAGCAACTTCAAAACGCCGTGTGGGAAGAGGAGCAGAAAGTCAGGGGAGACACTCACCACCGTGTGTGGAAGCATTTCCTTCTCCACTCAACATGATTTCTTTTTTAATCTTTGCGGGGGGGGGGTTGACCTCCTCTGGTCGCTAGCTTTTCTCAGTGGACTTTAACCGGGATGTTAACTGTTACCTGACGTGATAGCAGAGGTTAGCTAACGAGGATCATAAGAGCCACTCAGCTCTGTAGACATGCATTTATAAAGCAGAGTTTTTGCTTTACCTGCTCAAGCCAACTGCTGTGGAGTGAATGTTGAGACATGGGGTCAGAATCAGTGAGGGTGGTGGTCCGCTGCAGGCCCCTGAATGACAGGGAGAAGGCTCTCTGCTCTGAGATGGTGCTGTCCATGGACCTGCACCTCTGCCAGTGCTTCATAGAGAAGCCCGGGGCAGCGGATGAGCCACCCAAACAGTTCACCTTTGATGGGACCTATTTCATTGATCAAACCACTGAGCAGATGTACAACGAGATCGCCTATCCTTTGGTTGAGGTAAGCTGCTGGAACTAGTTTTGATTCAGTTTTTTTTTTTTTAGTTTTCAGTGCCAATACACAGCAGCAGTCTGGAGATCCAGGCATTACACGAGTAACATGCTGGTCACTGGACACCCCAAGTCCAACAACACTAGGCTATATCTTATTGCTAATGACTCCATTATTCATTATTCATTATTTACTTAACAGTCTGCTGTCAGTCACTTGCAAAGGTCAGCAGGATGTTGATCCTTTAAAGGGCCAGCGTGCAAAAGGTCACTTATTCTGCATTTTTTTGCAGGGTGTCACTGAGGGATACAATGGTACAATTTTTGCCTATGGACAAACTGGAAGTGGGAAGTCTTTCACCATGCAGGGAGTGTCTGAGCCTGCAGTCCAGAAGGGGGTCATTCCCAGAGCCTTTGAGCACATCTTTGAGAGTATTCAGGTAGATTGGTCAACTGTTGTTCATTGATTGATGCAATATGCGTACTTGCTTCAGTCTGGCGGTTCTAGTCTCTGTCCAGGCTTGTCTATTCTTTGTGTGCTCAGAGAGAATAATCTTATGTGTGTGTTTTTGTGTGCAAGCTAGTGTGCAGAAAATACAAAATTCCTGGTGAGAGCCTCCTACTTGGAGATTTACAATGAAGACATCAGAGACCTTTTGGGAAATGACACCAAGCAGAGATTGGAGGTAAATCTCTTGAGGCACTGTTGTTTCAATAAACAAATCAGGCTACGCTGTAACATTAGAAGCCAGAAGGATGATTGTTCTTTGGTAAGTGCAGTCGTTATGAAACCTGTTTCTCAGACTATTCTCTGACAGACTGTATTATGCTTTGTGCACAATACTGTACAAGTTGCCATGGTGACTTAAAAGCACGGTTGTGGTTACACGGTTCCTTGAAGGTCAAGGTGTTTGAACAAGGTGACAGATTTGGACAGTGTCTGTTCTTGTGTGTTTGGTGAATGCTTAGCTGAAAGAGCATCCAGAGCGTGGGGTGTATGTGCGGGACCTCTCCATGCACACTGTGCACAGTGTGGGGGAGTGCGAGAGAATCATAGAGCAAGGGTGGAGGAACCGGGCTGTGGGCTACACACTGATGAACAAAGACTCCTCCCGCTCACACTCCATCTTCACCATCCATCTGGAGATTTGCAACACAGGTGAACACACACACACACACACACAATGACACAATACCTGCAACACGTTGAAACATATCTCTATGATGATAATAATAGATGAGTCTTCTTTAACAGTTTTAGTATTTCAGGGTGGATTATTTTGCTTAATGAAACGCACAGATACAAGCTTTTTGTCTACATTCCCTTTGTCACCCCACACTCTCAGATGCAGCTGGCCAGGACCATCTACGAGCAGGTAAACTCAACCTTGTTGACCTGGCAGGAAGCGAGCGTCAGTCTAAAACTGGTGCTACTGGTGAGCGACTCCGCGAGGCCACCAAGATCAACCTCTCCCTCTCGGCCCTGGGTAACGTCATCTCTGCCCTGGTGGATGGACGCTCCAAATACATCCCCTATCGGGACTCCAAGCTGACCAGGCTGCTGCAGGACTCTCTGGGAGGCAACACGCGCACCTTGATGATCGCCTGTCTCTCCCCCGCGGACAACAACTATGAGGAAAGCCTGAGCACACTACGCTATGCCAACCGGGCCAAGAGCATCCAGAACAGGCCTCGAATCAATGAGGACCCCAAGGACGCTCTCCTCCGAGAGTATCAGGAAGAGATCAAGAATTTGCGGGCCCTCATATCAGGCCAGCTGGGCACTGCTAACCTTGCATGTGAGGAATATATATTTGTGATTAGCCTTTTGATATAAGGAAAACAACATATCTTGCCAAAGGATTTAAATGCAGATATTGGGAGATGTTTCATTTGCTTCTTTGTTGAATGATTTTTTTTATTAACTGTCTCACTAAAAAGAAACAATTCCTGCTTTTTGTCCTTTTGTTTATCATGCAGCTCTGCTGGCCGGTCAGTTGCCTGAGGCATCCCCTGCTGTTCCTTCAAGGCCACAGTCCAGCACCACAGAAGCAGAGAAGGACAAGATTAAAGAGGCAACCACAGGCTGTTCCCACACCAATATAAAACTTCACATCTCTACATGCACTATGTAAGAACCAGGTGATTTATGGGTCTGTATTCTGCTTTCTCCACAGGAGTACGAACAGAGGCTGGCCAAGTTGCAGGCCGAGTACAATGCAGAGCAGGAGTCCAAGGCAAAGCTGCAGGAGGACATTGCTGCCCTGCGTTCCTCTTATGAGTCCAAGCTGTCTAATCTGGAGAAGGCTCGAGCCAGCAGGGGGAGCTCTGTCCCAAAGATTGGTAACAGCAAATCATCTGTCAACAATAAAGAACCATGTTAGTAGTTTATGAACTGGTTTCAGTGCTTGTCATTCAACTGGATATTAGCACGGTTGTTGTATATGATGTATGATGTTCTTGTTATTGCGTCCATACCCTGTATACTGACACTGCTTTGGATTGTCTTGCTTCCTAGCATCAGTGAGCTCCAGCTGTGTGACACAAGTCGCTGAGGAAGAGCTCTGCCACACCACTGATCTCATGTGCCACAGTACAACTGGAGACGCCTCCCTGACTGAGGTACTGTTCACTAGCACCTTCCTCCATCACCACTAATCTTTCAAAACATGTTAAAGTTCCACCTCTTCAGAAAACAACTGCTTGAAATGATTGCTGGCATAAAAATACAACTATGGATTATTATTAACTTATCGGGTATTACTTCCTCATGTTGGTGAGCCAGTCTGCAGAGGGTCCAGACAAAGATGGGCTGGTAGACTCACCTGACGTCACCACTGCAGGGCCTCTGGACCAGCAACACGTCCTGGAAAGGTTTGTGGCCACACATTTAATATACATAAACATCCATCAGCACTTTTTTCCCCACATTGTTTTGCACTCTATAATAAAGGTCTTTCTTCATCATGGCTTTGCCAACACTGTGCACAGGATGTGGAGCATGTCGTCATAACGGTCTGACACGTTCCTGTGAACACAATGATTGAAGAACAACAGATATTTTATGCTGACAGCAGAGCTAGATTGATAAATCGGCCAGGACGTTGTATCGGTCGATATTAGCTTATTGCAGATATATTGGTATCGTTAAAACGTCCTGCTCAGTATGATCTAAGTAGTATAGCGGATTATGTTTGATATAATCATGACCATTTTGAAGTGCCTGTTGTTGCCATATAGTGATTATTCTACTTACCTCATCTCCATGCACCGCTCCTATTCATCCATCTCTCCCCAGACTGCAGCAGCTGGAACAGGAGGTGGTCGGAGGAGAGCAGGCCAGGAACAAAGAGTTACAGCAGAGACACCGGCAGAGGAAGAACCTTGCCGACCAGAGAAAAGTCCATCTGATCCACGCTCTGTCAGAGAACAGTGAGGAGAGTGAAAATGTGCTGTTGGACGTCTACAACTCCATCCAGGAAGAGGTCCATGCCAAAAGCCAAATGCTGGTCAAGGTCCAGGGCAAGGTAGGTCACATCGTCAGTAGGATATGTAGAAGAGGCTCTAAGGGACATACAGTAGGTTTAGAACAATGTGCAAAAATGGCCACTGACAAGAAAGGAATGCATATTTGGGGTCTTTTTTGCTGCTGTAATTGTTCCACTCTAAAATATTCAAATGTATATTGTCTTTCGTTTTCATAGGAAAAATGGCCATTTTGCTACTCCTTATGGTTGACACAATAATGACTGGAAGTATACTCAAACTTCTCAGTGATGCATATTTACTTCAACTATTATACTCTTACTTGATTTTTTGCAAAGCATGTTGATGCATATTCTACAACTGCCACATGCATTAGTGTTTACTTAGCACCAAAGATCTCGCACTCTTAGCACTAAATGACGCTGGATAATGTGAAATCAAACGTGTCGAAGCTTTCAGTGCTGAATTATATGCTCTGCCATTCAACTGTAAAACCACATCCACCTGTTGTGACAGCTGAAAGCAGCCAAACTGGAGATCCGTGACCTGCAGGCAGAGTTCGAGGTGGAGAGGAATGACTACCTGGCAACAATCCGGCGGCTGGAGAGGGAGGGTCAGTTACTGCACAGCCTGCTGGAGCGCATAGTGCCCCTGGTGCGCCGTGACTGCAACTACAGCAACCTGGACCGCTTGAAGAAAGAAGCTGTCTGGGACGAGGACAGCGCCACATGGAGGCTGCCGGATGTGATGGTGCAGAAAACAACACTGCCTTCAGGTGCAACGCGTGAAGAGGGCATGTAGAAAATAGACCTATCAGATTTTCGTAATGATGTAGCTTGTGAGACTGTTTTGTGCATTCTTTCCCTTAAATATTATCTCACTTTCTCTCTCATAGCCGTGGCTCCAAAACTTTCAGCTCGCAGAGGTTCAGCTGCTGATACTGGAGAGCCTTTCATGGTGTGTTCATGTTCCAACGCATCACCTTTTACTCACACACACTGAAACGCTGTCACAGAGCCTTACCCCTGTGTGTTTTTATAGCAGGTGGAAGAGGACAGGTACAAGGAAATGCTGGACCGCAGTGACAGTGAGAACATCGCCAGCAGCTACTTCAAGTCAAAGAGAGCGAGCCAACTGCTGGCACGGGAAGCTACCAAGGGACACGGTAAGACCAGGACCTGCAGACTTCTCCACTGACCCCTGACCCAACAATCCAGGACGATAGAGACCATAAATCATTACATATAAACAGTTCAGTTAGCTAATTGGCTCTATTGAAGTATGACGTCACTTAATTCTCAGTAGGGTAAATCAGCAGATTGTCATCCCTCTCAATGTCTTTCTTGTCCGGAATAATTAATCAAGCCAAGATCATAAAAATTTAAACAATGGTACAAAAGTATTCATGTTTAGATTGGAGAAAGTTTAGAAAAACTTAAAATACTACCTTTTTATGTTAATAAAGAGACACTGAACATTTGATAGATCCAAAATAATAATCTTAAATGATTCAATGGTATAAAAAAAAAAGTTATTCAATTTATTTAGCTCAGCATCCATATTCACATTTTATCCAAAAAAAGATGCAATTTCAATTCTCAAAATAAAAATGTTAAAGGCTACAACTTGGACGACTTACTGCCGCAGTCATACTGCCAATTTACATATCGGCGTTTTCCCTCTTATGCTGGTTTTGCCCATCTGATGGAGCTCTTCTCCTGCAGTCATCCACTCCCCTCCCCTGGTTAACGGGACGGCCCTCCTCACCGTGAGCGGTTCCACCATGAACCTGCCCGTCAGCTCAGACTCTGTCCTGCCACGGCCCTTCCGCCTGGAGTCATTGGGTGTCCCGGTGTCCAATGGTAAAGTGAAGCGCAAAAAAAGCAAATCTCACATCCATAATGAGGGGATTTGAAAAGACTGTGAATTCCCATGCCTTGCATACTTTAACACATTTCACTGTCATCTGTGTTTGACTTCAAAGATTTTATACACTTTGATTGCCTGCATTTCTGATCACCACTGCTAACCAGAAATGTATACAGTAGGCTCTTTTAAACACAATGCTACCTACAGTATGATACTACCCTTGACGTTTTGCACTGTACCTAAAAACTTGTGATTCGTGCTGTGTGAGACTCAAAGTCCAGCTACTATAATACTTGACTTCTAATGTATTTTACTGTTGCTGATTGTAAACCACATTTTTAACCTGCTCCTTATCTAACATTTAAAACTCTGCTCTTGCTGCTGAATAGATGAAATAAATTAATTTATCCACTTTAAGGCTAATTTCATTTACTTTTATTTTATTTTACAGAAAGCCATTTAAACGTGGCTTGTTTAGAGTGTTATTATGAACAGTAATAAGAAATAAGATCTCAGTCAAGACCAGTCAGAGCAGTTTGTATGTCACAAATGGGTCAGGGGGGCTGTTGTCAAGGCAACAGTGTTGACAGGTTGACAGTTATCTCATGTTACGTATGACCTCTGGATTTTGATGTGAATTTAGAGAGAACCCTTAATTTATGCTCGACAATCTGTGAATCATAAACATTTATTTTGATGCCAATATCAAAAGGTTGCATAGAGTTATTTCAATAATTAATTCTTTAAAACAATCCTATGATCCTATTTATTTTAATCCTATTTTTTTGCAACACAGCAACATCTCCAGCGCCGTAGTTGCATTTTGTATCTCTACTGATGAACTCAATCCTTTCAGCAGCTCGCGTATCACATTTCCAACTTTGGCTTTGGCCTGATTTCTTCATCCATTGTTTAATATTACTTGACCGGCAGAGAGCCGTGTCAGTTTCAAAATTTGACACCCTTTGTTTGCCTGCGCGCAGACATACTAGACACAGATACTGGCCCATTAGGCGAGCCTCTTGCCTTATTGAGAGATAACACTGCAGAACTGTAATTGTCTCTTGCAGTTATCAACCACACACTACTTCAGTGGCTTCAAGACTGTTGCATAACGAAGACCTGGCCTTCCAAATAAGTCACTGGGAGGAATTAGAAGTCTTACATGCAAGGGATATCGAGAAAACAGAGAAAGGAAAACACTGCTCTGCTAAGTTCACATGGAGGTGGGGCTCAAGATAATCGGATAATGGAAGAACAGCTGAGCAGGCTTTCTCATTGCTTGAGTGCCATGTAAGATGAGTAGTATGACTGATAGTCTGTTCTGAAAGTGGAGTGTTGGATGAAGCAGAGACCACTGTGTAAAGTCACTGTGCAGGTTTACAGGGATGAAGGTTTGACTTTATTAAAGAGCCTTTTGCGCCACACTAACTCTGAGGGATGTTGTTCAACAGCTCAGTCTGAAGAAGGCAAACCAGTAGGAACTCAAGTTAATCACATTTCAAATCACAAGTCACACGTTCTACATGGAGTGGTAACAGTTAATAGAAACAATAACAATACGCAATATGAGATGCAGACTGATTTATTTTCACTGGTATTTATGGAGCTGGTAAAGTGTAGGTAAAAATAATCACAATCTTATGAACACTCTTATTTTTCATTCTGCATGAGAATCTCCAGTATTTAGACAAGGCAGTTACATAGACACAGTTTGTCACACATTTCTAAAACCATCCAACCAACCATCCAACCAACCAACCATCCAACCAACCAACCAACCATATATACTGTATAAAATAGTAGTAGAAACGAATCAGTGAGCTATTGATACATCAGATCTCAAAAATAATGTACTGCTGGTAGCTACTAAAGATTAGAAAACACTGAAAAGTCACCCCAAAACACTTTCAAAATTTTGTTTTACAATAATTATGAGCTGCATAAAGCAGTGTGCTTCTTTGAGTCTTTGCTCCAAGGAATGTAGTCGACAATCCACTTATAGGCACATCTGTGAAATTATGAAATGATCAGTTAAGTAAGAATTCTGTTGATTTGGGTTGATGTTTCCTTTAAGTAGAAGTGCAGTGGAGCAGCATGTTATGTACAGTATAATGAGGAAGGAACAAGATTAATGGAAAGCCACAATATGGCTTGCTTCAGTATGTTACCACCATTCAGAAATGTGACTTTTGTGCACACCAAGGCTTATTACGTATGACAAGTTATTTCTTATAGTGATACACTTGTTGGTGCATACTAGTGTATGCAGAAATGTTATTTTAAACATTCAGGAACCCAGCGCTGCATCTAATTTGGAGATGTAGGTGTGAAGGCTATTACTTCAAGACTATATAGATGTTTCTGATCTTTCATATTTCTTACTTTCTCTTCATACGCACTCTTAGGCTGATTTGCTGTTTGTTACAGCAAAGACAATAAGAGATTCTAATTAGATGGCTTCTTTACATAAACATGCCATTTTCATCAATTACGTGGAGCCTCAGGGGTTTGAAATGTGTATGGTGCCTTTTCAGATACTCTTGAAACCTACACAAGAATTGTAGGTAGGGAAAAAAAACTGCCCTCATGTAAGTACATTACCTACATTAAAAGTGCTGGTATTACCCTTCTTTTTTTCCTCCCTCTTCTTCATCCTCTTCTGCTTTAGTTTGCCAAAGTGCCAAGTGCCAAGTTCCCGCTTAATGCTCTAACTCTCTTTAAGCTGATGGTGCTGATTGAACTCTCTCTGAGCACTGCATTTACGCAGGCAGACTTCTGTTGTTTATCTGTTTCAGTCTTTGAGCAGTCCGAGCTTTCTGAGTGCTTCTTTTCGATCAGCTCCCATCCCGGGCACCACCATCACAGTGTATGCTACTGAGTTTGAGGATTTGTTGGGTACGGGCTGAGCTGCAGTGGTGTGTCGAGGTTCAGGACAGTTTCTGTGGTTGCCCAGGGTAGCAGAGCGCTCCAAACCAGCTGCCCTCAGTCCTTTGGATTGAGCGGGATGAGATACAGACACAGGCTGTTGGTCATGTCTGGGGTAGTGATTGAAACTGGCACTGCTCTGCAGAGGCCTGTTCTTGGGCTCTGTGGGCACACAAGAGTGACAAAACGATGGGCTTCTTGATGGATTAACATTAGATGGACCTCTTGCAAATGTGTTAGGTGTTGGATCCAAAGAGGTGTGAGACTTAGGCAGAGACAGTGGGGCTACTGTCTCATTGTTTGTTGGTTGATCTTTCAGGAGGCCCAGCTTCTGCAAAGCTTCCAGTCTCACGACCTGGGGATCTTTTGCATGCTTGACACTGTATGAAGAGTCTGAGATTGTGGATGCTTCATTTTGTGTTTTCACAGATATGTTGGAAGGAATCTGTTTGGGTTTGGGGGCCACAACCGGAGGACCCGTCTTAGACATAGAAGCCTCTGAGTGGTATCTGTCAGATCTTAGCAGATTTCCGAGGTTTGGGCCTTCCACTGTAACAGGAAGACGCTTGTTCAAGTCTATAGTATGATCAATTGTTGGACATAAGGGCGTCTTCTTTGTGGAGGCACTCCTCCGCAGGTGAACAAGTGCCTCATAGGACAGAGGTCCTCTAGGTAAAGGACCCTCAGCTATCCTAACTGAGTAGTCCCTGGGTTTGGTCGGAGGAGGTATGACAACATTGACCTCTAAGGGTACTTGGGGAGCAACAGGTTTCTGGTTATGTTTGTGACCAGGTTCTTTGCTTGAAGGAGTGAAGTGAGGCTTAGAGCTGAAGTTCTTGTCTGGAAGGATGTCCGGCTTAGCACTGGGTGCAGAACATGGAGAGCTGCTTGCCACAACAAGAGGTGTAGGAACCAGGACGCCCTGCATTGGTTTGATGTCAACATTTTCTTTTATGTGTTTCTGTGAACCTGAAAGACAAATTAGCACATGTTCATCACTTGAAATACAATGCATCCCTTCACAGTATTTAATTGACTAATGTTTAGCTAATTCTGCAGCTGTGCCCTGAGATTAACTCACTGTTCAGCTTGCTTTTGCTCATGGAGGCTGACAGGTCAGACAGTTTGGTAGCAAGGTTGCCAGGGCTGGGCAGTTGGTCAGGTTCATCATTGGACAGTCCACTATCCTCCTCAGTATCCAAAGACTCAATAGTCTCCTCCAAAAACATGAGACAGGCCCTTTCTTCAGCAGAAAGGTGCTCCAGACTATCATCACTCTGTAATACATGAAAGTAGGGATTTCATTTTGACAAAAAATCCAGCAAAACTTTGAGGAAATTGAGGAAATTGAGGAACAGGACAATTGATATCACTTTTTAAAGGAGAATGTTTAAGGCCTCAAACCCTTCACTTCTAAACAGACACAAAGCTATGAAACCAGATGCATCCCTTAGCTTTTATGTTTCAGTTACCAATAAGATTCTCAGATTCAAGAGGGTCAGTAACTTACAAAGCCAGAGTTGGCGCTGACAACGCTGTCGCAGCTGCCAGCACTGTCCATGCCAGTCATCGTCTCCAATCCAATGCCACCTGGCCAGGTATCGCTTTTGGGCATCTTAGTGCCCTACTTATCCAATGTTAGTGGCAGAGATTGTGGAGTTTCACTCTGTGAAAAGGGAATACACGGTGAGTTAGAATTACAGTTGTTCCTCTACAAGCTTGGTAGAGACGACATTGTACTATAAAAGACAAAAAAAAGCATTATGTCTGTGGACCATTTTCTGCTCTTCCAGACAGCCATTGGTTTGCATTCATTTTTGTACATTATGAAATCTATGGAGTCCCTTTTAAAATACTTTCCTATTGCATTCCCTTGCAATACTCTGCATAATCTTTCTTGCAATATTTTGTATATATATATATCTAACCTTACAATAGCGTTTGTGTTACCTAGTGCTAACCTCATGTAGCAATTTCTAATCAGTGTAAAAGGGTATCCAGTTTACAAATAATTGAGGATGTGTGCACAACCTATATTATGATGGCTTTTCTATAGACATTTTCATGATTTAGAAATAGCCCAGATTGCTGAAAAGTTTATAGAACATATTTGACACATTGACTTCAATGAGAGATGGAAGCTAATAACAGTAATAGGTATACTGGACTACACCAATAAGGTTGGTTCTTGTTTGCAACAAAATAGAGATACTCATCAAGCCAGATGTCTAGTAAAGAAACTAATAAGAAAATAATAAATAGATGCCCATCAAGAAAAACGTAAGTTCTGACTGGTTACGCACTGAAACTCTTCAGGGCCCGACAGGCACTTATTGATCAACGAAGCACTGATCACAGTACTGATGAACCACAACATTCAGTAACATTAAGTATTTTTCTCACTGGATTCTCTGTGCAAACTTCTTTTTGTAAAGGAATTTAGACTTTGGCTTCCTGTATAATTTATTAATAAATAAGCGACAGTACAATGTGCTCAGACACAACAATATGTGGCTTGGAGTCAAGTAAGCTGTGCATTTGTTTACGACGACTGTATTCAGGCATAGAGAGGAAGGAAAATTAGATGTTGTGTGTGAACAGTAATCAGCACCGCAGGAAACTGGACAGCTCCAGATCGGGCTGATCCGTCTTTACTATTAGCTCGGGATTAAATGTAAACAGTGTCAAACGTGTAAAGATAACCCAGAGTTATGTCAACCCAGGATTAAAATGAGTCCTGGGTTACTTTAATGTAATTAGCCTGTACTGTAAACACGGCATACATTGTGGTTGGATTGTGTAGGGTTGGATATTTTGATGAAAACTTATAACATAACAGATTGTAAATATCCTAGCATGAGACTTAATATATCATCATGCCATTAAAGAACAACAAATGTGTCCAATGGTAGGCACAGCATTATTTTATTATTTATTGCGAGAGAATTGTTGAAAGTCAACTCAAAACTATAACAAGGGAATTAAAAAGTGTTAAAAAGTTCCTAAAGAAGCCCTTTACGGCCTCTGTAGAATCAACTTTTTAAACCTCCTCTGGATAGGTGATCCATTGCTTTTAGTAAGTTTTGTTTTCATCAAGTAAAAATGTGGAAAACTACTGTCATTGGTGCATTGAAGTGTTTGTGGTTAAACCCCTACACTCAACACTTAAGAATGAATTGCTGCAGAACAGCAACCATTTTAATTCAAAACAATATGACATTTACACTATATTGTTTTCACAACATCCATATTTGCTTAGTGTTCTCCTAGGTCTGATTTCCTGATAACACAGCCTGTGAAGGCCGTTGACCTTTTTAGTTCTAAGATGTTGAAGCTTTTCAAAACAATCTATGCTCCCAACTGCATTACTGTACAACTGCAACGGAACGTAAAAAAAACGAATTAAAGGCGACTAAATGTTAACTGCGATGGATCATCTAATTTAAGTCTTAAGACTTTGTAAATTAATTTTCATACTAAAAAATCTATTTACCAGTGGCTGCCTGGAAATCAGTCTAAAAGCGTACAGTATGCTTGGTTAAATAGTTCACGATAATTTAAAGGATAGTCTGTAGTTAATTGTCGAAATTGTTTAGAAGCTGCATGTGTTTCGATGGACAAGTAATGTATGATTTATTATTATTCTCTAGATTTCTAAATTGCTCAGTCTCACACGCAACATGCAACATCCTGTGTAACCCGGTGGTGTGTCTTACATGCACTGGACAGCCTTGCTGGTAGAGAATGACAGGGTATCATAGCTTAGTGTGTTTCTGACAGATATTGAACTAGTCCTCTTACTGCATGTGACTCAGATTACAGCACACATGCCACTCCTAATCTTCCTCTACCGGATCAGTTTCAGAGGGAGTGCAGGGCAGCAGCGATGATCTCCTGAAAGCTATACGATATCCAGTTTGACCATGTTGTCTTACTGTAACAGTCTAGTATTAGGACATTATTCATTATCATACTTCAGGTGGTGAAATACAGAGAATGGAAATGGAAATAGCATGACTAGGCATTGGTCTCCTAGGGATGCATGCACTCTTCTGAATGGGAGACACTTTGGATAAAAAAAACATTTTCCTAATGGTGCATTTACTGATAATTGGCCATTAGAAACTGAAGGAGCAGCTGTTTAATAGCGATTTAGAGAATACATACATTTTACTTTTCTACTGGAATTGTAGAAATAGAGCTGGAAGTTTAGCATAAAGGAACCTCTGTCTGATCCTGGTGAAAAGAAATTCACTTTTGGATAAGTTTCAGCACCTGAGAGGGAAGGGCTGCGAGATAGGCCGGGAGAGGCACAAAAGCACTCCTGTCAACTGTTCGTGCTTTGCCATGTCATCCCAGCACTGTCAAAGTTTTAAAGCCCCTATTGCCAGGCCGATATGTATACACCCTCATCTGCCCTGCTGCATGCAGGTCAGGATATCAATCTGAACAGTGGAAACTCTGAGATAACATTTATTGTGTTTTAACCTGACACAATCTGGGTTGATCACATGCAAATAACAAGAGCTGCTGCTGTGGCCCAGAGCTAATTGAAAAAACACTTATTTTAAAAAGTATTTTAAACTTTAAAGCTACAGATTTTTGGTCATCAAATTTGCCTTTCTAAGTGTTAAGTATTATATAGTTCCTGTGCCTTTAAGTGTATAGTGTGACTTGAGGTTTTCCCCTTGTCATAACAAACTCAGAGTAATAAGACTGTGTTTAGTCATTAACCCATGTAGACCATTTCAAGTGAAAGGACATCTTAAACACCGCTGAAAATCTATCATAATGTTATCTCCAAATAGATACACCTATCTACACAGGAGGAACTGCTACAAAAAAAAACCCATTGAGCTTAGCTCTCACATAACCATGTAATAAAGAGGTTGAGGCAATAAATGTAACTGCCATATCAAACTCCATGGAACATTAATCTCTGGTCCAGACACAGTTGCAGTTTTTTTGATTGAGGTTATAAAAGAGAAACTGACCAAGGTTTTATTATCCTTAATGCATTGCTTGACGGGGATTATGCAACTGGGTGAAATCATCAGTTCTTTTTTATTTGATTTTATTTTAACCCTCACTACTTGGCCTTCAGATTCCTCAGGGCTCAATAAGGCTCCATGTTCTCTATAATACAGATCATCTGCCCCAAATACAGTCTCTATTGAATATACAAAACATCCATTGATCAAAAAGGTGTTAGTTAAAGCCTACATGAGACCTTCACCTCATTCCAAAAAGACAACTGAAACTAGTCTGCAAATAATACAAAGGCTGACAAAACACTGTAAGGATGAAATATATAAGGTTCATAAATTACATCAGCTGTATGACACTATGCACAAATGTGAAGTCAGAGAAACATAAACTATTGAAAGGACAGAAAATAAAATATTGAAAATCACCATAACTTATCCTAAACACGATTAAAACTAACCTATCTAACACGACGGGTTGTTTAAACTAACTTTAAGTAGATTTAACTGACCACAAAGTTAAGGTTTTCCAGTGAAAATGACAGCAGTCGACCACATACCTGTTTGAATCTCCGTGCTTTAGTCAGTTATCCATCTTCTGCTTCCTGTAGAGGGGAGACGCGGTGAGTGAGCGGCTCGATGATACCTGCATGAAGGACTTTGTGCCCCTAAGCTTTCAGCCAATCAGAGAGCCGCATTCTACTTAAAACGCACGAGACCTCGTCGTCATGGTACCTACAAATGCAGTAATCTGCTAATCGGTGTCTCTGTTTCAAACTCTCTCTGCTACCGCAGGATGTAGTTAGTCCGGCGCGTTACTCCGAAAGTAACTCGTAACAACTGTAAAAGCAAATGGGGCGGATTACTCATTACTTCAAAATAAAAGCGGTATTTCCGTTACACTGACATTGGGCTACTTGAGTTAGTTACTATATTTTAACACGTTTTTCCTATTGTCATTTTACACGTGATGAGGGATGTTATGTGCTGTGTTGACACACTTGTTAGTATTGTAATGCAGCTCAATTCCCTGCCCTACCTGTCATATTGTTTTCATCATTTAGCTTGGCAACTTTAACAGTATAGTTAGTTTATATATATATATATATATATATATATATATATATATAAAAAACAAATTATATATAGTTAGTTAGTATAGTTTTCCGTGTGGAGTACATTTAAGTACATTTATTCAAGTACTGAATTTACGTACAGTTTTGAGGTACTTCTACTTCTGCTTGAGTATTTCCTTTTTCTGCTTCTTTATACTTCAACTCCACAACATTTATTTGATAACTTCAGTTACTTTTGCAGATTCACATTATTAATACAAAATATAAACAACAATTAAATTATGATGTGAGATGGGTGGAAATTCACACCCTACCCAGCAGTGTGTAAAGTAATTAAACTGCAACATTAAACACCTGGATGGGATGCAGTCGTTATTAAAGTTATTAATTACACCTGTGATTTTTCAAATGTATGCCTTCTATGAAGGAAATGCAATGATGCAAAGCAATTTAACATATTCAAAAATATCACTCTAGACACAAACTAGTTTCGGATAACTGTAAATGCTAATGTACTGTTACCTTTTACATGGCCTCTTTGTGGCAGGTGCAGTTGGTCAAACAGCTAGTCAACAAATCTTATTGATCCTATTAAGGAAGGGTAGATGTTCCTTAAAATAACATGTAGGTAGTGTAATCCCACTACGATGGCACAAGAGCAGTGTTTAGCCAACTTGGGTTTATTTCTAGTGGCCATGGATTGTCAGAGTTATAAATAGATGAAGATGAAGTGAGCACATTAGTACATTATAGTAACAACCACTACACACATGAGGCATAAAAAATGGCTACACAAGAGTAGACTGAAAGAAAAAGGAAATAGTTGATACAAAGCGACTCGTACACGATAATGTCGGCTATAACCTTTAATTGTGACACAACACTGAAAAAAATCAAGTAAATCCAGTTATTCTGTAGTGCTTTGTGCGCAACATTCATTGTTATTGTCCTTGAAGAGTCATGAGAACTTGGTAAATCCAAAATACAACAAAGCCATTTCATAGTTTCACTTTTATGCAAGCGGATTAATCCATAATCACTGTTAAAATAAAATAAACTACCTGATGAGGGAAAAAAAATCATAGTAATTCACATTCAAACGAAGAAATAATCTGAATCAAGAAAAAAATCTGAAACAAAGCCCCAATCAAGTTCTCCACTGTCAAACTTATGTTTTTGGCAACAACTCAGTACCAATATTGCCATCACAGATACGTGAAGTAGAAATACTGGTTCTGCACAACATGAGGCCACAATAGACTGGGCTTCAAGGAAAAAACTAACCCCAACCCTCCACTTTTAACATTTTTGAGCTGTGGTTTAACATACGTGCATGCTTCAACCTTATAGGCAGTGAGGATCAAAGGAATAAGCAAAGAGATGACGCCTGACTTTAGCTGAAAATGTGAGAACATGCTCCAATTGTGCGAAACATACAGTGGAACAGAATGGTGTTTTTTGGACAACATGCACTACAAACCAAAATGGACTTTACTCATAGTTTTCACACCCTGACTTGAGTTACTTTTGGGCTGAAAAATAATTAAAATTGCAAAGGTAAATGATTAATACTGGTTAGTGAAACACAATGCATGGACTGTACCTGATCAGTAAATGCATAAAGTGAGCAGAATTGATCTCATACGTTTGAGATGTCTAGTCAATACACCAACTTCTCACCATGATTTGTGTTCTGAAATATAATGCTCGGCACGCTCAGTGTTTTTCAAAATATTCATCAATAGAAAACAAACAAAAAACCCACTGTACTCAAAAGATTAGGTCTTACAGCATGATGACGTGAAAATTACACACTAGAATTAAAAATTACACACCTGAAAAACTGTCGTACCCATGACAAAAAAAACAAAAGCTACAGATTTTGTAAAATGTTTTGTTTTCAGCACCATTATTTTTTAAAATGTTTGTCTACTTTAAAAATAAGCTCACCAATAAACACCTTGCAACATCAAAAAAGGGAAGAAAAGCAGCTAAAGTCCCATATATGTAATTTGGCTAATTTTGGATCACAATTTGCAACGTGATATTGTATTTCAAAATGTATAACCTCGATCTCAAACCTCAATGGTCACTGCTCAGTAAATTGAAAGAGATGTCACAAATAGCACATTTGTAAGATAAATCCAGTTTAGCATTAACACAGCCTAACTGTGCTGAACAATTAACCGAATCATCAGTTTCTAGTGTTGGAGTTTCTCTGACTTACATCTGTCAACAAGGGAAATAAAAAACATGCTACATAACCAACATGATGAGTAACAGTCAAACTTTGTGTGCTGCGTTTAAGACAACAGTGAGTAGGATCGCATCATAGTGCAAATAACTCTTAGTGCTTGTTTTAAATTATTTCTAGAGCCAGACAGCTGGGTTTTAGTCAGTCACAGGTAAGTATTGACAATCTGGTGCATCTTCTAATTGACAACAGCCACTATTTGGTTTGTTATCAATACAACCCAGCCATCGAGTCATCTAAACAGATTAAAACAAATCCTAAGAATTGTTTGCATATTTTACTTGACACAGATTTAAAACCATCTCTAACAGACTAAAAGGATGGTTTAATGACATCGGAGCACTGCAGTAGCGTTTCTGACTTGGAGAACTGACAGCAGTTGAAACGAAATACTGAACCGGTTAGAGGCTGAACGCAGTGTCTGCAGATTCTCCATAAATATCGCTGGACAATGTGAGGTAGAGGATCACACAAACAGATTGACAGATAGACCAACAGTTGCCAGACGTGGGGCACAGGGTCGGTGGTGGTTGTATTTGTGAGAGGGAAAAAAGACAAAATGGTGTTCACACTTCGCCAAAATTGGTGTGGCCTGTCTCCTTGGCGTGCTCACGAGCCTCCTTTTGTCCCACCAGGCCTGTCTGGCACACCATGCATCGCAATGCGAAGCGGTTAACGTCTGTGAACTGCCGCTTGCGGCGAGCCTCGTCTGCCAGCTCCAGGGCCAGGGCCAGGATTACGTCATCTGTGGTGGAGAAGATAGTCTGGGGCGGGGCGTCAGAGCCAGGCGTTTCTTTCTGCAGCGGGTCATAGTGGATGCCGTCGTAGATGAGCAGCACACGTTTGTGGTAGCCAGCATCCTCCCCAAATCGATCCACTCGGACTGTCTGAGTGTCCACCACACAGATCTCACACTGGTAAAACTTGGACAGGATAGACACCTCGATGGCTCCTCCCCAGGTGTCGTCACGTCTTATCCAAGTGCAGTACTCCTCGTTGGTCTTTCCCAGCACAGCTTCAGAGTAAGCTGCGGGGTCACTTGACACAATCTGGGCGATGAGGCCTCGCATCTCTGGGGCGCAAGCAGGGTCATATACACCACCTTCCACCACATAATACACACTGGTGAAGAGGCAGGAGTTGTCAGCTGGGACCACTCGACGTGCCAGCATGGGTGAGGCTTCCAGACGTGGTGCTTTAGTCACAGTGGGATGATCCTGAGGCTTTGGCTTGTTCTTTTCTTCCTCAACAATGAGAGTGTCTCCTGTAGAAGATGACACAAAACAACTCAGCCTGGTCAGACTATGATAAAAAGAGAAAAAATATCTATGTGGTTTATAGCGATCCAGTTCTTAACTAAATGTTTTGCATATCATTGAATGTCTCAAAAAATATGTAAATGAAAATTGGGTGTATTAACATGAGTTGAATTAAGGGGCAAGTTCAGTTCACCTAAATTACATGCTGCCACTACAATACAATGGGGGTGAACTAAATTTCATCTGGGTTCCTCTTTCTTTTTTTCTTTACAGAAACTGTGTCACAGATGCTGTGTTATCCACAGAACACAGTCCATAGTTTTGAGAATGATTATTTCGTCAAGTACTTAAATGTTAACCCAGTCATTATTCTTAAATCTCGAAAGTAAAAACTAAAATAATAAAACAGTAATATAAAAAACAAATGGTGTATCACGGGAGAGCACAACTTTAAATGCATGGATGGACATCTACAAAAGGGAGAAGATATCAGAATATGTTAACCATAAATTGGAAGTATTTATGTCATGCTGGGAAAACTGGGTTAACTTTGGAATGCCTCATAGGCCAGACTTATACCTGATTTGATGGGGTAGTCATTGAGGTGAGCATCGCCATTTCGAAGATCAAGGCTGGAGGGTGGATAACCAACCATAATTTTCTGCACATCACAGGGGATACCAGTCAGCTCCTCCACCTTCCTCTTCAGCTCTTGCACACAGGACTGATGAGTCAAGCCCTGCATTATGTGGCTCCCATTTTTGGTTTTACAGCGAAGCCGCAACATTCTGCCTGCAAAAAAACATGACAACGTATGAACTTTGTCCATCCACCATGGATGCATTTACATTTCACTCTGATTGTACCTTTAATGATTACATGTGACAAATTTGAAGACCATTCAATAAAGAATATTAAATCAACTTTGTAATCCTTTTGTTTACATGTTTGCTTCTTTTTTGTTAATAACTACAAAAGTCTAGAAAAGAATATATATATTCATATCTAATGATAACCTTGTTTCTGCTGCTGTCATTCTAATGCCTAACAATAACACTCAGTTTAGTTAAGTTTATTAAATGTATTTATGTCAAGGACCATGCACAAAATACATTAATCTCAAAAAAGAGAAAAGATGCTTTGTACCAGATTTAGCTACTAGCTAATTTCCATCGGTAGTCTTTTATTAAATGCTTTGAAATACATTTTGAGAATAGAGGTAATATTAATTCCAAACCTGAACTTATCTATGGTTTATTATTAGAGTTTGAGTGCAGCAAATTAAGACTTTTGTCGTTCTAATGATGGAACATTTTAAATAATGCCTAAAACGGCCCGTCAAGGAAGTATATGGGTAAATAAAAGAGTCACTTTTTTATTTTGAAATTAAAATAAAACAAAAGTGTACTGTCATTTTTAAGCAGACATGGGCTGCATGAAGTGATTAGAATCGATTATAAGGAGAACAAAGTGCAGACGTCTGTGTATTGCTGTACAGTATATGTTTTCTCATTTCTGTGGCACAACAGAAAAAGTTTTAATTTTCCAAATTACTATTTAATTAATAGTTACAGAAGAGTAAGACAAAATGTTACTGTCGGTCTGTAAGTAAACAAAAGGCAGTATCAGTATAAAATTATTGTAGATTCTCAAATATTTACCTCAACTAAGGAGTGGCTTTTATCTGAGTGACTGTGTGAGTCACAAACTGAGAGCAGGGCCAGGTGCCATGAAGCAACACTATATATAAAATATAACAAATAGTGCCAACTGCGACTCACGACCATGCGGAATTTGAAAAGTTATGTTGCTCCTTATCTGTAGCGCAACCAGTACATCGTTGAGTGGGTTTTACTTTAATCACTTAAACATGGTTTTACCCTTTCAGAAAATATGCGTGTCCCCCAAAAATGCTTGTTGTGGTGGTTATTTAACGTTAGCTAAGTTAGCGCGGAACCTAGCTGCTTTATCATGTATCGCTACATTAGCTTGCGTTGGCTAATTGTATTTGTTAGCCAAGGCAACACAGAAAGAATCAGGATGTCCGAGACCCTACATCAGTGTTTCCCAAACCTTTCCTCTCCCCTTATCCTGCTTCTTCTACATCTCCCCCTGCTCCAACACGGCTCATTAAATGGTCAACTCGTTATGAACTCCTGTAGCTGCTTGATAACATCATTTAAATAACTGTCGAGGCAGGGAGAGATCTAAAACATGCTGGAGAAGGGGTAACGTTACTCCAGGAAAGGTTTGGGAAACACTGCCCTACATTATGCTGGCCGCTATGTTATACGCTTTCCAAATGGACCAGGCATAACAATTAAACTGCTGATGAACAGCAGCAGCAGAATAAAACACATGACACCGGCATTGCTTTGTTTTGTTTTCTTTGTTCTGTCAGTTTACGTTGACGACTTAACTCAACAGCAAGACAAACAGATGGTGGGCTAAGCTAGGAACTCCCTGCCAAGCAAGAAAAAAGCAGCATGAAGAGCCTCTTGTCATGTAACTCGACAAATAGTCAAAGCGTTAGTGTCATTTAACCTGAAAATGTATGAATGAAACATGTGTTACTTGCCCGGACTCAAAAACAAACGTCAACGGTAGCAAACTATTATCGTGTATCATCTGCTAACGTTAGCATGCTAACGTGCCCATTAACGTAACCTGACGCTAACTGGACAGTTTTTCCAAGAGTTTCGCATCCGGGCGAACTTTGGTAAATTCTGTCACCTGTCAACTGACATATCTATACACGACAGGGTACATAAAGTGGCATGACAACGGGCCAAGTTATTGTGTTTTCTTACCTGCTGTTGACTGCAGCCCTGCCTCAAACAATAACCATCCAGTGAGAGACGGATGTGTAGAACGTCACTTTACGTCGGTATGACGACATGACGCTCTTTGTGTGATACTTGTAAATGAAGCATGGAAGGGCCGTAGTGAAGAGGAAAGACCCATTCAAAATCCCATTAACACCTGTAATTTGTAAAAAAATAAATAATAAAAAAAAATACAATGTAAATATGTAGAAAACAATGAATGTCATGAGTAATAATGATAGTTGAATATATCGCCTATATGTGCACAATCTCTCCTTTTATAGATTTACATGACTGACTCCGATTAGGTTTAGAACATGTGACAATCTTTAGGTTATGTTGCATTTGTGGGCTATATTTTTACTCTCTGTTGACACCAGTAAGGTTACAGCAGATCAGGACATTCTGTTATTATTGTGCAAATAATAGATTATCTTATAAATGGTATTATTTACATCTTCAATAATGGGACTGTAACAGTTGGTTTGTTTTCCAAATGATCAGTTTTCTACAATATGTAGACACAGAGAATGAAATTCATTCATTCTGTTATGAGGCTAAACACGTCAGTTTACAGTTCTTTAAAAACAATGAGTACATTTACTTTCTGCTTACAGTTGACTGAATCATTTTGCGTTAAGGTTTTCACTCCAGTTAAGGTGAAATGTAAAGGAGGATGCCCCCAGACCACCCCTCCCATATCGATCAGTCCCCTGATCAATAATTGTAATGCTCTTTATCTCTTTATCTATATCTATCTTACAATAACTGAGGCCTAATATTTATCAAGAAAAACAGATTCTCTATGTTACATTCAGTTCTTTAATAATGTTGAGACAATTTTACATTAAACAAGAAACAATTAAATGAAGGTCACAAATAACATAACTTGTAACAGATTTGGATCAGTCCATTTGGAAGATGCAATGTGCTGTCTCCTACATTTCTATGGAAAAAATCATGTCACTTCAAAATTCACTTTCATTGTCTGCTAAAAAGGCACAAGTAGGCTGCTTTGAGCAGGGCAATAACTTATCAACAGTCAAACATCACATCGTCATAGAATGAAACTTGTACTTCTGTTTATTATCAAATAAAATGAAAGGATTTTGTGTGTCAAAAATGGCAGCTATAAGGAGAATTTAAGGAGTAAAGGTACATTTGCGTGACGCAATTAAAAATAAATGTTTGGCCAGTATGATAACATGAACACAAATGTCAAGAAATGACATGTTATATTTTTGTTGCAAAAAAATCCCTTCCTAGAATCCACAGGCAAGAAGAACAATGGATTAATAGATGAGCATTTAGGATTTAGTGTTCATTGTGACGGATAACACCAGCTTAATACATTAGGTATGCAAATGTTTCTTTATCTACTGCTGGTAGATACAGTATGTCCAGCAATGTGGTGTATTTTCTAACAACACATAAAACATTAAAATGCTTCCAAAACAGAAGGAAGAAACTAAATATATCATTTTAATTTCCTTAAGAAGCTGACGAGTACATTCTCTCAAATCTAAACCAAATCAAAAACATAAGACACCACAGATGATGGCTTATTTGATAAGAATCACAACTACGGATTGTTCATACAGTAGATGAGTGGATTTGTATTATAAAAATATTTTTACAGCTTCTACTTTATAACATGTACACATAACATGAAATAGTGAAAGTTGGTTTTCCTCATCATAATGTGTAATCTATTCAATGGCATACAGAGGAGCTAATTCGATCTATATATTTCAAGTTCAGTAATGCATTGTAGTACTTACAATGATGATTCGTTACCAGTTCTGAAATACAGTATGTTCTTTTGGCTGATTGATTGAATTTCTTGCACATGCAGAAGTGTTTATGATATTAATGTCAAGGCCTCAGCATGCAGAGTAAAGTTAAACAGAGAGGTTGAGATAGATCAAAACATGACCTCATGTCCTAATTTTCAAAAGAAATCCTACATTTAATCTGATCATTTTCAAGACTGTGGTTTAAAAAACAAAATCAAAATCCAAAAACATTTCTTTCTATCTTTGGATTCATGACTAAACCCAGGACTTTTTCCCACATTGTGGCACGAAGAAAGAGGCTTTCATCTTCACTCAGAAGCGGACACAGCCACTAGCTTCTTCTGGGCTGTCAAAGTCGATTCCTTCGCACAGGGACTCCTTCAAGAAAAAGAAAATGTCACTGACATTCACAAATTAATGCCTTACAGCAGTAAATCCCATTCGAGGAAACCAATAGCTTCTCAGGGGGCCCAGGAGTCTTAAATTCCTATTTGAGAAATTAGGTCATTATGTGAAGTGTGGCAAAGTAGCCACATTAGTGGAGACTCTTCTTTAGCACATTCTCAAGAACTGATTAATTATTAACCACATTCACAGTATGATTGGCTCCAAATCATAATCTGGTACACTTCACTGTATGCAATAACAAGGAAATTAATACTCAAATACCTTTAGATTTCCATAATTTAATATATGTGCAGTATATACAGTAGCTACATTATTTTCCCATTTTGAAATATATCTAGGTGTCTAGGTGTACTCTCAAAGAGTTTTACTGAAGTCGACTTCATTGTTACTGCTAATAAACTACCAAGGAATCAGTGTCTGATAGTGTTCCTGATAAGGCCGCTGAGATGAAACAAAGCCAAGCTTTCATTCTACTTAAAGTTCAAAGGTAATGGAAGGTTAGAGAAACCCAAAGACCGAAAACCACAACAAAATTACACCACCGTGGCAACATATTGACATGGGTTACAATGACATGAGTTGAATTATGGGAAAGAAAATGAAGGGCTGGCTAGGTGTACTGAGTCTCCAAAATACTCACAGACAACCGCTTCCTATCCGAGGCTGTAAGACAGGTTTGGAGAAAGTGGAGAGAGACACAGAGATAGATAGAAATGTGGAGAAAAGCTGAAGCACCGTACCCACAAGGCAAGACCAACAAATACACAAAACATACAAATTTGAATATGCAAGTTTGAAATCTGTCATGTATGTATTGTGTTAATTTTCTCAAATTGCTCTCAAGTTTCTCAAATGGGATTCAATCTTTTTTTTTTGTTTTTTTTTTAGTGGAATCATGGTTGATTCATAAGGAATGTTCAGCTAATAATGTGCACATTCTCACTTAACTGACAACATATAATACACAATGTCTTTGTGTTGATGTTTGTGTGTCTTTTGTATCCCATAAAGGCTAATTCATGGGGAGCTTTCCTCAGCAAACAGTACGCATGCTGTTCTGCATATTCAAGCCGGAGACAGCCCAGTGGTGAAGCAGAGGTCATGCAAGACAAACATCTGACTTTGGAAACAGACACAGGCACGACATTAAAAGAAGAGGAGCGACCCATTCAAGATCCAAAACATGCCCTGAGAGAGAAAGACAGATAGAGAGATGGATTCCATGTACGTCATTTTACAACACAGACACTAAATCATCGAGAGGACCCAAAACTGAGGCGAGGGAATGCCAAACACAGAGTTACAACTGTGGTGGGAGGTGACTGATTACAGTTGACTGTGACTGATTTAGAGGGGGAGCCTGTAACTCTGGCACTAACTTGGCTTTGCCGTCCCTCTGGCATCAGAGCCGACGGGGTGGGGGCGAGGGGTAGCCAGGGCTGGTTGCCCGCGCTGTAGAGCCTGGGACGCTTGACCTGGTCGTGACTGGCCAAGGGAGTGTAACTATTCCGCCGGTGTATGAGAGCAGAGTCCATCAGGATTTTACCCTGGTAGGAGATGAAATACCGCAAATGTTAAGGAAAAAGATCAGGGAACACACAACACCCGATAGGGGGTGGGGGTGGGGGGGGTGAGGGGGCACCTGACCAGCCAAACAAACTAGCCGTCCACTCCACATGGATCCACAGCAACAGGTAAGACAACTGAAGCCGTTTTTAGTGACAGAAACTGTTTCAACCATGTCATTCCACCACACAACACAAAACATTAATGAACAGTAAGAGTACATCCCTTATTGCAGAGAACAGACAGACGAACACCTGCTTCAATCACGGTAGTAAACGTAAAAAGGGGGACTAATATCTCAAATACAGTAGTCTTTCATAAAGTATATATAATCTTAATAAGGATGCAACCAGAGCAATGGTAATGATTAGATCAGCCAAGCAAGGTAGCATGATCAGCCATTGCCTCCATCAAGGTAAAATATTACCAAATTAACATTTCATTAGCATTCATTAGCTCACAGCTCAAGCCAGACTGATTAATTAAGCTTAAAGATAAAAGGGACACAACAAAACAGGGATGTAAGAAAGGGAGTCAAGGAAGCAAAGCCTCGCACACAGGGGATGAAGTGTGATTGCATTGAACTAGCAGACACAACAAACAAGACAAAGAGCCCATTAGACTTCGGATTAGATGCTGAGATTTGCTGGTAAGTTTTGAAATGTTACTGTGTAAGTAAACAATAAACAAGTATTTTGCCTACATGATCACAGTCGAGGCTTTAATTCGACAACGCTGAATGCACATTTATGCGACAATGTGATTTTTCAGCTCGATTCAGAGCCACTTACAAGAGGCCGGTCTCGATGTGTGTTTACTGCCTCCACATTAAGGTAAAACATTTCCACTTTACAACCTACAAGATAAAAGATAGAATACATTGAAATAAAATGCAAAGTACGAGAAAAAGTCAGTCTCATGGTGTCACACTGAGCTTTGTCAAAAGACCTACCATATGCAACAGGGGTTAGCTTGAGTACTGTGTGGAGCGGGCATTTCATGTATGGTAGATCTTCTATGGGATGAAGAAGAGAGTATACAGCATCTTGTCATCTGCTGGTGTGATCTAGTATGTCTGTGTGTGTGTGTGTGTGTGTGTGTGTGTGCACTTGTGTGTTTATCTGACCTGCACTCTTGTCCAGGAAGTAAGCTAGCAGACAGCGCATCACAGCCTGGTGGCAGACAACCAACACGTTGCCCTGTCTCTCCAACTCCATGATAACCGGCTCCAAGCGTTGAACAAGGTCTTGGTAGGACTGGAGAAAGTGAAGAGAAGGCAGAAGGCCAACAGGTTCAAAGTAATCGATAAACTTTTAAAACCTCTGACAGCAACTGGTGAGAGAGAGGAAAGTTGATGATCTGATGGGAAGAAGTCCACTGTTCATTCAGCAGACATTTTGACTTTGGCTGTCACAGTAGGAAAAGCACAAGCACAAGTGTCCCAGTAGCCCGGACAGTGAGCCAGCATGCACAATACCCGGACCCTGAAACCAAAGCAGCTAAATGGTATTCAGCCACCATTAATTTGATTATTTACACCTGTGCTTTTTCCTACTGTGACATGTCAAAACATCTTCTCTGAAAAAAGCCTATCAAGATGAATTATTGGAACAAATGTAACTGTGCTGAGTGGAAGGAGTCAGGTCACCTCTCCTCCTGGATAGCGATAGTGGTACTTGTCCTGGTCCCTCAAAGCAAACTCCTCTGGGAATGTGTTCTGGATCATCTCGTAAGTCATCTCCTCACACACACCCTGGACAAGGACAACAGAGTGTTTGTCTTCATGACAAGTAAAAAGGTGAATGGACCCCCTTTCCATTACTTTGCTGCCATGAAAACATGACTGCAGGATTTGAATATTAGTCCACATAAAGACTGTATAAAGACAAACAGCAGCAGTATCTTTTGACAAAAGAATGCGGTCAGTTTCACACGCAGTAAGACCAGCAAACAGACTGGTTACACATGTGATGCAATAATATTTATTTCAATCTGAATAAAGACCCTGTGAGGTTGAAACCGGTTGGCACTTCAGATTAAAATGCCCGAGTAAATGAAGGCCTTTAACATAACTTCTCTCCTTGCGCTGTCTAAGATTGCCTTACGGATGTTATCTTTTCTATGATCAGTATCTTCTGAAACTTTGGTTTTCTTCAAGCATTTTGTTTCTCCTCCTGATGTTACTTCAAAAGGAGCAAAAGGGCTGAAATTCTTTGTGGCTTTGTAGTTCTTACCTCTACGCTGAAGCTATTTCCACTTTTGTATTGTGTTACTTACTGTCAGGAAACCCCCCGTTAATCAAAAGTGTATCAGAAAAACATCCAAAATATACTTTTTGTCTATCTGAACCGGAGCTCCATGGATCTGTAATGAAGAATTGTAAAATGTGGGAGGTTAGCAGACTGTACAGTACTGACAGCATCAATCTCGTTGAGGATCTTCCACTGTTCATAAGGAACGCACAGCTCCTCCGCTGTCTGGATGGTTCTTCTCAGTTGGCTCGTCCACACCTTCAAATCCGACAATTTGTGCTCTTCAATGAAATCTCGCAGGGCATGGGCGAACTGGGATGTGAGAGAGACAGAGAGAATTTTCTTATAGTATTTCTGCTTCATTAGGTTCAGTGGAAAGAGACAAGAAATGGGAAATGGAGAGGATTAGATGGGATAAAGGTCATGACTCAGGTGTTCATAATATTGCAGTTAAGTGCACTGTATTCCAGTGAGCTATCTCCCTGAGAGAGGCCTGTAATTGGGTCTTTAGAAGACACTTTGCACTTCATAACATAAGAATTACGAAAGAGAACCCGGCCACTCGTACCTGTTTCCCTCGAGGAGAAAGTTCAGAGTCTCCTCCGATGCGGCCTTCAACGTTGTGGTTGCTCTCTCCGTGCCGACACAGGTAGATGGAGTGCGAGTGCACATGGATGTTCATGAGGTAGTAGACGATCTTACTCTGGATGTAGTCCTGCACCCGGTTCACCAGAAAACGCCGGCCCACGTTCATCACCTTGATAAAAGACAGGTCCCTGCAGGTGCCAATGAATCACGTAGTTGAGTCAAATGGTTGTTTACTGCCACCATCTAGTGGTTTCTTTTCTTAACTGCAATTCCACAAAATAATATAGAAGATGCAAACAATTTTACTGGATTTTACTTTACAGGAATAATCTAATAATTTGTTTTTTTAATATCCATAAACAGAAGCAGTAGGATCAGTTCTTACTTGTCGTAATCATCAGGATCTAACGGTTGGTAGGTAACCTTGTAGCACTCGATTCGTTTGAGAAAGTCGTCCATTACTCTCTCTCTGTGTCTCTCAGGGTAGTCTGGACTGGACACTTTCACTTCCTGTCACATTCAAACAATGTGAGCAAGCATAGTAGTTCAACACATACCACTGTAGATTAGTGGGAATATTAATATATTACAGGTTTGACCCAGACAAGAAGTCACAGTCAAGCCTTCAAAGTCTCGTTGGTGACATGAGGTCATACCAGAATATTAGCAGCTATGACCTCTGGGTCGTCACACACCGACTCCACAAAGAACACCTGTTGGAAAGAGGGCAGCCAATCAACACGGGCACCAACTCGTCAAAACATTGCTCCATTGCGCTACTCGTGGTTAAAAACTACAAGAGTATTTCTAGACTAAATTAATTTATTCTTAACTGATATTAACGTTTGCTGACATGCATGTCATAGATACACATGATGATGTCTGAAAAAGCAGCAGAGGAAGGCCAATTTCATGTGCTGTTATCTTGTGGCCGCTGGTCAGGAAAAGTTACGTTGCCCTGCTTCCAGGAAAGTGCTCCATGCACAGTTTCTATATTTAAATATCAAAGTCCAATTTCCACCAAAGCCCAAGAGGGAAAAGATAAAATTAATTGCAAAATATAAACATGTTATAAATTTTGCCAATCTTACCTTGAACGCATTCTCCTTGACAAAAGCCAGAATGAGATCTCGCCGTTCTCTTGTTGTGTTTGTTGCATCAAACACCTGATTAACACACAAAGAAAATGGGTGTTCTATAATAAAATGTTTGTAGGACAGTTTAGGATTAAAGTTGTCCTGATGCCAAATGCGTTTCTGTTGGAAATGAGCCCGCACTGAGACACAGGCAGACAGAGAGACAGATGGACAGAATGGCAGCGAGAGGACTCACCGCGATCTGACCTCCCTCCTTCGTCAGGTATGCCTTCACGTCCTGCAGAGCTACCAGAGCACACTGCCTGTGGGAGAGAGAAAGCATGCTCTCATTCACTAAAATTCACAATCATCGAAATTTACATTGCATGTGTGTTGTGTATGATTTGTAAATGACATGGAAAATGTCAGAAATCCTCAAGTATTACCAGTATTATACTGTAGGTATCAAGTAGGCCTTGATTTTCAGTGCTTATCTGGTATTTGATTTTCCTGTTGCTCATCAAATAAACTTGTAATCTAAAGAAGATTCATGTCTTAGTTGTAGCACTTTTGCGTATGTGATATCAGTGGTATCTGGGTTATCTCAAATCACTAAAAACGTTTTCACATCTCCCCCTAGTTGTGTCTAACCATGGAAAGTTCAGGTTTTCTGCCCAGGTTGTGAAATATAAGAGATTACTGCAGCCACCCAAATGAAATTAAGGTATATATAATTTAATGTATGCTGCTCAAAGCACAGAAAAAATGCACGTAGAAAACTCAGCAATATAAATTGTCCCAAACAATTCGACACTTTGGGAAATACGCTTACTTGTTTTCTTGCCGACAGTTGAGAAGATGGATACCACTCTCATATCTGCAGGATAAATATGAAGCTACAGCCAGGAGACAATTAGCTTAGCTTAGCATAAAGACTGTAAATGGGGAAACAAGTAGACAGACTCTGAGCTTTAAGGGTACTGATAGATGGATTTTGTTACCTCTGGACAGTGCCAGGCTAGCTGTTTCCTCTTGTCTACAGTCTTTATGCTAAGCTAAGCTAACAGGCTGCTGGCGGTAGACTCATATTTAAAAGGACAAACATGACAGCAGTATCAATCTTCTCATCTAACTCTTGGCAAGAAAGCAAGGGGGTGTATGTCCCAAAATGTCGAACTACTCCTTTAACCCCCCCGCAGGCGATACCTCCAATAGCAAAAAGACAAACGCTCAGTTGCTGTCTGACCCAGGTTGGATACTCATGCAACACCCTGGAGCGCTCGTGTCAGCTTCAGAGTGACAGCGGCAGCTTGTTTAATATCTAGGTCACAATTCTGCACTGGGATGCTGTCAGGAGCCTGTCACATTTTCATGATAGCCACGAACCGCAAACCCCGTTTCAATTAATAATACTGGATAAGACACCATGAGGGAAAGAGACAGTTATTTATTTATTAGTCTTTTTGCAGAAATCAGCAGTGATTTACACTGTGAATACAAACGAATAACCATAAGAATTTGGTGTTGGCACTTTGTCATGTGGTGTGTCTTTGTGCACACATTAACTACAGATCAGAGCCAGTTTAAAGGTAGTCTGAACACAGTACTGACTCCGGCTGAATATCGACTGGTAGAAAAACAGCTTAGTCACTGATGCAGCAGTGGAGCCTGCAGAATACTAAACAGACCCGTGTAGACTGGGGGAAATGTTACACTCAGTGGAGATGCTACAGCTTCTCTTACTGTTAGATGCATTATGTGAATGTCCGGTGTAATGACTGAACAAGAGCACACGATGAGCACATTTGTAAAAGTGGAACTTACTTCCTGATTCTCATGGCCTCCTCATTGTCGTGGCGGAAGAAATCATAGGATTTATAAGCTCTGACCGCCTCTCTGCGGTACACGCCCAAGTTAAACACTGCAAAATGAACAAATGACATTAACACTCTGCCCTTGCCGTGCTTTCTTGAAGTCACTAGTGATGTAGTTTTTATCAGCAATTATAACTATTACAACTGAACTGATGCTATGTTTAGTCTTCTATTCTGAGATACTCTGACATACACTACATACAGTACGTGTAAATACAAAGAACGTCATTGAAAAGTCTTTGAAAGACAAAAATATATACTGTTTCACCTGTAACCAACTTCTTACTGGTCTTAATACCCTGATTTCATAACATCTGCAGGTTAAAGACAGCTTTACGAATTATTGGCAAAGACTTTTTGATTTCTTTGTGACAAACAAAAAATTCTCCTCCTGATATCAGTAAGGTTGTTTGAACATCCTTTTGATAAAATCTATTAAAAATATTGATTTAAAACTGCTATATACTACAGTTTGTAGACCATAATATACTGTTGTTTTGAGTTAAATAGGGCAAATACAATAAGACTAGATTAATTTAACATCAGGATGAATTGAAAGACACTCAGAAGGAAAACAGGTTTTTGTCACATGTCATGTTTTACCTTTGGTTGGGACTCCGATCCAGTTGAGGTAACGTGTGAGCTTCTTTGACATGTAGGTCTTCCCTCTTGCAGGCAGGCCGATCATTACGATCATTGTTGGAGAATTAGTCATATAGGAAGCCCACGCTGCACACGAGACAGATGTATATTTGTCAAGCACATTGATAGAAACCCTACACAGCTGTATGGAAGTAATGTCTGACCCTTAAATGTTAATCACCTGCATGACAAAAGATAACAAAAAAATACTGTGGCTGCATTTACATAAAATAAAACAGGCAGAGGAATGAAGTAAAATAGATGTAAATTTACTGTGTTAGGCTGTTGCCATCCTTGCAGGATTAAGACAATCTAATAACTAGGCCATGTGAGTACTGGACAAAAATAATTGTCCCTTTGCACACAAATATCATCTGTGGACTGGGATCAAAGGCAGGACCTAAAGAAATTAAACGAAGAAATGTCCTGGGAGAAGAAGGTGTCACTTCTTTTTTTTTTTTTTTTTCCATATCTGTCTTTTGCAGGTTGGAGCCTAAATGAAGGAGCTGCAGAGTCCCTGAGAGGTTAGAAACAACTTAAGTCCAGAGTGAACAATACAAGGTTTTATGTTACCTTAAGTGTAGACTCTCAAAGCAGTCATGCAGACTAACTTGTTCGAATACAATTGTGGGAAACTTGGGACTTTACTTACAGCATTTCTTCTCATTCATTCTCAGGTCTGTTTTCTTGGCTTCTGCTGAGTTTGCAGAGCTATTGTCTATCGGAGTGCTTGACATGTTGGAGTCAAAATCAGCTCTCTCTCTCTCCCTCTCCCTCTCTCAGAAGGACATTGTCCAAGCGGCTGGTCTGAAACAGAGGAGTCAGGCATGTGATGTTTTGCTTTAATGCATCTCTGATAAAACAGAATGTTGCACAAAAGACATGTGGCTTTTTAAGTTTCCCTGGCAACAGCGACTGCACGACCACAACCAGAAGTGCAAAGGATGAGGAGGAAAGGCGCTGCCACATCATCTGTTCCAGGGGAAAAAAAAAAAAAACACGGCTTGGCTAAACGCACTACATTCACAAAGCCGCATACGAGCAACGGCTTCCTCTCTAACCGGGGTGACAGAGTTCATGCGACACGAAATCTGCCAAGAACATTTAAAACATAATCCGCGTTTCTAACAGCTTCATATTCGTTTGGTTTTTTTTACCCGATCGGTAGGAAAATGATGAGTCCTGCCGGCCAGAATCTCCTCCGCGGACGCGGTTACGGACCCTCCGCTAAGGGACCTCACGACCTGCCGGACCGGGAGTTTGCGTCCGCCGCTGCGGCCGGAGGAGCCCGTCTGCTCGGCCTGTCCTTGGTGCTGAGGTGCCTCCTCGGCCGGCTGGTGTCCTTCCAAGCTGGAGGTGTGCCTCTACGTCATATTTTTTCCCCTACCGTAAAGTTAATAATAGATACGTCAACGCACAGCCCAGTATTACTGATTCAAAAGCCCTGAGAGCAAAACACAGGGGCTCTGCAGAGGATGAGGAGCAGCCAGCGTGTAAAACTGATGCCAACATCCGTGGATGAAAAGCATTTATTCCTATTACACCTCTATCAAACACGTTCACAACCAAACCCGGTTTGCATAGTAATTTTATTCAACAATGGTCCTCAATACAAAAGACAGACAGTGGTCAAAGAGTCCGGACCAGCACAAGTTTAAGCGCTAAAACACAACCCCAAATAAATAAAGCCCACTTACAATCACAAGGTTTCCTCCTTGAATAGTACAAAAAGGTTGAAATTAAAGTCCTATGAAAATTCATTTAATACAGCTGGTCGCCCATTTTGATGTACTGGCTTTAGAAAGCACATACTTTGCTTGTTTTACAGTTAGTTGTACTGATGAGAAACATCAGTGAATGAGACTAAAACTACATTAAATCTGTATTTAACTCATTTACATATCACTTTGTGTCCACACATCTGTACAAGACACATTTGGAAAGTCTGGATGCCACAGAAGCCTTTAATAAACCTCAGGCCTGAACTCACCGCTATATTTAACCACATACTGAGGAACATTCCAGGGTCAAAGGTTAGGCACTGGGTTAGTAGCGTGGCTGTTGGAAAGTGTTGCCACACCAGCTGAGCGGCCAGTTATGGTGTGTGAGCGATTGTCAGAGCATCTCAGGCTTGAGAATGACTGATGAAACTCAAGAGACAGGAGTGTCAGGCGGAAGGCACAGACAATCACTAAACTGTCAGTAGGTTTGCACTTTGTTTTGTAGATGAGAGGCAGCAGACAGGGGGAGTTTCTGGTCTCCAGTGTCCGACTGTTAGTGGTTTGCCATTTTCACATTAAGGCTTGATCTTCCACAACTGGAAATTAAGCAGAGATAAAAAAGATTACCGTCATTTCGCAGACATCTTACAGATCAACACAAATGCATAATCACAGGTCGGAGTGCATCTGCAGTGGTGCAAAAATTAGCATTTTGGAAAGTACACTTATTCACTTTCTTGCATATTTTTTTGTCTGTGCAATAAATATGGAGCGAGAACCAGGAGACGATTGGCTCAGCTTAGCATAAAGACTCTTCATAGTTCAAGGTTACGCCTACCCGCATCTCTAAAGACCACTGTTTCACATGATGCATCTCTTTAGTTTAATCCATACACAAACAGAAATGTAAGAACTGTATGTAAAAGTTGTGGTTAATTAGTGAGCATTGGAGGTGCTGGTAGGTGTATTTTTGAACTTTGGGAGGCAGCCAGGCTAGCTGTTTCCCCCTGCTTTCAGTCTTCGTGCTTCAGGCTGACATCCTCCTTGCACAGACAAGACATGATATATGTGGTATGCAGTGGATCTTTTAATCTAACCCTCTGCAAGAAAGCAAATAACGTATCTCTCAAAATGTCAAACTATTCCTTCAATATATATTTAAGTATTTCCTGCCTTTAGTGAGGGCACTTTGATGCTTTTCAGCGACAGTACCTGCACTGCCTGCAATCCACTTGAAAGGACTTTTTAGATCATCTTCTTCATCAGTCATCTTGATTTTTTTGAATGATGTCAACATATTTGCCAGATGGCCATAACCAAAGATATTTCTAAGATATTCCTTTAGGCTTCTAACAACCCCAACACCTAGAGTGTAAAATGCAACTATAAATGGAAATTTTCATGATTTGCATTTAAAGGCCACAAAATACATAAAGTTTGGGTATTCAAAAGAGAGAGATTTAAAAAAAAAAAAAAAAAAAAAAAAAAAAAAAAAAAGGTCCAAACTAAAGCAGCTAAAGCCAAGATAACCTACGTTTTAGCCCTTAGTCAAGTACCAAAATCACTGGATCCTACTGACCCAAACCAAACTCAAACTTTAGAAAGCTCCCTCCAGAGCCACAGAAGGGATTATTCAACGGTTTTCACAGGCCAAATAGTGCTTTATGTGACGAGTAAAGTGGACTTGATGTGTTCTGTTCTGTTCTGTCTTCTTGCACCATTATCACAGAAACCAAGGATCTGTGATTTTAACATTTAGCAGATAGACTCACTCTGATGTTGAAGCCGAACAGGTCGCTGACCACAGCGGACACAGCAGACAGGATGACCACTCTGGTGATGTTGTAGATCAGAGGGTTCACAGTCAGACCCAGCAGTCTGAATGGAGTATCCAGCTCCTGGGGGACGTAAGAGGGAACACAATGTTATTTGAACTTGACAACATGGGTACCCATACCTCGAGGCAGGGAAAGGGTCAAAGCCAAATCCATTATTGATTGATTAAATTGAATCTTAAACATTAGATGGTGCCAGGAGAGACATGGAATGAGGGATGCAACAAAGGTTCCCAGCCACTGGGATCATTGCAGTTCACGGTTGTTGTTTAAACCCCTCAGCCACTGACTGATATCAGATATCAGTGGTAGTAACAGCTATTTGCTACATGGCCAACAGGGTGAGGCATCACTTTAAAACTGTAAATTAAAAGCTATTCTGTGTTCTAACGTTTTGGCAGTGTTTTAGATTTGTAAGAGCTGTATGCTATTTTTAGTTTTTGCTTGTTTTCTTAAGAAATACATTTACAGCATTAAAAGGAAAGTTCTGACTGTTTTGTTCTTTATAGAAAAACGAATCGGTCATCAAATAACTCTTACCTAAGTCAGAGTACGTTTGTTAACCTAAATGTGCTTGTTAAATGCTGTATGCAGTCAGGTATAAATAGTGGCCTGAGACACAGTATCAGTGAATTGATTGTAAAAACTCTAAAAAATACTGCCTTTACCATACTTTGACAAGATTAAAATACTTCAAATACAAGTATTTACAATATTTCACACTTGGAAAACAATTACGAGTGAAAAGTTTTGGCTCTGCTGGAGGAATACTGGTTGATCCAAAGCAAAATAACTGCAAAATTCATATATAGGGGTAAAACAAAGAAGCTGAATTTTACTTACCTTCATCAGTTTTGTAGCTAGTTTCAAAACGTTGTTCACTATGTTGAGTTCTTCTTTCTTATTGGGCTTTTTCTCCATCTTGAGATACAAATTGATCTGCAACCAAGAACAGTTTTACATACTGTAAGCTGTAATACAAAGACAGTTGTTTGTTCAAACCTGCATTAAATGATGCAAACTATGAGTCAGCTGATGGTGTTGCCCACAGTGCTGAGCCCACCGAGAAATAACCTGCAACTTCATGTGTTTTGCAGATGCGGGTTGTTACCTGCTCAGTGAGCAGCACAGAGGAGTTGCTGTATTTGCAGTTGGTCTCTGAGCCCAGCGTGGCCAGCCGCAACAGAAAGAGGATGAGGGAGGAGGCCCACACCATCAGCTCCCAGTTTGTCAGAGACTCTAGGAATGTCTTGTGGCTGTGCAGAAGCTGAGGAAAGGCAAAAGCAACAGCATTTATACTCTTTGTTGTTTTGAAAATTAAGATTTCTCTGTATCCAGCAGAGCTTATAAAACATTTTCTAGATCAACCTTCATGATTATGTTCACTCAGGTAATATAATTAGCTGGTTGCATGTTTTGTGGCTGTCTTCCTGTCATTTCATCTCTCTGCAAGACTCACACTATTTGAACAACGTTATTAATTCAGATTTGTTCCAGCGGATGTGACTGACCTGGGCACAAATGATGAATGAAATGGACAGCGCTAAAAGGAAGATAGTGGAGACAATGACGTCAACGGAGCGCTGCGGCCCTCTTCGCTGCAACGAACAAGCAAGTCAATGACGCACCATTACAAACAAAGACGAGTCCCTGACAACCCTCCAGAGGCAAAACAATGCACACTGATAAAAGAACATTGGAGCATTAAAGCAGTATAATACAAACCCTGAGAAAAGAGCGTAGTGACAACCACATCTTTATGTTCTGGACTTTCTTCAGCCTGAAATGAGGGATCTCAGATTTCTTGGCCTTGCGAGCTGAAGTGAGGTGGCTGAAGTACTTGGCAAATAAGAGTCTCTGTTGGGGGAAACATGGACATACACTATCAGAGACGCAAAGCACTTCACAGAATTTAGAAGTCCTACAATCAGCTGTCATAATACAAACTTTTTTGCCTGGTTTTCACTCCTTGAGTTTACTTTTAGCAGTCATTACATGTTTAGCCGTGTCATGCTGTATATTGTTTTAAGTTTTTTGCCAGTATATCTACAGACAGGGCAATATCTGTACATGAAAGAGTAGAGTGTCAGTGTTCTGGAGATATAAAAACTAAGGGGACTGGACGTTCTTAGTAATGTAAATAACATATCGGTAGTGTAAACCAAAAAAACCCCCAATACTAATGGACTCCTATTTCTTACTTTTATTTAGGGTAATAATGTTCTGAGTTTTGGAACAACTGCTTTGGGGGATACAAGTAGGATGCTATTGCCATGGACTTAGCTGTAGCCTACACAGTGAGCTCTTTCTTTAGCCTATATTTCTTTACATTTTGTTTATTTGGACTATGAAAAGTCTCTCCAGATTAGGTATTAGCTGTTCCTGTTTGCACTGTAACCATGAGTACAGATAGCTATCACAGGATTACCTCCGATAGGTATAAATCAAGCTGAATCTTGCTCCAAGCTAGCAATTTATTGGACTTAAGACACTTTCAGAGGTCCTTGATATGACTATAGACCCCTGCCCTATTATAGCTCTCTTAGTACCCTCTGATGTCTACTCTTTGAACACGTTCCAGCGTGACTTCTTGGCTTTCTGTACGCTGCATGCTCGTCGTCTGATCCTGCTGAACGGGAAAGACGCAATTCCTCCATCTCATAGGCAGTGGATCAGGAATATTTTATATTACATGAAGTTAGAAAAAAACTAAGCACACACCGTGAGGTTCTGCGACCTGTTGTGAGGTACACAGAAGAGGAGGTAGGTACACTTGAACTATTTTAGTTTGCTGCATTCAGTCCTTCCTTGCTGTACTTTTATTTTATTATTTGTTTATTGTGTATGTTTACCACTTAAAAAAAAGCAATAAACGAAGCTTAAAATGAAAAATCATGTCTGTGTATTCAGATTGGACTGAGTTATGACTTTAAGATAAAGGAATGTCTGAATCTTTCAGGTTCTGTCTTAACGTACAACAGTATAATAACAAGAAAGTAAAAATTGCTGTTACTACTTTACTACGCATGCCAGTAGACAGCGGTAAGACGTAACTGGAAATAAAGAGCAAGAGAATGATTCAAACAATACAAAGTGACCTCTCACCTGTTTGTACGTTCTCTCAGCCACGCACATCATGAAGAAGAACAGTCCTATGAGGCAGACTCTTTGCACCGTTGTGATCAAGAAAAAGGCGTAGGCCTGGGCATCAGACGGCCCCACCGCCATTTCCACCAGCTGCGACGGAGACAGGGAGCCGAGACTCGACATGTCCAGACGCTGAGCCAAGCGGAAGGCAAAGGGAAGCAGCGCCAAGGTGGCGGTCATCAGCCCACCGAGCACAAGGTAACCCATCCCCTGCTCCACCAACTTCACCTGTGAACAGGAAACACAAGAGAGAGAGAGAGAGAGAGAGAGAGAGAGAGAGAGAGAGAGAGAGAGAGAGAGAGAGAGAGAGAGAGAGAGAGAGAGAGAGAGAGAGAGAGAGAGAGAGAGAGAGAGGAGACATCTTGTTATGCTGATAAATGCTACAGCCACTCAGTCAGACAACATCATTGTGTTAAATGAACACAGTCTGTGTATGCCTTTGTTAATGTCTACAAGTGATTCTGTAGATCTATTTGGCATCTTGGTGATCATGTAAAATGTTTATTCTAATGTTCTACTTCTACTCTAGTGCTCTACTTAGAATTACAATATTTCCTGCCACATTTAAAAGCAGTATTGCAGAGCTACAGACTGTGTGGTAGACAGTATGTGTAAATACTTGACTTTAAGGCACACAGTCCAATTGTTTGGCTTTAAACATCTGTATGATGCTGCTCAAGCGGTTTAGGGTTTGTAACTCAGAGCAATCTTTTACCCACAGATTTAATTCCAACATAAAGAGGATAATGTGTACCCGTGTGAGGATGATCCCACTGATCTCCAATACTGACATGTCTGCTTTCTTACACTCGCCCTGCTCCCATATTATGGCACTGACACGGTCCTTGGATGGGTGGCACGACTGCAGCCAAGACAGCTGGCCCTGAAATGACAGACAATAAATAACATACAGTGTACTGGTGGTTTCCAATGTGTAGACATAGTACACATGTACAGTACATACACAGTCTACATGAAGTCCAGCATGGGATTTTGACTAAATGGGACAGCTTTTCAATCATTTTATCCATAAAATATTACAACATTTAATGTAGCAACAAGATAAGACAAATCCAGTCGAAGAAGAGCATTTCAAATGTTTGGCGCTCTTACTCCGGGGATTCCCTGCTGAAGGCTCTCATCATCACTGCTCAGGGTGGTGGTTTGTGGGAGCGCCATGCCAGCGTTGTACCTCCCGTTCCCCTCACTGTCACTGCTCCCCGTGGAAGCGGAATCAGGCCCCTGGAGAAGCTCCTCCCACATTGTGTCATCAGTGTCGGAGGCAGCTCGAGAGCCCCCGCTCGGCCTGAGACGCTCCACCTCTCGAGGCTTCACCTTGATGGAAGCCCCACTCCCTTCCTGTTTTCAGTATACAAAGTTGTACTCAATCCCAAATGCTTGTTCTAAATTAGAAACACACAATTTATGTAAAGTACATGTCTTACTCCTAATTTCTGCACTTTTGAACTCAAAATTATAATCTCTACAACAATTGAACGCTTGTTGTATATTAAAAAAATACATCTTGCCTGTCTAACTCCAGTTTCATTAACACACAGTGTGACAATAAGGTTTACCTGAGGTCTTAATGTGGGTTTGGAGTTAGACTTTAGACTTCTTTTCCTAACAGAAGACACTGGTGCAGATGTCGGCCAAGTCGTAGCAGGGTGTCTCTCTTGATGAGGTACTGGACGAATTACTTCCACTGGTTTTACCCCCTCCTCTTCCTCACTGGAGAGCTCGTCGGACGCCCCAAATCCTGACTTTCTTTTGTTCTGAGAGAGAATATCAAGACATCTTAAAAGTGTATTCCAAAACATGCATGAATTTGACAAATGCCAAATACTATGGTGTGATATAAAGAAGCCTTCACACATTTGTATTTTAGCCTACTCACGTGTGATAAATAACCATTTTAAATGGCATAGTTTATGAAAATAATTACATAATATTTAATAATTTAATAATAATTACATGTTACATATTGAACCTTAAAATGTCTTTTCCAAAAGGTGACTGTCATTTTATGTTGTCCAGTAATGAAAACAAAATATACAAAATATACATGCCACACACTATGCCAGTAGAGCTAGACTGAGTTACACTGCATGTACATTTTGTTCAAACCCGCAGTGAGAGTGCAATTAAAGACCTCAAGGCTAGAGCAGCTTTGAATACAATCCTGTACAACAGGAAATTAACAAAACAACCATCTGACAATCTAATGAGCTCCAATACAAAAGCCCAAGAGTAAATACACCATTAACAAAGGTTCTAATATTTATAATAAGCTCTAGGTACAGTCGAGGAGGGTGTTCATCTTTATAGATGATTGCTTAATACAGTACAGTATTGGTGCCATTTGTCTGCTGAATTGGTAATAATTCAGGTATGACTTAGTTGATGTGATCATTATTTAAACAAATGGTGTTTAAGGCCCTTTAATTCTAACTACTTGTCCAATACAGCCAACCTATATTTATTGTTTTTTGATTCAGAAATTACTTTACACTGCTAACATAAGTGAGTTCCTTCTGTGCCTCACACCACAGTGCTGAGATTGACTAGTGAGATGATGGACTGTACCCTCCCCTCTTCCTTCCTGTATGGCCGCTGGCTTTCTTCAAACTGCCAGGGCCCCTGCTGCTCTGTGTCCCCGCTGTCATTCTTTTCTTCCGATTTTTTCAGCCCTCTGCCCTTCCTCGGCCTGAAGGAGACAATAATAACAGTCAAAGACAACATATTGTTGATGCACAGCAGGCATTACAAAATGAGCAGAAAACCCAGGAGTGAAGGAATTATTGAGAGTATCAGAGTGGCTTCAGATTAACTCTAGGTTGATTTAGGTTGACTTTGGGTCTATTTGTGTACATAATATGGGAGTTTATGCATGGTCCAGGAGGTGAGAGTGTGCTGGTAAAGACAAATGAGTGTGCAGTGCCTAACAATGAGAAAACCACCTCCTTCTGCGAGCAGGGCTGGTGGTGCAGCTGGCAGCTGGACTGCCCGAGGGCCACCGGCTGGACTCGGTCGACACAATCTGGCAGTGCACGGTACCCAGCAGCAGCATCAGACACATGGGCCCAAACACCTCGCTGGCACTCGCCCCGGGGACCTCCAAGCACAGCACCACTGCTGCCACTGAGGGGAGCAAAACATTTGGCAACAGCAAACAAAACGGTCTCTTAGGGGAGCCATTAAAACAGAATTCATGCTTACTAATGAGGTCTTTCTGTGTGGCTCAGGTGTGATGGGTTACACGTTGCACGTAGCTGAATGTAAAATGTGACAAACAGAGATACTGAACTGAGTAATTGTAACGGCGACTTGAAAACACCCCCAACATGTACTGGTTTTATTTCCTTTAATGAATATGCGTGTGTCATTGTGTTTCCATGGCTTAACAAAGTCAAAAGAGAACATTCAAAAACCCTTTAGCACCCGTCTGGAGGGTTTTTACTGCAGCAGCAGTAATGTTTTACATGAAGAACGACACACACTCAAAATGCCACTGGTGCAATAAAGTCTTTTAAACAGGAGCCTCGGTTTATAAAGTGTGCAGATTCTCTTTCTGCTTTGCGAGTTAGTTTTACAACCTTGACTCAATGTGCATGTCGTGTTCGTTAACTGATAATAGCTTGGCTCCATATATTCTCCTCCTCTGTGGATCTTAAAGGCACATGAATGACGGTATTATAGAAGAGGCTCATGAAGGGATTACTTCTCTTCCAAACCCCTTCGTCTCCAAGTGACATTTTAATGACATCCTCAGTAAAAGACAAGAATAAGCAGAACTGAAATCTTTCACGAATATGAATAATATCAAGACAAACACTACACAAGTCTATTTACAATGTGTAGTCTGTTACTTCTTCTGTTACCCTGGTTCTTGTCATTATGTAAATGATGAAATATATTTTCCAATTTTGGGCAATTTTCTGAGAAACTCACAGCCCCAGTATGAATAGAAGTTAGATTAGAAATGGTGAGCTAACCTTGCATGAAGTACAGCACGAGGATACATGAGGAGATGGACTTGGAGGTCACCTGGATCCACCACTGGAAGAAGAACGGGAACAGCAGCACTCTGACCAGACCCTTTCGCGTCAGAGCCGTCCAGGGACTCTGCGGTTTGGCTTTGCTGAATGTTGATCCTGAAGGGAGGAATGAGAAAGTCAGCAGAACGCAGGCAGGAAGTACATAGGCTGGTAAAATGTATTTGTTAGTGTGTAGCTGTGTAAAGGTGGTAAATGTGTATTTTATCAAACAAACTAACAACAGGTGGAGAACTACTCTTCATTGAGCCTCACCTCTTACTAAGTCGACATCGATGAGGTCTGATTTGATGTGACCCGTCTTCTTTGGTTTGCTGTCCAAACCCTAGATGAACGGCGAGTTGTACTTTCGATTCAGTGATAATGTACAACATAAATACACAAACATTTATGTCTTTACAGAGATTTGTAGGTGTCTTACATTAAGATCCGCCTGCTCCAGAGATTTCTCCCAGACTTGTTGATCATAGGCCCCGATCTGTAGCAACAACATCATTTTCCTTTTATTTATTATATATCTACTAAGGACTTACAGCCCTTAGTCAAATTGAGTTTGTCCATATTTATCGTACCAAGCTTTTGCCCAATTAAAATGGAAGAAATCCTGTTTCTGTAGAGAGTGAGGGAACAGAGAGGCAGCGCTGTACTCTTAGCACTTACAGACAGCAAAAAGAGCCTCATACATTTCATATATAATGATGAATATGAAAATAGACCCACATAAACTATTGTCAATAAGGTAAAAGATGGGACTTAGTAGTATAATGGTCCTAGTTCAGCAGCAGAAAACACTTTCTTTGGCACTCCACTGCTTTTCAGACATGTCAACACATGACTTAAACAGCCTGGCAACAGATCTTACTGGCACTTTATGCAAATCAGATGAAATGCAGCTGGGCTGATAAAATAAACTGAAAAATGATAGTGAATCACAGTTTTGCGCCCCTGACAGTCTTTGTAAATACCCCCCTACTTGTCTCCATGTAGCCTTTGTTGTAAACACTCAAATGCAAACCCAGGTAAACAGGAAAACCATTGAAAAAGGGTACATGTTTTGACTAAAAAGAGTTTTTAGCTGATCAACGAGCATTGTGTCACATAAACAAATAAAATCATTAAATCTCAGTCTTGAACTGGTGCACGCTGGGTTTTCTCTGACACCATATGAATTTATAGATATAAAACTTGGCGTTTAAAATACAATTTAAAATAAAAACATGCCCTCTGTCAGTATCATTTGTTAATTTAAATATAAATCTAATACATCTCTTTCTGTAAATGAATCCCACGCATCTTTTGGAATACAAGTCCTACATCAATCCCCCACATTTCACACAAATACATTCATAACATGAATATTTTGTTATCTCTGTGCCAATATCACAAACTACAGGATTCAGAAATGTCTTGCCTAACTCTTCCATAACTTAACTTTAAATATTTATTACCTTCTCTTGATACCAGGCTATTCTGGCCATTCTGGTCATCAGATGCTGGAACCAGTGAAGTCAGGGCATTTCACAAACATCTCACGACAGAGAGAGGACTGGGCAGAAATCCAGACTTGTTCACTAAACGAAAAAAAGGGCACACACACACACACACACACACACATATTTAATCGGCCATAAAAGTAACAAACAACAAAATGAACTAAACATAAAGTTAATGTTAGCTGGACACTCGCTGTAGTTTAACGTAGTTATGAAGCAATCATCTGTTAACGTTAAACTAACGCTAAATCGTCAGAACCACGCAAACGTTAGCTAACAATAGCTACCCGTTAGCAAGATGCGAGAGTAACTTACCTGAAAGAAAAACTGCGGGTCGATTTGACACCAACTGGAAGACACCTTTGGTAATCATCACAAACTGCTCAGTAAATACTTTGTCATCAGTTCCAGGGGCGTTGCAGCGTCCAGTTGTCAAATTGAGCTAACTACTAGCTACGCGCTTTACGTCAATTGCCACAGTGACTTGTAAAGGTTGCATTTATAAATGAATTCCTTCATACGCATACGTCTAGTTATCGATTTATTTTGGGTGTTCTGTACTTCGCTAACTTCTCTCCTGTTTAACATTTGAGTCAGTCTTCCGCTTCCCTTTTCCGGGGTTTGTTGTGCCTGTAAGGTCACATTTCCTCCCTAAACTAGGTCTGTCAGGAGGAGTTTTGCGCTCGCTCAGGCTGCGTTCGGTATCCTTTCCCGTAGATTAGATTGACAGACAATAAACCGCTGCCATCGCCTTGAACCTTGAATCAACAATTTGTGCTCTAACGTTACATTTCAACATAAACATTTGACTAATGAAACTTGTCGCACACTAGTAGAAGGAAAGTGATTCCTAAGAGGCTAAAATGGGGGCAAAAAAATCTCTAATACACATATTCCTGAAATTATTCCTAACATTTCAGCCAATCAGAGCCCAAGAGAGAGAGAGAGAGAGAGAGAGAGAGAGAGAGAGAGAGAGTAGTTTAAACATAGTGATAATGATTAGGGCTGCAGCTAACAATTATTTTCATTATTCAGGACCGTAGCCGGGATTTTAGAAATACTGCAACCTCAACTGCCTTATAAAAATGTTTGACTAACCACCAAAAAAAAGTTGTATTCTTCCAAATTGTCAATATAAGTTTAATTTCTAAAATATATATCTGGCTAGCTCTCGACACAATTGCCTGAATGCTGTTTCATCTATTATTCTTAATTATTTTAATGTATGTTTCTGACTTTAAACAGTCCAATGTAAAATTTAAATTTAAATTTAAATGTACAATATAAACTCCTTCTCAGGACAATAAACCCTCCAAATTCCCTGAAACTTGCTTTTGTACGACCAACAGTCCAAAACCCAAAGATAATCAGTTCGACAATCACAGACGACCAAAAACAAAAAGCAGCAAATCATCGCAATAGAGAAGCTGGAAAGAGAGGATGTTTGGCATATTTGCTTAAAAACGATTAACAACTCTCAAAATGGATGCAAATTAATTTCCTGATTGACTAATTATTTCAGCTCTAATGATGACGATGCAAATTATGTGTTTTTTTTGTTTTTTTACTGACATACAAAATGACCACAAACCCCATGGCAGGTACACACACCTGTATATTTATGATTTTGATGAAAGTGTACATATAAGAGAAAACCCTGCTACACCATTACAAGACACTTTCTTCCTTTCTGTATTACTTTCTAAAGGGTCCTTTGTTTAGCTGTTCAAAATGATAAGCTCTGCTGTGTTGCAGGTCAGTTGACTGCCTGTCAAGATAGAGAAAGAGTCATTTGTCACTCGACTCCTGATTTTCAGCTGACAGTTGGTCTTGCTCAGCTGCACACACGATCTTTGCCTTGACCTTCTTGTTGGAGGAAATGATAAAGTAGGGGCTGAGCGAGGCGTAGCAGGAGGAGAAGAACACCCTCATATCAGCCACCACTGGTGACACCTTCGCCACCGTCAGCATGTAGATCCAGATCACGTTATCAATCCCAAAGAAGACCACGTACAGAACCACCAAGGTGACCACTGTTTTGGCAGCCCTGGTCTCTGCCCCACCGCCCTGAGAGCGACGGATCCCTCTCACCTGGCGGCTGTGGCGGTGGAGAAGCAGCAGGATGTAGCCACTTGAGCCCACCATCAGGGCGACAAAGGCAAAATCCCTCCCAGAGACAGCCACCCCATTAATCACATAGGACAGGTTGTCTCTGAAGTCCACATGACAGAAGCCCAGGTTGAGGGTAAAGGCAGGGACGGTGCCATTACGTGGACCCATAGAGAAGAAAGGGGCTGCGATGCATATGGCCATGTTGAGGAGCCACAGTCCTGCAAAGGTGGGGAGGACCAGGGAGGGAAGTGCAGGCTTCAACCTGGACAAACGGGGCCCAGCGGGGGCAATAGTCACTGCCTGAAACACACTGAGCATGCAGGTGATGCAGACCGACAAAGCCCGGCCGATGCGGTAGGCGTAGATCACCACCTTACAGCCGGGATCATTCAGCAGGTCCCTAAGCCCAAACACAGTCATAGTCTGGGGGACGCAGCGGGTCAGTAGCAGCATCAGGTTTGCAAAGACCAGGTGGCACAGGATCATGTCCACCGGAAGGAGCTTGGGTTCAGCATAAATGATATGGGCGTATGCCAGTAGCACCACGGTGTTCCCCAAGATGCCCATACCTGTTTGCAAGAGGAAGGAGACCCCTTTGATGGTCACACACAGATCCATGACACCAAGGCCTGCACTGGCCATGAATGGCAAAGAAGACAGAGAATCAAATCTGTTATAAATACACTGCACACAAGAAACATCCTCCAAGTTTGGTTACATCAAGTGTGATAGAAACCTAATACAACCAGACAGCCTGAATATAGTCATGTAACTGTTGGATTTCTTTCAGTGAAAATGATGCTCACCTGAAGCTGCAGATTAAAAGCAAAGCCTGTTGTGCATTAACTGTTTAATAGCCTGCAATTACCATTTATAGTCTTCAAGGCCCTGCGAGATCATTGGCTAACATTGCACTGTTCAGCCCACAGTTTGGCAAATTAAAGCAACAAACTAAATCTGACTCAGATGGTCTCAGAGGGCTGAAAGGGAATATAGTACCATTGAGGGAAACACACAATTTTTCAAGCCTGTCTTAAAACAATAGTCAGGTGCCCATATAAACGTTGAAAACTGTTTTTTATAGCTGCAATCATTCCTGCTGTTCATACTGGCTGTGAGGAGATCCCTTCCTACCATTCAACCAATGGAAGAGACAGGGGATCCATTCAAAATCCACAGCCCTTGTTCTGTACAAAAATGTATTCCGAAGTTCATTCGAAGTTCACACGAGGCTTCAGCATTCAGAGTTAGACAAATCAAATCAGTATCTTCAAAAGGTACCTCATAGTTTCTTTGCTGTGCTGCAGCAGTAACACAAAGATGGAATTTGGTCCTAAAAAGACAATGTTTGGAAGATCTCCAAGATTTGTCTAACCTGCTGAAGCATCATATTAATTTCAGAACAAGGACTGTGATTATTTTGTCCCCATCACTTCTATTGGAAACATGTTAGGGAGGGATTGTTTAGTGGCCAGTATGGGATGATTGGGAGGATTATAGCAAGCAAAACTTTCAATGCATATATGGGAATAGGAGTATTGTTTAAAGACAGACTTGAAAAAAATGTGAATCTATCCTTTAAGTTTTAATATGACATCCTAATCACCTTCACAATAAATGAACACATAACTAGACGAGATTAGCGCAGCTGGAAATTAAGTACATTTTCTGGTGTGGAATCAGATACAGTAGCAGAAGTGTGATACTTCAATCAAATGTGGCATGAGTCTGCAAATCACCCTCTTTATTTAACATGAATGACGGTGCTCCAGGCTGCACATCGACACAGCTCTCCAGATTAGTGTCAGGCTTTAATCTCGGGAAATTGTTCACCATCATATCAAGTAGCTGAGCTGCCTGAGGTCATATGAATAACGTGTGAATTCTTAACTTGAGTGGTATTCTCCTGTACTTAAATCCCACATGTCAGTTTTCAGTTTCTATAGACGGAAAGACTGCACGTCAATCTGAAATATTATAATGCTATTTCCCTGTGGAGTTAAAAAATAGAGTTAAACAACCCCTGAAGAGACAACAGTGCTCGGTTATTGTTGATGCAAAAGCAGCCTGATGATGCCTTGAATGAGCCATCAAGAGGCTTTTACATGCACAGCTGGTGCTTTAGTTTTTGTGCCTTCATGTCCTGGGAACATGTTAAAAGAAAACAGAGGAGCAAGACAATTAGCCATATAACAATGCATGTTTGTACTAATTGGGGGCATAGGGACAACCAGCCATTATTCATTTACGTTCTTAACTCTCAGCGCTGACATGTGCTTGAACAGAAGTTTGCAATTTGTACCCAGATTTCCCAGCACTATCTAGATAAACTGTAAATGTCAAATGTGTCTACCATTGAAAGCGCTCTAACCTCTTGCTCAGCTCTACTGCTTTCTCTTTTGCAAAACTCAAACTGGGTCTGTGTGACTATGTTTTTTGAGAAGCTTGTTTCCTCCTGGGAATGGGCTTTGGAATAAAGCATCACATGACATGTTATTTCCCTGTGTGTTTTTTAACATGTTTACATGTTCAGAGAGCTAATTAAAATGGCAAGTTCAAGCCTGTCCTTCTCAGGGGATTGCATCATGTACAGTACGCTGCATTGAAAGTTTAAAAATCCAGGCTTTTTCCCCCTGACATGAGATTTGATTTTTTTGTTTATGATGATGTAAATAGTTTTTTTCCATTGCACTAATTCAATTTTAATTTTACATGAACTCATTCTGTATCAATATAGATGAAGTTCACATCTATATAGTATAATACAGTAGTATAATGTCAAAAACTAACTTGGAAACTTGGAATCAAATAATTTGTCTGTACATGCAATAATACCAGTTAATGGTTTTGCACGTGTAATAAAAGACTCCGCACAACATGAGCTTAAACATTTTCATACTGTTGATATCACAGTTTCAGATACTTCAGTGTTCAGAAATGCATTCTCTTGCATCATTGTGTGCTGTATTACCTTTATTCAGGTCAAGTTTTTAAGTTAGTTGTTTACACACAACTTAAGTTACTTCAGAGATATGTCACTTTTTAACCTTTTGCACCTTTAAATATGCTGGTGAGAGCAACAGCTTGTGTTGGTGGGAATATTCAGCACACCCCTCACTGTGCCAGTTAATCTGTCCCACAGCAAAAATGTGGTTTAAGAGGCTTTTGGCTTAGCAGTCTCTCTGAGACTCTTTATTTGCATTTAAGGGGAGGGGAGCACAATTGACCTCTCATGACCTTAGATTTTATTTTCGTCTGTATGTAAGTAACATTAGCAAAATGCACTTAAAAGTAAAAGTACACTAAAGTACACAGTAAAGGTTTACACTATTACTTTTTATATTATTAAATTGGATTATTGTTACTGGTGTGACACAAATCATCATAATCTATAAAAGTATCATATATTTTGTATGTAAAAAACGTTAATTTGTAAAGTAACTAGTGAGAGTTAAAAAATAAAGTTCAATATTTCCACTTGAAAGTATAAAATAGCATAAAATGGAAACCCTCAAGTCAAGTTCAAGTACCTTGAATTTGCACAGTGAGTAAATGTACTACAACTGTATTAAGTATTAAACCAACTCAAAGCTATCATCACCTGAAAACCTCTCATATGGTGTTCAACAAATACATTTAATATGGTTATTGTAACCTATGTAACGAATCTCATTAATGGTCTCATTGTAGTATTTTCCCTTTAAATTTCAGTGGAGGACAAGCCTTATCATGTACTTATGAATAATGGGCTTAATGACCATTACCAAGTCCCTGCTGTGTGACATGTTGCAGTTAAATCACGCAGCCCACCCTCACTGGTTTGTCCTTACAACATCCTCGCAGTTTAGGTTTAATTCCATTTTTAGAACTTTTATTGCTTTGGATGAATTACACAATCATAAATTGGATGCTATGTCGCGCACTACAAATGAAACTGTGGGTGATCTATCACGTAGACTGAGTGGAACGTCCTCTGGCTTTCACTTTGTTTCACCTTTCTCCACTGGAGGACACTGTGGTGTCGGTGTTTGACTAACCAACACAAGAAAGGTCTCTTTAATAGGTAGCGGCTTTTAAAAATTGATTGCAGAAATGAAAAATACAAAAGTAATGTGAAGGGTCTTATAAAGAAATCTAAATATAGGATCAGTCATTAGAAAAAGTATTCAATAGTCTCCACAGAGTATAAAGGTGACAATGAGAGAGTTTTAATCTTTTTTGAGTATAAACATCAGCCTAATAGATATTATCCCCTCATTAACACCATTTTCTCTGTCCACTGGTTCAATCACAGCTTTCTGTGTGTTATCCTGTCTGAAACCCAGTGAGGGGACAGAAGCAGTCATCTGAAGTGATCTCAAGTAATTGGAGGCGGAGGGAAGAGAAGTCAATAGACCATGAAAAACAGATCCATCTGTTACCTTTTTGCAAGTATAAGAACACAAACAACCCGACTACTTCAAGAGGGAGGGATCAGGGACAGGGTCCACTTCAGACCTCGTTAGCTTTGACTGTTCTCAGGTAGGGGTGTAAACTTCTGCAGTGATTTTTCTGATATCATTTTGAATGCTAGGTATTACATTCAGAGAGACATTACAAACAAGATCTGGTTTATTTCATTGGTAAAGTTGCCTTGCACGATTTTCTATTCCTGCAAGAATGCCATCAGAGGAGTTTGTCCGTGGGATGCTCTATCTGTCCCTGACTGTTGTGGGAGTCCCGGGTAACAGTGCCGTCATCCTGGCATTCCTGCTCTTGCTGTACCAGGAGAACCGTCTCCTCCCAGCTGATGCCATAGTCCTGCACCTGGCATGCGTCAACCTGCTAGTGGTGGCTGTTCGTTGTCTGCTGGAGACCCTTGCCTCCTTCCACCTGGCCAGCATCTTTGGAGACTTAGGCTGTAAAGCTGTGATCTTCATCTACAGAACATCCCGTTCCCTCTCAATCTGGCTCACCTTCGTCCTGAGTGCCTACCAGTGCCTGAGCATTGCCCCTCCGGGATCACGCTGGGCCTCCGCCCGCACCTTTGTAGCCCTCTATTTGGGGTTTGTGTTCCTGTTCCTCTGGCTGCTCAACACCTGCATGAGCTCGGCAGCCATACTCTTCTCCTTCGGCACCCAGAATGACTCAAGCCTAATAAACCACGGCATCAATGTACAATTCTGCTATGTTCACTTTCCTTCAAAGTTGTCAAAAGAGGCAAACGGGGCAGCCCAGGTGGGCAGAGATGTGGTGCCCATGGCCCTCATGACTCTGGCTAGTCTGATCATCCTGGTCTTCCTTTACAAGCACAGCCGGCAGGTGAAGGGGCTCCGCAGCAGCAGCAGCGGTGGAAGTGGTGGGGCCGAGCAAAGAGCTGCCAAAGCCGTGGTCGCCCTTGTGACCTTATATGTGGTCCTCTATGGGGTAGATAATGGACTTTGGGTGTACACTCTCACTGTGAGGAAGACCATGAGATCCTCACTGATCTCTGACTTGCGTATATTCTTTTCCTCGCTCTATGCAGCACTAAGCCCCGTGGTCATAATTGCATCTAACAGAAAGGTGAATAGCAGACTGAGGTGTGCAGTGCAGGAGAAGCCTGTTCAGGAGAAAGCCACGAGTCTGTCAACTATGTGAGACCTGCTGGGATGGTTGATTACTCACAGAGCAGCAGGGGAAGCCAAGATGATGAGGACTGAATTTTTCAAAAGTCTGGGTCATGCATGGGTCAGTCTGGGTAAATAATGTTTATGATAGGAATTGCAGGAGAGACTCTTCTTTTCTCTGTAGTGGTTTGAGTGGTTGTGAATTCAAAACAATGATGCTTTTTTCTAATATTTATTAAAATATCTTGACTTTTCAGATATGTTGTGAAATAACTGATGAGGGTTTAACACCTGTAGCTGTGGATGAGATGGTGTAGCTGTGGGCAGGGGAAACCTATTGTCTCACTGTCTATAATTAAGGAAGAAAACTGTCATAACAACCCTATTACTCAATACAGGTCTGTATGAATCTCTGCTGATCTGGCACTATGTTGCTTTGTTTGTTTATTCGTTAGCTTCTCTCCATCTTAATTGGATGGAAGAATTACAGCTGGGTGACTCAGAGCTCAATGTAGCTGTCAAATGACTTCCAGCTGCCCATTTAGCTATAATTAAGGCTTGAATAGAATCTGGGAAATGTCCCGTGCTAATGAGGCAGGTTAATTGTCCTGCTGAGAATTGGTTAAAAACCTGATGGGACTATATTCTAAACTATAAAAGAAAAAAGATGAAAAAGATGTTCACTACTCAATACTGAATTACTCAATACAATGGCGACTATGTATGTCTGAGTTCTGTGGGTGCAGTTATAAGAGACTTTAGGCACACAAAGCTTCGGCTTGGCACAAGCCCTGAAGAGTTTGCTGTGGATGTGGCAATGTGGGAATTTAGGAGTCATTATGTAATTGCCATGTCTTGGAGAAGCAAGGGCAGAAAGACAGGGTGAGGACATAACAACCTCTGTGAGTGACAGTCCAAAAGACATAAAGTGGGGCTGCCAGCACTCTGTGATCCTGCAATAACTCTAAAGTGCAATCAGTGCAGCGCTATCCAGTCTGTCGCAATGCAGGTAAAGAGGAGGAGGAGGAGGAGAAGTTGTCTTTCTGTGCTTGTGCAGAACTGTTGCATTCAATAGGTTGACATCAAAGGATATTAAAGGCCACACGATAAGGTTGATCTTTTGTCAAAGAGCAATATTCACTTTTATTGTAAAAGTTGCAACCATTAAAACCCTCTATAATGTGATCTTTTAGAAAGCCCTCTTCAGATGACAAATTCCACGTGTCTTACCCTTCACACCACTGAAATCTGATTGGCACTTTACACAGACTCCGGTGGAATGAAGGATAGGATACATGGATGGTTTCATTAGAGCAGCGAGCATGCTGGCGCCTCCGGTGAGGAATCACTGGGAATGAAATAGTTGACACGGCTGATTCCCTTCATCACTTTCAATGATGTCATTCTTTCTTTTTCTGTTGGGGAAGGCAGTTTAGTTAAAAGGAACAAATACATGAAGAACAGGTTCCATTTGTGTGTATGGCCATGTTTCTTTCTGTGTGTGTGTGTGTGTGTGTGTGTGTGTGTGTGTGTGTGTGTGTGTGTGTGTGTGTGTGTGTGTGTGTGTGTGTGTGTGTGTGAGAGAGTGAGTGAAGGGTGTGCCAGGCAGGCCTCTCCCTGCACAAGACAGGACCTGTTTTCACAGTTTTCCATCCTTCTGGAGTCTTTTGAGCCCGATGAATGAAGGGTGCTGTTAAACATGTAGAGACCAAATCCACACAAATGTAACCCTCTATTACCGCCTCACTCTCAAATCACCAATCACCTTCAGCGCTCACATTTCTCCTCCGAGGCTTCAGCAGCTTAAAACAGAACTTGCAATAGCTGATAAATGTACATTGTCATCATCTGTTCAACCTCCAACTTCAAGTCACCTGCTCGACAAGGCAAGATGTAACAACATATAACAGTGCCTCCTGTTTACCAAAGAAATAAACCTACAAATGCTTTTTTTTGTCTGTTGTTAGACAAGGTATGCAACACAAACCTGCACAAAAGCCACACCTAAAAAAAGCTGTCAACTTGTCCAGAGTGGTCGGTTAAATGAAGTCGTGAATGAAGGGTTGCAGTAAATCCGGCCAGCCGATCCACCCCTGCTGTGCCCGATGTCAGTCTGTTTACCTGCACCAGGTGCAAGCATTTTTGTCCCCCGTCTCCACCAATGGCGATGCGGCAACAGGGTTAAACCCCGCCCCCTTCTCTGCCTTGTCCGCACCCTAATCTGGCCCTCTTTTACTCAGGAACTGAATGTTAAACCCAACCCTCTCCTCCCCCGCAGAAAACATCAGAACCTGAATCACTACAATCACTGTGTGCAACATGCAGAAATGTGCGCTGGTTATACTGATGCAGGGCAAATTGGCAACTAATATGGTAATACGTGTAAAAACAGTGTCAACAAGCTTGATTCAACAACACATCAACTTCCAAAAATCAATTCTAAATAATTCAATTCTGAATAATTAAATATTGATACATGAAAACATTTTGAAAGGATCACCAACCTGTTTTCCTGTTTTTAGTTATTAATCCCATAAAAAATTTCTCTCTGGTGTTTTTTTCCAGTTAAGAAGAGTTCTAGCAGCCTATAGCAACTGGAAACTTTGGGGCTTATTACTGTGGTGAAAATGTATTGGTAATAAACACATCCTGCAGTACTTTCAAAACCCAAATTTTATGGAAATGACAGACGTAATAAGCCCTTTTTATGTCTGCTGATACCGTCTTTGCCTTTCCTTCAAAGGCATTTTTCTTCAGGCGTGTTGTTTAGAGGATTTATTCCCTGTTTGAGTGAAGCTACTGATGGAGAATGCCATAGAAAAACTGTACTTTTAGGTAAATCAAGTAATTTTTTAAGTGCAGGACTGATTTTAAAAAAAGCACATCGTAGAAGTGGTTTTAATTCAGTTCAGTGTCTATTTGCCAATCCTCTGGACTCAAGTAAAGAAGATATTTAAATAATGTGAAAGCAACGGGCTCTAAAGCCTACCTCAGAATACCTGCCAGGAGGTGACACAAGTTTAATGTGATTTTTATCTTATTTTTTCCACTCTTAAGTTACAGAGTTGTATGTGTGTGACCCATTTCCTTGCATTCACCCAGTTTAACTGATTCCCTCAGACAGGGAACAAACACGGTCGTGTCTCAGCTTGCCTGGAATGCTGCACTGCACGAAAGCCAGGCGCTCTTTATTCAAGATGGTGAGAAGAAGTCTTATAGAGTTATTGGGGAAAGTTTGGCCTGTTCTTGACGGACACAACAACACATTGATTTAAATCCTGATTAAAGCCCATTTTGTAGAAAAGGTTGAGATGAGGGTTTAATGTCCATGTAAATCTGCCGATTCTGGGGTTTAATGGTTGACTTTATAGTTGACAGCCTGATTTTACTATACCAGGAATAGTTTGACATTTTGGGAAATACGGCTTATTCGTTTTCAAGAGTTAGATGAGAAGATTGATACCACTCTCATATTCTATGGAGTATATAGCCAGAGCCAGACGGGAAAACAGATATAGCTTTGCACTGTCCAAAGGTAACAAAGTCTCTAAGGCTCACTAATTAAAACCTTATATCTCATTTGTTTGATCTGTACAAAAACTGCAGTGTGAAAACTACGTGTCGAACTATTCCTTTAAATGTAATCCACAGTCAGTGTAATGTAAAGAAATGTAACAAGACAAAGCGTCTTTTAATTCAGTAACAAGTCAAAACACTGCTAAACTACCATTACAATGTCTGCACAGCCTATGACAGGAAGGCTGTTCAGTAGAACACGCAAGAGAACATGGACCACACTGAAGGAGGGTGGGGGTGGGGTTTAAGGCGCTAAGGCCCCGGGGCAGCAGCTTGCTGCAACTCCACCACTCTCAGGTAAGATATGCACTGCTGTGCTGAGACTTGAAAGACCTTCAAGATGCACTGTTCCCTATCCAGCAGTGTATGACACTGAAAGAGAGGAAGGCGTGGAAGAGAAAAGGTTGGGTTGCTGAGTTGGAGAAAAAGACATGGAAATGTTGTCATATGAACTTGTGAGAAATAAGTGAATATTAATAATCTTTCAGTCACAGTTTGAAAGCTGGGATCTGCCCTGACGTGAACCAAGGATCAGTATGTGCTACGTCAGTATTCTGTCAATATGTGGCGTGTAATTTATTACTCAGGGGTGAATTAGTTCGTGTTTCATCTTTATTCAGGTAGTCTAACTGAGAACAAGATCTCTTTTTAGAGAGAAAGACGCATTTCTTATAAAGTTATAAATGTATATCAGGGAGGAACAGGGCTTCATTGACATGTCAGTTTGCAGAGATGTATCCTTTGATGAACCAATCCAGTGTCCCTCAGGGACTCTGATTCATGCTGAATGCTGTGTGAATGCATAAACCCAGTGCTCAGATTTTAATCTTTTTAAATGATTGCAGTTAAAAGGCAGCTGACATGGTGGGGTGGGGTGGGGGGGTTTGAAAGTTCAGGAATAGTAGTGAAGCTGTATCTGCAACTGCCTGCTCAGTACGTTATTTCTTTATTTTGAATAAAATGCCTGAAAACTAAACCAAATGCAAAACTCAGCACTCAAAAACTCCAGTGACATTCCCAAATATCATGCAACACAACCATTCAGGCCTCTACATACAGTAGTTATCCTAAAACCGCTCAGATATGAACACATGACCAATGTTAATTTTGAATTATACTGTATGTATACATGAGATTTATATTTTTGCAGTTTATATTTGTGAAGGCTATTAGCTCTCACTTGAATACTGTATGTGTTATTAGTACTGCAGATGCAGAGAGCAGACTGAATATCTTAGATGTTGGGAGAAATATACAACACAAACTTTGCCCGTGAAATAACTTTGAAATGAAGTCAAGGTTTTATGGAGGGTTATGTGTCGTACTATAATACTGATAGCTCCCTCATAAAACCACAACTTGACGTTTTTACACTTCAGTTTTTATTTGATTAAACAAACCAGATATAATGTGTATGTTTTTAGTGAGCTTTTGAGCTGCTGGTAGGCAGATTTTGTTACCTTTGGACAGAGCCAAGCAAGCTGTATCCCCCTGTTTCCAGTCTTTATGCTAAGCTAAGCTAAGCTATGCAAAGTGGCTGCTGGCTGTGGCTTCATTTTTACCATACAGATACATGAGAGTGGTATCGATCCTCTCATCTAAGTCTCGCCAAGAAAGCGTATTTCTCAAAATGTTCAACTATTCCTTTAAATGTCTGGAGTCTTAATTTCCAAAATGCTGAATATTCCCGAGTGTTTTCATCACTCACTGACTCGCTGTTTTAAATCAACCAGCAGACCCGACAGCGACCTTTAATCAAAAAGTAACATAACCTTCTTCATGTCAAATTTACACGGTAGCAGTAACAAGGATCCTGCCCTTTATCTTTCTCATCTTCCCCCCTAAATGCCACAAAGGTGGAATTTTCCACGAGCCACTTCCTTGAGTTCACTGTGGAATGCAGACAAGATGGAGCAAGCCTGCAGAAGTACGGCATCTCGACCGTAACAGTATGTTGAGGTGCTTAGCTTGTGCACATCATGTCCAACTCTTTAATTCTCCCTTCAGGGGGTTTGTTAAGCTGTGAGTCAAAGTGGAAGGTGGTAGGTAGTGTTGATTGTCATGAGGATCCTGCAGTGGACCAATTTAGGACCAGTAACCTCAGCCGCCTGCATTCCCTGATTTTGTCCAGTAACCAACTCATGTAGTCTGAATGTTGTTATCATTCATTTCGCTCAAGTCGTTCCCGATGCATTAAGTAATTTCAAGGCATCACTCAGTATGTTTGTCCACCAAAGTGACTCTCACAAAAAGCCCTTAAAGCAGCAGGATGTTTTAACACAACTCTAAATTCAAAGCTGTTGGAGACGTTTACGACTGCTCTATTAAACAGTCGTAGATTGCTATCTGCGCCTCAGAGCAACAGACCTTGTAAAGTTATACAACTTGGGCATGTGCTGACATAACAGCCACACATATTTCATCTCGCTACCACCACCCTCCACACAGGTGAAGGAAGTGCAGAATAATGCACAGAGAAAATGACAAGAACTCTTTGGAGCCCAAGTCTGCAACACGGAGAGTTTAAATATAGTTTCCATATACTGTACATGCATTTACAGAACACTTCAGTGTACCACACAGTCCTACACTATTAATGGGATGTATATAAGATGACAAATAGCCCGGAGTGGGGAGCTGTTCACATGTGATGATAGGGAGCGTTACTCCAACATACTATGAAAAATTGAGTCTCCTTGCTCCTTTTTCACAGTAAGTGGTGTCACTCCACCCGCTTAAAGCTGAATAATAGATCGGATGGATCCTCTGTGTATCATACAGCTGCTGTCAGAGTAATTACAAAAGACACGAGTGGAACGCTCACAAAGCCATATCAGAGTTTATACGAGTTGAGTGTATTGCAGTATCACGCTGACTTGGAGGCTGATGTTGCTTTCCATGGTCTGCTGAGGCGGACCATCGAACAAATTAAAGACACACTCACTGGTTTCTTTACTCGCTGCCCCGTTGTGCTCCTAAATCCCAAAATGTCTGAGCAGCTTGCTTTGGACTTTTGAGGTGACACTAGCTGTGAGCTGGGAGGACATTTTGGGAGTTTATTTACTTTTAAGTATTTGGAAATGGGGCAGGACAGCGTGCCACCTGTTGGTTTTTTATGGTATTACAGTAAAGGGGCAACTTGAAAAATGCCAGTGCAGCGCTGAAAGGGTATATACCTAAACAGGTATCACAATATTATTACAGTGTTTCTATGATACAGATACATTTCACACCATGACAAATGTATGTAGTTAAACTGGTGGTCAGGTATGCGTTGCATGAAACAAAATTCTTCACACATGTAAAACTTAAATAAAACATTTTTGTGAGTTTTTCCGAAACACTAATTTGGAGGGCACGATCCGGCACTCTGTCAGTAACTTAAAGCTTCGTTCCTCAGGCGTTCATCAGGTATAATTCATGTAGACAAACAACACTGGTACCATATTTATATATACAGTATAATAGCCTGGAAAAAAACATAATTGACCTTATTGACCTTCATTTGAATGGATGCCGGGTAGTGTTTTTTTTCCCAGGCTATGTTTATGTAAACATATGGTTCACCTCATGACGGTCCGAGTGAGTACAAGTGATCAACAGTGTGCAATTTTAGAAAATGAACACACCACATGGTCATATCAACACAATGTGATTCTACTAAATTACAATAAAAATTGCGGTTGGGCCCCTGTAGCCTCCAGGTTCCCATCAAGTATAGTACTATACTGGACAACTACCTGGCTCCTTGTTGTCTGTATGTCAGTCAGTTTGTGGTAATTTGATGCAACACATGTTAATATAGGACTGTTCACCATGTGAACAGAATATGAACTAAAATAATTTAGAACTTCATTTTGACAGGGGCCGCAAGATTACGTAATAATGGAGGAACAAGTTGTTACTTGTACTTTAGTGGAGCAAATTCCCAAACAAATTTGCAAGTAATAAGATTACCAAAAAGCAACTGAGACACCAGGAACCAGTGTTGAGTTTGGGTTGATATTGGAAATTAATGTTTGTATTTGCACCTACATAAAAGGCTACCAGCAGCAAGAAGCAGCTCTAGATTTATAGAATTAATGTCTTGCATTTGTGCCATTTTGAAGGCCTTGAAATTTTTCTTCTCCTACATATATACTATATCTTCAAAGCTGTTAAGCTTTTGTAAGAATTCTTACATATCCAGTTGTTGCACTGTCAAGAATCCACATTTGGACGGGCCGTTTCAGACTCATACTAGTCACAACTGGACTTACCAGTGGTCCTAATTGGTCACCCTCACCACACAAATGCTAAAATACTTGAGTAACAATATTGTCAAGGCAAAAAGACAAACATATAAAAAGCTTTTCACTACAAAACTGATGAACATAATAATAATGCCTGCCTCTTAACCAGCAGTGTAAACAGATGGGGCTGCATTTACACAACAGGCTTGTAATAAAATCACGCACAACACAAGCACCGGCTTACATTGTAGAGGTGTATGACATATAAAGAGGCACCACTGACACATCTGTAAAGCCAAAGCCATTTTAAAATATAACAAAATCAACACAAACAGGAGGACAGCTGAAGTGCAAATTTATGGTTTCATTCATGATAGTAAAGATATTTCTGGTCGTAGGCAGTGTAGGCCACTAAATCTCTGTAGTGTCACAGGTCTCAATGCACTGAATAATATATTGACTCATTTGTCTGGAGGAGCGCCACAGTAGCAGACGATCAATGGCACAGTGGCAGCGCCAGATTAGCTTTTATAGAACTGCCAGGTTTTTTTTCGGTCTTGTCTGTCGTAGCGTTAGAAAACTATTCTGATGATAACTTCTGAATTCATGTCCTGGTGAGAGAGTTGACCGACAGGCAGGCGCTGGGCAGCAATGATGTCCTCATTCTTAATTTATAACAGCACTACAGCAACATCTATTGTATCTCTGCAGGAATGCAATGCTACTATATAAACAGCATGCTGTTTATTTGTCACCGCAAGCTAGTGAGTGCTAGTGAGGATCTGTGAGGACGGTGTTCATCTCCAGAAAACACTACACAGATGTTTTCATACTTTTTCTGCATCATGGTAATATATCTGAAAAAGTAAATGTAGCATGATACTCATTTCTCTCAAGTAAAGAGCACAAAATGAATCCACTGTGGTAAATCTGAGGTGAAGGAAAGGGAAAGAAGAGGTTTCCATTGCAACAAAAATATGAAATGAATGAAATATGAAGCAGGTGATTTCTGTGTTTGGTCGGATAACAAGACATATGTCTCATTGCTTGGTTCGGTTCGGCTCGACTCGACTCGCTTGGGACTGTTCGTTTTTGGTTTTCCGTTGACAAACGTTGTGGATAGTACCTGGTATCTCACCATCCAAGTGAAAAGAAAGGAAAAGAAGGGAAGATTACTAAAAGATAGCTTATCCATCTCACTTCATTTAAATCATTAAACCTAGAAATAATTGCTCACACATTTACCCTCACAGATAATTACACAGCAGCGATCTTTGCCTCTAATTTTAATTTCATTTTTAACATCTTTGACACCTCTTCTACTGTACATACCCTTCAGCACCAACCTCTCCTCAGCCTTCAACACACACACACACACAAACAAAAACACACACAACTGGCCTATTTAGGTGGATGGTGTGAGACCATTTCACCTCAAGCTCTCTCCTCCTTACCTCTACCCCCCCTATGGGCCTTCAAGATACACTCATTAAAAGTAGAGGGCATTGGACACATCACCTCATCACCTCCCCACAGGACCAAGGCCCTCCACCTGACCTTGGAAAACGTCCAAGCCAGCAGCACATCAGTCCTCAGGAGGGGAGAGAGGTTCGGGTTGTGGGATGAAGGTCAGCATATTGCAGCCTCTCTGCATGCTGAAGAGCTCTGCTGCTTTTGCCAAGCGAGGAGTTTCTCTGCGACCTCTGAGGATACATCCCTCTGACACTCTAACGGGTCAAACGTTTTTGTATTCAGATCTTCAGGCTGGGGTTCATAATTGATGGCCTGTTCATGAGGTATCATCAGAAATGTAACGTGGCATTGAGTGCTGTCGCGTTTCCCTCGAGTTGCTCATGACATTTAGATCATAAAGCAAGACCACCGTTCACTGACGCTTTCATCTGAAAATGCGATACTGCTTTCTTGAAACGCAGAGTAGGCGGAGGCAGAAAAAGAAAAGTCCATTAATAAGGAAGACGGAGCGTAATGTCGAATCGACCAGAGGGTCTTTTAATGATTACTAGCTGTTCATTGATCAAGCACTCTGAGAAAGGAACAAAAAATGCTTTGAGGGGGACGAATTCTCTGCTTCTACTTCAGAAATCAGTAATCAAGCCTCTGAGACTCAGATGTTTGTTCTTGGTAAAAAAAACGAAGAAAAAAGTCTCATTAATCATGCTATATGAGTCATTGGCCATTGATATAACTTCCGTTGTAAAGATAATTTTGAGATAATCCACCAGCAAATATTTGGCCATGCTAGCAGCGTGGCTCCAGGGATGGCAATGTTGGTTGGCCTGTCGGTCCCCCACTTTGGTCCAGACTGAAATATCTTGATGGATTGTCATGAAATTTGGTTCATGCAGTCATGATCCCCAGACGATGAATCCTACTGACTTTGCTGATCCCCCGACTTTTCCTTTTAGTGCCATAATCAGGCCAAAATGTCCCTTTGTTCATGACCACATATCTGGAAAAGTAATGACCATCCCGTCAGCTGTACTTTTGTGTTTAATGATAATTAGCAAATGTTAGCATGCTAACACGCTAAACTAAGATGGTGAACATGGTAAATATTATCTCTGCTAACCATTAGCATGTTGTGCATTGTGAGCACGTTAGTACGCTGATGTTTGGACACTGCTGTGCTTTATATTTATATATACTTTATATAAGTGAATATTGGACTTACAGTTGGACAGAAACACGACTCCAAGTTAATGATAATGTTGCTGTGGGTCTGCTGGATGTGTAAATCAGTAATTGTTTGCTAACACGTTCTCCACTTCAACTTAATAACATAATAGTGATAATATGTCAGTGTTGTGTTTGCAGCTTGTTGCATCGCTCCCAAGTGGCCACCCCACCCCACCCAAAACAAAAGAAAACAAAAAACACATGTAGGTTCAACTACGTTATTGCCTCACTAATCACAGTAAATCAATGCAACTGCACAAGTCCATCAAGGAAAAAGTCATTTTCACCAGGTTGCCATAACTACGTTTTTCACAAAAATGCTGCTATTGATTTGAACACGAGTCTCCTGGATTCTTGTTAGGTCTGCCACCAAAATGTGTGTCTCCATGTGTTTATCTGCCGGCGTGTCCTTATTTTTGACCTCTGGATTTGTTGTTGTTTTGCTTCTGCAGCTTGATTTTTTTTTTTTTTCTTAAAAGAATGTTTCACAGTTTGAAAAGAAAGCGAGCCGCAGGAAAATAACCTGTAAAATTGACATAATTTTGTCATGTTCCTCCCTGGAGTAAGATCAAGGTAAAGACACACCAGGAGAAGCACATTCTTAGTGGATACAGAGATAGACACAGATAATAGTGTATTCTTACCGATAGTTTGCACAGGTTTCAGGAGACTTGTCAGATGTCAGCATTAAATTCATATCGATGACGTAGTGTGAAGGAATTAAAAGATGTGTGTATTTTCAAAAACACCAAACAAAGCCCTGGTTTCATAGCACTGCTGGTTTTCTGTATCAACGCATTGAACACAAAAAGGTCAAAATCTGCTAAGAAAGCACAATGGATGACAGAACAGCACAAAAGTGACACATGCCAAATTTGAATGTATATTCTCTGGTTTGTCTGCAATATGTCACATTTGCAATACATTACATTGATCAGCGTCAGCCCTCCCTGAGAAAAACATGCTGTTCCTTGCTACAGTGCATTATGAAAGGTTGCAAATGGGCTAATTTGCAGCTTTGACAGCACCAGCCTCAGCAAAGGCGGGTAGTAATAGGTTTTGAGGTGCCGCTTCAGCGACTGCTGTGATGGGAACGCTGTGGCTGAAAGTAGGCATAGGTCAGGCTTCTCTGGAAACTCTGACAAATTAAAAACAGAAAACCTTTGACATTTATCATGCTAGGAGTCTGCAAAGGTCATTGCCTTTACTTGCTGTCCCCTCTGAACATGTTTTGCTGTGATTGCTTATAGCCTGCTGGAGCTGCAGCAGGGGGAATCAGGAGCTGTGATTTCAGAGAAATACTCACAAGATGACATTTCTCATACAAGAAGCAGACATATGGAGTAAACAGAAACGTAAACATATGCAGTCTCTCTGCTGCTGCTCTCCTTTTTTTCCTCTCATTTATTTACCACACCAGTGATAGGCCGATCATGATGATTAGTTATCACATCAGTTTCATCAGGATGCTATTTAGAAGTAAAGTGCTGTTGTGTAAAGAACAACCATGTTACAACACGTTAAAATTCATTCCTGATTTCCTCTCGATACATCATTTCACACCATAAACACTGAAAACTTGTAATTCCAGTGCACCATGACTGTCTCATTTAAATGTTAATATAATTCCCATCATTCATAATTTAATGTGCTCCCTGGCATTTTCCGTTCATCTCGTTAATACTATCTTACGTGACAAGCCAATTTACTGCTGGAGTTGACCAAATTGCTTTAGCATTGTAATGCTAAGACCATAATAAATCCTTGACATACTGTTCCTCCTCAGGTAATAAAAAAAAAAAAGAAAAAAAAAAGAAAGTTATACACTTTCACCGTGAAATACATTTTCATTGATTTCCCTGAGTTACACACACCAAGAGATGGAGCAGGAGAAACATTACGTGTGAGGAATGCAACAGAGATTGCCCTTTTTTGCCCTCTCGTTGTCAGAGGTGGCATTAGTGGGGCTGAAAGCAGTGTGAGAGATGACACAAGCAGCGCTGGGAAGGCGAATCAAACAGATTACAGCTCTGAAGAGAGAGAGGAGACAGAGCGGGGGCAGGTTTAATGCTGGTAGGTGTCATTTTGTGTGACCTTTCTGGGAATTACCACTCTGCATGACCCAGAGCATGTCTGCTTGTCACAGAGACAGTGAGACAGTCTGCTGCAGCCTCTGCTGCTGTTCTCCCCCTTGACATCATGGCCCAACTCAGCCTCCTGATGCTCGACTACCTTCCAATTGACCTGATCATGGCCAATAACTCTGATAATCCCCAAATTCTCATTAGCTCCCTCGCACAACTTTAAATTTGAATTCTACAGGCTCCCTCTGTGTCTGCAAAGGTAGCTTAAACTTTGATATGCCGGCACGTCTTAGCAGAGAAAACCTGGGATTAGTCGACTCGTGGAAGCTATTGTGGGAGAAAAGCAGCATCATACGTTGATCATCGTTTAGGTGGGGGAATATGAATGTGGATTCACCGAGATACAGGCAGTCAAAGCTTGAAATCCTGTGATTAAGACATGTAATCCTATGTTAATTTTAGAATTGCAGCATATGTTTAAATTACTCACTGGAACATACATGCTATTTCAAACCAGCATATCAAATTTGCTTTAAATGATAACTCTGGTGATATTGTATAGTTTTTGTTTTAGTCATCAAGTCCCATGAAAAGTCCAAAACCATAAAAAAGTCTTTCTCAAATTTCCCTATCATGTTTGAGGCACTCAGCCCCAAGCCTGTTGCTTCCTATTGAATGAGCATCTTAAAAATAGCTCACTAATATGTAGTTTGACGATTTTCAACTGTGGATTTATACTCAGTTTGTGCTGTCGTTCGTATTTTACGGCAGCAGGACATAAACAGCGCTCACGTTCATTGAAATGAAGCAAAATGTCACCTAGTGCAACAGTGTGGCTCAATGATGTGCTTTTAATAGTTTTTGGAAAAGGTCAATGGTACAGATGAAAAGGCTACAGTATATCAGACTTTGGATATACAGACAATCCTTGTTGGTAGGATCAATTCAATGATGGGCTTGGTCTTTTAATTGGGATTTGTTGACAATAACAATATTGCCATCCTTCTCCTTTAAAGTAATAGTTCACAATTTTGGGAAATACCCTCATTTGCTTTCTTGCTGAGAGTTCGATGAGAATAAGATCAATACCACTCTCATGATAAATATGAAGCTACTGCAAGCAGCCAGTTAGCTTAGCCTAGGACACATACTGAGAAGGCTGTTCACAGCTAGCCTGGCTCTGTCCAAAGGTAAAAAGCTCACCAATTAACATGGTATATCTCATTTGTTTAATCCCGACAAAAAAAACGGGAAAAAGGATTTTGTTACTTTTGAACAGAGTCAGCCTAGCTTTTCCCCTCAGTTTCAAGTCTTTGTGCCATGCTAAGCTAACTGGCTGCAGGCTCCAGCTACATATTTACTGTACAGACATGAGAGAGGTATCAATCTTCTCATCTAATTCTTGGCAAGAAAATTAGTAAGTGTATTTCCCAAAATGTTTAAGTATTGCTTTAAAGATAAGGTAATAATAATGGCGTTGCATTCAAATTCTATGGCAAATATTTATTTCCAAGGGAGTTCTACACCCACGGCAACAAAACCTGAACAATGACTATTCTGAAGCAATGGGGAACCAGGATTGAGTGGCAGAGTGGAGGGGCTAATATGTGCAGGGCTACGACAAAACCAGCTTGAGCTGCAGCCAGCGTGTTCACAGGAAGCCACTGTCACGAGCAAAAAATAAAATCACTCAGCTTGCAAGGAACGATGTGCAGTTACTTCAAGATCTAATTAAAATAAATTAAGCGAAAAGTGAGACCGAGAAAGAGACACAGAGGGAGAGACAAAGAGGGAACGGTGTTATATTAAAGTTAAATTGTCATTTTACTTCAAATAATGACCGTAGGCTTGCATCACTCCCAAGAAAATAAATCTTAGAAGACATCTAACATGAATCCATTTTTCTTTGCCTCACCATCTTTCTCCCTGAAGAGGGTTTTCATATATTCATGACAGCACTCCTGTCTGTTTTCTCCTCCCTTCACATCCCTGTCTGTATTTGATGTCCTCCACAATCCAGCCTTTGGACACAGTGTGTTTTGAGAGACAGATGAGAGGAAATGATTCATTCATCAGACAAGGCCCGGGATACAAACCCCAGCTGACCTGCTGATCAGATGGTTGATATTGCAGCTCTTCCTCGGTGCAGGTGCCGGGCTACGCTTATTAGGGCTTTCAGTGGAGCATGGTTGCGCGGGTCATCATCTCTCCCGTAGCGACTCTGTGTGACAGCAAACACAAGCTAGCCTCACCTCTGAAAATGTGCACATCGCACCACCTAATTCAAGTGTCAAACCAGATAAAGAACTGTAGGGGTGATAGTATGATATGAGGGTTGGACAGGCCTGTCAGAGCAGTAATTATTTTACACCAAGAGGAAATATGTATTTGGCCTCAGGTGTGTGTTTTCTTGTTTCTGCGGGCATTCTGTCGGTAAATGTGTCACATCAGAACTTTGCGGAGGCAGATATATACTCATCAAAACTTTTGTGATTGCTTTGGACTGGCAATTTCAAAACGCGGCGCGGAGGAAGATGACTGTGTGCAGCTGTCCGTCGTGCTGAAAATGACACACAGAGTCTTGTGTGTGTTTGCTTTCCCTATCTATAAGTGTGACACTGACAGACATTGCATTACATTAAATAAAATAATTATTCTAGGGTGATTTTGAACCCTGATCAACACAACGTCCATCAATGGGATTTTATCTTGATGTGCATTCATGGCAACGTTTCTCCCATTATTTTCTCTTGTGTTGTTGTCTCTAATTCCTGCTACACCTGCAGTAGACAGGATAAGATTCATGATTTGTACGACAGGTTATTTGGGTGCATTTGCTCATATCATGTGATGCATTTTCTATGCTAATTAAAATATCATTCGTCTAACTTGATGCCATCCTCACATCAGAGCCTTTTATTGTTATTATGATTAAGCGAGTGAGGGGATAACATGTTCATTAGACCTTGTTTCATCTCAAGCTTGTGAGTCAACACTGGTTTTAAATTAAGACTGAATATGTGCAGTGGTTATAGTTACTGTCAGGAAGGATTAAGGTCCTTCATTAAACTAAAAGAAGCAACACAGTGAAAATACAAATAAAAGTCCTCCATTCAAAATCTTACAGAAGTCAAAGTATGAAGGTATTTTCTGCAAAATGTATTCAAAAGTAAAAATACTTTTCAATACAAAAATACTCAACCAACTGAATCTACTGTACAATGGTTTTGCTTTTATAAACTGATTATTTGTTGATATTTTTTGTCAAATCTTAATCTGCAAAATAACTATAGGCACAGATATGCAAACTGTTCGGCAGGCACAATGTTTACCGTGTTCATCATCTTATTTTAACGCGTTAGCATGCTGGACGCTGTTAGCAGGGGATCACCAAAGTCAGTAAGATGCATCACCTGGGGACCATGAATGTCTAATAGTTGTAGAGATATTTCAGTCCGGACCAAAGTGGCGAACAGACAACTGACTGACGTTACCATCCCTAGTGCTACAGCACTTGCATGACTAAAAACTAACCCAAGTTAGTATTTGTACTTTACTTGAGTATTTCTGTTTTATGCTACTTCATACTTTTGCATCTCTACATTATACAAGGAAATATTGTACTATTTACTCCTCTACTGTTTTACAGATGCTTGACAGTGCTGCTAGCATGGCTGTAGACTCTTGTCTACCATGTCTACACAGGAAGAGTTCAGGCACAATATTGAATGTATGTTGTCCAAGATAAGCACAAGCCCAACACACAATCATTGTAGTTCTGCGCGTAAAATGGAAGAAATTAGACTTGAATCATAAAAATACGCTTTGGGTCTTGTTTACACGCGTATAGTGTAAGTGAAGCTCGACATGTGTAGACAGCTGGATTGATTACAATAGAATAGAAATAATGGGTTTGCATTGGTAAAGACAGACATAGATGCCAATTCCACATTCAGAGCAGCTTGACCATTAAAAACAATATAAAAAGCTGCTTTGGGGCTCTGCGAAAAAAAAAAAGGTAATTAGTAAGCTTAGACCTGAAACCTTTGCTCTGCTTTATTTTAGACAATAATTCCAACAGTGACACTAACATGCCTCCTCAAATCCTCTCCAAGAACCAGGGATGGATGTTGAAGCACACTCTCTTCCTCCACCTCGCTTCCTTTTATTTGCTCACTGTGCAATGATTTCCTGTGCCGAGGTAGAGACACCACACATTAAACTCTATTCTGAGCACAGGCTTCCTCCCTGTGTATTGTGAAAGAATCCAATAATAGGGCTGAAAGTGAGAGAAACCCTGCAGAGATCTAATCAGCACCACATATTGTACTGAGCCAGTGTCCAATGTATCCTGGAGCCGGGGCTCATCAGCAGCCATTTCCAAAAGCCAATTGAAGAATTATCATCACTCAAGGTCTGTGGTACGTTTCTTATAGCGTGAATTAAACCAAAATCTCCCGACATTTGTGCTGAAGTTTCAATGGGCGACCCCCTGAACATCTGCAGAGGAGCACTTCTGAAATCTCGCTGAGCTTGTGGGTTAAATGTCAGCGATAGACATTTTTTCCCATTTTCCCTTTCAACTCCGCAACAGTGCACCTCTGCCCCTTTTTGACCACATTGACTGACTCCATCTTACACTTAGGAACCCAATTTTAGTTTTCACCACCGAATTTGCAGCCCCAGGGAAGGTTTCAGTCTATTCCTGCTGAATATTTACACATGCAGTATCCTCTGACAAGAAAATGCCAATTTACGTGGCACACAAAATTGCTTTCATCCAATAAGCCAGATGCAAATGAATTCCAGTAAAGAAGGTCAAACGTATTCAAGATTTTCTAAGCCCTCTTTAATAAAAAGGGTGTGATGTTGGTCTAAACATGGAAGTGCTCTTAAAATATGATACACACTGCCCTGAGTGCTGGCTTGTAACACATTCCTAATAGCCTCTGACTTGCCTTTAATTTGCTTCAGAAAAAAAGCAAATAAATAGGCTTGACATTTTTCTGAAGAACTCATGCATGCACAGGGCTCAAATGTGTGCAGTGGGCAGGTTACCAGAGTGATTTGGCGTGAGGAGTGCATCCTGCTCCACAGGATATGTGGAAATGCTGAGTGGGCTGATAAAGTTCTGTCCACCTGTTCGCAGAGGGAATGACCTCCAGGAACAGGTAGACAACCCAGCAGGGTAAGTTCACGCTCAAGCCAAAGCATGCAGGTAATGCACAGTCGAGTGATGAAGCCATAAACTCAGTGTGGTAAAGAGGAGCGAACTAAACTCAAACCCAAAATGTAATTAAGAGGCAGAGACGTGTCAGAAAGTGAGATGGATAGAAAATACCCTGAAAACTTGGAAATACAAGGTGCCATCTGGTATTTTGGGAAAAATAGAATCATCCACACGGTAGAGTAACGGCTGAAATTAGCTGTTTGAAAGAGTTTAGGTTCAAAAATGTGCATTAAACATTGTCAAATCTATCTATCCGTGTAATTAGCTAACCACATTATTTTGTGGGGTAACAGGTTATGTTATAAAAGTACCTGTTCACCCTGATTTCTGATTTCTCCAAACAGTTGCCTGCCATTTATTGGTTATGATGCTTATATAAATTGTTCACATTCCAGGGTTTGTTTTATTTTTAACTCATTGTAGTCTTTAATCCTGTAACTATTACTTGTCACTGTCATTTGTATATCAGTGTAAACAGGGCACTTCAAAAACAAGCTAACTCTCAGTGAAGTTCCCCGGTATAAATAAATGTTTCAATCAATCAATCTAATTCATTGTTCATCTTGAATGCAATTATTCACATCAAATACTTTTTCATTTTCAAATATTTCAAAAAAGAAAATGTGAAATACATCCTGAAAGACGTCATATATGGGATCAGAAAACATGAATACTTACTCAAAATTACTTGTTTGGAGGTATTTAATTCCACATTAGTGACCTAAAAGTTTAGATTAGATTAATATCAACTCAACATCATTACCAAACTATTCTGGTCTTTCACATCTGCTTGGTTTTCTCAATATTTACAGTATTGATTTGTTGCATTATGAGCGCTCGAATAAATAGGACGCCACAAAATGTCAGCAAATGTCAGCTGATGAAAATGCATGACTGATGGGCAAACTGTGTGTTTTCATATCACATTCACACACAATTGGCTCGCACCGTCTGCCTCCCCCTCCTTCCTGCCACGGGATGTGGCATCCTGAAAAATACCTTCAGAGTCAATGAGGGTAATAAACTGATGATAAACACTGTGCTCACATAAACAGATCAGAGGACTTCATTTACACCCTATTGTAACAGAGGAAAGGATCAATTTACTCTAAATTCAATCAGCGGAGGAGGTGGATTGTTCATAAGATTCAAAAGGGCGGAAATCTTTCGCCCTATTTCTAGTCTGTCAAGAACTTGTGAATGAGGTCTCTGTCATTAGTTTATCATTTGCAGTTTAATCTAATTTGTGAATTGAGTGAGCTGAATGTGAACAGAGCACAAAGCTGCAAGTGTCCTTCCTTCCAATGGCTCTTAAATAAAATCTTTCTTTTTCATTTGTTCCGCTGTCAATGACACAGAGACTCAGTTCTTATTCACTGTGTACAAAAGCTTTTATAGTTGCTGCTTTTACGTTTTTCAACAAGGAAGATCCACACAAAAAGTGAAGTGGTTTCTCACATCTAACAGCAATACTATAAACCCTTTTTATGAGCAATATTCGCAACTGTGCCTATTGATGGTACTGCATACTGTGTGATATGATTTGTATGGTTATTATTTCATTTTATTATTATATGTATGATAGTTCTTTGTATTTTATCAATTTTGTTATGTGATGGATTTACACCAATGAATGAAGCCCCTGTGATGTCTGACTAAATTGAGGATTTTTGTATATACATGTTTGATGTTTTACTGCATGTAAATACAAGAGGCACTTGGTAGTGTATATTTCATACAAGTTCTTCTTGTATTGATTGTAAAATCAACAGCCACCATTCCTGAACACAGACAGAAAGGCGTGCCGTCAACAGAAATTCAAACTTCATGAAAAGAACCAGAGAAAAAAAGATGAAACAGCATCAATTGTTCGATTGCCCAGCGGCTTTTTAAAAGTCTCACACAAATAGACCACAGACAAAAACCAATACAGAGATCAAAATAAGCCAATAAGCCTGATACTCTGATGTATGTGTAAAAACGTGTGAATGAGTGTGAATTTAGAAGACCCTTTTTAATGAATAGAAAAATTAATTATTCCTCCAAATGTATCAAGTCAGTATTGTTGAACAAGGAAATTGACTGATATAATGTGATGAGTGGAAGCATCAGTGCTTGTACTCTCAAGACAAATTTCCCCTGGGAAATAAAAAAAGGGCAGCATGATTTCATTTGAAAAATCAGGACTAACAGTTCTACAATACAGATGATTATATCTTTAATATAAGTTATTACTTATCAGGTAATTTAAACTGATCGCTTCATTACTTCTGCAATGTCAAGTACGTGTCACATTTTTCAAGTTTCTATTGTTATTTTCAGAAGCCAGTTAAAGACTGCAATATGCAGGAGGTGGACAGAATAACAAACACCAAAGAACTTCTTTAGTTTTCATTTAACGTCTCTTTCAGGGCTTTATCATCTTGGAACATAGGAACATCATGAAATGGCTTGGAAGTAATTACCGGTTACTGTTAGTCCGCTGGCCCCGCCCACACGTTCCTGTTCCGCCCACAGACTTCACATTGTAAAGTTTTACAAATATAAAACATTCATGGTTTAAAAATTCCGAATACAAAGTGTAACAATCGACCTTAAGATTGAGGTGTCCCATCAAACATGTATCTCTTTTATAATGGGGGTCTATGGGGAAAAAGCTTTTTTCACTGCAGTACTGTTAATGGCCACTGGGACTTACTGCCAGCAAGGCTGAACGGCAGCGCCATATACAGCTCTCTTAATACATCCATGGTTTCAGCATGTGGAGACATCCAAAGCTCGACAAACCTGCCATGCCTAGTTACGGTTGCTAAGCTACGAATGGACAATCGTTGTTCAGGGGAAGAGTTTAGCAAACGATGAATTGCTCACAATTTAGGTTTCGTTCCCTTTACACCATTTTCCAGCCCTGATTTGTAGAGCTCACAGGAGATTGGTTTTGTTGATACTCTGTTGAAGAAGTGTTTTAAAGAAGTGTGAGAGTTTGAGGTTGGACCTTTGGGGTCTTTCACAGCTACCAGAGTTTTTCTCTGGCTTCTGGTGAACGCTGGATTTTGACTGCTGGTCTTGTTTGCAACACAGTGTGTCTGGCAGATATCATGACAGTTTCTCTTGTTGCATCACACAACACAGCAGGTGTTGTGGCTGATAAATCTGCAGTTCAGGTACCAACTCTATCATTTTTCAGCCTCTGTTGTCTCACAGTGATTTGAAAACATACAATATCGAAATAGTGATAGTGCAATTCACAATTGAGTGTCGATTGTATTCAGCTGCTTAATGAAGTTAACGGTGTGGCTGCTATTATTCATATCTGAACCTTACAGACCATTTTCTGTTTTACTTCTCAGACACGCTGTTGTTGTGTCTGTGATCTCAGGTTGTCTACCACATATTCAAATGATGAATGTGGAGTCAGAAGTTCAAAAGCTTTACCTGTTATGCTGTTTTGCTTCTAAAGTGACCACAGAATTTCCCACCAGATTTCTTTTAAACATTTATCTAATCCAGGCAATGTTTTGTTTCTTAAAGGATAATGCTGGCAAAATATGTTTGTTATTGTCAAAAAAGCCCACGGAAAGACCAAAACCAACAACGTGTTCCTGTCTCTCAATACTTTCTGACTCTCACTCAGAAAGGCTCACTCACTAAAAGACCATTTGTTTCTGAAGACAGAAATCTTTAAAAACAGGTCACAATGTAAATGAAACAAACAGAAAAAGACCAAATAACTTCCTAAAACAGCTGGGAACTGTAGTTTTTAGCAAATGTTACTCAAACAGGAGTAAATAGTGCTTTTGTTGGGGACTATTTTCAGCCGTGGATTAACACACATTTTGTGCTCTGGTGAGTATTCACAGCAGCAGGATGGTGTATGTATGTGGGATCGACTCAAAATAAACTAGTGTCTATGTTTATGGTAATGAAGGGAAATGTTAGTCAGTGCAATGCTGTGGCTCAATTATGTGTTTTTAATCGTTTTTGGACAACAATGGAGCTCTATGGCACAGAGGAATCAACTATATCGGGCTTTGGGGATTTGAAACAGCCACACGAGCACGCTATTAACCCGAACATGAACCATCTGTCTAACCAAAAAAAAACCCAAAAAACACTTGGTTTTAGTTTTCTTTTGGATGGAAAACATGTCTGAAAATGTTTCTATGGACAACAGAGAAGAGATTTTTCTATGAAAAGTCTAAACAGGAACAAATGACAAGGGGATAGATAATTGTTTTCCAGCACAAGTCTCCTTTTGATGAATGTCTCATTATAATCTGGAGATGATGGATGTGAGTTGGATAAAGCCTGGTGTGTATATGTGACTGTTTAGGCAAAATGAGGGATGTGAGGGCCTCTCAGTCCTATTCTTTGCACAGCGAGGTGTAACGGTTCACAGTGAAAGGTTTTAATGGCTTTCAGTTGTTATTATTCTGTGTGTTATGACAGCTTGATTGGGCCTGCGGTCTTCTTTCATTGCTGCTGCATGCACCTCCCTTTGCCTCCTTCCACAGCTTTGTGTTGTTATGGTAATTTTCATGAAGTAGATTGCATCTAGCTGGCTGCTCCACTTGGGTCCTGTGTATGGGATAAGCCCGGAGCAAAAGCATAATAATCATAATGAACACATCTCTACTGTGTGCAAGGTTACCGTCAGGATTTCATTTAGGGTTAGAGTTCATTTCAGAGCAGCACTCCAGCTAACAATCGAGGCATTTCAACCGATCAGGTGCCTCTCTGGCTAGCTCAAGTGCCTCCCTGGTGTGACATTAAGGCAAAAATGAAGTGTGTAATTTTAGAGTAGTGTAATTTTACCATCCATAATCCAAGTTCACAATTATTACTTTGTCTGCTCTACGCATTTGGCATCTGTCTGTCTGTCCTGGCAGAGGGATCCCTCCTCTTGAGATTTCTGTCTGCTGTTCCTGTTAAAGGGAGTTTTTCTTGATCAGAAATGAGGGTCTAAGGACAGAGGTTGTAGTCCTTTGAGGCAAATTCGTAATTTTGGGCAATATAATAACTTAAAACAAAGCATGGAAGTGTCCCATTAGCTCGTATCCTGGCTAAAGGATTCAAAACAAAAGGCACTTTAGCATTGAGAGAAAATCACAGTGCAACTTATATGTTTTTATTTGCTGTATGAACTTTTGTGCATTAGCGCAATTATTGCTAACAACACCACTGAAGTACAAGGTGTACTGCACCCTGCATCATCACTGAAGTGGATTATGTGGAAATCTGCCAGGTTTCTGGTGTTATGCCACAAAACAGTGCTAACACAACTATTCTAATTTTGAGGGTGAACTAACTAGAGCCTGACAGATATCAATATTTGTTATTTAAAAAAAATCAGATAAGGATATATCAGCCAATATTATTTAATCATTTATTACATAAATAGAAAATATGTATTAACATTTTTTCAAGGATTGTGACCAACATACTGAGCAGGACGTTTTATTTGTTGAAAATTAAACAGTGATAAGCCACAGATCAGTATTCTAGGAATGACGTTCACATTATACAATTCTCCACCTCTGGATTTTGGTCTAATGTCGACATTCAGAGCCAAAACAGGAAGTAGTGTTTTCTTTATGAGGCGGAAAGTAAGAGTGTCAGGGGCGTATGAGACCGGTTGAATGAGGGAGTTATCACTTTAGAGGGAAGCGAGACAAGTAGCAGCATTATCTTTGTTTTGCTATAAGTAACAGATTTCACGGGAAACTCAAATTCAAAAAGCACTTTTCAATTACAATGATTTAATGAGGTATTTCAAAGATAATTCTGTTTTCTGCATCTGCATCAGTCTCAAGATGTTCTTCATTTGAGCAGCTAACCTGTGGCTCTTCCTCGCAGTGAGTTTATTCTTCAGAGTCTTGAACATACAAGGGTAGCTCTTGAAGGAATGGTAATGTAAGTTTGCACTGCAGCTCGAAAACTGACTCACAGCTGCAATTGCCCTTGAATTAGACAGTTGTGAGTAATTCAGCCTGTGGAGTGAACATAATCTTCCACAACACAGCTCCACTCACAGTCTACACCACTGCCTTGACCAAGATTGGAAAACAGCACAACTACTGTGTGTCGTTCATGGATCATCATGCTTAGCTTGGTGTTTACTGTCACTCACATACAATGTACTTTAGCTCCGCTACTGTTAGATCTGATAAAAAGACACAAATTTGGAGAAGGGTAGTATTTCAATTCATACTGAGAGGCAATTATAAATAAACTTTTGCAAGCAAAATCACATCATCACACATTTCTAAAAGCCCGTTCAACACATAGATCTGAAAAAAAGCTGTTTTTATTCTGAGCTTTTCTATTTTTCACTTTTCCCCCTTCTGCTTGTGTGCATCTCCATTTCCAGAACTGTGAACATGGGTGTGCCTGCCTCGAGTGTATGTTTATGTGTTTATGTGTTTGTATGTCTGCAGGCTTGTGTGTTTTTTCGTTACAATATGTGTTTGTGTGTGTGTGTGTGTGTGTGTGTGTGTGTGTGTGTAACAACAAGGTCTCATGAACCCCAGCACCTGACGTGGGGCCAATGTGGAGTAGCTGCCATCTGGTCAGCCCTGAGGGAGTCCACCGGCCACCCAGAGCTGCTCGACCCTAACAGGTAGCCCGTCTGACATCTCCTACTCATCTCCAACCCACCAAACGGCAGATAATGAGGGGCAGACAGCTGGCCGAAGGACCGCGCGTGCCCCCCCATCAGCACCAGGAAAACCGACAGAAGTGCCCTCTCAGCTTTTCAGCAACATAAGCAGTTCTGTGGTATTTGTGAATTTCCTCTGGACACATTGCTGGCTGGCTGTGTGTGCGCAGTTCCTTCACAGGCAGGGATATCCATGCACCATACAATAGACCCTCAGTAGTCACAGCCACGTGTGTTTTGAACATTTACCTGGAGCAGAAAGCAAACAAGACTCAATAATGAGGCTTCCTCTGTAAAACAAAGGCCCTGTATCACAGCTTTGTGTCAGAAAGATATGTGGCTGCATCATTCAGCCTACAGATGGCAGTATTTCAAAGGAAACCTGGAGTGCATGCTGCTGTGTTCATTTAGCTTGACTTCTGAATGAAAATATAACACATATGAATTCACTGTAAAATGTGTGAATGGTTATTATTACGTACTTTAAAAAGTCTGTCTCTATCTGACAGGGTGAGTGGGATTAATAGCTGCTGTCACATCATTTCCTCTCACATTCTTCCAAACCACATTTTACATTCATTTCAGAGGGTGTGTAGATATACATGTCTCAAAATACAAAATGCAGTCATAAACCAATCCATTGTACACCTGGAAGGCAGACATTTTACAAATACATGAAGATAGCAATCATCCTGTGTGCTGCTGATAACATAGGCACGTTATATATATATATATATGAATTCTTTTAAATTCTACACATATTTCTGTTGAATCTCTATTACACGTATTGAATGTATTGGTCTCCATAGTTAAAGAAGATGAATTTTCATATCCTTAATGTATAAATGGACAATCACTTTGAAGAGTCCACATGCCTGAAAGACATAAAATGTATTGCAATGCGCTCAAGTTGTGCCAAAGGATGACGCGACGGAGGCTGGGTCTAAAAGCGCGCACTGTACGTGAGGTGCAAGTGAACTGATGGGTGACTTCATGTAGCACCGGCATCCACACCGAGAGAGAGAGAGAGAGAGAGAGAGAGAGAGAGAGGGAGAGAGAGAGAGACAGAGAGAGAGAGAGAGAGAGACAGAGAGAGAGAGAGAGGGAGAGAGAGAGAGAGAGAGAGAGAGAGGGAGAGAGAGAGAGAGAGGGAGAGAGAGAGAGACAGAGAGAGAGAGAGAGAAAGAGAGAGAGAGAGAGAGGGAGGGAGAAAGAGAGAGAGAGAGACAGAGAGAGAGAGAGAGAGAGAGAGAGACACAGAGAGAGAGAGAGAGAGGGAGAGAAAGAGAGGGAGAGAGGGAGAGAGAGAGAGAGAGAGAGAGAGAGGGTTTGTGGCAGCCTGTTACAGAAAATGATCAATTCCTGAACGAGGCGGGAGGGTCACTTGATACCGGCTCCCTCTCAGCGGCTGACGGAGAGATGCTCGCTGCTGTCCAGATGACTTTACTGGCTGTGCGTCGCGGCAGCGCGTAGAATAAATTAAGCGGCAGTTTATCTCGCTGTATTTGGCGTCCACACACATTCACTGACTGACTGGCCGAGGCGCGGGACTTTCCCCGCAAAAAATCCCAGTGAAATAACCGGATCTGCGCTGTTCATGAATGAGTCTCCTCTTATTTCAAGGTGAGTAGTCTATCCTTTACTGTTAAGCTGGGCAGCAGCCTGTAGTGCAGCCCAGCAGTGTGCAGAGGGGTAAAGTTGGATAGACTTTACGCGCCTCGGACGCAGTGAAGCACGTCCAGGGACGTTGTGCACTCTGAAACGAGGTGTTATATTAAATGTTGCATGAGCAAATTATCAAATAATTTCTCTGCTGGCCACCTGTAACAACCAACAGATGTGGACTGATGCTCTGAAGGCAGAGCGACTGTAAATGCCTCAGCTTCAGCACCCATCACAGACAGGAGGCAGAGCAGCACTGTGAAGGTTTGGTGCAAATGATTGCATTATCAGAGGAACAGATTTCACTCGACTTCAGACAAAGCCTGCTTCAGCAGCCTGCTTCTGCTGATTTCCCCCGAACTCTTTACACATGTGGATTACGCACCAGATCAGTGGTCATCAGGAGAATACCAGAGTGAAGTATTTAGCCTGGAGATAGTGCTGTCCTGGCTTCTGCCTCCTGCCTCCTGCCTCCTGCAGCCGGAGCTCGTGCAGCCTTGGCAGCCTGGGCAGAGCAGAAGCCACTGGGACGCTGATAAGGCTGGGCAGGCGCTGAGATGAAGCCAGAGCCTGAAAGAACTAGAGTGCACACACAGCTGTAGCAGTGCCAACCTCAACAATGCTGTTGACCAAGTGCATCTTTGTTTGCCCCCCCCCCTCCCTCCGTCTGCGTGTGTGTTTGGGTGGTAGTAGAGGGGGTGAGGAGGGCGGGTGGAGGGCTGGTTGTTGGATTCATGGCTCTTTGACTGTCACCCCTCATACAAACCAGATGAACCCCTCTTCTCTCTCTCTCTATGCTCTTGGTCTGGCTTATCTGGCCGGCCAGTTGGACTAGCTTTTATTCTCCTGGCCCCTCCAGAGTTGGTAAAGCCTCTCATGGAGAGAGAGAGAGGGAGAGAGAGGGAGAGAGAGATTGGCTTCTCTATTGGCGTGTTCATGCCAGTCATGTGCTGGGTACTTTATCAGTTGCCTGCTAATTTTAGAATTTAAATGAATCACATTAGTTCTGTCTCTCTCTCTTTCGCTGTGTTTGACAGCAATAAATGAAACTGAGGTTTGGGTTGTGATGATTGCTCTTTATCTAAGGAGTCTTAGTCATGTAGTTGAGCGTTAACCAATCTAAACTCCTAAGTAGACCTATTTTTAAAGGGTCAGTTTATCCAAAATACGAATACAAAAGACATATTTTCCCCCTTGTTCCCCCACTCATTGTGGTTTCCAGCCATGCAGATACTTTTGGTCTTACATGGAGAGGCTCTTAAGTTATCTGTCTATACCACACCAATACAATGGTGTGGCATGTTTGAAAGTCAGTTTTTACTCATTGTTCACCGGAACTAGAGAGAAATCATTTTTATGAAATCTGTTGATCAGCCAGTGCAACCTGGATAGATTTTCAGGAAAGACGAGGTTTTCAAATGTCATTTTTTCAGTGCTTTGAGGGGCACAAACAAATTTCCACAAATGGTTTTTGGGCAGTGACTGAAGCTACAGAGGTAGATATCAGTTTAATAGCTAGACAGTTTAAGAGAGAAAAAGTTTTTTTTAATCATTTGTCATCTGCTTTCCACAACGTAGACTCAGACTGATGCTCGGCAGATTAGATACAAACAGGACACATCCAACAAAATGAAGCACAAAAATGGGTTTCTGATTATTCATTGATTTCTATTCGCTGACTGTTGAATTTTTACCAGTTTTGAACGTAGAGGGATTTCAGGTGAAACTGCATTATTTTGAACCAGGAGGAAACACCGGACCAGTGTAGGTAAAGTAATTTAGAACATCTGTCTCTGTCACATTCACCCACAAACCAGGAGTTCAGGGTTGGACTTCTTCTAAAATGAATGAGCTATACTGTAAAAGAAGAAATCAGAAACTCTACTACAGCTGTGAAAAACAGCTTTTGATTTAAATGACCACCAGTTCAATCCGTGACATTGATTTTGGAGTAATTTGAATATCAGGGAGCGCGATGTGGGTCAGGGGCAAAGGCGAAGCACAGTCGCTGCAATAGTACATCAGGCGAATTAGTGTATGTAACACAATTACACGGTGTGTGAGTGCACAGCAGCTCACTGCTCCTACCCATAGCTGGAGACCCCCCACCTCCAGCCCTCCCCCACGCCTACCCCTGTTGCCCACGGAGACACTGATTAAACACGACTGTTCAGATGCTACAGCCCGAGGAAGAAGACGGAGAGCCCCCAGTGTGTGTGTGCATTCTGTGTGTTAGCGTTTGCATGTGTGTGCATGTACTGTATGTGCGTGCATTCGTACATGTGTGCATTTACTAATGTGTCATAGGGGTGTATACGTTTGAGAGGAAAGGCGAGAAAGCGTCAAAAAGAGAGGAGACGCCAACAGTGATATGAAACCGACAGTGAAGGGAGTAAATAAGAAACGCAGAGAGAAAAAAATAGTGCAGATCGCCAAGCTCGACCGATATGCTGTTGTCCTCGCTCTCTTCTCTCCTTCATCCCCCTTTCGATCTTCACGCTTCCTCTTGTTTCAGTGTGTGATCCAGGCCTGGAGGGAGGAGGATGTACAGGTAGATAAAGGTGGAGAATAGGGATGATGCAGGGGCAGAGAGGAGAGTGAGAGGTGGAAAGAGACAGGTAGCGGGAGTGAGAAAGACTAATAAAGACAGGACTAGACAGAGAGAGAGAGAGAGAGGGAGAGAGAGAGGTGGTGACAAACAGCGCAGGAGAGAAGTGAAAGGGAGGAGAGGTACAAGTGGAAAGCGTGCAGCTCACCTGCCAGATGGCAGCTTTGGCAGCACTCAGCATGCAGTGATGGCGGTCTTGCAATATGGCGCATCGCCTCCAGATTGTCACACCGTTGTTGATACAAACAGTGCAATAACTTTGCTGATGTGTGTGTTTTGCATGGTTTTCTCTGGCACTGGTGTAAGCAAACAGCATATGGTCATAAAAAAAAACACAGACAAAGTTGAAGGAAGTCACATATGTTTTTTTTCTTGGGAAAGTATCGACACATGACTTTTAAGTTTGTAGAGTTTGTAATCAGTTTTTTTCTGAAAGGGGTACTCTGGTGATTTTACTCGAGGATCAGCTGACTCGTCATGAGAAGTACTACTCAGCTCATGAAAACAGTTGTATAACGTTTTCTGTGGCTCTGGAGGAGCTTTCAGTCTGAGAAAATAGCCCCGGTGATACCATCAGGGTTATCTTAGGTTGGGGTTGGAGACTACAGATGTTTAACAGAAAGTCTGCGTTACAAACTCAGGGCGCAGAGTTGGACACGGATGTTTACCTGCCAGGGAGGGTCTAACAAAAGATGCTATCAAGCTGCATTGTGAGAAATGTAGGATTCAGTGTCAGGGACCAAAATCAGGATATCTCTGCCTCTTCCGCACCGATTTTGACCTTTCTGTTTAAAAGGTCCCCTAACTTTATGGAAGCGCAGTGATAAATGCTAATGTCAGGTATGGATGGTGCCAACCTTTAAAATCATAATTTTTGATTTCATACATCGCATGATGAACGGACTAAGAAACAGGATCCTTGGAACATTCAAACTAGCTTTCAATTAAAATGTGACAATTTAATATAGAAGTACAAATGCAAATATTGGTCACGGAAAATGTGTTATATGACATGGAAAATGTATGGAAATTGAACTTAATGTGGTGGAGTCATAGCAAATCTGTGTCACGCCACTTAAAACCTTCTATGTCGCCTCCAACTCCATCCATTTCTAGAAAATGAAATCTTTGTAGTACTTTCTTCATGGCATGTCAGTAGAAGTACGAGAGATTCCCAATAAATAATAACATCAGCTTCTTTTGAACAATCTCCACATTCACTGGTCCCTTCACAGAAAAACCTTCAACTTCCAAGTTTCAAAGAACATGAAGTGCAGTTTTGCGTATTCACCCATTAAAACTCTACTTTTCCTAAAACACTGTATTTGCATATTGCTGGAATATAACCATTTTGAAGAATGTAGAATTTATGAAAGTTCAAGGTTACAGATAAAAAGTCTTACGCTTGTTTCAAACCAACCAAATTGAATTACAGAAGGGGGACGCCACTGATTTGCTTCTATCTTGTGACTTTTGCTGAAAGAGTCTTTGGGGGAATCTTAAAGCCACCGTTTGGCAAGCAAACACCTGCTGAATGAGCTGCTTGGGCTGGTCTTAAAAGAAAGTAAGTCATCTGTTACCTACAACATGTCCCAGAAGCCCAAAGCACCTGGACTACATCCGAGACTGCTACAGTGTTCAGCCCTTGGCAGCCACAAACCAGGTGGGACTGGACTTACTTAATAGACTTGGAGAATTCAACATTAATTTGAGGATCAAGTCCTATCAAGGACAGGTTATAGCGATGGGAAATTTTCTCTGCTGTGTAACTTCTTTACTGTTTTCCCCAGTATGTGTTATCTCTTAAGGGGGTTTTGTTAAAAGATTTGAAAAACCTGGGTCCCATTTGCCTCCCAGTGAACTTCAATTTGAGTGAAATCCACCTGTGTTTGCAGTCCTGGTTGACCTCTGGACCACTACGGTACTGTACTTTTTAACCAGGCTATTTCTATTTTCAGGAAATTTCTATGCAATTGCCCAAAATCACATTCAGAGACTTAGGAGACGGGATAGAGTTTCAGAGTAGGTTAGAATTAGGGACAAGCCGTTCTGGACTGGCCATGGAGACAGACTGAGATAATCTGGGCAGATGCTTGTATTTGTACAGCTTTTGGGTGAATGGCCACCAAAGGCCTTATTTGCACTGCGGATTAAATGTTAAATGGGTTTTGGAGCAGCAGATACTTAGAGGGAAAGTTGTCGAATAGTAGAACATGCACCGTCTCTCCTCCTCTTTCCTGTTTCTCTCTTCCTCGCTCGCTGTCTTTCGCCGTCTCCTCTTGCTCACAGTGATTTGTCAGCAGTGGAGGTAGCAGCTGTTCCTTTTGCATTGTAATTTCTTTGATCGTAATTATTCGTGCCAGCTACCTCCAACCTTGGCATCCTCCACTCCACGAAGCCATATGGGCAAAGAGGGAGGAAGCCTTGGAAACATACAGGCTTCTTTGGAATAAGTTCTTTGATTTCTGTGTGCAGTGGTGTGGGAATTATGGACATATGTGCTTCACAGCTTCACATGGACGGTCTGCATCACTGTGTTTGATTATTTTTCTCATCCACACACTCGCTGGGGTCCAGTTTCTGCGTTTCTGCCAAATGTAATGTATTTTCCCCTGTCAGGTCTCCATGATTTATGCATGCAAAAGCAATATAGCCCTGCACATCTGTAACTGAATTAGTCTGAGCAGAAATATAGCTTTGTTCTACAGAATGAGCAATGTCAACTCAGACAAAAAAAGGCAGAAACTCAGGAGATGGGAGCAGACAATAAAATTACAGCCATGCTGGAAGCTGAATATCAGGCTGGTAGTTATTGAGCCAAATAAAAATGGCTGAGAGAGAGTGCTCTTACAGTAGAAAAAACACAACTGGAGAGCTGTTCTGTACTTGTCTCTGGGCTAGAGAGTAGAGCTCACATTTCACCACCCTCATTCTCTATTCCCCTCAGCTGCACTGTCCACAGATCACTCTGAGCCCCGGTCGGACGCCTCTGTTTACCCCTTGTTCTTCTTCTTGCACTTAAGCGACGTTGAGGATGAGGGGTGGCGGGCAGCCGCTGAAGCACGGCTCTCACGCACATGCTGTGTGGTTCCAAAGAAAATGCAGCTCGCTCTGTCTTCTTCTGCGGCCGCTGAATTATAGAAGACCCTCTATTGCACTCGAGCTGCATGGGTTTTCATCACAGTGCTGGAGGTCACTTTGACTTTCCCCTCTATGCTCATCATCTATGCAACACGAGGGCTTCGGCAGTAGAGAGGAGCCTGCTTGAGGTCACCATTAACCAGGGAAGACCGACAATGAGATTTATGGAAGAGAGACAGAGCTGAGAAGAGGGACGGGAGGAGAAAGGCATGCATGGTTAAATCTGACTGTGGCAGCAGTGCCCTTCATCTGGTCACTGCTGTTAACAGCAATTTCAGATATTGCACTGTATCTGCATGTATAATGCATATGCTCTAAGATAATGGCATGCATTGCAGAGGAAGCTGCTGACTGTGTTGTGTTGATGTGTTGGAATTGGTCCCCTATGTCACATTTGCCCCTGCCCAGGTCCCTCGCAGCATCCTGCAGTTATTAAGAGCAGAGCGCACTGCGATGACATAGTGCAGTTTTACTGTTCCCTGCAGACATCTTCCGCTACTCCACCATCAAGATTAGTGGCTGGCTGGAGAGTCCTAAAGCGTGCAATATCTGCGCTGACCAATGAACTAAACAACAAGAATGGAAAAAAGGCAATTACGGCTCGTTTTTTGTTAATATAAAATCATTCCGGGACACACAGACAGGCCAGAAGAGCTGCCGACAAAACTAAATGAATTTGCAGCAATTTACACTTTCCAGAGAACACTAGCGCACAAAGTGTTAGTATCATTAATCTAAATACTGGTTGTAAGATTTTTTTTCCCCCTGACTGAGAGAAATGTCAGGGGGAAGCACTGCTGTTTGAATTTACATTGTGGAACATAATGATGAAAATTAACCACAGGCCAACTGTCACAAAATTTCACTGTGCGCCATCAAAGTGGAGATATCCTGTGGGTATCTGCAGTGTGAGCATCCGCACTACACATTATGCCCTCTGAGGCTCGAGTCTGTGTTTCTGTGAAGGGGCCTTACGAGGCAGAGCCCATCGCCCTGGGCTGCCCCTCCACAACGCAGCCACAGATAAAACACGGTGGACTGATCACAAAACATTGCTTTTCCTAATAAACCCCACCAGTCCCCTGTGATTCAATATGACATTCATTTATAAGTCATCTCTAATAAAGACGGCATTTTCATGTCCTAATTCCCCGACTCATCTCTGTAGGTACCAGCGACAGCCCCTGGCTCTGGCTTGCTGGCTCCCTCCTCCCTCCTGTCTCTGCTACGTTTGACCTACTTCTGTCTCCACAACATTGTAAACAGATCTACTAATTGCCTTCATTTATTCATTTGGAAGTCAAGTTCTGTTGCGGTTGGCGCCCTCCCAGCTCATTCATGTGTAATGTGTACAACGCTGGCCCTCCCCCCAATGACTCGTCCATGTGTATTTGCTGAAAACCCCAGACAAAAGTATCTCGTCAGGCCATGCGAGTTTACCGTATATACTATAAGTGCAAACATACAGAACATTACTAGTAGGTGCTGCAGGCAAAACGTTTTATCCCCAAATCTGAAATTATCTCCAAAAAGGAACTTTATAAACTGACTTCCAGCTTCTATCAGCAGCCCAGTCTCGGCTAACCAACGGACACAAAACAACGTGTGCGTTTCTGCACAGCCGGCTTGTAATCATGAGGACAGAAGCTGCTTTGATTATTGTAGTTCAGACACTTTGCCGCCTCCGTGGTCTTGTACTGTTATTGCTTCAGTGCAGCCTTATGAATGTAGGCCACAAAAAACAACAGCAACAAAATTTTTTTTTTTTTATCACATCTGATGCGAGTGACAATGACTCCCATTGTTGACTAAGTGTGAGAACAGAGATGTTTCTTCTGACCTTTAGAAAGATCATGCGGTAGTCTGTTGACAGTGTTCTCGATCTCACACAAATCTATAATCCAACACTTAAACAAGATTAACTTGAACACCATGCTGTTTGTGCTATCAGGTTTTTGTTTCTGTTTAAGTGAAAAGATCATGCTGTGCCATCTCATTGCTGGTGTTTGACAGTGTGATATCCTTAAAATGTGAGAGCTTTGAGAATATTGAATTATTCACGACAGCTACAATTTGTTAATTTACTACAAGTGAAACGTTTGCTGACCTGTTTGTTAGTCACTGACAAAACACAGCTTCATGCTATCAAACCTGAGCGAGCAGCGATGCACACGGACAGCCTAACAAAGAATCATCCCCTATGAACATTTTAGTTCATCTCTGATGGCAGATGGGTCAAACAAACAGATAGATAGAAAAAAGCTAACCACCCCTTCTGTCCCATGAATCATGCCTAACAGGGCGCTACAGAAGCTATGACAGCATTTCACCCCAATAAAAGCTGAACCCAAAGGATGGATTTGGTTCCACTGATCTCGATCCAGGTCAAAGGGTCGTGTTTGTGGAGCACAAGAGGCTGCCTCCTCCCTCCTCTGCGCTCTGATTGGTGCCCACTGAGAGCTTGCGTCCCCAGAGGCCTCAGCAAACCGTGTTCCTGTGTGTGAGTGTGAATGAGTCACGTCTGGGCTGGAGCGTGTCTGAGTGGCGAGGCGGAGAATTCAGCAGGGAGGACTGCGCAGGGCAAAGAGTTGTCTCTATAATCCAGGGTAAACACTGAGCAGCATGACTGCACGCCTTAGACGTGACCAAAGCCGGAGAACAGAAATGGATGAAACGATGAGGCTGCTGCTTGCCTGCCCGGCGCCGTTTGCCTACCAGCACTTCCTATTTTCTCTCCTTGTTTTTCCCCCTGTTTTGTAATTACTCTGAAGGTTTGACTGGAGACTCTCAACACTGAATTAACCTCTGGGTGGCACTGCTGGTGTCTGTTGTTTAAGGTCATGCCAGACTCAAACCTGGCTTCGCAAATATCACTTGGTCTGCTTTCGGCTTTTCTAGCCGAGAAAAGGACAACGCTTGAGGATCTGATAAGATTACAATGCAAATTGCACCAAAGGTCTTCACCTGGAAGTTGCGGTGTGATTTGAACAAGAGAAATTCAAATAATGAGATTCTGTCGGATGCCACAAAGTAGAGGAAGCCTTGGTTGAATTGGTAAACACAACATCGCTTTTCTGTTCCTTCTTGTGGCAGCTCAAGAATACGCACAAAGGACTGAGTCAGATTTTTGTGATCTAACCCGCCCACTTTCAAACAGCTCTTTAATGCATTACATCCCATCCCACCATCCCCTTTCACACCAAAAGCCAACATCAAACATAAAGCAGAAGAAAGATTTAGAAAAAGGTTTGCACTCCAGGGAGTAAAGGTTTCTGCTGACCACTGGTTTAGGCAATTTGGTTTACTGAACACAAACACATGAATGCTGCAGAGAGTTTTAATTTTAGTTTACCCACAGGCCTTCAAAATAAAGGGCAGTCACTGCTTCCTCTGAAACATTTCAAAATGCCTGAATACTCTTTTCATCCGGTTTTGACATAAAAAAGGACAAATGATGAGAAAATCGTGGTTACATCAACACAGAAACTGGCTCAAGGACTCATCAGCTTGCAAAGCAGATGATTTGAGGGATTTTCAGAAGGAATTTGTTGGACACCATTTCCCCTAAAATAAAGAAGTTGTAAATATTAGAGCCAACACGTCCTGCCAAGTCTCAGCTTTCTGAGCACTAATAGAAGCAAACACAATTTTTGTGTCCAGTCAAGAAAAGAAAAGAAGAAGCTTCTGTCGTCTAACATTTAAAGCAGTTCTGACAGATTAAGATAGAGATAAGCAGAGTGTGACTAAGGTTGGTTCTCATAGGTGTGAGTAAATGTCATGTATTACAAAAAAACCCCATTGAACTTTAAATTCAGCAATACACTGTGTGACAGATGTTACTCTTTGGTGGCCAATTACTGGTCGAGTTGCTCACACGGAGCCTGCCAAATTGAGCAGAGTAGGTCGAGACACTCGAGTGACTTCTCCCCTGGTGTGAGCGTGGCGGGTACAGATGGACAGGAGATGCTGGAGTGGAGCTGGAGTCGGCCCAGCCAGCTCAGTGTCAGTCCATCCGCTCCCTATCTGGCTCCCGCTCAACTCAGCCGGACGTCCTGTTAGTCAGCCAATGGTGAGCACCCACCGCATCATGACCCCCGCATTAGGATCTGACATGGCTGTCTTCATTTAACCTTTACTTATACCAGGAAGTCTCACTGAGAAAACACCCTGTTTACGTTAGCTGCAGCCAAAAAAGACAGTTGCCTTTGAGCTAAAGCCTTCTAGCTTTTGGCAGGATGTCTTTAGAGGAAATTTAGAGGCATTTCACTGAACGGGTTTGAATGATTTAAAAAAAAAAAAAAAAAGTATTATTAGAAGGATGTGAAGTGACTGTTGTGATGTGGTAACAGAGAGGACAAAGGGGGAGATAGAAACAGGCTTTGGGAGCCAGATTGGAAAAGCTTCTGGTGGCACGCTGACAAGATTTAGGGTGATGTAGGTGTCTTAATTTATGGTCCTTCCTCCTATGCAGGCAGTTTTATTACTCCATTAATGGACTTTGATGAAGTAACGGCGTATGTGAAACCACTTTATCTACGATGCTTGTGTTGCCTTCACCACACATCTGTCTTTATTTTGAGATAAAAACCTGTTTTTTGTTCCAAATTAGCTTATTTTGTCTCATCTGTATGAGAAACACCTTGCATCAAACATCAAACATCAAAAACATACATCGCACAACAGTTATGACAAGGGGGAGGGACTGTAAACACAGCACAACATCCTTTGTCATGTGTCTAACTCATCCATCCTCCAGTCCATCGTGCGTTTGAGGGACATTGTTTGTCCCCCGGAAATATCTACATAAAATATGCTAATGAAATTAAACAGGGAAGTGTGAGGGTTGATGATGCCTGGCTCTGAATCTCTAATGACTCCCTGCCATCCCTGGAAAAAGCCTGATTAATTTAGGAATGTCGGCCGCAGTGGAGAGTGATTAATTCCTCCTGGATTCAACCATTTAAACGAACAAGGCAGAGGGGAGAAAGAAAAACAGGGAGCCCAAAATATGGACACATAATTAATACATTTGGATCATTTAATTAGCCACCCAAACAGAGGGAAGGCCAGCTACAGTGTGTCACTGCTTTGTTCAAGTAATAGACCACAGTTAGTTCTCTCTTACAGAGAGGCGAATATAATGAGCCCCCCTGTTGATAGGGGGAATATTGGACCATCTCTCGGGCTAGTAAATATGGGGAGACAGTTTGAACAAATGATTACTTGTTTCTTTGATGTCTCATGTGTCTGACTAAGCAGAGATAGAGGGGAAAACAAGCACATATATTTCTGGCTTTGTGTCTAATGATACTCTGAAAGCAGTTTTTCACTCTTGAAAGAATCAAGGACCTTTTGAGTTTAAAACAAATATCTCTCTTTTCTCTTTCAGAAATATGTGAAGATCACAAGACTGCACTTCAGCTCATCGTTTTCAGCACAATCCTGCTCCTTGCTGCCACATGATCCCAGGTGTTTTGTCTGAGCTCGGTATTTTTCTTAGCCCTGTGGGGATGGGAATGTGCTTGGATAAAGGATGGACTTACTGCGGCCTCACTAAAGGTCACGGCCCTCTTAAGGTCATGTCATGGCCCCTGGCACTGTTGCTATTGACTCTAATCTCTGTGAATCAAAAGACGACTGTTGGACAGACTCTGAACACCTTCCAATCAGAGAGGAGGGAGTGGTCGCTGAACCACCTGACTGTGCATCAGTCTACTGGGGCTCTGTACATCGGAGCTGTGAACCGAATCTACAAGTTGTCAGCTAATCTCACCCTCCTGGTGTCCCATGATACGGGGCCAGAGTATGACAACAAAGCATGTTATCCTCCACTGATTGTCCAGCCCTGTTCGGAGCCTCTTGCCTCTACTGACAACGTTAACAAACTGTTGCTAGTCGACTACTCTCACAATCGGCTGCTGGCCTGCGGCAGTCTCTACCAGGGAGTCTGCAAGCTAATGAGGCTGGATGACTTGTTCATCCTCGTGGAGCCCACGCACAAGAAAGAACACTACCTGTCCAGTGACAACCAGACAGGGACGATGTACGGGGTTGTTGTGCCCTCGCAGGGTCAGGACGCGACTCTGTACATCGGCACGGCCGTTGGTGGCAAACAGGACTACTTCCCAACTATCTCCAGCCGCAAGCTGCCTCGCGACCCAGAATCCTCTGCCATGCTGGACTACGAGCTTCACACTGACTTTGTTTCCTCTCTCATTAAAATCCCCTCGGACACACTCGCTCTTGTCCCACACTTTGACATCTATTACATCTACGGCTTCGCTAGCGGCAGCTTCGTCTACTTCATGACCGTCCAGCCGGAGACGCCTGAGAATGGGATGCCCGCCGGCAGCTCCCCTGGCGACCTGTTTTACACCTCTCGCATCATCCGCCTCTGCAAAGGTGACAAGAAGTTCCACTCATATGTGTCGCTTCCTGTGGGGTGCGTACACAGAGGCGAGGAGTACCGTCTGCTGCAGGCGGCTTACCTGTCCAAGGCCGGCAGGGTTCTGGCAAAGTCGCTCAACATCAGCGCCCAGGAGGACGTGCTATTTGCAGTGTTCTCCAAGGGACAGAAGCAGTGCCACGACCCTCCAGATCACTCGGCTCTCTGCGTCTTCACCATCCAAGACATCAACACACGCATCAAGGAGCGGCTGCAGTCCTGCTACCAGGGAGAGGGAAACCTGGAACTGCACTGGCTGCTGGGAAAGGACGTGCAGTGCACCAAGGCGGTAGGTGGACTTAAAGAGAGAAAAGCACTGAGCTATTTGATTTTGCTTCCTACAGTATAACATACACGTGTTTAGGCCAACTATGAAACCCACAGGGTGGTGAGCAGCATTGATATAGATTTACTGAAAGTTGGCTCTTTGATGATCCACCACCATGATTGCAGCCTAAATAGCTGATAGGCAGGCAGCCAGAGCTGTGCTGGAGACACCATTCAGGTTTTCAGGATCCCACGAGAGCAGAAGAGCTGGAGGAGATTAATTCCACAATGCTAATCAGAGGAGTTTTGTATGGAGCTTTGATTTCATTCAGGGGTTTGGGCAATGACTCCCGCCTTCTTCTCCTCCCCTTTCTCTCCCCCTCTCTCTCCCTTCTCCTTCCTTCTACTCTTGTCGCTGTCAGCAGTATTTGAACCCTCTGAGACCTGTTCTTGATCTTGAGAAAAGGGCTTTCTTGTAAATGTCCAAGTCTGTGCCTTTGTAAAAGCTATAATTCTGCATAATGAGAGGCTTTCATGGAAACAAGTTGAAAGCGAACCATGAAAACAATGATATTCATCACATCCATCGCTCTGGTGGTTCCCAACATGTACTTTGATTCCACCATGCCATCAAACAAATAAGTTGTAATGTTATTCATAAAAGCAACTGAGGGAGGACAGACCCTCATAACAATGCAATAATTAAGTCTCACTACACCGTTAACCAAAGGGCTTTATGTCTAAAATGGACTGTAAATGAAACGCAGAGGTTCAGTTTTGATGATTGATCATTAGATACTGTGTTTGCTTGGTTACATGATTATTACTCAGTGAAAGATCAACAGCCAAAGAGCACCAACACGGCTTTTTGAGGCCGATACTGACTTCAGATATTTTCCTTCCTGAGTATTCTGCTGCAATCTGCCAATTATTGGGGTAATAAGACAAAAGAGTCTACAGTGATGCTTTAAGCTAAATGCTTATTTCAGCATGCTCACAATGTAAATGCTAACATACAGATATATAGCAGGTATAATGTTTACCATGTTCACTATCTAGAGCGTTAGCATGCTAAAATCTCATCATTTGCACGAAACAAAGTACAGCTGAGGCTAGTGGTAATGTCATTAGTTCTGCAGGTATTTGCTCGTAAATACAATTCATTGTCTGTGCCAGATTTTATGGCAATCAATCCAATAGTTGTTGAGACATTTCACCAAAAAACAAATCAGGGCACCACCAAAGTCAGTAGGATTCATCCTCTGGGGACCTTGAATGTCTGTCCAAAATCCCTTATATCCCTTATATTTTCTGATGCCCCTTTCCAAGGTGATATAATAGCTGTGACATTAAAAATTTCAGCAGCAGAATTTCAGTCCGGCAATTTTGCTTGCAATCAAAAGTAAGGAATGCAACTGTTCAAAAAAAGGTTCAAAAGAGAAGAGTTGAACGCTCACATACTAGCCAGAAAGAAAATGGCTTATTTTAGAGCGTGGGGTGAGATATTAAGTTCGCTTCACTGATCACTTTCAGTAAAGCTCAGGCACATTGCTTGATGAAAGAAAAAGCACAGTAAGGACTAATATGTGCATAAGAAGTAGGAGATGTGAAACAAGAAATTAGCTGCCCTAAAAAGGTAGATTTATACACTGAGTGACAGGCAATTAGCAAATGTTTGAGGTGCATGTTAGTAGATGTAACAGGACTGCTTAGCATGCTGCTCTCTTTGATGCTTAATCAAAACCTGACATCTCTTGTGCTGTGTGTTTGTGTGATGTCAGATCAAGCGATCTACAAATCACAGAAACAGGCGCAAAATACACAGCGTTTCTCGTGTTTGCCATCAGCAATTAGTCTGCTCCGCAAATTTGCCCGCTCCGAGGCTTGTTGATAAACGCAGCAGCCCAAACCCTTTTGAAGTAACCGTTTTTAACCCTGAAAATTGTGCACTTAATTCATGTTACGCTTGCCAGAAGTCAGTTTGAGTTCTCCTCTTATAGTCGCATGTGTCTACAGTGATCTCTGTCATTTTTCGGGCTCCCACTTACGCTCTTCCTTCTCTCTCGTTCCCTCCACCTCCCCTCTTTATATCTGTCATCCTCACTCCTCTTTCCTTTCACTCTCTCCCCTTTTCTTCCTTTCACCTCTTCGCCTGTTTTCTTCCCCACGTCTTCTCAAAAAACACCTCTCGGCCATCATGCTCTTAATGCTTTCTTCATCTTCACCCATCCCTCCCTCTCTCCATGCAGCCTGTTCCCATCGATGATCACTTCTGCGGCCTGGATATAAACCAGCCCCTGGGGGGTTCCCAGCTGGTGTCGGGTCAGACGGTGTACACTGAGAGCAGGGACAGGCTGACCTCTGTCACCTCCTACGTCTACAATGGACACAGTGTGGTCTTCCTGGGGACCAGGAGTGGACGGCTGAAAAAGGTGAGAACAGTAATACAGTAACAGACATGCTGAACTTAGATACTCAGGGATTGGTACTCTGGCTGTTTTCAGTGAACTTCTAATTCTCAACAACCAACTGCAACCAGATCCTCCTGATGACAAATTACTTCACTTATCTACTCAAAGCAATTAACGCTCTGTTAAGAATTTTAAGGGCCCAAGCCAAGACCAAGATAACCCTGATGACATCATTGTGACATCATCAGGGTTACTTTCTCCTCAGCAGGCTGTGTTGTAAAATTGGCAGAATTTCCCTTTATTGTCTTACATAACTATAAAAATCATTTTTCAGCTGTCCGTGAGAAAGACACCACTGAGATACATCGCCCATAGCTGCTTTTGTGTCTCACAGTCATGGCACATTTATGTAATAATGATCTTTAATCCATTAACACTAATTAATGCAATAATCTGCTCAATTAATGGCGTAATTAGCATGGCTGGTTGTGCTTGATATATCACGGTGATTACGGTGGGACATTATGCAGCTGAACAAAGGTGCAGTAATCATGCAGTACTACATCTTGTGCTTCAGCTTTCGGACCGGTGCTCTCAGACGAGGACAAATCGATGTAAATTTCCAGCCGTGACTACTTGAGCCAAAACTGAAGCACACGTCTGTTCCTTCAATTCCTTTGTATGAGTTGTATTAGTAACAGGATATTATGCAGCTCTGGTGCCTCTTGTTTAACACTGTCCTGGTGAATTTTGGTTTGAATAGCTTTTAGCATTACAAAGTACTTAAAGGACCCCTTCACTGATTTTGAACATTACCTCTGTGTACTTGACATGAATTTTTACATGTTTATAAACACTATTAAGTGTTCTCTGTATCTTTTAGGCAGGTTCATCGCTCCCCTAAATCCTTCACCTGATGAGGCATGACAAAATATAATGATTTCCATGAATAATTTACTTGTCTAACAAGTCTAATTTGTGTTTCAAAGCCTAACATTAGTCAGAGCCAGGTGTAGGGATTGATCATCAATACAGAGTACTGACAAGTCTAAAGGCCAGGATATGATCGAAAGGAACTAGTTCAAATGACGAGTGCTAATAGCTGTATTAACGGCCAGGCCAAGGTGGAGGGAAAAGCCTGCTGTCATAGGGAGGGGCGATAAACAATAAACACTCAAATTGGGATAATGTCGCACACTTTCAGACAGACTCATCTCAAAGGCATTCATAGTGTTGAACTCGTGTTTGTACATTCAAAAACTGATGAAGTAGTAAATGATGAAAAAAAGAGAGCTTGAGAGAGAAGTTCAAATCCTGACTGCCGATTATTTTCTCAATTAATCGGTTAATCGTTTTGGCTATAAAATGTGAAATTGAACAGATAACAGTCCAAAACCCAAAGATATTTAGTTCACTGTCATTTATGAGAAGGAAAAGCCTCAAATGCTCCCATCTGAGAAGCTAAAGTCAGGTATCTTTGCTTGAAAAAACGACAAACAATAAATTGAATATTCAAATAGTTGAATCAATCATGTCTAATTGTTTCCGCTGTAGACTACATACTCGACTCCGCACACTTGGCCAATCACTGAGTGATGTGGACATGGGGAGGGGTGGGGGGGTTTGACAATCTGACTTTGTTTAAAGCATACTGACCCCTTAATGGTGTACTGTGATATATTGGGGTGTGTTCTCACTCGCTGAACAACTTTAACATGATACGGTAGGTGAGCAAAGCAAAGCAAAGCAAACTAAAATACGCTATAGACGTGTTACTAAATTGATGAACAGAAAACAGGAATGTATCATCCACTCAAATCTTTCCTAGTGATGTTTTTCACCACTGTAGGATCCCTTACATCAGACTCACAGACATAAGATGACCTCTTTCTGAGAGGTTCATGAAGTCGATTTAGCTCGTTGTCCATCATGTTTCATTTCAAATGCATACTGTAATGATATATTATAATCAAGTTCTTATAAGGCTCACTCTTTGATCTAACTGGATTGACTTGGTAGCACCGCGGGCTCTGCTTACTGCACAGTCGTACAGCCTGCAACTGACTGAGGAAATGTGTGAGAGGACTGTTGTGACATTAGCCTGGGGGCCTCAGTCTTATGAGGAGCAATCTGTCTGACACACACACACACACACACACACACACACACATGGCTCAGACTGGGAGCACAGATAGCATCGCTGCAGCTCTTTCATTGGATGAGCCATTGGGGGAAAAAGACAAGATAGCCTGACAGAAAAAGGGATAAACTGAGACAGTGTGAGACAAAGGCAAAAGAACAGCAAAGGGAAGGAAGAGGGAAACAACAGAGGTGAAAAGACAGGATATTAAGTAAGAACAAGAGAGAGGGACAGATTTCGGAAGAAAGAGAAGGTAGACCAAGGAAGCAAAAAGTAGGTTTTGCATGTGTTCAGGAAGTGAGCAGTAAGTTGGGGTGAAGAGAGCGAATAATCCATCATTACTGTGTTAAGTGCAGAGCGTCTAAAGGCCAGAGTTTGTCATTACACTGACAGAGTGTGCAGCCATGATTCAGACTCCCAGGAGCCTCCGAGGAGCACGGGTCACCTCTCGAATGTTATTCCATCACCCTTAAATGGACAGGCAGAGTGGAAATGGGGCATGACAATAAATGCCATCAGCAGATCACTCCGGCAGCAGGGCCATTGCAAAGGTCAGGCCTGCCACGGGAAGGGTGTGACCGGGGTGAAAGGTCACAGGGATAACCAACAGTCTCACCATCCAGGCTCCATGCAGCATATGGATGTGTCCGTCAATGTCTCTCGATTAGGCCGCTCCTATTCTAGATATAACAGGGCATTTCTCTCATCATCTGCCACAGTTCTGTTGCCTGAGGTGGTTGATTTTAGCTGAGTAATATGACCCTGGGGGTAGCTCTGTGCTGAATACAAAAGGGGCTTTTACACTTTGCATGACGTACGCTAATGAGGTGAATCCAGGTAAAAGCCACTCTCTCTTATTTAAATCTATTCCAGTCTCAAGGCAGGAGGTGTAGATTGATGCTACTTTCCGTGGCACTGATGACACAGTTTCCACTTGTTAGCAAAAAGCTAGTGGGACCCAGTGAGTGCAAGATTAGGATTTCAGTCAGTACAGTCACATTAAGGTGTTAACCATTTATTGCAAAAATAATGCACGTTTGAGTTTGGTGACACAACATTTAAATCAACATGTAAACATATTGAGATAAACATAGACGTAAATGCTCATGCATGAGGCGGCTTGGTTAGGTGGCGAGAGTAGGTGGTACATGTACAAACAAATCTTTAATGCAAATTCCACACGGCTGAACTGGGTGTATTGAATCCTCATTGTCTCTGACCGAATCTGTAGCGTTAGGGCTGGCCTAATTGGTAGCTGACAACACCATTGTCAGCTTAGCCGTTGTTGTAATGTTTATGTGTAACAGCTCAGTTAATGTACGTTACCTTATGCATTGAGCTTATCGAACGACTGTAGCAGACAGGTGGTTGCTGAGCTACTGACCTTATAAACAGTGCAGCAGTCACAAGCAGCAGCATAATTATGAACAGTGACGTGATAGCTTACTGATGTGTGTACTCATGCATGTTTAAATGATGAAGTGAGCCCTTATCTTACAAAATATTAGTGAATAGCACCCATTGACTACTGACTGAGCTGAACAAAACGATTTGCATCAGTAAAGAGAATCATGATTCTGTTTGAGTAACAGTGCTTCGTTATAAATGGATTTGTACTTGATGCAAGGGGTTAACTAAAGGCCTGCTGTAGATACCTACGGCGAAGATTTAGGTTTTTAGTTCAGCATTAGTTTTCACCCGTTGATAGCACCACAGCATCACAGATGTACATGATCAGGCTGTATAATTCTTTAATTATGTTCCCAACAGTAACTGTGTTTACCATCTTTCATCCACTTTGTGCAATAGAGCAAACCATGGGAAGGTTTGTCTTCTCTAATTACTGAATAGGAGACTATTGCCATGCAATCACTGTGTTTTAATTCTTTCATTTGCTGTGATATAGAGCGATGATCACAGTAAGCAGAAGGTTTGCAGCGGAAATAGTTTTTGCAAGATGTGGTTGACTGAAAAGCAGCAGATTATGTAGTCTTTTCTTCAACTTGTCCATGTTGTCTTCACTGTCAACAATCTCCAGCAGCATCAGAAACGTGTAGGAGAAAACACAAGCAGCCCGAGCAGACCAATCACAGTTGGAGTCTACACATAGTATTTCCATAGTCAAGTAGCCCTGACGTCTGAGTCTAGTCATATACGATTGGACAGTGTGTGGGGCATGTGACTACAAAACAACTTCCATTCCTATTGATTCCTCTTTCACTATTAATGTAGTGCACGCAAAAGTAGTAGTTTATATATGCCTTATGATTAGTATTATTCTATAATAAACTAATTATAAAACTACAAACACATTTCCCCATGTTTTATATTCTGTTCCACTTCTTGTAGGAATGACAGCAGATTTTTGTCTCTATCCTACTTTAGCCCAGGAAGTAAGTAAGCAAGCAGCACACTCACTGTAGAATGGCATTATACCTATGCTTACACTGTGGCAGCATCAAACACATAACAGGTGTTGAGTGGAATTGATTTTTCTGAGGAAATGTTTTTGCAAAGCACAGTGATGCTCAGAAGGACTATAATAGCACACAGTGGAAGTGGATTGTGCAACTCAATATCAAGATGTTCCTACTAATATTTCGTGTGATTAGTGTGTATCCCATTTCAGAGGGAAAATCAATCATTTGCCACAACGCAGCAGTAATATTTTAATATATGATTAAACCTTTCAAAGTGTGCTCGAAGATTTCCCCTCAGATAGACAATAGTCTCTACAGGCCGGGGAGGGAGGTCTAGGCGGAGAAACTGTCCTTTAAATGAAGCATCACAAATTTGATTCCTGCAGCTGCCTGAACACTGCTCTTGAGCAAGCCACTGATGCCTTTACTGTTCAATCACTGTAAGAGAACTAGCTCAGTGCTGGTAAATATAATTTGAAGGACGCTCACACTGCAATATAAAGCGGGTGCAGCGTTGAACAAAATAAAAAACGGGCCGGCACATTACTTCAGAGGCCGCAGCTACTCAGCGGCAGTATTTCCCTTGAAATGGTTGAAAATGTTAAGCTCACTGCAAATAAAGCCTTAGTCAAATACTCTCATGTGCAAATAGTGGATTCATTATGGCTTATTGAGCATTGACGGGGTGGAGAGATTCTCCAGTGCATGGCTAAATGACTTGAACTTTTCAAAGTCACGGTTTCTAAGGGGGGCCAGGAAGGGGAGATCTGGTGATTGAAATCATTAGAATAGAGTTTCAGAGGAAGGGAGGAGTACGGGCTGTAGGTGTTTGAGGCCAAATTAAAAGGATTTTCATAACTGCAAGGAGGGAGCTGGACCCGCGGGTAAAAGTCTGCAGAGCACGTCACATTAGATGTCTTAGTGCAGCTGAAATAGTAAGTGGTATTAAGAGAGGCAATTTTGTGATAACAGAAAGGTGTCCGTCTGTCTGCTTTTCCTGACAGCAGCTTTATTTAGCAGCTCCGTCTCTCTCTCCAACTCCCTTTGTCCTCTCTTCCCTGTCTTTCTTTTCTTTCTCTTGCTCGGCCACACAAATGGAAACACACAAGAGGACCGTGACTGCATTGCGGTCAGGAAAATGAAGACCATACGGGTGCCATGAATTGTTCCACTGTCCCCCTCCCACGGCTTTTGTTGGTGGGCCATGGGAACCCGACAAACAATGGGAATGATTGGAGGGATGGGGGCCATACGGAGGAGGACAGGAAACAGAGAACAGGAAACCATGTCCTCAAGGAGAGAGAAAAGACGTGAACATGCAGAGACTGAGAGGAGACTGTGGTTAAGTTGTAGAAATTGTGGTATGAAGACTTGGAAGCTTGCCATGCAGCTGAAGGTTAGGGAGAACTGAAAATCTGGCTGCTGCAATTGCATGGCTTTCAACAATAACCCTCAAAAAACACACATGAACGAACACGTACACACACGCGCCACGACCTCTCTTCCGACCCAGTTGCTAATTGCGTTTAGGAATAGGCACTTACAACGTATCTAGTGGCTGCGATCAATACGCCTCTCTTTGTGACTGTAGTTAATGTGATGGCTGAATGATTAGCCCTGTCCTGTAATACACATCTCCACCTCAGTGACCCCTCCTCCCCTGAACGCTCTTCTGTTTCATTAGCCGCTGCGGCTCAGCTCTATCCCGAGCTACGTCTCATTAGCATTCACAGAGCCGTGATGGATATATGGGCTAATCAATGCCCGCTCTCCTCGGCTGTCATCCTCGATCGGACCATATGCACAGCCACTCGACCTTAAAGGTGGCCAGTTGTCTGGCCCTTATGTCGCTGCATGCCCCATGTCACAATATTGAGTCAAGCCTGTGCCAAAATCTGTCTTGCTTACAGTCTGTGTACATCTACTTTAGATCTAGTCTTGCGTGTATTTTCATTCTGTGCCCCTTTTCCAGTGCAATGGAAGATTTATGTGCGGTTTCTTGCCAAATTGTAACTTCTTTACTTTTGGTGGTTTTTATATGAAAAACAATACTGTAAACTGAATGTTTGCATGCAAGATGACTCACTGATTTCCAGCCAAATGTCATGTAAAGACTGATGGAGACAAGTTTGTTGTAGCATGTGTGGTTTGAGTCGGACAGAGCGGTCTTCAGGGACAGATGAAACCTTGTCAGAGTGGCAGATTGGGAATGATTGGTTGAACAGAGTGCTCCATGCCTGCTGGGTCATCATCCATATGTTAAGGTTAGCCGGGTGAATCTGGAAGGCACAGACTGGCTGACCACATATGGACACACTCTTTTGAAGATTGGACGACCATTACCACATAAACATAGTAATCATCTGCTTTACAAGGTTTCCCAATCTGCAGCGGAAAAGCAGGGGTTACATGTATCCTTCCTCTCAACATGAATAAAATCATCGCCTCAAATGAATCTCAAAATCAGCCCCATATGTAAATACTCAGGGGAGAGACATTTGGGTGGGTGTATTGCTCAAGGTCTGGCAGTTTTACAACGGAGCCAGCCCGACTCAAGCCAAGTGACATCTTAGAAGTCTGTTTTTTTTTTTGTGTTTTCTTTGGCTCTCACAGGATGAGAGTGCAGCCGAGCATTTAAGATGCAAACCCAGACACGAGAAAGGGAGGCTGTTTTCGTTAAGAGCACATGGGCTCAGGTTGCATATCTGTTTGTGGAAGCCATACTAAGCTGGGTTGTTTATATCCATCGCAGATTCTGCAAGGGAACCTCAGCAGCAGGAAGGATATTGCTGTTATTGGCTTAAATATTATTCGTGGGTTAAATATATATATCCTTGACAGCTGTAGAGAGAGAGTAAAATGAGAAGCTCACTGAGGTCGTAACATGTGGTATTAATGGCACATCAGTTCAGTTCTTCTGTTACACGACATGGACCACACAAGGGGAATCTGCTTGAATTTTAAATGGAGGTTAACTGAGTTTTTTCAAAAATATGTAGTCCTTGATATTGACCATAAAGTAATGTCCTAACTACTTGAATAAGACCACATTTACACTGAGTCACTTCATGCATCTCGAGCGGATCAGATAGCTTTTTTGATATACGGGTAGATGGCTGCAATGTGTGCAAATGCAACCAAGACACATCTGAGGTGGACTGAAATCCAATTGCCATGTTCCTCCTCACAGGGTCAACGGAGGCTGAAGTGACACGAAAATTAGAATGAGATTCTTAAGTCATCGCTCTCCATGTCTCATTAAAACGACAGGAAAAGTGATTTCAACAAATACGATCATACAGAAGGCGCACTGAGGTTTTGTAGCATGTATCTGATCCCTGATAAGTCCAATCGCTGAATGATCTGTGTGGGTCAGGGAGCAGCCTGAGTGACAGATGATAACATTTTTGTATCGCTGTAGTTCATAAAAATAATTCCTTTATGGATTCTTGTTAGCTAAGCTGTTAGTGTTGTAACTAAACTGCTACAGTGCGGGAGTTATTCCTCTTCTGGTGTTTTTGGCAGTTGCCAAACAGCTTCAGGTGCATTGCTGTCACCTGATTTACACGGGAAAACCAAGATGGAGCACAATCATTTTTGTGATAAGGACGACGGAAACACATATATGTGGCTAAGTTTATTCATTTACTGTATTTCAATTGGTGCAAAATGATAAAACATTAAATAAAGATTTCAAAGACATGACAAAAGTATAGTGATAAAACACAAAGACAAGGAAGACACACAAAACATACTATACACTCAAAATAGAAGAGGACAAAGGGAAACATAGCAAACATATAGTAACAATATTAATAATACTAATAATAACATGGCTTTATAAGAGGCTAAATTTAAACAAAATCTCGTCTGGATTTTATGTGTAGTGAAAATGGAGCCTAATATCGTACTATGGAGATTGTTGCATATTGGGTGTGTGTTCCTGATATGCTATAATCCCTGATAGTGTATTGATCAAACAAGTGATCATGCACACAATTTACAACTACAAATGTAATGAGAGCAGCCATCAAAAGAGTGAGTGTGCAGTGTGTAAGTGTGTTTGCATGCAAGTGTATATGTGTCTTTGTTTGCATGCCTGTGTGCGTAGGTGAGTATGTGCATGTGTGCGTGTGCAACTTTGTGTGTAATTTCCTACAAGAAGGCTCATTATAAAACCAATTAAACCCGCCTTACTCTCATTATGGAGCTGTGGGGCTTAAAGAGAGATTGAGGACCTGTTGTCCTTCCCAGAGGGCTTCTGCCTGGTCAGCCCTGTTTTAAATGATAAAAAACACTTTTAAATCCGCTGAAATCAAACACCACGGATCAGTCATGATGGGTCAGTATTTTGTCTGAGCTCATCCCTGCACTCCTGGCCCTCAGTCAACATCACTATACCCGACCAAAAACTCACATGGCTCAATATCCGTCCTTCTATAGATGATGCTTGTGGGGTTTCTTAAACATGGTCTAACCACATAAACGGTCACATGCTGTGGTTTACATCTGTGCTATTTATGAAATGAAGAGTGTGGGAAAACATAATGTAAACTGGCACCATTATTATCGGGACTGTGGGATGGGAGAGGAGGAATTGTATAAGAAGGAGGAGGAGGAGGAGGAAGAGTAGGAGCAAGAGAAGACAGGGCAAGAGAAAGAAACCAGACAATGAACGAGAGAGCAAGAAGCTTAGCTGTGAGATAAATCTGTCTATGAAATAACTGTTTAAAGGACAGGAGTGTGCACGTTGTTGAGGTAATGCCAGTCTGACCGGTGAGACACGCTGTGTGCTTTTATGATCCCAAATCAACAGACGATCTAATGTCACTGTTGTGCTCTTTACTTTTGTGTTTTTGTATGTGGAAGATGACACACCACCCTTCCCATACCCCCTAGTATGTACCCTCCCACCTACATACACACACACACACACACACACACACACACACACACACACACACACACACACACACACACACACACACACGTTTGCACATATTTTCTCCCTCCCGTCTTTAGTCTTGGCTGGTGGAGCTGAGGGTTGGAGAGGCACAGCTGCCTGGAAGGTGGAGGCGTGATTGATTGATGAAGTTTCGGTGCCCAGGGGATCCAATCATGTAATCAGTTTGTATTGATTGACTGTCCCCATTGAGAGACTGCTGAGGCTCTGCCACCATGTGTGCGAGCTAGACCTGGCACAAGTTCAAAATCTTCCGCAGTCAAATTTGATTTGGGTGGCGAGGTCGCTTAAGTCCATGCGTCAGGATGCATGCAGGGAAGACTGGCATTATTGCACTGCAGACGTTTTGCAACACTTCCACAATTCTCTGCTCCAATTCCTATTTATCTTGCATTTATTTATGATTGAGAAATTAATTCAGAGTTACTGTAATTGCATCACGTGGCTAATGATCCAATCTCCCTGGAAATTAAATAGGGCTTCAACCTGGGTTTGCATAGCTAATGAGCATTTCCTTCTCTAGCTATCATGCTTTATTTAGACTTTTCTCTCCATTTCACATTTCTGACTTCAATTTCAAGTGTCACGTTATCATACTCTGTGATGCAATTCACATCATTCCTGCACCAACGGTGAAAGATGGGTTTTATGAATGCAAATAAAGGTATTTTTGTGAAATAAAAAATTGAAGGAGCACTGTAGTGCAAAACACATTTGGCAATGGCTATGCAATATAAACAAGACAAACAAGAAGGTCTTTGTTGTCTCTGTGGTAAACAGATGAAAAGTTGAAACACTTTCATTATGTAGTGAGAACAACTAACGTTTATATCAGCAATAATAAAGGGTTCTTCAGCTTACTCACCATTTTACATCTTTACAAACAGTTTCACGTCCTCACAAGGCTGCCTTTCGACAGCTCCAACATCAGTAAACCACTTATTACAAAGACAGACCTCCTTTTTTGTTTGCCTCACTGCAACAGCGCATCTTGTTTGTAGGCAGAGGTGGCAGAAGAGAATCGAAAACCCTTCACCAGTGGGCATCTGTTCTCCATGCTTGCATTTAATGAGCCCCAAAAGATTGCTGCCTGAAAGTCATTCCAAAGTCAAATTAAGGCTGAGCTCATTGAACACGTTTCAAAACTCAACTGCGTCATGGCTATAACCTCAGGGGTAGATTTAGGTCAGAGTTGCACCGCCAATTGGACTGCTGAACGAGTGGCAGCAGATACATCTTTCTTGGTGGCACGAACGAATAATGAAGAGATTTCCAAACGCTTCTGCGCACTACCACAAGTCAAGAGGGTGTTGGTGCAAAAAAGGAGTAAATAATACTTGCTGTAGAATCTCCAGTGCAGACTCCCAGTTTATTGTAAGCTTGCGGTCACACATCAGAGCTAATACTAATACAGAGGCATAATAAAAGCTTATGCATATTAGGGAACCCATGCAATTGTCAAGTGAAAACCATTGTAACCGATTTGGGTGTTTTTAAAGGAATACTCCAACATTTGAGGAACTTATTTGCTGTCTCCCCGGGAGTTAGTCAAGAAGATCAACATCAGTTTCATCTCTTTGCACGCCAGCTCTGTCTGTGACGTGTTTAGCCAAACGTTAGCTTAGCGCAAAGAATGGAAGCAGGAAGAAACAGTTAACTTTAGCCTAGCCTAGCCTTCATCAAGGATGCTCCCAACAACTCCAAACCTCTCTTATGTAGACATTGCGTGTGTGTATTTAACGCGTAGAAATACAACAGGAGACACTGTGGTTTATGAGCAGTTAGCCTTTACATTGGAGCTACTGTATGTACAAATAAACAGCAGCTGTTCCCAGTGACTCATCTCAAAAATCACTTGGATCTGCTCTGAACAAAACCTAGTTGATTAACATTTTTTCTGGTTAGCCTGTTAGCTAACAAAATATGTAAACATGGCAATTTTGGAAATGCTGGAAGATGTGCTCTCCCTCTTTTGGTGGAGGCCAGCATCTTTTCATCTAGTAAACTCCTGGTGTTGAAAAGTATTTGTTTTTTCCTGCTAACATGTCTGGTAAGAATCTATTTGTATATTTTCAGTGTTATACTTCCATGTACTTCTTACTTTCAACAAATGAACAGGCTGTTTTGTGTGTCACATAAGCAGCTTCTCTGTTAATTGGCTAATGTTCTAATTGATTGCTCTTCTGGAGGAGACTTTATTTACAACTGATTAGTCATTATCAGATGAGTCTGTTTGCCATCATAGAACTAAATGTAAACGGCTTGCACAAGAGGACATTTGTACAGTCGGTGACTCTGGAGAAATGGGTTGACAAATGCGAATAGACTTTTCACGGGTTTTGCTTCACAATGTGCTGCAGTTCCCAGAAATGTTAGAAAAAAAACTTGTGGCTCCCTAAACGTTTCATAACGTTTGAAGCAAACTTACCAAACTAAAAGATAAAAAGATAAGATAAACGTGAAATTGGATGGTCATCAATTCAACTCGACTCATTTCTTATGAAGCTGACATTTAAAGAATATTTTCTTACAACGCCAGTGTTTTAAAGGGACAGTACGAGCTTGCATACGGCTGCGAAAGGAAGAGTGCAAAGCATACGAATTGCTATACAGCAGACAACATGTCACTCTGCAAATGTACAATAACCATTTAGTCACTGTATCCCGCAGCTAGGCATTCACTGTCTCTTCGTCTCCGTGTTTGTCTGTGTCTCTTGCAGATCAGAGTGGACGGTCTTCTGGAGGGAGGAGTGCTGTACGAGACAGTGACCGTGATGAAGGATAGCAGCCCCATCCTCCGGGACATGGCCTTCTCCCTGGACCGGAACTCCCTCTATGTCATGTCTGACAATCAGGTGAGGATACGCCCTCATTTTGCTGCTGCTGTCAGGAGAAACGCCAAGCAGCAGGGTGATGTCGCAAGCAGCGAGGCTGTCCTTCAGCTGGAAGCCCGCGGGTTCAAGCACCCTGTGACACTGAGTGTTTGCCATGGCGACACGTCCTTCAGCCAGATACTGTATGTGTAGCATGAAATTTGGAGTCAAAAGTTTTACTTGCGGTGAAAAGGTACAGTGTGTTCCCATTGGGGAAATGAAAATTGCACAAACAAACATAAATTATGGTATTTACATGTGCATTTAGGTACAAAACTCATAATTAATTCCTGTTTTCTGAAGATTTAATTGGATCCAGTTTATCAGGATATTGCAAAAAGAAATGGCTTTTATCTGCACAGATACCAGCATTACAGTTAGCCTTATTATTGTGTACAGTTTGGGAATTAGCAGTTTCAAACCAAAAACATTAATTTATATCAAATGATAAATTAATGCTATTTATTTGGAATCCTACCAGATGATTATGACTTATCCCCAAAATCCAGAGAGGCAAGCATTCACAAGCTGTGTGTCTACAGCTACAGTAGGGATTGTTAAATATGCAGGCTGTGCGTAAAGGGATGGACCACTGTTCTAATTACTTATCCATGCGAATCGACTTACAGTGCATGCATCTTTTGTACGTGACACACACACACACACACACACACACACACACACACACACACACACACACGACCCATAGAAAACCATTAGCTGCTATTTTCTGTGTGGCTGTATCCCCCCTCGTCTGCTACTTACTTGGCAGGCATTACAGAGGCGAGCAGTTGTTGTTGTTGTTGGACGATATTCTCTGCACTCATTGGAGATAAGAGTGAACAGTGGTAATCACTTTCAACTCCCATCAAGTGATTATTTTGGCGCGGCTGCATGGCACTGTGAAATGGGATTAGGTGTCAGTGCAGCCAAAAACAAAACAAAAAAAAAACCCTATCACTGCTTTCAGTTGTCTTCTGACTGCTGGAATGTATCGAGCCAGAGTCACAGGACAGAGACGCAAAGGGCACAGGGACAATAGCAGTTGTGTCAGTGGCTCCAAAACTCTTTTTCTGGGAACTTGAAAAAAAAAAACCTCTAAAAGCATCAAATTTAGGAAAACAAGTGATGTCATCTGAAGAGAATAGAGACAGTATTGCGTTGGGTACTGTCTTCTAAAACAAATCAGCTCTTCCTTCTGTGTGATAGACTAGAACAGACAGGACATCACTTATTGATGAGCTCTGGTCGTTCAAGGAGAGACACATGCTTCCTTCAAGGAGATAGCCAGCTACTCTTTTCAGTCCGCCTCCAGTGACACATAATAACTGAGCAAAAACCAAACCCAGCTTGGCCAGGCATTTTCTCTCAATATTAGAACAGCTTTGGCTTTGTAGCCCTCAGGAGCTCGGAGCAGAGTAAAGCCTTCCACTTTCTGTCTCCCTCTCCATCTTTGCTCAGCTTTCCCTTCAGACTTTCCCGCAGCTCGGGTAAGGAATCCCCCAGGGAGAGGGCTTCACTCACAGATTTCCCACATTTCCAGTAGATCCCAGAGATGAGAGATTTTCTGATTCCTGGGAGCCAAACAATACAGGAATGATGTGGAATGAGGAGCGAGGCACAGACAGATTTGGCTGAGATCAGCCGACCCTTGTGGAATAACAATGAGCCTCTCTGTCTCCTGCCGAGTGAAACACGCAGGGTTAGCATGATGATGAAGAGTGAAGAGAGAAAAGAGGGAATCAGTGTGTGTGTGTGTGTGTGTCTCTGTGTGGATATATGTGTCTGTGCGTGTGTGTGTCCGCACCAAAACATCATTTGGGAACCATTATTGATATGAAAAAAAAAAAAAATCTTCACAGCAGTTAATCTTTTCTCTCACTGTGTGCCTTTAGTTTGATCATTTCTAAGAATAGAAATGCTCAGTATCCAAACACACAATAACCTCGCTGAATGTCACTCGTCTGTCTGCGAAATGAAGGCTAAGGCTTTAAACCTCAGAAGGGGGGAAAACTGCTGCAGGGTTTTTCCAGGGCAATCTCTCAAAGTGCCACTCTGTAAAATGTAAAATCATTGCTTGAAATCCCATCCATCCACTTCTTTCTCTCTACCTCTGTCTGTCTGTCTGTCTGTCTGTTCCCTCTCTCACCTGGAGTGAGTTTACTGTACAGCAGTGGTTTATCATCTGACGTGCCTCCGCAGCTCTATCTGATGAGCTCAAGTACCAACACCATCCGTCATGATCCAAATGTGCTCATTTGAATGGATTTTAAACTGGATGTTATTCAACACTATTAATCATATGAATGTGGATATGGTTACTATATTTTTTTTCATACACTTCCAGTAGGTCAGTTTGGAGCTCGGAGTGGCAGACAAAGGACATTTTTCAACACTAACTCTTTATTTCGTCTTCTCTGCTCGCTTGCTAACTGTCCTGTGCAGTCGGCCTCTTGTGGCTGCTAGTTTTCGGGTTATTGTGACAATAAATATACTAAAGATCAGCGTCAATTTGTAATCCTATTTGATTACATCCTAAACCGAAATATCTGGATTTTTTTTAATCAAATCATTATTTTTTAATTACTCCTTTGGAATTAACTGCTTTAAAATATTTCCATGTGCCCCATAGCAACTCCAGAAGTACCTTGTGGCGTGCACATACCCCTGGTTGGGAATCACCGATGTACAAAATGTGGCTTTAAGAGAGTGAACAGGGAAATGTAACATGACACAAGTGTGGATATACAGTATTAGCTTCAGAGTGAAGCTACTGTCGATATAAATTGATGTAGGTAACTGCATGATAATACAGTCAGTGACGCTTGTCTTTCTAAAACTGAAGAATTCATTTCTAAAACGTCACATCTGCAGTAAGTCAAAGCAGAACAAAAGTCCACATGATGAGGAATTTAAATTAAACAGCAATCTGCGTTATATGTGATCTAGTCTGTAAAAATATTAATGTTTAGTCAACCAAGATTTTGTTATTATTGGTATCACAATTTGTCTCAAGTTTATGTTTCATGAGTTTTATTTTCTTTAATTTTGGGAAACTACTCATTAGTTTTTCTAATGCTGTACAATAAAATCTGGTCTCAAAGTAAAACAGAAATAATGTCCTAAAAGCACAAAATCCTGGGTAAGACCTGACAACCACAGTCATGATGTAATACAGACGGTCACGTGATGGCTGTGGATTTTCCAGCCAGACTGAGAATATAGGATGACAGTAGTGCAGAGGTCTAAAAGCCTGTATGCTCATCTGACAGCATTCGTAAAGTTCAAGTAAATCCGGATGAAAGTGTTAAAGTTAAAGTTGGAGCATTAGTGTAAGGGCATACCAGATGCTGTGAAAAGATAAAGGTTTTGTAATTCCCAAAGCTGGAAAAGTGGACGTGATCATTTGGCCCTGCAATGATACAAACGCTGAAAAACACTCAAAAGCAGCCAGACTGAGATTTCACTTCTCCGGGAGTGGAAGGTTGTCATTGGTTTTTCTGTGTTTGCTTTAAACGATCAGTTTCTCCTGAAGAAATTATTTCAGAGACGACAAGACAAACAAAGGCTTGATGAGAATTACTACATACTGCGCCTAGTCATGAATGATTTATGAGGCATCTACAGTACGTTGAACATATACTGAGGAGGAAGGCTTAATTCAGTGATGCACAACTGTAGAAAGATGATGGGGATGCACAGAGTTTATACAGTGAAATCTGGATTAGTGACCATCTCTTGACTTGCTGAATTCTGTTGCGCTGCTTTCACCTGCGATGGTCCAGGACTTGTGGGAAATGGTGTTCGTTAAAAGGCAGCCAAAAACAAAATAATTTTCTTTTCAATTTTACAGTCCTTACATAGACATATGGAGTGAGCTATGCAACATATTGTAAGTAATTTCAATGTGATTTTGAATGCTTGTCAGAGAGGATTTGATTCAACCCCAATTTTTGTGGCCATACTTTATCACGTTAAATATTGAATATATAAGATATAACGACAAAGAACCTAGTGGTTAAGACGCATATCATATAACTGCAACGTTAACCGTTCTCCACGTTTCCTACCTGTACTCAAACTGTCGCTATATAATAAAGGAAAATGCTTAAGAATGATGCTAATTCACATGCTGAGCTGCTATGCTCTTTAGACCTTGTGAACATAAAACCTAAGGACACGTCTTTTGATCTTATTTGGATTCAACACACTGCATCCCTGCTCGGGTCAGTTCCGCTAAACAAATCAACTCTGATGCTTCACATTGGTTTCTTCGCCGGGCAGCAGAAAGCAGAAGATCCATAGCTCTCCCCTCGTAAAGGTCACGCTGCCTAACGTCCACGGACCAAACTTTGTTAGTTTAGACGAGCTCCGGTTCACAACAATTCATGGTTTATTCCCACTGCGTCAGATATGGATTTAGACCCCTCAGCCCCTCCCGTGCTACAAAATAATTTTGCTAATGGAATGCACCGAATGGGTTCTGAACGGCTGGAAAAAAAAGAGAGAAAGTTATTTCATAGGGAGCAGCAGATAATCCATTTTGCCAACACAGACCTGAGAGAGCACCCACTTATGCTATCAAGAGCACCGGAGACACTCTAATCCATAATCCACTCTTCATTTGTGATTGCTTACATCAGGAAATTGCTTGCATCATACGTCCAGGACCATGAATAATAAAGTATAAAGTAACTGGGCTCAGGATGCAGCTCCAACCTGGTTTTGTATGCAGGGGTGGTGCTGGCCGTGCGACAGCAACAACTCTCACAGCAGCTAATGGGGAGCTTATGCTTTGCCAGACATTCAAGCATGGAAGTGGCGGCAGTAGAGGAGTGTGTGGTTGTCTGTCTTTTTGCTTGCGTGTGCTCCTGAAAAAATAAAAATAAAAAAGGCAGCATAAACCTCACAGTTTAATTACTATTAAAAAATCGTCATGCTTTAGTAGTGCATGAACATCTTTTACCAAATGTTATAAAGAAAAGTTAAATAAGAATATAGCTGCAAAAATATGCTTCTCAAATAGTTGTGGTGACATTTAATGTGCTTTCTGACATCTGAGCAAAAAAAAATCTGAAAATTCCTCATGTGGGCCGAACCACAATGCTGCATGTTGCAAATTTGTGTCTGCAGCAAGACGTAGAAAAAAAAGGGCTTGTTTTCCTCTGGGATATTCTACAGTGTGAGCTGTGATGAGGCTTCCATATATTGCAAAATAGACAACATGATGAAATGGGCTTTAGTCTCTCCTCATCAAAACTGCTTATTATTTCATCAGAATGTTTTGGTTGCAAGTCTTCGTTGACCTTATTTCCACTCCATGGCAGCCATTTTTAACTTTTGTCACACTAAGAGTTGCATACTTTAATCAGAAGAATGACATTTACATACAACTAGTGTTAAAAATCAGAAGTCCTCTGCACGGTTCTGTAATTTATTATAACAATACCATTTAAATTTTTGCAGAAACCCTAGGTGGCAACTTCAAATGCCTTTCTTTAATCTGAACAGCAGTCCCAAACTCAACAAAGATATTCAGGTTTGGTATAAAACAGAGAATAGCAGCTAAACCTCACTTTGGAATACCTGGAATCAGAAAACATTTGACAGTATTGCTTGCACTGTCTGTTTTTAATAATTTACCTCTCTATCTTTCCTTAACGTGTGCTACTCCACATTTTAACCCTCCCTTTCATTCCTCTGGTTTAGGTGGCTCAGGTCCCGGTGGAGGCCTGCGAGCAGTACGGTACATGTGTTGAGTGTCTGAGCTCCGGTGACCCCCACTGTGGCTGGTGTGTCCTGTATAACATGTGAGTCTGTTTCCTTTATCTTCTCCCACGTGGTCATATGTGCAGTTTAATGTAACAGACTTATTATGCTCCCTGTAGGTCACCATTAACAACAGCTGGCTGGACAAAAAGAAAACCAAGAAGTGGTTGTTGGACAGTGTGATCCCTCTTAAATAGCTCTATATTTAGGACAGCAGAAACTGCATGCCCACCAGATTTTACTGTCTGTAAGGCGGAGAGGACAACTGGTGTTAATGGAGGAGGGAAGGATTAGCCTGTGAGTCGCAGCGGGTGTATAAACTGCACCTCTACATACCCGGGAAACATTTTGGACCTGACGGAGCAAGCTTATCTCTTCCATCTTAATTATCTGACCCCCAGGTTAGCTTGCATAATACCTCGATATGGAGCAAAGGGGATTCAGGAGATTAAAACCCTGTGTTTCTGAACCAGCTGCTGTGTTTGAAGCTGACCTCAGCCAGGGATTTACCCCTGCCTCATCATATGACGTCTGCAATTCAGGGAGCAATATCTTTATGATGATCAGCATTTTTTAAATTGCAGCTCTCAGTGTTATCAAATTGCCAGAAGAAGAAAAAAATGTTTTGTTTTAATCTAAATTACCTCATTAAACAGTTGTTTTTCCTTTTTTCCTGAGTGCTGACTTTGTGTGCAAGTCCCATTACGCTGTTTATTTAAATTAATGCCTAACACTTATCAGTGAATAGATAGGCTGCTTTTCCCTCAAGTAACCCAAAGTGAATCATGATCCCTCACATTGCAGAATGAGGCTACTTTATTTTTCTGTCTATTAAACTGAGACTGGTTTTTTTTTTCGAGCCTCTGAATGACTCTCAAAGAGTGTCATGTAGACCTCTTTCAGGATCTCACTTTCCCACCCCTGGCACAGTGCACCAAAGCACCTAACTGTGTGGGGGGGCGTAGCTGAACATGTACAAAGCCTGGAGGAAAAGGGAACAAATGGCACCATCAGACAAAACACAGTGAATAAAAGAGATGAGAGATGAAAGGCATCTTTTTTTTTTCGGAGGCACTTCAGCTGATGAGCGGTCAGAAGGTGGCTGTCTATACTCCTGTGGCTCTGGTCCGCCTCAAGGAGCCGCGCCAGCAACAGCTGTCACCGCCTTTCCATCCCGCCTTTATATTGTGTTGTAATTACAGCAGAGGCCTCAATGCTCTTTGAGCTCTCTCAGGAGGTGCCACCCCCTCAGCAGCATCTGAGAGTGTATTAAGTACTATCTCCCCTCGCTGTGCGCATTACACATTTAAAAGAAAGACATGATGGTGTACAGCCAAAATACTCTCTGAGTTTTCCATTACAATTTAACCGTACAGCTGAGAAACTGTTTAAATACAGCCTGCCTGTTACTATCAGAGGCTGCAGAGACCTAACTCCTATAATGCCTCTTTCAAAGAAATCAGTATCAATACAACCACATTAAAAAAATCTCTACAACAAATCCCCATTTCTAAAACTGGACAAATTGCCAAAAGTTTTAAAAATCCTTTCTACCCCTTGTCATAACTTTAAATGTACTTTTACTTTGCATTTCTCTCTTACAAGATTATTCTGGGGCCAGACTGTGGTGCCGACCCTTTCACTTCTTACTTTTAATTGCCTGTTGGGATCTCGGAGTTGAAGCTTATTCTACTTTTGCACTCGGTGTAATTTGCTCTGCAGAAAAAGCACAGTAAGAATGTAAATGGAATGATCTGACCAAGCATCCGACAGACAGGCCATGTGCGGCAGATGAACATGCACAATCCTTTATTGTGGTTAAGTTAAACAATGCATTAAACAGCTTCAGAAACAGTTTTAAATTGATCATATTTTATAGTATATGTCCATATATTACAATATAATGACCTCAACTTTGATTCAGACATGACATTCACTTTTAGCTTTATTTGCATGCTGTTTATAAATATATACTTTTAAATTTCATAATAGAAAGAGTCATAATTGACCTTGTTTGCAGGTCGAGGCACCCTGTCAACAGTTTTACACACGTCTGTTTTATAATGCTGGTCTATGGGGAAAATGCTTTTTGGGCCGCAGGGGAATTTTTGGACAAAATTGGAAGCTAGGCTGAGCGGCACTGCCGTATCCAGGTCTTATCATGTACTGATAAGCTGTACTCAATCAGGTGATCACCACAATAATTAAAAGTCATCCTGAGACTGCACCAAATTCCATGGCAATTCATTCAATAGTTGTTGAGGCATTTCACTCAAAACTACAAACGTGAACTATGGTGGCACCAAAAGGAAAGGCACAGAAGGTATTTCAGCGTGTAGTGAAGTGGTGGACCTACGGATTGACATTGCCAGAGAGTTTGCTGCCCATAATTGATCATTAAACTTGCTGCACCATTTTACAAGTTGTTAATTGCGAGTCCCTCTTGCTCCACAGGTGCTCGAGGAGGGATCGGTGTCAGAGGGCGGAGGAGACCTTCCGTTTCGCCACTGACATTGACCGCTGTGTGAAGGTTATCGCTCACCCTGACAGCATTGCCGTATCAGCACATAGTGTCCCCGTGAGTGTGCTTATCATTCCACCAATCACTGCTCTGTCACTCCACTCACAATGTTTATGAGCAATCACTGAAAGTAGCCTTGTGCAGCCACATGTACAGTAAGTATGAGCCTGGTAGAGAAGATTAGTTTTGTGAGAGGTGAAGAGAGAGAGAGAGAAGGGTGATCCTCCCTGCACTCTGTTTATTTTTGGTTTAAACACATGTACTCTGGGATGGGAGACAAATGTGAAAAACAAAAAAAACAAATAGGTGGGAGTTGCTTTTGTGGCAGAGAGCTACTCTGTCTGCATCTCTGATGCATCTGCCAAAAGGTTGATTACATTTCCTAAAAGCTTAATTCAACTGTTTCTGTACAGAAGCCAAGAGCACAGAGGAGTGAAGTACAGTAGCAGCTCAGGATTATAGAAGGGAAGAGTTCGACATTTTGGGAAATACACTGAAATACAGTGAATTAGAGGAGAGAATTAATACCACTCTAATGTCTGTCTGTTAAAAATGTAACTGGAGCTAGCAGAGGATTAGCTTAGCATTGCACAAAGACTGGAAACAAGGGAAGCAACTAGCCTGGCTATGTCCAAACATGACAAACCCTGCCTACCAGCACCTCTGAAGCTCACAAATTAACATTTATTATGTCATTTGTTTAGTAGCGTAGAAAAGTGTAAAAACATCAAAGTGCGGTTTTACAGGAGGGTTATGTGCCGGACTTTTTCTTGGCCGGGAGTCAATTGTGTCGTTTTTACAGTTTGGCTTTTGTACGGATAACACAAACAAGATTTAACGTGTTCAATAGTGAGCTTAAGAGGTGCTGATAAACAGATCCCAAAATGTGGAACTATTTCTATAACTCAAATTCGGTGCATTAAATCTTCTCCCTCTCCTGTTTTTTTTCAGCTGCTGCTGGAGGTGAATAATGTCCCGGACCTTTCTGCTGGAATCACCTGTTCATTTGGCCAGCAGGCCCAAGTGGAGGGTCACGTCAACGGGAACAGGGTTATGTGTCTGTCCCCGGCTGGGAAGGAGGTCCCTCAGATACCAGAAGGACAAGGTGAGCTCAGATATGTCTCAAAACAAACACATAAAAAATAAAGCTGTACGCTAAATGAATATAGAGATTGAGGGTGATGCCAATGTCAGGTGAAAAACTTAAAATAATAATATTCCCGACACAAAAAAGCAGTCTTCTTTTCAGATTGACCACCTTGCATTTTGTGTTTATCCAAAGAGTTTTATAAGTACCAAGGAGCAGTAGAATTTTCTCTGAGCATATACAGTAATCCTTCAATTGAAGTTTCCGACTGAAGGTTTTCTTATGACAACAGCAATATGCCCTTGCAGAGACGCAGACACCAGGTGGCTCTTTACAGAAGTGTGATAAAAGTATTAACAGTTTTTTTCTCATTTTGACCTCCTCTTTTCGCTCATTGTTTTCGTTCTTTCACCAATTCTTTCTCTCTCTCTCTCTCTGTCTCATCCCTATTTCACACTGTTTTCTCTTTCTCTCTCTCTCATTGGCTCTCATATCTGTGCTTTCACTCACTATGCTCCCTCTGTCCCCCTCCCTCTCAGACTGGGCTGGTGTAGAGCTTCGTCTGAACTCAAAGGAGACGGGTCAAATGGTCGCCAGCACAGAGGTGAAGTTCTACAACTGCAGCACACATAAAACGTGAGTCCAGCTGCTGCCGCCCCTCCCTCTCCCCCCGTCCACCCCACCTTTGATTTGTTCAATAGATGGAAGAGCACAACTTAATTTAGGGCAACTGATGCTCACAACTCCACTTAAGATCGGGCTGTTAGATAACCTCGGAGTTCAATTTATCTGTCAGGTTTCATTTGAGTCAACATGATGCATTTGCCATGGCCTGTTTGTTTCGACTTTGCTTAAACTGGCAGTTTGCGGGCTTATTGCTCACAGCTTTAAATACAAATAACTACAGATTCTCTGTCATTTGTTCTTAAAAACCTCAATGATCTCTTTTTCTTATACATTTTGCAAAGCATATATGCTCTTTTTATGCAAAACCTTATATATATTCATACCTGGAAACTGCCTAATACTGTAAACCCACAGTGTTCATAAGTGAGTAGCTTTACTGGTGCAATGGAGTGCGCATCCCTGTAGGCCAGCAGTCTCAAAGGACTCCTAAATAGATAAGCATTTGACTCACACACACCCTTTTTGACTTGACTTTGTCCAAAGGGGCCCCGCCAGAGAATTGTGTCTGCTGTGAGATATGAGACATAAGACATTTTAGATTTTTAGCCTTGCTGTGGTGCCTTGAGGGTAGATAAAATAATGTAAATGAAAGAGGACTTTATTGAAATGCTCATGCCAATATAAGCTTCCTCACTGGGCAGGGAAGCTGCTTTGACTTTGAGCCATTATGCTAATGTAACTGTATCTACCGTAACAGTAAACTATGAAGAGAAGAGTTTCTATCTGCATAACAATTACAAAACACTGCAACAAAGGTGGCTCTTATTAGGCTGAATGCCAATTAGCAGCATTTCTCAGCTTTTAAAGAAGTCTGCAAAACAGCAACTTGAGCTATGAGTTTTCACAGCAGACAGTTAACAAAGCTCCGGAAAGGCCAAATCACACAGTGTTGAATTAATTACTCCAAAAACCTTCATCATGAAATGTTTGGGTTTTTTTGTCCACTCTCCGTGAGTGGTACAGTAATAGCTGAGAGAGGGTACGCACGTTGAGGTGTTACTGAGATTTGACAGTCGTACATTCACATTTCACAATCCCTTAACCGTGCCATGAATTATGCTCACAAAAGCTGGATTCAGGAATATACAATAAATTCACTCTAGGAGGGAACATTTGATTGATGGTGTATTCACAACCAAACCCAGGAAATTAGCCCACAGCAGATACACATGCCACCTATTCAAAATGCTCTTTGACTGCGACATGAATGGCCCAATATGACCATATTAAGCCATTAGAGAGAAACAGTCGGAAGCTCATCACATCCGCCTCACACCAACACGGCCTCCATTAGCTGCAGAGTGACCCTGTGAACTCCCGTGATTAATAATTCAGACCAAACACACTCCTAACCAAGCACCTCCTCCTACACCTCCCCCACTACCACCATCACCTCAGCATCACATCACCCTCCATAATTAATTATCCAGTGTTTGCAGCTCCCTGCCAGTCCAGTTCTATTAATACCCAACCCCCCAAATTTGTTTCTCTCACACAACACACACACACACACACACACACACACACACACAGGTTTGTATGTCCATACTGGCCCTGAGCAGCTAATTAATATCAAAATTTAATGTGGCTGCACTACATTTATTGGCATTTGTAGCTTGCTATGAGCCGCAGTATTGGAGTGCTGCTAGTAGCTTTATAGTTTCCTCATGGTTTCATCTTATTTCATGACCACATTCAGGAGAATAGACTTTGATAGTGCATGGATCTGTTTTCTGCACAATGGCCCACCTCTATTATCCACCCCCCTCCCTTCCCCCACAGGGAAATAGGACATCAATTTTCAGCCCTCCAATTGCTCTGTTTGGTATATCAACAGCTGTGCATCACCCATCTCTTCACCTCTCAGCTCTCCACCCAAAGTTGTATCACAATCAGCTTCCTGATTGTTGAACGAACTGTGACTAAATCCAGTCTAACAGGGTTGTTTCAGCACAACTTTAATCCACGACTGACCGTTGGCTGCAGCTGACGGAATCAGAGCTAAAGATGTTTTGCAACTCTGCTCATCAAATATTCAGTTCCAGTTCCAGACTTTGTACGGGGGACTTTTAGAGTGTAGTTTTCATTACAGTCAAATATAACAAATGTAAAGCAAGGCGTCTGTACAAAACACTAGTTAAAAACCTTGTCAGGACACTGTATGTCCTTGTTACACATATTTTTATATGACACTGTTACAACTGCTTAAGAGTGCTTCAAGTGACAGCGACACTGCCAAGACTTCATGTTTAAGGTCATCTATTGTCATCCACGACAAAAAGACTACCATTCATGCTGTCTCTAAAGAAATTGGGGACATCGGATCTCTCCATGAAACACACTGACAAGCTATAATCCTTTATCAGTCTCCCCTTTTCAATCCTCTTCACCCAGGAGATGAAGATGTAGATGATGGACAGGAAATAAACAGGGACCCATCTTCCTTTTTTAACATTCTGTGTAAATGCGGAGTAATTCAATATACAGGAGGTATTATTAAAGTTTTGCAGTATGTAGCAATGCGTTCATTTCATCCTGCAGGTGTCTGTCCTGTGTAAACAGCACTTTTCGCTGCCACTGGTGTAAATACCGCAACCTGTGCACCCACGACCCCAGCAGCTGTTCTTTCCAGGAGGGCAGAGTCAACGCCTCAGAGGTACTGTGCACACATTAGCTGATTCAAATGTAGCTTTCAAGACCACCAATTATCTGTACCTGTGTGACGCTTTTATTTTAAAGGCACAATCCATGATTTAAATTTAAAAACATAGCCCTGTTACAAAGAATCAACCACACTGATAGTCTTCAGCCTCTAGGAGGCTGTATTTAGGCACAATGGTGCTTTGCGCTAAAGGCTAGTCAGCATGCTAACATGCTCACGATAACAATGCTAACATGCTGATGCTATGCAGCTATGTTTAGCATGTTCACCATTTTATTTTAGCGTGTTAATATGCTCACATTTGCTAATTAAAACTAAACACAAAGCACAGCTGATGCGAACGTCATTAGTTTTGCAAGTAGTCAGGGGGTCCAACATCTAGGAACTATGAATATCTGTACAACATTTTGGGCCAATCCATCCAGGAGTTGTTGAGATATTTCAGTCTGGACCGAAGTGGTGGACTGACTGACTGTCACTGCCATAGAGCCACGCCACGCTGGCTAAAGATTACTGATTAGGCCATTAAGAGGCTTACAAAATTCGGGAAAAAAATAATCATTATCATCATTATCAATATTACTATAGATAACCAAAGATTTAATAAACACATTGGCAAAAAAGTATGGTCCTAAATAATCTAATATAGTAATATACAAAACATATTCATAAGATGGCGTGGTCTCAGTCTTAGTTTACTGTAGTGTAAAGTGTACCATGTAGCATATGAATGCAAATCATGTTTGGAATAATGATTTATTTGCCCCATTAATCCCTGTGCTACATAAATCCTCCATCTTTATTTCACACATTCATATGTCATATGTATGAATACAGATTACATAGTACAGATACACACATATTGACACATAGACACAAACATCTAAAGACACACAGATAAACAAATATATAGATACTATAGATAGAAACCTACGCACCGTAGATAGATAACTAGTTACTTGTTAGTTATTAAACTACTACTTATGTATTATGCATGGGTATTATTAAGGAATAACAGCATAAAAAATGCATGTTTTCTTACTGTGAATAGTTAACAATTTACGTGTGATGGTATGTTGTTTTCACAGGACTGCCCTCAGCTCCTTCACTCTGGGGAAATTCTCATTCCGGCCGGTGAGGTCCGACCCATCACCCTGAGGGCACGAAACCTTCCCCAGCCGCAGTCGGGCCAGAGGGGCTACGAGTGCGCGGTGCATGTGCAGGGTGTCAGCCACCGTGTCACGGCGCTGCGCTTCAACAGCACCAGCGTGCAGTGCCAGAACAGCTCGGTATGACCTCAAACACTCCCAGTGGGAGTCTCACAGCTGTCAAATGAGGCAGATAGCTTGGATGCTGTGTAGGCAAGGTACATAGGGTACATCAGTGAATACCGCCTGAGGTGTTGAGCATACTGAGGAGAAAGTAGAGGAAAGGGAAAGTAAGAGTAATGAGGAAAAGTGCAGAGCATTTGAGAGTGACAGGGAAGGAAGGACGGAAGGAAAGGAAAGGAAAAGTGTTGTATGACTAAAGTGAAAAGGGTGGAAACTGTGACTTCAATATGACTTTGCCTCGTATGCTGGATATTGTCAGACTGACATCTAGGTGTTCACAAAGCGTAAATGTGATGCTCCCAACAGACAGTCACAGTTTGGTGGTGAATACAGGAGATTTTTGGGACTTTCGTTGCACAACGCAAATCACAGGCTAAATTTCGATGCAAAGCGTACCTTGCTACTCTGTGACAATGAATGAAAAGGCCATTTTCTTCAGATGTGGATGATCGGCCACCCCAACCAGGGTTTGCATCCCTACATGTCAACGAGGAGAGAAGCAGACAACCATGGCAGAAATGACAGATGGTTAAAAGCCTCGTCTCTCTGGTGCCCTTTCATCCTCTCATTTTCCCCCCACTCTGTCTTTCTCTGTATCTTTCTTCTTTTTTTTTTTTATCTCTCTCTCTTTCACTTTCTCTCTCTCTCTTGATCCACTTACTGCACACTCCCTCACTCTCTGTTTCTGCTTTTCAGTACATGTACGAGGGTGTGAAGATCAGTGACCTGGCAGTGGACCTCTCCATCGTATGGAACGGCAATTTCATCATCGACAATCCAGAGAAGATTAAAGGTGCCTCTGCCATCCATCACTGCCAGGCCAGAGAAGTGTAAAGCACTCAATCCACAGGGGATAGACGGGTCATAGAGATCACTTCAAGGCTCCCAAAAGGCCTTGAGAGAAAGTTCACAATAGCAGGGAGTGTTATCAAAAAGCACCCAATCACTTGTGTGCCCAGGGGGGTGAAGGGTGAATCTTCGTATTTGCTCAGTCTGGCTCTCTCGGCTGCTCTTGGTTTCCTCTCCATCATCATGCAAGAAAGGGTGTTTGGCAGTTTTCATTCTGGGCTGTGCATTAAATACATCCCCGTAGCCAAGGATGTACAGTGACGGCCATGAATTTTAACAGGCCCTGTCATTCCTTAGGTAAGTTACTTTATATGGGCATAAATATGGGCTACTTACAGGAGAGAGGATGTAAGAGACAGACTTTATTGGATTACTTTGGCATCTTTTTTCTTAGAAGAGGGAATTTAAACAAACTTGCATTTTATGACTTTTATTGAATTTACAAGTTGACTGTCCATGGATTTAGTTTATGGATGTTATGTTTGGTGTTGACGGTACATACCGACTGTTTAATGTGCTCTGAGCGGTTGATCAGTTTGATTCAATTTGAACAGATCATCGTAATTGCAAAAGCACTCCCTGCTGGTCCAAATTTTGTTGTGTTTTTACAGAATATTTTGGTTTACATTTGCTTTCATAACCTATTAATAGCAGTGATTTTCTTTGTTTTTGATGGATAAAAATTTACACGTGAAGTTACTTGATATTTTAACTGACCAGATATCCTCTGTGTTATCCCACAGTGCACCTCTACAAGTGCAGCGCCCAGCGGGACAGCTGTGGCATGTGTCTGCGGGCGGAGAGGAAGTTCCAGTGTGGCTGGTGTAGCGGCGAGGGCCGATGCACCATGAAGCAGCATTGTCCTCCCATCTCCCCCTACGCTAGCCGCTGGCTGAACCTTTCTGCCAGGAATGTCAAGTGCACCAACCCACGCATTACTGAGGTCTGTTTGTTTGGGCTGTTGGCCAGTCAGTCAGTCAGTCAGTCAGTCAGTCAGTCAGTCAGCCTGTTAGTCAGTCAAGCCACTAAGCTTAAATGTACAGTGTATTTAAATGTTACAAACACAAGATGTGAGTTTCTTGTGTCCAGGTAGTTACCTAAGAATGTAGTTTCATTTAAAAAAAAAAAGCAGTTTCTGGGGTAGGGAGAGTTATATATAGTCTTAGTGGTCATGCCAATTAATTATTTTTCTTCTCAGAAGCCTGGATTTCTTTCCATTTATTTTCTCCAACAATATTATGGAAAATTGTAGTAATAAAATATTTGTCTTGAACTAGGCAAGCCAGCTGAAAGCAATCATGACATTGTAGTGATTTGAAGCTGAAGATGCAAAGTTCCAGGTGTTTCTGTTCGCAATAAAAATAAAAGTAAATAAAACTCATTTACTGAGGAGGCATGCCTGACAGAGAAACTAAGGTGAAGCAGGTTGTTACAGGAGCTGAAACTACTTTATTTCACTCCGTTCTCGGCTGCCAACTGAGGAAATAAGCTTCACCATGGTCCCATCACCGTGTAACAGTGACGTCTGATTGCTCAGGGTTGTCGGATAGTTTTGTGCTTCGCCAGAATGTGGAATAAACAAGATAAACAAAGACAAAAACTAATTTCCTGTGGAGAGTATTAATAGGTTTAGCTTGGGGGCTAAAGGCTTTGAGCAAAAGCCCACTGCCCATAAATGTCCAGTCACAAGCCTGTTTCTTCAACCACCCATCTATCCTTGGTATCAAAAAACAGTATGCCAACACATCTTGTTGGATATTCCTGGTGGTCTGTCAATATCAACAACAAACAATTATTTTATCTGTGGCCACCTTCCACTTTCCCATCCAAGTGTCTGTTTACCTGAGAATATCTCACATTTTATTCAATGCCGGCAGAATACCTCAAGTGCTCCAAAGTTAAACGAATTCAGTTTGTTTAGAGAGTGGTGATGGATCTTTTATGTCACAAACTCCTGTTCATTCTCTTGAATGAGGCACAGTGGGTCGGACACAGAGATGCAAGGCTCTTCCACTTCAAAGAGCCGCAAGTCTTTGATGTCCCTGTCACATTATTAGTGTTTCTGAAGGAGCTGCAGCAGAATGAATCAACTACCGAGTGCTGCTCGGGAGAGGAGTGTTGCTCCGACTCGCTCCAGTTCTGCTCTGCAGGTCCTAAGGTTTCCTGCTGGGATGGTTAACTTTACACTGGAGAGGACTGGGAATAGGTTTCTCAAGGGTTTGTTATCCACTGCATTATTCATTAAAGTTTGTTTTGAATTATAGTATATTTCAAGGCTTTTTGAATTAACACTGTCAGTATGTGAGTTATGTAATTCACACAAACTTAAGGTAAACATACTTAATGTTTACATAGAGATTGAACGGAGGAAGTGTGTCTGTGAACACTCATCTTCAGGTCATGTAGAAGTGCTAAAACAAAGGCAACAGGAAAATCTAAAGAATCAAGAATCTAAAGCAAGCCTTTGACCCAGCTCTTGTAGAAGTCTTTTAACCAATATACATTTTGAGGGCCAGTATTTTTGTACTTAAGTAGCCAACAGTTGTTATTTTGTGAAAGTACTCCAAATCTCCAGAGTCATATTTCTGACCAGGGTTTATTTAGCGTTTCACCATAATTTTATTCCTGTAACTAATTACATTATTTTGGAATTGAACTCTCTTTATTTCACATTATCCTCCAAAGATATGTAAACTACTTCCTTTAAGTGAGAAATCTATTTACAAAAACATTATTGTACAGAAATTCTTCTTCTTACAATCACTTTCTTCTCATTCCTATGTAGATGAGCCCAGTGGCAGGACCTCTGGAGGGGGGCACACTGGTCACCATCCAGGGCCTGAACCTAGGTCTTTCCTTCTCTGAGCTGGAGGGCAACGTGGAGGTGGCCGGTGTGCAGTGCACCCCACAGGAGGAGGGATACATCACTGCAGAACAGTAAGAGAGACTCCTCCCCTGCCCAGACACACATGGATTCATACTGTACTGTGCTGTACTGTGCAAACACACACACACACACACACACATAAATAAACACATGCAATCCCCCCCCCCCGACACACACACTATTTTTCTCACTGACACTAGCACAGTCTGTGAATAAGCCGGAGCCCAGCGATGCCTCATCAGGTTGTAGGATTGTGTGGGGGGCTTTGCATTGCTCCGGTGCAGTCAGAGCCAAAGGAAGAGACAGTCTTTGTGTCGTTGTCGTTATGAGGCTGTCGGCACAGCTGTAATTGAAATGCGCTGCATGTCGCTGACTGGAGGGACAATCTGTTAGCCATGTGTTTCTCTCACAGCCATGTAATGCGATTGGGCTCGAGCTGCAGGGACTTTATTTATATCCTTGTAAAAAGAGAAAAAAAAAAGAAAAAGAAAAGAACATGCCAGCGGAAAATTGGAAAACTCTCGTGATGTATGAATAGAAGGGCTGGGCAGGGACGATTCATTGGGTCCTCTTATTGTATCGGGGAACGCAGTGTTTCTTGCGCAGAACGGTGCACTCGGCAGGACCATTCATTTGGCACACACAGTGCTTTAAAACATGGCATTACAGCTGTTACAACCATTAATTTCAGCATGGGGTCAGTTGCTATAATGACTTATTCATGGCGCACTTTATCTTATTGACCTGACAGGCAATACTGATTTATTGAAGAAACTCCTGTGTTGTCATGGCAACCGGAGGTAATGGTGGGTGGCAATCGTGCTGGAGATGGGGAGGGGTGTAGTTTATCATTTGAGTTATATTGCTGTTATAGGTTTCCCATTAGGAAGAAAGATGGCCCTCTGTATTGACCCACAACTTCTATGAAAGTCTGCCTCAATCACACTGGCCAGCAGAGGCCATCTTCCCCCGGTGCAATTCATAACAAATGTGATACAGTGCAGTGATTCTGCTGTGTGTGTGTGTGTGTGTGTGTGTGTGTGTGTGCCTGGCTTGTGTTATTACTTGTATGCATGATGATCTGTTGCATGTGTGTTTTTGTGCACCCACACTCATGTTTCTGTGTTTTTTGTCTGGACAGGATTGTGTGTGAGATGGCTGAGGCTCCTAAAGGCAGTGCAGCAGGTCCAGTGAAGCTGTGTGTAGGTGAATGCAGACCAGAACTGCGCGCACAGTCCTCCCAGCTCTACTCCTTTGTGGTAATTCTGACACTGAAACACATTCACTTTGTCCATTTGTGTTTGCAATGACTTAGGCTGAACATGTGACGGCAAGTGAAAGGCAACAACTAATTTGATCTATTCAAGCCACTGCAATCATTAACTGGAGAGGAAGACAGAAATAGACTCTTGATTTTAGTACGACAGAGATTGTTCAGGAGAGAGTTCGTCGTCATTATGAAGGTGTTTCTAATGGTTTGCTCACTGTGTGTGGCAGATGAAAAGAATGATGTGCTTCATTGCGCTCAAGCCAAGAAAGATTTTTGTTTGGTTTTGAAGATGCACTGTATCATTAGTATGTTTTTTTTTTAAATCTTTTTTTGATAGGGGTCATAATAACATTCAAGTCAAGATGAAACGACATTCCGAGAATATCCAACTAGTATCATGATGTATTTCCGAGTGAAACATGACAGGCAGGCGGGACATAACGTTGGGAGGAACGTTGAAAAGTGGGCGTGTCATCACCGACGAACCGTGCTGTTGCTCGCTGGCTAACTAATGAACCTTAGCTCTGTGCCGCTAAATGTTGAAGATTGATTGATGGGTGGATGTCACGATATCATTGGTTGAAATTGGTTGGTTCAAGCTTATGTAAGCACACATCATATTTCGTTTTAGAGGAAGAAAGCATAATTAGATTTTCATATAAGAAGAAGAAATTGACTTTTTGTAATTTTGTTTGGCATATATTTCCCTTTTCATCTCAACTTTAAACTATTTTCTTTCTGAAGAAACTCCTCCACAGTGATTTATTCAGCCAAGGCCAGTAGAGCAGGACTTTTCAGAATCAGACAATTAATAAGACATACTGTATTCTGTGTTTGACCTATGTTGGATGAAACATTAATGAAGTTTGGTTCTCCACAGACCCCTTCAATGCTGGCGCTGACACCAGGCAGAGGTCCTGAATCCGGGGGCACTAAGGTCACCATTGTCGGGGAGAATCTGGGAGCTGGAAGCACTGTGAACGTGTACTTTGGTAATCAGACCTGTGAGCTGTACAGGTGAGTCTGTTGATTGCATAACCAACGGATGTTATCTTAACCTTCCCTTCCTTAAGACTTCAGATTCACAGATACTAAAGTGAGACTGCTTCCACACGATATTAAAGATTTAGCCCCCTCTAATCTCTACGGAACACAGTGAAAGATCACTCTATTTAAAGAAGCACACTTTAGATACAATTAAGTGTCCTTGTGTTAAATGAAAAGTCTTAATAATGATTTGTGACGAGGTGATGAAACCCACCGCAGTAGGTATTGTTCTCTGTGTATTTATAGATATCTATTTAAAGTTCAAAATGCCTCACATGGTAGGAGTCAGGGGGGTGAGGCGAGGAAGCCATTAGCTAGAGCACCCTCTAATTACAGTGTTCCATCCCTAATGTGTCTGTAACGAGGAAGAGATGGAACAGTCTATAATGAATCCTCTCCCCTTATAGTAATGTGCATGGCATCATAAGTGCTTGAAGTCAGGGCTATGCAACCGCAGCAGTGAGTGGGCAGAGTCATAATCAAAGGCATGAATAAATGTTTTGGTCCACCCACCAGGAGGACCATGTCGGAGATTGTGTGCTTCTCTGCGCCGTCTGTGACGAGAGCAGGACCAGTGCAGGTCAGCTTGAGTGTCGACCGGGCCAAAGTACCTGGGAGTCTGGCCTTTGAGTACATAGAAGACCCCACGGTCCAGCGCATTGAACCCCTGTGGAGCATTACCAGGTAACACTAAGCAATACAGTACTGCATATACACAGATACCAGCCACATGTATGTACTGATACCTCACGAGGATGGAGGTTAACTCCTCCCAGTGTTCATGGGGGTTTTGCTGTGAGGGCCAGTCTCAAAAAACATCTTGCGAGTACTGCTTACACACAGATCGTAGCAAAATGGTAGCAGCGTCACGATTAACAAATGATTGCCAGTCCTGCAGGGTTCTCACATGCTTGACATGGGTCGCAAATATGATGTTAGTTTGGATTAGAGAAACATGTAATAATTAATGAGAAAGGAAGAAATGCCATTTTGGAAACTGCAGCTTTGCGGCACATAAACTCTGTTTTACACATACAGTATGCACTCAGTAGTATCTGCGCAAAAGATAGACAAAGACACTATATACAGTATCTATCTATCTACTTTTTTTCTAGCATTGCATTTATTAGTTTTCCAAAAAAGGTCAAATGATATGAAAAACCCTACCTGCAGTTACTCAGGGTTACAAATTGATAAGATATCTAAGTCTCAACGATCACAACAAGGTGATTAATATACAAATGAAAATCTGTGTTCAAAATAGTACTTTTTATTTATGCTACACTTCATTGAAACCCTCTTCATGGCTTCTACAAGAATGAGCGTGATGCTGCCAACGTTACAATGAAAGTGAATTTGCTGCATAAACATTTCTATCACAGCTGAAAGGTGTGTTACCTGTTATTCCACTAAATAAAAGATGGCACTTAATTTGGTTTCGGGTGAGCACTACGTCCCTGCAGATTAGACTTCAGAGAGACACCCTGGCCCTCAGCCTAGTGACAGGAGGAGCTTTGTGGAGCTGCAATCAAGAGCCCTCATCGTGAATGTGCAGTCCCACTATGTGGCCCTACAAGCTTAGGTACCCTTTGAAGTGTGAGAAGAGAAGGATTGGCGGGCTGACTAGACTGGCCAGTTTTTTTTAAGCCATTTTTCCTCATTTCCCTCCTGTGTTCTTCCCCTCTTTGTCTCTCCTTCTCTACTTTCCAAATCCATACTACAGTTTGCTAAGCTCACACTGCAGCACAGGTTATGCAAAGATTAGAGAGTGTTGTTTATTTTAATCACATCTAGCGCAGGTATGTAAACAAGTAGCACCTGTATTCATGCTATGCCAGCCTCGCAGTCATGGATGAATATAAAATAGCAGCCAGCTGGTTCGCCGTTTGATCTGGCTCTTCTGCCCAATAACAAAGAGCCAGCTACAAGGCCAGCTATACCTCCTCAAACCTGCATTAATTCAGTTTCTCTGGAAAATGTTGGGTTTGCAAGTTAAAAAGGTTGATTTTTCTGCGGTCGTCACTCTAATTAAATCACGGTGAGAGGGTAGTTTGCATTCATATATTAAAGGCTCCCTGGAGCTGAAGTGGTATGCTTGTATGTGCACCTGCATGTGTGTTTGACCAATAATTCTTGTTGCTTATGAATGAACTTGTTCCTTCCTCGCCAACAGTGGACACACCACCCTGACAGTGACTGGAACCAACCTGGATGTAGTTCAGGAGCCGCGGGTCAGAGTCAAATACGCCGGCCATGAATCTGTGAATGTGAGTGTGACAACTGCTAATATACTGCACGCAATTTTTATGGACGTTGCTTACTCAAGCTGAGAGAAAATGTCACCGTAAAGTCGTTCTTTATTGATAATTTGCTACAATTGTAACAAGATAGATTTAGTGCTGTGGTCAATTTACTCCTTTTTGTTTTTACATACTGATCTGTACTGGCATTTTTACTTAAGATAGGATGACAGGTAGGTTTAGTATTGAGCTTGAAATATTGAATGCATGAAATAAGGAACTACCAAAGTGTGAACAAAGTCTAAAAAAACAACCAGCCTCTGTAGCAAACAGCCTCCAGGATGGAGGGCAAATTAACCAACAAGAGGTTGAAATATTATGACACAATCTAATAGGCCGTAGTTTGTAAAATGTCACTGTTGCTGTGGATGTAAAAATGAAGCCATATATAAATAAAGAGGTTAGAAAGAGGTTGCATATAGAGAGGCTCATTCCAAAATGAAACTTTAAAAAACTGACATGGAAGTACAACTCAGTTTTGGGAGGTGATTTATGGTGCAGCTTCAGCTTGCCTGAGCTCCTTAGGCAGGTGGCTTCACAGTGATTGATTGTTCCAAAGTGTTGGGGCCCCGATGGCTAAAGTCCATCCACCTTTAGCCTCAAGTTTTCCACTTTGGACCGGTCAGGGAATTGCCTGAGGATCTGAGACTGCACACTGGCTGAAGGAGGGTTGAAACTTCTGGAGGGGACTTTTGACTCGACCTTGAAACAGATCAATATAAACTTAAAAATCAATTCTTAACAGGCAACTAGTGAAGAGATGCCATACGAAATGATAAGACTGTTTGCTTGTACCAGCGTAACAGAAATTTTAAAGATTTTAATGTGTTATTGATGCCAAAATAAAAACAGAAGACATAGTGAATACGATTTGAAAGAGTTTTCTAGACCAGTAAATAATTGGTATATATATATATCAAATTAGTGGGGAAAAAAAATCTTTCAGCGGAGTCGAGGTCAGTCTCAAAAATCACAAAAAGGCAACTTTTCATTTCATCGAGGCATTCCTTGAAAGAAGAATGTGTCTCTGGGTTTCAGAGGGTAAATCTGTATTGTTGGCCCAGCAGTGGAAAGAGACATGTATATCTAAACGTGTATCTAAAGATGATATCTCTCAGGTGGAAGCATGTGAAAGTGAACCAAGACGAGGCCACTGAAAATTTAGGAACTTCAAATGAAATGTGTTTGAAGAACAGGAGTCTTTTTTCCGTAGACAATGTTGTGTGTGGGAGGTATGCCCTGAGCCAAATAAATGGTGTGTTAATGATGCCAGCCCGGACTTTGAGCCAGTCAATTAAAACTGCATGGTTTACAGTGTCACTGGCAGCACTGAGATCTAAAGGGATTAAAGCTGAACTTTAACCCAAATCAGCTGCTAAAAGAGGGTCATTGGTGAATTTAATGAGGGCATTCTCTTTATCGCACATATCTCGAAAACATAACTGGAATTGCTTTAAAATGTTTTGAATCACAAAAGCAGTTAATTGACTTGGAACAACTTTCTGTGAAACCTTAGATAAAAACTAAAAGCTTAGCAATTGGCCTGAAGCTAAGGGGATTTATGGGATCTGCTTGATTCTGAGATGGATTTTTAAGAACTGCAGAAGAAAACAGAAGGTGCATGGCAATTTCAAAGAGCAATTGGCTATTGATAAAGCACCAATAACTAAAAACAGCAGTTTCAACAATTTGGCAATAACCCCATCAAGGGAGCGAGTGATTGGCTTCATATGAAACACAGTTTCTAGTGGATATGTGGGAGAAATGGCTTCAAAACAGATAGAAACATTCCCTATTAGCGTATGACCCTGGTCTCTGCCTTTAGAAAGCAGCTTCAAACATTTACAGGCAGAAGGTCAAAAACAGAAGCGCAGGCAGGAGAACATATGGATGGGAGGAGGTAAATATGCTGGGAATACTGTAACAGCTAATGAATAACAGTCAGACATATAGATATCATTAATCTCAAGTTATGTAGGTTAATACCACAGAGACCATCAGTATATTTATGTTAATACACAAGTTGAATAGGATTAAAAGGCTCCATAAAATTCACAACATCTGGATGAAATGACTGAGAATAGTAATTCTGTCACATTTGGGCATGACGTGAGACATCTGTTCGGATCTGTTCAGCAAAAGTGGTTTAATTTATTGCCTTAATGTGTTCACATGAGGTGGAATTAACAATTACTAGAAGTTTTAAATGTTTTTAAAGATTGGACCGTTGCCTACAACAGAAATTTCTGAGGCTAAAATATTTACTCATGAATTTCTGCTGCTGGTCTCAATCATTCATGCAATTATTAATGATGCGGCAAACACTGTGCCATTATACAATTAAATATGCATCTAATGATAACCGGATTTGATTCCTCTCCAGGTGTGCAAAGTGCTGAACACAACCACCATCAGCTGCTTCGCCCCCTCTCTGAAGGCGGAGTTCACTGCAGACCAGGAGACGATCAAACACGTGGACGAGTTTGGCTTCGTCTTCAACAACGTCCAAGCTCTGCTCACTTACAACAACACGAGCTTTGTCTACTACCCCAACCCTTACCTGGAGCCCCTCAGTCTATCAGGAGTTCTGGAGCAGAAACCTGGTGCTCCAATCATACTCAAAGTACGTCAGATGAGATGTCACCTGCTATTATGGTTTCTTTTTGGACTTCCCTGCAATATATAAGGAGGAAATTCTCAAGACTATGCAGTATATATATATATAATATAGAAAATTAAATACATATGATCTAGTCTAATGCCATCTATACCCTGCTGTCCCTTCAATGATCAATTCATCTGGTCATGTAATCGGCTACACAGAATATTTCGAAAAACACAATGTTTAATGAAATTAATGCATATGTCTTACTTCACATTGTAAACAAACACACAATAGTGGAGTATAATAGTGTCTCATGTCTCTCTAACTAGTCTTTCTGCTAGTTAACTACTTCTCCCATGACATTCCCTGTGAACTCCTGTGCTTCCTGTCACAAAGAGGACACGGCCACTTCTTGTAGTTTCTGGAATAGATTTTTTTTCCATCTGCCTTCGGCTTTTACACCATGTGCATTTTCATATCTTTAGCTCCGTTTGTCGTAAGGGAACAGCACGGCAGATTGCTTTGCATCTTGAGGCAATCTGCCTCCGTTAGGTAAAATAATTTAGCAGATTTCCTGCAAAATGTGACTCAGTGGCTCACAGTGTAGAAAGCAACGTAAAAACACTGGCTGCCTTCTCCAAGATGGTTGATTACAGTGATTATACTAATGCTCCAAAATGGCATGGTAATCATTTATTTATTGAGTGTAAAATGATGCACATATGATCAGCAAGAAATGACGCTACAAAACAAAACAGAAACCTTGTAGAAACAACAGAGAAAATCCCAGATGGGTAAAAACATCGACATTACATTATTAAGTTATTGTACAGTAGATACAACTAGAAAAACGTTCTCATCTGATGCCTTATACCAGTTTGTTAAGATCCCAGTTCTGTTGTGTAACAACTATTACTTCTATGTGATATATTGTTATTTCCTGCAGTTTTTATATATTGCTTCTTACGTCTCGCAGGGACGTAACCTGGTGCCTTCTGCATCTGGAGGAGCCCGGCTGAATTACACGGTGCTGATTGGAGATACGCCCTGTTCCCTCACTGTGTCTGACACTCAGTTACTCTGTGAGCCACCAAACCTCACCGGGCAGCACAAAGTCCTGGTCAGTCTGAAAGTGTCTCTGCCTATCCGGCGGTTTTCTGTCTGTCTGTGCATCTGATTGCCCGTCTGCATGGATGTGGGTCAGTGTCTGTACGTCGCTGTGTTTGTGGGTCACCGACAGGCTTTCAGTTTGTCGCTGGCTTTCTGTCATTGTCTGTCACTCATGGTCTGGTAGGTTCCCAATTGTAGCACATTGCCCTCCAGAATTATTGACAGGCACTCTTGCAAATAATGAGAAAAGAGCTGTAAGAAGAAAACTAAGCTGGTGTGCCATTGTTTTCTTCAAAGGCAATTTAGGAAAACTGTCCACATCTCCATTGTATTTGCCAAATGAATTCTTCAGCAACAATGTTTTGAATTCAGGTCCAGCCTTTCATTAGTGATTATTTTCTTTGTTATTTGAGCATTTTCAACACTGTTTATTATTATTATTATTATTATTATTGTTATCCAGGTCCAAGTAGGAGGACTCCACATCTCTCCAGGAGAAGTTCACATCCGGTCCGACAGCTTGCTCACCCTTCCTGCTATCTTCAGCATCACAGCTGGAGGAGGGCTGCTCCTCATCATCGTCATTATAGTCCTTCTGGCCTACAGACAGAAGTCACACGAGAACGATCTCACTCTGAAGCGCCTGCAGATGCAGATGGACAATCTGGAGTCCCGAGTGGCTCTGGAGTGCAAGGAGGGTGAGTGAGACTGATCTGAGATCATAAATCCTGAACATCTAATTTGTAGCTGCATTATAGCGCCATCTGTTGAGAACTAATGTTTTGACTGATGTTTGTGGTGGGTTTGTTAACAAAATTATTTATTTGAATGAAGATTCATTTTCTTACATATATTAGCTGGGGAGTGTTTGAACGACTAGCTGAATGGTCATTAATGATAGCAAGCTATGGGTATTTCATTTCAGTTTACAGAGACATGTGGATCAAAAGATGTCAGGAAAATATAGCTTTTAAATTCTTATTATTCATATTAACTGCAAATGCTTCCCATCACGTATTTATCAGAAACAGCTGAAAAAGGAAAATACTTTCTTTAGCTTTACTGTGACGAGCAGCTAAAAAGATCAATGTTACAAAGTGTTTGGGAAAATGTTTAACGCACACGTCTGTCACATGAAGCCTTTGCAGAGCTGCAGACAGACATCAACGAGTTAACGAGTGATCTGGACAGAGCTGGCATCCCCTACCTGGACTATCGCACTTACGCCATGAGGGTTCTCTTCCCCGGCATCGATGACCACCCTGTGCTCAGAGAGCTGGAGGTAAGTAACCTCTGAAGCAAGGCTGTACTACTTGAATTCAGTTTCAACCATTTTTTCTTTCTGACATCTTGACCTTAAGGCTCCAGTGTACTCCAAACTAAATTGATTTTGGCTTGTTGGCAAGGGCTGTCAAACTGCTGTCGAACAGAGCAGTGTGAGCAAATGTCAGTCTACTCACTGCAGTTTGAGGTCTGTTTGCTTAATGTTGTCCACTCCTGCTGCAAGACCTTGTGAGCAGATTTTATGTGGAGTTTGCTCCATTGCTTTTTACATTCAAAACCTTCCCACTAATTATTTTTCTACACCTGTTCCCGCACGCTTTATTTTCTATATCAGAGACTTTACATCAGGATAGTAATAAGGTGTAAATAAAGCTACATTTCAGTTGATCAACAAATTCCATCAGCATTACTTTTACATTTGTGCTGTGGTGTTTGTTGCCTGTTTTGTACTGGTCTTGGTGGTTTCTTTGACACGGCCAATGTCCTGATCTCAAGGGTTTCATTCTGAAGCACTCCACAACTCATTTTGAAGAACTCTGATGACAAACCATTTGCCTTTCCATTATTTGTAAAACAACTTGTCTGGTACTCAAGGTCAAAATTAAGCTGGTGTTGCCAATTATAGTTGTTCTAATGAAGCTGTTATTATCGTCACAAGGATTTCAAAAGATCTCTGCTCTAAAGAGCCTCTCTGATTGCAGTTTAAACATCCTGACTTTTTCATTAAAGCTTCTTGATAAATTTAGAAACTATGAATCACTCGTGCATTGAGATTGTTTCTGAGGATTTTTGTGTATATTTCATTCTGTCTTCATGTTCCTCTGTCTACGTTTTGACTTTTCTCATCCTTGAGTGAGTATTATCTAATGAGCGTGTGCGTCTTTGTGTGTGTGCAAAAATGCATGATGCGTGTAGGTGCCGGGGAGCGGACAGGCGAATGTGGAGAAAGCCTTGAAGCAGTTTGCTCAGCTGGTGAATAACAAGGTTTTCCTGCTGACATTCATCCGCACACTGGAGCTGCAGCGCTCCTTCTCCATGCGTGACCGCGGCTACGTCGCCTCGCTCATCATGACCGCTCTGCAGGGGCGGCTGGAGTACGCCACAGACATCCTCAAACACCTGCTCTCAGATCTTATAGAACGCAACCTGGAGAGCAAGAACCACCCCAAACTACTCCTCCGCAGGTAAGCCAGTGGTATTACACTGTCGCTAAGAGGTAGCATCACAAAAAGCTGTTTATACATCAACAAAGGATTTCAGTTATGTCCCATTCTTTACAAAGTGTGATAATGTTTTTCATTTTGGAATAGTGAGACATTTTCTTTATCTGAATTTGTCACTTTGGAATTTAACTTCACAGAGAACTGTGTAAATATGAGTTACGGCATTGCCAAAAAAGAAGACCATGTGAAAATAATCGTGTTTAATTTACATTAATACACATTCACTGCAGGGAGTTGCCCTGTACAACCACAGTGTTTTTGCTTTACTAGAGAAGCTCGGGGTTAGGCGATAGTCGCATCTTGGTTGCAAATGAAAGACAAATCGATTCACCTTAAATGAAGATTTTTATCTGTTTTTTAAATGACACTCACTTGGGGGTTACACGAAGCACATTATAGTAAGAAGTTTGACAAGTCATGGGTATCGCACAAATGTTCCTTGTGAATTTCAGGAGTCAAAATTTGACTTTGAGTAAAACCCCACAATTCCTTCCTCACTCTCTCACTCTGCCCATATCTTCCGGTGTGGTCAGAGGATTTAAACTAGAGGCATTTCCTGCCACGAACCCAACCAGTTCTGATCAGCACTGCTTATCTTTTGGCATAGATAATTCCTTTGTGCATTGTTCTTTCCAGCCCAGTAACTGCACTTCTGATGGATGAGTAACTAGGCCAGCGAAGGAAAGCCCACCTCTGTTCAGCTTTGTTTTGTGCAGCGGCGTGAAACAGCCGTTACGAGTGTGAGGCTGCCTGAGCAGACAGGTGAAAGACAGGAGCCGTAAAAAGTGATAGAGAGTTGGAGGGACTGGCAGAGGAAGAGAACCTAATGGGGAAGAGTGAGTGCAGCGGCGGCAGAGTTGTTGTCAGTCTGACTTATCTTCTGGGTGCCACTCATGAAACATTCAGCTGTAGCTCACGTTTCTTCCCCCGTCACCTCTCCTCTCCTCCCTTCTCTCGCCTCTCTCCCTCTTTCTTTCACCTCTGGTTATCTGCCGATTGTTTTCCCAGTGCTGAGACTAGCCTAATGAATGTTTCATGAGGTTTTTTTTTTTTTTTTTTTTTCTTCCTTCCTTTTTTTGAAAAAGAGGGCTCTCTCAATATGAAGCACACTCATTAAATATAAGGATGAGTTCACATGGGAGCCAGTACAACAAGAACTTTTTAGCCCAAACATGCTGCTCTTGCGGAAAAACACTCTAAAATTTAATGGAATGCCGTAAACAGAAGTCAGAGTCAATACAGGTTAGGGTTGAAACGCAGGTAAGGACAGAAAAGGAGCCACAGAAACAGCAGGTTAGGGAGGGAAAGTGACTGGTGGCTATAAAGCTGCAGGCTTTGGATCAGGTTCAGATTAGAGAGGGTTTATACGCCATTTTAAGTGGACTATTACATGATTTAAAGGATTTACTACAGTAAATCATAAAATCTTTCCCATCTGTACTCATGTAAAGTAACTAAGTGCAGACACAGAGAGGAAGAAACAGAGTGAAGGGACTCGAAGTGGACATCTAAGTTGTGTCTGCACAATCATGTCATGACCCAAATATGTTCTGCACCAGCAGCACTTACAGTATATCAGAGTATGTGTCCTTTGAGACCGAGCGGCTGAGTAAGGATGTTATTTCTCTGTAAACTCTCCATGTCACGTCTTTTGGTTCCAACAATGTCGGGCTCTTCTACGTCTTAAATTATAAAAGAATAATCAGAGCACTCTGGCTCTCTGTGGGACGCCTCTTGCTAACAAATGAGTGCGCTTTCTTCTTGTCTTGCAGAACAGAGTCTGTGGCGGAGAAGATGCTGACAAATTGGTTTGCCTTCTTGCTCCACAAATTTCTCAAGGTAAAATGAAACTCTCTCTCACACCTTATCGCTACAGGTGTCAATGTGATATAATATGACAATGCTTCTTTAAGTTATCAGCATTGATTTTGAAATAGACTGCTGTGTATGTTTTTGTTGTAGCTGTCATTTTAACGGGCTGATATTGATGAGTTTCATGGACATTGTGGAGGGATAATGGTTACCTGTGGGGTCAAACATTTCTCCAGCTTTGCAATTCAAAAGGAGAGAAAGCTCTGTTTTATTATGTCTGATGTGTCATGCTCTAGTTACTGAGTCTCATCGTCTGTGCTGATGAATACAGATCTCTTTCCTTCCCCTCACTTCTTTCCTATGTCTTATTTTCCTTTCTCCCACCTCTCGCTCTAATCCCTGGGTTCCCTTCCAAAACAAAGGAGTGTGCTGGCGAGCCTCTCTTCATGCTGTTCTGTGCCATCAAACAGCAAATGGAGAAGGGACCCATAGACTCCATCACTGGAGAGGCACGCTATTCCCTCAGTGAGGACAAACTCATTCGACAGCAGATTGAATATAAGACATTGGTGAGTCATGAAGACATTAATGAAAAAGAAAAAAATTTGTCTGTGTTCATTTTTGTTCATCTCTCGGCAAAGAGCCTTGACAGATACACAGAAGTGCGGCATGTGCCTCGGCTGTGGTTGTAAATTTATGAATGCTTTGAATATTTGGATAGTTTCATTAACATGGTGGCAGTGGGCAAATAATCTTGCATAGCCAGATGTCCATCTCGTCAAGGTCAAGGAGATCTGGACAAAGTTTCTTCAAAATAAAGCCTTTCAGTTAGCTGTGAGTTGAACCTCGATCCCAGCTTAATTTCCAGTCTGCATTATTTGAAATGATGCAGTCCTTGTCACTGCTAACTCCCACTGTTGGTTTATAGAGGGAGTAGACTGCTCCGTTTCTTCTCCTAGTTTAACTGGGAGGGCATAATATGCAAAGAGGTTCATGCTATCGCACCCCCGTACGTACAAACATCCCCATCAGTCTAAAGCAGTCTCTTGTGCAGAGATGGGTATTTGATCCCTCACTGGCCTCCCATTGCAATACAATGCATTAATTTGGCAGACGCTTTTGTCCACAGTGACTTATATTTTCCCATACAAACACATCAAATAGCAATTTGTCTTGCTCAAGAACACTTCAGCATGTGGACCAGCTGAGCTACAGTCGCTTCTGAACTGGGGTCTCTGTTGTAGTTGGGCTCTTTCCCCAGCACCACCCGTACTGTAATTTTATTGATTTTAAGCTCTGTCTTAACAAACTATTGCGCTTAAGGTTCTCAAGGCTTGATGAACTTTGACAAGACAAGTCTGGTTACCCAAATGAGTGGAGAAATAATGAAATAGAATGAAGAAACAAGCATTTTAACTGATACATATAATCAAGATCACTGAGTCTACAAAATTCTTACTGGTCTATTCTTATCAGCAAAGAGTCATGTGGTAGGGCCACCTGTGTAACACAATATGCCTCTTTCTTTTACCTTTCCATTAAAATTAAGCTGGCTGGGTTCCTCCACCAGCCCGCCAGAATAAGTTCCCCCTCAGGCTTTTGCTCCAACGCAGAGCCAGCCAGCGACAGGATGACACCTCTCTGATATCCATGTCGGAGAGTCTGAGAGGCTGTGTCTCATTACTTGTTTAATGCCCCTGCTAGAGCTGCACCGCCACATCCTGGAGGTGTGAAATTACATTTCTGGCCAAGATCCTCTCCGCCAGGACAGTTTGCTGAGGAGTATGTAATGAAAGGACTTTCCCAGCAAGTAACACCTTTCTCTGTCTCCCTTTCGCCTCTTTCTCTTACTCCCTCCTACCCCTTCCTCTCACTCCCATCCTGGATCCCCAGACGCTGAGCTGTGTGAACCCAGACAACGAGAACAGCCCGGAAATCCCTGTCAAGGTGCTCAACTGTGACACCATCACCCAGGTAAAGGAGAAGATCCTGGATGCAGTCTACAAGAACATGCCATACTCACAGCGACCACGGGCTGCAGACATGGATCTCGGTGAGGCTGCATTGGGTGCAATCACGCTGTGAAAGACTAATTTCATTATGCTAATTGTCTTATATATTCTGACATAAAACATAGACTGGAAATCTGCCATGGCACATGATATTTTGGAAAAATGACAGGTGGGAAAAATTCAGTTGAGAGTGGGCACGTCAGGGGAGTTATCGCAGATGTTTCACTGAAGACGTGCGACATCAACAAAGGACTCAACATCAGTTTCTGGAAGACAACCCCTCCCCACACCTGTTTACAGCCCCAACCAGAGCAACACTCACCAACACAGACGTTAAACCTTACTGACAGCTCACCTACACTTAGGCTTACGCCCACAACATGTCATCCAACACTGAATGACTCGGCACAAATCCAGCTGACACGCACCTTCAAGGGAATTAAATAAGATACCTTGTAGGTAGTGGCTGATATTGCTTTGGGTTTTGTAGTTTTACACCTTAAGGGGCTTTCACAGGTTAGGGATTTGGAGAGGATCAGTTTCTCCTTGTGGCTTTGGGCAGCTTAAATCCCTGTGACAACACTGTGTAATTTGTGTTTTGTTTGCAGAATCACAATCACTTTATGTGTCAAGAAGAAATGACAACTTACAGAGTTTCAAAGAACACACTAACACAGCACACAAGGATAACATGACCTCACTTGCAGCACAAAGGGACAGTGCAAAACAAACGATGGACATTAGACAATATGTAACTGTCAGGCACTTGGGATACAAACATTCCCCAAAATGTCATATGTCTTCACTACTTCACTATTGATTGTGTTTGCCTTCAGAGTGGCGGCAGGGCAGAACAGCTCGTGTGGTCCTGCAGGATGAGGACATCACCACCAAGATAGAGAGCGACTGGAAGAGACTCAACACTCTCATGCACTACCAGGTCTGTTGATAATATTAAAACTAGGACTACAGCTGATGATTCTTTTTTTATTATCAATGAAACCGGCTAATTATCTTAGAAAATAGTGAAAAATGCCCATCACAATTTCACAGAGCAAAAGTCAACATACTCAAAACACTTGTTTCATCCAACCAACTGTCCAAGTACATAAAACAGAGTAAAGCAGAAAATACTCATATTTAAGAAGATTGGTACAAGCAAATGTTTGTCATGTGATCAAAACAATCGCAAATGAATCTTCTGTCAATCGACTAATCATTTCAGCTCTAATTAATACTAAGCTTACGAAGCTATTTCAATCTTACTCCTGCAAACCCTGAAACTTTTTCAACCTTTTTTTTTTTTTAAAACTCATCCAGTTGCTGAAGGCCATCACAGCAGATATTGTTGATGAAGGACAGCGCAATACTTTATAATCATTCATATTCATATCATTCATCTCACCCCTGACAAATGTTTTCAACCTCCCGGTCACAAGCACGCTTAGTCAAACCGAACATGCACCTGTGTGCTCGTGTCTTTTACAGCATTTTTTCAGCTCATAAAATATGAATACACAGGTCACCAACCTCGGATGAGTCATCCTGTTCCTTTGTCAGTCAAATGTTTGTCTTGACTATCAGCCTTGGGCCGACTGTGCCACTCACATACAGCCAATAGTTCAGTGCAGCATACTTTTCTTTAAACAAAGAGAGAAATAAAGACAAATGAAATCCGCATTGTGCGTGTTTTGACAAAAGAGGCATCTTCTCCCTCTTATATGCTAGCTGGATTTGTATTAGCTACATTTGTAGCTCATGCAGTGACTTCATGCTGTAGATGACCTCGCTGCGTCTGCCAAGCAGAGCTACAGTATATCCAGTTTTATTTACCTTGAACTACTGCACAGACAAAATGCAGGACTTACACTTGAGCCTTTGCTTGTAGCCATTCTAACTTCAAAACATTCAGCAGCCAGTGAACTCTATTCAAACAGACGTTCATATTTCACTGACATACTCGGGTCTGGGTTTTAGGTCCTTATCATTTAGGTTGCAAAAATACTTCACAAAGGGGTTTTCAAAGTTTGAAACTGTGTTTAGCCCATCATTTTTATATTTTGGCAAACTGGCACCATTAAAAGTATGCTGAATTAGCTAATAGCAGTTCCTGTTAGTAATGTACACATGAGTGGACAGACAACATCACTGGATTCAGTTGATACTGAAGAAAACTCAAAAACATGATGATTCTTTGGCAGGTTCTGGTGCTATATGGAGCATCTTTTTTCTATGATTTCTAAGCGGAACGTTTATTCAAGATGGACATTGGACATAATACATGACATGCTCGGGCAGTGTAAGTTACACGTAATCAAAAAATATGTGTATCCTGTCTGAGTTATGACTATGAGAAGGAGTACAACTAAGCTGGTCAAATCAACTTCCAGTTGACACCAACATGTGCCTTTCACCTCACACAGTATCTTTACCTAACGTCTCTCTCTCTTCTCACCCCCCCGTTCAACTCTCACCGCCTCACAGTTTGAAAATCTTTGCAGTAGACATCTCATCAGCCTCTTTTCCAAAGCAAGGCAATGCTGAGTTTTATTATGAGGATTTCTTCTTCTCTCTCTGATGAAATCTTCTTTGTTGATCCAAGTTTTACTTCAACTTTTAGTTGAAGTTTGAAGGCTGATGTTTAGTTTATCTATCGTACAGTACATCTTTTCAGTGGTTAGGTTTGGTCCTACTTGGTAGTTGTATCTGTTGCGATCAATGCTGTGCTGTTTTTCTATCTAGCTGATGATGATAGAAGATGTCTACCGCTGCAGAATATTTTACTTAAACTAAAGGCCAGTGCTTTATAAGTTAATTATAAGTCTTTCAAAACCTCTGAATTGTAGTTTTGCAAATCCCCAGTTCTTGGTTTTTAATCTCAAAATATTTTCTAAATTCCAGCCATGATAACTTTTGACCAACAACTGCAATTCATAAAAATAACAGACAGGCTTTACCTTTGTCTCCCAGGTGTCTGAGCGCTGTGTGGTGGCCTTGGTGCCCAAACAGATGTCCTCTTTCAACATTCCCTCCTCAGCCAGCTTCCCACGCAGTATCAGCAGATACGGTCAGTACTGTTTAAGGAATACAAATACTTAATATTCATCCAACTTACAGTAGTGTTGCACCATCTGTTGCTGTCACTCATCAGTCTGTTGTAAAGCACATTAGTAGACGTTATCCAGTACATTAAACAACAAGATGTTATATGAGTTGCAAAAATATTCAACAGAACAAAATCAAGACACATTCGGTCACCTTAAAAACCACTTCTTCTATGTGTAGACAAGCAAATCAAATATGTATTATTTAAGTTACACACAAGGAGACGTGAAATCCAGTCTTATTACTTTAGATTCATATAAACTACATCTCTGGCTGGTCTAAAATGTGTGTTCAAATCACATCTCTGACACTGCAGCTCATACTGACATTTCATATTAGGTTTCAAGTAATTTTTTTTTTTAAATATGACACGTGATATCAAACAGGATGACAAGAATAGTAGAAAACAAAAAACTGGAAGTGAGGACCAGAGCCTGGATGGAAAACGTGGCTTTAGTGAATGAGTGCACGTCTGTATCATTACTATGACAACCAATGAAATAATGACGTTCTAAACACACATATCCAACAAAGAGTCAACAGTCTGCCTTAAATTCAGATCTGAGAAACAAACGTGACTTTGCTTCCATTTGCGCAAGTCCATGTCTGACAAACTGATCACCAGACGAGATATTTTCTATTTACAAACTGCATCTGGAGCTCTTTGGATATAGAAGATATATATATTTTCTTTATATCTGACATTTGACCACCTAGGCGTGGACGTACCCTTCCGCTCCACGCCCACCAGCCCGGACAGCCCCCACTCCCGTGTGCCTATGCTGACCCCTGACCTGGAGAGCGGGGTCAAAGTTTGGCACTTAGTCAAGAATCACGACCACGGGGACCAGAAAGAGGGCGAGCGCGGCAGCAAGATGGTGTCTGAGATCTACCTGACGAGGCTACTCGCAACAAAGGTGCAATACATTACATCTATTGTAGTAACAATATGTTGGGCTTACATTTATTTATTTAATTAACGTTTATTTGACATGACTGGTCCAAAACACAATGGGAGACAACATCTGCAGTCAACTGTGTTGAAAACAAAAAAAGAGTTCTTAAAGTTAGATTTAAGAATCATTTTGGTTTCTTTAGCTCAACTTTTCATGCAGCTGTAAAACACTTTAAAGCAGGCACTACAAGTGGAAGCGCTACAAGTCTTAACTCTACACACTATTTTCTGCAGGGCACACTGCAGAAGTTTGTGGACGACCTGTTTGAGACCCTGTTCAGCACCGTGTGCCGGGGCACCGCCCTGCCTCTAGCAATCAAATACATGTTTGACTTCCTGGACGAGCAGGCCGACAGGCACAGCATCCATGACATGGACGTTCGCCACACCTGGAAGAGCAACTGGTGAGAAAGACCTGTCGCCTTTGCTATGACTGTAAAGCATCTCACTTTCTTTAATAAGCCTGCTTGCAATGCTTCCTTTAGAAATGTATTTCTACAGTCAATGCTTGGGGCCCAGTGAACATTTCTGAATTATTAAGCCCTTACTGCCAGGCTGCACCCTTATCTCATCTTATTCTCTTGTACAGTTTTAGCTGTTGCTGCTACTTTTAACCTCTTAACTATTACTCTCTTGCACAATCTGTAACCCTCGTGTTTAAAGCTCAAAATGGCATCAATAGTCTTCTAAACTCCATCTATATCTTGTTCTCATCAAGTCAATTTGAAAAGTCAATGTGGGATTGATCAGAAGAAAACCAAAAGGGAACATCTTGCACGCATGAAGTAAATGGTTTTATTTTGCACACAAGTCTGAAAATGCGTAAAATCTTCCTGTCTGTCTTTCTCTGTACTCTTTTGATATCTGCAGCCTGCCCCTGCGCTTCTGGGTAAATGTGATCAAGAATCCACAGTTTGTGTTTGACATCCATAAAAGCAGCATCACGGACGCCTGTCTGTCTGTGGTGGCACAAACCTTTATGGACTCTTGCTCAACTTCTGAACACCGTCTGGGCAAAGACTCACCCTCCACCAAACTACTCTATGCCAAGGACATACCGCATTACAAAAGCTGGGTAGAAAGGTGCGTATGTGTGCTTGTGTGTGATCCTTCATAAGGATAGAAAGACGTTTGAAATCCCCCATACTGAGGACTCTTTGGTTGCCATCACTTCTTCACTTTGTCGGTTAAGAATCAGAGCCTGAGTTTTAGGTTAAAGTTAGACTTGATATTTGTTTTAATTGTAAATAAGATCAGGTTAATGGTTTATGTCAAAGGTTACTATTAGTGTTGGCTTAAGGTTTAGTTTTAGGGTTAGCTGAGGAGAACCACAACAGCTGTGAACTGACTTTTTACTGTTCTATTTCCTTGTTTTCGGACTTCTTGAAGTTACGCGTGTAGTCCAAAACGTAACTCATAATTATTCCGTAACCGTTATGGGTCTTAACGCCCCGCTATCTGTGGAAACTCACACATTTCTCTTATGGTGTCGTGGAGCCTCGTCCTTTGTTGATGCAGTGTTAGAGACTAATTAGGAGCGCTTGGTTTGGTGCAACAGATCTCCCTGCTATTACCATTATGGCCTCATGTATAAATACGACTGCATAGAGTTATGAATGCAAATCGTCAGGCTGAATGAATATGTAGTCAAGTGAAGGTTTTCTTAAGTGTAGTTACATGAGGCTGTATGTTTGTTTATAAAAACAATGTTCTGGTCACTGTGACTAAATGACTGAACCTGAGATTGACACATTTCCTTATTTTTCTGCCAAAACACCTACGATTTACTGATGCCTTTAACACCTGATATTCTTTGACTTTTCACAACAACAGACTGAATCCAAGTGCGGAGAAAGTCTGTGGTATGCATGACTGTGCCCTTGACTCTGGAGGTGTGTGTGTGTGTGTCTCCTCTCAGGTACTACGCTGACATCAACCGCCTGCCTGCCATCAGTGATCAGGATATGAATGCCTATCTGGCTGAACAGGCCCGCCTTCACTCCAGTGAGTTCAACATGCTCAGTGCCCTCCATGAGATCTACGCTTATGTCAGCAAGTACAGCCAAGAGGTGAGGCCCATTCAACACACTGTAACATAGAAATGTGCCGTAGAGGTCCTGCTGGTGGTGTTAGCCGACTGCAGCTAGCATTTTTTTTAATGTTAAAACTGCTATAATCACTATTTTTATATTAACAAACGATAAAATGAGTATGTGTGTAAAAGGTGTCGCTCATAGAGGTGAATCCACAGAGAATTATCACCTGACTCTGCAGTTCCTCTTGAAAGCTTAATGAGCTTTTTATTAAAAACAGCTGCGTGCTGATGGCTCTGTTGAGCTCTCATAAACCCTCTGAACGCTACCTGTCCAGCACCAAACAGCAGACAAAGTTAACAGCTAGCTGGTGACCATAGTGGAGCATTTAGCCACTAAAGAACCAGATAATTCCCTCAAGAGTTGGTGGAGGCCGAGCTAAAAGGAGAAAATTGGACTTGACATACGTGTGGACACAAACTCTTAATGAATGCCAATGTTGCCCTGTACATAGGCAACTGTCAACGAGTCTACCAAAATAACATTATATGATTATTATGTGTCAGACTTGTGTTTACAGCTTATTGTGCTGCCCCAGAGTGGACAAAAACATCAACCAGTGCAGCTTTAAAGAGTAAGGCTGCCATCGTCAGCCAACAGGCCACAACGCAAAGATATTTTATTTAGATATAAAAGCAGCATCTTCTTGCTTTTAAGAGGCTGCAACTGGCAAATGTTTGGCGTGTTTTGCTTGATTAGCTTTAGTTAGAACCGAGTTACATAACAGATTTCTTTTGCTAAGGTTAATACATATGCAGTGAATTCCAACGAATCAAATCAGTGATGATTAATTCAAATTAACCTGCAAAAATATTTCAAAATAGCTGTTGGTGCTGTACATCTGTTGTGTATTTGTTTGAGTCGTAATGTGTATGTGCGTTGTTGTATGAACAATGATATGCGCTAATGTGTGTGTTTCTGTGCGTTTGTGTGTGTGTTTTAGATCATTGAGGCACTGGAGCAGGATGAACAGGCCCAGAAGCAGAAGTTGGCGTATAAATTGGAGCAGATCATCTCAGCCATGTCTACAGAGAGCTGAAACACACACACACACACAAACACATACAGTATGCACACGCTATACACACACACACACCGAAACATACTATAACAGAGGAGTTATAAGCCCATCGGCAACACACGTGGCACTCTGATGTGCACGTGAAAACACACATTAGGTGCATGTATGCACATATACGATCACACATAAACACTTGCACACACACACACACACACACACACACACACACTTATGTGCGCAGAGACATTGCAGACTTAATGGACCTAATGTATAAACGAACTGACAATACATACACCAAGAAATACATGTGTACATACACAAACCACTGCACACATCAAACAGCAGGTCGTCCCAAAGCACCACTTTTGAATTCAATGTCATCGTTTTTTCAGAAGAAACTCCAACAGGCAAACATCCAACGTCTGAAACGCTCTTATAGGGAGAGAGGGAAGGAGGGTTTGGGCCATCACATTAGCTGAATTTGCAGCCAGTTCTTTTCCGCTGGGTAATGGTTTGTCTTTGTAGTGGGTGCTTGTGCTAAATATGTGTATGTGGCATGGCTGGACCTCTGAAGAGAACAGCGCTTAATAAAGAATGACTCAACTTGAAAAGTCACTGGAGGAGCTCAACAAAGACAGGAGCCAATTTAACGGGGCGACACATGTGAGACTCAAAGTACTTTTTATATGTCAAAGATGAAGGACACTTACTCACACTACATATCACGGGCTTGGAGTGGCATCGCCATTTGGAGCCATTCAAAGTGGAGAGGTGTAACTTTGTGTTGTTAAGCCTTTTCCTATTGCCTTCTAAAGGCTTAAAAAAAAGGAACACTGAAGACATCTTTACTTTTCATTTCCCCACTTTGTTTAATGAAGATTTCCTGAATTACGACTCTGCAAGGGATTGAACAGTATACACAAAAAAGTAGTCACTGACAAGGTGAAGGTCCAGCTCTTTAATAATGCAACACTGAGAAGGCATTACCTTCAGATGTGAAATATATGTAGAGATATTTCCAGACACAATCCCTGACTTTTGTGCCAAATATAATGTCTCATGTTTCATTCATGTTAAATGCTCCTGTAGAAGCTATTCATAATACATGCCATTGTACGGAAAAGATCCCATTTGAGATAGGAAATTTTGTACAGTGATGATCTATAGACCACCAATTCAACCATTCAAAGATAAGTGGAGACCAAATTGAACTGTAGCAGAAAGCATGATTAATGATCCTATGAGTCTGATCGTGGATCAGATTAGACTAACCCTGGCCAACCGCGCCGCTCCCCCACCCTCCCCGTCTCATCAGTCATTGTTTACATTCAGCGTGATACTTGAAATGCACCGAGTGTACGAGATATTAAGAACACCTGCTGAGAAGTAATCTGCTCAGATTAAGTTGCCTGGAAATTAAACGTTGGAAACAAACTGGAGAAGGATTTCTAACCCTGGAGACATTTAAGCTGTGGGTGCCGAGTCTGAAGCTCAGTATAAAGTAGGTGTTCCTAATATTTTGGACACAGAGTGGATATGATTAATGACGTGCTTGGATCAGCAGTCGGTCCTTGAAGTTAATTCATCTAGAACATCTGTTTGTTGCTTCACAGCGCTATATTCGCTTTACATCCTGACTGTTCCCCTGTTTCAGAGTATAATTCACAAGTTTTAATTTAGCGTTCAAATGTACATTTTAGCTGACTGCTTGCTGTCTCCTTGCTGCTGTATTTATAGAGTGCCATATCTAAACTTTAAAATGATTATCATGATGAAAAATTCAGTTTGAGGCATCGCGTTCTTTCAGGGTTTTACTTTGGATTGTTTGTATTTTCACCCATTGCGATGATGAAAGATGAACTTCATCGAGTCACCACGTCTGGAGCGCTGCTCTTTTTTACCATTTCAGTATCAGTGGGGTTGATGTACTCCCCACAGGACCTTGATTCATGCTAACCTAGAAGAAGATAAAATAAGATAAATAATAAATACATTTCCTGATAAGTGTTGAAATATGGCGGAGAACTCATCTGTTTCATGTGTGATTTGATGATGATAATTTATAAATGTGTTGTGCAATAAACTGTCAGACGTTTAAACTGTAATGTTTTTTAAACTATATATTATTGTATAAATACTGTACATAAAAAACACTCCTATTTTGCAAGCAAAAGATTCACTTTGTACTGTTGTTATACATTAAATGCGCAGCTGATGAAAATTATTTTCGCCTGTTTTTTTCCCCTTGTTGATGCAAATTCTGAAAAATCATGCTTAATATAATTTCTCTATATTTATAAATATTAAATCCTAAACTGAAGTCCTGGTTGATAAAAATGTTTCCTCAAAATGCTTAATTTATACGGAGAGTACATTTCATTTGATTTCTGACTGTACAGCTTTGACTTATAATATAAAACATAGCTGACAGTCCAAAGAATCTTTCCATGAGTTTCTATGTTTTGTATTTTTCAGGCGAAATATCTGCTGCTGTTAGAGGTAAGGTCATTTTCAAGCCAATGTGAACTCTGCCCCACAAAACTGGATAATGTATTCTTATTAAGTTAGTGGACCACTCGCATGCTAATTTGATAGTTAAACTATTATTGGGTTTTCATGGGAGCGCTCTACATGCAAGATGTGATGTCAGAGATCAACCGAAATCCCAGGGGTACGTCTATCGCTTAGCCTTTGTACTTGGAAATTGACATAATTGTTGGCCACATACAAAAATGATGTCAGCCCTCCACTGACAACTCCAAATATGGAAAATAAAATGGGGGGAAAACAAGCCGTGTTCCAGCTTTGCATGAATGATCTAACAAAATTGTACTTACAGCATAACTGATACTACAACATTAGTGTATCATGACACATTGTAGTATCTTGATCCCTTTAAATAAGTGCATTATTTATTCATCTTTTATCTGTTTTAATGCAGGTTTTTACATTGCAAGTCATCAGATTTGTCACTTTCTTTCATCTTGCCACATTTGTTCACCCGGAGTAAATAAATGTGACGAAACAAAAATGAGTAAAAGAAATAAGTAATTTAAGAAAGAATGCAAACTAAAGACAGAAGGCAAGCGGGCAAGAGCAAGGATACGTGCATTATTAATCATTATTTTAGTCATAGTTATAGTTTTTGGAGTGAAATAACCATCAGAATGATTTGTTGAAAAGGTGCTGAATGTAATATTGTATTAACCACAAAAAAAACATAGTGAAGTATCACAGAATAAGAGAATTCTTCAGAAAACTACACACAATTTACATTTGGCAGAAATGCAGCAATGTGCTGCCAGGTTGGGTTTACATGCTTTACAGTGCTGCACAGGAAGAGGGCGCTGTGTTTCCAGACCAAGCAGGTCAAGCTTACAGTGTACAATAAAGAAAATGTGCTCGATGTCCTCTTTATCGTATGTCAGGAAGTAACAGGGTTTGTGGGAAATATTGAAACAGTTTGTCGATGTCAACTGTTTATTTCGATCAATAAGGAAATCTGATGTTTGCAAATGCAGCATATAGTACCATTCAAACACACCTTGTCAGGCGAGAGTATTTGATACCAAACACGAGCTAACCTTGTAAAACAACAAAGAAATATCCAGGAGAAAATAACTAAATCCCTTTGAATTTGATTTAAAAAAACACACAGGACACCGTGTGATGAAGAGCCTCTCGGAACGAAGAACAGTTTGCACTGCCGTCATACTGTGACAGTATTTGATATGGCATGTGAGCAGCATATAGGAGCTCCTGAGCACTTGCCATAAGGAGCCAGAATTCATTATTCATGTTTAACCCTCGGGGCTCTGGGCAAGCGGAGGAGCGGGGGGAGGGAGGATGGGGGAGGAGAAAGAGGGTTGCATGAACATCCAGGCCTCCAAACCCATACCTGTCAGATCCAGGTGGGGGTGTCATCAGCGTATCGAAGGGTCCTCTGTACACCTGCCAGGCTCTAACCCCTCTTCTTTCCTCTCTTCTCTCTTTGCTTGTCAGAGTGCCTACGCTCAGCAGCCAGCAATTCCCCCTCACTTACTACGCACACACACACACACACACACACACACACACACACACGCAGAGGAGGATCATTAGGACTCAAACCTCCTCTACTGACAGCTGAGCAAGCCGCAGGATAGCTTCTTGATTTGATAGTCTGTGTGGCTGGATGGCACCAGACACGTTTATGGAGCTACTACAGCCATTAGAAACCCATTATTCTTCTATCAATCCCTGACAGTTGTCATAATATCTCATTCCGCTTTGACCTATGATTTATGCGACAACAGTATATATGTGATGCAGAGAAAAACAACAGTGCAATACTTAATTTCTGTGAAATCTCTGGTTGTACATGGCCAGGTATAACAGATCCTCAGCTTCTCCTGCTGCCCAGAATATTTGATTCATGGGGAAATGGACCTTACACGCAGACTGCAGATCTTGAAGAATAATTCAAAATGTGTCTCTAACTGTGGAATGAATGATGAATGGAAAAGGCCTTGGACTTACTCACTGTACACCTTGAACAACCCAGTTTGTGTTAATAGTCAATGGACAAGGCTCTGCTTCAATGTCCTGAAGCACAGTGTGGGATGTGGCACTAGCTGGGTTATCATGTTATTACATGCATTACATGAAAATATGTTCATACATATTTACATAGAAACAGGGGTGGACAAAATAACAGGAACACTTGTACAGTACACTGGTGCTGACACAAGTAGTCAATTAATCAATTTGTTGATAGAAAATTAAGAGTAAAGAAAGTAATTTATTAACCAAAAATGCCTCTCTCTCTTTTTTAATCTGTAAATTGAATATGTTCAGATTTTTTTACTATTTGTTGGACAAAATAATGAATTTAAAACATCACAGATTTGCTGTTTTTTTAAGAAAAAGTGCCAAATATTCACTGGTTTCATCCTCTTAAATGTGAGGATTTCATGCCTGCCTTTCTCATATATGTAGGTAAACAGAATGTCTGTGGGTTTTGGACTGCTGGTTGAATAAAACAAGCAATCTGAACACAACTTGGGCACATTGGGTTATTGATTGATTAATCGATTCATTGAAAAAAAGTCATAAGATTCATGGATAAAGAAAACAATCATTAGTGACATTAGTGAGCCTTTAAATACAGTAAAATAGCCCTACATTAAATAAAACCTGACTACAGCTGAAACTCTTTGTGCAGGATTGTATAACTGCACACACATATAGCAAACACATACATCATATTTTTATATACAGTATACAGAAGTTACTCCTTATGGTCCATAATGTACGCTCCCCTTACTGTACAATCAAGCATCAAATTCCCTTAAGCACCACTGGAACGCAGCCTTGAGGCTATTTGAGGTCTGCAAGCATCATCCTCCTGCTGCTTTAATCAAACACACACTGCATTATCAGAGTGTACATAATCAAACAGGCACTGACATGTTTGTTCTTGCCAAGGACAAAAGACAGCTGTCCAAACCAGGAAAAAAAATCTCTGGGTCTCTGAAAAAAAAAAAAAAAAAAATCACAAATGACCACCGCGCAGCTTCTCTCAGTAACAACTTGTTTCAGGATTTATTGGATGAGCTAATCCATGACGGCATTTTATTTCCCCAATTTGCTGTAGCAATTTCTCTTTTGTCCACTAGCAATGACATGGTCACTAGTAGACTCTGGTCATAACTGCCACCATAACTCACTACCTAACACTAACAGCTGGATTTCTTATATATATGCAGCTCTACTAAAATATACACTATGAAGCAATAAATGAAGGGTTTAATGATGCGCTGATGAAGCTAATGTCCAGTAGGTTGATCTGGACAGCACACCAGTCTAGTAGTGCCATCTTCTGGCCAAAGGTATTATCACAAGCATGACTCGGAAACAGGCTGACAGAGACAGAGTGAGCATTCTTCATTCATTCACCGGATATATCAGTTTGAGCACAAACTGGGACAAGAGAGACAGACCATGTGAGAGGCTGTGAAAATGTGATGCAGGAAGAGGGCAAAGGGTGAGCATGTGTCTGACAAAAAGTGTCTGTTCAGCACTGCTGCCTGAGGGGATGAGTTTGTGTGTGTGTGTGTGTGTGTGTGTGTGTGGGTATGAAACATCTGCTATAGGTCATGATGACCCAGACATACTCAGAGCCCAGATTGCATCCCGAGACTGTGAAGGGAACCCACACTGGATGCACATTTTGTTTTAGAAAGAGGTGATCTCTACTTTCTTTCCCGCTCCCTTGACGGCAGAGACCTCGCTGCTCAGCCCAGAGAGCTAACGGTCAACATTTGCTGCAGTTTGAAATAAAATCCCCTCCCACTGCTCCTCCTCCTCCTCCTCCTCCTCCTCCCAAACCTTCCCTCGCTTTCCCTCCTTCTCAGCTTCCCTCTGAAATCACTTCAAGACAGGCTCCCTCCTACACAGCCAATCGGTGAGCTTTGTGGGATTTATGGCTCCCATTTTCAAAGCTCCATAAAATGTGTATTACACTGTGTATGTGTTCCTGTGTGTCTGCATGCGATTGTACAAATAAATTAACCAAAATTCAATTAAGAACACCCTTTCAATGGAGACGTTAAAATATGTCCTCACCATTAACTTAGCTGAGCGTGTCAACTGCTTTTTGTCCATTACTGTGACTCAAGTCAAAAACAGAACCATGGATCTCTGAAGCTATGTTCTTAATTATGAACGAGTGGCAAAGAAATTCTCTTCCCACAAAAGAGCGTCACATTAGGAGAGTCGCTATTTTACAACTTCCTGTTCATAGCTTTGCCTGGGGCTCTTACAAATAATCTATTGCTGGTGAACTCTTGATCTCACAGAATAAATAGCTAACACTGCTGGTACTGCAAAAACATTTTCAAGATTTTCATTTTAAACAAAGCCGTAAACAAAAGTCACTGAATGAAGATGAAGTTTTTCGATAAAGCTTCAGTTTCTGTGTATGGAAAATCCCCAGAGAATATAATCCGTGACATATTCTGCTAATAAGCTCTCTAGTTAGTTGGATCTGCCATTTAAAGTAGCCTACTGATTGGTCAGCCGAGCCGCAGGGATCCTAGGGGTGTCTAATTAGCAGCTTTAACTTCAATTACCACAAAATAAAACTTCTTGGACAAAACGTCAGTGACCTTTTTCCTAAAACACATCCAAGAAGTGAAATATTATGGTCAGATTCAAGCCAGCCTGTTACAGTTTTACCCCAGAAAGTAATTAGTGATTCTCAATGACATATTTAAAATTTGTGTTCTTAAGAAACCAATTTAACTAAATCACATAGTCATAGAGTCTAACCTATGCCCTGTAGAAACTGGCTGACGTGCATACCCATTATAAATCTGTTGTAATGGTCCATGCTCTCAGAAAACAGGTTGTAGCATCAATGTGGTGTTTTTCAGCAGTTTGTCCCCTAAACTTATGACGGACAATAAGCTTTGTTCTGTTGTTTTCTGTTTGAGATCAGAAACAGATGTGAATGTGTGAATGCATATCCTTTGACTGTAGAAAAGAAAAGAAAGGAAAAGAAGAGGAAAGAAAAAAAAACAAGAAAAACAGACCATGCATGCAAAGTAAAAAAAAATTGCATGTTCACAAAATGTTTGGCAACAGCTCAGGATTTTTGTGGTCCTTCAAGTATAGGATAAATCTAAAGGGGACTCCTCGTGAGAAAGTACACGCACAAGAGCACAGCGCTTCTCTTTTGATATTGAACCCGGCTGCCTATATTCTCCTGAGATACTCCATCATACATTTCAGAGAGCGTTTAACACACATGCTCCGAGGTGCATGCACACAATGCATGAAACTATGAAGAGCAACACTCACACATGTAAAAAAAAAAAAAAAAAAAACATCACAGCAAACTAAACCAAAACACACACTGCTGTCAGAAATAATCTACAAAGCCAGCAGATATATGGTGATTGCAATGCACTGTTACTGAAGAAACAGTGCAGCAGCTAAAAGGTGGAGGCTATGTTTTCAAACTCCATAAGCTGCAACAGATGTGCAGACCAGTCAATATACTATAAACAAATAAAGCCATATGAAGCCAGGCCTATGGGCTTTAAATCACAGGATGCCAATGGTAGAAATGTTTTCCAGATTGGCTTTCTGTAAGGTCTTAGGAGGAATGCACTGGCTGTCTGTGTTGGTTTCCTGCTTGGTGACCATGATGAGCGACTCTGTGACACTTAAGACCAAACGCTGTCACAAAAGAAGACAGAGATAAGGAAGTTGGGTGTCCGATGGTGGAGAGTAAAGGAGTTCTGACTACTTGCACATAAAGACTTTTTATTACATTCAAGTTACAATGAGGCGAGAATAAATAAAATAATACGCATTTCTTATACTTAAGTCACAAAAAATTGGTAAAAAGTGAAGGTACAAAGACTGAAAGAAAGAAAGGTACAAGGAGAAATATATGATGGGAAAAGAAAAGAAAATTGCTGGGGCTTGTCCTGCCTTACTGCCATCTGACAAGGAACCGTGATTCACGAAGTAGCAGAAATACTTAACTAGCTAACAGCCTAATGAATGTTTTACTGCGGCGACATGACTGCTGCTGTCCAGCTGTGGCTGCTGTAATGGGCACACCGCTGATTTTTCTCTTGGGATTTTCAGCAAAGCTCATCTTGAGTCACAGTGAGGGGCCAATTGCCCACCTCAACGCCCTGCTGTTTGAGGTGAATGTTTGATAGGGGTCTGGCAAGGAGGAGGAGGGGGGGTAACAGGGAGGAAATGGGGTGATGGGGGGAAGGATGGGGCCAAAACAGGGACGGGGGACTATGGGCACTGGGACTGGTATCAAATTACAAGACCGTTTGTCAAGCATGTAAAATGTAGCTGTGGTCCAGTTTACTCGACTCGCTGTTGTCGCTACTTTTTGTTGCCTCGGAGGGTGGAGCTTTTTTTTTTTTTTAACAAGTCATTTAGCATACCTTCACCAGTGGTTCCAGATGTGTGATTTACAGAGAGCATGAGAACTGCTAGCAAAGGAGCTAACAAGAGTTGGGGGGGTGGGGGGGGGGGTGCTTTCAGGACTCTGTGGAAGTGTGAAAGGTTTAAGCGGATCCTGTGGTGTCTTCACTACTGGGACTGCTGTTGTTGATTGATGGCCTTGCTGAGTGGTGGGGGCTTCGGGTCACTGAAATGGATTAATACCATTAGCATAACAGTGGATCGCACTTTTGTTTCGAGCATGATATTCTGCTCCACGGTCTATCTCCATAAGCCTATTAAGCACCAGAGTGTCACCGCCTATTGTCAGCTATCACCTTTCATTGTGTAGTGGATTACTGCTCCCGTCCAGACAGGGTTCACAGCTCAAGCAGACATTGTAACCCAGTGCAAGAAAAGCAATGAGCATTGATCACCAAAAGATATTCTGCTGTGCAACATCACACATGCTGCAGGCTAATTATGGTGCATATTTAATGTATATATACATTTAATCATTGATAGGTATGTGAAGAATGCTGCACAGCTTTTTTTTTTTTTTTTTTTTTAAATACACAACATCCCAACAAGACCCCATTCTCCTCCTTCCCTTCGTCTGCCTTGCTTCTTCTAGAGGGGTGGGGGCACAGAGGAAGGGTTAAAGTAACCAGTGGAAGACGGGGTGTAGGGCTGGGCCTCAGTGTGGGAGGAGGGGGGGGGGGGGGGGCTATATAAAAACTGACAGAACACAAGTGGTGCTTTATCCACCCTGTCCCGCTCTGGGTAAGAGGAAACCCTAAAGTGCTCTGGCTCAACCAGCTTTACCCCTTTCTTTCTGTCTTTTCACTCACACCCGTCGGACGTGTGCACGCTCAGGACGAGAATGGCAGCATCATCTGCACAGAGAACCCACGGGCCCTGCAAAATGTTGGCTTTTGCTTTGCTTCTCGTCGCCTCACTCTTAAATGGTAAGTAGTAAAAAAAAAAAGCGCTTAATGCAAAGAGGGTCAACTTCTCAGAGATCGTATGGCCATCTACAGGGAGAGAGGGAGGGCCAGGAGGGGTGGGGCTGGGGTGGAGGAGTGTTTCTTTGAATGGTCTTTGAGTTGAATCCAGGTTTTAACCCTACAACCCTTTTACTCTCTGGAATGCTAACATACTATCTCCGTACTGAAAACAAATCTATAACATGAGACTTTATGTGTTTTGAAAAGGGTTTGATAAAGACAGAAAAACATTACTTTGGAGTACACCTTGGCAAACAAAGGGATCACTTTTGAGACAGTTGTGTAATTGTGTGGAGGCACAGGGACGTCTTAAATAAGGGTTTGAAGTGGAGATCTCTATCCTCAACTTATTAATTTACAGTATGCTGCCAAAATAGTGCTTTCTGCATTTTGTCATAAATTTCCCTTTTGCCTTTTACGGTTCAGTATTAAACAGTTTGTTAACTTTCCTCAGGGGCTATGTTTGCTACTTCATTGACCTGATTCCCATGATCTTCGAAGACTTTGAGAAATGTGTGTATTTATATTTAGCTTGGAAATGTGAGGCCAGCTGAAGCGTGCGTGAGAGGAGGGTGTGGAGTTTGGTTTCTTAATGTTGGTTTCAAATGTGGTTGTGCTGATGTAGTAGGAGCTTTAGTGAGGCATCAGGGAGAACTGTTAAACTATGTGTTAAGACGACATGTGGCTCACATGGCTGAGCTCTTTATACAGTAAAGTATTTTTACCTGGAATGGAACAACCTCATCTATTGTCGATCAACATCTTTACATTCTCTTATCATTCTTAACCAATCAATAGGGTGCGGCCAATTCAAGTTCAGGTTGTTTGTTTCTGATAACGTCACCAAATTCTGCACAACGCTGTCTCTTTTAACTTAAGAAATTCACTCAAGGTTTACTTTTATTCTACTTTTAAATACCCCCCCCCATCAACCGGGGATGTAGTGTACACCCTCTGAATTCAGACCTAGCCCATTTAAAACTGAGTCCACTTTAGTTCAAGTCCAGTACAAGTCAAATCTGTATAAGAGGAAATTGAGATCAAAGACCAAATAAGACAGTAAACAATGTTCATGTTTTTCCAAATGTAAAAATACAGCCCAATGGCTTGCTTAAGTGTAAAGACATAGATCGATATGGACGTGCAAATATGACTCCAGTTTTACTCCATAAATTGCCTTCAGTGGCAGGAAGAAAATCAAGAGATGGATTATGTGGAGAAAAAAAAAACATCTGTGAAACCTTTCAGATGAGTTGTTTCATCCTTCATTAGTGTCCAAGCCAGCTCAAATCAAAATAAACACAAGGCAAGACCAAGATGTCAAAGAAATGTAGCTGAGAATGAATCACAGCTATACTATCATCTACAGGACTCTCTATTGTGGCTGGAAATGAATCACACACTGGATTGCTTAATTCAAACCTTATGTCCTGTTCATGGGATATAGCTTATGGGAATGAGATCATCATCAGCGAGAGGCAGCTGCATCTGCTTTGGAAAATGAAACTGCCTTGACATCATTTCAACCTATAGATTCGGAATCAGAGGCGGCAAAAACTTTTGTTCTGCTTTTGAGTGGGAAAAAACCCAATCTCTTCTCTGAAAATCACAAGCTGCTAACACAAAGCAACTCAAAACTTGTGACACACTGCAGTTGTGCCAAATGTGCGCGTCAAAAAAGATGAACAGCAATGGAGCAGATTTATGAGATTATTATACAGAAGAAAAAGAAGATCACTTCAGTTTAACTATATTTCAACTACAGGATAAAGCATCTGTCTCCGGAGTCAGACAGAAATCCCTCTTCCTGAATTGTCTTGTCAAACCTGAAGTGTGGAGCACGGCAGAGTTATGTAAATAGAGGAAAGATGGACTAACTATACAACTTTACTGTGATGAGGTCAGAGCGGATTCACAGATGTTAGTGAGCGTAACGGTTACCAAGACAACCTGGAGGGGGGTCGTGGTAGCAGAGGCTAAACAGGAGATGATCAGAAAGACCGGGGGGAAACCCCCGTTGAGAAAGTTTAGCAGACTTTGGAAAAGCAGTGAGAGGGGTGGGATGAAGCAATGCGCAGGGACTGAAAAGATGCTTAGATTGACTTTGTTGTCTCTGACATGACTGGAATGTCTCATTCTTGGAAGGTTTCTGTTTAAATATGTGAAAACTGCACTTATAAACAATTTCATAATACAGCTTAAGCTCTGTCTGCACTGTGGAGTGGTTTTAGGAGGCTCTTTAGTTCAGCAACAAACCCTGCCCAACCTCGCTGCTAACCCCAGAGCATGTAATTATGTAAATCGTTATTTGGGTAGTACCCATTGAAGTATCAGATGCAACAAAGAATCACAGAAACAATGTCAACAACAGAGCGTTCACTCCTCTCATGAAGAAAGTAGCTCAGAGTGAGCCAAAGTCAAATCCCAGAGTCAAGTGCGCCAGCGGTGGAAAGCAGACATCTGGGCGCGCGCATACATACATAAGACCCTCATTCACTTGGGATAGTGTTTTTCATCCTCTCCTAATGGGAGAAAGGCTGCTTTTCCACTCATCTCTTAACAGCTTCGACTCCGAACATTTTCCAGCCTTACGACTCTGTTTACTGTGTGTATTCACATACAGTAAGCGTTGACATGGTGCAGCCAAACAAGCTGCTTCATCAAACAACCAGAAGCAGCCAGCATGTGCCCTGATCTATAAATTAGATACATGGAAGGAAAAGGGAAGTAAAAGCCTGAGTGTCAGATGGCAACACGTACTGTAAAACCTCAAAATGAAAGCAACTGATGTTTCAAAAGCAGAGAACAAATCTTTGCGCGTCGACTAAGTGCACTCTAGTTCAGCGCCTTAATGGCCTCTTATGGTTGTTTTTCAATAACACCCCTGGATGTGTGTGCAAGTAATTACTCTGGTAGATTTTTTGAAAGATATAGTACGTCTCACATTCTTTCTGGACAAAATCAATGTTGGGCCTCTGAGCTACTGACGCCCAGATCTGCTTCACTCTGCAACAGGATCCCCTTACCTGCATACACTCAAACCAGACAGGCTCATTCAAGGTAATGCACAAGGCAGTGAAACTGTAGTGGGAAATTGTAAGCGTGTGTGTTGGGAGGGGGGTTATATCATTTACAATTGAAAGCAGATGTCATGTTTCCTGATTGTGTTCCTCAGAAACAGGCATCATGCTTTTGATAAGGCGCTGCAGTGGCCTCGAGGTTGGGTTGGGTGAGCGGTGCAGCTGGGCAGCGTTGGGTGAAGTGCTGCCTCCACGGGCCTGATTGAAACCATGAGATCCAGTTGCGTTTCTGCCAAGAGAGAAGAATGGGCTGGGCTCTGCTATTAATCGCTGTGACAGGAGAACGACAGGGGAGGGGGGGGGGCAGTGGGGAGGGGGGGGGGGTCAAGATAGTGGGGTCAGCAGTCTGTTGTTTCAAAGAGGGTAGAGTTGCAGAGCATGTTTAACCCTAAGGGACTAGGCTCCAATGTCGCATTCCTCAACACACTCTCAACTCTCAAATTCAGATTCTTAAAGAGCAGCAGGATATTAAATCATGAAAACACTCCGCATTAAGAAAACACTCCGAATGAATGATGCTTTCATTAATCGAGAAAAGCCAGAACGAGGTAACCACTTATGGGGCTGAACAAGATGAGGAAAAAATGAAATAGCACATATAAAGTGATTACACATTGTTTTGTCTCCACCTTCTCTGGCCCTTTTCATACCTGATATTAACAATATTTTACTTTGAAAATCCATGTTGGGGTGAGTGCGGGAGGGGTGGGGTGGAGGTGCTCTTGGATCAAATTTCTATCCAATTGATGTCAGGGTGATGTCAGAGGACCTCTGACGAGGTCCTTTGACATTACAAATTTGAGGCACTGCCAGAGGCAGCAGAAGAAGGAAAAGTCCACTTTATGGCAGTTCTATTAGGCATTTTTGCAATTTTTGTTCAGTATTGCATGAAATAATTGTACCTATTGTGTTCCACTAAACATAAGGCATGTAATCATGTTTACGGTTAAATTACCATTTCAAAATTCTTCTTGAATACTGCTCTGGAAACACAATAGTTTTGTAATCGCATGGTGGTTGTTCACCATCAGGTCGACAACCACCATGCGAGTCCCAGAGTATGGGTGTTGAGGGACTCCCATGCTGCCCCTTACCACAGACCACACTCAATCCACACCGTGCAAGGCAGCCATACATATCCTGTAGACAGATACATGAGGAATATTTCCAGGATTTCCAGCATGTAAGTTCACCCTGATAGAAAAGAGGAGGCGATTAGTCTTGAGAGTTTATAGAAGCTGTCTTGGCTGGACAGACTCACACACTCATTCAAAAGAGTTAAGACATCTACATTCAGCTTCAAAACCTGCAGGAAAATGGGTTTTGGTGCTGATCAAAGTTGCAAACTTCATTTGGGGATAGAAAGATCTAAGATCAATTATATAGCTTGAGAGTTGGACTGTCTTGAGTCCCAATGTAAAAAATATAATGTGGTAACAATTGCATGCTGCATGCTGTGGCAGGAAGGGTGCAAGTAGAACCTCAATCATTGGGACACGGTGGTCCACTAAGGTGTGCAGACCATTATCACCTCACCATGCCCCATTACACAGCAAAGGGTTTCCCCCAACAGAAGCACGGAGAGGCCGGGGGGCCATGGTTATAAGGCTATATTTTTGGGGTTTGTCCCTCCTGAACATGTGGCTCAGGACGTCTCTAGAAGCCAGGCTTTGACTGGAGGCCAAAGCCATTGGGGGATATACCCATTTAAAACATCCAACAGCTGGTTCATGTTTCACGTATGAGGTGAAAGATGAAAGATGCACAGTAGTTGCAGATGGGTGCATTGGCTGCATTTAGAAGTGGCACAGCATCTTAAATTTAAAAAAGAACGATGAAACTTTATATGAAAACATGTCCGTCCATTAGAGAAACTAGAACGTATCTGGTCAGTCAAGTTTTCGAGTTTTCCGGCTTGAAGTGATTATGAGAAGCACAAGAAATGCAAAAGTTATTCAAAGTGGACATGTGCCTTCATGTGGAAATTGTGCATGTTTAGCCATTACACACACCATGAAGCAAGCTTTTATAGACTGAAAGCAGGCAAAGATTTCTGGGGCCAGGGGAGAGAAAGTAGCTGTTACAATATGACTCTTGGCATGTTGCTTTACATTACACTATAAGGTGTGGGAGGTGAGAAGGCTGAAGCCTACATCTCACCTCGATAGATGCCTGGGATTAGCTGTGCGTGACTGGGAGAGGGCGAGCAGACAGGGAGGGTTGGGAGGGAGAAGGGCGTTGAGCAGCAGGCTTGTCTTCTTCCAAAGCCTGCCACATTCCTCCATCCGGAGTCCCAAGAGATGGGGGGTGTGGGGTAGAGCATTTCCAGACCGCAGCCGTCACTCAGAGCAATATGGTGGGAAAATCTTCAAGAGAGCAATGAAGTCAGGGCCCAGGCTGCAGAACATACGGAGTCAGGGCTGATTAGGTTTGTCGTGTTTTTGCAATGATAGCAAGACACATGACTGATGACTGATATCTTAGCTGCCTTTTCACATTGCACAAAAAGAAGGAATGAAAGACAAGTCTATTTGGGTATTAGTGGTTGATACGAGGCTCAGGGGTTGTGGACAGTGTGCATTAGTGGAATAGAGCATATTCACCTTTACCTGTGGCTCCTGTAGAGTGAGTGAGTGGAGGCTAGAGGGAAGTGAAGTGATGATGGGTTCAGAGGTCAAACTGTCAGGAAGTGTGCTGACCTCACGCAGGGAGCAGGGCTGCAGCAAACACCGGGGACACCACTGTATCAGTCAGAGCACATAGGTACAGGTCAAGGGTACGATCTTATTTCAAAAGAAACAAGAAAGCGACTTGCGGTTCCTCTCGTCTTCACACACAGTAAATAAAAAGCAAAGTAAGCAAGAATTCACAGTTGTTGAAAAACAGGCCTTGGAATTAATAATAGCCGGACTTGAAGCTTTTAGGTCTATGATCAAAAAAGCACAATTAAAAGCGGTCACTCAGATGCTGTTGTTTCTGTAAATGTTGGCCATAAGAGGCAATTATATGCAGAGGTTTCAATCCCTCTGGGCTCTGGTCTGTCAGGAAAAGTTGTTTGTGTGTAATGAGTGATGGCTGGTCACAGAGCGGGACACAGTTTACTGGCTGTGTTGGCAGCATTGCAAGAAAACAAGCAGTGTGTTATTGTCTCTGAAGCTAAACAAGCATGTTTTGCTTCATGAAAATGTAGCAGCCAAGTCTCACAAGTGTGCTTGAGGTGCCATGACATCATTAGCACATGACTAGTAAAACACAGTTGCTTTTTTACAGTATGGATTTTAAACCTCTTAAGTCCTTCAAACTCAAACATGTGCTGTATAAACAGGGAAATTGTGTTAAAATATCAATTCCATTGTGGGTCTCTCTATTTTACAGAATATGCGAATTCATTTCCAGTCAGTCACCACACTATGACTCCCACCAAACCCCGAACCCCAAACTGTTACTGCAAACTACACATACCCATTAGCCACAGTGTCAATCTTTAGACTTTTTTAGTTTACAACACCACTGACAGAGTTTTACCCTCCAGTCCACTACAAATCACCTGATGACAGGAAGTGATCACAGAGCTGAAACAACACATTTCAGCCTCTGCACTCTCGCACTCCTGTGTGTCACATTTGTATGAGAAAACCCGATTTATGCCCGACCATCTCACCCATTTTGAACCTCATCCTTTCCAGTAAAATAAACAGACAGACCACCCAGAGACATGAGGGATGGCAGATGTAGGCTACAGGCTGCAGACCAGGGGTCTAACAGACAGACTTAACAAGGTTAGGGAGTCCTTGACCTGTTGCTGGTCCACACCCACGCTAATGCTCCTAATGGTAAACTAGAGACGCCAAGGACAGTGAGATGAGGCACTAAATTCTGCAACATTCTGCCACCATAGTGAAACTTCAGCAGAGCTTTCTTGCCCTTTACTGTAGGTTTGTCATGGGTGAGGAATGTGCAAAACTGCCTAGAGGCCAATGACTCCTATGTATTTTTACATTTATTTGAATCAGTTACAGTTAAGTGTAGGTTTATTTCCCTTGTATAGATACTGTGTGACAGACAGCTGCAGTGGACAGTTGCTAACACTGAGCATGCCGGGAGACCTCCTTGGAGATTACTGCCCCACCTGCCAGCACGGCACACACACACACAGTGTTTACTCTGTACTTGTGGCACCTGTCTGTCACAATGATTTATCAAAGGAAGCCAGTGGACATGTGTCACAGTGCCACCACCGTGTGAATATATCTGCCTCATGTGTGAAAACCTCAAGATGTGACTAGAGACAGTGAGACGACCATGAGGAGACAATACGGCGAAAAACAACTCCTATTGTTCAAGGAAGACAAAAGGAGGCAAAATGAATTTAAATCAACTGGAATTAAATCAAGTTATTTTGTAATATATATAATAAATATGTTTCAACAACTTTTTAATTATTTTACCATTTTTCCTTGGAAACAACTCAGTGGTCTATAGCTGCATGCGGTTTAGCGATGGGTCATTTTGGTCTGTTTCAACTGGGACAATCTCATGATTGTCTGTAAGTATCATACAGCATGGATTATGCAGTATTAAGGTGGAATACAAAAACTGAAGAAGAAATGTATCATTACTTTGAATGGGTTTTTTTGCACTTCACCCGTGTATATAACATCACCATTAAACAATTTACCTTGTTGCTCAGATCAGTTAACTAACTAACTAAATAAGTAAGATTGTTATGCTGTAAAATGTTTGCTGATGTTAGTTTGAGTCCAAATGTTCAATCTGGGAGTGGCAGTACCATTTAGTTCAACAGGAGGCAGCACACTGCAATTACAAACCTGAAATCAATCACAAACTCAATCTGGCAACCAGTAAGGAATGACATAGTGAGAGAGAAATAATGAGATCTGCAGAGGTAAGGCATTATGGGAATGTTTTGAGAGTGAGGTAATGCTATTGTTGTTAGACAGAGAGAGGGAAATCTGGGTAAAAGCAATGAATGCATACTGACTTCTGGATCCTACCCGTGCAATTTGATCTGAGCAAATCAGAGCAATAAAGGCCTCATTAGCTCAGTGGCTGCGGGGTGTGGTAGCATATTTTAGAATTTTGTTCAGAGAATAAAACGTGCCCTGGAAGTTGTCCAGGTTATTACAACTTTGAAGGTGAAATAATTTACATCTGAAAGAACCTGACTAGAAATATCCTATCAAGACTTTGATTCAGTGTTGCAATATATCAAGGACTCTTACCCTAAAGTCATACGACTCACTGAAAATGGAAAATGGTATAATGGCCTATTGCATAATTCAAAAATTTGGAAAAAGTGATGTTTTCAATGGCATCATTACCTGGCATCTTTTAGCAGCACATTTAATCAGATTTCACATTCAAGTGTTTAACAGGGCTGATGGAAAATCATTCCACTCACATAAATATATTTCACAAAACGTATTTAGTATATCCCCTTCGTGCCTAACCTAAAGTGAGTCACTGCAACCACAGGATCATTTGAAAAACCTCAGAGTGAGAAAGATTGCATTTCAAAGCAAATCACTTCATGACGTGATCCATGGATCTGAGAGCATCAGTTATCTATGACCTAATCTTCCATCACTGCAGAGGCCTCTTGGGACACAGAGAAATCCCACTGTGTGCACACCAAAGAGCTTTCACACACTGCTCATGCATTAGGATGACAACTGACGTTAAGATAGCACAGTGGTGAAAACTACCGACCATCCAAACTATGAGCTACTGTCTCACATTACAACTTTATTAAATCATGCCTGCAGAACGATAACGAGTTGATGTGAGATAATGTCTCATGACTCTTCTGAGTAGCTGTACTTAAGACAACACTAGGCAAAATACTTTCTTTTTTTACTTCACATGACAATCTCATGTTGGGTATGAACACGTTTTGTCTTCAGGAAGTGATGAATTGAACCATTTTACCCAAACTACAAAATGGAAAACTGTCCTTTAGAACAGCAACATGTGAGCGCTCCATCCAGAGAAAGCAGAGCCCACTGTTAGACATTTTTCTTTTGTTGACTCTGTTGTGATGATGTGATCACAGATTGTCCACTCTGGTAAATGTGATCTTGCTGCGTGCAGATACTGGATACTGAATATGAAAATGTTAATAAATTTATGTCTTGCCACCATTTGGAGCTAGGAAAGTGCAGAGTTGCCCTGTTCAGCTTTAAATGAAACATGAACTTCTTCATTTTCAGTAAAGACCATACACCATAGAAGCCCTCAATCTATATATTGTGAATTGAACCCTGCTGAAACACATCTTTATAATAATATTTAAAATGTCCATTATATAGCTAACAGCATGTTTGCTATGAGCTGACAGATTTCCCTGAGAAGCTCATAGCATTCGTCCCAGTGGGAGTAAACAGGAGGTCAGAGCTTTGCCTGGCAGGACCAGTCCAGGTCTTGTACTGAGGGACAGTTTAGTCTACCAGAGGGTTATTAATTACACAGTCCCTCAGTGCTGAGACTCAGCGATTTGAGGCCACACTGAGAGAGCTGATATTTTATTGCACATACACAAATTGAGACTTTTCAGACAAAGTGACCTAAAGCCTTGCTCTGATTTTACAGCAGGAGTCATGGCACAGGAAGAGGAGGTTGTTGCAGCGACGGTGCCTCCTGTGGAAGCAGATGCATACGTACGAGGAGACATGATTCCACAGACGACTGAAGCTCCTGGTAAGAAACACTGACTGGCCCATCATACATTTATACAAGGTTTACTCTATATATTGATTCAGCACGAACGAAGGACTCACTGATGGGAAAAGGTAACCAATTTCGCTCACCTCCCAGGGAAAAAATAAGCTATCAATCAACTTGTTTGACAGTCAATCTATAGTGTATATCCGTGGTGACTGAATTCACTTTAATAACAAATTAAATGTATTAAAACCTCAGACCCTTCCTCTGTAAACACAGCCAAGCCCAATCATGTGTCCCTAACAATAGACATACGCTTACCACCACTACAGCTCATGTTTTAATGACACCATAAAATGAAATAAATCAACATTTGAAAGATTGTATCATACTGTAGAGACAAAAGTGGGCCAGAGCAACAGCAACTTGATTAAATAGAGGAAGATGAGGAAGAAATTCTACATACGAGATAACCAGTGTACTGCATAAGCCTGATAGATCTGATCCCATTAACACATGGTGCAGAATATATCAACAGTTAGAGTGTAACTAAGACTCTGGGTTTCATGAACTGGTGGTGGTGAAGAGATTATTGTAGCTTAAATGAAAACATCACTTCTGAGTCAACTGTATAAAAACCTCAGATCTGCAATGTGTCCGTAGCAACTTTGAAATCCAACCACAACGCCCACACAACCACAACCATACACCGCCAATGTGTTTTAATATCTAACAAATTAACAATTTAATGTTGAATTGCTTTTGCAGAATCGGAGGACCCACAAGGCCAAATCTTGGTTTTACCTACAATGCAATCTCCAGAGCCGACTGAACAGACTACAGCAGCAACAGCTACGGAAGAGGCAGGTGAAGCAGGAGAGGCAGGAGACAATATGGACAGCGGCCCTACAGCTCCAGAGGACGCAGGTGACGAGGGAACTGAGTTCACAGTTGAGGTACATACTGATATGCCCAAAATCGTGGAACCAGAGACCGCAGCACCTATACCTGCCAGAGGGGACGGCCCCATCAACATACCCATCATACCACAGGTAAGATAAAGAAGTCCCTTCAGATCACTCACTCAGTCAGTCATATATATTTATACATAAATATATATACACACACACACACACACACACACATATATAAGGTTACTGGTTTGTAATATGCAGTCTGGCTGTATCTGTACGGTTACATTCAGAGAAACGTTATCTGATAGCTACTGGTAAATTTCACTATTAAATAATTCTGAGAAGTGCGCCTCCGGGGGCCACGTGTTTGGTCTTGTTCATAAATGTTGTGCTTCCAGCCAAAATTGGATACAAATTTGTGGTGTATGAATAACTGACCTCAATCGCATAATTTCTGTGATTGTCAGTTTTTCTGAGATGGTCAAACAAGTTTGTTATTAACCTATAAGCTGTGCTGTAGGAACACATTTGGGTGTCCTCTTAGATTGTTGTAAATAGAATCAAAACATAAAATAAAATAATATGCTTATAATAGACAGAGCAAATCAGCAAGTGTCCACCATACTGTGTACTGTAACATGTTAAAGACATTGGCCACAAACCTAATAGTTCTGTACACTTTGGCTGATGACATACAGCAGTGTTGAGCGGAACAGTGACATGGGAAAGTCACAGGATAATTAAGGAGTTTTGCTTTTTCTCTGCAGCCAGTGCCACAGGACGATGTCGTCTGTGTCAGCAAAGAAGCGGTCCAGGACAAAAACGCTGTCAATCTAAAACTCAAGGCCTCCTCCAACTGTGTAAGTTCAGAAAACATCTTGTTCTGTCTGTTTATGTATCTATTTATATGGTACAGAATAATATCTGTTTGTGTGAGTAGAAAGAAGAAGGTTTTGCGTAGAGATAAAATGTCAGAGGTATTGACGATACAGCAGAGAGGGCAGCAAAGACTCTTATAGGGGCAATATGATCCTGCAGGAGTGCAAAATATTCATGCACATACACACTTCCACGCAAACCGACAAACTGCAGGAAAATATTCTCTAGTTGGTTTTGATGCGATTCCGAGTCGGCTATCAGTTTACTAAACATAAGCTCAGCAGGAAATTCTTCCTTATTTAACAGGCAGTGAATGTTACATCTCTCAGGCCCATAAATCAGTGAAGCTAGAGAAAAACGGTGTTCATCCTTTTGAACGTCTACTCCTTCGGTGGAGAGGAATGTGTAATGTATAGAGGCCTGAAGCAGCAGCGTGGGTGTGTGTGCATGAGTGTGTTTGTGTGTAGAAACAAAATATTCAGTGTCTCAGGATAACAGCTTTGAGGTCTACAGGAAGGAGGTCTGAACACACTAGATGTGATTTCAGCTAACTACGGCTCTCACATAGCCTGAGCAGTAAATGCATTTTTTAACATTTACACAATGCATAAACAGCTGTAAGCAACAATATGTACAACAGAGGGTTCCTTGTGTACTCAGACAAAGACACTTCACTCAACAAATCCAGAATTACTATAAAATATGGCTGGATTGTCTTTCCTATCTTATATATTTATGGAGACTTGATTATTTGGGCTCTATCCAAACCAATATTTAACCATTACATATTTAACTACTATTAATGTCAAAAATGTCAATATAAATATAGGTTTAGAGACTAAACATCTAAATGTAATCCGTTTGACTCGCTGCAATATCATTACAAAATAAAAATCCTGTATGCTTGTAAACTATTCAAATGATTCTTAAAGACATTATTTCTTAATATCGCTCAATGAGGAGTGAAGTACTGAGGAGGGTCTGACAGCTTTGACACTTAGTTCAGTATTGGCATTTGGTATTCCTGATCTGAGATACTGTCCTTGATATGGATCAGATTACGTCAATGAAAAGATTGTGAGCAGGGTTGTGATAGCCCTTATTGGATTAAAGATAAAGAAAGATAGAAGGAACAGAGGATGAAGGGATTAGAGGTGTTGTGATTTTGTAGGGAGCTAATCATTTGGGATCTGCATTGAATGTCACATTGTGAGATGTGCAATCTAGAATTTGATAAATGAAACCCTTCACATGTTGAAATTAAAAATGTTTCAATACTAATCATCTTTTATTTTGGTCTCCTTGCAGAAAGACACCAAAGTGAAGATTGAAAGCGTTCTGCAGGAGCTATGCGGTGAAGACTGTAAACTCGAGATCTTCCAGGAGGACAACTCGGACGAAATCCTTGTATCTGGAAAGTATGTTGAAGGTCAGTGACGCTCCTTTGGTAATTAATACGACAAAAATGAGCATTATTAGGCTGCTTTGTCAGTTTTGAAAGCAGCAATATTTAGTTTCCACTAAACCTGCATAAATATCGGCTCCATTGTTCCGAACTTTAAAAACTCCAATTTACCTTACTTGCTGCTAAGATGGATTATCTTTTTCATCACTATAGGGTACTTTTAAGTTAAGTAGCATGTCTAATTCCACCTCTCTGTAAATAAAAATGTACTGTAATGGAAAAAGACAAACAAAAACCTTGTTCTTTTTATTTGCAGCTGATGTTGCGGGCATGGCTAACAAGTTCAACAACGACAACATCAAAGATAAGGTACAGTACCACTTGTATTGTATATATATAATAAGATATTCAGTGAGTTATGATTAGATATGTGACTGCGATTTTCCTCCATTATGGTTTATACCTTTTCTATGGCCATGGCAATGACCAAGCCCGTACTCAATGTCACATGTCCAACTAACATCACACCATGCACCATGAAGGGCCTGCAAAATACATATCCAATAGTAAAAAGTTACATACACTGGAGTCAGCTACCATAAATTTACTGGTTGACTCATAATCAAACCAGACAGGAAAATACACTAGGGAGAAGAAAAATACTGCCTGAGTTTGTAGACTTTTCCACAAGCTTCAAGCTGCCAGGCTGACAGTTTGTGTGACAAACAAAAAGCCCACAAACAATCTGCTTGTCAGCTGCAAAACATTTCTAGCACCTAGGGAACAATCTTGGGTTATGGGTGTGCCTGTCACACCCCTCTGTCTCTTTGCATTCATCATACACTTCATTTCCTCCACCATATACTGAATGACCTATCAGCAATTCTTCAACTCTTCATTATATCGTCTACATTCTGCTCACTGGCATCTTTTTGTTTTGACACTGTCTTGAAGCCAGAGGAAATACTGCCAACTCAGTAGGTACACCTCCATAAACAAAGAGTGGAGTCGTTTTTTTCTATCTTTCAGTCATGACAGACAAGAAAACAGCAACCAGATAATGAAAATCTCTTTCTGCCAGTACAACAACTGATGGACACTTCACTCATGTTATTTTGTTCTCATTTATCTTATCAGACTGATGTGGAGGAGGCTGTTCCTCGTTGGGGGAAGAACTCTAAGTTGGTACTGGTCTCCTTGCTGCTGACTGGCCTGTTGCTGGCTGCACTGCTGGTAGCTGGTTATTACCTCAAGACCCACCGCAAGAACTCCAAAGGAGTCAGACTGGTGAGTAGTAGATTAGAGGAGGTGTGCCACAATGTTAATACCTAATGAGCCAAAAATCTGTACTTGTTCATACTTCAGGAAACTTTAAAGTTGTTTTTCACGTCACAGACATTGTTATTATTTTGTTTAAGCTACATTTAGATGCACTCATGAGGACAGCTATTAGACAAAGTGTACTGAGACCCTTGGTACCTTAAAAGAAGTCCCACCTGGACCCACATTTCCTTTTTACCTTGTATTGCCCCGTTCACTGCCTAAAGTGCAAGCAGAGAAAAGCACCATGGGCTGGCAATGAAGCAACCACCTTTACTGACCTAACCAAAGATAATTTGGCCCCGCAAGATCCAGTTCACTGAGGAAATTGTACAGTGTTTATTTGAAGTACATATGGATTAGAGGTCAAACGTATGGTTGTCCTCAGGTCAATTCCTCACTCAAGGGAGGACATGCTTGACTCACATGTCCCTTAACTCAAAGTAGCATTGAGTCCTCTCTGCTTTTTCTACTTCATTGCCTTGCATGGGGGCTACAGATGGTTTTAGTTGTTTTTTAGTTCTCTCAAGCCCATGACATCACTTTAATAAAAACGTTTACATATGGAGACACACCCATGTGATAGTTTGGATGGAACAGATTGCCGAATTGCCTTCGTTTGGTGTCTTATTTATTGAGTAAGTTTCTGTCACAGGCATCAAACAGTATCCTCAAAGTCAAACAGACAAAACACGACACCAAACAACAAAGTTGCTTACAAAGGGTTCACATTTTCAATAGCACGCATGCATATTGTTAACCTCCCAACAGTAAAACAATTACCAAAACCCTCCTGAGCGCACACACAGCTGAAACCCATAAAACTCATTAACGAAGAATGCATTTGTTTAGTTTCGAACAACGCCCACAAAAACATACATTTTCAATCACACACCTTCTTGCTCGTTTGCATGTCCTATTTGAACAGCAAAATGAAACCTGTTGGTGTTAAACCTATATGAGCTCTGACACCAGTGTTGTCTGTGTGCTTTTCTAAGGCGGAATCTTTCCAGGTGGACGAGGAGAACCAGGCCAATACCCTGGTGTCTGTGGCTCCCCTGCCCCAGGAGCCCCTCGACAAGCCGACCGCCAACGGCGAGTCTCCACCGGAAAATGGGACCAACCCTGCCCCCACCACTAACGGACACTCTGCCACCCAGACCCCAGTGGCTGACACAGAGATGTGAATCATGACACCCCTGACCTCCTGTTCTTCCCATCACCCACTGGGACAAACTACCCACAAGCCCCTCTGCTGCCTCAGAGACTGTCCACACACTGAGACAAATTCAACACGAATCCACCAAATACATTCACCTCCCTTCTTCCTCTCCTCAAGCTGCACCTCTCGGGACGATGATGACAACAACGATGGAGCTCATGACTATGATGACAATAATGACAATGCCTGTAATGTGAAAAGTTTGGGATCACTGGCCTTTGCTTGTGTCAAGAAGAGCCTACATACGCTGTGTTTGGGATCGAGACTGCTCAGCAGGGCACTGGCTGGGTTTTGTTAGCTGCCCTGACTTCAGTCTAGTTGTATCAATCATTGTAGAATCACCAAATAATGCCAAAAATGTGCTGTTGATCCCTGACGAAGAAGCAGAGAACACTCTATTATTTGAACCCACAATTGTGGTGCAGTGAAACCAATGAAGCCAGGCAGTTGAAAGGAAATCAGTTTTTGTACTGTTGTGAAAAGGACTGACGCTCACTGCTTGATTGTTTTTTTTCCGATGTGATTGAGGAAATGTTTGTTTTAGTAGCCTCTCTATTTGCCATAACCTTGTTAAGACCAATGAAGTGTGAGGCGAGAAGAAAAAGTGAATGAAGAGATTCATCAAGTTTGAATTTACTGAAAGCTGGTTATATTTTCTCACAGAATTGTAACAAAAAAAACTGCCACGTTTGCTAAATAATTCCTTGTTATCGTTGACATTCTTTCACATTTCTGTTTTTGTGGTTGTATGGTGATTTTCATGGTGACATTAGTGTAACGCCAATTTTTCCTACTCTTACTACTGTCTTTGGGAATGGTGAAGCGCAGCAGCATTTTTAAATTCTTAAAAAAAGAAAAAACACAAAAAACACAAAGTAGACTGGGAGTTGGGCTGGTAAATAAAATCACTGCCTTGAAATTTCCTACAGCAGGTTCAGCATTCATTCATCTTTAAACATTTTTTTTACATCAGTGGTACACATTTTCTTAGCTTCTCTGGCTGCTTCCATAATGTGCTGCATGTGTAAATAAGCCTGCTTCCTCTGTTAGTAGTACCTGTGTCTGACTCATAAACTGTGATTGTTGCCAATATCTTTGCAGGTTGTCTTCAGCTTACTTGTGTTGTGCTTACTTGATTGATGAAAAGAAACATACATCAAAAAATCCTCCACAGCAGTTCCAGTAAAACACTGTTTTCTTTTCACATTATAAAACGCACAGCTGTACTTCGAATCAGCAATCACTAGCACGCGTGCACACACACACACAGGAACATTCGCGAACACATTTCTCCAAAGGAAAAGATGAATTGACAAGCAGCTTAAGCACTTGCATGTAAATGCAACTGTGTGTAGCATAAACAAGCAAGTGTGACTCTGGATGGTACAATGAAGTGTAGGATTGTTAACATATACAGTCACACTGTATATCCAAGATGTATGGTCTCTTACAGTAAACCAGCTCTTAATACCCATTGTCCAGAATCAGAATCAGAATCAGAATCAGAAATACTTTATTGATCCCCGGGGGGAAATTGTACAAAATTGTCCACCATCTGAATACATATAACTGTTAAGTACGGTATACTCATGATCCTAAACGTCCATTAAACAGAATATGTCTCAGGCGGCTTTAGTCTGTTCAACACAACCAAAAACAACGGACACGTCCTATCATGCAAAGCAGTGGTCTCTTGATCCTCGAAAGTCAAATTAACTAAAGTATGGTTTATTGCAAGCATACTATTCTTGATTTAATTTCCACCAAAGGTAATGACAAATGAAATTAGTTTGTTTTAAAAGAGACACTTGAACGTGATCGTCACTCTCAAAACTGAATATAAACTACTCATGTAATATGAAGCAAACATCAAATTAGATTTAAACGAATGATAGAATTGAACACTGGTATGATAACATAGGTAATACAAAGTTTTCAGTCATGGTTTCTATTGAAATGCAAATCAACACTTTGACTCAGGCACAGCAGGTCATAGACTGCTGAACTGAAGCCTGCATGTAGTTTGAATATTCATAGTGAGAAAGCAACTCTGATGTACAAAACACACCATTAGCAACATGTTTTAGTGAAGTCAGAGGAATAATGGTTGCTCCTGAGTCGTATGTACAGCAGAGGGAGGAGACACTCCCAATAAAACACACACAATTTTAAATATTTGTTGTAAAGAGCTCAATGTTCATACAATATCATTTTAAAGCTTGTGCAAAATGTACTTAAGTATTCATACTAACTGGTCACGTCTGATTGATACCACATACATTTAATAAGACTAGTATCAACACCAATACCAATCCAGTAAACTGGATCTGTGCATTATTGTGTGTAGAGCATATGATAATAACATTGTTACGTTGTTATTGTATGTAGAGCATGTAGAGTATATCCAAATATAAATCCCTGAATTGCCACGTTTGGGAATTGCATGAACATTTGCAAACAATTTCAAGACAATCTTCAGTCCATACTTTGCATTTGCCTTATTTGTAAACATTTGAATGCCCTTAATGTGCATGCCTTCCGGTGTATTTTCATAACAGCCTGGGATGCACTGTGAATGGGTGCTTGCTGCTCCTTCAAGTGTAGTAAGGACCCATGACAGGTTGAGATAGCTCCACAGAAGGGAACCTCAACATGAAGAAAAGTGCTGTCAAGTTTCTCATTCTCACAGGTCTCGTCAAGGTGGCTCTCTGTGTCATCTTTGGGAGGAATATTTACATCGCCCAAGAAAAGACATGGTCAGAGGCCAGAAAATACTGCAGAGAGCGTTACACTGATCTGTCTTCAATCAGCAGCCAGAAGGAAGATGAGGAACTCTTGAATGAGACACAACCCTGGAATCGTACAGTGTGGATCGGCCTGTACAAAGATGCCAGTGATACGTGGAAGTGGTCTGGAGGGGAAAATACAGTGTTCTTCAAATGGTCAGGAGTGGGCGCAAAAACAGAAAACAAATGTGTGGTTCAAGATAGAAATGGCTGGCACAAAATGAACTGCGAGAATAACAAATTCCACTTCTTCTGTTTTAAAAACAAACTGGTTTTGGTGAAGGAAAACAAGACGTGGGAGGAGGCGATAGAGCAGTGTCGCCACGAGCACACTGACCTGGTCAGCCTGTCCCAAAAAGTTGCTATGAGGAAAGTCCTGTGGTTCAGCATGGAAGCCCAGACAGACCAAGTGTGGATCGGCCTGCGCTACCTGGCTGACAACTGGCTGTGGCTGAATGGGAAAGGCATGAAGTACCAGGCCTGGAGCCAAGGGAAGACGCCACAGTGCCCCGCCTGGAATCTCCACTGTGGGGCCCTCTCACTGGAGGGACAGCACTGGGACAGCAGGGACTGTACAGACAAACTCAACTTTGTCTGTTATTAAAATACTCCAGTATATCTTGACATGCGTGCTTTACATATATCCATGTCTTTACAAACACATTAAGAGCTGAAATTGTGATGTGATTTTTGATTCAACTGTAACCCCATGTCATGCATGCTACTCATGAATTATTTAATACAAATGATTAAATAGCTTTACTCTGGTTCATTATCTGCGTATCACTCTTGTTATGTACATACATTTCCAAATAGATATTAAATACATAGTCTCTATCTAAACTCCTTACACAAGTATTTTCCCATTCCTTTAACCTACTTACTTCCCTACACATACACACATTTTGGGAGCAATTTGGGGGATTAGTGCCTTGCTTAAGGAAACTTCGACATGTAGACAGGAGGAGCCAACGATTATACCACCAACCCTATGATTAATGATCCTTTTTTCTACCTGAGCTACTACCCCCAACTTGTCAAGACATGGAAATCATCAGATGCATCTTTCATACAAGCCAAGCAGCCTAATAAGCATCGATGGAAGAATTAAAATCCTTTACCTAAGTAAAAATGGCAATACCACAGTGTAAAAACAAGTCATTTTTAAAAAGTACATAAGTATCAGAAGCAAAATGTACTCAGGTCTTAAAAGTAAAAGTACTCATTATCCAGAATGGCCCCTTTCTGATAATATAGGCTACACTATATTACTGGGTTATTATTACAGACTCAAGCATTTTAGTTAGTTAGTGTAAAGTATTTCTGATTTTGATTTTAACCACTTTATATTCTAGTGGACAGTTTAACCTATATCGACACACATTTCTTAAGCTGATCATATATCTTGTTTGTAAAACCTGAAAATGCAAATTAGTAACTATAGCAGCCTACAAAAATCCAACTGTAAACTATAAAGTAGCATAAAATGGAAATATACACAAATAGTGCAAGTAACTCAAGTACATTTATTGAGTGTGTTTCTTTCCACCGCTGCTTGTTCCATGTGCCAATTGTGTTTCCAGCAAAGCACAACCAATAACAGACACTTTATCTCCACCTACTGGGACTCCTTCGTCATGTCAGCTATTTCTGTGAAACGACCAGAGGGACTAACCTTTCCCTGATGAGTACCAGAGAGGCTATGTTGAATACTACCTTAAAATTAAACTCACGTGTTGTTTTCGACACGGAACGTCAGGTTTACGATAACCACGATGCTCACGTGGTTTATGCCGTAAGAACATTGTTGCTAGGCGCCCATTAAAACAGACGTTAGCGCGTTCTCTTTTCAAACGTTTTTGTGTTGTTTTTTTTAATTTCAAACAAAACAAAACTACAACCAGAGCTGTGTTATAAAACATAGTTATAGCGTTACTCACTTGAAGGGCTGTGGAGAGTTTAATTGGGGTCTGCCTCAGGAGCCAGGTGATATCTCGCCAAAGTGACGAGAGGGTGACGTGCCAATTACCGTAAGGGACAGTAAAGAGGAGCAGTGAGTCACGTCGGTTACCGTAAATTACAGCCAAGTAAAGCAGTATGGCACGACCATGACACGACTACAGTAGGTAAAGTAAAACGACTCCTTTTTTTAAGGCTTTTCTCGGCTTTTATTGCCGACACCAAAATTAAAATGGGATATGAAGTCAAAAGAAAATAGAGAAAAATAGCACCGTGTAGCCCTGCCTCCTGTGTCCCCTGTCTTTGATGTGTCCCCTGTGTTTCTTCTCAGCAGTTGCATCTTTGAGTCTGTTTTTTATTTGTTTTTTTGAGTCAGAAAACGAGTTAACAAGATGTCGTGTCCCCTCAGGCTTCCCGTGCCCCCTCAAAGCAGCTGGTCCTTGTCCCGGTCTTGGCAATAGGACAAAATACAGTAGCCTATTTTACGTAGGCTATCACCCACTTTAAATCTACACTGACCGTCTATAATGTAAATTCAGACACATTATACATAGTATTATTATTATACAGTGAGGCATATGTGATGTCAAAGGACATTCAAACAGCATGAAGCTGCTACACAGTCACTCTGCCAAACCGTTTCGGAGTGTTACACTGCCATCTGCAGTAACAAAAACTGCATTGCAATTTACGCGATATTATTTTGTCTTGTCACCTCATGAATTGCTGCTGGACCTTTGGATTACAAAACACTGGTGTAAAGAATAATTATCATTTAGACTTAATGGAGAGACCACACAAATAAGACCATAAAAGTTCGGTGTGTATATTATGACACCAGGTTATAGCCGGAGGTCAGGTGTCGCAACTGAAGACTTGTAATTGTACCATGGACAGTGGTTTCCAACCGAGCCATTTGAAATGAAGCAATTAGTTGTGGTCTCTCGTGTTGTTTTAACAGTTCAACCAAAAAAAAAAAAAACACAAACAAACAAAATGAATACATTGTCTGTATGGGATTTTCTTGTCTTGTTGGGACCCACTGACCTATAGGAACAAGTGAGTCTCCGGTTCCCTATTATATCCCTATAATAAGACATCCCTTATGTATCTAAATGGCTATCAACAGGCAGGGGTATGCGCTGTCTGTGTCCTTGTAAATAGAAATGTTTTGTTTTTTTCATAGTCATTGAAAAAAAGATCAATGGGCTCTCGGCACGACATCTGGTAGCTGCGTCAAAATGAGGTAGTTTACGGTAAAACGGCGCCCATTACCATGTGATTTCAGCGATGTTTGTAAACATGCGTCAGCCACATGTGATTCTGGCGATGAGGAAAGACTCTCCAGCCGCCCGGCCAACCAGCGGCCGGGGGAGTGTCAGGGGCGGGGTTCCCGTGTTGCGCTATGGAAAATCGTTAGGGGGATAGACTGTGATAAACGTGCGCTCCGAGATTGATAATACTGACAATAAGGCTGAAACAGGAACCTGGTGGACTGACCATTCACCGAGGACCGGGTCTGAGTGGCGCCGGCCGGGAAATGGATGAGACTTCTTCGGCACGGGAGTAAAACAGGCTTGGGATAAACACGTAAGTTATTTATGTTATTATAGGGCGAGAGCGACATAGTGCTGCGTATGTTGCGTAGTGAATACCACTATGTAATTCATAACCACTCGAGTGTTGGGTGAAGAGGTAAGAATAAAAGCCCAGAGGCACTTCTTGTAAAAGTGTGAAGAATAATGAAAGAAAGAAATTAAAAGTTCTGTATTCACGGGCAAACGTGGCGCGGGGGCTTGTTGATGAAAAGGGTTACAAACACTTTTTTTAATCATGAGTCTTTCATCATCGACATGACAACAGGTAAATTAAACTGCGTCAGCGGGAAGGACCGACAAGCCACATGAAATCCAGTGGGAATTTCCGCTGCGATGGTGGAACATGCTGCGACGGCATGACAGCGTAGTTGTGCTCGGTTTGAAACTTGAGTTTAGCCCGAATTTCGTGTTAAAACGAAGATGTAAACAAAGCGTGGAATCGGCGGAGATGGCGTGTGAAGGAAGAGCTCGGAATAGGATGCTGCGCAAGAGATGGATAGTGCGTAATCCTGTTGTGTGAGAGGACGATATTACGCAGTTCATATTGGCACGATCATTTAACACCTCATGGCCTCATGGTCTGTTCTTTCAAGTGTTACTGGAAACACCCGACACTTTTTAAATAAAGCAGAATAAAGATACTTTACAAACATGGTCACAACACGCACGGAGGCTTGTTCTCTTGTTTGTGTAATTTCAGAGCAAATCAAAACTTGAGCTTCAAGTGAGCAACACAGTGGTGACGCAGCATGTTTTATCTCGCAGGTGTCAAACAACATTTGCTGCGTCACAGAGATCCCAGGAGGTCCTTAATAGTTATCTGGCTTTTTAGTGCGCACTTGATATGATGAAAACAAGCTCCATTTCCCAAACACAGGGGGTGCTATTGAGTAACATAAAACCCTTGGGCTGAATCATCTGCTGTAAAGGGATGTTGACATACAGGTATTCCTCATCTACCTCTGCACACTTATTGTTTTTTTGGTTTTTTTTTTTTTTTTTATCTCTGGGGCCTCTTTTACCCCATTTTATACTAATGACATAAACAAATATGATGTGATTATGTAAATAAAGTAAATTACACAAAGCCTTGAGCTTTCTATAGCTGAGTTGTAGATTTGTAGTCGTTAAAGCTGTTGTTGCTGTGAGAGAGCCATTTAAGCAGATTTGTCTCCCTTTACTAGGCCGTGTAATGCACACCTCCCAGAGCACAATAGGACGCTGACACGCCTGATGTGATGACACTGTTGTTGTTGACACCACGGTCGCTGGCCTCTCGTACCTTCCTAATGACTCTAGTGAAGGAGGGTGTGTTGCCTCCTGCTGCTTACCTGCCAGAGTGCCGGGAGGTGAGGCACTTCCTCGGTGAAAATGAGACACACAGGAGGAGCAAACTCCTTCCTGTCAAGTGGATTTGTTCGGTCAATGGGTGAATCAGCTGTGGACCTCATGAGTTGCTAAATCACTGGCAAGGAAATGGAAAGAGAGAGAGAGACAGAGAGAGAGACGGGGAGGGAAGGGGAGCTTTAGAACTTTAATTATGTGTACTGAATAGAAACTTGACTCCCGAGGGAATGTCACTATGGTAGTTTTGAAACAAACAGGTAAAGGTCATAGGAGGAAGTACAAGCTGATCATTGTGTAAGGGGTGGCAGAACATCCCTTGTGCTTATTTGCATTATTCTGAAAATATGAAAACCAAACATCTACTTATCAGAATATTTTCACTGACTGTGAGTATATCGTCCTGTGCAGTCGTAATGTTTACCAAGTCTTCTGAGACTGACCAGTAGAACAAGTGACCCACTTTCACAGACAAGGAAACGTGACCTCAATAGTTATTTTGCTATTCTTACAGGGAGGGGCGCTGCCTCTCAAGTCAAACAAACAGAGGAGCTCAGTACAAGTGGGCTAAATGCGATGCGCTCAACCTAGTTTCATTCAGAGTTCTTAGAGAAATTTCACAATAATGCTGTTATTGAGTACTAAAAAGAACGGTCTCTGCTTTTTCAGCTGGAGCAAACGCAGTTCAGCAGATGCTGTCGGGCCAAAACTAGATGCAGCAAACAAGCACTTCGGAGAGACTCCTGAGGAGAGGCAGTGTGAAGGATGTGTTTACAGCAGGGGGCCAGCATCACCTGTAGCCCACAGAAAACTTCAGAGAAAATGGCGAGCGACCCGCTGCCTTTTTAAAACGGATCCCTCCTACACACATATTATAGAATCGGAGGTGGCAGAGAGCCAAGAGATGACAGTGCTAAAATTAAACTCGGAGCACCGCCGGCCTTGCTAGATGATGATGTATTAATAGACAAGTGTGAGGCAGCATTCATTCGTAGGTATCATTAGCAGCTAGACACCTAATGTGCTGCAAAAGGGGCAAAAAAAACCTACTGTAAGCCACTGTGCTGAAAACCAGAAGGTGCGTCTCCTTACTGCCGTTATTAATGGACTTGATTTTTGTCTGTTCAGAGGAACATATTAACTTATTTCTTCACGATAAACTGAACATAGGGGGTGAAATAGTGAGATACGTCATTGTTGCTTCAGTGTTTTTGTCCAAAATGACTGTTAATCAATAGGGAACACCAGCCAGGTTTTCTATGTCTTCATGGAAACCCGATCTGCTTCACAAAGACACCCTGCAGGCGCATTTGAAATCTTTATGTACACTATGTATTTAACTCATAAAGCCACTCCTGTTATCAGCAAGACATCTGATATTTCCCAACAGGCAGAGTGGGAGCCAGAAGAGGGTGACAAAGTGCAACTCCTCCGTCTCTGGCTTTCCCGTCTATTTCTACCCATCCTGCAGCAGGTAGAACAAACAAAGTGTCAGGCTCATCTGAACCTGTCAAGGCTCTCGCATCTCCAAACATTTCGCAATTTGTTGCACTGAAGAGAAGATGATGCAACATAGAAAGAGATATCCGAGCTATTACACAATCCAAACACAGTGGACTGACTGGCAAAATCTGCAGGAAATGAAGTCTGTGCCACCTTTAGCTTTAACTGGTCCAGTCAAGTATCATGTGATTCCTTTATATAGTTCCACTGGTTTGAACACATTAATAACAACTTTAAAAACGCATTAGTTCAGCGGTTTCCAGGTGATAACATATATACATATATCTCAGCATATTGTATATATATATATATATATATATATATATATATATATAGTATTCTATATTCTATAACAGTATTCTGAGAATTTGGAGCCAAGTAATTCTGTAGTTTTCCCTGATTGCACAAATGTTGAGAGGTGGTTTAAAAACACATTACCTCGATGAGTTTGCCCCTCTCACTCCTGATAAATTAGGACCTCTAATCTGTAAGAGGATTAACCACCTACCCTATTTCCACGTGCACACATGCACACAACCCCACCCCCCCACTGTTACGCACCCGCACTGTCACACACATACAGGCATTCAGTGTTCATTTTACGTCACCTACTCTAATGTGACCCAACCCAGTGGCTCTCGCTGTGACACAGTTTGGCCTCTTAACAGTCTGCGCTGCCTGATGCTCAGTGGGATGTGTTTATCTCTTTTTTTTTTGTAAACCAAGTGGATCTGTTATTTTATGATTCTCTTAAATCAGAAACAAATTGATCAAATGTTTTGAAGAATTATTTATTGTCGACTTTAGAACATTTTATTTAAATTTTTTGTAGCACCTTTTCCTGCAGTTAGTTGCTAAAGATGGACAGTGCATACTGTTTGATATAGTGGCTCTACATTAAACCAATAGTTGCTTGATTCATTTGTTTTTGTTTTAAAATGGGCTGATGCGCCTTTAACAGGCAGTAGATGGTCAGGTGACTTGGCAGAAAAAAATGCTTCGATGCAGAAAGCAGCCTCTGCGCACACAATAGTCGGCGAACAGAGCTTGTAGTAAAAAGAATAAAAGAGCAAGAGGGCGGTAGATACAGAGTTCACAAATAGCAGTATTACATGGGAGGAGTCAGAATAACAAAAACAAGGAGTGCTTGTATAAATTTAGGATATATTAATCTTTTGTTAGGGTCAAAGTACATGTCCGTAAAACAATGCTGGCCATCATGCCCAAATATGATTGTCAGTGGTGAAAATATAACCAATCAGTACAACTGCTGTTGTTTTAGAAGCCAAGACACTAAACTAGCAGTGAGGAGGATTAGGGAGTGACAGACAGGGAAATTGTCCCCGAAAGACACATGAAGGTTTTGGATTAGTTGCTACGTCACCTTTTCCCATCAACAGGACAACAGCGTCTGAGACACTGACAAGGCAGATAATGCCAGTCTTTGAATGCCAGACCTACAAATAGAATCCAGTGAGTTTTCCACATTAATTATCTTGGTATTGTGCTGTCATTTCAAAAGAAAATAGGAACGGTAACAGTGACAGAGAAAGTCTCAAATGAGCTCTCTGTAGACATACTGTACTGCATGCCTCATAGGGGTGGACAACAGGGGTTCATACTAATGAATCCTTACCTATTTCAGGATCTGGCTATTCCGTCTTGCGCCACTGTAAACCCCAAATGGACCAGCAGCAGGACTGGATGCCTGAGGCAGACCCAGGAGAGGACACAGTATCCTATTGTGCACTACAAAGAGATCTACAGGGAGCTGCGGAGATCTATTTTCCCCGAGTATGATTCATAGACAGTTTTTGTTGGGGTTCATCTGCTGTGTCATTCTTAGAGGAGCTGGCCATGACTCAGTGGTTCTTCTCATTGGTCTTGCCAGTAAATAGTCTGTATCTTCCTGAGTTTCTGGTTCCTTGTCTGTCTGCCTCCCTCTTTACATAGAGCTATAACTCCAGGTTTTCAAGGATAATAGTATCCGCTCAAATACAGGCCTTTGTTGCGCATATTAGTTTTTGTTGTCAGTAAAATGTTGTTTGTGCAAATATTTCACTTCGCAGTGTGTGTTTGTGTGATAAAACAGGTGGGTTTTCTGTTTCCCATTAAATAACCAAAAGTTGAGATGATGGTTATCAAACATTCTTTTATGCAATTTCAGCACCACGCCTTAACTTGAAGGCAGCGTTTCAAACAAACTGCAGAGGTTTACATAGGCAAGATAAGGTTTTCTGTGTGTCTAAGAAATCAGAGTTCTCCATATCAAATAGCCATGAGAAGAAGAGATCTGTGCCCTGAAGAGTTGGAATTTGTTTTCCTTCGTAATCGCAGCCAGAACAAAAAGTTGTTTAACTAACTGCCTGCGTGGAATTGTTTTGTCCAGGGTAACATGCCATACCTTGTTTAATGTCCATGTTTCTTCATGTTCATTGAAATATGGTTGTAAGGACAGTATTCTTTGTATCGTAACAAAGCAAAGCAGCAGGTATATTAAGCAGTTTGGCAAAATACTGGAAAAGAACTTCTGTCTAATGGACAATTAAATTAGTATACATTTCATTTTATTCCTTCACACGAATCAAATGTACCAACTAATAGGATGAGCCACTTTTATTGATAGTATTAGAATAATTTAGTTGGTAAAATGTATGCAACATGTCATAATCTGATAGTGAAACAGTAATCATGCAAATCAATCATGAAAGAAATGATTTTTAAAAAGTGATGATAGTAACGTTTTTTTATTTCTCATTGCGGAAGGGGACGTGACTTCCGAATTTTTTCTTGAAATCATCCTCCCCAGGGAACTGGTTTCAGATGGTGTCTTAGAGTATAAAATCCTGTCTAGCACCATTTGAAATCGGTGTTCTTGAGCGGGAACAGACTTCAGGGATGATGACAGTGACAACCTCATTCACTAGGTTGTCAGAAAGTTTAGGATTGCAGTTTGATGGTATTGTTTGCATCCACATTTATACTAACTTATACTATATTTATGATACATTCAGTCAAATTAATCAGTTTAGGATTATTAAAAAACAAGATATCCACCGATAATTGCAATTATGTGTCCATTGTTTCTTTGGATCAGTTCTCTATTCAGCTTACGCTCCAGTGATCAGAAGAAAAGAAGGTTTGGATAAGTCCAGTATTCTGACCAGTGGACCCCCCCTCTCACCAAGGCTGACCGTTTTCCTCTGGTGTTCAGAGTTAACATCATGTCTAGCACCATTTGAAATCGGTTACAATGTGGAGGGACAGTCAACAAAGCTTTGGCCTCAGCAGTTGCATGATGAATTTCCTTAAAGTACCAGAAGATGGCAGCATTGAGCTACCATCCAAGGCTACCAAGGTTTTTAGAATCATTGAAGCAGTGAATGTTTTACTGGATGACCCTGATCAGGTACAAGACCAACAAAGATTTAAGAATTCAGTTTCTTCTTCAACCACGTTGCCGTCATTCAGCTGCGCTGCAAGTTCCTGCTGCAGTTATCTTGTCCTGTATGTTTCCTCCAGGAACAGAAGAGAAAGAATCTGGTTAAATGCTTCAGTAGTTAAGATGTTGTGTTTTCCTTATATTTAGATATTAAAGAAGTGCAAATGTTTAGTTAAATCAACATATGTTGTCCATAGCTCCATACTGTATTCCATCAATAAAGCAAATCTGGTTTCCCTCAAAGTTGTACAAGTGTTTAAATGAACCTGATAATGTTTTAAACGTGTTTTTGTATTTATTGCATTCTGTAGTTGTCACCACCGTGTCACCTCGGTCCAGTTTTTAGGAAGTGCGTTTGACATTAAACTACTACTAACTAGGTTGCCGTTGAAGTATTTCTAATTATAGCCTGTCACTTCTCAGACCCCAGATCTCACAAGTGAGTTTTTCTGCTTAAAGTTAAATTTAATCATAGCATGTAATCTTATAATACATGCATGCCTGATGTTCTCATGCTCCATTACATGGAGAGTAGATGGGGAATAAGGGCCAATAAAAGCATAAAAATATCAAGCCCGTAACTGTCAACCCTGTTACCCTCCATAAGTCACGTGGCTGACGTACACATTAATGCAGTTGCCTTTTTGAATAAACTAGTGAAAAAGCTTAATTAAAATGTACGAATGATTAACCCACACTGTCAAGGTTAACAGCAGGTTAACAGAAAAAGTCATTATGAATCTACACTCAGTTGCCAGTTCATTAGGTACGCTCGGCCCTGCAGAGGATCCTACCTGCGTTAAGATTATAATGTTCAGTATTTTTTGAAACTGTTTTAGAGAGGTGTTCATCCAACTGTACAGTGATTCAGGAGTCTGCACTTTGTGGTGCTGTTGAATTGTACATAAACATGTTCAAACTGTACCAGCCGAGTCCCATTTCAGTTGTTATTTTGAGCATTTTGCTGCTCTTCTGTTTGAGCTATGAATTACGGACCTGCCATCACTTTTAGTATCATTTGACACTGTTGAACCAGCAGAAACTGAAAAGTCTCTTCTCAAGCCCTCGTCTGACATTTTCTCTCACAGGAGAGTAACAGTTAACTGCTAAGTAGTGTCGCCCACCACAGCTTTCATGAGGACTCCCCACTACCTGCTGACCTTCTCAAACAAGTGATAAGTGTTGGGGAGCCAAGTCAAAGCTAAATTGAAAAGGCTTAAAATACTGAATGGCTAGCCTTGAAAGGGGTAGACATCTCCACCCCCAGCAAGACCTTATTTTTATCTCTGGTGTCTGCAAGAAGCCAACCTGGCGAATGGCTGAGGATATATATTCGTAGCAGAGTGTGTTGCTATATCAACAGCAAACATGAACATACGCATTTGTCTAAGCCTGTTCAATGATTTCACTTTGGTGCTGTGAGTCATGAGGAGTGTCTCAGTTAAACATGACATCATCACCCGCATCACCAAGTTTTGATTCCACCCAGCCCTGCTGCGACTTAACTGTGATGTGGTAAGTATGACTGGTATCTTTGGTTGCATAAAGTTCCATTCAGAATTTTCCTTGACCTCAGCAGATGTGAGGGGAGTGCCGTCAATTGAAATGACAGATTGGTCATCATAGACAGGAAGATTAGAAGCACTGTAATAGGAAAACTTTTTTTTTTCAAGTAGAAGAGTGTTCTTCAAAGCGAGATTATGTGGGTTTTAAAAGGAAAAAACAAATCAAAAGTAAAACTCAACCAGGTTCTACTATTGTGCTGCTTCAGCCTTAATTAGTCTGGTATGACCACTGGCGTAATGTTAACTAATGTTAGTGAACTTTAGATAGATGTTACTGAGTCAGTTTACGGACTTCTTGACCCTTCTCTACTTGTGCTACTGTTAAGGTTGGGGTATACTCAAAAGGAACCAGGTCGCATGGCATGTCGTCCAACCACGTCAGAAGGCAAAAGTGTTTCTGGTTGATCTGAATGGCCACACATTTAAAGGCAAGTTGGAAAGTGTGAGGGGTGAGACAACACACACTTTCAGAGAGTCTTTCCTGGAAAGCATTCAAAGTGTTGCACACATTTGTACTCAAAGAGTGACAGAAATAGATAAAGAATGAAAAAAGAGGGCTTGAGAGAGAAGTTCAAACCCTCCTTACTTTCTCACCTCTTCGCACCTGGTCGACCTCTGCGTGAAGTGAGCGTGAATATCAGATTGTCAGTTTCGGAAAGTTATAGAAATTGTCAGCCGCGTCCCTCCCAATTCTGACGTGTGTGTGGGGGGGGTTTGAGATGCTGTTCCACCATCGGACAGGCATCTCTGTTGAAGTATACTAGCTCCTTTATGCTACATTCGTCTTTTTTCTGTAATGAAGTGGCCGCTGTTCCGAAAAAAAAGTTACATGGGCTAGCCTTAAACTTAAACTTGCAGTTTGGTCCTTGAAAGTCAGAACCAGCCTGTAGGTCAGTATACGTGTTGTAACATAAAGGCCCACATAATATACAGTGTTATACTACAGCTGATGTTAATGGCCTTATGTTCACATTTTATTGAAATGAAAGTGGGAGTAGGCTGCTCAAGTAAAACTAATAGTCCATATTGTCGAAGGTGCTTACACTAAGACCAACTCTTTTAAAAGCATGTAAACATTTACTTTGAGATCACTGCTACACGGATGGCAGGGTACTCACGATTCACATCTGTTTCTGGTCTAATTTCCGAGGCCTCAGTGGGAAGCGTTTATGTCTTGTTTGTCTTAAGCTTAAAGATCTCCATCCGCCCTACTCATGAGAACAACTTTAAAGAGGAGCTTTTACCAACAAGTGTTTTTATAGTTTTTCATTCTTGTGTTTTTCTTTTTTTCCCTACAGCAAAGTCTGCTGTCCCGTCACCACGCTCACCACGCTCACCAGACTTACCGCATTATGTGTAACCTTGTAAGTGATTCAGTAAAGATACATGAATCATAAACAAAGCTACGAATGCCACAGTATTTGGGGGAAAATACTGTCTGTGTGTGAGTGTGTGTGTGTGTGGTGCAATTCCTTTTGTTTGCTTTTACCTCATTTGTAAAATTGCATCACTTGAAACTTGAAACACATTTACATAAAATCACATTTAAGTATGTCTTTTATCTGATTATTTATACATTTATAAACAATTGTATTATGACACATAAAGTCCATAGCTATAGTATTAATCCTATTGAAGTGGCAGTTTGGATTCTGATATGAGTACAGACTCCAGTGTGTATATTAACACACTAGCAATCATCACCAGACAAGATGGAGATATATCTAATAGGAAAAAACATCATTAGATGAGATGCTGGATGGTCTTATGGAAGGTTAAAACTAATGTGCATGGTTTTATTTTGTTGTTGTTATTTGGCTTATTTTGTTTCTCTGCTTGCATAAATATCCTTATCAAGTAATTCATACTGCTTTCAGTCAGAATAAATTATTTTCACGCCCCATGAAGAATTTGTTCATTATAAACATTTACATGTGTATTTATGTGTACAAATGCTAAATGGGAGGTGTTCTTTATAAATGTGTGAATAACTGCTTAAAAGATGTATACCCCTGTATATACATCAAATGTATAAACACACTAAAACTAATACATGGCTTATAAATGCTTAATACAAAGGGCCACAAATATTCAGAAATGTATGTATGGAAATGGCTTCTATCCTGATATGTTTTTATCACCGTCTTTGAAGATTTATTCTGTAAGTACAAAGTGAATTCCTGTGATAGGATCCCCACAAAGAGGATGGGCAGACATGTCATCACCATTTTCCTGTCCTTCACAAACAGGATGGGGACTCATGGAAGTCCATTGGAGTGACCTCTTGCGGTTGTCATGTGAAAGCCTCATAACTCAAAATCACTAAAATGTTGAATTGAAGGATTACATAAAAGAAAATTGTACAGATTTGCAGGGCTTATGAAACCATTTTCCAAGACAATTTTTGAAAATGCCTGAATGGCGCTCAATGTCAAAACAACTTCCTGAAAACCTGATGTTTGGGAGATACGTGTTTAACGAGTTTAACGATAGTGATGATACAGAATCAGCCAGGATGGGCGTGGGACTGTTCAGTGGAAAAACTGAGTTTGAAAGAGGAGGAGGAATCAATGCTTCTGATTTTAGTTACTGGAAAAGCTGCTGCGATGGGGAGGACACCCAGCATACTTTCTGCTGTCACTCTGGTTTTTTGTCTCTTCCTGTTGTGAGGCCACATCTGACAAAGAACTGCTGGAGCTACAGAAGAGAACCAGTAAAGCTGTTTATTCATGATACTGATACTGTACACTAACTGGATGATATGTACATTGTTATTTACAACATTGCCATGGTTGCAAAGCTGGATCACTGTGCTAGAGACTGGTGTGTATGGAAGGGGAAGTCACGGTGGTGACTGTAGGCTGACTAAGCACCTGTGACGTATGTACCCTTGTGTTTTGTTCACCTGGTTTTGTTGTGATGTTTTGATAAAGCTGGTGATATTCTACATTTTCCTGCAGGTGGATCACAGATTTCCTGTCTGACAGGAAGCAGCACGTGAAGCTGGGGAAACACGTCTCAGACTCGCGGACGATCAGCACCGGCTCCCCTCAAGGCTGTGTTCTTTCTCCTCTACTCTTCTCCCTGTACACCAACAGCTGCACCTCCAGTCACCAGTCCATCAAGCTCCTGAAGTTTGCGGACGACACCACCCTCATCGGACTCATCTCTGGTGAGGATGAGTCTGCCTACAGGTGGGAGATTGACCATCTGGTGACCTGGTGCAACAACAGCAACAACCTGGAGCTTAACGCTTCAAAGACAGTGGAGATGGTTGTAGACTTCAGGAAGAGCGCAGCCCCACCCGCCCCCATCACCCTGTGTGACTCTCCAGTGGACACTGTGGAGTCCTTCCGTTTCCTGGGCTCCATCATCAGCCAGGACCTCCGGTGGGAGCTGAACATCAGCTCCCTCATCAAGAAAGCCCAACAGAGGATGTACTTCCTGAGGCAGCTGAGGAAGTTTAACCTGCCACAAACAATGCTGGTTCACTTCTACACCGCCATCATAGAGTCCATCCTCACCTCCTCCATCACCGTCTGATACGCTGCTGCCTCCACCAAGGACAGACGCAGACTGCAGCGTATCATCCGCTCTGCAGAGAGGGTGATCGGCTGCAACCTCCCATCTCTTCAGGACCTGTACTCCTCCAGGACCCTGAGGAGAGCAGGGAAGATCGCTGCCGACCCCTCCCACCCCGGACACCATCTGTTCGACCCCCTCCCCTCTGGCAGGAGGCTGCGGTCCATCAGGACCAAAACCTCCCGCCACAAAAACAGTTTCTTCCCCTCTGCAGTCAACCTGACAAACTTACATCACCCCTGTCCCCCCTGCGTTACATTAACGCACCCACCCCCTACTGGACACTTTACCTGGACACTTTACTTTATTCTGGTCACTGCACTGTTGTTATTTATCTTATCTTATTTTTTATTTTATTTATTTTATTCTTATTCTTATTTTAGCTTTTATATTCTACTTATTTGTTATCAAACAATAGCACCTTCAGACCACAGCAAATTCCTTGTAATGTATGTTACTTGGCAATAAACAGTTTCTGATTCTGATTCTGATTCTGATCATCAGGTCAAAATCTTAATTTGTCTAATACTTTGGTCTGGACCAAATACCTGCAAAACTGATGACTTTCCCATCAGCCTCAGCTGTAGTTTGTGTTTAGTGCTAAAAAGCAAATGTTAGCATGCTATCATGCTAAACTACAATGTGTAGGCAATTAGCTCAAAGCCCCACTGTGCCTTTAAGTACAGCTTCACAGAGCCGCTATAATGGCTGTAGGCTCGTAGTCTTGTTTCTTGTTAGCTGTCTCTCCTCAATACTTTCCGACATCCGCGGCCTGTCTGTTGGTCTCAGTCTGAAGGCCGTTCATTCCAAGACGTAAATCCTCAAAAACGGTCACAAATATGGACATTCACTTTTAAAATAGGCTAAATCATTTCCCAAAACGACTGGGCATTGTAGTTTTTAGCAAATATTAGTGCAACAGGAGTAAATAGTGCTCTTGTGGGGAACAACTATCAGCTGTGGATTTGTCATGATATTATAGTATTTATGAACATCAAGGTTATTGTAATGAAAGATGTCCATCCAACGGGCTCAGTGGTGTGTTTTCAATAGTTTTTGGGCAACAATGGCTTCCCAGAAAATACAGAATAAATTCAAGTCCACTGACTAATGGACTGTGGCTCCAACGTGAAAATAGGGAGCAACACCATCAAAGCTTTTTTTCTTTTTCCGGGGTCTGAGCTTGGAGGATGGTTGATGACTTCTACAAATACCACCACTGTTGTCGAGGTTTCTCTGAGAAAAAACGATAAACCCCTCCTCTCTCGTAATACACTGTCCGTCCACATAACCAAGAGGGATAACTACAATACTGAGTGCATATCCTGTTTATGATCATGTTTTCCTCTTCACAAGTTAATCAAAGCATCTTTTCAGTCCAGCTGAAGCTCAAGGTTTTTTCAAAGTCACATACACTGAAGTAAACAGTTAAATCTGACCGAAAATGATTTACTGAAATGTAAAAAGTTCTTTTGAAGTAGACATTAGAAACCCTCTCTTTTGATCCCAAAAAGGCACAGTTCAAGCCTCTGGCACGACAGCAGACCAGGGTACAATGAAACCACATTTTATTATGGGGCTTTTCTCTGTACTGGTCCACACCCCTGCCAGGATAATAGCTTGGCCCCTCACCGCTGCCGTGATTGTGAATGCGAACGCTGAGTTTCTCCATTAAGGAACAAAAACTCTAAAACGTGAACAAGGCTTCAACATGCGCTTCAAGGTCGTTTTTTCCCTACGCCTAAAAAATGACTTTGATAGGGCATTTTCAGCAACAAAATCAGCCTTCTCCACATATCAAATGAATGGTTAACAAACTTTTTCAGGTTCTTGCTCCACTCGCTCAACGAGCCCATTCAGTTACCCATTCAAGATCAAAAGCATTTTGATCACTTTCCTGAGAATTTCCCCTCACAATTAATCTGGCAGTTAGTGTTACATTGTTCATTGATCGTTGGTACTCTCCTGGATTATTTCCTTTTGAAAGAAGGTCTCCCATTATTTTTTTCACAGCTTCCAAAGAGAGCCCCAGAACAATAGACAATGACGAGAAGAAAGTCAGGAGGCGAAGAATGCAGCTGATTGTATCTTTATCAGTCGCCATTTCAGTCTGCAAACTGAATTAACCACATTGTATTCTTCTTGAATCACCTTTTGTCCTAACAAAACAGCATATTATTAACACAAACATATGGGCTCAAGATTTCTCAAAAACTCCAAACTCCAATACTGTAAATACTGCAATACTTAATAATACATGGAAGCAATGTTAAAGTTTTTATTCCAGTTCATAACACGAATAACGTACAAAATAGTAATATAATAGTGGTATGAAATATTTACAATTGTTAAAATAATGTGGCAATAAAAAAAAATACATCATTACAAAAAGTGCTTTTCATCATTGGATGTTGATTTAAATTATGATACTTGTACTCTGCCATTTGAAGTGCAATAACATTAAAGTGAGTTCTCTTTTTCCCCTCGTCGACTCAGAGAGGCACTGCTACAATTTGTTGGCACGTCCTTCCTGGATCACAGATGCTCTTCAACAGATAGGCATGGTTCCATTTGCAGAGCTGGTGTTAACAAGAGATGAAGAGAAAACAGTTCAGGTTGAGCTTCATTCACACAGTGGTGCAAAAAAAGGAACACAGCACGCCATTCATGCTTTTTCGGCTTCATTTGTAATATCTATTTCATGTTCCCACTTAAAAACTGTATGTTAGCTTTTTTACTGGGAAATAAGTGGACATGTATAATACAACAATCATTCAATATGTTTTTTAGACGTATTTTGGCTGTTTTAAGGCAATTGCTCTTGATAACAGTAAAAACACAGGAATTGACAGGTACCTCAGTCAAGCAGGTAATCTAAAGATTTTGGAACTGTAATAACTCCGGCTTCAGGTCTTCTCTGGTGTCATATGAGCTACAGTGCCATCAAATAAGGAATGTGTGTCAGAATTGTTGCATTTTTATGTTAAAATTGTATTAGTTCACCAAATGGTGTTTTATTGCATACTTAATTAGCATTCCGCAATGTTAAGCGGCATTCAGACCAAATCCGGCGTTGCAGCGAAAACGGCAGTCCTCCCATTCATTTTGAATGAGGGTAGTATGTTTAAGCTGTGGTAACTGCAGGGGGGCCCGAAAAAAAACGCAGCTTTTAGGGAAATGCAACCCGACATCACGGATCACATCAGAAGACACCCACGAAAAGAAGAACCTTGTTTACATTTTACCGAAAGTAAATGTGTGTTTTTAAATCTGTTGATGGGGACAGACAATCAGCCCGGGTCAGGTTCTTCTTCTTCTTCTCTTTTGTTGTTTGCTATTAAGTGCATTTCCGCCAACCTCTGGATTGGGTGTTAAAGTTAACAACATGACGTCACACAAACAGGCAACGTAGTGTCACTCCCACATCGCCTGCGTTTAATCGCCGCAGCCGCCGGATTCGGTCTGAATGCAGCCTTAGTGTTAGTCATTGCAACTCTGAGAGAATAATGCTTTTTTAAATAAGCTTTAACTGTGGCTTAATGCAATATGTGAAGCTTGCATATAATTATAGTTTATGAGAGATTCATGTTTAAGGAAAGTTTATCTGGTTGAATCTGAGCTTTCTGGTTTATCTGGCTTACAAGTGAATTTTACAAGATGAATATCAAGTTGTTGTTTCGCAGTTAAAATCTTTAAGTGAATAAAAGGTTGTCGCAAAAGTCACAAAATATGCCAGCCTGTTTCTGCATGGCTTCCTGTACAGTTCATTTATTGTTAAACATGATTATTAAAGACATCCTGATTCATTCCGGCCTGAAGGGATTTATTTCCTGACGCTGGTTTTCATGTCACAACCGGTTATATTAAAGGATTTCCTGTTGACGTCCCTCATTCCTCAGCACAAGTCTGTACGCAGACATCTCGATTTCCTTAAACAGTTCAAAGACTAAAAAGCAATGAAGAGTCTGAACCTGCTGCAGAGTTACCTACTTTGAAGCTACTGCATAATTCACTGCATGCTGTATTTGCTCACAGAGTTACATGCTAATATTGGCCTGTATGTTACTGTGCATTTAAGAGCAGAAAGTTCAAAAAGAAAAAGAAAAGCAACAGAAGGATAAAAAGATTAAAACATTGGATCTCACCCTTTTCTCTTCAGAAGAAACTTGTGTAAAAAGAGAGCAACTACACAAACAACTGTAAAGGAAATACATAAAAATGATTATTTTTGTATTTCAACTGCAAACGTTTGTGTGAGGTCCAAAGAGAAAAGTTTGTACATTACCTAGTGAAACGCATATCACGCTGACTATAACAGGCATATATCCTGAAAGACACATGCAAAGTTAAATGCAGGGCATAAATAATCACCCATGTTAACATCTTGATAGGACTGGGGCTCACTAATAACTCACCAATATCCTTGTTAGTATCTACAGCCCCATCATGCTTGTCTGTAAGTATAAAACAGTATTATTAGTATGCAAGTTATTTCAACTACTGAACTGACTCAGGCTGCATCAGAAACATTAGCAGCACATACGGTCTGTCACGAACTGACTCATTTACTGATTTAAAGCCACTATGTGTACGACTTTTTGTTGATCATAGCATCTTTCTTTCAAATTACTTTGCTTGTGAATGTTTTTGCATATAGAAAAAGTCGTGCATTGCTTTGACGCCATTCATCTCAATTCCCTCCATGTTGGATCAGTGAGGGGGAAGAAGATCAAAAACATGAGTATATTAACTGGGACAGGGACTGAGGGAAGGAGACACAATATTAAATGACAGTAAAAACATTATTATCTGCTTTGCAAACAATAAAAATTACAAGGCAAACTTGACATTTTGGGAAATATGCTCATTGGCTTTCTGGTAGAGTTAAATGAGAAGATTGATACCACTCTCATATGTGTCTGTTAAATATGAAGCTATGGCCATAAAGACTGGAAACAGGGGGAAACAGCTAGCCAGACAAAATCCTTTGAAACTCACTAATTAACGTTATATTTCATTTGTTTAATGTGCAAAAAAACAAAGTGTGAAAACACAAAAACCTATTTTACGAGGGGGGGGGGGTTATGTGCTGGGCTTCCTGGAGTCTCCGCTGGTTGCCTGGCAACTACTCAGAGCCAAGAAATAGCTCAGCACAGCAAATTGTTGTTTGACACTGTTCTTCTAACTCTCTGCCAGGAAAGGAAATACGTTGTTTTCCCAAAATGCCGAACTGTTTAGTTAAATTTGTTAGTTCAAGTAATTCTAGGAAATGTTTAGACAGGCAACTAAATAACTAAGACTTCCATTCAGTGAACTATGAACACATGTATGCTCTATCTGACCTGTCTGATGGTTTAGTCACACTGATGACAACACTCATTCTCCTTGTAAATGGTTTTATATATGTAAAGTGTAGCACAGGAGTTATATTTTTACTACTGTGCTATCTACCCATTATGACCAGTTTCAAAGTATTAGATCCAGTGTTTGACATGCAGAAGTCCAGGTATGATGGCCTGGTATTACAATTTTTTTTCATCCCACAGTGATGACAAAACAAATCTTTCTTCCCTGCACTGAAACACGCAGGTAAGACACAAATCACACAAAGCTTAGAAGTCTACAGTTGTCTAATGTCTAGAGGTACATTATATTCCTCCAGCGATTGCTTGGGAAGCATCTGCTCATGGGAGGTACAATAGAAATCCAACAGAACAGAAGTCTGTTATTAAATTTAAGCTTGTAATCATGCAACTTCCAAATGGAGAGAAGATTCAAACTTGACTGCTTTTTCATTAAATTGTGCAATACCTTGAAATGAAGTTGATGTTGCTGATGTTACACTGGTTGTGGCAGCGTTATCCTCAGCTGACAAAATGTTTCTGCCACCTTTGAACAGAACGATCAGAATTATTCTTCATTCTCCTTTTGGACGGGATAAAAGTGACTCGCCAAGCTGAGAAGCCATTTCTGAGATGCACGCAGGAAGCACATAAGGCATTCATGCTGCCAAGTGCTGTGCCTAAAAGGTTTTAAACTTAATTACATGCTGATCGGCTTGCTCTGAGACAGTTTTCTGTACCTTGTAATGAAGGTGAGACAGTTGGTGTTGCACTGGTTGTGACATGTTTATCTCTGTGAGCTGTGGGTGTGCCAGACGAATCTGTAGAAGTGGACGCTTCTGTGAAAATAATCATTGCTGTCAAAATATTTATGCCACTTATAAATGAAAGTCTTCTCAATATACTGGACTCCTTGTAGTGACGGAGGTAGAGTAAGAATAACTGAAAATGTGTCAATTATCATCTTTATATTCTTCAGCGTAAAAACATTAGAATAAAATATTTCTATACCTTGTGCTTGGGGTGTAGACGTTGGTTGTACCATTTCTGTTGTAATTACAGCTTCTGTTGTCACACCTATGAGTAAGAACGCTACTGAATTTATATGGAGTTAAAATAAATATTGTTCATCAGCCACTGATGAGACTGCTGATGGAGCATGCATGTACGAATGTTATCTCTGCCAGAAAGACGCAATGCAAGTTCTGCCTGTGTTAGACCTTGATTGAAGTACAGTATGATCCGTTGATCAATAATGGATACTCCTCGATTAGACATTTTCTATTTAAATCAGTTGCTACAGTTGTCAAGATGCCATCTATGCACTCCTGATCGCTGATAAACATTATAAGTAGGCTAATAAGAGGAAAACAACCTTTTGTTTTCTCGTGATGACGGGTTGATTATCTCGTTATCTTGAGATAACAAAATAATTAACTTGTGATCTCGAGATAAAAAAAAGAATTGCAAGCACGGCCATGCTTGGCTTCTGTAGCATTGAGATATTTCACCACTATCTTGTAGAAAACTACATGTCAATGTTTTAGCTGAAAGACAATTTTGACCAATGACCAACTCTTTAGAGAAAGCTTGCTCTTCAGTTAATACACTGTTAAGGAGAGTATTAGTGTGGCAGTTAGTAAACAAACAGCTTGGAGTGAGCACAGGCATGTATGGTGAAAAGAAAAATATTGTAAAGCTTGAATACTGCTTCATAAAAGAGCCAGGAGACGAGTGTGCAGAGAAGGGTTTAAGTGATGATGTTTAAACTTGCCAGCAGTAGTGTACTCAAGGCTGAGTGTCCTCGGTGACACCATAGCAACGCCTACAGTATGTGCAATGTATTGGGCGCTTGAACGTACGCTGCAAACTCGCTACTGATATTGAAGCCTCTGCTTAAGGCAAATTAAGTATTGGGAAATTACTGAAAGACCACGTCTGTGGTTTTGCATGTTTTAGCCTGTTAACTACAAATCATGCACACATCATAACAGAGGTTTTCTGACTGAGTTATTACATTCCAGACAGCCCTTAAATTTACTTCACTGTGACAATCAACTTGCCTCGTCAGGACATTCACAGCACTTTGTTGTTCATGTTCTTGGTTTTATTTTCAGACAATGCTTTTCACCATCTTACTCACATATTTGATGTCTGACCTTTGCTCACAACTGCTTTATAAATGGTAAATGGCTGCATTAATATAGCGCTTTTAACCAAAGCACAAACAATTTTGCCTCTCATTCACAGACACAATTCATTTCCTGCATTCTGGTAACTTTTTATGCACGTAAATAACCACAAAACCTACCTAACAGCAACTCAACTTGGGGCGGAATTGTCTTTGAAAAGGCGAACACAAAATTCAGGCGCCGGACAACAATGTTATTTACTGTATTGGGGAGGACAAGTACAAGTCCCCCCAATCCCTACGCCTATGGTCCCGACTCCTCTCCCATTTCTGCACATCTTTCAAAATTCAGCCAATGAAGTGCTTTGAAGCAATGATCAAATATGGATCTGCCCATACCTCCTTAGCCACAGATATCAAAGGGATATCATACAGTGTTGAGATAACTGACTGAAAATAAAGGCAACAAAGCTGATTTCCATATTGCAGTGAAATGAATAGAAAACTTTGCCTGAAATCTATCCACAAATGTATTGCATGATTTGAAAATGGTCCGCAGTAATGTAAAGAGTGTTAAAACATGCAAAACTACATGTGTGGTCCTTAAATAACTTCAACAATACTTGATATGCATTAAGCTTAGTCCACCTCAGCCTGCCTCTCATCAACGTAAACAGCAAGCTGTTGAGTAAAACACATGGACGGAGTGTGCTTACCTTTGCATTCAGGAGGCTGAGAATTGTATTCACCAGTTTCACTGCAAACAATGCTGTCATTCCCAATGAGGGTGTGTCCTTCATTACAGATGTACTGTATGATTTCTCCATATTTTGGGTAATCTTGAGAATCCCACAAGCTTCTGCCGTTGGTCACTTCATCCGGTTTATCACATGTCACAACTGAGGAATCACACAAACTCTTATCACAAAATAATGTAGATTCAAAACAAATATCCATATTGTTGTCATATGAACCGTGCTACATGCTGACTGACAGAGAGAAGAGGAAAACCACAAGAACAGTCTGGAAACAGAGGAAGAAGAACAACTTCAAAACGACAGAAAAAAGCACTGCTCCATAAGTCGTAATGTGTTAAAACAACTCGTGCAGAGAGAAACAGAGGTTGTTTTGTTGTTGGATTGTACCCAAAAAAACTATTGTTTTTGGTTGTGGCATCAAGAAATACAAAATAAGAGACATTTACTTTCACACTTGGCTCTTCCACTCCACCCTGTCGCATAGCACTGTTTGAAGCTTGATCCGCTAACCTGGTAACTGTTGAAAGATGAAGGAGAATAAAGCAGGGCTGTTTATTTAAGGAGGAATACATGCTGCGTAGCCACGACTATGTAATGCAATGGGAATGTAATTTCAACATTGAAACTCGATTTTTACAGAGTTCAGTCAAGAACTATGTATCAACAGCTCTCTCAATGTTGGCCAAGTTTCTAATCAGTGAAACCATGATGTAACTCTTTCTGGCCACAGCTCTGTTTGTCTTTCAAGACTTTTTCCATAAGTGAATCCACCTTGACTTCAGTCGTCTAGTTCAACTTGCCAGCAGCACTGTCTGGTACACAACTGTTGGCAGCACAGCAAACAGATACTTCATGGTTTGTATGTACATGAACATGACAACAATCTACTGAGGGCTCCCTTTGTGTTGTCACTGGAGCTGCTCCATGCCGACACTTCTCAAAATAGGTAGACATAACTATTTATTTTCAGATGTAATTCCACCAGATAGCAATTAGATTTTAGATGTAATGTATACTCACCCTTTATCACAAACTACACTTATTACAGCACCAAACAGGGTACCAGCGCTGGTGTTAAAGCTCATATTCGGCTGAGATTTAGGGAGACCACAGTCCTTCTCTGTAATAAAAAAACAAAAAAAAAGAGAACATTGCTGTTGGACTTTTTTTGCCAGGACATTAACCTCAAAATAGCAGAATAATGACTGTTGGTGGTCAACAGTAGAAGACTGTGTCAGTAGTTACAATTAAAGCAGACAGGACTCACTTTTGCAGGTGAGATCTGGTTCAGCCCAATTCCCATCGGTGCAGGTTATAATCCCGGATCCACTTTCTCTAACGTATCCATTAGCACACTCTAAAGTGACTCGAGAACCTTCTGGAAAATCATTCATTAGAAGCGCTTCATTGGTTAAGACAATATTTACCGATCCCAGAGGTTTAGGACAGTCAGCTGGGGACAAAAGAGAAAGAAAGAGGCAACATCAACGGCAACATCTTTTTGTTTCAAAGGCATGATGATCCAGCTCCAGTCAATAAAACAGTGTTCCTGAACGCCTGTAATGTGATGAAATAAGTAAATAAATAAAGGTAATATCAGACTTATCATATAGTCATTTAGAGATTACACAGTGCATGTGAGAAAATGTGCGCTGGACTTTCAGTTTGTGAATGTCTAACTTGCACATGCAAAACACTTAATAACGTTATTATTGGTTAATAAATCATATACTAATGCTTTATGGTTCTAAAAGCTATCAATAGGAACAACACATGGTTGCCAGTTTTTTTTCTATTTGGTAATAATGCAGTTATAAATGTTGGTAATCCATTACTAAATACTCATGGGTTCAGCATCAAATCTGCTGTTATAGATGTTATTAAGTCATTAATAAAGGGCTTTTCATCCATCAAGTCTGCAGTTAAAATGGCTGTATAATTTAAGTTGTTGATGAAAGGATTCTGGACCAAGTAAGTGGGTCAACCAGTCGAAGACGTTTTCCATAATCTGGCACTTATTTACTGACTTATAACTGATCTATAAAGCATTATTTATAAATAAATAATAAAGCCATTAGTTACAACTTGTAACGCCTTTGTAAATAGTGGAATATCAGAAAATGGTGTGTCTGTGAAAGTGGTACATTTTTGTACAGTCTACAGTTTATATTGGCATCTTCATACTTACTGGAATTGTCTTATCTCTACATAAATCACAGGAATATTTCTAAAATATCCAGAGGAGTGCACTTCATGGCTCCTGTCTTGACAGCTCACCTAACAAAAACAATCCTACAATAGTCCCATAGAGACAAGAATGTAGCATTCAATGTTGGATTTATACACTCAGTGGCCACTTTATTAGGTACACCTGAACAATATATATATTTTTATTACTGAGGTCATAGTTAAAGGTCCCATTTATATACATTTATATACACCTCTGAATATAATGCAGTCCAGTACAACACCACCACTAACTATGACCTCAATGTCAACAAAAACTGAACATTAACAGTAGACTTTGTGGCAGAGCAGTTGTATTGGATTACATTAGACTGTACAGGTGTACCAGTTAGTCCCTTGACATTCAAAAAAGTTTTAAAATGACCAGTAGTGATACGACATTTCATAAAAGCTGACATTACAATGAGCGACAGCTGCTTTTCTGTGGAGTTGACAGTCAATGCAGGCTGCCTGTTCTTGCTGGAACTGTCATGTGACTCGGTACGTTGATAAATATTATCTCATTAACCAGACAGCGAGGCTGATGTTATACTGACCTGCTGCCTTCACGGCAAAGAGGTAAAGTAACAGCAGGCATTTGACTCTTCGCTGTCCACACGTGTACAGTAAAACTTCCATGGCGGGCTGAAGAGGGAGAGGAAGGATCCTGATCCTGATCCTGATCCTGATCCTGAGAGTATGTCAGTACAGCTCCTTCAGAGAAACGATGTGTAGAGACGCGACTCGCTCCGCTGCCGGTCCACAGTGATCCTGCCCCTGAACTCACCACCAGTCTATATTGTCTGCGGTCAAGTTAACTTCAATAGCCAGAATGACAGGAAGTGAGAAAAGAATTGCCTTCATAATAAAAGTAGAGAGTTCTCCCCGAGAAGCACGTGTTGATATTTAATCCTAATTAACACACTGCTGCCTAAAAGTAATATTTAGTTACAGATACTCTATTACATCTTACAATACATAATATTGATGCCTGTAGTAGGGTACACTTGTATGTTACATACCTGAATACAGTTGCATGCCTGTACATTACACAAGTATGCATGTGCATTTATAGATTAACCTACTAGTTAGAATTTTAGTTTAGTACGTTTTCATTGTCTTTTTTTAAAATCTATCTCTTTGTGTGTCTTTATGTTGTTTATTTTGTGATTCGTGTGTGAGTTGGCTGCTGTAACAATACAATTCCATCCATCCACCAATGGCCATGAACAATTTAACATCTTATTTTGAAAAGCAGGACGGGAAGTCTCGCTTTTGAAACTGTCTACCTTGACATTATATTTGTTCCAGCGTCAGGGCAGCACAGCAGGCACGGACAGAGGTTTCAGGGTGAGCAGAGACCAGTAAATAAAGTCGATGACATTTGAACAACTTAATGAAAAGATGCGAGTATTCTTTTTATGAGCAGGAAATAAACACAAACTCAAGTCTGTCCACCAGCTTGAGCAGCTCATAAGTCTCATCTCCTGTAAGAAGTGGAGCTGTCTGCCGAAGTGTTGTGGAGACATGATGGGTGTGTCCTGGAAAAAATGGGGTATTCCCTCTCGAAGTCCTCAAAGGGGGAAGCCTTCATTATGCTTCTCTGTTCTATTCTGTTGTATTATGGCACAGACTTAGACTTAGACTTAGACTTTATTTACACCCACAGGTTTGTAGTCTCACTGAGAGAGCACGATAAATCTCACATTAATTACATTTCAATATGAGTGCCATGGTAAATAATAACATGACCACCACAACAAAACATAATAATAATAATAATAATAATAATAATAATAATAATTCAACAAATATACAATAAATAAATTGGGGGTTGTGATAGTGAGGATTCAGATGTTTTTTTGTTGTCATTTACACATTACAGAGTCTGAGTCACATTCTAAGGTTTGGGTTGTCATGGTTACATTTTCTTAAACAAGAAAATTGCCTCACACACACTCTGGGGTAAATGCCAAGGAGTTCACTCCACCTTCCATTTTCAACCACAGACGTTTGTTGACAGGGGCGTTTGTCTCTTTCCTCCACCCAGAGTTGCCCGAGAAACCTGTCAACAAAAGCTAAGAAAGTGTAGTAACCGGTATCTGTACTCTGTAGTGAGTGTTTTTTTTTTTTAAAAACAGTGAGGAAACAGCAGGAGATGGGAGGCACATTACATCACTAAAAAAGGGAAAATGCCCCAGTACACTCCACCTGATGTAAAACCAATAAACTGTGACCTGTAAAAACTGTGTGCAGCACCTCATTTCCTTTTAAGGCGTTTAAAAATCTTGCATTAGTTGGTAACTAATGCAACGTCTCATGTTCAAAGCATCCAAAAGCTGTGGCATGGCCTGCCTTTCTTATCTCTCCAAACACCCCGTCCAAGTGAACGATCGACACCTCCCTTCTCAACAACCAAGCTAGAAAAATACATCTGCTTCTCTTCAAGTCTGATAATGGAGAAAAGTCCACTGCTGCATAGTTCACCTGCCTTTCTCATAATCAGGCATACTAAGGATGTGATGTAAAGAGTAGCAGGCAAGACCTTTTTCTCCCTGATATCCACATTTCACATAAATACAGGGCCAAAAGTCTTCATATGACTCATAAGTACTTATTTCCTGCTTCTATCTATTTTCCACAAGAAAAAGCTCATTCTTCTGATAACGACCTCTTCAGAAAACAGCTTCTAACACAAACCCTAAACCAGACAAAAAATTACCCCTACCCCTAGAAAAATGATTAACTGAGGCAAGACTTTTTTTTTCTCATCTGAACTGATGTGTGCGCTCCAACCATGTACACACTGAACACTTCACTGTAAGTCGGTGACATCTAGTGGTGTAAAAGACGGACTGCATTAAAACACAAACGCTCAGAGGGTAGAAACAGGATAATCAGGATGAAACAACACAAAAATCATGTTGTGTTGTTTTCTTCCACTGTGCTGCAGCAGAGACCAGAGAAAAATCTATTCATTCTGCTCTCTGACATGACAGCAAAAACACACATACGATACAAGATTGTTTTTCACAAGGGTAACTTAAGACATTTGACAAACAAATTACTGTGTATGTGTGTTGGGTAGTGAACAAACACCAGGTGAAGAGGTGCTGGTTATGATACAAATCTGAATAAGAGAAAATATTTATTTATACCTATTCACATCTTAACTTTCCATACAGTTAGCTAGATATCATATATAGCTATAGATATCAGCAACTACTTCTTACCTTCTTAGTTCGTCGTTACACAAACCGCAACAATTAAATTTGACCCACACCTTTTGTTCAACATGACTGATGTAAAATGTGATTGCTGTAAGACAGCAAAGGCAGTACAAACACAATTTGGGTTGGGGAAGCTTAAAATTCAGATTTTCCTCCGAAGGCGTATTTCCTGAAAAATATATATATATAAAATGGAAGGTCAAAGACAATAGCTCTTTGCAGAACATTTACATCAGCATGAAATTGTCAGTACAATCCAGTTCCACGCATCATTTCAAGCCTGTACCTGAAATACAACAAAAGATATGCCATATTCCAGCCATTTTAGTGAGCAATTTAGCCAATCATCCCACCACATGCAATTACCAGACATTCTGTAGCCATTAAGGTTGCTCATGTACGGGTGCATTAAGTTCTGAAAGACTGAGCAGGTCTGTGATCAGTGATCAGCTGTGGATCTCTCAGGTGTGAATCTATTACTGCATGAATTTCCAGGGAGAAGATCATCACACATGCACAGTAAAACCTTCCTCAAGAAAAGGTTAAAAAAAAGTTAGAGGTCTTGCCAGACTGTAGTTTTGCAAATGTTCATAATTTCAAAGTAAAATTGTATCAGTCAGGGACCTGGATTTGTAGAAGCTCCATGCAGCTAATCCAGTTTTGATTTACAAATGCTTAAAAGATCCTGCACAGGAGTAACTGACAGGAACAAATATGCCACGTAGACCCTTTGTCAAACAGCTTTTAATGAATGTTTTGCAGCTACACCTGTTATTATTACCTGAGTTATTTCTAATTCAGTATGTGCCATTCATTCATGTGTGTTCAGCTTTATGTAAAATATACAGTGGAGTGCTTAACCAGATTTATAGCTTACATAATCCTTATATCTCTCAAGGAGCTGAAATTTCATTGAGGATTTGAAACCGTAGTTTCACTGGGGCTCTGGACAGATTTCATTTGTGTTTTCATTGCGAATACGGCCCAATGATTCACGCCTGCTTTTGAATTAAGGATATTTAATGGACACGGCGCATATGTGGCATGAGATGCCTCTGAGCTTTCTCTTGTAATTGAAACGGCACCTACTTTGTGCAAGCTCTCTCCGAGCTTGGTCGAGAAAAGCAGTCGGCTACCATGACAACTGGAAATCTGCCATAGAAACAGTGGCTTATGCTGCTTTGTCATATGAAAGGACAGGATTGTTGGACAGATTAATCTAAATATGACACCTAAATGATTAACAGTTAAGACTGTGATGGCGGTACTATGACATTTAGTTCAGAAATAGAATAGCATGGTTTTAATTTAAATGTCGTCATTTATGTGTGTTTTATTTTCAGTACAAGAGGTCCAGAAGGTGTTTTCAGTAAAACTTTATTTTTCAGTGCATGAACGGAACACCATGTCAAGGTCATAGTCTATCCTTTTCAATCCATTTTTAAATATTTTCTCTTTTTTTTTTACATAAAAAAATAATGGAGCAATTTAATATACCTCTATTTTTTCCCCCAGAAAGAGCACTCTGCAAGTATTTATAAAGGTGCTGTACAATGTACAAACATTTACATCTACTGTTCCTACAGAATGTAGAAGATACCACAAGGATTGTAATTCTAATGAAGCGATGCAAGGCCACAGTATGATACAGAGATGAGATACAAAATGATCAAAATAAAAGCAGAAAGGAGTACAACAGTGCAGGGGACATACAATAAAAAGGGCATTATCTGATCCACCAGAGTGAACCGCCTGTATCTGACACTCAAGGTTGGATTTCCTCATTCAACCAACCAAACTATTGCACAAAAAAACCTACCACTGATTGGCTCATAGTTCTTTCTCTAGTAACATTTTACCTGAAAACTCCCTTCTACAATCACAGGCTCTTATCACAGTCAATCACAGACCTTAATCACCATTTGACTGTCACTGATATTGACTTTATCACTGGTTTGCTACTATGCTGTGTTCCCTGAGCTCATCTGAATACGTCTTATCTCATAAGTTCTAATATATTTTCTTTTCTCTGATTTTACAGCAGAAGCTTCAAAGAATTCAGCCATCAGCTTAATTACCCTTAAAATATGCAAGAAGGTGGGATCTCTGTATTCCTGTCTTACATCAGCAGCATGCTCAATATCTCAGTAAACCACCACATCACTCTCTAAGCTCCATTATCCTTCAAGCTACCCTGGCACATAATCACACAGCAGGATTGACAAATACATACCATTTAAAACCCTCATTTTTCAGTAGGCAAAGGTAAAACCATCAGGGGCATGACTTAGAACTTGCACAGTATTATATAAATTGCCGATTTGGCCTTAAACAGTGAATCTTTTAGAAAAAATTAAATAGCTCTATGAAATAATAATAATATGGCAACGCATTGGTAGCAAGTCAACATCACGAATTAAATACAACTCATTGTCATTCTGTTATGCTACAAGGGCAAATGCAGTGCAATGGAATTCAATAGATATTTAAAAGTTAGAACCTGCAAAACATGACACATTCAAATATATATATATATATTATATTTCACAATGAGACACGTTTTGAGCGATTGCAAACATTTGGTACAGCGGTTTGCACATAACCTATACATTTCATGAACTACAAGATCCATGGTAATTCCTACCACTGAAGTACATCGGAAGGATGGTGAAAGCTCAAATAACATGGGACAAATCTTTGAAGTCTATATCAAAATGTGGAATGGCTTGGTACAGCTACATATACACATATTAATCTATTATTTCAATAAATTACACACTAGTTGGTTATCATACACATGGTAAACAAGATCTCAAACCACAAGTTTCTGGTCTTTTTAATGATACTGTTTGTATGGAGGAGAGTCGTGTCTATCACTATAGAACAGTCTAGAGTCCCCGGTAAAGTGAACGCTTGCTGGGTTGTATTAGAAATCTGCCTGGTGTTGAGAATGAGAATTATAAACAAGAAACAGGATCATCCTCAGTGATGTGCAGAACACGTGCAGTAAAACAAACAGAAGGAACGACTTCATGCAGTTGAGCAAACTTTTAAGAAAAAGACGGTCAAAATATCTCACGATGAGGCCGAGAGCAAAATTAAACCCTAGATGACAGTCGCACTTTGTGTATACTACAGGCGAGAGGCGAGGGCCTATCTCCTTTCTTTGCATATGGGTCATTGCATTGTAATGGGTGAAGGTGTTGGTAGTCGTTGTTCCACAGGAGGCTCCAGGGTTGGCACATATTCACATTTCAAAATGTCTTGACTGGCAAGGCCCAGAGCATGTTGCAATGTCGCACATGCTTAAGTCCCACATCAAAGATGCTAAAGCAGCGGACAAGGCAGAGGGGAGCTGCTACATGCCACGCGTGAAGTCACAGGACTCCCAAAAAAAAGACCTTGTCAAAAGACAAATCTGGACATGGTCCAAAGATAATAAAAGCGGCACCATGTTGCACTTCTCTGTTTTATGGAAGAACTCAGAAATACAATCCACTGAGGGTACTATTAAATATTCCATGGCACAGCTCAAGTCTGGGTGATTCAGTATTCTATCACAAAGGGTCACGAAGGACCTCTGCCTGGGAGAGGATTTTGGCTGAGCTGGGCACTTTCCAAGGGCCGGGGCTAAGAGTCCCCTTTGGGCTCTGCGGGGTACCTGGAATACTGTTTATCGAGGCCATAAAGTCTTCCTTACTACTGACGTCTTTGGAGTAAGAAAATGTATCTTCTCTTCCTTTTGCTTCTCTTGGCGAAACTACAGAACCTTTTCTACTCCACATATCTTTGAAAGACAACAGTGATTCTCTTTTGCTGACAGTCTCTGTGCTTGTATTCCTGTCTTCAGCAGGTTTGCACTTCCCATTAGAATCTCTGTGCCCTGAGTCTTTACCTGCACCTTTCTCACTCTCTCTGACTGTGTGAGGTGATGTCCTGTGGTGGTGAGACTCTCCCACCACCCTCCTTTTGAAACTTTCCTGCTCACGGCCAGGCCTGGTCCTTTCTCCTCTCCCTTCCATCTCCCTTCCTTGTGTGTGTCTTTTGATCTCAAGGTTCCCCCCTTTGCCGTTTTTCTTTTCATGATCCAAGCTCTCTCTGCTGGAAGAGTCTTTTAATCTTCTCTGAGGGCCTTGTTGATGCTCAGTGCGCTGCAGGTTCGAAGCCACTTGCTGTCCAGCTTGAGGAGGCTTCCTAGGGCTAGTGGATCGTATTTTTGTCTGTGTCTGAGACGTCCTGTTCCTGATCAGTGTTTCTTCCTGTGCCCGACTCACAGTCTTCTTGGGACTGTGATGTTGCTCTTTGGCTTTAGGAAATGTCTCCCCTGTTTTCTTTGGGCTGCTTAGCTCTCTGGAGTCTTTTGTGGGCCTGGTCCTCTTGTAGAACTTCATATGCTCAGGGGAGGCTGGAGAGAGCCTTTCTAGCTCCTTGTCTGCCCACTCACCACTCTCCTCCACTGAGCGTAAACCCCTGCTGCGGGGCTTGAGGCCTTGTGGGGATATGGCGCTCCAGCTGCGGGAATGTTTCAGTTTGCTGGAGAGGGAAGAGGGAACAAAGATGGAAGCCCCGGTGGGATATGGAGAGGACAGGGGTGATGTGTCAGAGAAAAACACCTCTCCGGAATAGCTTGTGGGTGAAATGAGTTTTTGATCATGTTGACCTGTAAGATAAGCACACATTTTACATGGAGGCACCACATGGGCACACAAATATTTTATTTATTCCACACACAATACTGACACTTAGAGAGAAAGGGAAGAAAACATAGATTATACTGAGAGATTAACAGAGGGAAGATATGTGAGAAAGAGAGGAATTACCAAGGTAAAAGAGAAGAGGCCATTAAAAGCAGTGAAGATGTTAGTGTTGGTGCTCAGTGTAGTAGCACACAGTAGAAGAAGCTGTACTACCTGCATCAGGGGCAAGAGAATAAGAGCCAAAAGGAAGCAGATGGTTAGAGATTTAATGAATAAATAAAAAACTCAATAAAGAAAGTACATTTGAATCAATACGGGCAGCATTCCAAAACAGGCTCCATCAATTAACAAATAAATGGAGTAATTATCATTAGCTAAACATTAGGTGGATTTATGGATTCAGCATGTATTTAATTACTGTCAGCGTCTCCTCTTTGTAAACCAGTAAACACATTGGGGAAATAAATCCAACCCAGTTGCTAACTTAAGTTTTATTGTGAACATCAATCAAACATACCATGGTTAAAACCTGATTATGAATGATATGCTTGTAACATAGGTAGTGGTTTGTGAAATACTCGTAGTACTCGCATATATTTCTCCTCTAAATAGGAAGCTACAGCCAGTAGGTGGTTAGCTTAGCTTAGCATTAAGACAGGAAACGGATTGAACAAAGACAACATAACATATTCATTTGTAAACTTTAGAGGTGCTTGTTGGCAGATTTTGTTTTACCTTTGGACAGAGACAGGCTAGCTGTTACTTACTGCTTTCATTCTTCATGCTAAGCTAAGCTAAGCTAATAGGCTGCTGGATGTATTTTGGTATTTAACAGACAGATATGAGAGTCAAATCAATCTTTCTGTCTAACACTGAGTGAATAAGCGTATTTCCCAAGCTATTCTTGGAATTTATAATGAAACACTGAATAAAAACACAGAAATAAATGATTATTTGTCATTTATAAATCAGTTTATCTGAAAGACAGATGATTCAATTTGTAAATATCATTTAGTCAACTAAGTGCTAAAGTCGCCTGCTATACTATCCTCCACATGGTACCAAAATTGGTTTTAAATTGTACACTAGCAAACACTTTCTAGGCACAAATATCGTCCATCATTGAATACATTGTGTGAACACAGTACTTACTGCCATCTTGAGCCAGGCCAGCCCCGGGTCTCAGCAGCAGCACCACTTTGTTTCCTCCCGCCTGGATCAGTTCAATAGCCCGTGTATGGGAAATGCCGCGTGCCGGCTCCCCGTTAATCTCCACTATCTCATCTCCAACCTGTCAGTAATACAGAAAATGCAATTATTAAACAGAAGCACACCTATCAAAGCTTAGCATACTCTGCTGTGCATGCATACACACTTTCGCTTAAACATACAGAAGCGGTATGCTAACACACAAACACGCATAATCAAAGAATCTTAATTTCATGTCACACACACAGCCCTGTAATACCCTGGAGATACCCTCTATTATTGGAGATGACAAAATAACTCAGAATAAAGCGTGTAAACATGTCAGTGTGTTAGGATGTAATCAGTGTTGACATTTCTCTCCACCCTTGGATAGACAAAGTCGTGCCCAGAGATCACAGTCTGGCAAGCCTAAGATTGATTCCCGCGAGGAGCTTCTATTCTGTTTCCTCACTGCGCCATCTCCCCTCTCATCCTAATAATAAAAATGTGATAATCTCATCCCCATGGGGAAATTCTAATTTGGCTGAACCTCTTAGACTGGAAAAAAAGGGTCATTTACAGCATGACCTTCCGGGAAATGGTCAGTGTCATACTTAAGGACACTAAAGATGGATGAATGCTTGCTGACATGGATGGATGGATGGACACTCAAGGATGTACAGTAGGTAAGAAACAAATACAAATACAAAAACAAATGAAAATCTAGAAATAATATATAATAAACAAGAACAAAATGAAATCTGAAAAAACTCCTAACTCTTGAATCACTTTGCTAAATGAAAACAAACAAACAAAAAAAACTGCAAACACATCGTAGCTGAAAGCATCTGCAGCATTTTACCCTCAACACTGTAACTGGCAGTTGTTGAAACACAATTCATTAGTTTAATCTCTGGTGCATTCAGCACACGGCAACAGAAATTATATTCTGATTTACCTCTCTCCTTCATAAACTAGTGAATGTGCAGAATTAGATTTCAGCAATGTAATGGTCTATATAACATCACACCAAACTGCTTCTAACAATATTGAGTGTAACCAAATGATCTTCACAAGAATGCATTCCTATTAAATGCATTTATTTAATCAAGCATAAAGTTTTTCTTTTTTCTTGTTAGCTGAAGGCCCTGTGGATGGCGGCGCCAGTCATCTGATCCGCCTGTCCAAAGCAGAGCGAGACGTCTCAACATTCCTGGTGTGTATATTCATTGCCAGAGAGAATGAATCTTAGTGATTTTGGTGACCCCCTGACCTTTCTTGTAGCCCCAACGCAATTTCAATTTACTCGAGCTCAACTGTGCACACACGATATCTCATAATCTTATATGCTACTTTCAATGAAATACTCAAGCACATTCATTAATCCTTTGGGATAATGCCCTTAGATATCAATGGCCCCATGAGCTTTCTTTTATCACCAAGTTTACACTTTTAGCCCCACCACCAAGAATAACAAAACAAGCAGCATGTTGTTCCCTCCATCCAACAGAGTACTGTGGGGTGTAACAAATATTGCAGCCTCTAGGCGCCACTAGTAGTGCTTTGGATGTTTTGAGTCAGTATCTTCTGGCCACAGGGCAACTCAAACTTTCCACAGGTCAAGGCGTTATCGGGCAAAACAATTCTATCCAGACCAAAAAATGAAAACAGACTAAAATATTAATATAATAAAATATCAACAAGTAGAGCTTCCCTCAGAGAGTGTCTAACTTTTTTCAGTTAATTCCTGCAATAAGCATAAAAAAAACCTTTTAAATTATAAACGTTATAATAAAAAAGGAGCACTCACATGGATCCTTCCGTCCAGCTGAGCAGGTCCATCCTCAGCCAGCCTCAGGATGTACAGGCCCATGTTGTACTCCGTTCCCCCTCGCAGACTAAAGCCAAAGCCCCTGGGACCCCTCTCTAACTCCACTGTCAGACAACCCTACACAGCATGAAGATAACACTCAGTCATTAATATACTCACACACACAAAGAGAAGACATGCAGCAACATTCACGCACACATGCACCAACATATACATAAAAACAGTCATAAACATTGGAGTTTATTTGCCTATTATGTGAGAATTTGTTGCTTGAGCAGCTTTAACCTTCAGATAGTTGCTAAGACAACATACAGTGGAAGGAATAAGAGGATTATTCTTACCTGGTTGGGTCCTGTCACACACAACGTTCCCTGCTCACTGAGTGAAAGACTTTTGTGGTCAGACCAGTTGACTCCCTCCCTTTTCTCCTCCACATCCAGGTTATAACTAGAACAAACAACAGATGTATTTCTTCAGTGATACATGCTGTAAACAGCCTGCTGCAGGCCATTATGCAAAACTTAAAATCTAATTTAATGCTGGATATTAAATAGGAGAGGGCTGCTGTCTTCATACTTGGATATTTTAATTTGCACTGTATATGTTCTACACTGCAGACATTATTACCTTACACACTTTTATGTTACGTGTTGAGAGACAATCCCTCAAACTGTTTGCTCTGAGGGCAACCCTCCCTCTTCCACGCACATTTCATAATATAATTACAGAGGGTTGTGGTTTCATGAGAATTTGTCAGTGCAGGCAGCAACATCATTGTATAAATATCACCATAACCATTCTATAATGTGATTTCTTTTCAGTTCTAGAGGAGGTTCTTGAAGCATTTCCTGTGCACCCTCCTCAGGCCAAAAGTGGAGGTGGGAGCAGTAAGTAAGAGCACCAACAGTGAGGGAGGAGTTGGCCATTCCAATTTGGAGAGAAAGAACATAAAAAAGGCAGCACAATGATTTTCTCAGCATTGCTTAATGTGACATGTTTTTTAAATTTATATTTTGGTCACTTTTAAAAAGGTACAAATGGTGGGAGCTCAAAAACTGACTTGCAAGGACACCTTAACAAGGTGCTGTCCCAGTGACATATAACACTTGTGTAGTTCGAGTATAGTTATGGAGCTAAAATCTACTCTTATGCACAAGTGTTTGAACAGTTTCAAAGGCCCCTTTCCCCTGGTGACCGAAAGCTTTGTTTTTTGCTTTTGCCTTTATGCTTTTCTCAGGTGTGTGAGGGAGTGGATCCTTACCGTTCATCCTGTAGTGCTGACCTTTGCCCCACAGCTCTGTGCTGAAGGGCTGGACTCTGTTTAGCTGAACTGGCTCCAGATGGAGGGCCCTTGTATTCTGAAATACATTTATAATATTACAGCGATCAGTATATAAATGTCCATATATAGAATCATTCTACAACATATTTCATATTCATTTTAAGTTGAAAAAGCTTCTCTTAAACAACCTGAAGGTTTTAGCCTGAAAAATTTGCATTATTATCAGACATAGATATCCTACTAAATGCACAAGCATGACAGTGACAGTAATCCAATCCTCTCAGAGGAACAGGGGTCCCCCTTTTTTTTAGAACTAAATTCTTAATACTGATACTAAAATATTAATATCTTCTTATTATGTGCATGGTTGATTGCCTTGATCACCTGTCTGCAAAACTAATTTCCCCCTTGCAGACAATAAAGTTTAAAAATCGGATTGAACCAAATTAATCACAAGACCAAGATACTACCATAATAAATGCAGATGTGGGCACAGAGAGATACTCACCGTCCTCAGGAACCACAGTGAGGGTGACAACGTTGCCGGCATCCTTGATAAGCTGAACAATGTCATTGTGAGAGAGCTCAATGATGGAGCGCCCGTTGACCGCTGAGATACGATCTCCGACGTGCAGCAGGCCACAGCGGTCGGTGGGACTGCCTTCAATGATTCGGCCAATTTTGTGTGGAATAACTGAAAAGGCAGATAGGAAGAGAAATGAGACATTACGGCCCGGATAGAGTGACCATTATGAAAACCTTGAAATATATCTACAAAGCCAACATAATGGTAGACTCCGTAGTCCATAAAAACTGCTTTGCTCTGGTTTACCTAAAATCTGTTTAATGTGTTGAATTTTTGATGCAAAGACTGAGAGCATGTATCAACTACAAAAGAGAAACACACCACTCCTATGCCTCTTTAAATTGGGTTCTACCATTAAACACACAGAGGCTAACAGAAATCCCAGTGAGTCTCCTTTTTTAGTGATAGAGTTTATACCCAACTGCTACAAACTATTGTCTTTGATGTATAAACTGACGCATTTTCTTAATGAATTAAATTATTTCGTGAAAATGTTATTGTGGGCTCATCCATTTTGCACTTGCAGTATAAAACACGTGATGTATTTTAAACATATACTGTGCTAAGCTTAAAACTTGAGAGACTAGGCTCTTACCTCCATGCGGTGGTTTACTCTTGGAGGTGAGGATGACAAAGCCAAAGCCCTCAGTGTCTTTGCGGTGGAGTGTGATGTCAAAAGACTCGTGGTCCAGAGCGCTGGGCATTGGTAGGCGAGGTAGCTTGGGAGACCCGTTCACCAGCACTGGAGCCATTTCCTGAATTTCTTCATCTGTAGCATCTGAAATGAAAGGATACAGATGCAAATGTATTTGAGTTTGGTGCAACTTTCTTTGTATTTGCATGAGTACATTTCTGAGGGCTTTTACAGAACGGTCTGGAGTTTCTGTTCAAGATGTACAAGAGATATGTCTTGTAACTGAATATCATTTAAAATAGTCACAGTGGTGCTGTATGATCTGCAGAATGTGGATGCTGGCAGTGGTTACCAATGGCTACTGGTGGCATGTTGTTGGAGAGATAACTACTCAAACATTCTGTGCAAGGCCTTTAATTCCCTGAATCCAACACTGAGGCGGCGATCCTCTAGATCAGAGTTCACTTGAATAAAACAAACAGCGTGTCCAGCGCTCAAACAGTTTCTCTGGTTTTTTCACTGATTAACTGTGAGCTTTTGTGAGTGGTGCTCTTTTCTTTGGTCAGCTATATCGGCTGTCTGCTCAAGGTAACTACTGAGTACATAGTTCTATTTCTAACCATCAAACTGCTGTTGTTTCTGTCAAAATATAAAAGGCATCAGAGGATTTCTCTCAAGAAAGCCCTAAGAGACACTCAGTGTTCAGAGCAACTAAGTTTTCATGATCTAGACACACTGTGGGATGGCTCACTGTTATTTCCCCAAAAAACTGCAAAAATCTATTAATATGAAGTGTCAGATTATTACTTAAGTAGATGCACATAAAACATCTAAATGTTGTCAGGCGTTGTTCTGATTGTTACTCACCTCTGTAGATGACCTTCCTGCGTACAGTCAACATAACTTGACCATTACGGGCGGCGTTGGTCATCAGATCCAGCACCTGCTTGTGCGAACGACCTTTAACCATCACACCATCAATGCCAATGAGCTCGTCTCCCGCTCTCAGACGACCGTCCTGCTCTGCAGCTCCGTTGGGAACAATGGCCCCGATGTACACCTGTGGAAAGACATTCTGACAGAGAGGGTTAGCATAATGGAGAACTGTCCTTTGAGGAAACAGAAACTCTAATATTTAGGAAGACATCTAAAGCCTTTATGAGAGATTGTATGATTTTGGAGCTCCACATCAACAGCTTTCTTTATAGTATAATATTTCTATAATAGAGTTAAAATACTTAATATACTTACTGGCTGTTGTGGACCTTCTCCTCCCAGAACACGAAAACCAAAGCCTGTCTCAATATCTCTCTTTAGAAAAACGTCAATGTCTTTGGTGTGAGGTTCTGTGGATGAGAAATACTCTATCACTATTGAGCGTGGGATCAAGGTTTCAAGTTGTACAGGACATAAGCTTAAAAAGCAACTTCTGAGAACAACTGATGTTTTGTGTTGGTCTACACTCACGTCTACTCTCCAGCAGGGCTTTGGACTTTAGGTACATCTCTGTGGCGTCTCGCTTGGGGGAGTCGGCGGAGCGCAGGGTGCTCGTGTTGGAGTGGTAAGGCAGGGCCTGGGGGGGTGTGTCCGCAATATCGTCCAAAGTCTCCGTACTGGCCGTCATTTCCTGCCTCTGAAAAGAAATACATGGGCCATCAACGCCACATATTGCTTTAAGTATCATTACTTACAATATAATTACAATTTTAGATTTCCGATTTTCATTAGATCACATATCCTTTGGTATTCACCTATGAAGGACATCACACATTTTATTGCTAGTCTCTACAGCACATTAGGCGAGACAAGTGGCTGAGCATCTAATGGTGATAAATTACCAAAAGCAATAAAGGTCACTTCACTGGCTCTCTTTTTTTCTATCATAGACTATTTTCACTTTGCATTTCTCTGACTGTTTTGAAGGCTAAGTGATGGGATTTGAATGTAACATAAAATGAGAAAACCTACAGATTTCTCCGTGGCTGTGACAGGCCTAATCAGGCAGAAAGGGCAACTTCTTTATCTAAAACTGTTGTATTAATAATACCACCATATCTAAAGAGGCTCATCCATGCTTCATTACCATTGCAATCCCCTGACAATAGCCCTAAGAATACAAATAGTGAAAGGAAGTAATTAAGACCATTTTTCAGTGCAAACAAAAGGAGGCGCCCAGAAACATAATCAATATTCAAATTTATTGCTATCATTTAATTCGATGCAACAGAGGCTCACTTGTTAAGCTGAAGGACAAAAAAGCTTTGAAATTAAATTGAGGGAGAAGTCCCCATGGGGAAACAATAGTGAGGAAATAGGAAAAGATAAGTTTTTACTCACAGGCTTTAGACTCTTCACAGGGGATGTTTGACCTATGGAGAGACATAGATAGACAACAGCAATTCAGTCAGAAATGCAGATATGATTTGGAACAACAACAATCACTGAGCCACCGTCCACCAGATGGCACTGCCTCTCTGACTGAGAAACAGCAGCAGTGAGCATAAAAATAAACCAGTGAGCTGTGCTCTAAACTCAAGAGGTGTACTCACTAAAGAATGCTCCATCAGGGAATATACATCCATGTGCGATTAAAGATATAGAGGGAATATAAAGGTAGTACATGTGCTGGAGTGCCGAGTACATGGTGGAAGCCCACTGCAGGGCCAAGGAAGTGGGTGAGAGCACTGGAGATTCATGCATATAATTCAATGACCGATAATTCTGTTCCCTCTCTCTGTTCGCTGTACAGTACACCCACACGTTGCATCTCAGGCGCTCAGATTGTTCCCTACAGATCATCTTGTACAGCCCCCTCCCTCCCCCACCTCAACTCCCCGCATTAAATGGATTAACAAACACTCCTCTGGAGCCTACAGCCCTGTGGGGCCGGACCAACACTTGGCTTGATGAGGGGTTAATGGAGCCTGGTGTAACAGGGGAGACGCGGCGGCGTTTTTTCCCCTTCACTGCGAAATCCCCATCAGAGTCATCTCACACCTGAAACACACCACTCTTTTCCTTCCATCCTCTCTCTAAGCTCTGCTCTTCTTCTGTTCAGTGATGCCCACCACTCACACAAACACACAGGGGGACCCTCTTCCAAGCCAAAGGCCATTGTCTAATGAGGGTTAAAGCTGGCATTAGCTCTTCAATTGGGCAGGCTGGGTGAGGCTGAGCCCAGCTCTGCTTCGACTGTGGGGTCATGCAGTGTGCCAGTGGAGTAGGATGTGGTGATGGTGGCACAGCAGTGAGGATGAGTAGTGTGGGTGTTTGGGAGAGGAGAGAGGAGGGTTGGGGCGCGGCTTTGGGGAGGAGGCCCCTGGGGACCTTCCCTCTATGGATATTTAGCCATGGCTCTTTAAGGGGCCATGGATGTAGAGGCATGCAGAAATCCCCTGCACTCCGCTGATGATCAAAGCCAATCCGGGGTTCATCGACTTACGCAGTGAATCCCTGGGGCGGCTGGAGATGATGTAGGAGACATTTGAAGGGTGCTTTTCCCTCCTCCCTCTCTCCCTTAGAATCAAGCACATCCCCACACTTATGTAATTCCCGCTCTCAGACTTGTAACAGACTGCATCACGCCTCAACGGGAGTCGTCATAAACAGAGGCGGGTTGAATGGAGACACACTTGGGGAACGCTCGAGAAATACTCGAGATGTACAGTTTGTAAATGTAAAAAAGCTGTATGTCGAGTCTGATGATTATATGCAACAGCTATGGAGGTGTACGTGAATCTATTCAGCTAAAAAAGGTAGCAGTTTCTATTGTGGTGACCTTATACAGACAGCAGACACAGTGGCATCACCCAGCAGTGTGTGGTCAGTCAATGCCCCCCAACCAGCCGCAACACCACCTCACCTCCTGTCAGTATCAGCACGCTGACCTCACCTCCCATGGGCACTGTTGAAGTTGTATTGACAGCAATAGCAAATTACGTCACACACGAGAGGTCATTAAAGCATGAGAATAAAGGATGGATGATAAGAGCAGGACAAAGATTCACAGGCTTCACAGAGAAGCAACAACATGGATATACAGCCATTCAGTCTGATGAATAGATAGATACATTGACAGACAGACAGATAGACAGACAGGCAGTGAGATGACAGACAGCCAACAAATACAGAAATGTATTTTTCTTTCAGTCTCTCACCTCCTCGCAGCACCAGCACGTTGACCTCGCTGCCCACTGGTAAGTCTTTGAGAATGTCCACCACTTGAGCGTGGCTCAGCGTTTGGACATTTTGCCTGTTGATCTCCTTAATGACATCTCCTTTCAGCAGGCCACGGCACCACTGGGCATCCAGGATCATCTTCACCTTCTGGCCCAGCGGGCAGTCAGCAATGGCAAACCCGAATCCTCCAGGCCCCTTGACCAGCGGCACGCTCACCAGCTCTGGCTGCAGCATCCCACTGGCCACCTCTCCCCGCTCCCCCTGCCTCCCGTTGGGCATGGCCGCCACAACGGGCCGGCCGCTGGCATCCGTAGTGACATAGTGAAGCTCCTGGGAGGAGCCGTGGAGGACGTCGCCTTTCACGAGCAGTGGCTGTCCGTTGATGAGGGGCACGGCTGTCACCACCTCTCCGCCATGCAGGGCCTGCTGTGGCTGGGAGGCTGGTGGAGGTGGAGGAGGTGGGAGAGGGTCGTCGCTCTCTAGATCCACATCTGGAGGAAGCGGGTAGCCACGGCAAAGGACCATGTCCACATACTGGTTGATGGGAATGGATTGGAACATCTGCACCACCTCTGGATGGGTTTTCCCCAGCACAGACATCCCGTTAATCTCAACGATCACATCACCTAAAACAGTGAGAGAAAAGAAAGCCAGTGATAGGGGGAATTTAATCTAGACATCACTTCTCTTCATTTCTTTGGAAAGCACTTACTCCTCCTTTGTCAGATGGATCTTTCCTCTAAAATGTCTCTTTCCTCTTCACTGCTCTCTCATATTTTCATTTTGGCAGCTCCCTGGACTTCTTCCCTTTCCTTTTATCTTTAGTCTACCATTCAGTCCTACTTTATTCCTGTGCCTCCTTCACTCGCTCCATTGTTGAACAGACCTGAACAGCACTCTCTGCCACAACTACAACGGAGGGGAGACGGGTGTAGATTTCTGTCACATCGTACCATTGTAACCATCACACACTCGCACACGCACAGAGCTCACAGCTGTTGGTATATGTAGACAGCCGCAAGGCAATGGCAAGATCAGAAACTAAAAAACAAAAGATGCTAGATGGTTTCACACCCACCATAATCAGACTGTCTGCTGTAAAACTGTGCCCCTGATAGAACTAGAGTTGTAGTTATTGCTTTGTTGAACTCATGGGACAGTGTTAGTTTAAGGGAACACTACAGAGGTAAAATTAATATCTCCAGGTGCATCATGGTAACACAGTTGGTACAAGTTGGCTGCAAAACTATTTTCTGTAATACTGCAGCAGAAATTAGCAGTTATAAATTCATAGATCCACCAGCCAGCTAAATGAGATTTTAGAGTTTATTAATGTTTTTAGGTATTCACTCTCTATCTTGTCCACTTCTGTGGTGACTCTTGAAATAGTGTGTGTGTGTGTGTGTGTGTGTGTGTGTGCGTGTGTGTGGTTTTGCTCACCAGACGCCATCTTATTGTCGTGGGCAGCAGGGCCGTCGCTGAGCACGTTTTTCACCTGCAGAAACTCATCTGTGCGGTCGCCTCCGATGATGGTGAATCCAAATCCCTGGGAGCTCTTCTTCAGCGCTGTGTGGTACAGCTCCCCCGTTAGTTGGCTGGGGTCTGCGGTGAAGCCAGACGCACCACCCTTACCTGCAAACAAAATGTGTACATGTCAGCATATATGCGTGAGGGAGGTGTACTAAATATAGAGAGAGAAAGCCTGAGTGAATGACAAGCTTTATCAAACACAAGTGAAATCTCCAAATAGAGCTCGTCATCAAATACAGCAAAACTGCTTAATAAATTCATATCCCTCTTGAAAGACAGCAAAATCCATCCATGTCTGTATTGAACGTCAATTATACGCATTATGTGCTGAGGATCAACATAGTAATTAGTCACCTCTAATTAACAGGCATGATGCACATGCCTCAACTAGATAAACCCATCAACAGAGACCTTCTTGTAAAACCCTGCTGAGAAAAGAGCACAAACAGACAGACTAAAGGATATAAAATGTTAATTGACTTGTTAACTGTTATGTGCTTCTTTCCATTACAAGCCTATAGAGCAGAGCAGTGATATATAACCTCTGACAATGTCCAATTTAGCACAATGTCCTCTCCTATCCTCTCCCAACTGCAGTGAGCGACTCCGTAAAAAAGAGGTATGTCAGTGCGGACTTTTTATAACTTGAGTAAGGAACAACTTAAGGTCAGTGGCAGCATCAATAAGGACCAGCAGCTCGGCTGTGGCATACGCAATACACTAGGTAGCCAACTGTCAGGGTCACACTGCATTAAACCGAGCAGCTTCCCTATCTGGCATTATGGTGGTATCAGCACTTTAGATCACGGACACACCATTTTTTCCTTGTTGCCTGATGGTCTCTGGCCAGTGCTGCATTTTAGCTTCGACTCCAAAACAGTAAAACTGAAGTCAGCCGGTGATAAATGATGCACATTCCAGCGCCTGTGCTGTATATTGCGGGAATGTGTTGTGGCAGTCTGTCTCTGGGATGCCAGAAATATCATTACACATTTAGAAACGGTCTGTCTTTTTTTTTTTTTTAAAGAACCAGCTACCAGTTTCTTTATATCTAAAGTTGAATGAACTTCAGCAAAACAACCCAAAAGACAAATACACAGTAAGCAAACTTACTTGATACTTCATTTATTTAAGTATTAAGTATTTGTTTAAGTAGTTTTCTTAAGTATTACTTATCATATCTGTATGTCAACAATAACAATACATCTATTTCATTATAAAATGCCCCAAAATGTTCATTATGTTTAAAGCAATATGATAAAATATTTTTTTCACAGTAATTTCTGGTCAAAAATAACTAATAGTTGACTTCTGCTCCAAAGAAACAATAACACTGCCCAAAACTGAATTTCATCGCCACCATGCTAGCTAAAGATGAGGTTAGTAAAATATTCACCAACAACAGATAAAGCATAGGGCTAGAGTTGGACAACAAAGCCTGTCTGTCTTTAGTCTGTCTTCCCAAGCCCATTCATTCCTACTGAAAATGTGGGTCATAGTTTTATTTATTAAAGTGGCTAAAAAAAAATCATAAAACAGCTGGGCACTGTAGTTTTTTGCTTATGCTATTTTCAGCCACAAATGTTGCACTAGTGAGTATTTATGCCACCAGGACGGGCGGGGTATGTGGGATGGACTCAAAATAAACTACAGTGTCTGTGTTTGTAGTAATAAAGGCGTACTGATTACTGTTTTTGTTTCTTTTTTGGACAGCAATGGAGCTCTATGCCATAGAGGAATATGTGATATTAGGCGTTGGCTACACAGACGATAGTTAGTTATAGTTAGTTAGTTATAGATAGTTAGTAAGTAGTTAGTCTTTTAATGGCACTTGCTGACAGTAAGAAAATAGAATATCACCAGCCTTATCCTTTAAGGCAAGCAGTTAAACATAAAGTAAAAGGGTGAAAGCATGTGACAGGTTATGAAAGGTTATAAATCATACTTGAAAAGGTGCCCTTTGGCTAAATGTACACTTGCCACTTTTGAGATCTGCAGCTAAAATTGGATTTTAGAAGACTGCATCAATGTATGCGTATGCCTCCCCTGAAAATAACTGTTCTGTGGATGTAAATCTAAAGCTGCAGTCTACCGCTTTATCTCTTTCTGTTGCGCCTGGTGATTGGACAATGGCTTCCAGTCACAACGTGCCCATTTCCATATCTAGGTTTCACAACAGCAACTTCCTAGTTTGGCTGGAAAGTAACAACTGCACATTTTCCCTCTCATTTCCTTCAGTTTTAAAAAACCACTGAATAACTTTCTGAGGCATGTGTGGGGAATTTAAATGCAGGCACTCTCATACTATCAAATGGCTCAGCTGTCGTAAACATCCACTGCAGACATGAGCGGCTGTGAATGAGCGTAACTTATCACAGTCAGTGTGGACTCCAGATGTCCAAACTGTCGCATGGATCAAGCAAAGCTCATTTACATAATCACATTCAAATTGCTTGATAAACTCAACATGGAATATTTTTTCTTCTTCCCCCCACAAGGTGCTGAAATAACCATTTGACGGCATGTTTGTGTGTAAAGAAACAGACAGAGCTAATGGAGGGAAAATGAAACAGAGGGAGGAAGTCAGTGCGACGTGTGCGAGCCTGTACTTGTGTGGGAGAGTCCGAGGAAGATCTCTGTGCCAACGTTTGTGGGCAGACTTTGAAAGCCAGAGGCAGACAGAACCATCAGATCCACCGCATCAAACAGCCGTGGTTTTTGATTTCTCATGTGTGACTCAATTGCGCTGTAAATCTCCAGTGACATTATTCAGCATAATTGGGAAGACATCTTTCTTACTACATCAATGGAGCAACAGCAGCTGCAGTTTCCAAGAATGCACCTTGAACAGCACAATTTGAAAACAACCGTTGTAGCAAGGCCAAGAGTTGAGTAACAGGGGAAAGCACCATGTACACAATGTAGACAACATATCAGAGCAAAGCAGACATTGAGCACATTGGACACAAAGCCTGGTATGTTGGTTAGCTGACAAAAACCACAGTAGACTCTCCATTGCAGGTTTAGCTGCAACAACACCTCATACAATATGGACCTCAAAATTGCCAATATTCAATAGATAAACAATATTCCATAGAATAAAAATGATGCAACAAAAAGTCTTGAAAAAGGGCGTTTTGGAACAAGAACAAAAATGGCGTCAAGAAAACCTGTTATTAAATGACGAAGAGAGCTAATAATTATTTCACAACATATTAATTAAATTATACGGGCGTCTGTCTCTATTCACAGGTCTTACTTATGTTTTAATAGCAGTAATTTCCATGATATAAAACTCCCTGGGAATCTCATACGTTGGAAGGAATCTGAATTCTAGCCCGAGGTGTAACTGTCGACTGATGAAGCTTTGGTTTCATAATAGCAACTGTATGACAGCTCACTAGGTTGTGTAATCGGTAATCAGCAGCGAGATGGCGGTTTCCTCAGTCCCCACACACCTGAGCAGAGAAATGTCTGATTATGCTTGGCCTCTCTGATGTGCTGTTCCACCAGCTGTTGCCACATGCGCCGCTAAAAGCCGACCTCCTCCCCTGCATTCCCTCTCTCGCTCCCTGAAACCCTGCCAGCGCTACGAGCCTGTCTATCTCCACTGCTGCAGCACTGTAATCTATTATACATCCACTGTAATGAAAATATACTTAATTCATAATGTTTATTGCAGGAGAAAAATGGCTTGTCAAACCTAAAGAACGGACCATTACTGACCAAAACAAAAAGACTGACAAGAAGACGAACAAGGGAAGAAAAAAAGGCTAATTTTGACAATCTATTATATATAGAGGCTACTTGAAGGTTGACACATTCAGCTGACCTTGCGTGAAACGATGACGTCCCCACTGCTTTCTATTCCCAGAAAACATATTTATCACATCACACTGACTGAGGTGAAAGGGTTGGCCTCCGTACAGAGCATAAGCCAAACTAATTAAACTACAATTATATTTTAGACAATTAGCTGACGCTCACGTCCAGAGTGATTTACAGTGAGTACAGATATAGAATAAGCTCAGCGAAAATGTTACACAACTCCAATAAAGCCAAAACTGCTCCTGTTGTTCTTGAATATCACACATAACAGTGAAGTAAAAGAAGTGCTAGGAGAGAATGAGCTTACAAAGAGCAGTAACAAAGACATTCATCAGTTTTCATTTTAGATGACTTCAGTCTTACTGGATTTTCTTGTGGTGTTGTTTTTACCAGACAATGACAGAGTAAGGCAGAAAGCTGGTGGAAGTAATTGTAGTTGTACGTGTATTTGCATGTCTTATGAACCCGAGGGAGACATGGAAACCTGCAAGACAGGATGCAATATATCATGTTTTTAAAGGTCTCGGTCTCATGTGTTAGAGCAGTAATGTGGCAGTTGGAAGTTTTTTCTTCTTCTCCTAACAATCCAAATAGAGTGGAAGTTGAAGAGGGGGACATGTCCCGCAGTGCTGTTGTTACCTTGGGAAGGTGCTGCTGTGGCTTGTTGGATCGCAGCCGTCTCCTGGCTCAGCTTCTTCTTTGCCTCCAGGACCGGGTTCTCAAACTGGGTTTTCTGGTTGATGTGGCTGCAACATAAACAGGCTCAGATTTAAGAGAAGACACTTCCACACACACACACACACACACACACACACACACACAAACCTCCGACTTATTGAGCTCACTGCACCATTTTTCTGCAATTAATTATGTATGCACCTTCCCTATAAAGGAACCATGATTTTCTAATAGGGGGATGCTATAGTGGCACCTTTATAAATACATTCATAAACACAGCACACATACAGTAAAGGCTGCCTGGGCTCCTCTTTATGTGGGGAAACTACTATGGCTTTTAGCAATTTAATATTGTAGGAAATGAACCCCCCTGACTGCCAGCAACATCCTGTTCCTCTACAACAAGGTAAACAGCCTGTTGTCCCTCTGGCATAAGAAGTACAGCCATTGTTTCATAGTGAGCCCATTTCAAGCTAAAACACTGGCAGCTACAAGCTCCATCTATATGCCATTGACTCTCCTTGTCCAAACAGTGTGTGAGTTTCTCTCTCATGTCACTTCTACCTAGGAGGGATCCTTCTGCAGTCTGAGCAATAAAACAACGCAAGCCTTCCCATTTTCTTTTCATCACAACAGATTGCTTCCTCTCCTTCCAGCCCCCACCCTCCTCCCTCCATGCATTCTAGTTGAAAATCTCCCCACTTCTCTCTACTGCTGTTACAATGGCTGTGTTCCACTGATTTCCTGCTGGGGTGGTGAGCACAAACACATTTTGCACACAGACAAATATACAAACAATATGCAGAGGCATATACACAGACTCACATTCTGTACACATGCTTCTTACACAAGCACTGGCAGAAGACCGTGAGAGCACGATCAGCGTTATGTTCACTGCAATGTTACCCGCAGAGTTTCATTTTGCCACCCACTGATGAAGAATGGGAAAATCCTGATCAGAATCTTCAACTGTTCTCCTCAGCCGAGATGAACAAAATGAGCCGTGTGCTAGATCCATTTGTTTATTTTTAGACAGTATTGATTTATGCCGTCTCACCGCTAATGTACACTAAGCAGTGTAATATGCACTTGTGCTCTGATCCCTCTGGTGAAATGCATTTGTGTGTTATTTGCATCTGTGAGGAACAAGTGTGATAAAACAATTTGCACCGCTAGTGATGATGGCAACTGGAGTGCTTTGAAATCACATGTATCAATAAATCGATGAAACTTACTCAACATAGTATGTGCCGTACTGTGGATCGTCAATTTCCTCCCAGCCGTAAGGTAACTCTGCGAAAAGAAAACAGCGTGCCATTGTGTTGTGGGAAGATGCAAATAGGGAGCACATATAAAAGATAACAGAACGGAAGAAAGAAGAGGAAGAGCAGGCACAGTGTTCAATAGACAATCATCTGGGAGTTGTAAACCATTCAACATGGTCATGAGGTACAGCAGTAGTTACCAGTGTATATTTTCCCTCTTGACTGGGACGTTTAGCATAAGAAAGTAGCCATGAAAATAGCCTACAATAATTTAGTGAACGTTTCTGTGGTCTCAACAAGCCGGCCGGTTGGAATGGCTGATGTATGTCATGCTCTGATGAACATATCAGGGAGAGGGAGGGAAAAAAGAGAGAGAGAGAGAGAGAGAGAGAGAGAGAGAGAGAGAGAGAGAGAGAGAGAGAGAGAGAGAAAAGAGGTCTTTACGCAAGAGAGAGCTTTGGAGTTGCTTTTCAGAAGCAACACACCAACTAGCTTTCTGTCCGCCTGTAAAAATCCATTAAAACCCGGCTGGAAGGGTCCGACCCTTTCAGCCATGGCCACTCTCTGTCTCTGCCTACACTTAAGTCCACATTAGCATCCTGGGGATACAAAGGCTCGTCTGGAATTCCTTAAAGGAGACCCCAGCGCGAGATTTCCAAAAATTAGGCCACGTGACTGTGATGCTTAGGGTTACTCTTAGGTGACATGTCAAAGATAAGATACACAGTCATATTTTACCCTGGTTGGTTATTTGATTAAATGTGCAAAGACACGTGAAGTGATGGATCATGTAGTGTGGGGCATATACAATAGAGGTATGCCCTTATGTAAATACATGTGCAGTGGTTAATGGAATGACTGTACGCTTGAGTAGACCAGCTGAGAAGCGCTGTCTACATACCTCCATCCTCACACTTCTCAGGGGGCTTCGCCTTCTTTGCTAAGCGGGGGTCCAACCACGTGGTCGTCTTGGTATTGTGACTGCGGAGCACAAAGAGCAGCCAGTAAATATCAACAACAAAGACCTGTGCCAGCAGAGAAACCGCCGCTGATGCACAAGTAGCCAACAAAAGGACATGCCACGACAGAAAAAACGACAACCTTACTCTCCTGTGTAATATGCTCTCGTGCACAAGGGTTACTGGATTCACCAACAAACATCTGATCCATTGGTTTACATTCAGCTGTCACATTACCGTGTTCATGGTTAGGTGGCCTTTTCAGAGGGGAGAGAAAAACCCTCTGAATGTGAAGCACGACAAACTCGTTTATCTTCAAATGTGTTAAACAACTGGGGTGTGTAATCAGGAGGAAAATCACAATGGTCTTCTGATATCTTCAGAGACAAGTAGCTTAGAGCCAAATAGGAATAAAACACACGGGCTTGCCCGCACACACACACATGTGTACACACACACACACACAGGCCTCAGAAAGCGCTTTGTGTAATCGACTGTTTTAAAATCAAAGTATTGATTGGTTTAGCAAAGGAGCTTAACATCTTTATATTACGAAAAGAAAACAATTGAAACAACTGTGGGAGTCACTCAGAATAAATTCAGAGTATTTACACCTTCCTGAAGCTCTGAGCCTTATTTACATAATAAGTGTGGGGCCTAGAATCATTTGAACTCTTGTCAGTCAAGTTTGTTATCATGGAAGGATGAGTATGTGTATATTTCATCCAATTCACTCTTTCTTTGCCTTGTATTTGAACGTGTTGTCGTTGAGCTCTTGTTTTTTTAATCATTCAGTGATGAGAAATGATGTGACTTGTAGATCACAAACCCCTCATTACACAACCAGGATCAAACCTAACCTTACTGTTGGGCTGATTAGATACAGACTGAACTGAAACATTTATCTGTGTTTCACTATTTATAAAGAAGATAACAGTAAATACAATGCTGTATGACATCAGATAGACAAACAACACTTTCATTTCTAACATCATATCTTGCGGCACACCCCACTACAGTTGTAAGATGACAGTAACAAGTTACAACACTCAAGTTGTCAGCTGCTATAAATTTCAGCCGTCATCATCCAGCGTACTACACCTTATCGAGCTAATATCATATTTACCTGTAGCCTCAGCTTACTGTTACGCCTTCTGTTATTCTACATTTTGCTTTTTGTCATCAAATCCCATGAAAAGGCCTCAAGCCCATTGGTTCCTACTGACAACCTAAATCTTTGACAACAGCTCACAAAAATATAATTTAATTTATACAAGGAAAGACTAACTAATTTCCAAAAATAGCTTTACTCATACAGGAGTAATTTACATTTTTTAGGGACTATTTTCAGCTGCAGATTAATACATATTTGTTGCGCTAACATGTATTTATGGCAGCAGGCCAGTGTATTTAGGACTGACATGTTTATAATAACGAAGGACCTTTTCACTCAGTTTTAATAGTTTCTGGCAACAGGCTTTGGCCACACAGGCAACTCTTGTTAGTAGAAAAAATTCATTGTTGAGGTCTTTTAATGGCATTTGTTTGCAGCAAGAGGAATATAAAATATTGACAGACTTACACTCAGTTGCAAGTTTATTAGGTACAGGTTATAAGGTTAAAATGCTCTTTTTTTTCTTGACACTGTTTTAGAGAGGTGTCGATTCAACTGTATTTATAATTTTGGCGGCTGCGGTTTGTGCTGAATGTATTGCATTATACTGACAGGTGTTCTTATTATTTTGTCCACCACATTCACATCAATGATGGTAGGCTGAATAACAGAAACACCTCTCTGTATAATAGAGATAACAAATGTAGTTGAATCAACACCTCTGTAAAACAGTTTAAACAAAAAACCTGAACATTATAACCTTCATGAAGGTGGGATCTATTGCAAGACTGTTGTATTAGACTTCATTAGTTGGCAACTGTGAGTGTAAGTCTCATCTTTTACTGTCCCCTTGTCCTTGTTTTATCGGGCTACCTACAGTTGAAACTCCACAGACTAGATATTATCTATAATTCCCACTGTGAGACATTCTGTCTGGCATTTAGGGAAGGACAGCATGAGAGAGCTAAATGTGTCGGATAATTTTTTTATTAATTGTTTAGCCTCTAAAATGTCATGAGTACAAATGCCCATTACAAGTTCCCAGAGTAGAAAGGTGTCCTCCTCCACTTGCTTATATTGAACAATTAAAAAACCCAGATGGACTCAGTTTAAAATAATAAAGAGAAAAGCTGTAAAACCTCATACTGGAAGAGGATGGGACCTACACATGTCTGCATTTTTATTTGATAAATCCTTTAAAATGAAATCATTGCTTACTCAAAATAAAATTTCAGTTGATGCTCATCGATTAGTCGGTTGATTAGTCGGTAGTCATGTGACTAAATGGTCACATGACCCCTTGGTTGCGTCTTCTACTTACTCTATGAAGTAGACCATGCCAGTCTCAGTGTAAGCCATCTCCCAGTTAAGAGGCAGCGGCTCCAGGCTGTCATCGCGGGGAAGAGAGCTCCAGGTGCGGAAGTCCATGGTGCTGCTGGACTGGGTGTAGCTGGGCACCGCTTTCCTCCAGTCGGCGCCTTCTTTGTGCTCTGGAGAGAGAGAGAGAGAGAGAGAGAGGGGAAGGACAGGTTAAAGAGGAAAAACAGGGAGAAAAGAGAGCAGACAGAGAGGAACGGTTGCCTGTAGGAACACCTCTGCCCTCCTGTTTTCCTGGGAATGGAGGGAGACTGACGTCGCTCATAGAATTTGCATGTGAGTGATGGTGTGTGTGTTCGCCAAAGGGCTGTTTTGCATTTGCATGTGCACACAGTGTTAATGCTTATGCTTATGTACATTCCCTGTGGGTTGCAATGATAGAGGCAGGGATTCACATTAGAAAGGGCCATCTGAGACCCAAGGCGGTTTCTGTATGATAATACTTAACTGCTGCTCTTCACATACACTCTATTGCATTTGTAGACACTCCCTTTAATGAAAAACTGCTCTACAATGAATATGAAACATACAACAAAGACCCTCCTAATTCACTTAGCACTTCATGCCACCCCTCAGAAGATGGTTATAAAGGGATGAAACACGAGTGCGTTTCATCCCTTTCTTTTTATGTGGAGCTAACCTCCTCACAACAGAGGATGACGCCAAAAGATGTTACGCACACCACAAAAAAAGCCTTTCTGGGGATGTATTTCCCAAAGATCTTTCCACCTTCATTTTAGATTCAATACATAATTGCTAAAAATCCAACCACAGAGGCCTCTCAGCAGCATCAGCATGTTGGTTATTTGCAACATCTAAAACACTTTCTTCTTTTGCCTCTCTGATCAAAAACACACACTTGCTCTTCATATTTAAAAAGGCACAAACACAGAGAAAATGCACATGTGCTTGAAGATGTTGTATGTGTTGTAGCCATGTAAACACTTGGAGAACCAGCCAGAGGGCAGAGCCTGAAGGAGAACTGAGGTCATCAGGTTCACAGCAGGGTGAGGGCCCACTCGACGATACGAGTTTGATGGGATATAGAGGGACTGCGGGGGAGAGGGGTGTGTGTGTGTGTGTGAGGGGGGGGGGTGATAAGGACAGTCTGAGCAAAAATGGGGGAAAGCTGCAGTCAAGAGTTCAGAGACTTAGAGCTCACATTTTCCATTAACCTCTTTTTTTCATTCGACCATAACTCTGCCCATCTATGGCTGGTCTGAGACTTCGCTGCCACAGCTGTGGGCTGTAGCTGAGCAGCCATTTGTGACTGGTTTCTTTCCATAAAAAGAACTCCTGGATGTCTGGGCATCGTTTTGTGTTTGATTTCAATATGACAGAGCGGTTGGGTAAACAGACTTTGGATTTCTGTGAATTCTTTGTACAGCTGAGCAAGCAGTGTTTGAGCCGTGACTGTCAAAACAATGTTTCATTCTGTAAAAAAAAAAAACATTTTCAGCTTGAACTTGCCTAAATGTTCTCTTACAATAAAAACCCAGGTACGGTGCACAGTATGTAACCTATTTTTGTTGCAGGGATGTTCTCCTTGTGACCATTAAGGACAGATTTGTTCCTTAGAGAGCTGAGGAGTTGTCTTGATTGATCACAGACACAGTGTCCTGCTCTCTGGATGAGACTTTCTCAAGGTGACCTGTGGTACAGTATATTAGAAGGTAACAGTAATGGCGTCTCCAGTGGAAGATTTATCAACAGTGTAGCCAGAACATTTGAATATGTGTGTTAATACTGTCACTTTGGAGACAGCATGTCTGCCATGTTTAGTCACTAAATGCGGCTTAGTAGCAGATCAGCATTATATGGTTTGTTCACCCAAATCACCCAAAAACAAATAGTCACACCTTTGTGGTATTTAGGCATGCAGGTAGTTTTGCTCAGGATTAGAGATATGAGAACAGTTGACAGGGAGGTCGGTGGATTATCCACAGAAGAGCTGCAACTAACGATTCTTTTCATTGTTGTCCAATATGCTGATTCTTTTCTCGATGAATCAATCAATAATTTAGCCTATTATAGAGAAATAAAAACATTTCCATCACAACTTCCAAGAGTCCAAGATGGTGTTTACTTTATTTTGTCCAACTAACAGTCCAAACCCCCAAAGAGGTTAGAGTTCACCATGATGTAAGACAAGAAAAGGCATTTAAGAAAGTGGAGCCATCAAATGCGTTTTTGCTTGAAAAATGAAAAGTGATTGACTGATTATCAAAACTGTGGCCGATTCATTTACTGTCAATTGACTAATCGATCAATCGGCCAATCTGATCCAGAATAAACTGGGCACTGTTTCTGTTGATGTTGCTGTTGAATTTTTGCAAGTTTTCAAAGCTGTGACCTAGAGGTCTTTATGGGACCGCTTGGTTCCAAGTGACCAAGACCTGACCGGGTCCTAATTATATTCAAAGCTACTTGGGTCAGAGAGGGTCCCGTTCTACTGTTGCAGGTCTCTGTGTCAATATGTCTAAAATATGAGCAAAAATGAGAAAAGAGTTGGAGCCATCTATTTGGGCCTGTTTGGATCTAATTTAAACTTTAAACTGTATAAATAAATAAATAATTATCCTTGGGATTGGTTCTCCTCAGGTTCTTTTCTTTGTATGGAAACTTATTTATGCACCTCGGCTTCTGGTAGGTTCACCACAAACACAGTTCTACACTCCTCCGAAGTTTTGTGGTGGTGAAATCTCAGAAACAGATGTTTAAAAACCTGGACAAACCAAAACCAAAAGTATCTGCATTGCTAGTTATGAGACATTTCAGTCATATGTTTTGTAACTTGGGTGTTTTTGCAGGTCATACTATTTCAGTCTCATGTCTCAGTATTAAACTGTGTTTTAAAGAGTTTGCACCAAATCTGACACCACCATTTGATGGGTGGGCTAAATACTACAACCTTGACTGACATATGACGAGAAGACGAGAGATTAAGAAAGATGATGAATCTGCTCAAGAGGATGTAGTCAAACAATCTTTGAACGCCGTTTTATGTGACAGATTGAGATGCGCGCGGCACTGTAGTGTCCTCAAACGCCCATTGGGCCCATCAAACTGTATTCAATCTGCAACAAGCCAAAGTCTTTATGTCTTACAAGAGACACAGACAGTGACATTGACCTAATGTGACAATTCCACAACCAAAGGACAAACAGAGTATAGCTGAACATCCCTTATTTAACATGACATTCTGTGCTTTGACATTTACTGACCAGGCAATCCATTGACCAGCGGTGGCCTCTCATCATCATCTTCCTCCTCGGGGACCGCGCTGTCCTTCCTGTCCATCTTGCTGACTGAGGTGGTGCGTTTCCTGGGGACCTCGCCACCGTAGTCTTCGTCAAACAGCACCTGATCCACCAGGTCAGGCTGCACCAGGTTGGGCTCCGCCGGAGGCTTCGGGGTCCCATAGTAGTTACCTGACAGAGTGAAGGATGGGAGGAGCAGAGAATGAGAGAGACTGACTCGTAAAAAAAAGCAATAGGGAGCCACAGAAAAGGAAGCTGGAGCGCAGACCAACATGAAAGAGTAGTGTGTATGTTATGTGAAGGAAGGAGACACAGTCAGAGAGATCATCCACCGTGTCAAACATCACTCCAGTTCACCTGATTTACATCAAACATTAAATCTCTAAATGTCACACACCGGCACTCAGAGTTGACTATTTACAAGAGGTCTGCTTCGTCTGCATGACTTTCTTCTCTGAACCCCCTGCTTTGTTTTCCCTCAATAACTGCACCACAGGGCTGTCATGACTCATGTAACATTAAAATCACTTCACTTGGAATTTGCTTGCAACTAATTACACTGATCATTGAATACAGCAATTATCTATCTCTCAGTTTGCTTTTTTTCCCCTAATGAAGAAAAACCTTGTGTTACGGATTATAAATATTCAGTGGGATAGCAGCGCTCCGTAAAGAGGGAGGATAGAGTGCAAAACTTTGTTAAATTATTTGCTCATTTAGCTCATGGCGTGATCCATCTATGTATGGCTGGTGAGCAGTATGTGGAACTCAATTTAGACGTAGAATAAGTAATTATTCAACCTCCATTAGGATTATAAATAATGCGCATGCTAATTTATATGCCTATCATTTATTATGATTATTTGTTTGCTAAATGCTGCTCCGTCGGATGTGTTTACACAATAATATCAAATTAATTTTTTGGCATTCAATCTGTAAGGTCAAATATTTACTCCGCTCTTACAATAAGTGTTCATCAGATTGAGCCTACTCAGCTAAATCATGATTTATAATTAGATTAATTAAAGGATAGGGAGAGATACCGCTGGGAAATAGGGATTTTCAGCTATTTAATTAGCCTCCATAAACTTGATCTTATTTTCATTTGGACCCAGCTGCGTATGGGACCATCGTATTATGAACCTTTGATGTACTTAAGCGTGAACATGCAGACATCACAAATGCTGTACTGTAGGAGCAGTATTTATCAAGTACAGATCTTTTTATAGCTTGGTACAAAAAGAGGAAGCTGACAACAGCGTGCATGCCAGGACGAATAGAGGGCTCTGAGGAACACATCACAGTCATTCCAGCAGCTTTACAGCACGATACACTAACACCACAACAGCTTTTTTTTTTTTTTTTTTTGATAAGTGAGCCCATCTCGCGCACGGCCTCGTCTCCTCAGGCGTGCCAACTATAATACACAGCAAACTGGGTTAATGCAGCCATGCTCATCTCAAAGCAGCGGGAAGGTTGAGGAGGAGAAGGAGGCTGGATGAAAGCCTGCCCCTCCCCCCCTTGCCGCGCGACTCTGTGTTTACTAAGCGACACTCATCCGCATTTGTGAAAGATGGCTTCATTAACAGGGGTGGCACAACGATAGCAAGGAGAGATTGGGTCTGCTGGCTAATCCCCGCCTGTCTCCTGCCACACGCTGACATTCATCAGCCAGACGCTACCTCTGTGATTAATTACTTACAAACATGTCTCTTGGCCCCTGATAAATGTGTGTCGCAGATATAGAGGTGTGTGAAAGCAGTGCGTCAGTGAAGATTTGTGGCACCATTTGCCATTATAAATGGAGGGAAGCCTCATAAGCTGATGAGCAGGGGAGCTTGTCCGACGTTACTTGTGATCATCGTGTCACAGGGTTGATGAGCCAGGAAGAGTGAGCCTCCTCTTTCAAAGTGCGTGCAAGCAATTTCATGGTGGTGGAATCAGCTACCGGTAATGAAAAGACTCCTGTTGTCAAGGGCACTATACATAAGCTATGCAAGGTCATGAGCACACTTTCATCTGGCCGAGATCATGAACAGACAGTTACACAGTCACAGAGCCACACAACCATCCACCTAGTATACCACACATTGCTACTAATGCATGAATTCTGCACTCCCATTCACATCCAATTTAGTCTCCAGGTCCGTTTTCCTTCCTTGACAGAATTTGATTATGAGCGCCCTGGTAGCTCACCTGGGAGAGCACGTACCATTTACTAAGGCTGAGTCACTATCTAATAAAAGGCAAAAAATGCCAGAAAAAATATCTTAAAAAGAAAAAATGGACTCGTTATCACAATGGGGATCCCAAAACAACAGATTTAAAGTGGATCTCGATTTGGCAGAATTTTGCCTTCCTTGGTAGCAGATTAGAGAGAAAAAAACACTCTCTGTGTGCAGTATTTCTTTTTCCTGGCAGCTGTCCCTCCAGTGTTGCACTTCACTGCACTGTACCATTCAGTTCTTGTCCGGCTGCTCTGTTCTGCTCCAAGAGAGTGACCCAACCTGAACCTCAGAGGCACCGAGACTGAGGAGGGACCAAAAGCCCAGAAAGACTCTCAGCGGCTGGCGCAGATGGCTGATGTGTCTGCTTGGCAGGCAGCCTGGGACCCTCCGGACCAACACGGAGCCGCCAGCATGTACCCTACCAACCCACAGAAACGTACCCTGGCTAGTATGCATGCTCGTTGTGTCCTGACCTCTGATCAGCCTTTTTCTTGAGAGGAGGGTGGTCATGGATGGCAGAATGATGGATAAAAGAGCTGAGGAGAGGTTGTTTAAGTTGAAATTATGTGTAAAATGCATTAAATGACCCATGAAATATTGTCTAGGTAGAGAAAAAACCCTTATACATGAACCATTAACATAATGAGCATTCAGGCAAGTCATTTGGGACTATTAGTGAGACCATTATGATAAGCTAAGAATCCCATTAGCTCAGTACCTTGAGCACATCTCACTTACTGTACACTTACAAACTGAAGGTAGTTCACCTACACAAGAGGACACCTGATCTTGTTTATTTTCCTCTTTTCAAAAGAAAAAAAAGGCACTTCAAGCACAACTAAATGGAGTAAATCCCATTCCTCCATCCGATTACGTCCAGCTCCTCTTTGAGTTCACTGTGCTGCAGAGAGATCAACACTCTCTGCCACAGCAGCCATGCAGCGCTTGTGCTGACTGGGTTTTAGAGGAGGGGAGGAGGGGGGGGCCGCCACTATCAGTGTTCAGTTCTCTCTGAGGGATAGCATACTGAAACCCTCCAACTTTTGAGGAGCTAATCCACACATCTGCACGCAGCCAAGGCCGTCCTGCTTCCACTGCAAATGGGGTTTCCATTGGGAGCCAAGGAGCTCAGCACACCTCTGTATCATCTCTCTCTCTCCATTATATGCTCTTCCTCAGTTTGCTCTCCATCTCTCCCTCTCTGCCCACAGTCAACCTCTCTATAAAAAGGTGTAAATCCCGGCTGGCTTCAGCTCACAGATGAAGGACAGATCGTGGGCGACTTGGCAGCTCCTGAAACCTGATCCTCGAGTTCTTAGATGATCTATCCCCGACACAAGGAGGGATGGGATTTGTTCTGTGTGCATGGATGTGTGCTCATACAGTATGTGTGTGTACCTGTGTCTGTGTGTGTGTGTGTCTAATGTCAGTGCTGCCACCATGCTATGAGGATGAGGGGTGGGGAGGAAGACTGACGCCTTATCACAGAGATCAGAGACCGTTGGAAGAACCTGCCCAATAAGAGCGAACACAGACAGCATGCATCGCAAACTCTTATGATTACCAGTAGAGCACAGTCACATTCTTCAATAACAGCATTTATTCCACTAAACCCGAGTTCTTACGCAGCCAAATTGTTAAATGTATTTCAATAGAACAGCAGGTGATGGCCAAATTATATTACCTTGCCCAAAATCTAATGCCGTGCCATCAATCATTGGAATAACTGCCCCCTTTACGTACATCAGTCCAACAGTAAATCCTCATTCAAACACCATTCTCCAAAAGCATTACTTAAACAGCTGATCAATAGCCCAGTGTTGGTCATGTATGTTGTGTTCTTGTTCTTTGGTGATGGTCCCTGACACTAATTCATGATACTATTTTGAAACTAATTCTGAGATTCATTTGTATGACGAAATAAAACAAAATAAAAATAAACAAGCCCATCGTACGTTTGAAAATGCTCTTCACCATCTGTACATGCGCATACACACAAACGCAACAAATACACAGACGCAGAAACACACTTGTGCACCCCAGAGGAAGCAACTTTAAGCCTTAAGGCACTTTCTCTCTGGATGAGGATTTGACTTTATCTTTTAATTCTCCATCATATAGGAAGCACAAGACGCAGCTGAATGGGAATGAGAGAATGGTGCAGAGAAGGTCGATTCACGCGACCAGAGGTTGCCTCTCAAGCATTTAGAAAAATCCTCTCCCATTTCACAGCAGCCTGGATTTGCAGGAAGAAAGAATGAGCTTAAAGAGAGCCGGAAGATTATCATGTTATTGCCATAATCATTGCGCAATGTGAGAGAAATCCTCCGTTCCAATCCCTTCATGACACAAATACACTGCGACCGTCTGACTTTCCAAGACCTCTCAATGCAGGGCAAGTGCTTATGCTCCTTTGTAGTATAAGGTGTTAGATATGGTAAATACTTGGCAATTCAGCTGTTCGCCAAGCTGAAATATCCCTCGTTGTGTAAACTTCTTTCTGGAAAGAACATGTCCATGCTTGTCTACTTGTTGTTAAATATCAGTCACTACTGACATCTTTACTGCAGCCAGGTGCCGTCAAATGAACATTTATAAAAGCTGTTTTTAAAGAGTGAAGAGGGTAGAGAGGACGGGTACTTTAAACAGCTCTGAAAGTTCAAGTTCAAGTTTTGGATGCTTTTGATGAGCCAAAGTTTACTGGTCGTGTCTGTGAGAGGAGAGAGGGAGGAAAAGGAAGAGGCTGGTTTATCCCATGAATAAAGCATGACTTGAGAGTCAAGAACACAAGCGGGACCTCCTGATGTGTGACTGTGCAGCCAGCCGGTGGGATCAGCAGGTTGACTGGTTTACATAAGGTCACCATCAGGTGCTACAGCTGCTTGCATGCTCACACTCTATTGTGTGAAGATCAACTGTATACGAAGACGTGCTGGCACGGACGCACAAAACACACAGAGGGAAGAACATCCTATGCACTGACAAATATTGACAAATGTCCACGGGCACATAAAAAAAACATAAATTACATAAAAGCACGAGCATACATGTAATTTTAAAGACAAACACACATATGTGCATGTGACTTCACACATAGGGTGGGCACTAACAAATGTTAGAAGGCAGAGCCTGAAACGTTTGTGTGTATAAGTACACTGATAATGATTTAATGATTTAATACCTTACAGGATTTCAAGAGACAATATAAAGGCAACAAGTAGAGTCTGTCCCTTCCTCTCTTTTGCATGTATGTAGATGTAGCTCACAGCACTTTTACATTTGCAATACAGAACCACAATGGTGGCCATTGCCCTGTACTTGTTTAGCCCACTAACTGTTAAATGAGAAATCAGCACCTGCATACCACAACTGTCCTCATCTGCTGATTCAAGATTCATTTCTAGTTCTAAAAAGCTGGTTCGTAAAGCATTTACTCTTGTAAATGTAGGGTTTATTTGAATCCCTGCTGGCAAATTTTTTTTTCCTGATTTCTACAGTATTTCCATTTCTGTTTAAATATAAAGTCTGCATATTTCACCCCACACAGTTCCCCCCCCACAATGTGGAGAAACTGAATAGTGGAGTTCATCTGAAGGGCTGCAAGTATCGCTGCTAATCTGTCACTTCCAACAAGTCTTTAATCATGTCTCACTGATCAATACATTTCGTCCCGCTTGTCACATTTCACTAAGGCAGGCTGTAAGTCATAATGACTGTGAATATCGAGCTTACACTCACTCCCTTCTAAAGAGCTGTCAGTGTGAACCGTGTACATAAATGCATGCAACCACACACACACACACTCTCATATTGCTAACACTGTGGTGATACCTACCATCATAGGTCCCACTCTCCAGTAGAAGTCCACTCTCCTCCAGGATCCTGAAGTCTCCAACACTGATAAAGTTGTAGTCCACTCCTGGCACCTCCCCATCTCGAGGAAGCCGTGTAGTGCCTGGAAAGAAAAAAAAATAGAAAAATGGATAAACATGTTTCAGATAAGAGACACGTGTGCAGACACGTGTAGATATGACAGGAGTGTAGAAAATGTTGCAGTTGGAGATAACTTTTGAGAGAGGTTGATGATGTTGCATCATGCAGTGCTTTTGAGAGGATTTTTCTGAGCTCACAGGTTCTGAACCGAATTCATCAACTGAAATGCACTGAAAACACCTTTCACACGACAAAAGCAAAATACAACCATTCAGCTCCAGCTCTCTATCGAACACATTCTTATCCTGTCTCCCAGTGTAGCAACAAGATGTTATTCATAATGAGTGCGGCTGATCAAATGACTTTCCTTATTCGTGATTCATAAGATACAGAGGATGCAGTCCGTAACAGTTTTTTTGTGTGACCCCTCTCTGTAAAAGACTGCAGCACATTTTTCAAAAGGGTAGATATCTCATTTTGGAACAAAAACCCAAAAAGACCTTGGTGCCATCCTGTGAAAGATGGATAATTGATGAAAGACTGTGGAGCACTAGGGGCGTAATTCATTTAATCCTCTATGAGTAACTGCAGCTTCTGCTAACAAGTTATTATTGGGAGCGTCTTGATGTATGTACTGGCTACAGCTGAAATGAAGAAAATAGCTGAGCAAATCAGGGATATGAAATATGATGGAAGCAATGGGTTGTGTAACCTCCTGGTGTGGTTTAGGTTCACTCAGTCCCACAGAGGGCCGCCTCAATGCAAATGACAGGAGGCCATTCTGAGTGCAGATTTTGCTCCTGTGGTGAAGACACAGTTTTTTTCCTTCCAGGATGAATATCCACAAGGCACAAATGGACACCAAATGATTACATTAGCATGAGGATTATGTAAACCATATTCCATGAATAAATAAATAGGACTGTGCCACTATTGCACTCAAGGCTAATTAGGTGGCATGTCACCAAACTTGTAAACTCCATAGAAATAACCTCAGCTGAACGGAAGGCAGGACAGCAGTTATTTATTGCATGGGAGGCTGAACAAAGCACACAGCATGAACCAATCATCAGTGCTACATTTCATGGCAATCTCTGTCACCTAAATTTACTGTCACCCGTGGTTATGGAGGAGATTCATTCCTCAGATCAGAATCCTTTTCAGGGTCGAGGGGAGGAGAGTGGGGCGAGGGTAGGAGGAAGGCTGAGAAACATCCGGGAGCAGGCCACCAGTCAATCGCAGCGGCTAACATGAACGGTCATTTACATTCATAAAAATTTCAAATCAGTCTGACTTCAATG